>NC_134426.1:12708014-14162571 GCF_030867145.1 Opisthocomus hoazin
CGCAGCCCTGCTCCGAAAGTGCGAACGTCTGCAGATAGCTGGCAGGCAGAAGGGGCTAGCCTGGAAAGCTGTTGCTCAGCCTCATCTGCCCATGGCACTGCTTGCACAGAGGCACAGAGAATGGGGCTGCTTGCTTATCTTGCCACTTGAAACTTCAAACGCATGCTGGGAAAGTTGGTATCCCTGCCAGGCTCCTTTCGCAGCCCTGCTCCGAAATTGCGAACGTCTGCAGATAGCTGGCAGCCAGAAGGGGCTAGCCTGGAAAGCTGTTGCTCAGCCTCATCTGCCCATGGCAGTGCTGGCACAGAGGCACAGAGAATGGGGCTGCTTGCTTGTCTTGCCACCTCAAACTTCAAACGTAGCCTGGGAAAGTTGGTGTCCCAGCCAGGCTTCTTTCGCAGCCCTGCTCCGAAAGTGCGAACGTCTGCAGATAGCTGGCAGCCAGAAGGGGTTAGCCTGGAAAGCTGTTGCTCAGCCTCATCTGCCCATGGCACTGTTCGCATAGAGGCACAGAGAATGGGGCTGCTTGCTTGTCTTGCCACTTGAAACTTCAAACGCATTCTGGGAATGGTGGTGTCCCTGCCAGGCTTTTTTGCAGCCCTGCTGCGAAAGTGCGAACGTCTGCAGATAGCTGGCAGGCAGAAGGGGCTAGCCTGGAAAGCTGTTGCTCAGCCTCATCTGCCCATGGCAGTGCTCGCATAGAGGCACAGAGAATGGGGCTGCTTGCTTGTCTTGCCACCTCAAACTTCAAACGTAGCCTGGGAAAGTTGGTGTCCCTGCCAGGCTCCTTTCGCAGCCCTGCTCCGAAAGTGCGAACGTCTGCAGATAGCTGGCAGGCAGAAGGGGCTAGCGTGGAAAGCTGTTGCTCAGCGTCATCTGCCCATGGCAGTGCTCGCACAGAGGCACAGAGAATGGGGCTGCTTGCTTGTCTTGCCACCTCAAACTTTAAACGCATGCTGGGAATGGTGGTGTCCCTGCCAGGCTCCTTTCGCAGCCCTGCTCCGAAAGTGCGAACGTCTGCAGATAGCTGGCAGCCAGAAGGGGCTAGCCTGGAAAGCTGTTGCTCAGCCTCATCTGCCCATGGCACTGTTCGCATAGAGGCACAGAGAATGGGGCTGCTTGCTTGTCTTGCCACTTGAAACTTCAAACGCGTGCTGGGAAAGTTGGTGTCCCAGCCAGGCTCCTTTCGCAGCCCTGCTCCGAAAGTGCGAACGTCTGCAGATAGCTGGCAGCCAGAAGGGGCTAGCCTGGAAAGCTGTTGCTCAGCCTCATCTGCCCATGGCACTGTTCGCATAGAGGCACAGAGAATGGGGCTGCTTGCTTATCTTGCCACTTGAAACTTCAAACGCATGCTGGGAATGATGGTTTCCCTGCCAGGCTCCTTTCGCAGCCCTGCTCCGAAAGTGCGAACGTCTGCAGATAGCTGGGAGCCAGAAGGGGCTAGCCTGGAAAGCTGTTGCTCAGCCTCATCTGCCCATGGCAGTGCTCGCACAGAGGCACAGAGAATGGGGCTGCTTGCTTGTCTTGCCACCTCAAACTTCAAACGTAGCCTGGGAAAGTTGGTGTCCCAGCCAGGCTCCTTTCGCAGCCCTGCTCCGAAAGTGCGAACGTCTGCAGATAGCTGGCAGCCAGAAGGGGCTAGCCTGGAAAGCTGTTGCTCAGCCTCATCTGCCTATGGCACTGTTCGCATAGAGGCACAGAGAATGGGGATGCTTGCTTGTCTTGCCACTTGAAACTTCAAACGCATGCTGGGAATGGTGGTGTCCCTGCCAGGCTCCTTTGGCAGCCCTGCTCCGAAAGTGCGAACGTCTGCAGATAGCTGGCAGCCAGAAGGGGCTAGCCTGGAAAGCTGTTGCTCAGCCTCATCTGCCCATGGCACTGTTCGCATAGAGGCACAGAGAATGGGGCTGCTTGCTTGTCTTGCCACTTGAAACTTCAAACGCATGCTGGGAAAGTTGGTATCCCTGCCAGGCTCCTTTGGCAGCCCTGCTCCGAAAGTGCGAACGTCTGCAGATAGCTGGCAGCCAGAAGGGGCTAGCCTGGAAAGCTGTTGCTCAGCCTCATCTGCCCATGGCACTGCTTGCACAGAGGCACAGAGAATGGGGCTGCTTGCTTGTCTTGCCACCTCAAACTTCAAACGTAGCCTGGGAAAGTTGGTGTCCCAGCCAGGCTTCTTTCGCAGCCCTGCTCCGAAAGTGCGAACGTCTGCAGATAGCTGGCAGCCAGAAGGGGCTAGCCTGGAAAGCTGTTGCTCAGCCTCATCTGCCCATGGCAGTGCTCGCATAGAGGCACAGAGAATGGGGCTGCTTGCTTGTCTTGCCACCTCAAACTTCAAACGTAGCCTGGGAAAGTTGGTGTCCCAGCCAGGCTTCTTTCGCAGCCCTGCTCCGAAAGTGCGAACGTCTGCAGATAGCTGGCAGCCAGAAGGGGCTAGCCTGGAAAGCTGTTGCTCAGCGTCATCTGCCCATGGCACTGTTCGCATAGAGGCACAGAGAATGGGGCTGCTTGCTTATCTTGCCACTTGAAACTTCAAACGCATGCTGGGAATGATGGTGTCCCTGCCAGGCTCCTATCACAGCCCTGCTCCGAAAGTGCGAACGTCTGCAGATAGCTGGCAGCCAGAAGGGGCTAGCCTGGAAAGCTGTTGCTCAGCCTCATCTGCCCATGGCACTGTTCGCATAGAGGCACAGAGAATGGGGCTGCTTGCTTGTCTTGCCACTTGAAACTTCAAACGCATGCTGGGAAAGTAGGTATCCCTGCCAGGCTCCTTTCGCAGCCCTGCTCCGAAATTGCGAACGTCTGCAGATAGCTGGCAGCCAGAAGGGGCTAGCCTGGAAAGCTGTTGCTCAGCCTCATCTGCCCATGGCAGTGCTGGCACAGAGGCACAGAGAATGGGGCTGCTTGCTTGTCTTGCCACCTCAAACTTCAAACGTAGCCTGGGAAAGTTGGTGTCCCAGCCAGGCTTCTTTCGCAGCCCTGCTCCGAAAGTGCGAACGTCTGCAGATAGCTGGCAGCCAGAAGGGGCTAGCCTGGAAAGCTGTTGCTCAGCGTCATCTGCCCATGGCACTGTTCGCATAGAGGCACAGAGAATAGGGCTGCTTGCTTATCTTGCCACTTGAAACTTCAAACGCATGCTGGGAATGGTGGTGTCCCAGCCAGGCTCCTTTCGCAGCCCTGCTCCGAAAGTGCGAACGTCTGCAGATAGCTGGCAGCCAGAAGGGGCTAGCCTGGAAAGCTGTTGCTCAGCCTCATCTGCCCATGGCACTGTTCGCATAGAGGCACAGAGAATGGGGCTGCTTGCTTGTCTTGCCACTTGAAACTTCAAACGTAGCCTGGGAAAGTTGGTATCCCTGCCAGGCTCCTATCACAGCCCTGCTCCGAAATTGCGAACGTCTGCAGATAGCTGGCAGCCAGAAGGGGCTAGCCTGGAAAGCTGTTGCTCAGCCTCATCTGCCCATGGCAGTGCTGGCACAGAGGCACAGAGAATGGGGCTGCTTGCTTGTCTTGCCACCTCAAACTTCAAACGTAGCCTGGGAAAGTTGGTGTCCCAGCCAGGCTCCTTTCGCAGCCCTGCTCCGAAAGTGCGAATGTCTGCAGATAGCTGGCAGGCAGAAGGGGCTAGCGTGGAAAGCTGTTGCTCAGCCTCATCTGCCCATGGCAGTGCTGGCACAGAGGCACAGAGAATGGGGCTGCTTGCTTGTCTTGCCACCTCAAACTTTAAACGCATGCTGGGAATGGTGGTGTCCCTGCCAGGCTCCTTTCGCAGCCCTGCTCCGAAAGTGCGAACGTCTGCAGATAGCTGGCAGCCAGAAGGGGCTAGCCTGGAAAGCTGTTTCTCAGCCTCATCTGCCCATGGCACTGTTCGCATAGAGGCACAGAGAATGGGGCTGCTTGCTTGTCTTGCCACTTGAAACTTCAAACACATGCTGGGAATGGTGGTGTCCCTGCCAGGCTCCTTTCGCAGCCCTGCTCCGAAAGTGCGAATGTCTGCAGATAGCTGGCAGCCAGAAGGGGCTAGCCTGGAAAGCTGTTGCTCAGCCTCATCTGCCCATGGCAGTGCTCGCACAGAGGCACAGAGAATGGGGCTGCTTGCTTGTCTTGCCACCTCAAACTTTAAACGCATGCTGGGAATGGTGGTGTCCCTGTCAGGCTCCTTTCGCAGCCCTGCTCCGAAATTTTGAATGTCTGCAGATAGCTGGCAGGCAGAAGGGGCTAGCCTGGAAAGCTGTTGCTCAGCCTCATCTGCCCATGGCACTGTTCGCATAGAGGCACAGAGAATGGGGCTGCTTGCTTATCTTGCCACTTGAAACTTCAAACACATGCTGGGAATGGTGGTGTCCCTGCCAGGCTCCTTTCGCAGCCCTGCTCCGAAAGTGCGAACGTCTGCAGATAGCTGGCAGGCAGAAGGGGCTAGCCTGGAAAGCTGTTGCTCAGCCTCATCTGCCCATGGCAGTGCTCGCACAGAGGCACAGAGAATGGGGCTGCTTGCTTGTCTTGCCACCTCAAACTTCAAACGTAGCCTGGGAAAGTTGGTGTCCCAGCCAGGCTTCTTTCGCAGCCCTGCTGCGAAAGTGCGAACGTCTGCAGATAGCTGGCAGGCAGAAGGGGCTAGCCTGGAAAGCTGTTGCTCAGCCTCATCTGCCCATGGCAGTGCTGGCACAGAGGCACAGAGAATGGGGCTGCTTGCTTGTCTTGCCACCTCAAACTTCAAACGTAGCCTGGGAAAGTTGGTGTCCCAGCCAGGCTTCTTTCGCAGCCCTGCTCCGAAAGTGCGAACGTCTGCAGATAGCTGGCAGGCAGAAGGGGCTAGCCTGGAAAGCTGTTGCTCAGCCTCATCTGCCCATGGCAGTGCTCGCATAGAGGCACAGAGAATGGGGCTGCTTGCTTGTCTTGCCACCTCAAACTTCAAACGTAGCCTGGGAAAGTTGGTGTCCCAGCCAGGCTCCTTTCGCAGCCCTGCTCCGAAAGTGCGAACGTCTGCAGATAGCTGGCAGCCAGAAGGGGCTAGCCTGGAAAGCTGTTGCTCAGCCTCATCTGCCCATGGCACTGTTCGCATAGAGGCACAGAGAATGGGGCTGCTTGCTTATCTTGCCACTTGAAACTTCAAACGCATGCTGGAAATGATGGTGTCCCTGCCAGGCTCCTATCACAGCCCTGCTCCGAAAGTGCGAACGTCTGCAGATAGCTGGCAGCCAGAAGGGGCTAGCCTGGAAAGCTGTTGCTCAGCCTCATCTGCCCATGGCAGTGCTGGCACAGAGGCACAGAGAATGGGGCTGCTTGCTTGTCTTGCCACCTCAAACTTCAAACGTAGCCTGGGAAAGTTGGTGTCCCAGCCAGGCTTCTTTCGCAGCCCTGCTCCGAAAGTGCGAACGTCTGCAGATAGCTGGCAGCCAGAAGGGGCTAGCCTCGAAAGCTGTTGCTCAGCCTCATCTGCCCATGGCACTGTTCGCATAGAGGCACAGAGAATGGGGCTGCTTGCTTATCTTGCCACTTGAAACTTCAAACGCATGCTGGGAATGGTGGTGTCCCTGCCAGGCTCCTTTCGCAGCCCTGCTCCGAAAGTGCGAACGTCTGCAGATAGCTGGCAGCCAGAAGGGGCTAGCCTGGAAAGCTGTTGCTCAGCCTCATGTGCCCATGGCACTGTTCGCATAGAGGCACAGAGAATGGGGCTGCTTGCTTGTCTTGCCACTTGAAACTTCAAACGCATGCTGGGAAAGTTGGTATCCCTGCCAGGCTCCTTTCGCAGCCCTGCTCCGAAATTGCGAACGTCTGCAGATAGCTGGCAGCCAGAAGGGGCTAGCCTGGAAAGCTGTTGCTCAGCCTCATCTGCCCATGGCAGTGCTGGCACAGAGGCACAGAGAATGGGGCTGCTTGCTTGTCTTGCCACCTCATACTTCAAACGTAGCCTGGGAAAGTTGGTGTCCCAGCCAGGCTTCTTTCGCAGCCCTGCTCCGAAAGTGCGAACGTCTGCAGATAGCTGGCAGCCAGAAGGGGCTAGCCTGGAAAGCTGTTGCTCAGCCTCATCTGCCCATGGCACTGTTCGCATAGAGGCACAGAGAATGGGGCTGCTTGCTTGTCTTGCCACCTCAAACTTCAAACGTAGCCTGGGAAAGTTGGTATCCCTGCCAGGCTCCTTTCGCAGCCCTGCTCCGAAATTGCGAACGTCTGCAGATAGCTGGCAGGCAGAAGGGGCTAGCCTGGAAAGCTGTTGCTCAGCCTCATCTGCCCATGGCAGTGCTCGCACAGAGGCACAGAGAATGGGGCTGCTTGCTTGTCTTGCCACCTCAAACTTCCAACGTAGCCTGGGAAAGTTGGTGTCCCAGCCAGGCTCCTTTCGCAGCCCTGCTCCGAAAGTGCGAACGTCTGCAGATAGCTGGCAGGCAGAAGGGGCTAGCGTGGAAAGCTGTTGCTCAGCCTCATCTGCCCATGGCAGTGCTCGCACAGAGGCACAGAGAATGGGGCTGCTTGCTTGTCTTGCCACCTCAAACTTTAAACGCATGCTGGGAAAGTTGGTGTCCCTGCCAGGCTCCTTTCGCAGCCCTGCTCCGAAAGTGCGAACGTCTGCAGATAGCTGGCAGCCAGAAGGGGCTAGCCTGGAAAGCTGTTTCTCAGCCTCATCTGCCCATGGCACTGTTCGCATAGAGGCACAGAGAATGGGGCTGCTTGCTTGTCTTGCCACTTGAAACTTCAAACGCATGCTGGGAAAGTTGGTGTCCCAGCCAGGCTCCTTTCGCAGCCCTGTTCCGAAATTGCGAATGTCTGCAGATAGCTGGCAGCCAGAAGGGGCTAGCCTGGAAAGCTGTTGCTCAGCGTCATCTGCCCATGGCACTGTTCGCATAGAGGCACAGAGAATGGGGCTGCTTGCTTGTCTTGCCACCTCAAACTTCCAACGTAGCCTGGGAAAGTTGGTGTCCCAGCCAGGCTCCTTTCGCAGCCCTGCTCCGAAAGTGCGAACGTCTGCAGATAGCTGGCAGGCAGAAGGGGCTAGCGTGGAAAGCTGTTGCTCAGCCTCATCTGCCCATGGCAGTGCTCGCACAGAGGCACAGAGAATGGGGCTGCTTGCTTGTCTTGCCACCTCAAACTTTAAACGCATGCTGGGAAAGTTGGTGTCCCTGCCAGGCTCCTTTCGCAGCCCTGCTCCGAAAGTGCGAACGTCTGCAGATAGCTGGCAGCCAGAAGGGGCTAGCCTGGAAAGCTGTTTCTCAGCCTCATCTGCCCATGGCACTGTTCGCATAGAGGCACAGAGAATGGGGCTGCTTGCTTGTCTTGCCACTTGAAACTTCAAACGCATGCTGGGAAAGTTGGTGTCCCAGCCAGGCTCCTTTCGCAGCCCTGTTCCGAAATTGCGAATGTCTGCAGATAGCTGGCAGCCAGAAGGGGCTAGCCTGGAAAGCTGTTGCTCAGCGTCATCTGCCCATGGCACTGTTCGCATAGAGGCACAGAGAATGGGGCTGCTTGCTTGTCTTGCCACCTCAAACTTCAAACGTAGCCTGGGAAAGTTGGTGTCCCAACCAGGCTCCTTTCGCAGCCCTGCTCCGAAAGTGCGAACGTCTGCAGATAGCTGGCAGCCAGAAGGGGCTAGCCTGGAAAGCTGTTGCTCAGCCTCATCTGCCCATGGCACTGTTCGCATACAGGCACAGAGAATGGGGCTGCTTGCTTGTCTTGCCACTTGAAACTTCAAAAGCATGCTGGGAAAGTTGGTATCCCTGCCAGGCTCCTTTCGCAGCCCTGCTCCGAAAGTGCGAACGTCTGCAGATAGCTGGCAGCCAGAAGGGGCTAGACTGGAAAGCTGTTGCTCAGCCTCATCTGCCCATGGCACTGCTTGCACAGAGGCACAGAGAATGGGGCTGCTTGCTTGTCTTGCCACCTCAAACTTCAAACGTAGCCTGGGAAAGTTGGTGTCCCAGCCAGGCTTCTTTCGCAGCCCTGCTCCGAAAGTGCGAACGTCTGCAGATAGCTGGCAGCCAGAAGGGGCTAGCCTGGAAAGCTGTTGCTCAGCCTCATCTGCCCATGGCAGTGCTCGCACAGAGGCACAGAGAATGGGGCTGCTTGCTTGTCTTGCCACCTCAAACTTCAAACGTAGCCTGGGAAAGTTGGTGTCCCAGCCAGGCTTCTTTCGCAGCCCTGCTCCGAAAGTGCGAACGTCTGCAGATAGCTGGCAGCCAGAAGGGGCTAGCCTCGAAAGCTGTTGCTCAGCCTCATCTGCCCATGGCACTGTTCGCATAGAGGCACAGAGAATGGGGCTGCTTGCTTGTCTTGCCACCTCAAACTTCAAACGTAGCCTGGGAAAGTTGGTGTCCCAGCCAGGCTCCTTTCGCAGCCCTGCTCCGAAAGTGCGAACGTCTGCAGATAGCTGGCAGCCAGAAGGGGCTAGCCTGGAAAGCTGTTGCTCAGCGTCATCTGCCCATGGCACTGTTCGCATAGAGGCACAGAGAATGGGGCTGCTTGCTTATCTTGCCACTTGAAACTTCAAACGCATGCTGGGAATGATGGTGTCCCTGCCAGGCTCCTATCACAGCCCTGCTCCGAAAGTGCGAACGTCTGCAGATAGCTGGCAGCCAGAAGGGGCTAGCCTGGAAAGCTGTTGCTCAGCCTCATCTGCCCATGGCACTGTTCGCATAGAGGCACAGAGAATGGGGCTGCTTGCTTGTCTTGCCACTTGAAACTTCAAACGCATGCTGGGAAAGTAGGTATCCCTGCCAGGCTCCTTTCGCAGCCCTGCTCCGAAATTGCGAACGTCTGCAGATAGCTGGCAGCCAGAAGGGGCTAGCCTGGAAAGCTGTTGCTCAGCCTCATCTGCCCATGGCAGTGCTGGCACAGAGGCACAGAGAATGGGGCTGCTTGCTTGTCTTGCCACCTCAAACTTGAAACGTAGCCTGGGAAAGTTGGTGTCCCAGCCAGGCTTCTTTCGCAGCCCTGCTCCGAAAGTGCGAACGTCTGCAGATAGCTGGCAGCCAGAAGGGGCTAGCCTGGAAAGCTGTTGCTCAGCGTCATCTGCCCATGGCACTGTTCGCATAGAGGCACAGAGAATGGGGCTGCTTGCTTATCTTGCCACTTGAAACTTCAAACGCATGCTGGGAATGGTGGTGTCCCTGCCAGGCTCCTTTCGCAGCCCTGCTCCGAAAGTGCGAACGTCTGCAGATAGCTGGCAGCCAGAAGGGGCTAGCCTGGAAAGCTGTTGCTCAGCCTCATCTGCCCATGGCACTGTTCGCATAGAGGCACAGAGAATGGGGCTGCTTGCTTGTCTTGCCACTTGAAACTTCAAACGTAGCCTGGGAAAGTTGGTATCCCTGCCAGGCTCCTTTCGCAGCCCTGCTCCGAAATTGCGAACGTCTGCAGAGAGCTGGCAGCCAGAAGGGGCTAGCCTGGAAAGCTGTTGCTCAGCCTCATCTGCCCATGGCAGTGCTGGCACAGAGGCACAGAGAATGGGGCTGCTTGCTTGTCTTGCCACCTCAAACTTCAAACGTAGCCTGGGAAAGTTGGTGTCCCAGCCAGGCTCCTTTCGCAGCCCTGCTCCGAAAGTGCGAATGTCTGCAGATAGCTGGCAGCCAGAAGGGGCTAGCCTGGAAAGCTGTTGCTCAGCCTCATCTGCCCATGGCAGTGCTCGCACAGAGGCACAGAGAATGGGGCTGCTTGCTTGTCTTGCCACCTCAAACTTTAAACGCATGCTGGGAATGGTGGTGTCCCTGCCAGGCTCCTTTCGCAGCCCTGCTCCGAAAGTGCGAACGTCTGCAGATAGCTGGCAGCCAGAAGGGGCTAGCCTGGAAAGCTGTTTCTCAGCCTCATCTGCCCATGGCACTGTTCGCATAGAGGCACAGAGAATGGGGCTGCTTGCTTGTCTTGCCACTTGAAACTTCAAACGCATGCTGGGAAAGTTGGTGTCCCAGCCAGGCTCCTTTCGCAGCCCTGCTCCGAAATTGCGAATGTCTGCAGATAGCTGGCAGCCAGAAGGGGCTAGCCTGGAAAGCTGTTGCTCAGCCTCATCTGCCCATGGCACTGTTCGCATAGAGGCACAGAGAATGGGGCTGCTTGCTTATCTTGCCACTTGAAACTTCAAACACATGCTGGGAATGGTGGTGTCCCTGCCAGGCTCCTTTCGCAGCCCTGCTCCGAATGTGCGAACGTCTGCAGATAGCTGGCAGTCAGAAGGGGCTAGCCTGGAAAGCTGTTGCTCAGCCTCATCTGCCCATGGCAGTGCTCGCACAGAGGCACAGAGAATGGGGCTGCTTGCTTGTCTTGCCACCTCAAACTTCAAACGTAGCCTGGGAAAGTTGGTGTCCCAGCCAGGCTCCTTTCGCAGCCCTGCTCCGAAATTGCGAACGTCTGCAGATAGCTGGCAGCCAGAAGGGGCTAGCCTGGAAAGCTGTTGCTCAGCCTCATCTGCCCATGGCACTGCTTGCACAGAGGCACAGAGAATGGGGCTGCTTGCTTGTCTTGCCACCTCAAACTTCAAACGTAGCCTGGGAAAGTTGGTGTCCCAGCCAGGCTTCTTTCGCAGCCCTGCTCCGAAAGTGCGAACGTCTGCAGATAGCTGGCAGCCAGAAGGGGCTAGCCTGGAAAGCTGTTGCTCAGCCTCATCTGCCCATGGCAGTGCTGGCACAGAGGCACAGAGAATGGGGCTGCTTGCTTGTCTTTCCACCTCAAACATCAAACGTAGCCTGGGAAAGTAGTGTCCCAGCCAGGCTTCTTTCGCAGCCCTGCTCCGAAAGTGCGAACGTCTGCAGATAGCTGGCAGGCAGAAGGGGCTAGCCTGGAAAGCTGTTGCTCATCCTCATCTGCCCATGGCAGTGCTCGCATAGAGGCACAGAGAATGGGGCTGCTTGCTTGTCTTGCCACCTCAAACTTCAAACGTAGCCTGGGAAAGTTGGTGTCCCAGCCAGGCTTCTTTCGCAGCCCTGCTCCGAAAGTGCGAACGTCTGCAGATAGCTGGCAGCCAGAAGGGGCTAGCCTGGAAAGCTGTTGCTCAGCGTCATCTGCCCATGGCACTGTTCGCATAGAGGCACAGAGAATGGGGCTGCTTGCTTATCTTGCCACTTGAAACTTCAAACGCATGCTGGGAATGATGGTGTCCCTGCCAGGCTCCTATCACAGCCCTGCTCCGAAAGTGCGAACGTCTGCAGATAGCTGGCAGGCAGAAGGGGCTATCCTGGAAAGCTGTTGCTCAGCCTCATCTGCCCATGGCACTGTTCGCATAGAGGCACAGAGAATGGGGCTGCTTGCTTGTCTTGCCACTTGAAACTTCAAACGCATGCTGGGAAAGTTGGTATCCCTGCCAGGCTCCTTTCGCAGCCCTGCTCCGAAATTGCGAACGTCTGCAGATAGCTGGCAGCCAGAAGGGGCTAGCCTGGAAAGCTGTTGCTCAGCCTCATCTGCCCATGGCAGTGCTGGCACAGAGGCACAGAGAATGGGGCTGCTTGCTTGTCTTGCCACCTCAAACTTCAAACGTAGCCTGGGAAAGTTGGTGTCCCAGCCAGGCTTCTTTCGCAGCCCTGCTCCGAAAGTGCGAACGTCTGCAGATAGCTGGCAGCCAGAAGGGGCTAGCGTGGAAAGCTGTTGCTCAGCCTCATCTGCCCATGGCACTGTTCGCATAGAGGCACAGAGAATGGGGCTGCTTGCTTATCTTGCCACTTGAAACTTCAAACGCATGCTGGGAATGGTGGTGTCCCTGCCAGGCTCCTTTCGCAGCCCTGCTCCGAAAGTGCGAACGTCTGCAGATAGCTGGCAGCCAGAAGGGGCTAGCCTGGAAAGCTGTTGCTCAGCCTCATCTGCCCATGGCACTGTTCGCATACAGGCACAGAGAATGGGGCTGCTTGCTTGTCTTGCCACTTGAAACTTCAAAAGCATGCTGGGAAAGTTGGTATCCCTGCCAGGCTCCTTTCGCAGCCCTGCTCCGAAAGTGCGAACGTCTGCAGATAGCTGGCAGCCAGAAGGGGCTAGCCTGGAAAGCTGTTGCTCAGCCTCATCTGCCCATGGCACTGCTTGCAGAGAGGCACAGAGAATGGGGCTGCTTGCTTGTCTTGCCACCTCAAACTTCAAACGCATGCTGGGAAAGTTGGTGTCCCAGCCAGGCTTCTTTCGCAGCCCTGCTCCGAAAGTGCGAACGTCTGCAGATAGCTGGCAGCCAGAAGGGGCTAGCCTGGAAAGCTGTTGCTCAGCCTCATCTGCCCATGGCAGTGCTCGCACAGAGGCACAGAGAATGGGGCTGCTTGCTTGTCTTGCCACCTCAAACTTCAAACGTAGCCTGGGAAAGTTGGTGTCCCAGCCAGGCTTCTTTCGCAGCCCTGCTCCGAAAGTGCGAACGTCTGCAGATAGCTGGCAGCCAGAAGGGGCTAGCCTGGAAAGCTGTTGCTCAGCCTCATCTGCCCATGGCAGTGCTCGCATAGAGGCACAGAGAATGGGGCTGCTTGCTTGTCTTGCCACCTCAAACTTCAAACGTAGCCTGGGAAAGTTGGTGTCCCAGCCAGGCTTCTTTCGCAGCCCTGCTCCGAAAGTGCGAACGTCTGCAGATAGCTGGCAGCCAGAAGGGGCTAGCCTGGAAAGCTGTTGCTCAGCGTCATCTGCCCATGGCACTGTTCGCATAGAGGCACAGAGAATGGGGCTGCTTGCTTATCTTGCCACTTGAAACTTCAAACGCATGCTGGGAATGATGGTGTCCCTGCCAGGCTCCTATCACAGCCCTGCTCCGAAAGTGCGAACGTCTGCAGATAGCTGGCAGCCAGAAGGGGCTATCCTGGAAAGCTGTTGCTCAGCCTCATCTGCCCATGGCACTGTTCGCATAGAGGCACAGAGAATGGGGCTGCTTGCTTGTCTTGCCACTTGAAACTTCAAACGCATGCTGGGAAAGTAGGTATCCCTGCCAGGCTCCTTTCGCAGTCCTGCTCCGAAATTGCGAACGTCTGCAGATAGCTGGCAGCCAGAAGGGGCTAGCCTGGAAAGCTGTTGCTCAGCCTCATCTGCCCATGGCAGTGCTGGCACAGAGGCACAGAGAATGGGGCTGCTTGCTTGTCTTGCCACCTCAAACTTCAAACGTAGCCTGGGAAAGTTGGTGTCCCAGCCAGGCTTCTTTCGCAGCCCTGCTCCGAAAGTGCGAACGTCTGCAGATAGCTGGCAGCCAGAAGGGGCTAGCCTGGAAAGCTGTTGCTCAGCGTCATCTGCCCATGGCACTGTTCGCATAGAGGCACAGAGAATGGGGCTGCTTGCTTATCTTGCCACTTGAAACTTCAAACGCATGCTGGGAATGGTGGTGTCCCTGCCAGGCTCCTTTCGCAGCCCTGCTCCGAAAGTGCGAACGTCTGCAGATAGCTGGCAGCCAGAAGGGGCTAGCCTGGAAAGCTGTTGCTCAGCCTCATCTGCCCATGGCACTGTTCGCATAGAGGCACAGAGAATGGGGCTGTTTGCTTGTCTTGCCACTTGAAACTTCAAACGTAGCCTGGGAAAGTTGGTATCCCTGCCAGGCTCCTTTCGCAGCCCTGCTCCGAAATTGCGAACGTCTGCAGAGAGCTGGCAGCCAGAAGGGGCTAGCCTGGAAAGCTGTTGCTCAGCCTCATCTGCCCATGGCAGTGCTGGCACAGAGGCACAGAGAATGGGGCTGCTTGCTTGTCTTGCCACCTCAAACTTCAAACGTAGCCTGGGAAAGTTGGTGTCCCAGCCAGGCTTCTTTCGCAGCCCTGCTCCGAAAGTGCGAACGTCTGCAGATAGCTGGCAGGCAGAAGGGGCTAGCCTGGAAAGCTGTTGCTCATCCTCATCTGCCCATGGCAGTGCTCGCATAGAGGCACAGAGAATGGGGCTGCTTGCTTGTCTTGCCACCTCAAACTTCAAACGCATGCTGGGAAAGTTGGTGTCCCAGCCAGACTCCTTTCGCAGCCCTGCTCCGAAAGTGCGAACGTCTGCAGATAGCTGGCAGCCAGAAGGGGCTAGCCTGGAAAGCTGTTGCTCAGCCTGATCTGCCCATGGCACTGTTCGCATAGAGGCACAGAGAATGGGGCTGATTGCTTATCTTGCCACTTGAAACTTCAAACGCATGCTGGGAATGATGGTGTCCCTGCCAGGCTCCTATCACAGCCCTGCTCCGAAAGTGCGAACGTCTGCAGATAGCTGGCAGGCAGAAGGGGCTATCCTGGAAAGCTGTTGCTCAGCCTCATCTGCCCATGGCACTGTTCGCATAGAGGCACAGAGAATGGGGCTGCTTGCTTGTCTTGCCACTTGAAACTTCAAACGCATGCTGGGAAAGTTGGTATCCCTGCCAGGCTCCTTTCGCAGCCCTGCTCCGAAATTGCGAACGTCTGCAGATAGCTGGCAGCCAGAAGGGGCCAGCCTGGAAAGCTGTTGCTCAGCCTCATCTGCCCATGGCAGTGCTGGCACAGAGGCACAGAGAATGGGGCTGCTTGCTTGTCTTGCCACCTCAAACTTCAAACGTAGCCTGGGAAAGTTGGTGTCCCAGCCAGGCTTCTTTCGCAGCCCTGCTCCGAAAGTGCGAACGTCTGCAGATAGCTGGCAGCCAGAAGGGGCTAGCCTGGAAAGCTGTTGCTCAGCCTCATCTGCCCATGGCACTGTTCGCATAGAGGCACAGAGAATGGGGCTGCTTGCTTGTCTTGCCACTTGAAACTTCAAACGCATGCTGGGAAAGTTGGTATCCCTGCCAGGCTACTTTCGCAGCCCTGCTCCGAAATTGCGAACGTCTGCAGATAGCTGGCAGCCAGAAGGGGCTAGCCTGGAAAGCTGTTGCTCAGCCTCATCTGCCCATGGCAGTGCTGGCACAGAGGCACAGAGAATGGGGCTGCTTGCTTGTCTTGCCACCTCAAACTTCAAACGTAGCCTGGGAAAGTTGGTGTCCCAGCCAGGCTCCTTTCGCAGCCCTGCTCCGAAAGTGCGAACGTCTGCAGATAGCTGGCAGCCAGAAGGGGCTAGCCTGGAAAGCTGTTGCGCAGCCTCATCTGCCCATGGCACTGTTCGCATAGAGGCACAGAGAATGGGGCTGCTTGCTTGTCTTGCCACTTGAAACTTCAAACGTAGCCTGGGAAAGTTGGTATTCCTGCCAGGCTCCTTTCGCAGCCCTGCTCCGAAATTGCGAACGTCTGCAGATAGCTGGCAGCCAGAAGGGGCTAGCCTGGAAAGCTGTTGCTCAGCCTCATCTGCCCATGGCAGTGCTCGCACAGAGGCACAGAGAATGGGGCTGCTTGCTTGTCTTGCCACCTCAAACTTCAAACGTAGCCTGGGAAAGTTGGTGTCCCAGCCAGGCTCCTTTCGCAGCCCTGCTCCGAAAGTGCGAACGTCTGCAGATAGCTGGCAGGCAGAAGGGGCTAGCGTGGAAAGCTGTTGCTCAGCCTCATCTGCCCATGGCAGTGCTCGCACAGAAGCACAGAGAATGGGGCTGCTTGCTTGTCTTGCCACCTCAAACTTTAAACGCATGCTGGGAAAGTTGGTGTCCCTGCCAGGCTCCTTTGGCAGCCCTGCTCCGAAAGTGCGAACGTCTGCAGATAGCTGGCAGCCAGAAGGGGCTAGCCTGGAAAGCTGTTTCTCAGCCTCATCTGCCCATGGCACTGTTCGCATAGAGGCACAGAGAATGGGGCTGCTTGCTTGTCTTGCCACTTGAAACTTCAAACGCATGCTGGGAAAGTTGGTGTCCCAGCCAGGCTCCTTTCGCAGCCCTGCTCCGAAATTGCGAATGTCTGCAGATAGCTGGCAGCCAGAAGGGGCTAGCCTGGAAAGCTGTTGCTCAGCGTCATCTGCCCATGGCACTGTTCGCATAGAGGCACAGAGAATGGGGCTGCTTGCTTATCTTGCCACTTGAAACTTCAAACGCATGCTGGGAATGGTGGTGTCCCTGCCAGGCTCCTTTCGCAGCCCTGCTCCGAATGTGCGAACGTCTGCAGATAGCTGGCAGCCAGAAGGGGCTAGCCTGGAAAGCTGTTGCTCAGCCTCATCTGCCCATGGCAGTGCTGGCACAGAGGCACAGAGAATGGGGCTGCTTGCTTGTCTTGCCACCTCAAACTTCAAACGTAGCCTGGGAAAGTTGGTGTCCCTGCCAGGCTCCTTTCGCAGCCCTGCTCCGAAAGTGAGAACGTCTGCAGATAGCTGGCAGCCAGAAGGGGCTAGCCTGGAAAGCTGTTGCTCAGCCTCATCTGCCCATGGCACTGTTCGCATAGAGGCACAGAGAATGGGGCTGCTTGCTTATCTCGCCACTTGAAACTTCAAAAGCATGCTGGGAATGATGGTGTCCCTGCCAGGCTCCTATCACAGCCCTGCTGCGAAAGTGCGAACGTCTGCAGATAGCTTGCAGCCAGAAGGGGCTAGCCTGGAAAGCTGTTGCTCAGCCTCATCTGCCCATGGCAGTGCTGGCACAGAGGCACAGAGAATGGGGCTGCTTGCTTGTCTTGCCACCTCAAACTTCAAACGTAGCCTGGGAAAGTTGGTGTCCCAGCCAGGCTCCTTTCGCAGCCCTGCTCCGAAATTGCGAACGTCTGCAGATAGCTGGCAGCCAGAAGGGGCTAGCCTGGAAAGCTGTTGCTCAGCCTCATCTTCCCATGGCAGTGCTGGCACAGAGGCACAGAGAATGGGGCTGCTTGCTTGTCTTGCCACCTCAAACTTCAAACGTAGCCTGGGAAAGTTGGTGTCCCAGCCAGGCTTCTTTCGCAGCCCTGCTCCGAAAGTGCGAACGTCTGCAGATAGCTGGCAGCCAGAAGGGGCTAGCCTGGAAAGCTGTTGCTCAGCCTCATCTGCACATGGCACTGTTCGCATAGAGGCACAGAGAATGGGGCTGCTTGCTTATCTTGCCACTTGAAACTTCAAACACATGCTGGGAGTGGTGGTGTCCCTGCTAGGCTCCTTTCGCAACCCTGCTCTGAAAGTGCGAACGTCTGCAGATAGCTGGCAGGCAGAAGGGGCTAGCCTGGAAAGCTGTTGCTCAGCCTCATCTGCCCATGGCAGTGCTCGCACAGAGGCACAGAGAATGGGGCTGCTTGCTTGTCTTGCCACCTCAAACTTCAAACGTAGCCTGGGAATGGTGGTGTCCCTGCCAGGCTCCTTTCGCAGCCCTGCTCCGAAAGTGCGAACGTCTGCAGATAGCTGGCAGCCAGAAGGGGCTAGCCTGGAAAGCTGTTGCTCAGCCTCATCTGCCCATGGCAGTGCTCGCATAGAGGCACAGAGAATGGGGCTGCTTGCTTGTCTTGCCACTTGAAACTTCAAACGCATGCTGGGAATGGTGGTGTCCCTGCCAGGCTTTTTTGGCAGCCCTGCTCCGAATGTGCGAACGTCTGCAGATAGCTGGCAGGCAGAAGGGGCTAGCGTGGAAAGCTGTTGCTCAGCCTCATCTGCCCATGGCAGTGCTCGCACAGAGGCACAGAGAATGGGGCTGCTTGCTTGTCTTGCCACCTCAAACTTCAAACGTAGCCTGGGAAAGTTGGTGTCCCTGCCAGGCTCCTTTCGCAGCCCTGCTCCGAAAGTGCGAACGTCTGCAGATAGCTGGCAGCCAGAAGGGGCTAGCGTGGAAAGCTGTTGCTCAGCGTCATCTGCCCATGGCACTGTTCGCATAGAGGCACAGAGAATGGGGCTGCTTGCTTGTCTTGCCACCTCAAACTTCAAACGTAGCCTGGGAAAGTTGGTGTCCCAGCCAGGCTTCTTTCGCAGCCCTGCTCCGAAAGTGCGAACGTCTGCAGATAGCTGGCAGCCAGAAGGGGCTAGCCTGGAAAGCTGTTGCTCAGCCTCATCTGCCCATGGCAGTGCTCGCATAGAGGCACAGAGAATGGGGCTGCTTGCTTGTCTTGCCACCTCAAACTTCAAACGTAGCCTGGGAAAGTTGGTGTCCCAGCCAGGCTCCTTTCGCAGCCCTGCTCCGAAAGTGCGAACGTCTGCAGATAGCTGGCAGCCAGAAGGGGCTAGCCTGGAAAGCTGTTGCTCAGCCTCATCTGCCCATGGCACTGTTCGCATAGAGGCACAGAGAATGGGGCTGATTGCTTATCTTGCCACTTGAAACTTCAAACGCATGCTAGGAATGATGGTGTCCCTGCCAGGCTCCTATCACAGCCCTGCTCCGAAAGTGCGAACGTCTGCAGATAGCTGGCAGCCAGAAGGGGCTAGCGTGGAAAGCTGTTGCTCAGCGTCATCTGCCCATGGCACTGTTCGCATAGAGGCACAGAGAATGGGGCTGCTTGCTTGTCTTGCCACCTCAAACTTCAAACGTAGCCTGGGAAAGTTGGTGTCCCAGCCAGGCTTCTTTCGCAGCCCTGCTCCGAAAGTGCGAACGTCTGCAGATAGCTGGCAGCCAGAAGGGGCTAGCCTGGAAAGCTGTTGCTCAGCCTCATCTGCCCATGGCAGTGCTCGCATAGAGGCACAGAGAATGGGGCTGCTTGCTTGTCTTGCCACCTCAAACTTCAAACGTAGCCTGGGAAAGTTGGTGTCCCAGCCAGGCTCCTTTCGCAGCCCTGCTCCGAAAGTGCGAACGTCTGCAGATAGCTGGCAGCCAGAAGGGGCTAGCCTGGAAAGCTGTTGCTCAGCCTCATCTGCCCATGGCACTGTTCGCATAGAGGCACAGAGAATGGGGCTGATTGCTTATCTTGCCACTTGAAACTTCAAACGCATGCTAGGAATGATGGTGTCCCTGCCAGGCTCCTATCACAGCCCTGCTCCGAAAGTGCGAACGTCTGCAGATAGCTGGCAGGCAGAAGGGGCTATCCTGGAAAGCTGTTGCTCAGCCTCATCTGCCCATGGCACTGTTCGCATAGAGGCACAGAGAATGGGGCTGCTTGCTTGTCTTGCCACTTGAAACTTCAAACGCATGCTGGGAAAGTTGGTATCCCTGCCAGGCTCCTTTCGCAGCCCTGCTCCGAAATTGCGAACGTCTGCAGATAGCTGGCAGCCAGAAGGGGCTAGCCTGGAAAGCTGTTGCTCAGCCTCATCTGCCCATGGCAGTGCTGGCATAGAGGCACAGAGAATGGGGCTGCTTGCTTGTCTTGCCACCTCAAACTTCAAACGTAGCCTGGGAAAGTTGGTGTCCCAGCCAGGCTCCTTTCGCAGCCCTGCTCCGAAAGTGCGAACGTCTGCAGATAGCTGGCAGCCAGAAGGGGCTAGCCTGGAAAGCTGTTGCGCAGCCTCATCTGCCCATGGCACTGTTCGCATAGAGGCACAGAGAATGGGGCTGCTTGCTTGTCTTGCCACTTGAAACTTCAAACGTAGCCTGGGAAAGTTGGTATCCCTGCCAGGCTCCTTTCGCAGCCCTGCTGCGAAATTGCGAACGTCTGCAGATAGCTGGCAGCCAGAAGGGGCTAGCCTGGAAAGCTGTTGCTCAGCCTCATCTGCCCATGGCAGTGCTGGCACAGAGGCACAGAGAATGGGGCTGCTTGCTTGTCTTGCCACCTCAAACTTCAAACGTAGCCTGGGAAAGTTGGTGTCCCAGCCAGGCTCCTTTCGCAGCCCTGCTCCGAAAGTGCGAACGTCTGCAGATAGCTGGCAGGCAGAAGGGGCTAGCGTGGAAAGCTGTTGCTCAGCCTCATCTGCCCATGGCAGTGCTCGCACAGAAGCACAGAGAATGGGGCTGCTTGCTTGTCTTGCCACCTCAAACTTTAAACGCATGCTGGGAAAGTTGGTGTCCCTGCCAGGCTCCTTTCGCAGCCCTGCTCCGAAAGTGCGAACGTCTGCAGATAGCTGGCAGCCAGAAGGGGCTAGCCTGGAAAGCTGTTGCTCAGCCTCATCTGCCCATGGCAGTGCTCGCATAGAGGCACAGAGAATGGGGCTGCTTGCTTGTCTTGCCACTTCAAACTTCAAACGCATGCTGGGAATGTTGGTGTCCCAGCCAGGCTCCTTTCGCAGCCATGCTCCGAAATTGCGAACGTCTGCAGATAGCTGGCAGGCAGAAGGGGCTAGCGTGGAAAGCTGTTGCTCAGCCTCATCTGCCCATGGCACTGTTCGCATAGAGGCACAGAGAATGGGGCTGCTTGCTTGTCTTGCCACTTGAAACTTCAAACGCATGCTGGGAATGGTGGTGTCCCTGCCAGGCCCTTTTGGCAGCCCTGCTACGAATGTGCGAACGTCTGCAGATAGCTGGCAGGCAGAAGGGGCTAGCGTGGAAAGCTGTTGCTCAGCCTCATCTGCCCATGGCAGTGCTCGCACAGAGGCACAGAGAATGGGGCTGCTTGCTTGTCTTGCCACCTCAAACTTCAAACGTAGCCTGGGAAAGTTGGTGTCCCTGCCAGGCTCCTTTCGCAGCCCTGCTCCGAAAGTGCGAACGTCTGCAGATAGCTGGCAGCCAGAAGGGGCTAGCGTGGAAAGCTGTTGCTCAGCGTCATCTGCCCATGGCACTGTTCGCATAGAGGCACAGAGAATGGGGCTCCTTGCTTATCTTGCCACTTGAAACTTCAAAGGCATGCTGGGAATGATGGTGTCCCTGCCAGGCTCCTTTCGCAGCCCTGCTCCGAAATTGCGAACGTCTGCAGATAGCTGGCAGCCAGAAGGGGCTAGCCTGGAAAGCTGTTGCTCAGCCTCATCTGCCCATGGCAGTGCTGGTACAGAGGCACAGAGAATGGGGCTGCTTGCTTGTCTTGCCACCTCAAACTTCAAACGTAGCCTGGGAATGTTGGTGTCCCAGCCAGGCTTCTTTCGCAGCCCTGCTCCGAAAGTGCGAACGTCTGCAGATAGCTGGCAGCCAGAAGGGGCTAGCCTGGAAAGCTGTTGCTCAGCCTCATCTGCCCATGGCACTGTTCGCATAGAGGCACAGAGAATGGGGCTGCTTGCTTGTCTTGCCACTTGAAACTTCAAACGTAGCCTGGGAAAGTTGGTATCCCTGCCAGGCTCCTTTCGCAGCCCTGCTCCGAAATTGCGAACGTCTGCAGAGAGCTGGCAGCCAGAAGGGGCTAGCCTGGAAAGCTGTTGCTCAGCCTCATCTGCCCATGGCAGTGCTGGCACAGAGGCACAGAGAATGGGGCTGCTTGCTTGTCTTGCCACCTCAAACTTCAAACGTAGCCTGGGAAAGTTGGTGTCCCAGCCAGGCTCCTTTCGCAGCCCTGCTCCGAAAGTGCGAATGTCTGCAGATAGCTGGCAGCCAGAAGGGGCTAGCCTGGAAAGCTGTTGCTCAGCCTCATCTGCCCATGGCAGTGCTCGCACAGAGGCACAGAGAATGGGGCTGCTTGCTTGTCTTGCCACCTCAAACTTTAAACGCATGCTGGGAATGGTGGTGTCCCTGCCAGGCTCCTTTCGCAGCCCTGCTCCGAAAGTGCGAACGTCTGCAGATAGCTGGCAGCCAGAAGGGGCTAGCCTGGAAAGCTGTTGCGCAGCCTCATCTGCCCATGGCACTGTTCGCATAGAGGCACAGAGAATGGGGCTGCTTGCTTGTCTTGCCACTTGAAACTTCAAACGCATGCTGGGAAAGTTGGTGTCCCAGCCAGGCTCCTTTCGCAGCCCTGCTGCGAAATTGCGAATGTCTGCAGATAGCTGGCAGCCAGAAGGGGCTAGCCTGGAAAGCTGTTGCTCAGCCTCATCTGCCCATGGCACTGTTCGCATAGAGGCACAGAGAATGGGGCTGCTTGCTTATCTTGCCACTTGAAACTTCAAACGCATGCTGGGAATGGTGGTGTCCCTGCCAGGCTCCTTTCGCAGCCCTGCTCCGAATGTGCGAACGTCTGCAGATAGCTGGCAGGCAGAAGGGGCTAGCCTGGAAAGCTGTTGCTCAGCCTCATCTGCCCATGGCAGTGCTCGCACAGAGGCACAGAGAATGGGGCTGCTTGCTTGTCTTGCCACCTCAAACTTCAAACGTAGCCTGGGAAAGTTGGTGTCCCAGCCAGGCTCCTTTCGCAGCCCTGCTCCGAAATTGCGAACGT
Source organism: Opisthocomus hoazin (assembly GCF_030867145.1). Lineage (NCBI taxonomy): Eukaryota > Metazoa > Chordata > Aves > Opisthocomiformes > Opisthocomidae > Opisthocomus > Opisthocomus hoazin. Next base: position 12,729,821 of record NC_134426.1, read on the forward strand.
CTGCAGATAGCTGGCAGCCAGAAGGGGCTAGCCTGGAAAGCTGTTGCTCAGCCTCATCTGCCCATGGCACTGCTTGCACAGAGGCACAGAGAATGGGGCTGCTTGCTTGTCTTGCCACCTCAAACTTCAAACGTAGCCTGGGAAAGTTTGTGTCCCAGCCAGGCTTCTTTCGCAGCCCTGCTCCGAAAGTGCGAACGTCTGCAGATAGCTGGCAGCCAGAAGGGGCTAGCCTGGAAAGCTGTTGCTCAGCCTCATCTGCCCATGGCAGTGCTGGCACAGAGGCACAGAGAATGGGGCTGCTTGCTTGTCTTGCCACCTCAAACTTCAAACGTAGCCTGGGAAAGTTGGTGTCCCAGCCAGGCTTCTTTCGCAGCCCTGCTCCGAAAGTGCGAACGTCTGCAGATAGCTGGCAGGCAGAAGGGGCTAGCCTGGAAAGCTGTTGCTCAGCCTCATCTGCCCATGGCATTGTTCGCATAGAGGCACAGAGAATGGGGCTGATTGCTTATCTTGCCACTTGAAACTTCAAACGCATGCTGGGAATGATGGTGTCCCTGCCAGGCTCCTTTCGCAGCCCTGCTCCGAAATTGCGAACGTCTGCAGATAGCTGGCAGGCAGAAGGGGCTATCCTGGAAAGCTGTTGCTCAGCCTCATCTGCCCATGGCACTGTTCGCATAGAGGCACAGAGAATGGGGCTGCTTGCTTGTCTTGCCACTTGAAACTTCAAACGTAGCCTGGGAAAGTTGGTATCCCTGCCAGGCTCCTTTCGCAGCCCTGCTCCGAAATTGCGAACGTCTGCAGATAGCTGGCAGCCAGAAGGGGCTAGCCTGGAAAGCTGTTGCTCAGCCTCATCTGCCCATGGCACTGTTCGCATAGAGGCACAGAGAATGGGGCTGCTTGCTTATCTTGCCACTTGAAACTTCAAACGCATTCTGGGAATGGTGGTGTCCCTGCCAGGCTCCTTTCGCAGCCCTGCTCCGAATGTGCGAACGTCTGCAGATAGCTGGCAGGCAGAAGGGGCTAGCGTGGAAAGCTGTTGCTCAGCCTCATCTGCCCATGGCAGTGCTGGCACAGAGGCACAGAGAATGGGGCTGCTTGCTTGTCTTGCCACCTCAAACTTCAAACGCATGCTGGGAAAGTTGGTATCCCTGCCAGGCTCCTTTCGCAGCCCTGCTCCGAAAGTGCGAACGTCTGCAGATAGCTGGCAGCCAGAAGGGGCTAGCCTGGAAAGCTGTTGCTCAGCCTCATCTGCCCATGGCACTGTTCGCATAGAGGCACAGAGAATGGGGCTGCTTGCTTATCTCGCCATTTGAAACTTCAAAAGCATGCTGGGAATGATGGTGTCCCTGCCAGGCTCCTATCACAGCCCTGCTCCGAAAGTGCGAACGTCTGCAGATAGCTTGCAGCCAGAAGGGGCTAGCCTGGAAAGCTGTTGCTCAGCCTCATCTGCCCATGGCAGTGCTCGCACAGAGGCACAGAGAATGGGGCTGCTTGCTTGTCTTGCCACCTCAAACTTCAAACGTAGCCTGGGAAAGTTGGTGTCCCAGCCAGGCTCCTTTCGCAGCCCTGCTCCGAAATTGCGAACGTCTGCAGATAGCTGGCAGCCAGAAGGGGCTAGCCTGGAAAGCTGTTGCTCAGCCTCATCTGCCCATGGCAGTGCTGGCACAGAGGCACAGAGAATGGGGCTGCTTGCTTGTCTTGCCACCTCAAACTTCAAACGTAGCCTGGGAAAGTTGGTGTCCCAGCCAGGCTTCTTTCGCAGCCCTGCTCCGAAAGTGCGAACGTCTGCAGATAGCTGGCAGCCAGAAGGGGCTAACCTGGAAAGCTGTTGCTCAGCCTCATCTGCCCATGGCACTGTTCGCATAGAGGCACAGAGAATGGGGCTGCTTGCTTATCTTGCCACTTGAAACTTCAAACACATGCTGGGAGTGGTGGTGTCCCTGCTAGGCTCCTTTCGCAACCCTGCTCCGAAAGTGCGAACGTCTGCAGATAGCTGGCAGGCAGAAGGGGCTAGCCTGGAAAGCTGTTGCTCAGCCTCATCTGCCCATGGCAGTGCTCGCACAGAGGCACAGAGAATGGGGCTGCTTGCTTGTCTTGCCACCTCAAACTTCAACCGTAGCCTGGGAATGGTGGTGTCCCTGCCAGGCTCCTTTCGCAGCCCTGCTCCGAAAGTGCGAACGTCTGCAGATAGCTGGCAGCCAGAAGGGGCTAGCCTGGAAAGCTGTTGCTCAGCCTCATCTGCCCATGGCAGTGCTCGCATAGAGGCACAGAGAATGGGGCTGCTTGCTTGTCTTGCCACTTGAAACTTCAAACGCATGCTGGGAAAGTTGGTGTCCCAGCCAGGCTCCTTTCGCAGCCCTGCTCCGAAAGTGCGAACGTCTGCAGATAGCTGGCAGGCAGAAGGGGCTAGCGTGGAAAGCTGTTGCTCAGCCTCATCTGCCCATGGCACTGTTCGCATAGAGGCACAGAGAATGGGGCTGCTTGCTTGTCTTGCCACTTGAAACTTCAAACGCATGCTGGGAATGGTGGTGTCCCTGCCAGGCTTTTTTGGCAGCCCTGCTCCGAATGTGCGAACGTCTGCAGATAGCTGGCAGGCAGAAGGGGCTAGCGTGGAAAGCTGTTGCTCAGCCTCATCTGCCCATGGCAGTGCTCGCACAGAGGCACAGAGAATGGGGCTGCTTGCTTGTCTTGCCACCTCAAACTTCAAACGTAGCCTGGGAAAGTTGGTGTCCCTGCCAGGCTCCTTTCGCAGCCCTGCTCCGAAAGTGCGAACGTCTGCAGATAGCTGGCAGCCAGAAGGGGCTAGCCTGGAAAGCTGTTGCTCAGCGTCATCTGCCCATGGCACTGTTCGCATAGAGGCACAGAGAATGGGGCTGCTTGCTTATCTTGCCACTTGAAACTTCAAAGGCATGCTGGGAATGATGGTGTCCCTGCCAGGCTCCTTTCGCAGCCCTGCTCCGAAATTGCGAACGTCTGCAGATAGCTGGCAGGCAGAAGGGGCTAGCCTGGAAAGCTGTTGCTCAGCCTCATCTGCCCATGGCAGTGCTGGTACAGAGGCACAGAGAATGGGGCTGCTTGCTTGTCTTGCCACCTCAAACTTCAAACGTAGCCTGGGAAAGTTGGTGTCCCAGCCAGGCTTCTTTCGCAGCCCTGCTCCGAAAGTGCGAACGTCTGCAGATAGCTGGCAGCCAGAAGGGGCTAGCCTGGAAAGCTGTTGCTCAGCCTCATCTGCCCATGGCAGTGCTCGCATAGAGGCACAGAGAATGGGGCTGATTGCTTGTCTTGCCACCTCAAACTTCAAACGTAGCCTGGGAAAGTTGGTGTCCCAGCCAGGCTTTTTTCGCTACCCTGCTCCGAAAGTGCGAACGTCTGCAGATAGCTGGCAGGCAGAAGGGGCTAGCGTGGAAAGCTGTTGCTCAGCCTCATCTGCCCATGGCAGTGCTCGCACAGAGGCACAGAGAATGGGGCTGCTTGCTTGTCTTGCCACCTCAAACTTCAAACGTAGCCTGGGAAAGTTGGTGTCCCTGCCAGGCTCCTTTCGCAGCCCTGCTCCGGAAGTGCGAACGTCTGCAGATAGCTGGCAGCCAGAAGGGGCTAGCCTGGAAAGCTGTTGCTCAGCCTCATCTGCCCATGGCACTGTTCGCATAGAGGCACAGAGAATGGGGCTGCTTGCTTATCTCGCCACTTGAAACTTCAAAATCATGCTGGGAATGATGGTGTCCCTGCCAGGCTCCTATCACAGCCCTGCTCCGAAAGTGCGAACGTCTGCAGATAGCTTGCAGCCAGAAGGGGCTAGCCTGGAAAGCTGTTGCTCAGCCTCATCTGCCCATGGCAGTGCTCGCACAGAGGCACAGAGAATGGGGCTGCTTGCTTGTCTTGCCACCTCAAACTTCAAACGTAGCCTGGGAAAGTTGGTGTCCCAGCCAGGCTCCTTTCGCAGCCCTGCTCCGAAATTGCGAACGTCTGCAGATAGCTGGCAGCCAGAAGGGGCTAGCCTGGAAAGCTGTTGCTCAGCCTCATCTGCCCATGGCACTGTTCGCATAGAGGCACAGAGACTGGGGCTGCTTGCTTATCTTGCCACTTGAAACTTCAAACACATGCTGGGAGTGGTGGTGTCCCTGCTAGGCTCCTTTCGCAGCCCTGCTCCGAAAGTGCGAACGTCTGCAGATAGCTGGCAGGCAGAAGGGGCTAGCCTGGAAAGCTGTTGCTCAGCCTCATCTGCCCATGGCACTGTTCGCATAGAGGCACAGAGAATGGGGCTGCTTGCTTATCTCGCCACTTGAAACTTCAAAAGCATGCTGGGAATGATGGTGTCCCTGCCAGGCTCCTATCACAGCCCTGCTGCGAAAGTGCGAACGTCTGCAGATAGCTTGCAGCCAGAAGGGGCTAGCCTGGAAAGCTGTTGCTCAGCCTCATCTGCCCATGGCACTGTTCGCATAGAGGCACAGAGAATGGGGCTGCTTGCTTATCTTGCCACTTGAAACTTCAAACACATGCTGGGAGTGGTGGTGTCCCTGCTAGGCTCCTTTCGCAGCCCTGCTCCGAAAGTGCGAACGTCTGCAGATAGCTGGCAGCCAGAAGGGGCTAGCCTGGAAAGCTGTTGCTCAGCCTCATCTGCCCATGGCACTGTTCGCATAGAGGCACAGAGAATGGGGCTGCTTGCTTGTCTTGCCACTTGAAACTTCAAACGCATGCTGGGAATGGTGGTGTCCCTGCCAGGCTTTTTTGGCAGCCCTGCTCCGAATGTGCGAACGTCTGCAGATAGCTGGCAGGCAGAATGGGCTAGCCTGGAAAGCTGTTGCTCAGCCTCATCTGCCCATGGCAGTGCTCGCACAGAGGCACAGAGAATGGGGCTGCTTGCTTGTCTTGCCACCTCAAACTTCAAACGCATGCTGGGAAAGTTGGTGTCCCTGCCAGGCTCCTTTCGCAGCCCTGCTCCGAAAGTGCGAACGTCTGCAGATAGCTGGCAGCCAGAAGGGGCTAGCCTGGAAAGCTGTTGCTCAGCGTCATCTGCCCATGGCACTGTTCGCATAGAGGCACAGAGAATGGGGCTGCTTGCTTATCTTGCCACTTGAAACTTCAAACGCATGCTTTGAATGATGGTGTCCCTGCCAGGCTCCTTTCGCAGCCCTGCTCCGAAAGTGCGAACGTCTGCAGATAGCTGGCAGCCAGAAGGGGCTAGCCTGGAAAGCTGTTGCTCAGCCTCATCTGCCCATGGCACTGTTCGCATAGAGGCACAGAGAATGGGGCTGCTTGCTTATCTTGCCACTTGAAACTTCAAACGCATGCTGGGAGTGGTGGTGTCCCTGCCAGGCTCCTATCACAGCCCTGCTCCGAAAGTGCGAACGTCTGCAGATAGCTTGCAGCCAGAAGGGGCTAGCCTGGAAAGCTGTTGCTCAGCCTCATCTGCCCATGGCAGTGCTCGCACAGAGGCACAGAGAATGGGGCTGCTTGCTTGTTTTGCCACCTCAAACTTCAAACGTAGCCTGGGAAAGTTGGTGTCCCAGCCAGGCTCCTTTCGCAGCCCTGCTCCGAAAGTGCGAACGTCTGCAGATAGCTGGCAGCCAGAAGGGGCTAGCCTGGAAAGCTGTTGCTCAGCCTCATCTGCCCATGGCAGTGCTCGCATAGAGGCACAGAGAATGGGGCTGCTTGCTTGTCTTGCCACCTCAAACTTCAAACGTAGCCTGGGAAAGTTGGTGTCCCAGCCAGGCTCCTTTCGCAGCCCTGCTCCGAAAGTGCGAACGTCTGCAGATAGCTGGCAGCCAGAAGGGGCTAGCGTGGAAAGCTGTTGCTCAGCCTCATCTGCCCATGGCACTGTTCGCATAGAGACACAGAGAATGGGGCTGCGTGCTTATCTTGCCATTTGAAACTTCAAAGGCATGCTGGGAATTATGGTGTCCCTGCCAGGCTCCTTTCGCAGCCCTGCTCCGAAATTGCGAACGTCTGCAGATAGCTGGCAGGCAGAAGGGTCTAGCGTGGAAAGCTGTTGCTCAGCCTCATCTGCCCATGGCAGTGCTCGCACAGAGGCACAGAGAATGGGGCTGCTTGCTTGTCTTGCCACCTCAAACTTCAAACGTAGCCTGGGAAAGTTGGTGTCCCAGCCAGGCTTCTTTCGCAGCCCTGCTCCGAAAGTGCGAACGTCTGCAGATAGCTGGCAGCCAGAAGGGGCTAGCCTGGAAAGCTGTTGCTCAGCCTCATCTGCCCATGGCAGTGCTCGCATAGAGGCACAGAGAATGGGGCTGCTTGCTTGTCTTGCCACTTGAAACTTCAAACACATGCTGGGAAAGTTGGTGTCCCAGCCAGGCTCCTTTCGCAGCCCTGCTCCGAAAGTGCGAACGTCTGCAGATAGCTGGCAGCCAGAAGGGGCTAGCGTGGAAAGCTGTTGCTCAGCCTCATCTGCCCATGGCACTGTTCGCATAGAGACACAGAGAATGGGGCTGCTTGCTTATCTTGCCATTTGAAACTTCAAAGGCATGCTGGGAATTATGGTGTCCCTGCCAGGCTCCTTTCGCAGCCCTGCTCCGAAATTGCGAACGTCTGCAGATAGCTGGCAGCCAGAAGGGGCTAGCCTGGAAAGCTGTTGCTCAGCCTCATCTGCCCATGGCACTGTTCGCATAGAGGCACAGAGAATGGGGCTGCTTGCTTATCTTGCCACTTGAAACTTCAAACGCATTCTGGGAATGGTGGTGTCCCTGCCAGGCTTTTTTGGCAGCCCTGCTCCGAATGTGCGAACGTCTGCAGATAGCTGGCAGCCAGAAGGGGCTAGCCTGGAAAGCTGTTGCTCAGCCTCATCTGCCCATGGCAGTGCTCGCACAGAGGCACAGAGAATGGGGCTGCTTGCTTGTCTTGCCACCTCAAACTTCAAACGTAGCCTGGGAAAGTTGGTGTCCCTGCCAGGCTCCTTTCGCAGCCCTGCTCCGAAAGTGCGAACGTCTGCAGATAGCTGGCAGCCAGAAGGGGCTAGCCTGGAAAGCTGTTGCTCAGCGTCATCTGCCCATGGCACTGTTCGCATAGAGGCACAGAGAATGGGGCTGCTTGCTTATCTTGCCACTTGAAACTTCAAACACATGCTGGGAGTGGTGGTGTCCTTGCCAGGCTCCTATCACAGCCCTGCTCCGAAAGTGCGAACGTCTGCAGATAGCTTGCAGCCAGAAGGGGCTAGCCTGGAAAGCTGTTGCTCAGCCTCATCTGCCCATGGCAGTGCTCACACAGAGGCGCAGAGAATGGGGCTGCTTGCTTATCTTGCCACTTGAAACTTCAAACGCATTCTGGGAATGGTGGTGTCCCTGCCAGGCTTTTTTGGCAGCCCTGCTCCGAAATTGCGAACGTCTGCAGATAGCTGGCAGGCAGAAGGGGCTAGCCTGGAAAGCTGTTGCTCAGCCTCATCTGCCCATGGCAGTGCTCGCATAGAGGCACAGAGAATGGGGCTGCTTGCTTATCTTGCCACTTGAAACTTCAAACGCATGCTGGGAATGATGGTGTCCCTGCCAGGCTCCTTTCGCAGCCCTGCTCCGAAAGTGCGAACGTCTGCAGATAGCTGGCAGCCAGAAGGGGCTAGCCTGGAAAGCTGTTGCTCAGCCTCATCTGCCCACGGCACTGTTCGCATAGAGGCACAGAGAATTGGGCTGCTTGCTTATCTTGCCACTTGAAACTTCAAACACATGCTGGGAGTGGTGGTGTCCCTGCCAGGCTCCTATCACAGCCCTGCTCCGAAAGTGCGAACGTCTGCAGATAGCTTGCAGCCAGAAGGGGCTAGCCTGGAAAGCTGTTGCTCAGCCTCATCTGCCCATGGCAGTGCTCGCACAGAGGCACAGAGAATGGGGCTGCTTGCTTGTCTTGCCACCTCAAACTTCAAACGCATGCTGGGAAAGTTGGTGTCCCAGCCAGGCTCCTTTCGCAGCCCTGCTCCGAAAGTGCGAACGTCTGCAGATAGCTGACAGCCAGAAGGGGCTAGCCTGGAAAGCGGTTGCTCAGCCTCATCTGCCCATGGCAGTGCTCGCATAGAGGCACAGAGAATGGGGCTGCTTGCTTATCTTGCCACTTGAAACTTCAAACGCATGCTGGGAATGATGGTGTCCCAGCCAGGCTCCTTTCGCAGCCCTGCTCCGAAAGTGCGAACGTCTGCAGATAGCTGGCAGCCAGAAGGGGCTAGCCTGGAAAGCTGTTGCTCAGCCTCATCTGCCCATGGCACTGTTCGCATAGAGGCACAGAGAATGGGGCTGCTTGCTTATCTTGCCACTTGAAACTTCAAACACATGCTGGGAGTGGTGGTGTCCCTGCCAGGCTCCTATCACAGCCCTGCTCCGAAAGTGCGAACGTCTGCAGATAGCTTGAAGCCAGAAGGGGCTAGCCTGGAAAGCTGTTGCTCAGCCTCATCTGCCCATGGCAGTGCTGGCACAGAGGCACAGAGAATGGGGCTGCTTGCTTGTCTTGCCACCTCAAACTTCAAACGTAGCCTGGGAAAGTTGGTGTCCCAGCCAGGCTCCTTTCGCAGCCCTGCTCCGAAAGTGCGAACGTCTGCAGATAGCTGGCAGCCAGAAGGGGCTAGCCTGGAAAGCGGTTGCTCAGCCTCATCTGCCCATGGCACTGTTCGCATAGAGGCACAGAGAATGGGGCTGCTTGCTTGTCTTGCCACTTGAAACTTCAAACACATGCTGGGAGTGGTGGTGTCCCTGCCAGGCTCCTATCACAGCCCTGCTCCGAAAGTGCGAACGTCTGCAGATAGCTTGCAGCCAGAAGGGGCTAGCCTGGAAAGCTGTTGCTCAGCCTCATCTGCCCATGGCAGTGCTCGCACAGAGGCACAGAGAATGGGGCTGCTTGCTTGTCTTGCCACCTCAAACTTCAAACGTAGCCTGGCAAAGTTGGTGTCCCAGCCAGGCTCCTTTCGCAGCCCTGCTCCGAAATTGCAAACGTCTGCAGATAGCTGGCAGCCAGAAGGGGCTAGCCTGGAAAGCTGTTGCTCAGCCTCATCTGCCCATGGCACTGTTCGCATAGAGGCACAGAGAATGGGGCTGCTTGCTTGTCTTGCCACCTCAAACTTCAAACGTAGCCTGGGAAAGTTGGTGTCCCAGCCAGGCTTCTTTCGCAGCCCTGCTCCGAAATTGCGAACGTCTGCAGATAGCTGGCAGCCAGAAGGGGCTAGCCTGGAAAGCTGTTGCTCAGCCTCATCTGCCCATGGCACTGTTCGCATAGAGGCACAGAGAATGGGGCTCCTTGCTTGTCTTGCCACTTGAAACTTCAAACACATGCTGGGAGTGGTGGTGTCCCTGCTAGGCTCCTTTCGCAACCCTGCTCCGAAAGTGCGAACGTCTGCAGATAGCTTGCAGCCAGAAGGGGCTAGCCTGGAAAGCTGTTGCTCAGCCTCATCTGCCCATGGCAGTGCTCGCATAGAGGCACAGAGAATGGGGCTGCTTGCTTGTCTTGCCACCTCAAACTTCAAACGTAGCCTGGGAAAGTTTGTGTCCCAGCCAGGCTTCTTTCGCAGCCCTGCTCCGAAATTGCGAACGTCTGCAGATAGCTGGCAGCCAGAAGGGGCTAGCCTGGAAAGCTGTTGCTCAGCCTCATCTGCCCATGGCAGTGCTCGCATAGAGGCACAGAGAATGGGGCTGCTTGCTTATCTTGCCACTTGAAACTTCAAACGCATTCTGGGAATGGTGGTGTCCCTGCCAGGCTTTTTTGGCAGCCCTGCTCCGAAAGTGCGAACGTCTGCAGATAGCTGGCAGGCAGAAGGGGCTAGCGTGGAAAGCTGTTGCTCAGCCTCATCTGCCCATGGCAGTGCTCGCACAGAGGCACAGAGAATGGGGCTGCTTGCTTGTCTTGCCACCTCAAACTTCAAACGTAGCCTGGGAAAGTTGGTGTCCCTGCCAGGCTCCTTTCGCAGCCCTGCTCCGAAAGTGCGAACGTCTGCAGATAGCTGGCAGCCAGAAGGGGCTAGCCTGGAAAGCTGTTGCTCAGCGTCATCTGCCCATGGCACTGTTCGCATAGAGGCACAGAGAATGGGGCTGCTTGCTTATCTTGGCACTTGAAACTTCAAACGCATGCTGGGAATGATGGTGTCCCAGCCAGGCTCCTTTCGCAGCCCTGCTCCAAAAGTGCGAACGTCTGCAGATAGCTGGCAGGCAGGCATAAGGGGCTAGCCCGGAAAGCTGTTGCTCAGCGTCATCTGCCCATGGCACTGTTCGCATAGAGGCACAGAGAATGGGGCTGCTTGCTTATCTTGCCACTTGAAACTTCAAACGCATGCTGGGAGTGGTGGTGTCCCTGCCAGGCTCCTATCACAGCCCTGCTCCGAAAGTGCGAACGTCTGCAGATAGCTGGCAGCCAGAAGGGGCTAGCCTGGAAAGCTGTTGCTCAGCCTCATCTGCCCATGGCAGTGCTCGCACAGAGGCACAGAGAATGGGGCTGCTTGCTTATCTTGCCACCTCAAACTTCAAACGTAGCCTGGGAAAGTTGGTGTCCCAGCCAGGCTCCTTTCGCAGCCCTGCTCCGAAATTGCGAACGTCTGCAGATAGCTGGCAGCCAGAAGGGGCTAGCCTGGAAAGCTGTTGCTCAGCCTCATCTGCCCATGGCAGTGCTGGCACAGAGGCACAGAGAATGGGGCTGCTTGCTTGTCTTGCCACCTCAAACTTCAAACGTAGCCTGGGAAAGTTGGTGTCCCAGCCAGGCTTCTTTCGCAGCCCTGCTCCGAAAGTGCGAACGTCTGCAGATAGCTGGCAGCCAGAAGGGGCTAGCCTGGAAAGCTGTTGCTCAGCCTCATCTGCCCATGGCAGTGCTCGCATAGAGGCACAGAGAATGGGGCTGCTTGCTTGTCTTGCCACCTCAAACTTCAAACGTAGCCTGGGAAAGTTGGTGTCCCAGCCAGGCTCCTTTCGCAGCCCTGCTCCGAAAGTGCGAACGTCTGCAGATAGCTGGCAGCCAGAAGGGGCTAGCCTGGAAAGCTGTTGCTCAGCCTCATCTGCCCATGGCACTGTTCGCATAGAGACACAGAGAATGGGGCTGCTTGCTTATCTTGCCATTTGAAACTTCAAAGGCATGCTGGGAATTATGGTGTCCCTGCCAGGCTCCTTTCGCAGCCCTGCTCCGAAATTGCGAATGTCTGCAGATAGCTGGCAGCCAGAAGGGGCTAGCCTGGAAAGCTGTTGCTCAGCCTCATCTGCCCATGGCACTGTTCGCATAGAGGCACAGAGAATGGGGCTGCTTGCTTGTCTTGCCACCTCAAACTTCAAACGTAGCCTGGGAAAGTTGGTATCCCTGCCAGGCTCCTTTCGCAGCCCTGCTCCGAAATTGCGAACGTCTGCAGATAGCTGGCAGCCAGAAGGGGCTAGCCTGGAAAGCTGTTGCTCAGCCTCATCTGCCCATGGCAGTGCTGGCACAGAGGCACAGAGAATGGGGCTGCTTGCTTGTCTTGCCACCTCAAACTTCAAACGTAGCCTGGGAAAGTTGGTGTCCCAGCCAGGCTTCTTTCGCAGCCCTGCTCCGAAAGTGCGAACGTCTGCAGATAGCTGGCAGCCAGAAGGGGCTAGCCTGGAAAGCTGTTGCTCAGCCTCATCTGCCCATGGCAGTGCTCGCATAGAGGCACAGAGAATGGGGCTGCTTGCTTGTCTTGCCACTTGAAACTTCAAACGCATTCTGGGAATGGTGGTGTCCCTGACAGGCTTTTTTGGCAGCCCTGCTCCGAAAGTGCGAATGTCTGCAGATAGCTGGCAGGCAGAAGGGGCTAGCCTGGAAAGCTGTTGCTCAGCCTCATCTGCCCATGGCAGTGCTCGCACAGAGGCACAGAGAATGGGGCTGCTTGCTTGTCTTGCCACCTCAAACTTCAAACGTAGCCGGGGAACGTTGGTATCCCTGCCAGGCTCCTTTCGCAGCCCTGCTCCGAAAGTGCGAACGTCTGCAGATAGCTGGCAGCCAGAAGGGGCTAGCCTGGAAAGCTGTTGCTCAGCCTCATCTGCCCATGGCACTGTTCGCATAGAGGCACAGAGAATGGGGCTCCTTGCTTGTCTTGCCACTTGAAACTTCAAACACATGCTGGGAGTGGTGGTGTCCCTGCTAGGCTCCTTTCGCAACCCTGCTCCGAAAGTGCGAACGTCTGCAGATAGCTGGCAGCCAGAAGGGGCTAGCCTGGAAAGCTGTTGCTCAGCCTCATCTGCCCATGGCAGTGCTCGCACAGAGGCACAGAGAATGGGGCTGCTTGCTTATCTTGCCACCTCAAACTTCAAACGTAGCCTGGGAAAGTTGGTGTCCCAGCCAGGCTCCTTTCGCAGCCCTGCTCCGAAATTGCGAACGTCTGCAGATAGCTGGCAGCCAGAAGGGGCTAGCCTGGAAAGCTGTTGCTCAGCCTCATCTGCCCATGGCAGTGCTGGCACAGAGGCACAGAGAATGGGGCTGCTTGCTTGTCTTGCCACCTCAAACTTCAAACGTAGCCTGGGAAAGTTGGTGTCCCAGCCAGGCTCCTTTCGCAGCCCTGCTCCGAAAGTGCGAACGTCTGCAGATAGCTGGCAGCCAGAAGGGGCTAGCCTGGAAAGCTGTTGCTCAGCCTCATCTGCCCATGGCAGTGCTCGCATAGAGGCACAGAGAATGGGGCTGCTTGCTTGTCTTGCCACCTCAAACTTCAAACGTAGCCTGGGAAAGTTGGTGTCCCAGCCAGGCTCCTTTCGCAGCCCTGCTCCGAAAGTGCGAACGTCTGCAGATAGCTGGCAGCCAGAAGGGGCTAGCCTGGAAAGCTGTTGCTCAGCCTCATCTGCCCATGGCACTGTTCGCATAGAGACACAGAGAATGGGGCTGCTTGCTTATCTTGCCATTTGAAACTTCAAAGGCATGCTGGGAATTATGGTGTCCCTGCCAGGCTCCTTTCGCAGCCCTGCTCCGAAATTGCGAATGTCTGCAGATAGCTGGCAGCCAGAAGGGGCTAGCCTGGAAAGCTGTTGCTCAGCCTCATCTGCCCATGGCACTGTTCGCATAGAGGCACAGAGAATGGGGCTGCTTGCTTATCTTGCCACTTGAAACTTCAAACGCATGCTGGGAATGGTGGTGTCCCTGCGAGGCTCCTATCACAGCCCTGCTCCGAAAGTGCGAACGTCTGCAGATAGCTTGCAGCCAGAAGGGGCTAGCCTGGAAAGCTGTTGCTCAGCCTCATCTGCCCATGGCAGTGCTCGCACAGAGGCACAGAGAATAGGGCTGCTTGCTTATCTTGCCACCTCAAACTTCAAACGTAGCCTGGGAAAGTTGGTGTCCCAGCCAGGCTCCTTTCGCAGCCCTGCTCCGAAATTGCGAACGTCTGCAGATAGCTGGCAGCCAGAAGGGGCTAGCCTGGAAAGCTGTTGCTCAGCCTCATCTGCCCATGACAGTGCTGGCACAGAGGCACAGAGAATGGGGCTGCTTGCTTGTCTTGCCACCTCAAACTTCAAACGTAGCCTGGGAAAGTTGGTGTCCCAGCCAGGCTCCTTTCGCAGCCCTGCTCCGAAAGTGCGAACGTCTGCAGATAGCTGGCAGGCAGAAGGGGCTAGCGTGGAAAGCTGTTGCTCAGCCTCATCTGCCCATGGCACTGTTCGCATAGAGACACAGAGAATGGGGCTGCTTGCTTATCTTGCCATTTGAAACTTCAAAGGCATGCTGGGAATTATGGTGTCCCTGCCAGGCTCCTTTCGCAGCCCTGCTCCGAAATTGCGAATGTCTGCAGATAGCTGGCAGCCAGAAGGGGCTAGCCTGGAAAGCTGTTGCTCAGCCTCATCTGCCCATGGCACTGTTCGCATAGAGGCACAGAGAATGGGGCTGCTTGCTTGTCTTGCCACCTCAAACTTCAAACGTAGCCTGGGAAAGTTGGTATCCCTGCCAGGCTCCTTTCGCAGCCCTGCTCCGAAATTGCGAACGTCTGCAGATAGCTGGCAGGCAGAAGGGGCTAGCCTGGAAAGCTGTTGCTCAGCCTCATCTGCCCATGGCAGTGCTGGCACAGAGGCACAGAGAATGGGGCTGCTTGCTTGTCTTGCCACCTCAAACTTCAAACGTAGCCTGGGAAAGTTGGTGTCCCAGCCAGGCTTCTTTCGCAGCCCTGCTCCGAAAGTGCGAACGTCTGCAGATAGCTGGCAGGCAGAAGGGGCTAGCGTGGAAAGCTGTTGCTCAGCCTCATCTGCCCATGGCACTGTTCGCATAGAGGCACAGAGAATGGGGCTGCTTGCTTATCTTGCCACTTGAAACTTCAAACGCATGCTGGGAGTGGTGGTGTCCCTGCCAGGCTCCTATCACAGCCCTGCTCCGAAAGTGCGAACGTCTGCAGATAGCTTGCAGCCAGAAGGGGCTAGCGTGGAAAGCTGTTGCTCAGCCTCATCTGCCCATGGCAGTGCTCGCACAGAGGCACAGAGAATGGGGCTGCTTGCTTATCTTGCCACCTCAAACTTCAAACATAGCCTGGGAAAGTTGGTGTCCCAGCCAGGCTCCTTTCGCAGCCCTGCTCCGAAATTGCGAACGTCTGCAGATAGCTGGCAGCCAGAAGGGGCTAGCCTGGAAAGCTGTTGCTCAGCCTCATCTGCCCATGGCAGTGCTGGCACAGAGGCACAGAGAATGGGGCTGCTTGCTTGTCTTGCCACCTCAAACTTCAAACGTAGCCTGGGAAAGTTGGTGTCCCAGCCAGGCTTCTTTCGCAGCCCTGCTCCGAAAGTGCGAACGTCTGCAGATAGCTGGCAGGCAGAAGGGGCTAGCCTGGAAAGCTGTTGCTCAGCCTCATCTGCCCATGGCAGTGCTCGCATAGAGGCACAGAGAATGGGGCTGATTGCTTGTCTTGCCACCTCAAACTTCAAACGCATGCTGGGAATGGTGGTGTCCCAGCCAGGCTCCTTTCGCAGCCCTGCTCCGAAAGTGCGAACGTCTGCAGATAGCTGGCAGGCAGAAGGGGCTAGCCTGGAAAGCTGTTGCTCAGCCTCATCTGCCCATGGCACTGTTCGCATAGAGACACAGAGAATGGGGCTGCTTGCTTATCTTGCCATTTGAAACTTCAAAGGCATGCTGGGAATTATGGTGTCCCTGCCAGGCTCCTTTCACAGCCCTGCTCCGAAATTGCGAACGTCTGCAGATAGCTGGCAGCCAGAAGGGGCTAGCCTGGAAAGCTGTTGCTCAGCCTCATCTGCCCATGGCACTGTTCGCATAGAGGCACAGAGAATGGGGCTGCTTGCTTGTCTTGCCACCTCAAACTTCAAACGTAGCCTGGGAAAGTTGGTATCCCTGCCAGGCTCCTTTCGCAGCCCTGCTCCGAAATTGCGAACGTCTGCAGATAGCTGGCAGCCAGAAGGGGCTAGCCTGGAAAGCTGTTGCTCAGCCTCATCTGCCCATGGCAGTGCTGGCACAGAGGCACAGAGAATGGGGCTGCTTGCTTGTCTTGCCACCTCAAACTTCAAACGTAGCCTGGGAAAGTTGGTGTCCCAGCCAGGCTTCTTTCGCAGCCCTGCTCCGAAAGTGCGAACGTCTGCAGATAGCTGGCAGCCAGAAGGGGCTAGCCTGGAAAGCTGTTGCTCAGCCTCATCTGCCCATGGCAGTGCTCGCATAGAGGCACAGAGAATGGGGCTGCTTGCTTGTCTTGCCACTTGAAACTTCAAACGCATTCTGGGAATGGTGGTGTCCCTGACAGGCTTTTTTGGCAGCCCTGCTCCGAAAGTGCGAATGTCTGCAGATAGCTGGCAGGCAGAAGGGGCTAGCCTGGAAAGCTGTTGCTCAGCCTCATCTGCCCATGGCAGTGCTCGCACAGAGGCACAGAGAATGGGGCTGCTTGCTTGTCTTGCCACCTCAAACTTCAAACGTAGCCTGGGAACGTTGGTGTCCCTGCCAGGCTCCTTTCGCAGCCCTGCTCCGAAAGTGCGAACGTCTGCAGATAGCTGGCAGCCAGAAGGGGCTAGCCTGGAAAGCTGTTGCTCAGCGTCATCTGCCCATGGCACTGTTCGCATAGAGGCACAGAGAATGGGGCTGCTTGCTTATCTTGCCACTTGAAACTTCAAACGCATGCTGGGAATGATGGTGTCCCTGCCAGGCTCCTTTCGCAGCCATGCTCCGAAAGTGCGAACGTCTGCAGATAGCTGGCAGCCAGAAGGGGCTAGCCTGGAAAGCTGTTGCTCAGCCTCATCTGCCCATGGCAGTGCTCGCACAGAGGCACAGAGAATGGGGCTGCTTGCTTGTCTTGCCACCTCAAACTTCAAACGTAGCCTGGGAAAGTTGGTGTCCCTGCCAGGCTCCTTTCGCAGCCATGCTCCGAAAGTGCGAACGTCTGCAGATAGCTGGCAGCCAGAAGGGGCTAGCCTGGAAAGCTGTTGCTCAGCCTCATCTGCCCATGGCACTGTTCGCATAGAGGCACAGAGAATGGGGCTGCTTGCTTGTCTTGCCACTTGAAAATTCAAACGCATGCTTGGAAAGTTGGTGTCCCTGCCAGGCTCCTTTCGCAGCCCTGCTCCGAAAGTGCGAACGTCTGCAGATAGCTGGCAGCCAGAAGGGGCTAGCCTGGAAAGCTGTTGCTCAGCCTCATCTGCCCATGGCACTGTTCGCATAGAGACACAGAGAATGGGGCTGCTTGCTTATCTTGCCATTTGAAACTTCAAAGGCATGCTGGGAATTATGGTGTCCCTGCCAGGCTCCTTTCGCAGCCCTGCTCCGAAATTGCGAACGTCTGCAGATAGCTGGCAGCCAGAAGGGGCTAGCCTGGAAAGCTGTTGCTCAGCCTCATCTGCCCATGGCACTGTTCGCATAGAGGCACAGAGAATGGGGCTGCTTGCTTGTCTTGCCACCTCAAACTTCAAACGTAGCCTGGGAAAGTTGGTGTCCCAGCCAGGCTTCTTTCGCAGCCCTGCTCCGAAAGTGCGAACGTCTGCAGATAGCTGGCAGGCAGAAGGGGCTAGCCTGGAAAGCTGTTGCTCAGCCTCATCTGCCCATGGCAGTGCTCGCATAGAGGCACAGAGAATGGGGCTGCTTGCTTGTCTTGCCACCTCAAACTTCAAACGCATGCTGGGAATGGTGGTGTCCCAGCCAGGCTCCTTTCGCAGCCCTGCTCCGAAAGTGCGAACGTCTGCAGATAGCTGGCAGGCAGAAGGGGCTAGCCTGGAAAGCTGTTGCTCAGCCTCATCTGCCCATGGCACTGTTCGCATAGAGACACAGAGAATGGGGCTGCTTGCTTATCTTGCCATTTGAAACTTCAAAGGCATGCTGGGAATTATGGTGTCCCTGCCAGGCTCCTTTCACAGCCCTGCTCCGAAATTGCGAACGTCTGCAGATAGCTGGCAGCCAGAAGGGGCTAGCCTGGAAAGCTGTTGCTCAGCCTCATCTGCCCATGGCACTGTTCGCATAGAGGCACAGAGAATGGGGCTGCTTGCTTGTCTTGCCACCTCAAACTTCAAACGTAGCCTGGGAAAGTTGGTATCCCTGCCAGGCTCCTTTCGCAGCCCTGCTCCGAAATTGCGAACGTCTGCAGATAGCTGGCAGCCAGAAGGGGCTAGCCTGGAAAGCTGTTGCTCAGCCTCATCTGCCCATGGCAGTGCTGGCACAGAGGCACAGAGAATGGGGCTGCTTGCTTGTCTTGCCACCTCAAACTTCAAACGTAGCCTGGGAAAGTTGGTGTCCCAGCCAGGCTTCTTTCGCAGCCCTGCTCCGAAAGTGCGAACGTCTGCAGATAGCTGGCAGCCAGAAGGGGCTAGCCTGGAAAGCTGTTGCTCAGCCTCATCTGCCCATGGCAGTGCTCGCATAGAGGCACAGAGAATGGGGCTGCTTGCTTGTCTTGCCACTTGAAACTTCAAACGCATTCTGGGAATGGTGGTGTCCCTGACAGGCTTTTTTGGCAGCCCTGCTCCGAAAGTGCGAATGTCTGCAGATAGCTGGCAGGCAGAAGGGGCTAGCCTGGAAAGCTGTTGCTCAGCCTCATCTGCCCATGGCAGTGCTCGCACAGAGGCACAGAGAATGGGGCTGCTTGCTTGTCTTGCCACCTCAAACTTCAAACGTAGCCTGGGAACGTTGGTGTCCCTGCCAGGCTCCTTTCGCAGCCCTGCTCCGAAAGTGCGAACGTCTGCAGATAGCTGGCAGCCAGAAGGGGCTAGCCTGGAAAGCTGTTGCTCAGCGTCATCTGCCCATGGCACTGTTCGCATAGAGGCACAGAGAATGGGGCTGCTTGCTTATCTTGCCACTTGAAACTTCAAACGCATGCTGGGAATGATGGTGTCCCTGCCAGGCTCCTTTCGCAGCCATGCTCCGAAAGTGCGAACGTCTGCAGATAGCTGGCAGCCAGAAGGGGCTAGCCTGGAAAGCTGTTGCTCAGCCTCATCTGCCCATGGCAGTGCTCGCACAGAGGCACAGAGAATGGGGCTGCTTGCTTATCTTGCCACCTCAAACTTCAAACGTAGCCTGGGAAAGTTGGTGTCCCTGCCAGGCTCCTTTCGCAGCCCTGCTCCGAAAGTGCGAACGTCTGCAGATAGCTGGCAGCCAGAAGGGGCTAGCCTGGAAAGCTGTTGCTCAGCCTCATCTGCCCATGGCACTGTTCGCATAGAGGCACAGAGAATGGGGCTGCTTGCTTGTCTTGCCACTTGAAAATTCAAACGCATGCTTGGAAAGTTGGTGTCCCTGCCAGGCTCCTTTCGCAGCCCTGCTCCGAAAGTGCGAACGTCTGCAGATAGCTGGCAGCCAGAAGGGGCTAGCCTGGAAAGCTGTTGCTCAGCCTCATCTGCCCATGGCACTGTTCGCATAGAGACACAGAGAATGGGGCTGCTTGCTTATCTTGCCATTTGAAACTTCAAAGGCATGCTGGGAATTATGGTGTCCCTGCCAGGCTCCTTTCGCAGCCCTGCTCCGAAATTGCGAATGTCTGCAGATAGCTGGCAGCCAGAAGGGGCTAGCCTGGAAAGCTGTTGCTCAGCCTCATCTGCCCATGGCACTGTTCGCATAGAGGCACAGAGAATGGGGCTGCTTGCTTGTCTTGCCACCTCAAACTTCAAACGTAGCCTGGGAAAGTTGGTATCCCTGCCAGGCTCCTTTCGCAGCCCTGCTCCGAAAGTGCGAACGTCTGCAGATAGCTGGCAGCCAGAAGGGGCTAGCCTGGAAAGCTGTTGCTCAGCCTCATCTGCCCATGGCAGTGCTCGCACAGAGGCACAGAGAATGGGGCTGCTTGCTTGTCTTGCCACCTCAAACTTCAAACGTAGCCTGGGAAAGTTGGTGTCCCAGCCAGGCTTCTTTCGCAGCCCTGCTCCGAAAGTGCGAACGTCTGCAGATAGCTGGCAGCCAGAAGGGGCTAGCCTGGAAAGCTGTTGCTCAGCCTCATCTGCCCATGGCAGTGCTCGCATAGAGGCACAGAGAATGGGGCTGCTTGCTTGTCTTGCCACTTGAAACTTCAAACGCATGCTGGGAATGGTGGTGTCCCTGACAGGCTTTTTTGGCAGCCCTGCTCCGAAAGTGCGAATGTCTGCAGATAGCTGGCAGGCAGAAGGGGCTAGCCTGGAAAGCTGTTGCTCAGCCTCATCTGCCCATGGCAGTGCTCGCACAGAGGCACAGAGAATGGGGCTGCTTGCTTGTCTTGCCACCTCAAACTTCAAACGTAGCCTGGGAACGTTGGTGTCCCTGCCAGGCTCCTTTCGCAGCCCTGCTCCGAAAGTGCGAACGTCTGCAGATAGCTGGCAGCCAGAAGGGGCTAGCCTGGAAAGCTGTTGCTCAGCGTCATCTGCCCATGGCACTGTTCGCATAGAGGCACAGAGAATGGGGCTGCTTGCTTATCTTGCCACTTGAAACTTCAAACGCATGCTGGGAATGATGGTGTCCCTGCCAGGCTCCTTTCGCAGCCATGCTCCGAAAGTGCGAACGTCTGCAGATAGCTGGCAGCCAGAAGGGGCTAGCCTGGAAAGCTGTTGCTCAGCCTCATCTGCCCATGGCAGTGCTCGCACAGAGGCACAGAGAATGGGGCTGCTTGCTTGTCTTGCCACCTCAAACTTCAAACGTAGCCTGGGAAAGTTGGTGTCCCTGCCAGGCTCCTTTCGCAGCCCTGCTCCGAAAGTGCGAACGTCTGCAGATAGCTGGCAGCCAGAAGGGGCTAGCCTGGAAAGCTGTTGCTCAGCCTCATCTGCCCATGGCACTGTTCGCATAGAGGCACAGAGAATGGGGCTGCTTGCTTATCTTGCCACTTGAAACTTCAAACGCATGCTGGGAATGATGGTGTCCCTGCCAGGCTCCTTTCGCAGCCCTGCTCCAAAAGTGCGAACGTCTGCAGATAGCTGGCAGCCAGAAGGGGCTAGCCTGGAAAGCTGTTGCTCAGCGTCATCTGCCCATGGCACTGTTCGCATAGAGGCACAGAGAATGGGGCTGCTTGCTTATCTTGCCACTTGAAACTTCAAACGCATGCTGGGAGTGGTGGTGTCCCTGCCAGGCTCCTATCACAGCCCTGCTCCGAAAGTGCGAACGTCTGCAGATAGCTGGCAGCCAGAAGGGGCTAGCCTGGAAAGCTGTTGCTCAGCCTCATCTGCCCATGGCAGTGCTCGCACAGAGGCACAGAGAATGGGGCTGCTTGCTTATCTTGCCACCTCAAACTTCAAACGTAGCCTGGGAAAGTTGGTGTCCCAGCCAGGCTCCTTTCGCAGCCCTGCTCCGAAATTGCGAACGTCTGCAGATAGCTGGCAGCCAGAAGGGGCTAGCCTGGAAAGCTGTTGCTCAGCCTCATCTGCCCATGGCAGTGCTGGCACAGAGGCACAGAGAATGGGGCTGCTTGCTTGTCTTGCCACCTCAAACTTCAAACGTAGCCTGGGAAAGTTGGTGTCCCAGCCAGGCTTCTTTCGCAGCCCTTCTCCGAAAGTGCGAACGTCTGCAGATAGCTGGCAGGCAGAAGGGGCTAGCCTGGAAAGCTGTTGCTCAGCCTCATCTGCCCATGGCAGTGCTCGCATAGAGGCACAGAGAATGGGGCTGCTTGCTTGTCTTGCCACCTCAAACTTCAAACGTAGCCTGGGAAAGTTGGTGTCCCAGCCAGGCTCCTTTCGCAGCCCTGCTCCGAAAGTGCGAACGTCTGCAGATAGCTGGCAGCCAGAAGGGGCTAGCCTGGAAAGCTGTTGCTCAGCCTCATCTGCCCATGGCACTGTTCGCATAGAGACACAGAGAATGGGGCTGCTTGCTTATCTTGCCATTTGAAACTTCAAAGGCATGCTGGGAATTATGGTGTCCCTGCCAGGCTCCTTTCGCAGCCCTGCTCCGAAATTGCGAACGTCTGCAGATAGCTGGCAGCCAGAAGGGGCTAGCCTGGAAAGCTGTTGCTCAGCCTCATCTGCCCATGGCACTGTTCGCATAGAGGCACAGAGAATGGGGCTGCTTGCTTATCTTGCCACTTGAAACTTCAAACGCATGCTGGGAGTGGTGGTGTCCCTGCCAGGCTCCTATCACAGCCCTGATCCAAAAGTGCGAACGTCTGCAGATAGCTTGCAGCCAGAAGGGGCTAGCCTGGAAAGCTGTTGCTCAGCCTCATCTGCCCATGGCAGTGCTCGCACAGAGGCACAGAGAATGGGGCTGCTTGCTTATCTTGCCACCTCAAACTTCAAACGTAGCCTGGGAAAGTTGGTGTCCCAGCCAGGCTCCTTTCGCAGCCCTGCTCCAAAATTGCGAACGTCTGCAGATAGCTGGCAGGCAGAAGGGGCTAGCCTGGAAAGCTGTTGCTCAGCCTCATCTGCCCATGGCAGTGCTGGCACAGAGGCACAGAGAATGGGGCTGCTTGCTTGTCTTGCCACCTCAAACTTCAAACGTAGCCTGGGAAAGTTGGTGTCCCAGCCAGGCTTCTTTCGCAGCCCTGCTCCGAAAGTGCGAACGTCTGCAGATAGCTGGCAGCCAGAAGGGGCTAGCCTGGAAAGCTGTTGCTCAGCCTCATCTGCCCATGGCAGTGCTCGCATAGAGGCACAGAGAATGGGGCTGCTTGCTTGTCTTGCCACCTCAAACTTCAAACGTAGCCTGGGAAAGTTGGTGTCCCAGCCAGGCTCCTTTCGCAGCCCTGCTCCGAAAGTGCGAACGTCTGCAGATAGCTGGCAGGCAGAAGGGGCTAACGTGGAAAGCTGTTGCTCAGCCTCATCTGCCCATGGCACTGTTCGCATAGAGACACAGAGAATGGGGCTGCTTGCTTATCTTGCCATTTGAAACTTCAAAGGCATGCTGGGAATTATGGTGTCCCTGCCAGGCTCCTTTCGCAGCCCTGCTCCGAAATTGCGAATGTCTGCAGATAGCTGGCAGCCAGAAGGGGCTAGCCTGGAAAGCTGTTGCTCAGCCTCATCTGCCCATGGCACTGTTCGCATAGAGGCACAGAGAATGGGGCTGCTTGCTTGTCTTGCCACCTCAAACTTCAAACGTAGCCTGGGAAAGCTGGTATCCCTGCCAGGCTCCTTTCGCAGCCCTGCTCCGAAATTGCGAACGTCTGCAGATAGCTGGCAGCCAGAAGGGGCTAGCCTGGAAAGCTGTTGCTCAGCCTCATCTGCCCATGGCAGTGCTGGCACAGAGGCACAGAGAATGGGGCTGCTTGCTTGTCTTGCCACCTCAAACTTCAAACGTAGACTGGGAAAGTTGGTGTCCCAGCCAGGCTTCTTTCGCAGCCCTGCTCCGAAAGTGCGAACGTCTGCAGATAGCTGGTAGCCAGAAGGGGCTAGCCTGGAAAGCTGTTGCTCAGCCTCGTCTGCCCATGGCAGTGCTCGCATAGAGGCACAGAGAATGGGGCTGCTTGCTTGTCTTGCCACTTGAAACTTCAAACGCATTCTGGGAATGGTGGTGTCCCTGACAGGCTTTTTTGGCAGCCCTGCTCCGAAAGTGCGAATGTCTGCAGATAGCTGGCAGGCAGAAGGGGCTAGCCTGGAAAGCTGTTGCTCAGCCTCATCTGCCCATGGCAGTGCTCGCACAGAGGCACAGAGAATGGGGCTGCTTGCTTGTCTTGCCACCTCAAACTTCAAACGTAGCCTGGGAACGTTGGTGTCCCTGCCAGGCTCCTTTCGCAGCCCTGCTCCGAAAGTGCGAACGTCTGCAGATAGCTGGCAGCCAGAAGGGGCTAGCCTGGAAAGCTGTTGCTCAGCGTCATCTGCCCATGGCACTGTTCGCATAGAGGCACAGAGAATGGGGCTGCTTGCTTATCTTGCCACTTGAAACTTCAAACGCATGCTGGGAATGATGGTGTCCCTGCCAGGCTCCTTTCGCAGCCATGCTCCGAAAGTGCGAACGTCTGCAGATAGCTGGCAGCCAGAAGGGGCTAGCCTGGAAAGCTGTTGCTCAGCCTCATCTGCCCATGGCACTGTTCGCATAGAGGCACAGAGAATGGGGCTGCTTGCTTATCTTGCCACTTGAAACTTCAAACGCATGCTGGGAGTGGTGGTGTCCCTGCCAGGCTCCTATCACAGCCCTGCTCCGAAAGTGCGAACGTCTGCAGATAGCTTGCAGCCAGAAGGGGCTAGCCTGGAAAGCTGTTGCTCAGCCTCATCTGCCCATGGCAGTGCTCGCACAGAGGCACAGAGAATGGGGCTGCTTGCTTATCTTGCCACCTCAAACTTCAAACGTAGCCTGGGAAAGTTAGTGTCCCAGCCAGGCTCCTTTCGCAGCCCTGCTCCGAAAGTGCGAACGTCTGCAGATAGCTGGCAGCCAGAAGGGGCTAGCGTGGAAAGCTGTTGCTCAGCCTCATCTGCCCATGGCACTGTTCGCATAGAGACACAGAGAATGGGGCTGCTTGCTTATCTTGCCATTTGAAACTTCAAAGGCATGCTGGGAATTATGGTGTCCCTGCCAGGCTCCTTTCGCAGCCCTGCTCCGAAATTGCGAACGTCTGCAGATAGCTGGCAGCCAGAAGGGGCTATCCTGGAAAGCTGTTGCTCAGCCTCATCTGCCCATGGCACTGTTCGCATAGAGGCACAGAGAATGGGGCTGCTTGCTTGTCTTGCCACCTCAAATTTCAAACGTAGCCTGGGAAAGTTGGTATCCCTGCCAGGCTCCTTTCGCAGCCCTGCTCCGAAATTGCGAACGTCTGCAGATAGCTGGCAGCCAGAAGGGGCTAGCCTGGAAAGCTGTTGCTCAGCCTCATCTGCCCATGGCAGTGCTGGCACAGAGGCACAGAGAATGGGGCTGCTTGCTTATCTTGCCACTTGAAACTTCAAACGTAGCCTGGGAATGGTGGTGTCCCTGCCAGGCTTTTTTGGCAGCCCTGCTCCGAATGTGCGAACGTCTGCAGGTAGCTGGCAGCCAGAAGGGGCTAGCCTGGAAAGCTGTTGCTCAGCCTCATCTGCCCATGGCAGTGCTGGCACAGAGGCACAGAGAATGGGGCTGCTTGCTTGTCTTGCCACCTCAAACTTCAAACGTAGCCTGGGAAAGTTGGTGTCCCAGCCAGGCTCCTTTCGCAGCCCTGCTCCGAAAGTGCGAACGTCTGCAGATAGCTGGCAGCCAGAAGGGGCTAGCCTGGAAAGCTGTTGCTCAGCCTCATCTGCCCATGGCACTGTTCGCATAGAGGCACAGAGAATGGGGCTGCTTGCTTATCTTGCCACTTGAAACTTCAAACACATGCTGGGAGTGGTGGTGTCCCTGCCAGGCTCCTATCACAGCCCTGCTCCGAAAGTGCGAACGTCTGCAGATAGCTTGCAGCCAGAAGGGGCTAGCCTGGAAAGCTGTTGCTCAGCCTCATCTGCCCATGGCAGTGCTCGCACAGAGGCACAGAGAATGGGGCTGCTTGCTTGTCTTGCCACCTCAAACTTCAAACGTAGCCTGGCAAAGTTGGTGTCCCAGCCAGGCTCCTTTCGCAGCCCTGCTCCGAAAGTGCGAACGTCTGCAGATAGCTGGCAGCCAGAAGGGGCTAGCCTGGAAAGCGGTTGCTCAGCCTCATCTGCCCATGGCACTGTTCGCATAGAGGCACAGAGAATGGGGCTGCTTGCTTGTCTTGCCACTTGAAACTTCAAACGCATGCTGGGAGTGGTGGTGTCCCTGCCAGGCTCCTATCACAGCCCTGATCCAAAAGTGCGAACGTCTGCAGATAGCTTGCAGCCAGAAGGGGCTAGCCTGGAAAGCTGTTGCTCAGCCTCATCTGCCCATGGCAGTGCTCGCACAGAGGCACAGAGAATGGGGCTGCTTGCTTGTCTTGCCACCTCAAACTTCAAACGTAGCCTGGGAAAGTTGGTGTCCCAGCCAGGCTCCTTTCGCAGCCCTGCTCCGAAATTGTGAACGTCTGCAGATAGCTGGCAGCCAGAAGGGGCTAGCCTGGAAAGCTGTTGCTCAGCCTCATCTGCCCATGGCAGTGCTGGCACAGAGGCACAGAGAATGGGGCTGCTTGCTTGTCTTGCCACCTCAAACTTCAAACGTAGCCTGGGAAAGTTGGTGTCCCAGCCAGGCTTCTTTCGCAGCCCTGCTCCGAAAGTGCGAACGTCTGCAGATAGCTGGCAGCCAGAAGGGGCTAGCCTGGAAAGCTGTTGCTCAGCCTCATCTGCCCATGGCACTGTTCGCATAGAGGCACAGAGAATGGGGCTGCTTGCTTGTCTTGCCACCTCAAACTTCAAACGTAGCCTGGGAAAGTTGGTGTCCCAGCCAGGCTCCTTTCGCAGCCCTGCTCCGAAATTGCGAACGTCTGCAGATAGCTGGCAGCCAGAAGGGGCTAGCGTGGAAAGCTGTTGCTCAGCCTCATCTGCCCATGGCACTGTTCGCATAGAGACACAGAGAATGGGGCTGCTTGCTTATCTTGCCATTTGAAACTTCAAAGGCATGCTGGGAATTATGGTGTCCCTGCCAGGCTCCTTTCGCAGCCCTGCTCCGAAATTGCGAATGTCTGCAGATAGCTGGCAGCCAGAAGGGGCTAGCCTGGAAAGCTGTTGCTCAGCCTCATCTGCCCATGGCACTGTTCGCATAGAGGCACAGAGAATGGGGCTGCTTGCTTGTCTTGCCACCTCAAACTTCAAACGTAGCCTGGGAAAGCTGGTATCCCTGCCAGGCTCCTTTCGCAGCCCTGCTCCGAAATTGCGAACGTCTGCAGATAGCTGGCAGCCAGAAGGGGCTAGCCTGGAAAGCTGTTGCTCAGCCTCATCTGCCCATGGCAGTGCTGGCACAGAGGCACAGAGAATGGGGCTGCTTGCTTGTCTTGCCACCTCAAACTTCAAACGTAGACTGGGAAAGTTGGTGTCCCAGCCAGGCTTCTTTCGCAGCCCTGCTCCGAAAGTGCGAACGTCTGCAGATAGCTGGTAGCCAGAAGGGGCTAGCCTGGAAAGCTGTTGCTCAGCCTCGTCTGCCCATGGCAGTGCTCGCATAGAGGCACAGAGAATGGGGCTGCTTGCTTGTCTTGCCACTTGAAACTTCAAACGCATTCTGGGAATGGTGGTGTCCCTGACAGGCTTTTTTGGCAGCCCTGCTCCGAAAGTGCGAATGTCTGCAGATAGCTGGCAGCCAGAAGGGGCTAGCCTGGAAAGCTGTTGCTCAGCCTCATCTGCCCATGGCAGTGCTCGCACAGAGGCACAGAGAATGGGGCTGCTTGCTTGTCTTGCCACCTCAAACTTCAAACGTAGCCTGGGAACGTTGGTGTCCCTGCCAGGCTCCTTTCGCAGCCCTGCTCCGAAAGTGCGAACGTCTGCAGATAGCTGGCAGCCAGAAGGGGCTAGCCTGGAAAGCTGTTGCTCAGCGTCATCTGCCCATGGCACTGTTCGCATAGAGGCACAGAGAATGGGGCTGCTTGCTTATCTTGCCACTTGAAACTTCAAACGCATGCTGGGAATGATGGTGTCCCTGCCAGGCTCCTTTCGCAGCCATGCTCCGAAAGTGCGAACGTCTGCAGATAGCTGGCAGCCAGAAGGGGCTAGCCTGGAAAGCTGTTGCTCAGCCTCATCTGCCCATGGCACTGTTCGCATAGAGGCACAGAGAATGGGGCTGCTTGCTTATCTTGCCACTTGAAACTTCAAACGCATGCTGGGAGTGGTGGTGTCCCTGCCAGGCTCCTATCACAGCCCTGCTCCGAAAGTGCGAACGTCTGCAGATAGCTTGCAGCCAGAAGGGGCTAGCCTGGAAAGCTGTTGCTCAGCCTCATCTGCCCATGGCAGTGCTCGCACAGAGGCACAGAGAATGGGGCTGCTTGCTTATCTTGCCACCTCAAACTTCAAACGTAGCCTGGGAAAGTTAGTGTCCCAGCCAGGCTCCTTTCGCAGCCCTGCTCCGAAAGTGCGAACGTCTGCAGATAGCTGGCAGCCAGAAGGGGCTAGCGTGGAAAGCTGTTGCTCAGCCTCATCTGCCCATGGCACTGTTCGCATAGAGACACAGAGAATGGGGCTGCTTGCTTATCTTGCCATTTGAAACTTCAAAGGCATGCTGGGAATTATGGTGTCCCTGCCAGGCTCCTTTCGCAGCCCTGCTCCGAAATTGCGAACGTCTGCAGATAGCTGGCAGCCAGAAGGGGCTATCCTGGAAAGCTGTTGCTCAGCCTCATCTGCCCATGGCACTGTTCGCATAGAGGCACAGAGAATGGGGCTGCTTGCTTGTCTTGCCACCTCAAACTTCAAACGTAGCCTGGGAAAGTTGGTATCCCTGCCAGGCTCCTTTCGCAGCCCTGCTCCGAAATTGCGAACGTCTGCAGATAGCTGGCAGCCAGAAGGGGCTAGCCTGGAAAGCTGTTGCTCAGCCTCATCTGCCCATGGCAGTGCTGGCACAGAGGCACAGAGAATGGGGCTGCTTGCTTATCTTGCCACTTGAAACTTCAAACGTAGCCTGGGAATGGTGGTGTCCCTGCCAGGCTTTTTTGGCAGCCCTGCTCCGAATGTGCGAACGTCTGCAGGTAGCTGGCAGCCAGAAGGGGCTAGCCTGGAAAGCTGTTGCTCAGCCTCATCTGCCCATGGCAGTGCTGGCACAGAGGCACAGAGAATGGGGCTGCTTGCTTGTCTTGCCACCTCAAACTTCAAACGTAGCCTGGGAAAGTTGGTGTCCCAGCCAGGCTCCTTTCGCAGCCCTGCTCCGAAAGTGCGAACGTCTGCAGATAGCTGGCAGCCAGAAGGGGCTAGCCTGGAAAGCTGTTGCTCAGCCTCATCTGCCCATGGCACTGTTCGCATAGAGGCACAGAGAATGGGGCTGCTTGCTTATCTTGCCACTTGAAACTTCAAACACATGCTGGGAGTGGTGGTGTCCCTGCCAGGCTCCTATCACAGCCCTGCTCCGAAAGTGCGAACGTCTGCAGATAGCTTGCAGCCAGAAGGGGCTAGCCTGGAAAGCTGTTGCTCAGCCTCATCTGCCCATGGCAGTGCTCGCACAGAGGCACAGAGAATGGGGCTGCTTGCTTGTCTTGCCACCTCAAACTTCAAACGTAGCCTGGCAAAGTTGGTGTCCCAGCCAGGCTCCTTTCGCAGCCCTGCTCCGAAAGTGCGAACGTCTGCAGATAGCTGGCAGCCAGAAGGGGCTAGCCTGGAAAGCGGTTGCTCAGCCTCATCTGCCCATGGCACTGTTCGCATAGAGGCACAGAGAATGGGGCTGCTTGCTTGTCTTGCCACTTGAAACTTCAAACGCATGCTGGGAGTGGTGGTGTCCCTGCCAGGCTCCTATCACAGCCCTGATCCAAAAGTGCGAACGTCTGCAGATAGCTTGCAGCCAGAAGGGGCTAGCCTGGAAAGCTGTTGCTCAGCCTCATCTGCCCATGGCAGTGCTCGCACAGAGGCACAGAGAATGGGGCTGCTTGCTTGTCTTGCCACCTCAAACTTCAAACGTAGCCTGGGAAAGTTGGTGTCCCAGCCAGGCTCCTTTCGCAGCCCTGCTCCGAAATTGTGAACGTCTGCAGATAGCTGGCAGCCAGAAGGGGCTAGCCTGGAAAGCTGTTGCTCAGCCTCATCTGCCCATGGCAGTGCTGGCACAGAGGCACAGAGAATGGGGCTGCTTGCTTGTCTTGCCACCTCAAACTTCAAACGTAGCCTGGGAAAGTTGGTGTCCCAGCCAGGCTTCTTTCGCAGCCCTGCTCCGAAAGTGCGAACGTCTGCAGATAGCTGGCAGCCAGAAGGGGCTAGCCTGGAAAGCTGTTGCTCAGCCTCATCTGCCCATGGCACTGTTCGCATAGAGGCACAGAGAATGGGGCTGCTTGCTTGTCTTGCCACCTCAAACTTCAAACGTAGCCTGGGAAAGTTGGTGTCCCAGCCAGGCTCCTTTCGCAGCCCTGCTCCGAAATTGCGAACGTCTGCAGATAGCTGGCAGCCAGAAGGGGCTAGCGTGGAAAGCTGTTGCTCAGCCTCATCTGCCCATGGCACTGTTCGCATAGAGGCACAGAGAATGGGGCTGCTTGCTTGTCTTGCCACTTGAAAATTCAAACACATGCTGGGAGTGGTGGTGTCCCTGCTAGGCTCCTTTCGCAACCCTGCTCCGAAAGTGCGAACGTCTGCAGATAGCTGGCAGGCAGAAGGGGCTAGCCTGGAAAGCTGTTGCTCAGCCTCATCTGCCCATGGCAGTGCTCGCACAGAGGCACAGAGAATGGGGCTGCTTGCTTGTCTTGCCACCTCAAACTTCAAACGTAGCCTGGGAAAGTTGGTGTCCCAGCCAGGCTTCTTTCGCAGCCCTGCTCCGAAAGTGCGAACGTCTGCAGATAGCTGGCAGCCAGAAGGGGCTAGCCTGGAAAGCTGTTGCTCAGCCTCATCTGCCCATGGCAGTGCTCGCATAGAGGCACAGAGAATGGGGCTGCTTGCTTGTCTTGCCACTTGAAACTTCAAACGCATGCTGGGAAAGTTGGTGTCCCTGCCAGGCTCCTTTCGCAGCCATGCTCCGAAAGTGCGAACGTCTGCAGATAGCTGGCAGCCAGAAGGGGCTAGCCTGGAAAGCTGTTGCTCAGCCTCATCTGCCCATGGCACTGTTCGCATAGAGGCACAGAGAATGGGGCTGCTTGCTTATCTTGCCACTTGAAACTTCAAACACATGCTGGGAGTGGTGGTGTCCCTGCCAGGCTCCTATCACAGCCCTGCTCCGAAAGTGCGAACGTCTGCAGATAGCTTGCAGCCAGAAGGGGCTAGCCTGGAAAGCTGTTGCTCAGCCTCATCTGCCCATGGCAGTGCTCGCACAGAGGCACAGAGAATGGGGCTGCTTGCTTGTCTTGCCACCTCAAACTTCAAACGTAGCCTGGGAAAGTTGGTGTCCCAGCCAGGCTCCTTTCGCAGCCCTGCTCCGAAAGTGCGAACGTCTGCAGATAGCTGGCAGCCAGAAGGGGCTAGCCTGGAAAGCGGTTGCTCAGCCTCATCTGCCCATGGCACTGTTCGCATAGAGGCACAGAGAATGGGGCTGCTTGCTTGTCTTGCCACTTGAAACTTCAAACGCATGCTGGGAGTGGTGGTGTCCCTGCCAGGCTCCTATCACAGCCCTGATCCAAAAGTGCGAACGTCTGCAGATAGCTGGCAGCCAGAAGGGGCTAGCCTGGAAAGCTGTTGCTCAGCCTCATCTGCCCATGGCAGTGCTCGCACAGAGGCACAGAGAATGGGGCTGCTTGCTTGTCTTGCCACCTCAAACTTCAAACGTAGCCTGGGAAAGTTGGTGTCCCAGCCAGGCTCCTTTCGCAGCCCTGCTCCGAAATTGTGAACGTCTGCAGATAGCTGGCAGCCAGAAGGGGCTAGCCTGGAAAGCTGTTGCTCAGCCTCATCTGCCCATGGCAGTGCTGGCACAGAGGCACAGAGAATGGGGCTGCTTGCTTGTCTTGCCACCTCAAACTTCAAACGTAGCCTGGGAAAGTTGGTGTCCCAGCCAGGCTTCTTTCGCAGCCCTGCTCCGAAAGTGCGAACGTCTGCAGATAGCTGGCAGCCAGAAGGGGCTATGCTGGAAAGCTGTTGCTCAGCCTCATCTGCCCATGGCACTGTTCGCATAGAGGCACAGAGAATGGGGCTGCTTGCTTATCTTGCCACTTGAAACTTCAAACACATGCTGGGAGTGGTGGTGTCCCAGCCAGGCTCCTTTGGCAGCCCTGCTCCGAAAGTGCGAACGTCTGCAGATAGCTGGCAGGCAGAAGGGGCTAGCGTGGAAAGCTGTTGCTCAGCCTCATCTGCCCATGGCACTGTTCGCATAGAGACACAGAGAATGGGGCTGCTTGCTTATCTTGCCATTTGAAACTTCAAAGGCATGCTGGGAATTATGGTGTCCCTGCCAGGCTCCTTTCGCAGCCCTGCTCCGAAATTGCGAACGTCTGCAGATAGCTGGCAGCCAGAAGGGGCTAGCCTGGAAAGCTGTTGCTCAGCCTCATCTGCCCATGGCACTGTTCGCATAGAGGCACAGAGAATGGGGCTGCTTGCTTGTCTTGCCACCTCAAACTTCAAACGTAGCCTGGGAAAGTTGGTGTCCCAGCCAGGCTCGTTTCGCAGCCCTGCTCCGAAATTGCGAACGTCTGCAGATAGCTGGCAGCCAGAAGGGGCTAGCGTGGAAAGCTGTTGCTCAGCCTCATCTGCCCATGGCACTGTTCGCATAGAGGCACAGAGAATGGGGCTGCTTGCTTGTCTTGCCACTTGAAAATTCAAACACATGCTGGGAGTGGTGGTGTCCCTGCTAGGCTCCTTTCGCAACCCTGCTCCGAAAGTGCGAACGTCTGCAGATAGCTGGCAGGCAGAAGGGGCTAGCCTGGAAAGCTGTTGCTCAGCCTCATCTGCCCATGGCAGTGCTCGCACAGAGGCACAGAGAATGGGGCTGCTTGCTTGTCTTGCCACCTCAAACTTCAAACGTAGCCTGGGAAAGTTGGTGTCCCAGCCAGGCTTCTTTCGCAGCCCTTCTCCGAAAGTGCGAACGTCTGCAGATAGCTGGCAGCCAGAAGGGGCTAGCCTGGAAAGCTGTTGCTCAGCCTCATCTGCCCATGGCAGTGCTCGCATAGAGGCACAGAGAATGGGGCTGCTTGCTTGTCTTGCCACTTGAAACTTCAAACGCATGCTGGGAAAGTTGGTGTCCCTGCCAGGCTCCTTTCGCAGCCCTGCTCCGAAATTGCGAACGTCTGCAGATAGCTGGCAGCCAGAAGGGGCTAGCCTGGAAAGCTGTTGCTCAGCCTCATCTGCCCATGGCACTGTTCGCATAGAGGCACAGAGAATGGGGCTGCTTGCTTATCTTGCCACTTGAAACTTCAAACGCATGCTGGGAGTGGTGGTGTCCCTGCCAGGCTCCTATCACAGCCCTGATCCAAAAGTGCGAACGTCTGCAGATAGCTTGCAGCCAGAAGGGGCTAGCCTGGAAAGCTGTTGCTCAGCCTCATCTGCCCATGGCAGTGCTCGCACAGAGGCACAGAGAATGGGGCTGCTTGCTTGTCTTGCCACCTCAAACTTCAAACGTAGCCTGGGAAAGTTGGTGTCCCAGCCAGGCTCCTTTCGCAGCCCTGCTCCGAAATTGTGAACGTCTGCAGATAGCTGGCAGCCAGAAGGGGCTAGCCTGGAAAGCTGTTGCTCAGCCTCATCTGCCCATGGCAGTGCTGGCACAGAGGCACAGAGAATGGGGCTGCTTGCTTGTCTTGCCACCTCAAACTTCAAACGTAGCCTGGGAAAGTTGGTGTCCCAGCCAGGCTTCTTTCGCAGCCCTGCTCCGAAAGTGCGAACGTCTGCAGATAGCTGGCAGCCAGAAGGGGCCAGCCTGGAAAGCTGTTGCTCAGCCTCATCTGCCCATGGCACTGTTCGCATAGAGGCACAGAGAATGGGGCTGCTTGCTTGTCTTGCCACCTCAAACTTCAAACGTAGCCTGGGAAAGTTGGTGTCCCAGCCAGGCTCCTTTCGCAGCCCTGCTCCGAAATTGCGAACGTCTGCAGATAGCTGGCAGCCAGAAGGGGCTAGCGTGGAAAGCTGTTGCTCAGCCTCATCTGCCCATGGCACTGTTCGCATAGAGGCACAGAGAATGGGGCTGCTTGCTTGTCTTGCCACTTGAAAATTCAAACACATGCTGGGAGTGGTGGTGTCCCTGCTAGGCTCCTTTCGCAACCCTGCTCCGAAAGTGCGAACGTCTGCAGATAGCTGGCAGGCAGAAGGGGCTAGCCTGGAAAGCTGTTGCTCAGCCTCATCTGCCCATGGCAGTGCTCGCACAGAGGCACAGAGAATGGGGCTGCTTGCTTGTCTTGCCACCTCAAACTTCAAACGTAGCCTGGGAAAGTTGGTGTCCCAGCCAGGCTTCTTTCGCAGCCCTGCTCCGAAAGTGCGAACGTCTGCAGATAGCTGGCAGCCAGAAGGGGCTAGCCTGGAAAGCTGTTGCTCAGCCTCATCTGCCCATGGCAGTGCTCGCATAGAGGCACAGAGAATGGGGCTGCTTGCTTGTCTTGCCACTTGAAACTTCAAACGCATGCTGGGAAAGTTGGTGTCCCTGCCAGGCTCCTTTCGCAGCCATGCTCCGAAAGTGCGAACGTCTGCAGATAGCTGGCAGCCAGAAGGGGCTAGCCTGGAAAGCTGTTGCTCAGCCTCATCTGCCCATGGCACTGTTCGCATAGAGGCACAGAGAATGGGGCTGCTTGCTTATCTTGCCACTTGAAACTTCAAACACATGCTGGGCGTGGTGGTGTCCCTGCCAGGCTCCTATCACAGCCCTGCTCCGAAAGTGCGAACGTCTGCAGATAGCTTGCAGCCAGAAGGGGCTAGCCTGGAAAGCTGTTGCTCAGCCTCATCTGCCCATGGCAGTGCTCGCACAGAGGCACAGAGAATGGGGCTGCTTGCTTGTCTTGCCACCTCAAACTTCAAACGTAGCCTGGCAAAGTTGGTGTCCCAGCCAGGCTCCTTTCGCAGCCCTGCTCCGAAAGTGCGAACGTCTGCAGATAGCTGGCAGCCAGAAGGGGCTAGCCTGGAAAGCGGTTGCTCAGCCTCATCTGCCCATGGCACTGTTCGCATAGAGGCACAGAGAATGGGGCTGCTTGCTTGTCTTGCCACTTGAAACTTCAAACGCATGCTGGGAGTGGTGGTGTCCCTGCCAGGCTCCTATCACAGCCCTGATCCAAAAGTGCGAACGTCTGCAGATAGCTGGCAGCCAGAAGGGGCTAGCCTGGAAAGCTGTTGCTCAGCCTCATCTGCCCATGGCAGTGCTCGCACAGAGGCACAGAGAATGGGGCTGCTTGCTTGTCTTGCCACCTCAAACTTCAAACGTAGCCTGGGAAAGTTGGTGTCCCAGCCAGGCTCCTTTCGCAGCCCTGCTCCGAAATTGTGAACGTCTGCAGATAGCTGGCAGCCAGAAGGGGCTAGCCTGGAAAGCTGTTGCTCAGCCTCATCTGCCCATGGCAGTGCTGGCACAGAGGCACAGAGAATGGGGCTGCTTGCTTGTCTTGCCACCTCAAACTTCAAACGTAGCCTGGGAAAGTTGGTGTCCCAGCCAGGCTTCTTTCGCAGCCCTGCTCCGAAAGTGCGAACGTCTGCAGATAGCTGGCAGCCAGAAGGGGCTAGCCTGGAAAGCTGTTGCTCAGCCTCATCTGCCCATGGCAGTGCTCGCTTAGAGGCACAGAGAATGGGGCTGCTTGCTTTTCTTGCCACCTCAAACTTCAAACGTAGCCTTGGAAAGTTGGTGTCCCAGCCAGGCTCCTTTGGCAGCCCTGCTCCGAAAGTGCGAACGTCTGCAGATAGCTGGCAGGCAGAAGGGGCTAGCGTGGAAAGCTGTTGCTCAGCCTCATCTGCCCATGGCACTGTTCGCATAGAGACACAGAGAATGGGGCTGCTTGCTTATCTTGCCATTTGAAACTTCAAAGGCATGCTGGGAATTATGGTGTCCCTGCCAGGCTCCTTTCGCAGCCCTGCTCCGAAATTGCGAACGTCTGCAGATAGCTGGCAGCCAGAAGGGGCTAGCCTGGAAAGCTGTTGCTCAGCCTCATCTGCCCATGGCACTGTTCGCATAGAGGCACAGAGAATGGGGCTGCTTGCTTGTCTTGCCACCTCAAACTTCAAACGTAGCCTGGGAAAGTTGGTGTCCCAGCCAGGCTCGTTTCGCAGCCCTGCTCCGAAATTGCGAACGTCTGCAGATAGCTGGCAGCCAGAAGGGGCTAGCGTGGAAAGCTGTTGCTCAGCCTCATCTGCCCATGGCACTGTTCGCATAGAGGCACAGAGAATGGGGCTGCTTGCTTGTCTTGCCACTTGAAAATTCAAACACATGCTGGGAGTGGTGGTGTCCCTGCTAGGCTCCTTTCGCAACCCTGCTCCGAAAGTGCGAACGTCTGCAGATAGCTGGCAGGCAGAAGGGGCTAGCCTGGAAAGCTGTTGCTCAGCCTCATCTGCCCATGGCAGTGCTCGCACAGAGGCACAGAGAATGGGGCTGCTTGCTTGTCTTGCCACCTCAAACTTCAAACGTAGCCTGGGAAAGTTGGTGTCCCAGCCAGACTTCTTTCGCAGCCCTTCTCCGAAAGTGCGAACGTCTGCAGATAGCTGGCAGCCAGAAGGGGCTAGCCTGGAAAGCTGTTGCTCAGCCTCATCTGCCCATGGCAGTGCTCGCATAGAGGCACAGAGAATGGGGCTGCTTGCTTGTCTTGCCACTTGAAACTTCAAACGCATGCTGGGAAAGTTGGTGTCCCTGCCAGGCTCCTTTCGCAGCCCTGCTCCGAAATTGCGAACGTCTGCAGATAGCTGGCAGCCAGAAGGGGCTAGCCTGGAAAGCTGTTGCTCAGCCTCATCTGCCCATGGCACTGTTCGCATAGAGGCACAGAGAATGGGGCTGCTTGCTTATCTTGCCACTTGAAACTTCAAACGCATGCTGGGAGTGGTGGTGTCCCTGCCAGGCTCCTATCACAGCCCTGCTCCGAAAGTGCGAACGTCTGCAGATAGCTTGCAGCCAGAAGGGGCTAGCCTGGAAAGCTGTTGCTCAGCCTCATCTGCCCATGGCAGTGCTCGCACAGAGGCACAGAGAATGGGGCTGCTTGCTTATCTTGCCACCTCAAACTTCAAACGTAGCCTGGGAAAGTTGGTGTCCCAGCCAGGCTCCTTTCGCAGCCCTGCTCCGAAAGTGCGAACGTCTGCAGATAGCTGGCAGGCAGAAGGGGCTAGCGTGGAAACCTGTTGCTCAGCCTCATCTGCCCATGGCACTGTTCGCATAGAGACACAGAGAATGGGGCTGCTTGCTTATCTTGCCATTTGAAACTTCAAAGGCATGCTGGGAATTATGGTGTCCCTGCCAGGCTCCTTTCGCAGCCCTGCTCCGAAATTGCGAACGTCTGCAGATAGCTGGCAGCCAGAAGGGGCTATCCTGGAAAGCTGTTGCTCAGCCTCATCTGCCCATGGCACTGTTCGCATAGAGGCACAGAGAATGGGGCTGCTTGCTTGTCTTGCCACCTCAAACTTCAAACGTAGCCTGGGAAAGTTGGTATCCCTGCCAGGCTCCTTTCGCAGCCCTGCTCCGAAATTGCGAACGTCTGCAGATAGCTGGCAGCCAGAAGGGGCTAGCCTGGAAAGCTGTTGCTCAGCCTCATCTGCCCATGGCAGTGCTGGCACAGAGGCACAGAGAATGGGGCTGCTTGCTTGTCTTGCCACCTCAAACTTCAAACGTAGCCTGGGAAAGTTGGTGTCCCAGCCAGGCTTCTTTCGCAGCCCTGCTCCGAAAGTGCGAACGTCTGCAGATAGCTGGCAGCCAGAAGGGGCTAGCCTGGAAAGCTGTTGCTCAGCCTCATCTTGCCCATGGCAGTGCTCGCATAGAGGCACAGAGAATGGGGCTGCTTGCTTGTCTTGCCACTTGAAACTTCAAACGTAGACTGGGAAAGTTGGTGTCCCAGCCAGGCTCCTTTCGCAGCCCTGCTCCGAAATTGTGAACGTCTGCAGATAGCTGGCAGCCAGAAGGGGCTAGCCTGGAAAGCTGTTGCTCAGCCTCATCTGCCCATGGCACTGTTCGCATAGAGGCACAGAGAATGGGGCTGCTTGCTTATCTTGCCACTTGAAACTTCAAACGCATTCTGGGAATGGTGGTGTCCCTGCCAGGCTTTTTTGGCAGCCCTGCTCCGAATGTGCGAACGTCTGCAGGTAGCTGGCAGCCAGAAGGGGCTAGCCTGGAAAGCTGTTGCTCAGCCTCATCTGCCCATGGCAGTGCTGGCACAGAGGCACAGAGAATGGGGCTGCTTGCTTGTCTTGCCACCTCAAACTTCAAACGTAGCCTGGGAAAGTTGGTGTCCCAGCCAGGCTCCTTTCGCAGCCATGCTCCGAAAGTGCGAACGTCTGCAGATAGCTGGCAGCCAGAAGGGGCTAGCCTGGAAAGCTGTTGCTCAGCCTCATCTGCCCATGGCACTGTTCGCATAGAGGCACAGAGAATGGGGCTGCTTGCTTATCTTGCCACTTGAAACTTCAAACACATGCTGGGAGTGGTGGTGTCCCTGCCAGGCTCCTATCACAGCCCTGCTCCGAAAGTGCGAACGTCTGCAGATAGCTTGCAGCCAGAAGGGGCTAGCCTGGAAAGCTGTTGCTCAGCCTCATCTGCCCATGGCAGTGCTCGCACAGAGGCACAGAGAATGGGGCTGCTTGCTTGTCTTGCCACCTCAAACTTCAAACGTAGCCTGGCAAAGTTGGTGTCCCAGCCAGGCTCCTTTCGCAGCCCTGCTCCGAAAGTGCGAACGTCTGCAGATAGCTGGCAGCCAGAAGGGGCTAGCCTGGAAAGCGGTTGCTCAGCCTCATCTGCCCATGGCACTGTTCGCATAGAGGCACAGAGAATGGGGCTGCTTGCTTGTCTTGCCACTTGAAACTTCAAACGCATGCTGGGAGTGGTGGTGTCCCTGCCAGGCTCCTATCACAGCCCTGATCCGAAAGTGCGAACGTCTGCAGATAGCTTGCAGCCAGAAGGGGCTAGCCTGGAAAGCTGTTGCTCAGCCTCATCTGCCCATGGCAGTGCTCGCACAGAGGCACAGAGAATGGGGCTGCTTGCTTGTCTTGCCACCTCAAACTTCAAACGTAGCCTGGGAAAGTTGGTGTCCCAGCCAGGCTTCTTTCGCAGCCCTGCTCCGAAATTGTGAACGTCTGCAGATAGCTGGCAGCCAGAAGGGGCTAGCCTGGAAAGCTGTTGCTCAGCCTCATCTGCCCATGGCAGTGCTGGCACAGAGGCACAGAGAATGGGGCTGCTTGCTTGTCTTGCCACCTCAAACTTCAAACGTAGCCTGGGAAAGTTGGTGTCCCAGCCAGGCTTCTTTCGCAGCCCTGCTCCGAAAGTGCGAACGTCTGCAGATAGCTGGCAGCCAGAAGGGGCTAGCCTGGAAAGCTGTTGCTCAGCCTCATCTGCCCATGGCAGTGCTCGCTTAGAGGCACAGAGAATGGGGCTGCTTGCTTGTCTTGCCACCTCAAACTTCAAACGTAGCCTGGGAAAGTTGGTGTCCCAGCCAGGCTCCTTTCGCAGCCCTGCTCCGAAAGCGCGAACGTCTGCAGATAGCTGGCAGGCAGAAGGGGCTAGCGTGGAAAGCTGTTGCTCAGCCTCATCTGCCCATGGCACTGTTCGCATAGAGACACAGAGAATGGGGCTGCTTGCTTATCTTGCCATTTGAAACTTCAAAGGCATGCTGGGAATTATGGTGTCCCTGCCAGGCTCCTTTCGCAGCCCTGCTCCGAAATTGCGAACGTCTGCAGATAGCTGGCAGCCAGAAGGGGCTAGCCTGGAAAGCTGTTGCTCAGCCTCATCTGCCCATGGCACTGTTCGCATAGAGGCACAGAGAATGGGGCTGCTTGCTTGTCTTGCCACCTCAAACTTCTAACGTAGCCTGGGAAAGTTGGTGTCCCAGCCAGGCTCCTTTCGCAGCCCTGCTCCGAAATTGCGAACGTCTGCAGATAGCTGGCAGCCAGAAGGGGCTAGCGTGGAAAGCTGTTGCTCAGCCTCATCTGCCCATGGCACTGTTCGCATAGAGGCACAGAGAATGGGGCTGCTTGCTTGTCTTGCCACTTGAAAATTCAAACACATGCTGGGAGTGGTGGTGTCCCTGCTAGGCTCCTTTCGCAGCCCTGCTCCGAAAGTGCGAACGTCTGCAGATAGCTGGCAGGCAGAAGGGGCTAGCCTGGAAAGCTGTTGCTCAGCCTCATCTGCCCATGGCAGTGCTCGCACAGAGGCACAGAGAATGGGGCTGCTTGCTTGTCTTGCCACCTCAAACTTCAAACGTAGCCTGGGAAAGTTGGTGTCCCAGCCAGGCTTCTTTCGCAGCCCTGCTCCGAAAGTGCGAACGTCTGCAGATAGCTGGCAGCCAGAAGGGGCTAGCCTGGAAAGCTGTTGCTCAGCCTCATCTGCCCATGGCAGTGCTCGCATAGAGGCACAGAGAATGGGGCTGCTTGCTTGTCTTGCCACTTGAAACTTCAAACGCATGCTGGGAAAGTTGGTGTCCCAGCCAGGCTCCTTTCGCAGCCCTGCTCCGAAATTGCGAACGTCTGCAGATAGCTGGCAGCCAGAAGGGGCTAGCCTGGAAAGCTGTTGCTCAGCCTCATCTGCCCATGGCACTGTTCGCATAGAGGCACAGAGAATGGGGCTGCTTGCTTATCTTGCCACTTGAAACTTCAAACGCATTCTGGGAATGGTGGTGTCCCTGCCAGGCTTTTTTGGCAGCCCTGCTCCGAATGTGCGAACGTCTGCAGATAGCTGGCAGCCAGAAGGGGCTAGCCTGGAAAGCTGTTGCTCAGCCTCATCTGCCCATGGCAGTGCTGGCACAGAGGCACAGAGAATGGGGCTGCTTGCTTGTCTTGCCACCTCAAACTTCAAACGTAGCCTGGGAAAGTTGGTGTCCCAGCCAGGCTCCTTTCGCAGCCCTGCTCCGAAATTGTGAACGTCTGCAGATAGCTGGCAGGCAGAAGGGGCTAGCCTGGAAAGCTGTTGCTCAGCCTCATCTGCCCATGGCACTGTTCGCATAGAGGCACAGAGAATGGGGCTGCTTGCTTATCTTGCCACTTGAAACTTCAAACACATGCTGGGAATGGTGGTGTCCCTGCCAGGCTCCTATCACAGCCCTGCTCCGAAAGTGCGAACGTCTGCAGATAGCTGGCAGGCAGAAGGGGCTAGCCTGGAAAGCTGTTGCTCAGCCTCATCTGTCCATGGCAGTGCTCGCACAGAGGCACAGAGAATGGGGCTGCTTGCTTGTCTTGCCACCTCAAACTTCAAACGTAGCCTGGGAAAGTTGGTGTCCCTGCCAGGCTCCTTTCGCAGCCCTGCTCCGAAAGTGCGAACGTCTGCAGATAGCTGGCAGCCAGAAGGGGCTAGCCTGGAAAGCGGTTGCTCAGCCTCATCTGCCCATGGCACTGTTCGCATAGAGGCACAGAGAATGGGGCTGCTTGCTTGTCTTGCCACTTGAAACTTCAAACGCATGCTGGGAGTGGTGGTGTCCCTGCCAGGCTCCTATCACAGCCCTGCTCCGAAAGTGCGAACGTCTGCAGATAGCTTGCAGCCAGAAGGGGCTAGCCTGGAAAGCTGTTGCTCAGCCTCATCTGCCCATGGCAGTGCTCGCACAGAGGCACAGAGAATGGGGCTGCTTGCTTGTCTTGCCACCTCAAACTTCAAACGTAGCCTGGGAAAGTTGGTGTCCCAGCCAGGCTCCTTTCGCAGCCCTGCTCCGAAATTGTGAACGTCTGCAGATAGCTGGCAGCCAGAAGGGGCTAGCCTGGAAAGCTGTTGCTCAGCCTCATCTGCCCATGGCAGTGCTCGCTTAGAGGCACAGAGAATGGGGCTGCTTGCTTGTCTTGCCACCTCAAACTTCAAACGTAGCCTGGGAAAGTTGGTGTCCCAGCCAGGCTCCTTTCGCAGCCCTGCTCCGAAAGTGCGAACGTCTGCAGATAGCTGGCAGGCAGAAGGGGCTAGCCTGGAAAGCTGTTGCTCAGCCTCATCTGCCCATGGCACAGTTCGCATAGAGACACAGAGAATGGGGCTGCTTGCTTATCTTGCCATTTGAAACTTCAAAGGCATGCTGGGAATTATGGTGTCTCTGCCAGGCTCCTTTCGCAGCCCTGCTCCGAAATTGCGAACGTCTGCAGATAGCTGGCAGGCAGAAGGGGCTAGCGTGGAAAGCTGTTGCTCAGCCTCATCTGCCCATGGCAGTGCTCGCATAGAGGCACAGAGAATGGGGCTGCTTGCTTGTCTTGCCACCTCAAACTTCAAACGTAGCCTGGCAAAGTTGGTGTCCCAGCCAGGCTCCTTTCGCAACCCTGCTCCGAAAGTGCGAACGTCTGCAGATAGCTGCCAGCCAGAAGGGGCTAGCCTGGAAAGCTGTTGCTCAGCCTCATCTGCCCATGGCAGTGCTCGCACAGAGGCACAGAGAATGGGGCTGCTTGCTTGTCTTGCCACCTCAAACTTCAAACGTAGCCTGGGAAAGTTGGTGTCCCAGCCAGGCTTCTTTCGGAGCCCTGCTCCGAAAGTGCGAACGTCTGCAGATAGCTGGCAGCCAGAAGGGGCTAGCCTGGAAAGCTGTTGCTCAGCCTCATCTGCCCATGGCAGTGCTCGCATAGAGGCACAGAGAATGGGGCTGCTTGCTTGTCTTGCCACTTGAAACTTCAAACGCATGCTGGGAAAGTTGGTGTCCCAGCCAGGCTCCTTTCGCAGCCCTGCTCCGAAATTGCGAACGTCTGCAGATAGCTGGCAGCCAGAAGGGGCTAGCCTGGAAAGCTGTTGCTCAGCCTCATCTGCCCATGGCACTGTTCGCACAGAGGCACAGAGAATGGGGCTGCTTGCTTATCTTGCCACTTGAAACTTCAAACGCATTCTGGGAAAGTTGGTGTCCCTGCCAGGCTTTTTTGGCAGCCCTGCTCCGAATGTGCGAACGTCTGCAGATAGCTGGCAGGCAGAAGGGGCTAGCGTGGAAAGCTGTTGCTCAGCCTCATCTGCCCATGGCAGTGCTCGCACAGAGGCACAGAGAATGGGGCTGCTTGCTTGTCTTGCCACCTCAAACTTCAAACGTAGCCTGGGAAAGTTGGTGTCCCTGCCAGGCTCCTTTCGCAGCCCTGCTCCGAAAGTGCGAACGTCTGCAGATAGCTGGCAGGCAGAAGGGGCTAGCCTGGAAAGCTGTTGCTCAGCCTCATCTGCCCATGGCACTGTTCGCATAGAGGCACAGAGAATGGGGCTGCTTGCTTGTCTTGCCACCTCAAACTTCAAACGTAGCCTGGGAAAGTTGGTGTCCCAGCCAGGCTCCTTTCGCAGCCCTGCTCCGAAATTGCGAACGTCTGCAGATAGCTGGCAGGCAGAAGGGGCTAGCCTGGAAAGCTGTTGCTCAGCCTCATCTGCCCATGGCACTGTTCGCATAGAGGCACAGAGAATGGGGCTGCTTGCTTGTCTTGCCACTTGAAACTTGAAACACATGCTGGGAGTGGTGGTGTCCCTGCTAGGCTCCTTTCGCAACCCTGCTCCGAAAGTGCGAACGTCTGCAGATAGCTGGCAGGCAGAAGCGGCTAGCCTGGAAAGCTGTTGCTCAGCCTCATCTGCCCATGGCAGTGCTCGCACAGAGGCACAGAGAATGGGGCTGCTTGCTTGTCTTGCCACCTCAAACTTCAAACGGAGCCTGGGAAAGTTGGTGTCCCAGCCAGGCTCCTTTCGCAGCCCTGCTCCGAAATTGCGAACGTCTGCAGATAGCTGGCAGCCAGAAGGGGCTAGCCTGGAAAGCTGTTGCTCAGCCTCATCTGCCCATGGCAGTGCTGGCACAGAGGCACAGAGAATGGGGCTGCTTGCTTGTCTTGCCACCTCAAACTTCAAACGTAGCCTGGGAAAGTTGGTGTCCCTGCCAGGCTCCTTTCGCAGCCCTGCTCCGAAAGTGCGAACGTCTGCAGATAGCTGGCAGGCAGAAGGGGCTAGCGTGGAAAGCTGTTGCTCAGCCTCATCTGCCCATGGCACTGTTCGCATAGAGACACAGAGAATGGGGCTGCTTGCTTATCTTGCCATTTGAAACTTCAAAGGCATGCTGGGAATTATGGTGTCCCTGCCAGGCTCCTTTCGCAGCCCTGCTCCGAAATTGCGAACGTCTGCAGATAGCTGGCAGCCAGAAGGGGCTAGCCTGGAAAGCTGTTGCTCAGCCTCATCTGCCCATGGCACTGTTCGCATAGAGGCACAGAGAATGGGGCTGCTTGCTTGTCTTGCCACCTCAAACTTCAAACGTAGCCTGGGAAAGTTGGTATCCCTGCCAGGCTCCTTTCGCAGCCCTGCTCCGAAATTGCGAACGTCTGCAGATAGCTGGCAGCCAGAAGGGGCTAGTCTGGAAAGCTGTTGCTCAGCCTCATCTGCCCATGGCAGTGCTGGCACAGAGGCACAGAGAATGGGGCTGCTTGCTTGTCTTGCCACC
The DNA here is from genome assembly GCF_030867145.1 of Opisthocomus hoazin. Lineage (NCBI taxonomy): Eukaryota > Metazoa > Chordata > Aves > Opisthocomiformes > Opisthocomidae > Opisthocomus > Opisthocomus hoazin. The sequence continues at coordinate 12,772,911 of NC_134426.1, forward strand.
TCAAACTTCAAACGTAGCCTGGGAAAGTTGGTGTCCCAGCCAGGCTTCTTTCGCAGCCCTGCTCCGAAAGTGCGAACGTCTGCAGATAGCTGGCAGCCAGAAGGGGCTAGCCTGGAAAGCTGTTGCTCAGCCTCATCTTGCCCATGGCAGTGCTCGCATAGAGGCACAGACAATGGGGCTGCTTGCTTATCTTGCCACTTGAAACTTCAAACGCATGCTGGGAGTGTTGGTGTCCCTGCCAGGCTCCTATCACAGCCCTGCTCCGAAAGTGCGAACGTCTGCAGATAGCTTGCAGCCAGAAGGGGCTAGCCTGGAAAGCTGTTGCTCAGCCTCATCTGCCCATGGCAGTGCTCGCACAGAGGCACAGAGAATGGGGCTGCTTGCTTGTCTTGCCACCTCAAACTTCAAACGTAGCCTGGCAAAGTTGGTGTCCCAGCCAGGCTCCTTTCGCAGCCCTGCTCCGAAATTGCGAACGTCTGCAGATAGCTGGCAGCCAGAAGGGGCTAGCCTGGAAAGCTGTTGCTCAGCCTCATCTGCCCATGGCAGTGCTGGCACAGAGGCACAGAGAATGGGGCTGCTTGCTTGTCTTGCCACCTCAAACTTCAAACGTAGCCTGGGAAAGTTGGTGTCCCAGCCAGGCTTCTTTCGCAGCCCTGCTCCGAAAGTGCGAACGTCTGCAGATAGCTGGCAGCCAGAAGGGGCTAGCCTGGAAAGCTGTTGCTCAGCCTCATCTGCCCATGGCAGTGCTCGCTTAGAGGCACAGAGAATGGGGCTGCTTGCTTGTCTTGCCACCTCAAACTTCAAACGTAGCCTGGGAAAGTTGGTGTCCCTGCCAGGCTCCTTTCGCAGCCCTGCTCCGAAAGTGCGAACGTCTGCAGATAGCTGGCAGGCAGAAGGGGCTAGCGTGGAAAGCTGTTGCTCAGCCTCATCTGCCCATGGCACTGTTCGCATAGAGACACAGAGAATGGGGCTGTTTGCTTATCTTGCCATTTGAAACTTCAAAGGCATGCTGGGAATTATGGTGTCCCTGCCAGGCTCCTTTCGCAGCCCTGCTCCGAAATTGCGAACGTCTGCAGATAGCTGGCAGCCAGAAGGGGCTAGCCTGGAAAGCTGTTGCTCAGCCTCATCTGCCCATGGCACTGTTCGCATAGAGGCACAGAGAATGGGGCTGCTTGCTTGTCTTTCCACCTCAAACTTCAAACGTAGCCTGGGAAAGTTGGTATCCCTGCCAGGCTCCTTTCGCAGCCCTGCTCCGAAATTGCGAACGTCTGCAAATAGCTGGCAGCCAGAAGGGGCTAGTCTGGAAAGCTGTTGCTCAGCCTCATCTGCCCATGGCAGTGCTGGCACAGAGGCACAGAGAATGGGGCTGCTTGCTTGTCTTGCCACCTCAAACTTCAAACGTAGCCTGGGAAAGTTGGTGTCCCAGCCAGGCTCCTTTCGCAGCCCTGCTCCGAAAGTGCGAACGTCTGCAGATAGCTGGCAGCCAGAAGGGGCTAGCGTGGAAAGCTGTTGCTCAGCCTCATCTTGCCCATGGCAGTGCTCGCATAGAGGCACAGAGAATGGGGCTGCTTGCTTGTCTTGCCACTTGAAACTTCAAACGCATGCTGGGAAAGTTGGTGTCCCAGCCAGGCTCCTTTCGCAGCCCTGCTCCGAAAGTGCGAACGTCTGCAGATAGCTGGCAGCCAGAAGGGGCTAGCCTGGAAAGCTGTTGCTCAGCCTCATCTGCCCATGGCACTGTTCGCATAGAGGCACAGAGAATGGGGCTGCTTGCTTATCTTGCCACTTGAAACTTAAAACGCATTCTGGGAATGGTGGTGTCCCTGCCAGGCTTCTTTCGCAGCCCTGCTCCGAAAGTGCGAACGTCTGCAGATAGCTGGCAGGCAGAAGGGGCTAGCCTGGAAAGCTGTTGCTCAGCCTCATCTGCCCATGGCAGTGCTCGCACAGAGGCACAGAGAATGGGGCTGCTTGCTTGTCTTGCCACCTAAAACTTCAAACGTAACCTGGGAAAGTTGGTGTCCCAGCCAGGCTCCTTTCGCAGCCCTGCTCCGAAAGTGCGAACGTCTGCAGATAGCTGGCAGGCAGAAGGGGCTAGCGTGGAAAGCTGTTGCTCAGCCTCATCTGCCCATGGCACTGTTCGCATAGAGACACAGAGAATGGGGCTGTTTGCTTATCTTGCCATTTGAAACTTCAGAGGCATGCTGGGAATTATGGTGTCCCTGCCAGGCTCCTTTCGCAGCCCTGCTCCGAAAGTGCGAACGTCTGCAGATAGCTTGCAGCCAGAAGGGGCTAGCCTGGAAAGCTGTTGCTCAGCCTCATCTGCCCATGGCACTGTTCGCATAGAGGCACAGAGAATGGGGCTGCTTGCTTGTCTTTCCACCTCAAACTTCAAACGTAGCCTGGGAAAGTTGGTATCCCTGCCAGGCTCCTTTCGCAGCCCTGCTCCGAAATTGCGAACGTCTGCAGATAGCTGGCAGCCAGAAGGGGCTAGCCTGGAAAGCTGTTGCTCAGCCTCATCTGCCCATGGCAGTGCTCGCACAGAGGCACAGAGAATGGGGCTGCTTGCTTGTCTTGCCACCTCAAACTTCAAACGTAGCCTGGGAAAGTTGGTGTCCCAGCCAGGCTCCTTTCGCAGCCCTGCTCCGAAAGTGCGAACGTCTGCAGATAGCTGGCAGCCAGAAGGGGCTAGCGTGGAAAGCTGTTGCTCAGCCTCATCTGCCCATGGCACTGTTCGCATAGAGACACAGAGAATGGGGCTGCTTGCTTGTCTTGCCATTTGAAACTTCAAAGGCATGCTGGGAATTATGGTGTCCCTGCCAGGCTCCTTTCGCAGCCCTGCTCCGAAATTGCGAACGTCTGCAGATAGCTTGCAGCCAGAAGGGGCTAGCCTGGAAAGCTGTTGCTCAGCCTCATCTGCCCATGGCAGTGCTCGCACAGAGGCACAGAGAATGGGGCTGCTTGCTTGTCTTGCCACCTCAAACTTCAAACGTAGCCTGGCAAAGTTGGTGTCCCAGCCAGGCTCCTTTCGCAGCCCTGCTCCGAAAGTGCGAACGTCTGCAGATAGCTGGCAGCCAGAAGGGGCTAGCCTGGAAAGCGGTTGCTCAGCCTCATCTGCCCATGGCACTGTTCGCATAGAGGCACAGAGAATGGGGCTGCTTGCTTGTCTTGCCACTTGAAACTTCAAACGCATGCTGGGAAAGTTGGTATCCCTGCCAGGCTCCTTTCGCAGCCCTGCTCCGAAATTGCGAACGTCTGCAGATAGCTGGCAGCCAGAAGGGGCTAGCCTGGAAAGCTGTTGCTCAGCCTCATCTGCCCATGGCAGTGCTCGCACAGAGGCACAGAGAATGGGGCTGCTTGCTTATCTTGCCACTTGAAACTTCAAACGCATGCTGGGAATGATGGTGTCCCTGCCAGGCTCCTTTCGCAGCCCTGCTCCGAAAGTGCGAACGTCTGCAGATAGCTGGCAGGCAGAAGGGGCTAGCCTGGAAAGCTGTTTCTCAGCCTCATCTGCCCATGGCACTGTTCGCATAGAGGCACAGAGAATGGGGCTGCTTGCTTATCTTGCCACTTGAAACTTCAAACACATGCTGGGAGTGGTGGTGTCCCTGCCAGGCTCCTATCACAGCCCTGCTCCGAAAGTGCGAACGTCTGCAGATAGCTTGCAGCCAGAAGGGGCTAGCCTGGAAAGCTGTTGCTCAGCCTCATCTGCCCATGGCAGTGCTGGCACAGAGGCACAGAGAATGGGGCTGCTTGCTTGTCTTGCCACCTCGAACTTCAAACGTAGCCTGGGAAAGTTGGTGTCCCAGCCAGGCTCCTTTCGCAGCCCTGCTCCGAAAGTGCGAACGTCTGCAGATAGCTGGCAGCCAGAAGGGGCTAGCCTGGAAAGCGGTTGCTCAGCCTCATCTGCCCATGGCACTGTTCGCATAGAGGCACAGAGAATGGGGCTGCTTGCTTGTCTTGCCACTTGAAACTTCAAACGCATGCTGGGAAAGTTGGTGTCCCAGCCAGGCTCCTTTGGCAGCCCTGCTCCGAAAGTGCGAACGTCTGCAGATAGCTGGCAGCCAGAAGGGGCTAGCCTGGAAAGCTGTTGCTCAGCCTCATCTGCCCATGGCAGTGCTCGCACAGAGGCACAGAGAATGGAGCTGCTTGCTTGTCTTGCCACCTCAAACTTCAAACGTAGCCTGGGAAAGTTGGTGTCCCAGCCAGGCTTCTTTCGCAGCCCTGCTCCGAAAGTGCGAACGTCTGCAGATAGCTGGCAGGCAGAAGGGGCTAGCCTGGAAAGCTGTTGCTCAGCCTCATCTGCCCATGGCAGTGCTCGCATAGAGGCACAGAGAATGGGGCTGCTTGCTTATCTTGCCACTTGAAACTTCAAACACATGCTGTGAATGGTGGTGTCCCTGCCAGGCTCCTATCACAGCCCTGCTCCGAAAGTGCGAACGTCTGCAGCTAGCTGGCAGCCAGAAGGGGCTAGCCTGGAAAGCTGTTGCTCAGCCTCATCTGCCCATGGCAGTGCTCGCACAGAGGCACAGAGAATGGGGCTGCTTGCTTGTCTTGCCACCTCAAACTTCAAACGTAGCCTGGGAAAGTTGGTGTCCCAGCCAGGCTCCTTTGGAAGCCCTGCTCCGAAAGTGCGAACGTCTGCAGATAGCTGGCAGGCAGAAGGGGCTAGCCTGGAAAGCTGTTGCTCAGCCTCATCTGCCCATGGCAGTGCTCGCATAGAGGCACAGAGAATGGGGCTACTTGCTTGTCTTGCCACCTCAAACTTTAAACGCATGCTGGGAATGGTGGTGTCCCAGCCAGGCTCCTATCACAGCCCTGCTCCGAAAGTGCGAACGTCTGCAGATAGCTGGCAGGCAGAAGAGGCTAGCCTGGAAAGCTGTTGCTCAGCCTCATCTGCCCATGGCAGTGCTCGCACAGAGGCACAAGAGAATGGGACTCCTTGCTTGTCTTGCCACCTCAAACTTCAAACGTAGCCTGGGAAAGGTGGTGTCCCAGCCAGGCTCCTTTCGCAGCCCTGCTCCGAAAGTGCGAACGTCTGCAGATAGCTGGCAGGCAGAAGAGGCTATCCTGGAAAGCTGTTGCTCAGCCTCATCTGCCCATGGCACTGTTCGCATAGAGACACAGAGAATGGGGCTGCTTGCTTATCTTGCCATTTGAAACTTCAAACGCATGCTGGGAATGATGGTGTCCCTGCCAGGCTCCTTTCGCAGCCCTGCTCCGAAAGTGCGAACGTCTGCAGATAGCTGGCAGCCAGAATGGGCTAGCGTGGAAAGCTGTTGCTCAGCCTCATCTGCCCATGGCACTGTTCGCATAGAGGCACAGAGAATGGGGCTGCTTGCTTATCTTGCCACTTGAAACTTCAAACACATGCTGGGAGTGGTGGTGTCCCAGCCAGGCTCTATCACAGCCCTGCTCCGAAAGTGCGAACGTCTGCAGATAGCTGGCAGGCAGAAGGGGCTAGCCTGGAAAGCTGTTGCTCAGCCTCATCTGCCCATGGCAGTGCTCGCACAGAGGCACAGAGAATGGGGCTGCTTGCTTGTCTTGCCACCTCAAACTTCAAACGTAGCCTGGGAAAGTTGGTGTCCCAGCCAGGCTCCTTTGGCAGCCCTCCTCCGAAAGTGCGAACGTCTGCAGATAGCTGGCAGCCAGAAGGGGCTAGCCTGGAAAGCTGTTGCTCAGCCTCATCTGCCCATGGCACTGTTCGCATAGACGCACAGAGAATGGGGCTGCTTGCTTGTCTTGCCACTTGAAACTTCAAACGCATGCTGGGAAATTTGGTATCCCAGCCAGGCTCCTTTCGCAGCCCTGCTCCGAAATTGCGAACGTCTGCAGATAGCTGGCAGCCAGAAGGGGCTAGCCTGGAAAGCTGTTGCTCAGCCTCATCTGCCCATGGCAGTGCTCGCACAGAGGCACAGAGAATGGGGCTGCTTGCTTGTCTTGCCACCTCAAACTTCAAACGTAGCCTGGGAAAGTTTGTGTCCCAGCCAGGCTTCTTTCGCAGCCCTGCTCCGAAAGTGCGAACGTCTGCAGATAGCTGGCAGCCAGAAGGGGCTAGCCTGGAAAGCTGTTGCTCAGCGTCATCTGCCCATGGCACTTTTCGCATAGAGACACAGAGAATGGGGCTGCTTGCTTATCTTGCCATTTGAAACTTGAAAGGCATGCTGGCAATTATGGTGTCCCAGCCAGGCTTCTTTCGCAGCCCTGCTCCGAAAGTGCGAACGTCTGCAGATAGCTGGCAGCCAGAAGGGGCTAGCCTGGAAAGCTGTTGCTCAGCCTCATCTTGCCCATGGCAGTGCTCGCATAGAGGCACAGAGAATGGGGCTGCTTGCTTGTCTTGCCACTTGAAACTTCAAACGCATGCTGGGAAAGTTGGTGTCCCAGCCAGGCTCCTTTCGCAGCCCTGCTCCGAAATTGCGAACGTCTGCAGATAGCTGGCAGCCAGAAGGGGCTAGCCTGGAAAGCTGTTGCTCAGCCTCATCTGCCCATGGCACTGCTCGCACAGAGGCACAGAGAATGGGGCTGCTTGCTTGTCTTGCCACCTCAAACTTCAAACGTAGCCTGGGAAAGTTGGTGTCCCTGCCAGGCTCCTTTCGCAGCCCTGCTCCGAAAGTGCGAACGTCTGCAGATAGCTGGCAGCCAGAAGGGGCTAGCCTGGAAAGCTGTTGCTCAGCCTCATCTGCCCATGGCACTGCTCGCACAGAGGCACAGAGAATGGGGCTGCTTGCTTGTCTTGCCACCTCAAACTTCAAACGTAGCCTGGGAAAGTTGGTGTCCCTGCCAGGCTCCTTTCGCAGCCCTGCTCCGAAAGTGCGAACGTCTGCAGATAGCTGGCAGCCAGAAGGGGCTAGCCTGGAAAGCTGTTGCTCAGCGTCATCTGCTCATGGCACTGTTCGCATAGAGGCACAGAGAATGGGGCTGCTTGCTTGTCTTGCCACTTGAAACTTCAAACACATGCTGGGAGTGGTGGTGTCCCTGCCCGGCTCCTATCACAGCCCTGCTCCGAAAGTGCGAACGTCTGCAGCTAGCTTGCAGCCAGAAGGGGCTAGCCTGGAAAGCTGTTGCTCAGCCTCATCTGCCCATGGCAGTGCTCGCACAGAGGCACAGAGAATGGGGCTGCTTGCTTATCTTGCCACTTGAAACTTCAAACGCATTCTGGGAATGGTGGTGTCCCTGCCAGGCTTTTTTGGCAGCCCTGCTCCGAATGTGCGAACGTCTGCAGATAGCTGGCAGCCAGAAGGGGCTAGCCTGGAAAGCTGTTGCTCAGCCTCATCTGCCCATGGCAGTGCTCGCATAGAGGCACAGAGAATGGGGCTGCTTGCTTATCTTGCCACTTGAAACTTCAAACGCATGCTGGGAATGATGGTGTCCCTGCCAGGCTCCTTTCGCAGCCCTGCTCCGAAAGTGCGAACGTCTGCAGATAGCTGGCAGGCATAAGGGGCTAGCCTGGAAAGCTGTTGCTCAGCCTCATCTGCCCATGGCACTGTTCGCATAGAGGCACAGAGAATGGGGCTGCTTGCTTATCTTGCCACTTGAAACTTCAAACACATGCTGGGAAAGATGGTGTCCCTGCCAGGCTCCTTTCGCAGCCCTGCTCCGAAAGTGCGAACGTCTGCAGATAGCTGGCAGCCAGAAGGGGCTAGCCTGGAAAGCTGTTGCTCAGCGTCATCTGCCCATGGCACTGTTCGCATAGAGGCACAGAGAATGGGGCTGCTTGCTTATCTTGCCACTTGAAACTTCAAACACATGCTGGGAAAAATGGTGTCCCTGCCAGGCTCCTTTCGCAGCCCTGCTCCGAAAGTGCGAACGTCTGCAGATAGCTGGCAGGCAGAAGGGGCTAGCCTGGAAAGCTGTTGCTCAGCCTCATCTGCCCATGGCACTGTTCGCATAGAGGCACAGAGAATGGGGCTGCTTGCTTATCTTGCCAGTTGAAACTTCAAACACATGCTGGGAGTGGTGGTGTCCCTGCCAGGCTCCTATCACAGCCCTGCTCCGAAAGTGCGAACGTCTGCAGATAGCTTGCAGCCAGAAGGGGCTACCCTGGAAAGCTGTTGCTCAGCCTCATCTGCCCATGGCAGTGCTCGCACAGAGGCACAGAGAATGGGGCTGCTTGCTTGTCTTGCCACCTCAAACTTCAAACGTAGCCTGGGAAAGTTGGTGTCCCAGCCAGGCTCCTTTCGCAGCCCTGCTCCGAAAGTGCGAACGTCTGCAGATAGCTGGCAGCCAGAAGGGGCTAGCCTGGAAAGCGGTTGCTCAGCCTCATCTGCCCATGGCAGTGCTCGCATAGAGGCACAGAGAATGGGGCTGCTTGCTTATCTTGCCACTTGAAACTTCAAACGCATGCTGGGAATGATGGTGTCCCTGCCAGGCTCCTTTCGCAGCCCTGCTCCGAAAGTGCGAACGTCTGCAGATAGCTGGCAGGCAGAAGGGGCTAGCCTGGAAAGCTGTTTCTCAGCCTCATCTGCCCATGGCACTGTTCGCATAGAGGCACAGAGAATGGGGCTGCTTGCTTATCTTGCCACTTGAAACTTCAAACACATGCTGGGAGTGGTGGTGTCCCTGCCAGGCTCCTATCACAGCCCTGATCCAAAAGTGCGAACGTCTGCAGATAGCTTGCAGCCAGAAGGGGCTAGCCTGGAAAGCTGTTGCTCAGCCTCATCTGCCCATGGCAGTGCTCGCACAGAGGCACAGAGAATGGGGCTGCTTGCTTGTCTTGCCACCTCAAACTTCAAACGTAGCCCGGCAAAGTTGGTGTCCCAGCCAGGCTCCTTTCGCAGCCCTCCTCCGAAAGTGCGAACGTCTGCAGATAGCTGGCAGCCAGAAGGGGCTAGCCTGGAAAGCGGTTGCTCAGCCTCATCTGCCCATGGCACTGTTCACATAGAGGCACAGAGAATGGGGCTGCTTGCTTGTCTTGCCACTTGAAACTTCAAACGCATGCTGGGAAAGTTGGTGTCCCTGCCAGGCTCCTTTGGCAGCCCTGCTCCGAAAGTGCGAACGTCTGCAGATAGCTGGCAGCCAGAAGGGGCTAGCCTGGAAAGCTGTTGCTCAGCCTCATCTGCCCATGGCAGTGCTCGCACAGAGGCACAGAGAATGGAGCTGCTTGCTTGTCTTGCCACCTCAAACTTCAAACGTAGCCTGGGAAAGTTGGTGTCCCAGCCAGGCTTCTTTCGCAGCCCTGCTCCGAAAGTGCGAACGTCTGCAGATAGGTGGCAGTCAGAAGGGGCTATCCTGGAAAGCTGTTGCTCAGCCTCATCTGCCCATGGCAGTGCTCGCACAGAGGCACAGAGAATGGGGCTGCTTGCTTGTCTTGCCACCTCAAACTTTAAACGCATGCTGGGAATGGTGGTGTCCCTGCCAGGCTCCTTTCGCAGCCCTGCTCCGAAAGTGCGAACGTCTGCAGATAGCTGGCAGCCAGAAGGGGCTAGCCTGGAAAGCTGTGCTCAGCCTCATCTGCCCATGGCCCTGCTTGCACAGAGGCACAGAGAATGGGGCTGCTTGCTTGTCTTGCCACCTCAAACTTCAAACGTAGCCTGGGAAAGTTGGTGTCCCAGCCAGGCTCCTTTCGCAGCCCTGCTCCGAAAGTGCGAACGTCTGCAGATAGCTGGCAGCCAGAAGGGGCTAGCCTGGAAAGCTGTTGCTTAGCCTCATCTGCCCATGGCACTGTTCGCATAGAGGCACAGAGAATGGGGCTGCTTGCTTATCTTGCCACTTGAAACTTCAAACGCATTATTGGAATGGTGGTGTCCCTGCCAGGCTCCTATCACAGCCCTGCTCCGAAAGTGCGAACGTCTGCAGATAGCTGGCAGGCAGAAGGGGCTAGCCTGGAAAGCTGTTGCTCAGCCTCATCTGCCCATGGCAGTGCTCGCACAGAGGCACAAGAGAATGGGACTCCTTGCTTGTCTTGCCACCTCAAACTTCAAACGTAGCCTGGGAAAGGTGGTGTCCCTGCCAGGATCCTTTCGCAGCCCTGCTCCGAAAGTGCGAACGTCTGCAGATAGCTGACAGGCAGAAGAGGCTATCCTGGAAAGCTGTTGCTCAGCCTCATCTGCCCATGGCACTGTTCGCATAGAGGCACAGAGAATGGGGCTGCTTGCTTATCTTGCCATTTGAAACTTCAAACGCATGCTGGGAATGATGGTGTCCCTGCCAGGCTCCTTTCGCAGCCCTGCTCCGAAAGTGCGAACGTCTGCAGATAGCTGGCAGCCAGAAGGGGCTAGCCTGGAAAGCTGTTGCTCAGCCTCATCTGCCCATGGCACTGTTCGCATAGAGGCACAGAGAATGGGGCTGCTTGCTTGTCTTGCCACTTGAAACTTCAAACGCATGCTGGGAAAGTTGGTATCCCTGCCAGGCTCCTTTCGCAGCCCTGCTCCGAAATTGCGAACGTCTGCAGATAGCTGGCAGCCAGAAGGGGCTAGCCTGGAAAGCTGTTGCTCAGCCTCATCTGCCCATGGCAGTGCTGGCACAGAGGCACAGAGAATGGGGCTGCTTGCTTGTCTTGCCACCTCAAACTTCAAACGTAGCCTGGGAAAGTTGGTGTCCCAGCCAGGCTTCTTTCGCAGCCCAGCTCCGAAAGTGCGAACGTCTGCAGATAGCTGGCAGGCAGAAGGGGCTAGCCTGGAAAGCTGTTGCTCAGCCTCATCTGCCCATGGCAGTGCTCGCATAGAGGCACAGAGAATGGGGCTGCTTGCTTATCTTGCCACTTGAAACTTCAAACACATGCTGTGAATGGTGGTGTCCCTGCCAGGCTCCTATCACAGCCCTGCTCCGAAAGTGCGAACGTCTGCAGATAGCTGGCAGCCAGAAGGGGCTAGCCTGGAAAGCTGTTGCTCAGCCTCATCTGCCCATGGCAGTGCTCGCACAGAGGCACAGAGAATGGGGCTGCTTGCTTGTCTTGCCACCTCAAACTTCAAATGTAGCCTGGGAAAGTTGGTGTCCCTGCCAGGCTCCTTTCGCAGCCCTGCTCCGAAAGTGCGAACGTCTGCAGATAGCTGGCAGGCAGAAGGGGCTAGCCTGGAAAGCTGTTGCTCAGCGTCATCTGCCCATGGCACTGTTCGCATAGAGGCACAGAGAATGGGGCTGCTTGCTTATCTTGCCACTTGAAACTTCAAACGCATGCTGGGAATGATGGTGTCCCTGCCAGGCTCCTTTCGCAGCCCTGCTCCGAAAGTGCGAACGTCTGCAGATAGCTGGCAGGCAGAAGGGGCTAGCCTGGAAAGCTGTTGCTCAGCCTCATCTGCCCATGGCACTGTTCGCATAGAGGCACAGAGAATGGGGCTGATTCCTTATCTTGCCACTTGAAACTTCAAACGCATGCTGGGAAAGTTGGTATCCCTGCCAGGCTCCTTTCGCAGCCCTGCTCCGAAATTGCGAACATCTGCAGATAGCTGGCAGCCAGAAGGGGCTAGCGTGGAAAGCTGTTGCTCAGCCTCATCTGCCCATGGCAGTGCTCGCACAGAGGCACAGAGAATGGGGCTGCTTGCTTGTCTTGCCACCTCAAACTTCAAACGTAGCCTGGGAAAGTTGGTGTCCCAGCCAGGCTTCTTTCGCAGCCCAGCTCCGAAAGTGCGAACGTCTGCAGATAGCTGGCAGCCAGAAGGGGCTAGCCTGGAAAGCTGTTGCTCAGCCTCATCTGCCCATGGCAGTGCTCGCATAGAGGCACAGAGAATGGGGCTGCTTGCTTATCTTGCCACTTGAAACTTCAAAGGCATGCTGGGAATGGTGGTGTCCCTGCCAGGCTCCTATCACAGCCCTGCTCCGAAAGTGCGAACGTCTGCAGATAGCTGGCAGCCAGAAGGGGCTAGCCTGGAAAGCTGTTGCTCAGCCTCATCTGCCCATGGCAGTGCTCGCACAGAGGCAAAGAGAATGGGGCTGCTTGCTTATCTTGCCACCTCAAACTTCAAACGTAGCCTGGGAAAGTTGGTGTCCCAGCCAGGCTCCTTTCGCAGCCCTGCTCCGAAAGTGCGAACGTCTGCAGATAGCTGGCAGCCAGAAGGGGCTAGCCTGGAAAGCTGTTGCTCAGCCTCATCTGCCCATGGCAGTGCTCGCACAGAGGCAAAGAGAATGGGGCTGCTTGCTTATCTTGCCACCTCAAACTTCAAACGTAGCCTGGGAAAGTTGCTGTCCCAGCCAGGCTCCTTTCGCAGCCCTGCTCCGAAAGTGCGAACGTCTGCAGATAGCTGGCAGCCAGAAGGGGCTAGCCTGGAAAGCTGTTGCTCAGCCTCATCTGCCCATGGCAGTGCTCGCACAGAGGCACAGAGAATGGGGCTGCTTGCTTGTCTTGCCACCTCAAACTTTAAACGCATGCTGGGAATGGTGGTGTCCCTGCCAGGCTCCTTTCGCAGCCCTGCTCCGAAAGTGCGAACGTCTGCAGATAGCTGGCAGCCAGAAGGGGCTAGCCTGGAAAGCTGTTGCTCAGCCTCATCTGCCCATGGCACTGTTAGCATAGACGCACAGAGAATGGGGCTGCTTGCTTGTCTTGCCACTTGAAACTTCAAACGCATGCTGGGAAAGTTGGTGTCCCAGCCAGGCTCCTTTCGCAGCCCTGCTCCGAAATTGCGAACGTCTGCAGATAGCTGGCAGCCAGAAGGGGCTAGCCTGGAAAGCTGTTGCTCAGCCTCATCTGCCCATGGCACTGTTCGCATAGAGGCACAGAGAATGGGGCTGCTTGCTTATCTTGCCACTTGAAACTTCAAACGCATTCTGGGAATTGTGGTGTCCCTGCCAGGCTCCCTTGGCAGCCCTGCTCCGAAAGTGCGAACGTCTGCAGATAGCTGGCAGGCAGAAGGGGCTAGCGTGGAAAGCTGTTGCTCAGCCTCATCTGCCCAAGGCAGTGCTCGCACAAAGGCACAGAGAATGGGGCTGCTTGCTTGTCTTGCCATCTCAAACTTCAAACGTAGCCTGGCAAAGTTGGTGTCCCTGCCAGGCTCCTTTCGCAGCCCTGCTCCGAAAGTGCGAACGTCTGCAGATAGCTGGCAGCCAGAAGGGGCTAGCCTGGAAAGCTGTTGCTCAGCCTCATCTGCCCATGGCAGTGCTCGCATAGAGGCACAGAGAATGGGGCTGCTTGCTTATCTTGCCACTTGAAACTTCAAACACATGCTGGAGTGGTGGTGTCCCTGCCAGGCTCCTATCACAGCCCTGCTCCGAAAGTGCGAATGTCTGCAGATAGCTGGCAGGCAGAAGGGGCTAGCCTGGAAAGCTGTTGCTCAGCCTCATCTGCCCATGGCAGTGCTCGCACAGAGGCACAGAGAATGGGGCTGCTTGCTTGTCTTGCCACCTCAAACTTCAAACGTAGCCTGGGAAAGTTGGTGTCCCAGCCAGGCTCCTTTCGCAGCCCTGCTCCGAAAGTGCGAACGTCTGCAGATAGCTGGCAGCCAGAAGGGGCTAGCCTGGAAAGCTGTTGCTCAGCCTCATCTGCCCATGGCACTGTTCGCATAGAGGCACAGAGAATGGGGCTGCTTGCTTGTCTTGCCACTTGAAACGTCAAACGCATGCTGGGAAAGTTGGTATCCCTGCCAGGCTCCTTTCGCAGCCCTGCTCCGAAATTGCGAACGTCTGCAGATAGCTGGCAGCCAGAAGGGGCTAGCCTGGAAAGCTGTTGCTCAGCCTCATCTGCCCATGGCAGTGCTCGCAGAGAGGCACAGAGAATGGGGCTGCTTGCTTGTCTTGCCACCTCAAACTTCAAACGTAGACTGTGAAAGTTGGTGTCCCAGCCAGGCTTCTTTCGCAGACCTGCTCCGAAAGTGCGAACGTCTGCAGATAGCTGGCAGCCAGAAGGGGCTAGCCTGGAAAGCTGTTGCTCAGCCTCATCTGCCCATGGCAGTGCTGGCACAGAGGCACAGAGAATGGGGCTGCTTGCTTGTCTTGCCACCTCAAACTTCAAACGTAGCCTGGGAAAGTTGGTGTCCCAGCCAGGCTCCTTTCGCAGCCCTGCTCCGAAAGTGCGAACGTCTGCAGATAGCTGGCAGGCAGAAGGGGCTAGCCTGGAAAGCTGTTGCTCAGCCTCATCTGCCCATGGCACTGCTCGCACAGAGGCACAGAGAATGGGGCTGCTTGCTTGTCTTGCCACCTCAAACTTCAAACGCATGCTGGGAATGGTGGTGTCCCTGCCAGGCTCCTATCACAGCCCTGCTCCGAAAGTGCGAACGTCTGCAGATAGCTGGCATCCAGAAGGGGCTAGCGTGGAAAGCTGTTGCTCAGCCTCATCTGCCCATGGCAGTGCTCGCAGAGAGGCACAGAGAATGGGGCTGCTTGCTTGTCTTGCCACCTCAAACTTCAAACGTAGCCTGGGAAAGTTGGTGTCCCATCCAGGCTCCTTTCGCAGCCCTGCTCCGAAAGTGCGAACGTCTGCAGATAGCTGGCAGGCAGAAGGGGCTAGCGTGGAAAGCTGTTGCTCAGCCTCATCTGCCCATGGCACTGCTCGCACAGAGGCACAGAGAATGGGGCTGCTTGCTTGTCTTGCCACCTCAAACTTTAAACGCATGCTGGGAATGGTGGTGTCCCTGCCCGGCTCCTATCACAGCCCTGCTCCGAAAGTGCGAACGTCTGCAGATAGCTGGCAGCCAGAAGGGGCTAGCCTGGAAAGCTGTTGCTTAGCCTCATCTGCCCATGGCACTGTTCGCGTAGAGGCACAGAGAATGGGGCTGCTTGCTTATCTTGCCACTTGAAACTTCAAACGCATGCTGAGAATGGTGGTGTCCCTGCCCGGCTCCTATCACAGCCCTGCTCCGAAAGTGCGAACGTCTGCAGATAGCTGGCAGGCAGAAGGGGCTAGCCTGGAAAGCTGTTGCTCAGCCTCATCTGCCCATGGCACTGTTCGCATAGAGGCACAGAGAATGGGGCTGCTTGCTTATCTTGCCACTTGAAACTTCAAACACGTGCTGGGAGTGGTGGTGTCCCTGCCAGGCTCCTATCACACCCTGCTCCGAAAGTGCGAACGTCTGCAGATAGCTGGCAGCCAGAAGGGGCTAGCCTGGAAAGCTGTTGCTCAGCCTCATCTGCCCATGGCAGTGCTCGCACAGAGGCACAGAGAATGGGGCTGCTTGCTTGTCTTGCCACCTCAAACTTCAAACGTAGCCTGGGAAAGTTGGTGTCCCAGCCAGGCTCCTTTGGCAGCCCTGCTCCGAAAGTGCGAACGTCTGCAGATAGCTGGCAGCCAGAAGGGGCTAGCCTGGAAAGCTGTTGCTCAGCCTCATCTGCCCATGGCACTGTTCGCATAGAGGCACAGAGAATGGGGCTGCTTGCTTGTCTTGCCACTTGAAACTTCAAACGCATGCTGGGAAAGTTGGTATCCCTGCCAGGCTCCTTTCGCAGCCCTGCTCCGAAATTGCGAACGTCTGCAGATAGCTGGCAGCCAGAAGGGGCTAGCCTGGAAAGCTGTTGCTCAGCCTCATCTGCCCATGGCAGTGCTGGCACAGAGGCACAGAGAATGGGGCTGCTTGCTTGTCTTGCCACCTCAAACTTCAAACGTAGCCTGGGAAAGTTGGTGTCCCAGCCAGGCTTCTTTCGCAGTTCTGCTCCGAAAGTGCGAACGTCTGCAGATAGCTGGCAGCCAGAAGGGGCTATCCTGGAAAGCTGTTGCTCAGCCTCATCTGCCCATGGCAGTGCTCGCACAGAGGCACAGAGAATGGGGCTGCTTGCTTATCTTGCCACTTGAAACTTCAAACGCATGCTTGTGAATGGTGGTGTCCCTGCCAGGCTCCTTTCGCAGCCCTGCTCCGAAAGTGCGAACGTCTGCAGATAGCTGGCAGCCAGAAGGGGCTAGCGTGTAAAGCTGTTGCTCAGCCTCATCTGCCCATGGCACTGTTCGCATAGAGGCACAGAGAATGGGGCTGCTTGCTTATCTTGCCACTTGAAACTTCGAACACATGCTGTGAATGGTGGTGTCCCTGCCAGGCTCCTATCACAGCCCTGCTCCGAAAGTGCGAACGTCTGCAGATAGCTGGCAGCCAGAAGGGGCTAGCCTGGAAAGCTGTTGCTCAGCCTCATCTGCCCATGGCAGTGCTCGCACAGAGGTACAGAGAATGGGGCTGCTTGCTTGTCTTGCCAACTCAAACTTCAAACGTAGCCTGGGAAAGTTGGTGTCCCAGCCAGGCTCCTTTCGCAGCCCTGCTCCGAAATTGCGAACGTCTGCAGATAGCTGGCAGGCAGAAGGGGCTAGCCTGGAAAGCTGTTGCTCAGCCTCATCTGCCCATGGCACTGCTCGCACAGAGGCAGAGAGAATGGGGCTGCTTGCTTGTCTTGCCACCTCAAACTTTAAACGCATGCTGGGAATGGTGGTGTCCCTGCCCGGCTCCTATCACAGCCCTGCTCCTAAAGTGCGAACGTCTGCAGATAGCTGGCAGGCAGAAGAGGATAGCCTGGAAAGCTGTTGCTCAGCCTCATCTGCCCATGGCAGTGCTCGCACAGAGGCACAGAGAATGGGACTCCTTGCTTGTCTTGCCACCTCAAACTTCAAACGTATCCTGGGAAAGGTGGTGTCCCAGCCAGGCTCCTTTCGCAGCCCTGCTCCGAAAGTGCGAACGTCTGCAGATAGCTGGCAGGCAGAAGAGGCTATCCTGGAAAGCTGTTGCTCAGCCTCATCTGCCCATGGCACTGTTCGCATAGAGACACAGAGAATGGGGCTGCTTGCTTATCTTGCCATTTGAAACTTCAAACGCATGCTGGGAATGATGCTGTCCCTGCCAGGCTCCTTTCGCAGCCCTGCTCCGAAAGTGCGAACGTCTGCAGATAGCTGGCAGCCAGAAGGGGCTAGCGTGGAAAGCTGTTGCTCAGCCTCATCTGCCCATGGCACTGTTCGCATAGAGGCACAGAGAATGGGGCTGCTTGCTTATCTTGCCACTTGAAACTTCAAACACATGCTGGGAGTGGTGGTGTCCCTGCCAGGCTCCTATCACAGCCCTGCTCCGAAAGTGCGAACGTCTGCAGATAGCTGGCAGCCAGAAGGGGCTAGCCTGGAAAGCTGTTGCTCAGCCTCATCTGCCCATGGCAGTGCTCGCACAGAGGCACAGAGAATGGGGCTGCTTGCTTGTCTTGCCACCTCAAACTTCAAACGTAGCCTGGGAAAGTTGGTGTCCCAGCCAGGCTTCTTTCGCAGCCCAGCTCCGAAAGTGCGAACGTCTGCAGATAGCTGGCAGCCAGAAGGGGCTAGCCTGGAAAGCTGTTGCTCAGCCTCATCTGCCCATGGCACTGTTCGCATAGAGGCACAGAGAATGGGGCTGCTTGCTTGTCTTGCCACTTGAAACTTCAAACGCATGCTGGGAAAGTTGGTATCCCTGCCAGGCTCCTTTCGCAGCCCTGCTCCGAAATTGCGAACGTCTGCAGATAGCTGGCAGCCAGAAGGGGCTAGCCTGGAAAGCTGTTGCTCAGCCTCATCTGCCCATGGCAGTGCTCGCACAGAGGCAAAGAGAATGGGGCTGCTTGCTTGTCTTGCCACCTCAAACTTCAAACGTAGCCTGGGAAAGTTGGTGTCCCTGCCAGGCTCCTTTCGCAGCCCTGCTCCGAAAGTGCGAACGTCTGCAGATAGCTGGCAGCCAGAAGGGGCTAGCCTGGAAAGCTGTTGCTCAGCCTCATCTGCCCATGGCAGTGCTCGCACAGAGGCACAGAGAATGGGGCTGCTTGCTTGTCTTGCCACCTCAAACTTTAAACGCATGCTGGGAATGGTGGTGTCCCTGCCAGGCTCCTTTAGCAGCCCTGCTCCGAAAGTGCGAACGTCTGCAGATAGCTGGCAGCCAGAAGGGGCTAGCCTGGAAAGCTGTTGCTCAGCCTCATCTGCCCATGGCACTGTTCGCATAGAGGCACAGAGAATGGGGCTGCTTGCTTGTCTTGCCACTTGAAACTTCAAACGCATGCTGGGAAAGTTGGTGTCCCAGCCAGGCTCCTTTCGCAGCCCTGCTCCGAAATTGCGAACGTCTGCAGATAGCTGGCAGCCAGAAGGGGCTAGCCTGGAAAGCTGTTGCTCAGCCTCATCTGCCCATGGCACTGTTCGCATAGAGGCACAGAGAATGGGGCTGCTTGCTTATCTTGCCACTTGAAACTTCAAACGCATTCTGGGAATGGTGGTGTCCCTGCCAGGCTCCTTTGGCAGCCCTGCTCCGAAAGTGCGAACGTCTGCAGATAGCTGGCAGGCAGAAGGGGCTAGCGTGGAAAGCTGTTGCTCAGCCTCATCTGCCCATGGCAGTGCTCGCACAGAGGCACAGAGAATGGGGCTGCTTGCTTGTCTTGCCACCTCAAACTTCAAACGTAGCCTGGGAAAGTTGGTGTCCCTGCCAGGCTCCTTTCGCAGCCCTGCTCCGAAAGTGCGAACGTCTGCAGATAGCTGGCAGCCAGAAGGGGCTAGCCTGGAAAGCTGTTGCTCAGCGTCATCTGCCCATGGCACTGTTCGCATAGAGGCACAGAGAATGGGGCTGCTTGCTTATCTTGCCACTTGAAACTTCAAACGCATGCTGGGAATGGTGGTGTCCCTGCCAGGCTCCTTTCGCAGCCCTGCTCCGAAAGTGCGAACGTCTGCAGATAGCTGGCAGGCAGAAGGGGCTAGCCTGGAAAGCTGTTGCTCAGCGTCATCTGCCCATGGCACTGTTCGCATAGAGGCACAGAGAATGGGGCTGCTTGCTTATCTTGCCACTTGAAACTTCAAAAGCATGCTGGGAATGGTGGTGTCCCTGCCAGGCTCCTTTCGCAGCCCTGCTCCGAAAGTGCGAACGTCTGCAGATAGCTGGCAGGCAGAAGGGGCTAGCCTGGAAAGCTGTTGCTCAGCCTCATCTGCCCATGGCAGTGCTCGCACAGAGGCACAGAGAATGGGGCTGCTTGCTTGTCTTGCCACCTCAAACTTCAAACGTAGCCTGGGAAAGTTGGTGTCCCAGCCAGGCTTCTTTCGCAGCCCTGCTCCGAAAGTGCGAACGTCTGCAGATAGCTGGCAGCCAGAAGGGGCTAGCCTGGAAAGCTGTTGCTCAGCCTCATCTGCCCATGGCAGTGCTCGCATAGAGGCACAGAGAATGGGGCTGCTTGCTTATCTTGCCACTTGAAACTTCAAACACATGCTGGGAATGGTGGTGTCCCAGCCAGGCTCCTTTGGCAGCCCTGCTCCGAAAGTGCGAACGTCTGCAGATAGCTGGCAGCCAGAAGGGGCTAGCCTGGAAAGCTGTTGCTCAGCCTCATCTGCCCATGGCAGTGCTCGCACAGAGGCAAAGAGAATGGGGCTGCTTGCTTATCTTGCCACCTCAAACTTCAAACGTAGCCTATGAAAGTTGGTGTCCCAGCCAGGCTCCTTTCGCAGCCCTGCTCCGAAAGTGCGAACGTCTGCAGATAGCTGGCAGCCAGAAGGGGCTAGCCTGGAAAGCTGTTGCTCAGCCTCATCTGCCCATGGCACTGCTCGCACAGAGGCACAGAGAATGGGGCTGCTTGCTTGTCTTGCCACCTCAAACTTTAAACGCATGCTGGGAATGGTGGTGTCCCTGCCAGGCTCCTTTAGCAGCTCTGCTCCGAAAGTGCGAACGTCTGCAGATAGCTGGCAGCCAGAAGGGGCTAGCCTGGAAAGCTGTTGCTCAGCCTCATCTGCCCATGGCACTGTTCGCATAGACGCACAGAGAATGGGGCTGCTTGCTTGTCTTGCCACTTGAAACTTCAAACGCATGCTGGGAAAGTTGGTGTCCCAGCCAGGCTCCTTTCGCAGCCCTGCTCCGAAATTGCGAACGTCTGCAGATAGCTGGAGGCCAGAAGGGGCTAGCGTGGAAAGCTGTTGCTCAGCCTCATCTGCCCATGGCACTGTTCGCATAGAGGCACAGAGAATGGGGCTGCTTGCTTATCTTGCCACTTGAAACTTCAAACGCATTCTGGGAATGGTGGTGTGCCTGCCAGGCTCCTTTGGCAGCCCTGCTCCGAAAGTGCGAACGTCTGCAGATAGCTGGCAGGCAGAAGGGGCTAGCCTGGAAAGCTGTTGCTCAGCCTCATTTGCCCATGGCAGTGCTCGCACAGAGGCACAGAGAATGGGGCTGCTTGCTTGTCTTGCCACCTCAAACTTCAAACGTAGCCTGGGAAAGTTGGTGTCCCTGCCAGGCTTTTTTGGCAGCCCTGCTCCGAATGTGCGAACGTCTGCAGATAGCTGGCAGGCAGAAGGGGCTAGCCTGGAAAGCTGTTGCTCAGCGTCATCTGCCCATGGCACTGTTCGCATAGAGGCACAGAGAATGGGGCTGCTTGCTTATCTTGCCACTTGAAACTTCAAACGCATGCTGGGAATGGTGGTGTCCCTGCCAGGCTCCTTTCGCAGCCCTTCTCCGAAAGTGCGAACGTCTGCAGATAGCTGGTAGCCAGAAGGGGCTAGCCTGGAAAGCTGTTGCTCAGCCTCATCTGCCCATGGCACTGTTCGCATAGAGGCACAGAGAATGGGGCTGCTTGCTTATCTTGCCACTTGAAACTTCAAACACATGCTGGGAGTGGTGGTGTCCCTGCCAGGCTCCTATCACAGCCCTGCTCCGAAAGTGCGAACGTCTGCAGATAGCTGGCAGGCAGAAGGGGCTAGCCTGGAAAGCTGTTGCTCAGCCTCATCTGCCCATGGCAGTGCTGGCACAGAGGCACAGAGAATGGGGCTGCTTGCTTGTCTTGCCACCTCAAACTTCAAACGTAGCCTGGGAAAGTTGGTGTCCCAGCCAGGCTCCTTTGGCAGCCCTGCTCCGAAAGTGCGAACGTCTGCAGATAGCTGGCAGCCAGAAGGGGCTAGCCTGGAAAGCTGTTGCTCAGCCTCATCTGCCCATGGCACTGTTCGCATAGAGGCACAGAGAATGGGGCTGCTTGCTTGTCTTGCCACTTGAAACTTCAAACGCATGCTGGGAAAGTTGGTATCCCTGCCAGGCTCCTTTCGCAGCCCTGCTCCGAAATTGCGAACGTCTGCAGATAGCTGGCAGCCAGAAGGGGCTAGCCTGGAAAGCTGTTGCTCAGCCTCATCTGCCCATGGCAGTGCTCGCAGAGAGGCACAGAGAATGGGGCTGCTTGCTTGTCTTGCCACCTCAAACTTCAAACGTAGCCTGGGAAAGTTGGTGTCCCAGCCAGGCTTCTTTCGCAGCCCTGCTCCGAAAGTGCGAACGTCTGCAGATAGCTGGCAGCCAGAAGGGGCTAGCCTGGAAAGCTGTTGCTCAGCCTCATCTGCCCATGGCAGTGCTCGCACAGAGGCACAGAGAATGGGGCTGCTTGCTTGTCTTGCCACCTCAAACTTCAAACGTATCCTGGGAAAGTTGGTGTCCCAGCCAGGCTTCTTTCGCAGTCCTGCTCCGAAAGTGCGAACGTCTGCAGATAGCTGGCAGGCAGAAGGGGCTAGCGTGGAAAGCTGTTGCTCAGCCTCATCTGCCCATGGCAGTGCTGGCACAGAGGCACAGAGAATGGGGCTGCTTGCTTGTCTTGCCACCTCAAACTTTAAACGCATGCTGGTAATGGTGGTGTCCCTGCCCGGCTCCTATCACAGCCCTGCTCCGAAAGTGCGAACGTCTGCAGATAGCTGGCAGCCAGAAGGGGCTAGCCTGGAAAGCTGTTGCTTAGCCTCATCTGCCCATGGCACTGTTCGCATAGAGGCACAGAGAATGGGGCTGCTTGCTTATCTTGCCACTTGAAACTTCAAACGCATGCTGAGAATGGTGGTGTCCCTGCCCGGCTCCTATCACAGCCCTGCTCCGAAAGTGCGAACGTCTGCAGATAGCTGGCAGCCAGAAGGGGCTAGCGTGTAAAGCTGTTGCTCAGCCTCATCTGCCCATGGCACTGCTCGCACAGAGGCACAGAGAATGGGGCTGCTTGCTTGTCTTGCCACCTCAAACTTCAAACGCATGCTGGGAATGGTGGTGTCCCTGCCAGGCTCCTATCACAGCCCTGCTCCGAAAGTGCGAACGTCTGCAGATAGCTGGCAGGCAGAAGGGGCTAGCCTGGAAAGCTGTTGCTCAGCCTCATCTGCCCATGGCAGTGCTCGCACAGAGGCACAGAGAATGGGGCTGCTTGCTTGTCTTGCCACCTCAAACTTCAAACGTAGCCTGGGAAAGTTGGTGTCCCAGCCAGGCTGCTTTGGCAGCCCTGCTCCGAAAGTGCGAACGTCTGCAGATAGCTGGCAGCCAGAAGGGGCTAGCCTGGAAAGCTGTTGGTCAGCCTCATCTGCCCATGGCAGTGCTCGCACAGAGGCACAGAGAATGGGGCTGCTTGCTTGTCTTGCCACCTCAAACTTCAAACGTAGCCTGGGAAAGTTGGTGTCCCAGCCAGGCTTCTTTCGCAGCCCTGCTCCGAAAGTGCGAACGTCTGCAGATAGCTGGCAGCCAGAAGGGGCTAGCCTGGAAAGCTGTTGCTCAGCCTCATCTGCCCATGGCAGTGCTCGCATAGAGGCACAGAGAATGGGGCTGCTTGCTTATCTTGCCACTTGAAACTTCAAACACATGCTGGGAATGGTGGTGTCCCAGCCAGGCTCCTTTGGCAGCCCTGCTCCGAAAGTGCGAACGTCTGCAGATAGCTGGCAGCCAGAAGGGGCTAGCCTGGAAAGCTGTTGCTCAGCCTCATCTGCCCATGGCAGTGCTCGCACAGAGGCAAAGAGAATGGGGCTGCTTGCTTATCTTGCCACCTCAAACTTCAAACGTAGCCTATGAAAGTTGGTGTCCCAGCCAGGCTCCTTTCGCAGCCCTGCTCCGAAAGTGCGAACGTCTGCAGATAGCTGGCAGCCAGAAGGGGCTAGCCTGGAAAGCTGTTGCTCAGCCTCATCTGCCCATGGCACTGCTCGCACAGAGGCACAGAGAATGGGGCTGCTTGCTTGTCTTGCCACCTCAAACTTTAAACGCATGCTGGGAATGGTGGTGTCCCTGCCAGGCTCCTTTAGCAGCTCTGCTCCGAAAGTGCGAACGTCTGCAGATAGCTGGCAGCCAGAAGGGGCTAGCCTGGAAAGCTGTTGCTCAGCCTCATCTGCCCATGGCACTGTTCGCATAGACGCACAGAGAATGGGGCTGCTTGCTTGTCTTGCCACTTGAAACTTCAAACGCATGCTGGGAAAGTTGGTGTCCCAGCCAGGCTCCTTTCGCAGCCCTGCTCCGAAATTGCGAACGTCTGCAGATAGCTGGAGGCCAGAAGGGGCTAGCGTGGAAAGCTGTTGCTCAGCCTCATCTGCCCATGGCACTGTTCGCATAGAGGCACAGAGAATGGGGCTGCTTGCTTATCTTGCCACTTGAAACTTCAAACGCATTCTGGGAATGGTGGTGTGCCTGCCAGGCTCCTTTGGCAGCCCTGCTCCGAAAGTGCGAACGTCTGCAGATAGCTGGCAGGCAGAAGGGGCTAGCCTGGAAAGCTGTTGCTCAGCCTCATTTGCCCATGGCAGTGCTCGCACAGAGGCACAGAGAATGGGGCTGCTTGCTTGTCTTGCCACCTCAAACTTCAAACGTAGCCTGGGAAAGTTGGTGTCCCTGCCAGGCTTTTTTGGCAGCCCTGCTCCGAATGTGCGAACGTCTGCAGATAGCTGGCAGGCAGAAGGGGCTAGCCTGGAAAGCTGTTGCTCAGCGTCATCTGCCCATGGCACTGTTCGCATAGAGGCACAGAGAATGGGGCTGCTTGCTTATCTTGCCACTTGAAACTTCAAACGCATGCTGGGAATGGTGGTGTCCCTGCCAGGCTCCTTTCGCAGCCCTTCTCCGAAAGTGCGAACGTCTGCAGATAGCTGGTAGCCAGAAGGGGCTAGCCTGGAAAGCTGTTGCTCAGCCTCATCTGCCCATGGCACTGTTCGCATAGAGGCACAGAGAATGGGGCTGCTTGCTTATCTTGCCACTTGAAACTTCAAACACATGCTGGGAGTGGTGGTGTCCCTGCCAGGCTCCTATCACAGCCCTGCTCCGAAAGTGCGAACGTCTGCAGATAGCTGGCAGGCAGAAGGGGCTAGCCTGGAAAGCTGTTGCTCAGCCTCATCTGCCCATGGCAGTGCTCGCACAGAGGCACAGAGAATGGGGCTGCTTGCTTGTCTTGCCACCTCAAACTTCAAACGTAGCCTGGGAAAGTTGGTGTCCCAGCCAGGCTCCTTTGGCAGCCCTGCTCCGAAAGTGCGAACGTCTGCAGATAGCTGGCAGCCAGAAGGGGCTAGCCTGGAAAGCTGTTGCTCAGCCTCATCTGCCCATGGCACTGTTCGCATAGAGGCACAGAGAATGGGGCTGCTTGCTTGTCTTGCCACTTGAAACTTCAAACGCATGCTGGGAAAGTTGGTATCCCTGCCAGGCTCCTTTCGCAGCCCTGCTCCGAAATTGCGAACGTCTGCAGATAGCTGGCAGCCAGAAGGGGCTAGCCTGGAAAGCTGTTGCTCAGCCTCATCTGCCCATGGCAGTGCTCGCAGAGAGGCACAGAGAATGGGGCTGCTTGCTTGTCTTGCCACCTCAAACTTCAAACGTAGCCTGGGAAAGTTGGTGTCCCAGCCAGGCTTCTTTCGCAGCCCTGCTCCGAAAGTGCGAACGTCTGCAGATAGCTGGCAGCCAGAAGGGGCTAGCCTGGAAAGCTGTTGCTCAGCCTCATCTGCCCATGGCAGTGCTCGCACAGAGGCACAGAGAATGGGGCTGCTTGCTTGTCTTGCCACCTCAAACTTCAAACGTATCCTGGGAAAGTTGGTGTCCCAGCCAGGCTTCTTTCGCAGTCCTGCTCCGAAAGTGCGAACGTCTGCAGATAGCTGGCAGGCAGAAGGGGCTAGCGTGGAAAGCTGTTGCTCAGCCTCATCTGCCCATGGCAGTGCTGGCACAGAGGCACAGAGAATGGGGCTGCTTGCTTGTCTTGCCACCTCAAACTTTAAACGCATGCTGGTAATGGTGGTGTCCCTGCCCGGCTCCTATCACAGCCCTGCTCCGAAAGTGCGAACGTCTGCAGATAGCTGGCAGCCAGAAGGGGCTAGCCTGGAAAGCTGTTGCTTAGCCTCATCTGCCCATGGCACTGTTCGCATAGAGGCACAGAGAATGGGGCTGCTTGCTTATCTTGCCACTTGAAACTTCAAACGCATGCTGAGAATGGTGGTGTCCCTGCCCGGCTCCTATCACAGCCCTGCTCCGAAAGTGCGAACGTCTGCAGATAGCTGGCAGCCAGAAGGGGCTAGCGTGTAAAGCTGTTGCTCAGCCTCATCTGCCCATGGCACTGCTCGCACAGAGGCACAGAGAATGGGGCTGCTTGCTTGTCTTGCCACCTCAAACTTCAAACGCATGCTGGGAATGGTGGTGTCCCTGCCAGGCTCCTATCACAGCCCTGCTCCGAAAGTGCGAACGTCTGCAGATAGCTGGCAGGCAGAAGGGGCTAGCCTGGAAAGCTGTTGCTCAGCCTCATCTGCCCATGGCAGTGCTCGCACAGAGGCACAGAGAATGGGGCTGCTTGCTTGTCTTGCCACCTCAAACTTCAAACGTAGCCTGGGAAAGTTGGTGTCCCAGCCAGGCTGCTTTGGCAGCCCTGCTCCGAAAGTGCGAACGTCTGCAGATAGCTTGCAGCCAGAAGGGGCTAGCCTGGAAAGCTGTTGCTCAGCGTCATCTGCCCATGGCACTGTTCGCATAGAGGCACAGAGAATGGGGCTGCTTGCTTGTCTTGCCACTTGAAACTTCAAACGCATGCTGGGAAAGTTGGTATCCCTGCCAGGCTCCTTTCGCAGCCCTGCTCCGAAATTGCGAACGTCTGCAGATAGCTGGCAGCCAGAAGGGGCTAGCCTGGAAAGCTGTTGCTCAGCCTCATCTGCCCATGGCAGTGCTCGCAGAGAGGCACAGAGAATGGGGCTGCTTGCTTGTCTTGCCACCTCAAACTTCAAACGTAGACTGGGAAAGTTGGTGTCCCAGCCAGGCTTCTTTCGCAGCCCTGCTCCGAAAGTGCGAACGTCTGCAGATAGCTGGCAGCCAGAAGGGGCTAGCCTGGAAAGCTGTTGGTCAGCCTCATCTGCCCATGGCAGTGCTCGCACAGAGGCACAGAGAATGGGGCTGCTTGCTTGTCTTGCCACCTCAAACTTCAAACGTAGCCTGGGAAAGTTGGTGTCCCAGCCAGGCTCCTTTCGCAGCCCTGCTCCGAAAGTGCGAACGTCTGCAGATAGCTGGCAGGCAGAAGGGGCTAGCCTGGAAAGCTGTTGCTCAGCCTCATCTGCCCATGGCACTGCTCGCACAGAGGCACAGAGAATGGGGCTGCTTGCTTGTCTTGCCACCTCAAACTTTAAACGCATGCTGGGAATGGTGGTGTCCCTGCCCGGCTCCTATCACAGCCCTGCTCCGAAAGTGCGAACGTCTGCAGATAGCTGGCAGGCAGAAGGGGCTAGCCTGGAAAGCTGTTGCTTAGCCTCATCTGCCCATGGCACTGTTCGCATAGAGGCACAGAGAATGGGGCTGCTTGCTTATCTTGCCACTTGAAACTTCAAACGCATGCTGAGAATGGTGGTGTCCCTGCCCGGCTCCTATCACAGCCCTGCTCCGAAAGTGCGAACGTCTGCAGATAGCTGGCAGCCAGAAGGGGCTAGCCTGGAAAGCTGTTGCTCAGCCTCATCTGCCCATGGCAGTGCTCGCACAGAGGCACAGAGAATGGGGCTGCTTGCTTATCTTGGCACTTGAAACTTCAAACGCATTATTGGAATGGTGGTGTCCCAGCCAGGCTCCTATCACAGCCCTGCTCCGAAAGTGCGAACGTCTGCAGATAGCTGGCAGGCAGAAGGGGCTAGCCTGGAAAGCTGTTGCTCAGCCTCATCTGCCCATGGCAGTGTTCGCACAGAGGCACAGAGAATGGGGCTGCTTGCTTGTCTTGCCACCTCAAACTTCAAACGTAGCCTGGGAAAGTTGGTGTCCCAGCCAGGCTCCTTTCGCAGCCCTGCTCCGAAAGTGCGAACGTCTGCAGATAGCTTGAGGCCAGAAGGGGCTAGCCTGGAAAGCTGTTGCTCAGCCTCATCTGCCCATGGCACTGTTCGCATAGAGGCACAGAGAATGGGGCTGCTTGCTTATCTTGCCATTTGAAACTTCAAACGCATGCTGGGAAAGATGGTGTCCCTGCCAGGCTCCTTTCGCAGCCCTGCTCCGAAAGTGCGAACGTCTGCAGATAGCTGGCAGCCAGAAGGGGCTAGCCTGGAAAGCTGTTGCTTAGCCTCATCTGCCCATGGCACTGTTCGCATAGAGGCACAGAGAATGGGGCTGCTTGCTTGTCTTGCCGCCTCAAACTTCAAACGTAGACTGGGAAAGTTGGTGTCCCAGTCAGGCTTCTTTCGCAGCCCTGCTCCGAAAGTGCGAACGTCTGCAGATAGCTGGCAGCCAGAAGGGGCTAGCCTGGAAAGCTGTTGCTCAGCCTCATCTGCCCATGGCAGTGCTCGCACAGAGGCACAGAGAATGGGGCTGCTTGCTTGTCTTGCCACCTCAAACTTCAAACGTAGCCTGGGAAAGTTGGTGTCCCAGCCAGGCTCCTTTCGCAGCCCTGCTCCGAAAGTGCGAACGTCTGCAGATAGCTGGCAGGCAGAAGGGGCTAGCCTGGAAAGCTGTTGCTCAGCCTCATCTGCCCATGGCACTGCTCGCACAGAGGCACAGAGAATGGGGCTGCTTGCTTGTCTTGCCACCTCAAACTTTAAACGCATGCTGGGAATGGTGGTGTCCCTGCCCGGCTCCTATCACAGCCCTGCTCCGAAAGTGCGAACGTCTGCAGATAGCTGGCAGGCAGAAGGGGCTAGCCTGGAAAGCTGTTGCTTAGCCTCATCTGCCCATGGCACTGTTCGCATAGAGGCACAGAGAATGGGGCTGCTTGCTTATCTTGCCACTTGAAACTTCAAACGCATGCTGAGAATGGTGGTGTCCCTGCCCGGCTCCTATCACAGCCCTGCTCCGAAAGTGCGAACGTCTGCAGATAGCTGGCAGCCAGAAGGGGCTAGCCTGGAAAGCTGTTGCTCAGCCTCATCTGCCCATGGCAGTGCTCGCACAGAGGCACAGAGAATGGGGCTGCTTGCTTATCTTGGCACTTGAAACTTCAAACGCATTATTGGAATGGTGGTGTCCCAGCCAGGCTCCTATCACAGCCCTGCTCCGAAAGTGCGAACGTCTGCAGATAGCTGGCAGGCAGAAGGGGCTAGCCTGGAAAGCTGTTGCTCAGCCTCATCTGCCCATGGCAGTGTTCGCACAGAGGCACAGAGAATGGGGCTGCTTGCTTGTCTTGCCACCTCAAACTTCAAACGTAGCCTGGGAAAGTTGGTGTCCCAGCCAGGCTCCTTTCGCAGCCCTGCTCCGAAAGTGCGAACGTCTGCAGATAGCTTGAGGCCAGAAGGGGCTAGCCTGGAAAGCTGTTGCTCAGCCTCATCTGCCCATGGCACTGTTCGCATAGAGGCACAGAGAATGGGGCTGCTTGCTTATCTTGCCATTTGAAACTTCAAACGCATGCTGGGAAAGATGGTGTCCCTGCCAGGCTCCTTTCGCAGCCCTGCTCCGAAAGTGCGAACGTCTGCAGATAGCTGGCAGCCAGAAGGGGCTAGCCTGGAAAGCTGTTGCTTAGCCTCATCTGCCCATGGCACTGTTCGCATAGAGGCACAGAGAATGGGGCTGCTTGCTTATCTTGCCACTTGAAACTTCAAACGCATGCTGAGAATGGTGGTGTCCCTGCCCGGCTCCTATCACAGCCCTGCTCCGAAAGTGCGAACGTCTGCAGATAGCTGGCAGCCAGAAGGGGCTAGCGTGTAAAGCTGTTGCTCAGCCTCATCTGCCCATGGCACTGCTCGCACAGAGGCACAGAGAATGGGGCTGCTTGCTTGTCTTGCCACCTCAAACTTCAAACGCATGCTGGGAATGGTGGTGTCCCAGCCAGGCTCCTTTGGCAGCCCTGCTCCGAAAGTGCGAACGTCTGCAGATAGCTGGCAGCCAGAAGGGGCTAGCCTGGAAAGCTGTTGCTCAGCGTCATCTGCCCATGGCACTGTTCGCATAGAGGCACAGAGAATGGGGCTGCTTGCTTGTCTTGCCACTTGAAACTTCAAACGCATGCTGGGAAAGTTGGTATCCCTGCCAGGCTCCTTTCGCAGCCCTGCTCCGAAATTGCGAACGTCTGCAGATAGCTGGCAGCCAGAAGGGGCTAGCCTGGAAAGCTGTTGCTCAGCCTCATCTGCCCATGGCAGTGCTCGCACAGAGGCACAGAGAATGGGGCTGCTTGCTTGTCTTGCCGCCTCAAACTTCAAACGTAGACTGCGAAAGTTGGTGTCCCAGCCAGGATTCTTTCGCAGCCCTGCTCCGAAAGTGCGAACGTCTGCAGATAGCTGGCAGCCAGAAGGGGCTAGCCTGGAAAGCTGTTGCTCAGCCTCATCTGCCCATGGCAGTGCTCGCACAGAGGCACAGAGAATGGGGCTGCTTGCTTGTCTTGCCACCTCAAACTTCAAACGTAGCCTGGGAAAGTTGGTGTCCCAGCCAGGCTCCTTTCGCAGCCCTGCTCCGAAAGTGCGAACGTCTGCAGATAGCTGGCAGGCAGAAGGGGCTAGCCTGGAAAGCTGTTGCTCAGCCTCATCTGCCCATGGCACTGCTCGCACAGAGGCACAGAGAATGGGGCTGCTTGCTTGTCTTGCCACCTCAAACTTTAAACGCATGCTGGGAATGGTGGTGTCCCTGCCCGGCTCCTATCACAGCCCTGCTCCGAAAGTGCGAACGTCTGCAGATAGCTGGCAGGCAGAAGGGGCTAGCCTGGAAAGCTGTTGCTTAGCCTCATCTGCCCATGGCACTGTTCGCATAGAGGCACAGAGAATGGGGCTGCTTGCTTATCTTGCCACTTGAAACTTCAAACGCATGCTGAGAATGGTGGTGTCCCTGCCCGGCTCCTATCACAGCCCTGCTCCGAAAGTGCGAACGTCTGCAGATAGCTGGCAGCCAGAAGGGGCTAGCCTGGAAAGCTGTTGCTCAGCCTCATCTGCCCATGGCAGTGCTCGCACAGAGGCACAGAGAATGGGGCTGCTTGCTTATCTTGGCACTTGAAACTTCAAACGCATTATTGGAATGGTGGTGTCCCAGCCAGGCTCCTATCACAGCCCTGCTCCGAAAGTGCGAACGTCTGCAGATAGCTGGCAGGCAGAAGGGGCTAGCCTGGAAAGCTGTTGCTCAGCCTCATCTGCCCATGGCAGTGTTCGCACAGAGGCACAGAGAATGGGGCTGCTTGCTTGTCTTGCCACCTCAAACTTCAAACGTAGCCTGGGAAAGTTGGTGTCCCAGCCAGGCTCCTTTCGCAGCCCTGCTCCGAAAGTGCGAACGTCTGCAGATAGCTTGAGGCCAGAAGGGGCTAGCCTGGAAAGCTGTTGCTCAGCCTCATCTGCCCATGGCACTGTTCGCATAGAGGCACAGAGAATGGGGCTGCTTGCTTATCTTGCCATTTGAAACTTCAAACGCATGCTGGGAAAGATGGTGTCCCTGCCAGGCTCCTTTCGCAGCCCTGCTCCGAAAGTGCGAACGTCTGCAGATAGCTGGCAGCCAGAAGGGGCTAGCCTGGAAAGCTGTTGCTTAGCCTCATCTGCCCATGGCACTGTTCGCATAGAGGCACAGAGAATGGGGCTGCTTGCTTGTCTTGCCGCCTCAAACTTCAAACGTAGACTGGGAAAGTTGGTGTCCCAGCCAGGCTTCTTTCGCAGCCCTGCTCCGAAAGTGCGAACGTCTGCAGATAGCTGGCAGCCAGAAGGGGCTAGCCTGGAAAGCTGTTGCTCAGCCTCATCTGCCCATGGCAGTGCTCGCATAGAGGCACAGAGAATGGGGCTGCTTGCTTGTCTTGCCACCTCAAACTTCAAACGTAGCCTGGGAAAGTTGGTGTCCCAGCCAGGCTCCTTTCGCAGCCCTGCTCCGAAAGTGCGAACGTCTGCAGATAGCTGGCAGGCAGAAGGGGCTAGCCTGGAAAGCTGTTGCTCAGCCTCATCTGCCCATGGCACTGCTCGCACAGAGGCACAGAGAATGGGGCTGCTTGCTTGTCTTGCCACCTCAAACTTTAAACGCATGCTGGGAATGGTGGTGTCCCTGCCCGGCTCCTATCACAGCCCTGCTCCGAAAGTGCGAACGTCTGCAGATAGCTGGCAGGCAGAAGGGGCTAGCCTGGAAAGCTGTTGCTTAGCCTCATCTGCCCATGGCACTGTTCGCATAGAGGCACAGAGAATGGGGCTGCTTGCTTATCTTGCCACTTGAAACTTCAAACGCATGCTGAGAATGGTGGTGTCCCTGCCCGGCTCCTATCACAGCCCTGCTCCGAAAGTGCGAACGTCTGCAGATAGCTGGCAGGCAGAAGGGGCTAGCCTGGAAAGCTGTTGCTCAGCCTCATCTGCCCATGGCAGTGCTCGCACAGAGGCACAGAGAATGGGGCTGCTTGCTTATCTTGGCCCTTGAAACTTCAAACGCATTATTGGAATGGTGGTGTCCCAGCCAGGCTCCTATCACAGCCCTGCTCCGAAAGTGCGAACGTCTGCAGATAGCTGGCAGCCAGAAGGGGCTAGCCTGGAAAGCTGTTGCTCAGCCTCATCTGCCCATGGCAGTGTTCGCACAGAGGCACAGAGAATGGGGCTGCTTGCTTGTCTTGCCACCTCAAACTTCAAACGTAGCCTGGGAAAGTTGGTGTCCCAGCCAGGCTCCTTTCGCAGCCCTGCTCCGAAAGTGCGAACGTCTGCAGATAGCTTGAGGCCAGAAGGGGCTAGCCTGGAAAGCTGTTGCTCAGCCTCATCTGCCCATGGCACTGTTCGCATAGAGGCACAGAGAATGGGGCTGCTTGCTTGTCTTGCCACTTGAAACTTCAAACGCATGCTGGGAAAGTTGGTATCCCTGCCAGGCTCCTTTCGCAGCCCTGCTCCGAAAGTGCGAACGTCTGCAGATAGCTGGCAGCCAGAAGGGGCTAGCCTGGAAAGCTGTTGCGCAGCCTCATCTGCCCATGGCACTGTTCGCATAGAGGCACAGAGAATGGGGCTGCTTGCTTATCTTGCCACTTGAAACTTCAAACGCATGCTGAGAATGGTGGTGTCCCTGCCCGGCTCCTTTCACAGCCCTGCTCCGAAAGTGCGAACGTCTGCAGATAGCTGGCAGCCAGAAGGGGCTAGCGTGTAAAGCTGTTGCTCAGCCTCATCTGCCCATGGCAGTGCTCGCACAGAGGCACAGAGAATGGGGCTGCTTGCTTGTCTTGCCACCTCAAACTTCAAACGCATGCTGGGAATGGTGGTGTCCCAGCCAGGCTCCTTTGGCAGCCCTGCTCCGAAAGTGCGAACGTCTGCAGATAGCTGGCAGCCAGAAGGGGCTAGCCTGGAAAGCTGTTGCTCAGCGTCATCTGCCCATGGCACTGTTCGCATAGAGGCACAGAGAATGGGGCTGCTTGCTTGTCTTGCCACTTGAAACTTCAAACGCATGCTGGGAAAGTTGGTATCCCTGCCAGGCTCCTTTCGCAGCCCTGCTCCGAAATTGCGAACGTCTGCAGATAGCTGGCAGCCAGAAGGGGCTAGCCTGGAAAGCTGTTGCTCAGCCTCATCTGCCCATGGCAGTGCTCGCAGAGAGGCACAGAGAATGGGGCTGCTTGCTTGTCTTGCCACTTGAAACTTCAAACGCATGCTGGGAAAGTTGGTGTCCCAGCCAGGCTTCTTTCGCAGCCCTGCTCCGAAAGTGCGAACGTCTGCAGATAGCTGGCAGCCAGAAGGGGCTAGCCTGGAAAGCTGTTGCTCAGCCTCATCTGCCCATGGCAGTGCTCGCATAGAGGCACAGAGAATGGGGCTGCTTGCTTGTCTTGCCACCTCAAACTTCAAACGTAGCCTGGGAAAGTTGGTGTCCCAGCCAGGCTCCTTTCGCAGCCCTGCTCCGAAAGTGCGAACGTCTGCAGATAGCTGGCAGGCAGAAGGGGCTAGCCTGGAAAGCTGTTGCTCAGCCTCATCTGCCCATGGCACTGCTCGCACAGAGGCACAGAGAATGGGGCTGCTTGCTTGTCTTGCCACCTCAAACTTTAAACGCATGCTGGGAATGGTGGTGTCCCTGCCCGGCTCCTATCACAGCCCTGCTCCGAAAGTGCGAACGTCTGCAGATAGCTGGCAGGCAGAAGGTGCTAGCCTGGAAAGCTGTTGCTTAGCCTCATCTGCCCATGGCACTGTTCGCACAGAGGCACAGAGAATGGGGCTGCTTGCTTATCTTGCCACTTGAAACTTCAAACGCATGCTGGGAATGGTGGTGTCCCTGCCCGGCTCCTATCACAGCCCTGCTCCGAAAGTGCGAACGTCTGCAGATAGCTGGCAGCCAGAAGGGGCTAGCCTGGAAAGCTGTTGCTCAGCCTCATCTGCCCATGGCACTGCTCGCACAGAGGCACAGAGAATGGGGCTGCTTGCTTATCTTGGCACTTGGAACTTCAAACGCATTATTGGAATGGTGGTGTCCCTGCCAGGCTCCTATCACAGCCCTGCTCCGAAAGTGCGAACGTCTGCAGATAGCTGGCAGGCAGAAGGGGCTAGCCTGGAAAGCTGTTGCTCAGCCTCATCTGCCCATGGCAGTGTTCGCACAGAGGCACAGAGAATGGGGCTGCTTGCTTGTCTTGCCACCTCAAACTTCAAACGTAGCCTGGGAAAGTTGGTGTCCCAGCCAGGCTCCTTTCGCAGCCCTGCTCCGAAAGTGCGAACGTCTGCAGATAGCTTGAGGCCAGAAGGGGCTAGCCTGGAAAGCTGTTGCTCAGCCTCATCTGCCCATGGCACTGTTCGCATAGAGGCACAGAGAATGGGGCTGCTTGCTTATCTTGCCATTTGAAACTTCAAACGCATGCTGGGAATGATGGTGTCCCTGCCAGGCTCCTTTCGCAGCCCTGCTCCGAAAGTGCGAACGTCTGCAGACAGCTGGCAGCCAGAAGGGGCTAGCCTGGAAAGCTGTTGCTCAGCCTCATCTGCCCATGGCACTGTTCGCATAGAGGCACAGAGAATGGGGCTGCTTGCTTATCTTGCCACTTGAAACTTCAAACACATGCTGGGAGTGGTGGTGTCCCAGCCAGGCTCCTATCACACCCTGCTCCGAAAGTGCGAACGTCTGCAGATAGCTGGCAGGCAGAAGGGGCTAGCCTGGAAAGCTGTTGCTCAGCCTCATCTGCCCATGGCAGTGCTCGCACAGAGGCACAGAGAATGGGGCTGCTTGCTTGTCTTGCCACCTCAAACTTCAAACGTAGCCTGCGAAAGTTGGTGTCCCAGCCAGGCTCCTTTGGCAGCCCTGCTCCGAAAGTGCGAACGTCTGCAGATAGCTGGCAGCCAGAAGGGGCTAGCCTGGAAAGCTGTTGCTCAGCCTCATCTGCCCATGGCACTGTTCGCATAGAGGCACAGAGAATGGGGCTGCTTGCTTGTCTTGCCACTTGAAACTTCAAACGCATGCTGGGAAAGTTGGTATCCCTGCCAGGCTCCTTTCGCAGCCCTGCTCCGAAATTGCGAACGTCTGCAGATAGCTGGCAGCCAGAAGGGGCTAGCCTGGAAAGCTGTTGCTCAGCCTCATCTGCCCATGGCAGTGCTGGCACAGAGGCACAGAGAATGGGGCTGCTTGCTTGTCTTGCCACCTCAAACTTCAAACGTAGCCTGGGAAAGTTGGTGTCCCAGCAAGTCTTCTTTCGCAGTCCTGCTCCGAAAGTGCGAACGTCTGCAGATAGCTGGCAGCCAGAAGGGGCTAGCCTGGAAAGCTGTTGCTCAGCCTCATCTGCCCATGGCAGTGCTCGCATAGAGGCACAGAGAATGGGGCTGCTTGCTTATCTTGCCACTTGAAACTTCAAACACATGCTGTGAATGGTGGTGTCCCTGCCAGGCTCCTTTCGCAGCCCTGCTCCGAAAGTGCGAACGTCTGCAGATAGCTGGCAGCCAGAAGGGGCTAGCCTGGAAAGCTGTTGCTCAGCCTTATCTGCCCATGGCAGTGCTCGCATAGAGGCACAGAGAATGGGGCTGCTTGCTTATCTTGCCACTTGAAACTTCAAACACATGCTGTGAATGGTGGTGTCCCTGCCAGGCTCCTATCACAGCCCTGCTCCGAAAGTGCGAACGTCTGCAGATAGCTGGCAGCCAGAAGGGGCTAGCCTGGAAAGCTGTTGCTCAGCCTCATCTGCCCATGGCAGTGCTGGCACAGAGGCACAGAGAATGGGGCTGCTTGCTTATCTTGCCACCTCAAACTTCAAACGTAGCCTGGGAAAGTTGGTGTCCCAGCCAGGCTCCTTTCGCAGCCCTGCTCCGAAAGTGCGAACGTCTGCAGATAGCTGGCAGCCAGAAGGGGCTAGCCTGGAAAGCTGTTGCTCAGCCTCATCTGCCCATGGCACTGCTCGCACAGAGGCACAGAGAATGGGGCTGCTTGCTTGTCTTGCCACCTCAAACTTTAAACGCATGCTGGGAATGGTGGTGTCCCTGCCAGGCTCCTTTAGCAGCCCTGCTCCGAAAGTGCGAACGTCTGCAGAT
The DNA here is from genome assembly GCF_030867145.1 of Opisthocomus hoazin. Lineage (NCBI taxonomy): Eukaryota > Metazoa > Chordata > Aves > Opisthocomiformes > Opisthocomidae > Opisthocomus > Opisthocomus hoazin. The sequence goes on from NC_134426.1 coordinate 12,808,243, forward strand.
AGCTGGCAGGCAGAAGGGGCTAGCCTGGAAAGCTGTTGCTCAGCCTCATCTGCCCATGGCACTGTTCGCATAGACGCACAGAGAATGGGGCTGCTTGCTTATCTTGCCACTTGAAACTTCAAACGCATGCTGGGAATGATGGTGTCCCTGCCAGGCTCCTTTCGCAGCCCTGCTCCGAAATTGCGAACGTCTGCAGATAGCTGGAGGCCAGAAGGGGCTAGCCTGGAAAGCTGTTGCTCAGCCTCATCTGCCCATGGCAGTGTTCGCATAGAGGCACAGAGAATGGGGCTGCTTGCTTATCTTGCCACTTGAAACTTCAAACGCATTCTGGGAATGGTGGTGTCCCTGCCAGGCTCCTTTGGCAGCCCTGCTCCGAAAGTGCGAACGTCTGCAGATAGCTGGCAGGCAGAAGGGGCTAGCGTGGAAAGCTGTTGCTCAGCCTCATTTGCCCATGGCAGTGCTCGCACAGAGGCACAGAGAATGGGGCTGCTTGCTTGTCTTGCCACCTCAAACTTCAAACGTAGCCTGGGAAAGTTGGTGTCCCTGCCAGGCTCCTTTCGCAGCCCTGCTCCGAAAGTGCGAACGTCTGCAGATAGCTGGCAGCCAGAAGGGGCTAGCCTGGAAAGCTGTTGCTCAGCGTCATCTGCCCATGGCACTGTTCGCATAGAGGCACAGAGAATGGGGCTGCTTGCTTATCTTGCCACTTGAAACTTCAAACGCATGCTGGGAATGGTGGTGTCCCTGCCAGGCTCCTTTCGCAGCCCTGCTCCGAAAGTGCGAACGTCTGCAGATAGCTGGCAGCCAGAAGGGGCTAGCCTGGAAAGCTGTTGCTCAGCCTCATCTGCCCATGGCACTGTTCGCATAGAGGCACAGAGAATGGGGCTGCTTGCTTATCTTGCCACTTGAAACTTCAAACACATGCTGGGAGTGGTGGTGTCCCTGCCAGGCTCCTATCACAGCCCTGCTCCGAAAGTGCGAACGTCTGCAGATAGCTGGCAGGCAGAAGGGGCTAGCCTGGAAAGCTGTTGCTCAGCCTCATCTGCCCATGGCAGTGCTGGCACAGAGGCACAGAGAATGGGGCTGCTTGCTTGTCTTGCCACCTCAAACTTCAAACGTAGCCTGGGAAAGTTGGTGTCCCAGCCAGGCTCCTTTGGCAGCCCTGCTCCGAAAGTGCGAACGTCTGCAGATAGCTGGCAGCCAGAAGGGGCTAGCCTGGAAAGCTGTTGCTCAGCCTCATCTGCCCATGGCACTGTTCGCATAGAGGCACAGAGAATGGGGCTGCTTGCTTGTCTTGCCACTTGAAACTTCAAACGCATGCTGGGAAAGTTGGTATCCCTGCCAGGCTCCTTTCGCAGCCCTGCTCCGAAAGTGCGAACGTCTGCAGATAGCTGGCAGCCAGAAGGGGCTAGCGTGTAAAGCTGTTGCTCAGCCTCATCTGCCCATGGCACTGCTCGCACAGAGGCACAGAGAATGGGGCTGCTTGCTTGTCTTGCCACCTCAAACTTCAAACGCATGCTGGGAATGGTGGTGTCCCTGCCAGGCTCCTATCACAGCCCTGCTCCGAAAGTGCGAACGTCTGCAGATAGCTGGCAGGCAGAAGGGGCTAGCCTGGAAAGCTGTTGCTCAGCCTCATCTGCCCATGGCAGTGCTCGCACAGAGGCACAGAGAATGGGGCTGCTTGCTTGTCTTGCCACCTCAAACTTCAAACGTAGCCTGGGAAAGTTGGTGTCCCAGCCAGGCTCCTTTGGCAGCCCTGCTCCGAAAGTGCGAACGTCTGCAGATAGCTGGCAGCCAGAAGGGGCTAGCCTGGAAAGCTGTTGCTCAGCGTCATCTGCCCATGGCACTGTTCGCATAGAGGCACAGAGAATGGGGCTGCTTGCTTGTCTTGCCACTTGAAACTTCAAACGCATGCTGGGAAAGTTGGTATCCCTGCCAGGCTCCTTTCGCAGCCCTGCTCCGAAATTGCGAACGTCTGCAGATAGCTGGCAGCCAGAAGGGGCTAGCCTGGAAAGCTGTTGCTCAGCCTCATCTGCCCATGGCAGTGCTCGCAGAGAGACACAGAGAATGGGGCTGCTTGCTTGTCTTGCCGCCTCAAACTTCAAACGTAGACTGGGAAAGTTGGTGTCCCAGCCAGGCTCCTTTCGCAGCCCTGCTCCGAAAGTGCGAACGTCTGCAGATAGCTGGCAGCCAGAAGGGGCTAGCCTGGAAAGCTGTTGCTCAGCCTCATCTGCCCATGGCAGTGCTCGCACAGAGGCACAGAGAATGGGGCTGCTTGCTTGTCTTGCCACCTCAAACTTCAAACGTAGCCTGGGAAAGTTGGTGTCCCAGCCAGGCTCCTTTCGCAGCCCTGCTCCGAAAGTGCGAACGTCTGCAGATAGCTGGCAGGCAGAAGGGGCTAGCCTGGAAAGCTGTTGCTCAGCCTCATCTGCCCATGGCACTGCTCGCACAGAGGCACAGAGAATGGGGCTGCTTGCTTGTCTTGCCACCTCAAACTTTAAACGCATGCTGGGAATGGTGGTGTCCCTGCCAGGCTCCTATCACAGCCCTGCTCCGAAAGTGCGAACGTCTGCAGATAGCTGGCAGCCAGAAGGGGCTAGCCTGGAAAGCTGTTGCTCAGCCTCATCTGCCCATGGCAGTGCTCGCACAGAGGCACAGAGAATGGGGCTGCTTGCTTATCTTGGCACTTGAAACTTCAAACGCATTATTGGAATGGTGGTGTCCCTGCCAGGCTCCTATCACAGCCCTGCTCCGAAAGTGCGAACGTCTGCAGATAGCTGGCAGGCAGAAGGGGCTAGCCTGGAGAGCTGTTGCTCAGCCTCATCTGCCCATGGCAGTGTTCGCACAGAGGCACAGAGAATGGGGCTGCTTGCTTATCTTGGCACTTGAAACTTCAAACGCATTATTGGAATGGTGGTGTCCCTGCCAGGCTCCTATCACAGCCCTGCTCCGAAAGTGCGAACGTCTGCAGATAGCTGGCAGGCAGAAGGGGCTAGCCTGGAGAGCTGTTGCTCAGCCTCATCTGCCCATGGCAGTGTTCGCACAGAGGCACAGAGAATGGGGCTGCTTGCTTGTCTTGCCACCTCAAACTTCAAACGTAGCCTGGGAAAGTTGGTGTCCCAGACAGGCTCCTTTCGCAGCCCTGCTCCGAAAGTGCGAACGTCTGCAGATAGCTTGAGGCCAGAAGGGGCTAGCCTGGAAAGCTGTTGCTCAGCCTCATCTGCCCATGGCACTGTTCGCATAGAGGCACAGAGAATGGGGCTGCTTGCTTATCTTGCCATTTGAAACTTCAAACGCATGCTGGGAATGATGGTGTCCCTGCCAGGCTCCTATCACAGCCCTGCTCCGAAAGTGCGAACGTCTGCAGATAGCTGGCAGGCAGAAGGGGCTAGCCTGGAAAGCTGTTGCTCAGCCTCATCTGCCCATGGCAGTGCTCGCACAGAGGCACAGAGAATGGGGCTGCTTGCTTGTCTTGCCACCTCAAACTTCAAACGTAGCCTGGGAAAGTTGGTGTCCCAGCCAGGCTCCTTTGGCAGCCCTGCTCCGAAAGTGCGAACGTCTGCAGATAGCTGGCAGCCAGAAGGGGCTAGCCTGGAAAGCTGTTGCTCAGCGTCATCTGCCCATGGCACTGTTCGCATAGAGGCACAGAGAATGGGGCTGCTTGCTTGTCTTGCCACTTGAAACTTCAAACGCATGCTGGGAAAGTTGGTATCCCTGCCAGGCTCCTTTCGCAGCCCTGCTCCGAAATTGCGAACGTCTGCAGATAGCTGGCAGCCAGAAGGGGCTAGCCTGGAAAGCTGTTGCTCAGCCTCATCTGCCCATGGCAGTGCTCGCAGAGAGACACAGAGAATGGGGCTGCTTGCTTGTCTTGCCGCCTCAAACTTCAAACGTAGACTGGGAAAGTTGGTGTCCCAGCCAGGCTCCTTTCGCAGCCCTGCTCCGAAAGTGCGAACGTCTGCAGATAGCTGGCAGCCAGAAGGGGCTAGCCTGGAAAGCTGTTGCTCAGCCTCATCTGCCCATGGCAGTGCTCGCACAGAGGCACAGAGAATGGGGCTGCTTGCTTGTCTTGCCACCTCAAACTTCAAACGTAGCCTGGGAAAGTTGGTGTCCCAGCCAGGCTCCTTTCGCAGCCCTGCTCCGAAAGTGCGAACGTCTGCAGATAGCTGGCAGGCAGAAGGGGCTAGCCTGGAAAGCTGTTGCTCAGCCTCATCTGCCCATGGCACTGCTCGCACAGAGGCACAGAGAATGGGGCTGCTTGCTTGTCTTGCCACCTCAAACTTTAAACGCATGCTGGGAATGGTGGTGTCCCTGCCCGGCTCCTATCACAGCCCTGCTCCGAAAGTGCGAACGTCTGCAGATAGCTGGCAGCCAGAAGGGGCTAGCCTGGAAAGCTGTTGCTCAGCCTCATCTGCCCATGGCAGTGCTCGCACAGAGGCACAGAGAATGGGGCTGCTTGCTTATCTTGGCACTTGAAACTTCAAACGCATTATTGGAATGGTGGTGTCCCTGCCAGGCTCCTATCACAGCCCTGCTCCGAAAGTGCGAACGTCTGCAGATAGCTGGCAGGCAGAAGGGGCTAGCCTGGAGAGCTGTTGCTCAGCCTCATCTGCCCATGGCAGTGTTCGCACAGAGGCACAGAGAATGGGGCTGCTTGCTTGTCTTGCCACCTCAAACTTCAAACGTAGCCTGGGAAAGTTGGTGTCCCAGACAGGCTCCTTTCGCAGCCCTGCTCCGAAAGTGCGAACGTCTGCAGATAGCTTGAGGCCAGAAGGGGCTAGCCTGGAAAGCTGTTGCTCAGCCTCATCTGCCCATGGCACTGTTCGCATAGAGGCACAGAGAATGGGGCTGCTTGCTTATCTTGCCATTTGAAACTTCAAACGCATGCTGGGAATGATGGTGTCCCTGCCAGGCTCCTTTCGCAGCCCTGCTCCGAAAGTGCGAACGTCTGCAGATAGCTGGCAGCCAGAAGGGGCTAGCCTGGAAAGCTGTTGCTTAGCCTCATCTGCCCATGGCACTGTTCGCATAGAGGCACAGAGAATGGGGCTGCTTGCTTATCTTGCCACTTGAAACTTCAAACGCATGCTGAGAATGGTGGTGTCCCTGCCCGGCTCCTATCACAGCCCTGCTCCAAAAGTGCGAACGTCTGCAGATAGCTGGCAGCCAGAAGGGGCTAGCGTGTAAAGCTGTTGCTCAGCCTCATCTGCCCATGGCACTGCTCGCACAGAGGCACAGAGAATGGGGCTGCTTGCTTGTCTTGCCACCTCAAACTTCAAACGCATGCTGGGAATGGTGGTGTCCCTGCCAGGCTCCTATCACAGCCCTGCTCCGAAAGTGCGAACGTCTGCAGATAGCTGGCAGGCAGAAGGGGCTAGCCTGGAAAGCTGTTGCTCAGCCTCATCTGCCCATGGCAGTGCTCGCACAGAGGCACAGAGAATGGGGCTGCTTGCTTGTCTTGCCACCTCAAACTTCAAACGTAGCCTGGGAAAGTTGGTGTCCCAGCCAGGCTCCTTTGGCAGCCCTGCTCCGAAAGTGCGAACGTCTGCAGATAGCTGGCAGCCAGAAGGGGCTAGCCTGGAAAGCTGTTGCTCAGCGTCATCTGCCCATGGCACTGTTCGCATAGAGGCACAGAGAATGGGGCTGCTTGCTTGTCTTGCCACTTGAAACTTCAAACGCATGCTGGGAAAGTTGGTATCCCTGCCAGGCTCCTTTCGCAGCCCTGCTCCGAAATTGCGAACGTCTGCAGATAGCTGGCAGCCAGAAGGGGCTAGCCTGGAAAGCTGTTGCTCAGCCTCATCTGCCCATGGCAGTGCTCGCAGAGAGGCACAGAGAATGGGGCTGCTTGCTTGTCTTGCCGCCTCAAACTTCAAACGTAGACTGGGAAAGTTGGTGTCCCAGCCAGGCTTCTTTCGCAGCCCTGCTCCGAAAGTGCGAACGTCTGCAGATAGCTGGCAGCCAGAAGGGGCTAGCCTGGAAAGCTGTTGCTCAGCCTCATCTGCCCATGGCAGTGCTCGCACAGAGGCACAGAGAATGGGGCTGCTTGCTTGTCTTGCCATCTCAAACTTCAAACGTAGCCTGGGAAAGTTGGTGTCCCAGCCAGGCTCCTTTCGCAGCCCTGCTCCGAAAGTGCGAACGTCTGCATATAGCTGGCAGGCAGAAGGGGCTAGCCTGGAAAGCTGTTGCTCAGCCTCATCTGCCCATGGCACTGCTCGCACAGAGGCACAGAGAATGGGGCTGCTTGCTTGTCTTGCCACCTCAAACTTTAAACGCATGCTGGGAATGGTGGTGTCCCTGCCCGGCTCCTATCACAGCCCTGCTCCGAAAGTGCGAACGTCTGCAGATAGCTGGCAGGCAGAAGGGGCTAGCCTGGAAAGCTGTTGCTTAGCCTCATCTGCCCATGGCACTGTTCGCATAGAGGCACAGAGAATGGGGCTGCTTGCTTATCTTGCCACTTGAAACTTCAAACGCATGCTGAGAATGGTGGTGTCCCTGCCCGGCTCCTATCACAGCCCTGCTCCGAAAGTGCGAACGTCTGCAGATAGCTGGCAGCCAGAAGGGGCTAGCCTGGAAAGCTGTTGCTCAGCCTCATCTGCCCATGGCAGTGCTCGCACAGAGGCACAGAGAATGGGGCTGCTTGCTTGTCTTGCCACCTCAAACTTCAAACGTAGCCTGGGAAAGTTGGTGTCCCAGCCAGGCTCCTTTGGCAGCCCTGCTCCGAAAGTGCGAACGTCTGCAGATAGCTGGCAGCCAGAAGGGGCTAGCCTGGAAAGCTGTTGCTCAGCGTCATCTGCCCATGGCACTGTTCGCATAGAGGCACAGAGAATGGGGCTGCTTGCTTGTCTTGCCACTTGAAACTTCAAACGCATGCTGGGAAAGTTGGTATCCCTGCCAGGCTCCTTTCGCAGCCCTGCTCCGAAATTGCGAACGTCTGCAGATAGCTGGCAGCCAGAAGGGGCTAGCCTGGAAAGCTGTTGCTCAGCCTCATCTGCCCATGGCAGTGCTCGCAGAGAGGCACAGAGAATGGGGCTGCTTGCTTGTCTTGCCACCTCAAACTTCAAACGTAGACTGGGAAAGTTGGTGTCCCAGCCAGGCTTCTTTCGCAGCCCTGCTCCGAAAGTGCGAACGTCTGCAGATAGCTGGCAGCCAGAAGGGGCTAGCCTGGAAAGCTGTTGCTCAGCCTCATCTGCCCATGGCAGTGCTCGCACAGAGGCACAGAGAATGGGGCTGCTTGCTTGTCTTGCCACCTCAAACTTCAAACGTAGCCTGGGAAAGTTGGTGTCCCAGCCAGGCTCCTTTCGCAGCCCTGCTCCGAAAGTGCGAACGTCTGCAGATAGCTGGCAGGCAGAAGGGGCTAGCCTGGAAAGCTGTTGCTCAGCCTCATCTGCCCATGGCAGTGTTCGCACAGAGGCACAGAGAATGGGGCTGCTTGCTTGTCTTGCCACCTCAAACTTCAAACGTAGCCTGGGAAAGTTGGTGTCCCAGACAGGCTCCTTTCGCAGCCCTGCTCCGAAAGTGCGAACGTCTGCAGATAGCTGGCAGCCAGAAGGGGCTAGCCTGGAAAGCTGTTGCTCAGCCTCATCTGCCCATGGCACTGTTCGCATAGAGGCACAGAGAATGGGGCTGCTTGCTTATCTTGCCATTTGAAACTTCAAACGCATGCTGGGAATGATGGTGTCCCTGCCAGGCTCCTTTCGCAGCCCTGCTCCGAAAGTGCGAACGTCTGCAGATAGCTGGCAGCCAGAAGGGGCTAGCCTGGAAAGCTGTTGCTTAGCCTCATCTGCCCATGGCACTGTTCGCATAGAGGCACAGAGAATGGGGCTGCTTGCTTATCTTGCCACTTGAAACTTCAAACGCATGCTGAGAATGGTGGTGTCCCTGCCCGGCTCCTATCACAGCCCTGCTCCAAAAGTGCGAACGTCTGCAGATAGCTGGCAGCCAGAAGGGGCTAGCGTGTAAAGCTGTTGCTCAGCCTCATCTGCCCATGGCACTGCTCGCACAGAGGCACAGAGAATGGGGCTGCTTGCTTGTCTTGCCACCTCAAACTTCAAACGCATGCTGGGAATGGTGGTGTCCCTGCCAGGCTCCTATCACAGCCCTGCTCCGAAAGTGCGAACGTCTGCAGATAGCTGGCAGGCAGAAGGGGCTAGCCTGGAAAGCTGTTGCTCAGCCTCATCTGCCCATGGCAGTGCTCGCACAGAGGCACAGAGAATGGGGCTGCTTGCTTGTCTTGCCACCTCAAACTTCAAACGTAGCCTGGGAAAGTTGGTGTCCCAGCCAGGCTCCTTTGGCAGCCCTGCTCCGAAAGTGCGAACGTCTGCAGATAGCTGGCAGCCAGAAGGGGCTAGCCTGGAAAGCTGTTGCTCAGCGTCATCTGCCCATGGCACCGTTCGCATAGAGGCACAGAGAATGGGGCTGCTTGCTTGTCTTGCCACTTGAAACTTCAAACGCATGCTGGGAAAGTTGGTATCCCTGCCAGGCTCCTTTCGCAGCCCTGCTCCGAAATTGCGAACGTCTGCAGATAGCTGGCAGCCAGAAGGGGCTAGCCTGGAAAGCTGTTGCTCAGCCTCATCTGCCCATGGCAGTGCTCGCAGAGAGGCACAGAGAATGGGGCTGCTTGCTTGTCTTGCCGCCTCAAACTTCAAACGTAGACTGGGAAAGTTGGTGTCCCAGCCAGGCTTCTTTCGCAGCCCTGCTCCGAAAGTGCGAACGTCTGCAGATAGCTGGCAGCCAGAAGGGGCTAGCCTGGAAAGCTGTTGCTCAGCCTCATCTGCCCATGGCAGTGCTCGCACAGAGGCACAGAGAATGGGGCTGCTTGCTTGTCTTGCCATCTCAAACTTCAAACGTAGCCTGGGAAAGTTGGTGTCCCAGCCAGGCTCCTTTCGCAGCCCTGCTCCGAAAGTGCGAACGTCTGCAGATAGCTGGCAGCCAGAAGGGGCTAGCCTGGAAAGCTGTTGCTCAGCCTCATCTGCCCATGGCACTGCTCGCACAGAGGCACAGAGAATGGGGCTGCTTGCTTGTCTTGCCACCTCAAACTTTAAACGCATGCTGGGAATGGTGGTGTCCCTGCCCGGCTCCTATCACAGCCCTGCTCCGAAAGTGCGAACGTCTGCAGATAGCTGGCAGGCAGAAGGGGCTAGCCTGGAAAGCTGTTGCTTAGCCTCATCTGCCCATGGCACTGTTCGCATAGAGGCACAGAGAATGGGGCTGCTTGCTTATCTTGCCACTTGAAACTTCAAACGCATGCTGAGAATGGTGGTGTCCCTGCCCGGCTCCTATCACAGCCCTGCTCCGAAAGTGCGAACGTCTGCAGATAGCTGGCAGCCAGAAGGGGCTAGCCTGGAAAGCTGTTGCTCAGCCTCATCTGCCCATGGCAGTGCTCGCACAGAGGCACAGAGAATGGGGCTGCTTGCTTATCTTGGCACTTGAAACTTCAAACGCATTATTGGAATGGTGGTGTCCCTGCCAGGCTCCTATCACAGCCCTGCTCCGAAAGTGCGAACGTCTGCAGATAGCTGGCAGGCAGAAGGGGCTAGCCTGGAAAGCTGTTGCTCAGCCTCATCTGCCCATGGCACTGTTCGCATAGAGGCACAGAGAATGGGGCTGCTTGCTTGTCTTGCCACCTCAAACTTCAAACGTAGCCTGGGAAAGTTGGTGTCCCAGCCAGGCTCCTTTCGCAGCCCTGCTCCGAAAGTGCGAACGTCTGCAGATAGCTTGAGGCCAGAAGGGGCTAGCCTGGAAAGCTGTTGCTCAGCCTCATCTGCCCATGGCACTGTTCGCATAGAGGCACAGAGAATGGGGCTGCTTGCTTATCTTGCCATTTGAAACTTCAAACGCATGCTGGGAATGATGGTGTCCCTGCCAGGCTCCTTTCGCAGCCCTGCTCCGAAAGTGCGAACGTCTGCAGATAGCTGGCAGCCAGAAGGGGCTAGCCTGGAAAGCTGTTGCTCAGCCTCATCTGCCCATGGCACTGTTCGCATAGAGGCACAGAGAATGGGGCTGCTTGCTTATCTTGCCACTTGAAACTTCAAACACATGCTGGGAAAGTTGGTATCCCTGCCAGGCTCCTTTCGCAGCCCTGCTCCGAAATTGCGAACGTCTGCAGATAGCTGGCAGCCAGAAGGGGCTAGCCTGGAAAGCTGTTGCTCAGCCTCATCTGCCCATGGCAGTGCTGGCACAGAGGCACAGAGAATGGGGCTGCTTGCTTGTCTTGCCACCTCAAACTTCAAACGTAGCCTGGGAAAGTTGGTGTCCCAGCCAGTCTTCTTTCGCAGCCCTGCTCCGAAAGTGCGAACGTCTGCAGATAGCTGGCAGCCAGAAGGGGCTAGCCTGGAAAGCTCTTGCTCAGCCTCATCTGCCCATGGCAGTGCTCGCATAGAGGCACAGAGAATGGGGCTGCTTGCTTATCTTGCCACTTGAAACTTCAAACACATGCTGTGAATGGTGGTGTCCCTGCCAGGCTCCTTTCGCAGCCCTGCTCCGAAAGTGCGAACGTCTGCAGATAGCTGGCAGCCAGAAGGGGCTAGCCTGGAAAGCTGTTGCTCAGCCTTATCTGCCCATGGCAGTGCTCGCATAGAGGCACAGAGAATGGGGCTGCTTGCTTATCTTGCCACTTGAAACTTCAAACACATGCTGTGAATGGTGGTGTCCCTGCCATGCTCCTATCACAGCCCTGCTCCGAAAGTGCGAACGTCTGCAGATAGCTGGCAGCCAGAAGGGGCTAGCCTGGAAAGCTGTTGCTCAGCCTCATCTGCCCATGGCAGTGCTCGCACAGAGGCACAGAGAATGGGGCTGCTTGCTTGTCTTGCCACCTCAAACTTCAAACGTAGCCTGGGAAAGTTGGTGTCCCAGCCAGGCTCCTTTCGCAGCCCTGCTCCGAAATTGCGAACGTCTGCAGATAGCTGGCAGCCAGAAGGGGCTAGCCTGGAAAGCTGTTGCTCAGCCTCATCTGCCCATGGCACTGCTCGCACAGAGGCACAGAGAATGGGGCTGCTTGCTTGTCTTGCCACCTCAAACTTTAAACGCATGCTGGGAATGGTGGTGTCCCTGCCCGGCTCCTATCACAGCCCTGCTCCTAAAGTGCGAACGTCTGCAGATAGCTGGCAGGCAGAAGGTGCTAGCCTGGAAAGCTGTTGCTCAGCCTCATCTGCCCATGGCACTGTTCGCATAGAGGCACAGAGAATGGGGCTGCTTGCTTGTCTTGCCACCTCAAACTTCAAACGTAGCCTGGGAAAGTTGGTGTCCCAGCCAGTCTTCTTTCGCAGTCCTGCTCCGAAAGTGCGAACGTCTGCAGATAGCTGGCAGCCAGAAGGGGCTAGCCTGGAAAGCTGTTGCTCAGCCTCATCTGCCCATGGCAGTGCTCGCACAGAGGCACAGAGAATGGGGCTGCTTGCTTGTCTTGCCACCTCAAACTTCAAACGTAGCCTGGGAAAGTTGGTGTCCCAGCCAGGCTCCTTTGGCAGCCCTGCTCCGAAAGTGCAAACGTCTGCAGATAGCTGGCAGCCAGAAGGGGCTAGCCTGGAAAGCTGTTGCTCAGCCTCATCTGCCCATGGCACTGTTCGCATAGAGGCACAGAGAATGGGGCTGCTTGCTTGTCTTGCCACTTGAAAATTCAAACGCATGCTGGGAAAGTTGGTATCCCTGCCAGGCTCCTTTCGCAGCCCTGCTCCGAAAGTGCGAACGTCTGCAGATAGCTGGCAGCCAGAAGGGGCTAGCCTGGAAAGCTGTTGCTCAGCCTCATCTGCCCATGGCAGTGCTCGCACAGAGGCACAGAGAATGGGGCTGCTTGCTTGTCTTGCCACCTCAAACTTCAAACGTAGCCTGGGAAAGTTGGTGTCCCAGCCAGGCTTCTTTCGCAGTCCTGCTCCGAAAGTGCGAACGTCTGCAGATAGCTGGCAGCCAGAAGGGGCTAGCCTGGAAAGCTGTTGCTCAGCCTCATCTGCCCATGGCAGTGCTCGCATAGAGGCACAGAGAATGGGGCTGCTTGCTTATCTTGCCACTTGAAACTTCAAACACATGCTGTGAATGGTGGTGTCCCTGCCAGGCTCCTATCACAGCCCTGCTCCGAAAGTGCGAACGTCTGCAGATAGCTTGCAGCCAGAAGGGGCTAGCCTGGAAAGCTGTTGCTCAGCCTCATCTGCCCATGGCAGTGCTCGCACAGAGGCACAGAGAATGGGGCTGCTTGCTTGTCTTGCCACCTCAAACTTCAAACGTATGCTGGGAATGTTGGTGTCCCAGCCAGGCTCCTTTCGCAGCCCTGCTCCGAAAGTGCGAATGTCTGCAGATAGCTGGCAGCCAGAAGGGGCTAGCGTGGAAAGCTTTTGCTCAGCCTCATCTGCCCATGGCAGTGCTCGCACAGAGGCACAGAGAATGGGGCTGCTTGCTTGTCTTGCCACCTCAAACTTCAAACGCATGTTGGGAATGGTGGTGTCCCTGCCAGGCTCCTATCACAGCCCTGCTCCGAAAGTGCGAACGTCTGCAGATAGCTGGCAGCCAGAAGGGGCTAGCCTGGAAAGCTGTTGCTCAGCCTCATCTGCCCATGGCACTGTTCGCATAGACGCACAGAGAATGGGGCTGCTTGCTTGTCTTGCCACTTGAAACTTCAAACGCATGCTGGGAAAGTTGGTGTCCCAGCCAGGCTCCTTTCGCAGCCCTGCTCCGAAATTGCGAACGTCTGCAGATAGCTGGCAGCCAGAAGGGGCTAGCCTGGAAAGCTGTTGCTCAGCCTCATCTGCCCATGGCACTGTTCGCATAGAGGCACAGAGAATGGGGCTGCTTGCTTATCTTGCCACTTGAAACTTCAAACGCAAGCTGGGAATGGTGGTGTCTCTGCCAGGCTCCTATCACAGCCCTGCTCCGAAAGTGCGAACGTCTGCAGATAGCTGGCAGCCAGAAGGGGCTAGCCTGGAAAGCTGTTGCTCAGCCTCATCTGCCCATGGCAGTGCTCGCACAGAGGCACAGAGAATGGGGCTGCTTGCTTGTCTTGCCACCTCAAACTTCAAACGCATGCTGGGAATGTTGGTGTCCCAGCCAGGCTCCTTTCGCAGCCCTGCTCCGAAAGTGCGAATGTCTGCAGATAGCTGGCAGCCAGAAGGGGCTAGCGTGGAAAGCTTTTGCTCAGCCTCATCTGCCCATGGCAGTGCTCGCACAGAGGCACAGAGAATGGGGCTGCTTGCTTGTCTTGCCACCTCAAACTTCAAACGCATGTTGGGAATGGTGGTGTCCCTGCCAGGCTCCTATCACAGCCCTGCTCCGAAAGTGCGAACGTCTGCAGATAGCTGGCAGCCAGAAGGGGCTAGCCTGGAAAGCTGTTGCTCAGCCTCATCTGCCCATGGCACTGTTCGCATAGAGGCACAGAGAATGGGGCTGCTTGCTTGTCTTGCCACTTGAAAATTCAAACGCATGCTGGGAAAGTTGGTATCCCTGCCAGGCTCTTTTCGCAGCCCTGCTCCGAAAGTGCGAACGTCTGCAGATAGCTGGCAGCCAGAAGGGGCTAGCCTGGAAAGCTGTTGCTCAGCCTCATCTGCCCATGGCAGTGCTCGCACAGAGGCACAGAGAATGGGGCTGCTTGCTTGTCTTGCCACCTCAAACTTCAAACGCATGCTGGGAATGTTGGTGTCCCAGCCAGGCTCCTTTCGCAGCCCTGCTCCGAAAGTGCGAATGTCTGCAGATAGCTGGCAGCCAGAAGGGGCTAGCGTGGAAAGCTTTTGCTCAGCCTCATCTGCCCATGGCAGTGCTCGCACAGAGGCACAGAGAATGGGGCTGCTTGCTTGTCTTGCCACCTCAAACTTCAAACGCATGTTGGGAATGGTGGTGTCCCTGCCAGGCTCCTATCACAGCCCTGCTCCGAAAGTGCGAACGTCTGCAGATAGCTGGCAGCCAGAAGGGGCTAGCCTGGAAAGCTGTTGCTCAGCCTCATCTGCCCATGGCACTGTTCGCATAGAGGCACAGAGAATGGGGCTGCTTGCTTGTCTTGCCACTTGAAAATTCAAACGCATGCTGGGAAAGTTGGTATCCCTGCCAGGCTCTTTTCGCAGCCCTGCTCCGAAAGTGCGAACGTCTGCAGATAGCTGGCAGCCAGAAGGGGCTAGCCTGGAAAGCTGTTGCTCAGCCTCATCTGCCCATGGCAGTGCTCGCACAGAGGCACAGAGAATGGGGCTGCTTGCTTAACTTGCCACTTGAAACTTCAAACGCATGCTGGGAAAGTTGGTGTCCCAGCCAGGCTCCTTTGGCAGCCCTGCTCCGAAAGTGCGAACGTCTGCAGATAGCTGGCAGCCAGAAGGGGCTAGCCTGGAAAGCTGTTGCTCAGCCTCATCTGCCCATGGCACTGTTCGCATAGAGGCACAGAGAATGGGGCTGCTTGCTTGTCTTGCCACTTGAAAATTCAAACGCATGCTGGGAAAGTTGGTATCCCTGCCAGGCTCTTTTCGCAGCCCTGCTCCGAAAGTGCGAACGTCTGCAGATAGCTGGCAGCCAGAAGGGGCTAGCCTGGAAAGCTGTTGCTCAGCCTCATCTGCCCATGGCAGTGCTCGCACAGAGGCACAGAGAATGGGGCTGCTTGCTTGTCTTGCCACCTCAAACTTCAAATGTAGCCTGGGAAAGTTGGTGTCCCAGCCAGGCTTCTTTCGCAGTCCTGCTCCGAAAGTGCGAACGTCTGCAGATAGCTGGCAGCCAGAAGGGGCTAGCCTGGAAAGCTGTTGCTCAGCCTCATCTGCCCATGGCAGTGCTCGCATAGAGGCACAGAGAATGGGGCTGCTTGCTTATCTTGCCACTTGAAACTTCAAACACATGCTGTGAATGGTGGTGTCCCTGCCAGGCTCCTATCACAGCCCTGCTCCGAAAGTGCGAACGTCTGCAGATAGCTGGCAGCCAGAAGGGGCTAGCCTGGAAAGCTGTTGCTCAGCCTCATCTGCCCATGGCAGTGCTCGCACAGAGGCACAGAGAATGGGGCTGCTTGCTTGTCTTGCCACCTCAAACTTCAAACGTATGCTGGGAATGTTGGTGTCCCAGCCAGGCTCCTTTCGCAGCCCTGCTCCGAAAGTGCGAATGTCTGCAGATAGCTGGCAGCCAGAAGGGGCTAGCCTGGAAAGCTGTTGCTCAGCCTCATCTGCCCATGGCAGTGCTCGCACAGAGGCACAGAGAATGGGGCTGCTTGCTTGTCTTGCCACCTCAAACTTCAAACGCATGTTGAAAATGGTGGTGTCCCTGCCAGGCTCCTATCACAGCCCTGCTCCGAAAGTGCGAACGTCTGCAGATAGCTGGCAGCCAGAAGGGGCTAGCCTGGAAAGCTGTTGCTCAGCCTCATCTGCCCATGGCACTGTTCGCATAGACGCACAGAGAATGGGGCTCCTTGCTTGTCTTGCCACTTGAAACTTCAAACGCATGCTGGGAACGTTGGTGTCCCAGCCAGTCTTCTTTCGCAGTCCTGCTCCGAAAGTGCGAACGTCTGCAGATAGCTGGCAGCCAGAAGGGGCTAGCCTGGAAAGCTGTTGCTCAGCCTCATCTGCCCATGGCAGTGCTCGCATAGAGGCACAGAGAATGGGGCTGCTTGCTTATCTTGCCACTTGAAACTTCAAACACATGCTGTGAATGGTGGTGTCCCTGCCAGGCTCCTATCACAGCCCTGCTCCGAAAGTGCGAACGTCTGCAGATAGCTGGCAGCCAGAAGGGGCTAGCCTGGAAAGCTGTTGCTCAGCCTCATCTGCCCATGGCAGTGCTCGCACAGAGGCACAGAGAATGGGGCTGCTTGCTTGTCTTGCCACCTCAAACTTCAAACGTAGCCTGGGAATGTTGGTGTCCCAGCCAGGCTCCTTTCGCAGCCCTGCTCCGAAAGTGCGAATGTCTGCAGATAGCTGGCAGCCAGAAGGGGCTAGCGTGGAAAGCTTTTGCTCAGCCTCATCTGCCCATGGCAGTGCTCGCACAGAGGCACAGAGAATGGGGCTGCTTGCTTGTCTTGCCACCTCAAACTTCAAACGCATGTTGGGAATGGTGGTGTCCCTGCCAGGGTCCTATCACAGCCCTGCTCCGAAAGTGCGAACGTCTGCAGCTAGCTGGCAGCCAGAAGGGGCTAGCCTGGAAAGCTGTTGCTCAGCCTCATCTGCCCATGGCACTGTTCGCATAGAGGCACAGAGAATGGGGCTGCTTGCTTATCTTGCCATTTGAAACTTCAAACGCATGCTGGGAATGATGGTGTCCCTGCCAGGCTCCTTTCGCAGCCCTGCTCCGAAAGTGCGAACGTCTGCAGATAGCTGGCAGCCAGAAGGGGCTAGCCTGGAAAGCGGTTGCTCAGCCTCATCTGCCCATGGCACTGTTCGCATAGAGGCACAGAGAATGGGGCTGCTTGCTTATCTTGCCACTTGAAACTTCAAACACATGCTGGGAGAGGTGCTGTCCCTGCCAGGCTCCTTTCTCAGCCCTGCTCCGAAAGTGCGAACGTCTGCAGATAGCTGGCAGGCAGAAGGGGCTAGCCTGGAAAGCTGTTGCTCAGCCTCATCTGCCCATGGCAGTGCTCGCACAGAGGCACAGAGAATGGGGCTCCTTGCTTGTCTTGCCACCTCAAACTTCAAACGTAGCCTGGGAAAGTTGGTGTCCCAGCCAGGCTCCTTTGGCAGCCCTGCTCCGAAAGTGCGAACGTCTGCAGATAGCTGGCAGCCAGAAGAGGCTAGCCTGGAAAGCTGTTGCTCAGCCTCATCTGCCCATGGCACTGTTCGCATAGAGGCACAGAGAATGGGGCTGCTTGCTTGTCTTGCCACTTGAAACTTCAAACACATGCTGTGAATGGTGGTGTCCCTGCCAGGCTCCTATTACAGCCCTGCTCCGAAAGTGCGAACGTCTGCAGATAGCTGGCAGTCAGAAGGGGCTAGCCTGGAAAGCTGTTGCTCAGCCTCATCTGCCCATGGCACTGTTCGCACAGAGGCACAGAGAATGGGGCTGCTTGCTTGTCTTGCCACCTCAAACTTCAAACGTAGCCTGGGAAAGTTGGTGTCCCAGCCAGGCTCCTTTCGCAGCCCTGCTCCGAAAGTGCGAACGTCTGCATATAGCTGGCAGGCAGAAGGGGCTAGCCTGGAAAGCTGTTGCTCAGCCTCATCTGCCCATGGCACTGTTCGCATAGAGGCACAGAGAATGGGGCTGCTTGCTTGTCTTGCCACTTGAAACTTCAAACGCATGCTGGGAAAGTTGGTATCCCTGCCAGGCTCCTTTCGCAGCCCTGCTCCGAAATTGCGAACGTCTGCAGATAGCTAGCAGCCAGAACGGGCTATCCTGGAAAGCTGTTGCTCAGCCTCATCTGCCCATGGCAGTGCTGGCACAGAGGCACAGAGAATGGGGCTGCTTGCTTGTCTTGCCACCTCAAACTTCAAACGTAGCCTGGGAATGTTGGTGTCCCAGCCAGGCTCCTTTCGCAGCCCTGCTCCGAAAGTGCGAACGTCTGCAGATAACTGGCAGCCAGAAGGGGCTAGCCTGGAAAGCTGTTGCTCAGCCTCATCTGCCCATGGCACTGTTCGCATAGAGGCACAGAGAATGGGGCTGCTTGCTTGTCTTGCCACTTGAAACTTCAAACGCATGCTGGGAAAGTTGGTGTCCCTGCCAGGCTCCTTTCGCAGCCCTGCTCCGAAAGTGTGAACGTCTGCAGATAGCTGGCAGCCAGAAGGGGCTAGCCTGGAAAGCTGTTGCTCAGCCTCATCTGCCCATGGCAGTGCTCGCACAGAGGCACA
Organism: Opisthocomus hoazin; assembly: GCF_030867145.1. Taxonomy (NCBI): domain Eukaryota; kingdom Metazoa; phylum Chordata; class Aves; order Opisthocomiformes; family Opisthocomidae; genus Opisthocomus; species Opisthocomus hoazin. Next base: position 12,825,945 of record NC_134426.1, read on the forward strand.
GAGAAGGGGGCTGCTTGCTTGTCTTGCCACCTCAAACTTCAAACGTAGCCTGGGAAAGTTGGAGTCCCAGCCAGGCTCCTTTCGCAGCCCTGCTCCGAAATTGCGAACGTCTGCAGATAGCTGGCAGCCAGAAGGGGCTAGCCTGGAAAGCTGTTGCTCAGCCTCATCTGCCTATGGCAGTGCTCGCACAGAGGCACAGAGAATGGGGCTGCTTGCTTCTCTTGCCACTTGAAACTTCAAAAACATGCTGGGAATGGTGGTGTCCCTGCCCGGCTCCTATCACAGCCCTGCTCCGAAAGTGCGAACGTCTGCAGATAGATGGCAGGCAGAAGGGGCTAGCCTGGAAAGCTGTTGCTCAGCCTCATCTGCCCATGGCACTGTTCGCATAGAGGCACAGAGAATGGGGCTGCTTGCTTATCTTGCCACTTGAAACTTCAAACACATGCTGCGAATGGTGGTGTCCCTGCTAGGCTCCTATCACAGCCCTGCTCCGAAAGTGCGAACGTCTGCAGATAGCTGGCAGCCAGAAGGGGCTAGCCTGGAAAGCTGTTGCTCAGCCTCATCTGCCCATGGCAGTGCTCGCACAGAGGCACAGAGAATGGGACTCCTTGCTTGTCTTGCCACCTCAAACTTCAAACGTAGCCTGGGAAAGTTGGTGTCCCAGCCAGGCTCATTTCGCAGCCCTGCTCCGAAAGTGCGAACGTCTGCAGATAGCTGGCAGCCAGAAGGGGCTAGCCTGGAAAGCTGTTGCTCAGCCTCATCTGCCCATGGCACTGTTCGCATAGAGACACAGAGAATGGGGCTGCTTGCTTATCTTGCCATTTGAAACTTCAAACGCATGCTGGGAATGATGGTGTCCCTGCCAGGCTCCTTTCGCAGCCCTGCTCCGAAAGTGCGAACGTCTGCAGATAGCTGGCAGGCAGAAGGGGCTAGCCTGGAAAGCTGTTGCTCAGCCTCATCTGCCCATGGCAGTGCTCGCACAGAGGCACAGAGAATGGGGCTGCTTGCTTGTCTTGCCACCTCAAACTTCAAACGTAGCCTGGGAAAGTTGGTGTCCCAGCCAGGCTCCTTTCGCAGCCCTGCTCCGAAAGTGCGAACGTCTGCAGATAGCTGGCAGGCAGAAGGGGCTAGCGTGGAAAGCTGTTGCTCAGCCTCATCTGCCCATGGCAGTGCTCGCACAGAGGCACAGAGAATGGGGCTGCTTGCTTGTCTTGCCACCTCAAACTTAAAACATAGCCTGGGAAAGTTGGTGTCCCAGCCAGGCTTCTTTCGCAGCCCTGCTCCGAAAGTGCGAACGTCTGCAGATAGCTGGCAGCCAGAAGGGGCTAGCCTGGAAAGCTCTTGCTCAGCCTCATCTGCCCATGGCAGTGCTCGCATAGAGGCACAGAGAATGGGGCTGCTTGCTTATCTTGCCACTTGAAACTTCAAACACATGCTGGGAATGGTGGTGTCCCTGCCAGGCTCCTATCACAGCCCTGCTCCGAAAGTGCGAACGTCTGCAGATAGCTGGCAGCCAGAAGGGGCTAGCCTGGAAAGCTGTTGCTCAGCCTCATCTGCCCATGGCAGTGCTCGCACAGAGGCACAGAGAATGGGGCTCCTTGCTTGTCTTTCCACCTCAAACTTCAAACGTAGCCTGGGAAAGTTGGTGTCCCAGCCAGGCTCCTTTCGCAGCCCTGCTCCGAAAGTGCGAACGTCTGCAGATAGCTGGCAGGCAGAAGTGGCTATCCTGGAAAGCTGTTGCTCAGCCTCATCTGCCCATGGCAGTGCTCGCACAGAGGCACAGAGAATGGGGCTGCTTGCTTGTCTTGCCACCTCAAACTTCAAACGTAGCCTGGGAAAGTTGGTGTCCTAGCCAGGCTTCTTTCGCAGCCCTGCTCCGAAAGTGCGAACATCTGCAGATAGCTGGCAGCCAGAAGGGGCTAGCCTGGAAAGCTGTTGCTCAGCCTCATCTGCCCATGGCAGTGCTCGCACAGAGGCACAGAGAATGGGGCTGCTTGCTTGTCTTGCCACGTCAAACTTAAAACATAGCCTGGGAAAGTTGGTGTCCCAGCCAGGCTCCTTTCGCAGCCCTGCTCCGAAAGTGCGAACGTCTGCAGATAGCTGGCAGCCAGAAGGGGCTAGCCTGGAAAGCTGTTGCTCAGCCTCATCTGCCCATGGCACTGTTCGCATAGAGGCACAGAGAATGGGGCTGCTTGCTTGTCTTGCCACTTGAAACTTCAAACGCATGCTGGGAAAGTTGGTGTCCCTGCCAGGCTCCTTTCGCAGCCCTGCTCCGAAAGTGCGAACGTCTGCAGATAGCTGGCAGCCAGAAGGGGCTATCCTGGAAAGCTGTCGCTCAGCCTCATCTGCCCATGGCAGTGCTCGCACAGAGGCACAGAGAATGGGGCTGTTTGCTTGTCTTGCCACCTCAAACTTCAAACGTATCCTGGGAAAGGTGGTGTCCCAGCCAGGCTCCTTTCGCAGCCCTGCTCCGAAAGTGCGAACGTCTGCAGATAGCTGGCAGCCAGAAGGGGCTAGCCTGCAAAGCTGTTGCTCAGCCTCATCTGCCCATGGCAGTGCTCGCACAGAGGCACAGAGACTGGGGCTGCTTGCTTATCTTGCCACTTGAAACTTCAAAGGCATGCTGGGAATGGTGGTGTCCCTACCAGGCTCCTATCACAGCCCTGCTTCGAAAGTGCGAACGTCTGCAGATAGCTGGCAGGCAGAAGAGGCTAGCCTGGAAAGCTGTTGCTCAGCCTCATCTGCCCATGGCAGTGCTCGCACAGAGGCACAGAGAATGGGGCTGCTTGCTTGTCTTGCCACCTCAAACTTCAAACGTAGCCTGGGAAAGTTGGTGTCCCAGCCAGGCTCCTTTCGCAGCCCTGCTCCGAAAGTGCGAACGTCTGCAGATAGCTGGCAGCCAGAAGGGGCTAGCCTGGAAAGCTGTTGCTCAGCCTCATCTGCCCATGGCACTGTTCGCATAGAGGCACAGAAAATGGGGCTGCTTGCTTGTCTTGCCACTTGAAACTTCAAACGCATGCTGGGAAAGTTGGTGTCCCTGCCAGGCTCCTATCACAGACCTGCTCCGAAAGTGCGAACGTCTGCAGATAGCTGGCAGCCAGAAGGGGCTAGCCTGGAAAGCTGTTGCTCAGCCTCATCTGCCCATGGCAGTGCTCGCACAGAGGCACAGAGAATGGGGCTGCTTGCTTGTCTTGCCACCTCAAACTTCAAACGTAGCCTGGGAAAGTTGGTGTCCCAGCCAGGCTCCTTTGGCAGCCCTGCTCCGAAAGTGCGAACGTCTGCAGATAGCTGGCAGCCAGAAGGGGCTAGCCTGGAAAGCTGTTGCTCAGCCTCATCTGCCCATGGCACTGTTCGCATAGAGGCACAGAGAATGGGGCTGCTTGCTTGTCTTGCCACTTGAAACTTCAAACGCATGCTGGGAAAGTTGGTATCCCTGCCAGGCTCCTTTCGCAGCCCTGCTCCGAAATTGCGAACGTCTGCAGATAGCTGGCAGCCAGAAGGGGCTAGCCTGGAAAGCTGTTGCTCAGCCTCATCTGCCCATGGCAGTGCTCGCAGAGAGGCACAGAGAATGGGGCTGCTTGCTTGTCTTGCCACCTCAAACTTCAAACGTAGACTGGGAAAGTTGGTGTCCCAGCCAGGCTTCTTTCGCAGCCCTGCTCCGAAAGTGCGAACGTCTGCAGATAGCTGGCAGGCAGAAGGGGCTATCCTGGAAAGCTGTTGCTCAGCCTCATCTGCCCATGGCAGTGCTCGCATAGAGGCACAGAGAATGGGGCTGCTTGCTTATCTTGCCACTTGAAACTTCAAACACATGCTGTGAATGGTGGTGTCCCTGCCAGGCTCCTATCACAGCCCTGCTCCGAAAGTGCGAACGTCTGCAGATAGCTGGCAGCCAGAAGGGGCTAGCCTGGAAAGCTGTTGCTCAGCCTCATCTGCCCATGGCAGTGCTGGCACAGAGGCACAGAGAATGGGGCTGCTTGCTTGTCTTGCCACCTCAAACTTCAAACGTAGCCTGGGAAAGTTGGTGTCCCAGCCAGGCTCCTTTCGCAGCCCTGCTCCGAAAGTGCGAACGTCTGCAGATAGCTGGCAGGCAGAAGGGGCTAGCCTGGAAAGCTGTTGCTCAGCCTCATCTGCCCATGGCACTGCTCGCACAGAGGCACAGAGAATGGGGCTGCTTGCTTGTCTTGCCACCTCAAACTTTAAACGCATGCTGGGAATGGTGGTGTCCCTGCCCGGCTCCTATCACAGCCCTGCTCCTAAAGTGCGAACGTCTGCAGATAGCTGGCAGGCAGAAGAGGCTATCCTGGAAAGCTGTTGCTCAGCCTCATCTGCCCATGGCACTGTTCGCATAGAGGCACAGAAAATGGGGCTGCTTGCTTGTCTTGCCACTTGAAACTTCAAACGCATGCTGGGAAAGTTGGTGTCCCTGCCAGGCTCCTATCACAGACCTGCTCCGAAAGTGCGAACGTCTGCAGATAGCTGGCAGCCAGAAGGGGCTAGCCTGGAAAGCTGTTGCTCAGCCTCATCTGCCCATGGCAGTGCTCGCACAGAGGCACAGAGAATGGGGCTGCTTGCTTGTCTTGCCACCTCAAACTTCAAACGTAGCCTGGGAAAGTTGGTGTCCCAGCCAGGCTCCTTTGGCAGCCCTGCTCCGAAAGTGCGAACGTCTGCAGATAGCTGGCAGCCAGAAGGGGCTAGCCTGGAAAGCTGTTGCTCAGCCTCATCTGCCCATGGCACTGTTCGCATAGAGGCACAGAGAATGGGGCTGCTTGCTTGTCTTGCCACTTGAAACTTCAAACGCATGCTGGGAAAGTTGGTATCCCTGCCAGGCTCCTTTCGCAGCCCTGCTCCGAAATTGCGAACGTCTGCAGATAGCTGGCAGCCAGAAGGGGCTAGCCTGGAAAGCTGTTGCTCAGCCTCATCTGCCCATGGCAGTGCTCGCAGAGAGGCACAGAGAATGGGGCTGCTTGCTTGTCTTGCCACCTCAAACTTCAAACGTAGACTGGGAAAGTTGGTGTCCCAGCCAGGCTCCTTTCGCAGCCCTGCTCCGAAAGTGCGAACGTCTGCAGATAGCTGGCAGGCAGAAGGGGCTAGCCTGGAAAGCTGTTGCTCAGCCTCATCTGCCCATGGCAGTGCTCGCATAAAGGCACAGAGAATGGGGCTGCTTGCTTATCTTGCCACTTGAAACTTCAAACACATGCTGTGAATGGTGGTGTCCCTGCCAGGCTCCTATCACAGCCCTGCTCCGAAAGTGCGAACGTCTGCAGATAGCTGGCAGCCAGAAGGGGCTAGCCTGGAAAGCTGTTGCTCAGCCTCATCTGCCCATGGCAGTGCTCGCACAGAGGCACAGAGAATGGGGCTGCTTGCTTGTCTTGCCACCTCAAACTTCAAACGTAGCCTGGGAAAGTTGGTGTCCCAGCCAGGCTCCTTTCGCAGCCCTGCTCCGAAAGTGCGAACGTCTGCAGATAGCTGGCAGGCAGAAGGGGCTAGCCTGGAAAGCTGTTGCTCAGCCTCATCTGCCCATGGCACTGCTCGCACAGAGGCACAGAGAATGGGGCTGCTTGCTTGTCTTGCCACCTCAAACTTTAAACGCATGCTGGGAATGGTGGTGTCCCTGCCCGGCTCCTATCACAGCCCTGCTCCTAAAGTGCGAACGTCTGCAGATAGCTGGCAGGCAGAAGAGGCTATCCTGGAAAGCTGTTGCTCAGCTTAATCTGCCCATGGCACTGTTCGCATAGAGACACAGAGAATGGGGCTGCTTGCTTATCTTGCCATTTGAAACTTCAAACGCATGCTGGGAATGGTGGTGTCCCAGCCAGGCTCATTTCGCAGCCCTGCTCCGAAAGTGCGAACGTCTGCAGATAGCTGGCAGGCAGAAGAGGCTATCCTGGAAAGCTGTTGCTCAGCCTCATCTGCCCATGGCACTGTTCGCATAGAGACACAGAGAATGGGGCTGCTTGCTTATCTTGCCACTTGAAACTTCAAAGGCATGCTGGGAATGATGGTGTCCCTGCCAGGCTCCTTTCGCAGCCCTGCTCCGAAAGTGCGAACGTCTGCAGATAGCTGGCAGGCAGAAGGGGCTAGCCTGGAAAGCTGTTGCTCAGCCTCATCTGCCCATGGCAGTGCTCGCACAGAGGCACAGAGAATGGGGCTGCTTGCTTGTCTTGCCACCTCAAACTTCAAACGTAGCCTGGGAAAGTTGGTGTCCCAGCCAGGCTCCTTTCGCAGCCCTGCTCCGAAAGTGCGAACGTCTGCAGATAGCTGGCAGCCAGAAGGGGCTATCCTGGAAAGCTGTTGCTCAGCCTCATCTGCCCATGGCACTGCTCGCACAGAGGCACAGAGAATGGGGCTGCTTGCTTGTCTTGCCACCTCAAACTTCAAACGTAGCCTGGGAAAGTTGGTGTCCCAGCCAGGCTTCTTTCGCAGCCCTGCTCCGAAAGTGCGAACGTCTGCAGATAGCTGGCAGCCAGAAGGGGCTAGCCTGGAAAGCTCTTGCTCAGCCTCATCTGCCCATGGCAGTGCTCGCATAGAGGCACAGAGAATGGGGCTGCTTGCTTATCTTGCCACTTGAAACTTCAAACGCATGCTGGGAATGATGGTGTCCCTGCCAGGCTCCTATCACAGCCCTGCTCCGAAAGTGCGAACGTCTGCAGATAGCTGGCAGGCAGAAGGGGCTAGCCTGGAAAGCTGTTGCTCAGCCTCATCTGCCCATGGCAGTGCTCGCACAGAGGCACAGAGAATGGGGCTCCTTGCTTGTCTTTCCACCTCAAACTTCAAACGTAGCCTGGGAAAGTTGGTGTCCCAGCCAGGCTCCTTTCGCAGCCCTGCTCCGAAAGTGCGAACGTCTGCAGATAGCTGGCAGGCAGAAGGGGCTATCCTGGAAAGCTGTTGCTCAGCCTCATCTGCCCATGGCAGTGCTCGCACAGAGGCACAGAGAATGGGGCTGCTTGCTTGTCTTGCCACCTCAAACTTCAAACGTAGCCTGGGAAAGTTGGTGTCCTAGCCAGGCTTCTTTCGCAGCCCTGCTCCGAAAGTGCGAACGTCTGCAGATAGCTGGCAGCCAGAAGGGGCTAGCCTGGAAAGCTGTTGCTCAGCCTCATCTGCCCATGGCAGTGCTCGCACAGAGGCACAGAGAATGGGGCTGCTTGCTTGTCTTGCCACGTCAAACTTAAAACATAGCCTGGGAAAGTTGGTGTCCCAGCCAGGCTCCTTTCGCAGCCCTGCTCCGAAAGTGCGAACGTCTGCAGATAGCTGGCAGCCAGAAGGGGCTAGCCTGGAAAGCTGTTGCTCAGCCTCATCTGCCCATGGCACTGTTCGCATAGAGGCACAGAGAATGGGGCTGCTTGCTTGTCTTGCCACTTGAAACTTCAAACGCATGCTGGGAAAGTTGGTGTCCCTGCCAGGCTCCTTTCGCAGCCCTGCTGCGAAAGTGCGAACGTCTGCAGATAGCTGGCAGCCAGAAGGGGCTATCCTGGAAAGCTGTCGCTCAGCCTCATCTGCCCATGGCAGTGCTCGCACAGAGGCACAGAGAATGGGGCTGCTTGCTTGTCTTGCCACCTCAAACTTCAAACGTAGCCTGGGAAAGGTGGTGTCCCAGCCAGGCTCCTTTCGCAGCCCTGCTCCGAAAGTGCGAACGTCTGCAGATAGCTGGCAGCCAGAAGGGGCTAGCCTGCAAAGCTGTTGCTCAGCCTCATCTGCCCATGGCAGTGCTCGCACAGAGGCACAGAGACTGGGGCTGCTTGCTTATCTTGCCACTTGAAACTTCAAAGGCATGCTGGGAATGGTGGTGTCCCTGCCAGGCTCCTATCACAGCCCTGCTTCGAAAGTGCGAACGTCTGCAGATAGCTGGCAGGCAGAAGAGGCTAGCCTGGAAAGCTGTTGCTCAGCCTCATCTGCCCATGGCAGTGCTCGCACAGAGGCACAGAGAATGGGGCTTCTTGCTTGTCTTGCCACCTCAAACTTCAAACGTAGCCTGGGAAAGTTGGTGTCCCAGCCAGGCTCCTTTCGCAGCCCTGCTCCGAAAGTGCGAACGTCTGCAGATAGCTGGCAGCCAGAAGGGGCTAGCCTGGAAAGCTGTTGCTCAGCCTCATCTGCCCATGGCACTGTTCGCATAGAGGCACAGAGAATGGGGCTGCTTGCTTCTCTTGCCACTTGAAACTTCAAACGCATGCTGGGAAAGTTGGTGTCCCTGCCAGGCTCCTATCACAGCCCTGCTCCGAAAGTGCGAACGTCTGCAGATAGCTGGCAGGCAGAAGGGGCTAGCCTGGAAAGCTGTTGCTCAGCCTCATCTGCCCATGGCAGTGCTCGCACAGAGGCACAGAGAATGGGGCTCCTTGCTTGTCCTTCCACCTCAAACTTCAAACGTAGCCTGGGAAAGTTGGTGTCCCAGCCAGGCTCCTTTCGCAGCCCTGCTCCGAAAGTGCGAACGTCTGCAGATAGCTGGCAGGCAGAAGGGGCTATCCTGGAAAGCTGTTGCTCAGCCTCATCTGCCCATGGCAGTGCTCGCACAGAGGCACAGAGAATGGGGCTGCTTGCTTGTCTTGCCACCTCAAACTTCAAACGTAGCCTGGGAAAGTTGGTGTCCTAGCCAGGCTTCTTTCGCAGCCCCGCTCCGAAAGTGCGAACGTCTGCAGATAGCTGGCAGCCAGAAGGGGCTAGCCTGGAAAGCTGTTGCTCAGCCTCATCTGCCCATGGCAGTGCTCGCACAGAGGCACAGAGAATGGGGCTGCTTGCTTGTCTTGCCACGTGAAACTTAAAACATAGCCTGGGAAAGTTGGTGTCCCAGCCAGGCTCCTTTCGCAGCCCTGCTCCGAAAGTGCGAACGTCTGCAGATAGCTGGCAGCCAGAAGGGGCTAGCCTGGAAAGCTGTTGCTCAGCCTCATCTGCCCATGGCACTGTTCGCATAGAGGCACAGAGAATGGGGCTGCTTCCTTGTCTTGCCACTTGAAACTTCAAACGCATGCTGGGAAAGATGGTGTCCCTGCCAGGCTCCTTTCGCAGCCCTGCTCCGAAAGTGCGAACGTCTGCAGATAGCTGGCAGCCAGAAGGGGCTATCCTGGAAAGCTGTCGCTCAGCCTCATCTGCCCATGGCAGTGCTCGCACAGAGGCACAGAGAATGGGGCTGCTTGCTTGTCTTGCCACCTCAAACTTCAAACGTAGCCTGGGAAAGGTGGTGTCCCAGCCAGGCTCCTTTCGCAGCCCTCCTCCGAAAGTGCGAACGTCTGCAGATAGCTGGCAGCCAGAAGGGGCTAGCCTGCAAAGCTGTTGCTCAGCCTCATCTGCCCATGGCAGTGCTCGCACAGAGGCACAGAGACTGGGGCTGCTTGCTTATCTTGCCACTTGAAACTTCAAAGGCATGCTGGGAATGGTGGTGTCCCTGCCAGGCTCCTATCACAGCCCTGCTCCGAAAGTGCGAACGTCTGCAGATAGCTGGCAGGCAGAAGAGGCTAGCCTGGAAAGCTGTTGCTCAGCCTCATCTGCCCATGGCAGTGCTCGCACAGAGGCACAGAGAATGGGGCTGCTTGCTTGTCTTGCCACCTCAAACTTCAAACGTAGCCTGGGAAAGTTGGTGTCCCAGCCAGGCTCCTTTCGCAGCCCTGCTCCGAAAGTGCGAACGTCTGCAGATAGCTGGCAGCCAGAAGGGGCTAGCCTGGAAAGCTGTTGCTCAGCCTCATCTGCCCATGGCACTGTTCGCATAGAGGCACAGAGAATGGGGCTGCTTGCTTCTCTTGCCACTTGAAACTTCAAACGCATGCTGGGAAAGTTGGTGTCCCTGCCAGGCTCCTATCACAGCCCTGCTCCGAAAGTGCGAACGTCTGCAGATAGCTGGCAGCCAGAAGGGGCTAGCCTGGAAAGCTGTTGCTCAGCCTCATCTGCCCATGGCAGTGCTCGCACAGAGGCACAGAGAATGGGGCTGCTTGCTTGTCTTGCCACCTCAAACTTCAAACGTAGCCTGGGAAAGTTGGTGTCCCAGCCAGGCTCCTTTGGCAGCCCTGCTCCGAAAGTGCGAACGTCTGCAGATAGCTGGCAGCCAGAAGGGGCTAGCCTGGAAAGCTGTTGCTCAGCCTCATCTGCCCATGGCACTGTTCGCATAGAGGCACAGAGAATGGGGCTGCTTGCTTGTCTTGCCACTTGAAACTTCAAATGCATGCTGGGAAAGTTGGTATCCCTGCCAGGCTCCTTTCGCAGCCCTGCTCCGAAATTGCGAACGTCAGCAGATAGCTGGCAGCCAGAAGGGGCTAGCCTGGAAAGCTGTTGCTCAGCCTCATCTGCCCATGGCAGTGCTCGCAGAGAGGCACAGAGAATGGGGCTGCTTGCTTGTCTTGCCACCTCAAACTTCAAACGTAGACTGGGAAAGTTGGTGTCCCAGCCAGGCTTCTTTCGCAGCCCTGCTCCGAAAGTGCGAACGTCTGCAGATAGCTGGCAGCCAGAAGGGGCTAGCCTGGAAAGCTGTTGCTCAGCCTCATCTGCCCATGGCAGTGCTCGCATAGAGGCACAGAGAATGGGGCTGCTTGCTTATCTTGCCACTTGAAACTTCAAACACATGCTGGGAATGGTGGTGTCCCTGCCAGGCTCCTATCACAGCCCTGCTCCGAAAGTGCGAACGTCTGCAGATAGCTGGCAGCCAGAAGGGGCTAGCCTGGAAACCTGTTGCTCAGCCTCATCTGCCCATGGCAGTGCTCGCACAGAGGCACAGAGAATGGGGCTGCTTGCTTGTCTTGCCACCTCAAACTTCAAACGTAGCCTGGGAAAGTTGGTGTCCCAGCCAGGCTCCTTTCGCAGCCCTGCTCCGAAATTGCGAACGTCTGCAGATAGCTGGCAGGCAGAAGGGGCTAGCCTGGAAAGCTGTTGCTCAGCCTCATCTGCCCATGGCACTGCTCGCACAGAGGCACAGAGAATGGGGCTGCTTGCTTGTCTTGCCACCTCAAACTTTAAACGCATGCTGGGAATGGTGGTGTCCCTGCCCGGCTCCTATCACAGCCCTGCTCCGAAAGTGCGAACGTCTGCAGATAGCTGGCAGGCAGAAGAGGCTATCCTGGAAAGCTGTTGCTCAGCTTAATCTGCCCATGGCACTGTTCGCATAGAGACACAGAGAATGGGGCTGCTTGCTTATCTTGCCATTTGAAACTTCAAACGCATGCTGGGAATGGTGGTGTCCCTGCCAGGCTCCTAACACAGCCCTGCTCCGAAAGTGCGAACGTCTGCAGATAGCTGGCAGCCAGAAGGGGCTAGCCTGGAAAGCTGTTGCTCAGCCTCATCTGCCCATGGCACTGTTCGCACAGAGGCACAGAGAATGGGGCTGCTTGCTTGTCTTGCCACTTGAAACTTCAAACACATGCTGGGAGTGGTGGTGTCCCTGCCAGGCTCCTATCACAGCCCTGCTCCGAAAGTGCGAACGTCTGCAGATAGCTGGCAGGCAGAAGGGGCTAGCCTGGAAAGCTGTTGCTCAGCCTCATCTGCCCATGGCAGTGCTCGCAGAGAGGCACAGAGAATGGGGCTGCTTGCTTGTCTTGCCACCTCAAACTTCAAACGTAGCCTGGGAAAGTTGGTGTCCCAGCCAGGCTCCTTTCGCAGCCCTGCTCCGAAAGTGCGAACGTCTGCAGATAGCTGGCAGCCAGAAGGGGCTAGCCTGGAAAGCTGTTGCTCAGCCTCATCTGCCCATGGCACTGTTCGCATAGAGGCACAGAGAATGGGGCTGCTTGCTTGTCTTGCCACTTGAAACTTCAAACGCATGCTGGGAAAGTTGGTATCCCTGCCAGGCTCCTTTCGCAGCCCTGCTCCGAAAGTGCGAACGTCTGCAGATAGCTGGCAGCCAGAAGGGGCTAGCCTGGAAAGCTGTTGCTCAGCCTCATCTGCCCATGGCAGTGCTGGCACAGAGGCACAGAGAATGGGGCTGCTTGCTTGTCTTGCCACCTCAAACTTCAAACGTAGCCTGGGAAAGTTGGTGTCCCAGCCAGGCTTCTTTCGCAGTCCTGCTCCGAAAGTGCGAACGTCTGCAGATAGCTGGCAGCCAGAAGGGGCTAGCCTGGAAAGCTGTTGCTCAGCCTCATCTGCCCATGGCAGTGCTCGCATAGAGGCACAGAGAATGGGGCTGCTTGCTTATCTTGCCACTTGAAACTTCAAACGCATGCTGGGAATGGTGGTGTTCCTGCCAGGCTCCTATCACAGCCCTGCTCCGAAAGTGCGAACGTCTGCAGATAGCTGGCAGCCAGAAGGGGCTAGCCTGGAAAGCTGTTGCTCAGCCTCATCTGCCCATGGCAGTGCTCGCACAGAGGCACAGAGAATGGGGCTGCTTGCTTGTCTTGCCACCTCAAACTTCAAACGTAGCCTGGGAATGTTGGTGTCCCAGCCAGGCTCCTTTGGCAGCCCTGCTCCGAAAGTGCGAACGTCTGCAGATAGCTGGCAGCCAGAAGGGGCTAGCGTGGAAAGCTTTTGCTCAGCCTCATCTGCCCATGGCAGTGCTCGCACAGAGGCACAGAGAATGGGGCTGCTTGCTTGTCTTGCCACCTCAAACTTCAAACGCATGTTGGGAATGGTGGTGTCCCTGCCAGGCTCCTTTCGCAGCCCTGCTCCGAAAGTGCGAACGTCTGCAGATAGCTGGCAGCCAGAAGGGGCTAGCCTGCAAAGCTGTTGCTCAGCCTCATCTGCCCATGGCACTGTTCGCATAGAGGCACAGAGAATGGGGCTGCTTGCTTGTCTTGCCACTTGAAACTTCAAACGCATGCTGGGAAAGTTGGTGTCCCTGCCAGGCTCCTATCACAGCCCTGCTCCGAAAGTGCGAACGTCTGCAGATAGCTGGCAGCCAGAAGGGGCTAGCCTGGAAAGCTGTTGCTCAGCCTCATCTGCCCATGGCAGTGCTCGCACAGAGGCACAGAGAATGGGGCTGCTTGCTTGTCTTGCCACCTCAAACTTCAAACGTAGCCTGGGAAAGTTGGTGTCCCAGCCAGGCTTCTTTCGCAGCCCTGCTCCGAAAGTGCGAACGTCTGCAGATAGCTGGCAGCCAGAAGGGGCTAGCCTGGAAAGCTGTTGCTCAGCCTCATCTGCCCATGGCAGTGCTCGCATAGAGGCACAGAGAATGGGGCTGCTTGCTTATCTTGCCACATGAAACTTCAAACACATGCTGTGAATGGTGGTGTCCCTGCCAGGCTCCTATCACAGCCCTGCTCCGAAAGTGCGAACGTCTGCAGATAGCTGGCAGGCAGAAGGGGCTAGCCTGGAAAGCTGTTGCTCAGCCTCATCTGCCCATGGCACTGTTCGCACAGAGGCACAGAGAATGGGGCTCCTTGCTTGTCTTGCTACCACAAACTTCAAACGTAGCCTGGGAAAGTTGGTGTCCCAGCCAGGCTCCTTTCGCAGCCCTGCTCCGAAAGTGCGAACGTCTGCAGATAGCTGGCAGCCAGAAGGGGCTAGCCTGGAAAGCTGTTGCTCAGCCTCATCTGCCCATGGCAGTGCTCGCACAGAGGCACAGAGAATGGGGCTGCTTGCTTGTCTTGCCACGTCAAACTTAAAACATAGCCTGGGAAAGTTGGTGTCCCAGCCAGGCTCCTTTCGCAGCCCTGCTCCGAAAGTGCGAACGTCTGCAGATAGCTGGCAGCCAGAAGGGGCTAGCCTGGAAAGCTGTTGCTCAGCCTCATCTGCCCATGGCACTGTTCGCATAGAGGCACAGAGAATGGGGCTGCTTGCTTGTCTTGCCACCTCAAACTTCAAACGCATGCTGGGAAAGTTGGTGTCCCTGCCAGGCTCCTTTCTCAGCCCTGCTCCGAAAGTGCGAATGTCTGCAGATAGCTGGCAGCCAGAAGGGGCTAGCGTGGAAAGCTGTTGCTCAGCCTCATCTGCCCATGGCACTGTTCGCAGAGAGGCACAGAGAATGGGGCTGCTTGCTTATCTTGCCACTTGAAACTTCAAAAGCATGCTAGGAATGGTGGTGTCCCTGCCAGGCTCCTATCACAGTCCTGCTGTGAAAGTGCGAACGTCTGCAGATAGCTGGCAGCCAGAAGGGGCTATCCTGGAAAGCTGTCGCTCAGCCTCATCTGCCCATGGCAGTGCTCGCACAGAGGCACAGAGAATGGGGCTGCTTGCTTGTCTTGCCACCTCAAACTTCAAACGTAGCCTGGGAAAGGTGGTGTCCCAGCCAGGCGCCTTTCGCAGCCCTCCTCCGAAAGTGCGAACGTCTGCAGATAGCTGGCAGCCAGAAGGGGCTAGCCTGGAAAGCTGTTGCTCAGCCTCATCTGCCCATGGCAGTGCTCGCACAGAGGCACAGAGACTGGGGCTGCTTGCTTATCTTGCCACTTGAAACTTCAAAGGTATGCTGGGAATGGTGGTGTCCCTGCCAGGCTCCTATCACAGCCCTGCTCCGAAAGTGCGAACGTCTGCAGATAGCTGGCAGGCAGAAGGGGCTAGCCTGGAAAGCTGTTGCTCAGCCTCATCTGCCCATGGCAGTGCTCGCACAGAGGCACAGAGAATGGGGCTCCTTGCTTGTCTTGCCACCTCAAACTTCAAACGTAGCCTGGGAAAGTTGGTGTCCCAGCCAGGCTCCTTTCGCAGCCCTGCTCCGAAAGTGCGAACGTCTGCAGATAGCTGGCAGCCAGAAGGGGCTAGCCTGGAAAGCTGTTGCTCAGCCTCATCTGCCCATGGCACTGTTCGCATAGAGGCACAGAGAATGGGGCTGCTTGCTTGTCTTGCCACTTGAAACTTCAAACACAAGCTGGGAAATTTGGTGTCCCTGCCAGGCTCCTATCACAGCCCTGCTCCGAAAGTGCGAACGTCTGCAGATAGCTGGCAGCCAGAAGGGGCTAGCCTGGAAAGCTGTTGCTGAGCCTCATCTGCCCATGGCAGTGCTCGCACAGAGGCACAGAGAATGGGGCTGCTTGCTTGTCTTGCCACCTCAAACTTCAAACGTAGCCTGGGAAAGTTGGTGTCCCAGCCAGGCTCCTTTCGCAGCCCTGCTCCGAAAGTGTGAACGTCTGCAGATAGCTGGCAGCCAGAAGAGGCTATCCTGGAAAGCTGTTGCTCAGCCTCATCTGCCCATGGCACTGTTCGCATAGAGACACAGAGAATGGGGCTGCTTGCTTATCTTGCCATTTGAAACTTCAAACGCATGCTGGGAATGATGGTGTCCCAGCCAGGCTTCTTTCGCAGCCCTGCTCCGAAAGTGCGAACGTCTGCAGATAGCTGGCAGCCAGAAGGGGCTAGCCTGGAAAGCTGTTGCTCAGCCTCATCTGCCCATGGCACTGTTCGCATAGAGGCACAGAGAATGGGGCTGCTTGCTTATCTTGCCACTTGAAACTTCAAACACATGCTGGGAGTGGTGGTGTCCCTGCCAGGCTCCTATCACACCCTGCTCCGAAAGTGCGAACGTCTGCAGATAGCTGGCAGGCAGAAGGGGCTAGCCTGGAAAGCTGTTGCTGAGCCTCATCTGCCCATGGCAGTGCTCGCACAGAGGCACAGAGAATGGGGCTGCTTGCTTGTCTTGCCACCTCAAACTTCAAACGTAGCCTGGGAAAGTTGGTGTCCCAGCCAGGCTCCTTTGGCAGCCCTGCTCCGAAAGTGCGAACGTCTGCAGATAGCTGGCAGGCAGAAGGGGCTAGCCTGGAAAGCTGTTGCTCAGCCTCATCTGCCCATGGCACTGTTCGCATAGAGGCACAGAGAATGGGGCTGCTTGCTTGTCTTGCCACTTGAAACTTCAAACGCATGCTGGGAAAGTTGGTATCCCTGCCAGGCTCCTTTCGCAGCCCTGCTCCGAAAGTGCGAACGTCTGCAGATAGCTGGCAGCCAGAAGGGGCTAGCCTGGAAAGCTGTTGCTCAGCCTCATCTGCCCATGGCAGTGCTCGCAGAGAGGCACAGAGAATGGGGCTGCTTGCTTGTCTTGCCACCTCAAACTTCAAACGTAGACTGGGAAAGTTGGTGTCCCAGCCAGGCTTCTTTCGCAGCCCTGCTCCGAAAGTGCGAACGTCTGCAGCTAGCTGGCAGCCAGAAGGGGCTAGCCTGGAAAGCTGTTGCTCAGCCTCATCTGCCCATGGCAGTGCTCGCATAGAGGCACAGAGAATGGGGCTGCTTGCTTATCTTGCCACTTGAAACTTCAAACACATGCTGTGAATGGTGGTGTCCCTGCCAGGCTCCTATCACAGCCCTGCTCCGAAAGTGCGAACGTCTGCAGATAGCTGGCAGCCAGAATGGGATAGCCTGGAAAGCTGTTGCTCAGCCTCATCTGCCCATGGCAGTGCTCGCACAGAGGCACAGAGAATGGGGCTGCTTGCTTGTCTTGCCACCTCAAACTTCAAACGTAGCCTGGGAAAGTTGGTGTCCCAGCCAGGCTCCTTTCGCAGCCCTGCTCCGAAATTGCGAACGTCTGCAGATAGCTGGCAGGCAGAAGGGGCTAGCCTGGAAAGCTGTTGCTCAGCCTCATCTGCCCATGGCACTGCTCGCACAGAGGCACAGAGAATGGGGCTGCTTGCTTGTCTTGCCACCTCAAACTTTAAACGCATGCTGGGAATGGTGGTGTCCCTGCCCGGCTCCTATCACAGCCCTGCTCCTAAAGTGCGAACGTCTGCAGATAGCTGGCAGCCAGAAGGGGCTAGCCTGGAAAGCTGTTGCTCAGCCTCATCTGCCCATGGCAGTGCTGGCACAGAGGCACAGAGAATGGGGCTGCTTGCTTGTCTTGCCACTTGAAACTTCAAACGCAAGCTGGGAATGGTGGTGTCCCTGCCAGGCTCCTATCACAGCCCTGCTCCGAAAGTGCGAACGTCTGCAGATAGCTGGCAGCCAGAAGGGGCTAGCCTGGAAAGCTGTTGCTCAGCCTCATCTGCCCATGGCACTGTTCGCATAGAGGCACAGAGAATGGGGCTGCTTGCTTATCTTGCCACTTGAAACTTCAAACACATGCTGGGAGTGGTGGTGTCCCTGCCAGGCTCCTATCACACCCTGCTCCGAAAGTGCGAACGTCTGCAGATAGCTGGCAGGCAGAAGGGGCTAGCCTGGAAAGCTGTTGCTCAGCCTCATCTGCCCATGGCAGTGCTGGCACAGAGGCACAGAGAATGGGGCTGCTTGCTTGTCTTGCCACCTCAAACTTCAAACGTAGCCTGGGAAAGTTGGTGTCCCAGCCAGGCTCCTTTGGCAGCCCTGCTCCGAAAGTGCGAACGTCTGCAGATAGCTGGCAGCCAGAAGGGGCTAGCCTGGAAAGCTGTTGCTCAGCCTCATCTGCCCATGGCACTGTTCGCATAGAGGCACAGAGAATGGGGCTGCTTGCTTGTCTTGCCACTTGAAACTTCAAACGCATGCTGGGAAAGTTGGTATCCCTGCCAGGCTCCTTTCGCAGCCCTGCTCCGAAAGTGCGAACGTCTGCAGATAGCTGGCAGCCAGAAGGGGCTAGCCTGGAAAGCTGTTGCTCAGCCTCATCTGCCCATGGCAGTGCTCGCAGAGAGGCACAGAGAATGGGGCTGCTTGCTTGTCTTGCCACCTCAAACTTCAAACGTAGACTGGGAAAGTTGGTGTCCCAGCCAGGCTTCTTTCGCAGCCCTGCTCCGAAAGTGCGAACGTCTGCAGATAGCTGGCAGCCAGAAGGGGCTAGCCTGGAAAGCTGTTGCTCAGCCTCATCTGCCCATGGCAGTGCTCGCATAGAGGCACAGAGAATGGGGCTGCTTGCTTGTCTTGCCACCTCAAACTTCAAACGTAGCCTGGGAAAGTTGGTGTCCCAGCCAGGCTCCTTTCGCAGCCCTGCTCCGAAATTGCGAACGTCTGCAGATAGCTGGCAGGCAGAAGGGGCTAGCCTGGAAAGCTGTTGCTCAGCCTCATCTGCCCATGGCAGTGCTCGCAGAGAGGCACAGAGAATGGGGCTGCTTGCTTGTCTTGCCACCTCAAACTTCAAACGTAGACTGGGAAAGTTGGTGTCCCAGCCAGGCTTCTTTCGCAGCCCTGCTCCGAAAGTGCGAACGTCTGCAGCTAGCTGGCAGCCAGAAGGGGCTAGCCTGGAAAGCTGTTGCTCAGCCTCATCTGCCCATGGCAGTGCTCGCATAGAGGCACAGAGAATGGGGCTGCTTGCTTATCTTGCCACTTGAAACTTCAAACACATGCTGTGAATGGTGGTGTCCCTGCCAGGCTCCTATCACAGCCCTGCTCCGAAAGTGCGAACGTCTGCAGATAGCTGGCAGCCAGAAGGGGATAGCCTGGAAAGCTGTTGCTCAGCCTCATCTGCCCATGGCAGTGCTCGCACAGAGGCACAGAGAATGGGGCTGCTTGCTTGTCTTGCCACCTCAAACTTCAAACGTAGCCTGGGAAAGTTGGTGTCCCAGCCAGGCTCCTTTCGCAGCCCTGCTCCGAAATTGCGAACGTCTGCAGATAGCTGGCAGGCAGAAGGGGCTAGCCTGGAAAGCTGTTGCTCAGCCTCATCTGCCCATGGCACTGCTCGCACAGAGGCACAGAGAATGGGGCTGCTTGCTTGTCTTGCCACCTCAAACTTTAAACGCATGCTGGGAATGGTGGTGTCCCTGCCCGGCTCCTATCACAGCCCTGCTCCTAAAGTGCGAACGTCTGCAGATAGCTGGCAGCCAGAAGGGGCTAGCCTGGAAAGCTGTTGCTCAGCCTCATCTGCCCATGGCAGTGCTGGCACAGAGGCACAGAGAATGGGGCTGCTTGCTTGTCTTGCCACTTGAAACTTCAAACGCAAGCTGGGAATGGTGGTGTCCCTGCCAGGCTCCTATCACAGCCCTGCTCCGAAAGTGCGAACGTCTGCAGATAGCTGGCAGCCAGAAGGGGCTAGCCTGGAAAGCTGTTGCTCAGCCTCATCTGCCCATGGCACTGTTCGCATAGAGGCACAGAGAATGGGGCTGCTTGCTTATCTTGCCACTTGAAACTTCAAACACATGCTGGGAGTGGTGGTGTCCCTGCCAGGCTCCTATCACACCCTGCTCCGAAAGTGCGAACGTCTGCAGATAGCTGGCAGGCAGAAGGGGCTAGCCTGGAAAGCTGTTGCTCAGCCTCATCTGCCCATGGCAGTGCTGGCACAGAGGCACAGAGAATGGGGCTGCTTGCTTGTCTTGCCACCTCAAACTTCAAACGTAGCCTGGGAAAGTTGGTGTCCCAGCCAGGCTCCTTTGGCAGCCCTGCTCCGAAAGTGCGAACGTCTGCAGATAGCTGGCAGCCAGAAGGGGCTAGCCTGGAAAGCTGTTGCTCAGCCTCATCTGCCCATGGCACTGTTCGCATAGAGGCACAGAGAATGGGGCTGCTTGCTTGTCTTGCCACTTGAAACTTCAAACGCATGCTGGGAAAGTTGGTATCCCTGCCAGGCTCCTTTCGCAGCCCTGCTCCGAAAGTGCGAACGTCTGCAGATAGCTGGCAGCCAGAAGGGGCTAGCCTGGAAAGCTGTTGCTCAGCCTCATCTGCCCATGGCAGTGCTCGCAGAGAGGCACAGAGAATGGGGCTGCTTGCTTGTCTTGCCACCTCAAACTTCAAACGTAGACTGGGAAAGTTGGTGTCCCAGCCAGGCTTCTTTCGCAGCCCTGCTCCGAAAGTGCGAACGTCTGCAGATAGCTGGCAGCCAGAAGGGGCTAGCCTGGAAAGCTGTTGCTCAGCCTCATCTGCCCATGGCAGTGCTCGCATAGAGGCACAGAGAATGGGGCTGCTTGCTTGTCTTGCCACCTCAAACTTCAAACGTAGCCTGGGAAAGTTGGTGTCCCAGCCAGGCTCCTTTCGCAGCCCTGCTCCGAAATTGCGAACGTCTGCAGATAGCTGGCAGGCAGAAGGGGCTAGCCTGGAAAGCTGTTGCTCAGCCTCATCTGCCCATGGCACTGCTCGCACAGAGGCACAGAGAATGGGGCTGCTTGCTTGTCTTGCCACCTCAAACTTTAAACGCATGCTGGGAATGGTGGTGTCCCTGCCCGGCTCCTATCACAGCCCTGCTCCTAAAGTGCGAACGTCTGCAGATAGCTGGCAGGCAGAAGAGGCTATCCTGGAAAGCTGTTGCTCAGCTTAATCTGCCCATGGCACTGTTCGCATAGAGACACAGAGAATGGGGCTGCTTTCTTATCTTGCCATTTGAAACTTCAAACGCATGCTGGGAATGGTGGTGTCCCTGCCAGGCTCCTTTCGCAGCCCTGCTCCGAAAGTGCGAACGTCTGCAGATAGCTGGCAGCCAGAAGGGGCTAGCCTGCAAAGCTGTTGCTCAGCCTCATCTGCCCATGGCACTGTTCGCATAGAGGCACAGAGAATGGGGCTGCTTGCTTGTCTTGCCACTTGAAACTTCAAACGCATGCTGGGAATGGTGGTATCCCTGCCAGGCTCCTTTCGCAGCCCTGCTCCGAAAGTGCGAACGTCTGCAGATAGCTGGCAGCCAGAAGGGGCTAGCCTGGAAAGCTGTTGCTCAGCCTCATCTGCCCATGGCAGTGCTGGCACAGAGGCACAGAGAATGGGGCTGCTTGCTTGTCTTGCCACCTCAAACTTCAAACGTAGCCTGGGAAAGTTGGTGTCCCAGCCAGGCTCCTTTCGCAGCCCTGCTCCGAAATTGCGAACGTCTGCAGATAGCTGGCAGCCAGAAGGGGCTAGCCTGGAAAGCTGTTGCTCAGCCTCATCTGCCCATGGCACTGTTCGCGTAGAGGCACAGAGAATGGGGCTGCTTGCTTATCTTGCCACTTGAAACTTCAAACGCAAGCTGGGAATGGTGGTGTCCCTGCCAGGCTCCTATCACAGTCCTGCTGTGAAAGTGCGAACGTCTGCAGATAGCTGGCAGCCAGAAGGGGCTATCCTGGAAAGCTGTCGCTCAGCCTCATCTGCCCATGGCAGTGCTCGCACAGAGGCACAGAGAATGGGGCTACTTGCTTGTCTTGCCACCTCAAACTTCAAACGTAGCCTGGGAAAGGTGGTGTCCCAGCCAGGCTCCTTTCGCAGCCCTCCTCCGAAAGTGCGAACGTCTGCAGATAGCTGGCAGCCAGAAGGGGCTAGCCTGCAAAGCTGTTGCTCAGCCTCATCTGCCCATGGCAGTGCTCGCACAGAGGCACAGAGACTGGGGCTGCTTGCTTATCTTGCCACTTGAAACTTCAAAGGCATGCTGGGAATGGTGGTGTCCCTGCCAGGCTCCTATCACAGCCCTGCTCCGAAAGTGCGAACGTCTGCAGATAGCTGGCAGCCAGAAGGGGCTAGCCTGGAAAGCTGTTGCTCAGCCTCATCTGCCCATGGCAGTGCTCGCACAGAGGCACAGAGAATGGGGCTGCTTGCTTGTCTTGCCACCTCAAACTTCAAACGTAGCCTGGGAAAGTTGGTGTCCCAGCCAGGCTCCTTTCGCAGCCCTGCTCCGAAAGTGCGAACGTCTGCAGATAGCTGGCAGCCAGAAGGGGCTAGCCTGGAAAGCTGTTGCTCAGCCTCATCTGCCCATGGCACTGTTCGCATAGAGGCACAGAGAATGGGGCTGCTTGCTTGTCTTGCCACTTGAAACTTCAAACGCATGCTGGGAAAGTTGGTATCCCTGCCAGGCTCCTTTCGCAGCCCTGCTCCGAAAGTGCGAACGTCTGCAGATAGCTGGCAGCCAGAAGGAGCTAGCCTGGAAAGCTGTTGCTCAGCCTCATCTGCCCATGGCAGTGCTCGCACAGAGGCACAGAGAATGGGGCTGCTTGCTTGTCTTGCCACCTCAAACTTCAAACGAAGCCTGGGAAAGTTTGTGTCCCAGCCAGGCTTCTTTCGCAGTCCTGCTCCGAAAGTGCGAACGTCTGCAGATAGCTGGCAGCCAGAAGGGGCTAGCCTGGAAAGCTGTTGCTCAGCCTCATCTGCCCATGGCAGTGCTCGCATAGAGGCACAGAGAATGGGGCTGCTTGCTTATCTTGCCACTTGAAACTTCAAACGCATGCTGGGAATGGTGGTGTCCCTGCCAGGCTCCTTTCGCAGCCCTGCTCCGAAAGTGCGAACGTCTGCAGAGAGCTGGCAGCCAGAAGGGGCTAGCCTGGAAAGCTGTTGCTCAGCCTCATCTGCCCATGGCAGTGCTCGCACAGAGGCACAGAGAATGGGGCTGCTTGCTTGTCTTGCCACCTCAAACTTCAAACGTAGCCTGGGAATGTTGGTGTCCCAGCCAGGCTCCTTTGGCAGCCCTGCTCCGAAAGTGCGAACGTCTGCAGATAGCTGGCAGCCAGAAGGGGCTAGCGTGGAAAGCTTTTGCTCAGCCTCATCTGCCCATGGCAGTGCTCGCACAGAGGCACAGAGAATGGGGCTGCTTGCTTGTCTTGCCACCTCAAACTTCAAACGCATGTTGGGAATGGTGGTGTCCCTGCCAGGCTCCTTTCGCAGCCCTGCTCCGAAAGTGCGAACGTCTGCAGATAGCTGGCAGCCAGAAGGGGCTAGCCTGGAAAGCTGTTGCTCAGCCTCATCTGCCCATGGCACTGTTCGCATAGAGGCACAGAGAATGGGGCTGCTTGCTTGTCTTGCCACTTGAAACTTCAAACGCATGCTGGGAAAGTTGGTGTCCCAGCCAGGCTCCTTTCGCAGCCCTGCTCCGAAATTGCGAACGTCTGCAGATAGCTGGCAGCCAGAAGGGGCTAGCCTGGAAAGCTGTTGCTCAGCCTCATCTGCCCATGGCACTGTTCGCGTAGAGGCACAGAGAATGGGGCTGCTTGCTTATCTTGCCACTTGAAACTTCAAACGCAAGCTGGGAATGGTGGTGTCCCTGCCAGGCTCCTATCACAGTCCTGCTGTGAAAGTGCGAACGTCTGCGGATAGCTGGCAGCCAGAAGGGGCTATCCTGGAAAGCTGTCGCTCAGCCTCATCTGCCCATGGCAGTGCTCGCACAGAGGCACAGAGAATGGGGCTGCTTGCTTGTCTTCCCACCTCAAATTTCAAACGTAGCCTGGGAAAGGTGGTGTCCCAGCCAGGCTCCTTTCGCAGCCCTCCTCCGAAAGTGCGAACGTCTGCAGATAGCTGGCAGCCAGAAGGGGCTAGCCTGCAAAGCTGTTGCTCAGCCTCATCTGCCCATGGCAGTGCTCGCACAGAAGCACAGAGACTGGGGCTGCTTGCTTATCTTGCCACTTGAAACTTCAAAGGCATGCTGGGAATGGTGGTGTCCCTGCCAGGCTCCTATCACAGCCCTGCTCCGAAAGTGCGAACGTCTGCAGATAGCTGGCAGGCAGAAGGGGCTAGCCTGGAAAGCTGTTGCTCAGCTTAATCTGCCCATGGCACTGTTCGCATAGAGACACAGAGAATGGGGCTGCTTGCTTATCTTGCCATTTGAAACTTCAAACGCATGCTGGGAATGGTGGTGTCCCTGCCAGGCTCCTTTGGCAGCCCTGCTCCGAAAGTGCGAACGTCTGCAGATAGCTGGCAGCCAGAAGGGGCTAGCCTGCAAAGCTGTTGCTCAGCCTCATCTGCCCATGGCACTGTTCGCATAGAGGCACAGAGAATGGGGCTGCTTGCTTGTCTTGCCACTTGAAACTTCAAACGCATGCTGGGAAAGTTGGTGTCCCAGCCAGGCTCCTTTCGCAGCCCTGCTCCGAAAGTGCGAACGTCTGCAGATAGCTGGCAGCCAGAAGGGGCTAGCCTGGAAAGCTGTTGCTCAGCCTCATCTGCCCATGGCAGTGCTGGCACAGAGGCACAGAGAATGGGGCTGCTTGCTTGTCTTGCCACCTCAAACTTCAAACGTAGCCTGGGAAAGTTGGTGTCCCAGCCAGGCTTCTTTCGCAGCCCTGCTCCGAAAGTGCGAACGTCTGCAGATAGCTGGCAGCCAGAAGGGGCTAGCCTGGAAAGCTGTTGCTCAGCCTCATCTGCCCATGGCAGTGCTCGCATAGAGGCACAGAGAATGGGGCTGCTTGCTTATCTTGCCACTTGAAACTTCAAACGCATGCTGGGAATGGTGGTGTTCCTGCCAGGCTCCTATCACAGCCCTGCTCCGAAAGTGCGAACGTCTGCAGATAGCTGGCAGCCAGAAGGGGCTAGCCTGGAAAGCTGTTGCTCAGCCTCATCTGCCCATGGCAGTGCTGGCACAGAGGCACAGAGAATGGGGCTGCTTGCTTGTCTTGCCACCTCAAACTTCAAACGTAGCCTGGGAAAGTTGGTGTCCCAGCCAGGCTGCTTTCGCAGCCCTGCTCCGAAATTGCGAACGTCTGCAGATAGCTGGCAGCCAGAAGGGGCTAGCCTGGAAAGCTGTTGCTCAGCCTCATCTGCCCATGGCACTGTTCGCGTAGAGGCACAGAGAATGGGGCTGCTTGCTTATCTTGCCACTTGAAACTTCAAACGCAAGCTGGGAATGGTGGTGTCCCTGCCAGGCTCCTATCACAGTCCTGCTGTGAAAGTGCGAACGTCTGCAGATAGCTGGCAGCCAGAAGGGGCTATCCTGGAAAGCTGTCGCTCAGCCTCATCTGCCCATGGCAGTGCTCGCACAGAGGCACAGAGAATGGGGCTACTTGCTTGTCTTGCCACCTCAAACTTCAAACGTAGCCTGGGAAAGGTGGTGTCCCAGCCAGGCTCCTTTCGCAGCCCTCCTCCGAAAGTGCGAACGTCTGCAGATAGCTGGCAGCCAGAAGGGGCTAGCCTGCAAAGCTGTTGCTCAGCCTCATCTGCCCATGGCAGTGCTCGCACAGAGGCACAGAGACTGGGGCTGCTTGCTTATCTTGCCACTTGAAACTTCAAAGGCATGCTGGGAATGGTGGTGTCCCTGCCAGGCTCCTATCACAGCCCTGCTCCGAAAGTGCGAACGTCTGCAGATAGCTGGCAGCCAGAAGGGGCTAGCCTGGAAAGCTGTTGCTCAGCCTCATCTGCCCATGGCAGTGCTCGCACAGAGGCACAGAGAATGGGGCTGCTTGCTTGTCTTGCCACCTCAAACTTCAAACGTAGCCTGGGAAAGTTGGTGTCCCAGCCAGGCTCCTTTCGCAGCCCTGCTCCGAAAGTGCGAACGTCTGCAGATAGCTGGCAGCCAGAAGGGGCTAGCCTGGAAAGCTGTTGCTCAGCCTCATCTGCCCATGGCACTGTTCGCATAGAGGCACAGAGAATGGGGCTGCTTGCTTGTCTTGCCACTTGAAACTTCAAACGCATGCTGGGAAAGTTGGTATCCCTGCCAGGCTCCTTTCGCAGCCCTGCTCCGAAAGTGCGAACGTCTGCAGATAGCTGGCAGCCAGAAGGAGCTAGCCTGGAAAGCTGTTGCTCAGCCTCATCTGCCCATGGCAGTGCTCGCACAGAGGCACAGAGAATGGGGCTGCTTGCTTGTCTTGCCACCTCAAACTTCAAACGAAGCCTGGGAAAGTTTGTGTCCCAGCCAGGCTTCTTTCGCAGTCCTGCTCCGAAAGTGCGAACGTCTGCAGATAGCTGGCAGCCAGAAGGGGCTAGCCTGGAAAGCTGTTGCTCAGCCTCATCTGCCCATGGCAGTGCTCGCATAGAGGCACAGAGAATGGGGCTGCTTGCTTATCTTGCCACTTGAAACTTCAAACGCATGCTGGGAATGGTGGTGTCCCTGCCAGGCTCCTTTCGCAGCCCTGCTCCGAAAGTGCGAACGTCTGCAGAGAGCTGGCAGCCAGAAGGGGCTAGCCTGGAAAGCTGTTGCTCAGCCTCATCTGCCCATGGCAGTGCTCGCACAGAGGCACAGAGAATGGGGCTGCTTGCTTGTCTTGCCACCTCAAACTTCAAACGTAGCCTGGGAATGTTGGTGTCCCAGCCAGGCTCCTTTGGCAGCCCTGCTCCGAAAGTGCGAACGTCTGCAGATAGCTGGCAGCCAGAAGGGGCTAGCGTGGAAAGCTTTTGCTCAGCCTCATCTGCCCATGGCAGTGCTCGCACAGAGGCACAGAGAATGGGGCTGCTTGCTTGTCTTGCCACCTCAAACTTCAAACGCATGTTGGGAATGGTGGTGTCCCTGCCAGGCTCCTTTCGCAGCCCTGCTCCGAAAGTGCGAACGTCTGCAGATAGCTGGCAGCCAGAAGGGGCTAGCCTGGAAAGCTGTTGCTCAGCCTCATCTGCCCATGGCACTGTTCGCATAGAGGCACAGAGAATGGGGCTGCTTGCTTGTCTTGCCACTTGAAACTTCAAACGCATGCTGGGAAAGTTGGTGTCCCAGCCAGGCTCCTTTCGCAGCCCTGCTCCGAAATTGCGAACGTCTGCAGATAGCTGGCAGCCAGAAGGGGCTAGCCTGGAAAGCTGTTGCTCAGCCTCATCTGCCCATGGCACTGTTCGCGTAGAGGCACAGAGAATGGGGCTGCTTGCTTATCTTGCCACTTGAAACTTCAAACGCAAGCTGGGAATGGTGGTGTCCCTGCCAGGCTCCTATCACAGTCCTGCTGTGAAAGTGCGAACGTCTGCGGATAGCTGGCAGCCAGAAGGGGCTATCCTGGAAAGCTGTCGCTCAGCCTCATCTGCCCATGGCAGTGCTCGCACAGAGGCACAGAGAATGGGGCTGCTTGCTTGTCTTCCCACCTCAAATTTCAAACGTAGCCTGGGAAAGGTGGTGTCCCAGCCAGGCTCCTTTCGCAGCCCTCCTCCGAAAGTGCGAACGTCTGCAGATAGCTGGCAGCCAGAAGGGGCTAGCCTGCAAAGCTGTTGCTCAGCCTCATCTGCCCATGGCAGTGCTCGCACAGAAGCACAGAGACTGGGGCTGCTTGCTTATCTTGCCACTTGAAACTTCAAAGGCATGCTGGGAATGGTGGTGTCCCTGCCAGGCTCCTATCACAGCCCTGCTCCGAAAGTGCGAACGTCTGCAGATAGCTGGCAGGCAGAAGGGGCTAGCCTGGAAAGCTGTTGCTCAGCTTAATCTGCCCATGGCACTGTTCGCATAGAGACACAGAGAATGGGGCTGCTTGCTTATCTTGCCATTTGAAACTTCAAACGCATGCTGGGAATGGTGGTGTCCCTGCCAGGCTCCTTTGGCAGCCCTGCTCCGAAAGTGCGAACGTCTGCAGATAGCTGGCAGCCAGAAGGGGCTAGCCTGCAAAGCTGTTGCTCAGCCTCATCTGCCCATGGCACTGTTCGCATAGAGGCACAGAGAATGGGGCTGCTTGCTTGTCTTGCCACTTGAAACTTCAAACGCATGCTGGGAAAGTTGGTGTCCCAGCCAGGCTCCTTTCGCAGCCCTGCTCCGAAAGTGCGAACGTCTGCAGATAGCTGGCAGCCAGAAGGGGCTAGCCTGGAAAGCTGTTGCTCAGCCTCATCTGCCCATGGCAGTGCTGGCACAGAGGCACAGAGAATGGGGCTGCTTGCTTGTCTTGCCACCTCAAACTTCAAACGTAGCCTGGGAAAGTTGGTGTCCCAGCCAGGCTTCTTTCGCAGCCCTGCTCCGAAAGTGCGAACGTCTGCAGATAGCTGGCAGCCAGAAGGGGCTAGCCTGGAAAGCTGTTGCTCAGCCTCATCTGCCCATGGCAGTGCTCGCATAGAGGCACAGAGAATGGGGCTGCTTGCTTATCTTGCCACTTGAAACTTCAAACGCATGCTGGGAATGGTGGTGTTCCTGCCAGGCTCCTATCACAGCCCTGCTCCGAAAGTGCGAACGTCTGCAGATAGCTGGCAGCCAGAAGGGGCTAGCCTGGAAAGCTGTTGCTCAGCCTCATCTGCCCATGGCAGTGCTCGCACAGAGGCACAGAGAATGGGGCTGCTTGCTTGTCTTGCCACCTCAAACTTCAAAGGTAGCCTGGGAATGTTGGTGTCCCAGCCAGGCTCCTTTGGCAGCCCTGCTCCGAAAGTGCGAACGTCTGCAGATAGCTGGCAGCCAGAAGGGGCTAGCCTGCAAAGCTGTTGCTCAGCCTCATCTGCCCATGGCAATGCTCGCACAGAAGCACAGAGACTGGGGCTGCTTGCTTATCTTGCCACTTGAAACTTCAAAGGCATGCTGGGAATGGTGGTGTCCCTGCCAGGCTCCTATCACAGCCCTGCTCCGAAAGTGCGAACGTCTGCAGATAGCTGGCAGGCAGAAGGGGCTAGCCTGGAAAGCTGTTGCTCAGCTTAATCTGCCCATGGCACTGTTCGCATAGAGACACAGAGAATGGGGCTGCTTGCTTATCTTGCCATTTGAAACTTCAAACGCATGCTGGGAATGGTGGTGTCCCTGCCAGGCTCCTTTGGCAGCCCTGCTCCGAAAGTGCGAACGTCTGCAGATAGCTGGCAGCCAGAAGGGGCTAGCCTGCAAAGCTGTTGCTCAGCCTCATCTGCCCATGGCACTGTTCGCATAGAGGCACAGAGAATGGGGCTGCTTGCTTGTCTTGCCACTTGAAACTTCAAACGCATGCTGGGAAAGTTGGTGTCCCAGCCAGGCTCCTTTCGCAGCCCTGCTCCGAAAGTGCGAACGTCTGCAGATAGCTGGCAGCCAGAAGGGGCTAGCCTGGAAAGCTGTTGCTCAGCCTCATCTGCCCATGGCAGTGCTGGCACAGAGGCACAGAGAATGGGGCTGCTTGCTTGTCTTGCCACCTCAAACTTCAAACGTAGCCTGGGAAAGTTGGTGTCCCAGCCAGGCTTCTTTCGCAGCCCTGCTCCGAAAGTGCGAACGTCTGCAGATAGCTGGCAGCCAGAAGGGGCTAGCCTGGAAAGCTGTTGCTCAGCCTCATCTGCCCATGGCAGTGCTCGCATAGAGGCACAGAGAATGGGGCTGCTTGCTTATCTTGCCACTTGAAACTTCAAACGCATGCTGGGAATGGTGGTGTTCCTGCCAGGCTCCTATCACAGCCCTGCTCCGAAAGTGCGAACGTCTGCAGATAGCTGGCAGCCAGAAGGGGCTAGCCTGGAAAGCTGTTGCTCAGCCTCATCTGCCCATGGCAGTGCTCGCACAGAGGCACAGAGAATGGGGCTGCTTGCTTGTCTTGCCACCTCAAACTTCAAAGGTAGCCTGGGAATGTTGGTGTCCCAGCCAGGCTCCTTTGGCAGCCCTGCTCCGAAAGTGCGAACGTCTGCAGATAGCTGGCAGCCAGAAGGGGCTAGCGTGGAAAGCTTTTGCTCAGCCTCATCTGCCCATGGCAGTGCTCGCACAGAGGCACAGAGAATGGGGCTGCTTGCTTGTCTTGCCACCTCAAACTTCAAACGTAGCCTGGGAATGTTGGTGTCCCAGCCAGGCTCCTTTCGCAGCCCTGCTCCGAAATTGCGAACGTCTGCAGATAGCTGGCAGCCAGAAGAGGCTAGCCTGGAAAGCTGTTGCTCAGCCTCATCTGCCCATGGCACTGTTCGCGTAGAGGCACAGAGAATGGGGCTGCTTGCTTATCTTGCCACTTGAAACTTCAAACGCAAGCTGGGAATGGTGGTGTCCCTGCCAGGCTCCTATCACAGTCCTGCTGTGAAAGTGCGAACGTCTGCAGATAGCTGGCAGCCAGAAGGGGCTATCCTGGAAAGCTGTCGCTCAGCCTCATCTGCCCATGGCAGTGCTCGCACAGAGGCACAGAGAATGGGGCTGCTTGCTTGTCTTGCCACCTCAAACTTCAAACGTAGCCTGGGAAAGGTGGTGTCCCAGCCAGGCTCCTTTGGCAGCCCTGCTCCGAAAGTGCGAACGTCTGCAGATAGCTGGCAGCCAGAAGGGGCTAGCCTGCAAAGCTGTTGCTCAGCCTCATCTGCCCATGGCAGTGCTCGCACAGAGGCACAGAGACTGGGGCTGCTTGCTTATCTTGCCACTTGAAACTTCAAAGGCATGCTGGGAATGGTGGTGTCCCTGCCAGGCTCCTATCACAGCCCTGCTCCGAAAGTGCGAACGTCTGCAGATAGCTGGCAGCCAGAAGGGGCTAGCCTGGAAAGCTGTTGCTCAGCCTCATCTGCCCATGGCAGTGCTCGCACAGAGGCACAGAGAATGGGGCTGCTTGCTTGTCTTGCCACCTCAAACTTCAAACGTAGCCTGGGAAAGTTGGTGTCCCAGCCAGGCTCCTTTGGCAGCCCTGCTCCGAAAGTGCGAACGTCTGCAGATAGCTGGCAGCCAGAAGGGGCTAGCCTGGAAAGCTGTTGCTCAGCCTCATCTGCCCATGGCACTGTTCGCATAGAGGCACAGAGAATGGGGCTGCTTGCTTGTCTTGCCACTTGAAACTTCAAACGCATGCTGGGAAAGTTGGTATCCCTGCCAGGCTCCTTTCGCAGCCCTGCTCCGAAAGTGCGAACGTCTGCAGATAGCTGGCAGCCAGAAGGGGCTAGCCTGGAAAGCTGTTGCTCAGCCTCATCTGCCCATGGCAGTGCTGGCACAGAGGCACAGAGAATGGGGCTGCTTGCTTGTCTTGCCACCTCAAACTTCAAACGTAGCCTGGGAAAGTTGGTGTCCCAGCCAGGCTTCTTTCGCAGTCCTGCTCCGAAAGTGCGAACGTCTGCAGATAGCTGGCAGCCAGAAGGGGCTAGCCTGGAAAGCTGTTGCTCAGCCTCATCTGCCCATGGCAGTGCTCGCATAGAGGCACAGAGAATGGGGCTGCTTGCTTATCTTGCCACTTGAAACTTCAAACGCATGCTGGGAATGGTGGTGTCCCTGCCAGGCTCCTATCACAGCCCTGCTCCGAAAGTGCGAACGTCTGCAGATAGCTGGCAGCCAGAAGGGGCTAGCCTGGAAAGCTGTTGCTCAGCCTCATCTGCCCATGGCAGTGCTCGCACAGAGGCACAGAGAATGGGGCTGCTTGCTTGTCTTGCCACCTCAAACTTCAAACGTAGCCTGGGAATGTTGGTGTCCCAGCCAGGCTCCTTTGGCAGCCCTGCTCCGAAAGTGCGAACGTCTGCAGATAGCTGGCAGCCAGAAGGGGCTAGCGTGGAAAGCTTTTGCTCAGCCTCATCTGCCCATGGCAGTGCTCGCACAGAGGCACAGAGAATGGGGCTGCTTGCTTGTCTTGCCACCTCAAACTTCAAACGCATGTTGGGAATGGTGGTGTCCCTGCCAGGCTCCTTTCGCAGCCCTGCTCCGAAAGTGCGAACGTCTGCAGATAGCTGGCAGCCAGAAGGGGCTAGCCTGGAAAGCTGTTGCTCAGCCTCATCTGCCCATGGCACTGTTCGCATAGAGGCACAGAGAATGGGGCTGCTTGCTTGTCTTGCCACTTGAAACTTCAAACGCATGCTGGGAAAGTTGGTGTCCCAGCCAGGCTCCTTTCGCAGCCCTGCTCCGAAATTGCGAACGTCTGCAGATAGCTGGCAGCCAGAAGGGGCTAGCCTGGAAAGCTGTTGCTCAGCCTCATCTGCCCATGGCACTGTTCGCGTAGAGGCACAGAGAATGGGGCTGCTTGCTTATCTTGCCACTTGAAACTTCAAACGCAAGCTGGGAATGGTGGTGTCCCTGCCAGGCTCCTATCACAGTCCTGCTGTGAAAGTGCGAACGTCTGCGGATAGCTGGCAGCCAGAAGGGGCTATCCTGGAAAGCTGTCGCTCAGCCTCATCTGCCCATGGCAGTGCTCGCACAGAGGCACAGAGAATGGGGCTGCTTGCTTGTCTTGCCACCTCAAACTTCAAACGTAGCCTGGGAAAGGTGGTGTCCCAGCCAGGCTCCTTTCGCAGCCCTCCTCCGAAAGTGCGAACGTCTGCAGATAGCTGGCAGCCAGAAGGGGCTAGCCTGCAAAGCTGTTGCTCAGCCTCATCTGCCCATGGCAGTGCTCGCACAGAAGCACAGAGACTGGGGCTGCTTGCTTATCTTGCCACTTGAAACTTCAAACACATGCTGGGAAAGTTGGTGTCCCAGCCAGGCTTCTTTTGCAGCCCTGCTCCGAAAGTGCGAACGTCTGCAGATAGCTGGCAGCCAGAAGGGGCTAGCCTGGAAAGCTGTTGCTCAGCCTCATCTGCCCATGGCACTGCTCGCACAGAGGCACAGAGAATGGGGCTGCTTGCTTGTCTTGCCACCTCAAACTTTAAACGCATGCTGGGAATGGTGGTGTCCCTGCCCGGCTCCTATCACAGCCCTGCTCCTAAAGTGCGAACGTCTGCAGATAGCTGGCAGGCAGAAGAGGCTATCCTGGAAAGCTGTTGCTCAGCTTAATCTGCCCATGGCACTGTTCGCATAGAGACACAGAGAATGGGGCTGCTTGCTTATCTTGCCATTTGAAACTTCAAACGCATGCTGGGAGTGGTGGTGTCCCTGCCAGGCTCCTATCACAGCCCTGCTCCGAAAGTGCGAACATCTGCAGATAGCTGGCAGCCAGTAGGGGCTAGCCTGGAAAGCTGTTGCTCAGCCTCATCTGCCCATGGCACTGTTCGCATAGAGGCACAGAGAATGGGGCTGCTTGCTTATCTTGCCACTTGAAACTTCAAACACATGCTGGGAGTGGTGGTGTCCCTGCCAGGCTCCTAACACAGCCCTGCTCCGAAAGTGCGAACATCTGCAGATAGCTGGCAGCCAGTAGGGGCTAGCCTGGAAAGCTGTTGCTCAGCCTCATCTGCCCATGGCACTGTTCGCATAGAGGCACAGAGAATGGGGCTGCTTGCTTATCTTGCCACTTGAAACTTCAAACACATGCTGGGAGTGGTGGTGTCCCTGCCAGGCTCCTATCACAGCCCTGCTCCGAAAGTGCGAACGTCTGCAGATAGCTGGCAGCCAGAAGGGGCTAGCCTGGAAAGCTGTTGCTCAGCCTCATCTGCCCATGGCAGTGCTCGCACAGAGGCACAGAGAATGGGGCTGCTTGCTTGTCTTGCCACCTCAAACTTCAAACGTAGCCTGGGAATGTTGGTGTCCCAGCCAGGCTCCTTTGGCAGCCGTGCTCCGAAAGTGCGAACGTCTGCAGATAGCTGGCAGCCAGAAGGGGCTAGCGTGGAAAGCTTTTGCTCAGCCTCATCTGCCCATGGCAGTGCTCGCACAGAGGCACAGAGAATGGGGCTGCTTGCTTGTCTTGCAACCTCAAACTTCAAACGCATGTTGGGAATGGTGGTGTCCCTTCCAGGCTCCTTTCGAAGCCCTGCTCCGGAAGTGCGAACGTCTGCAGATAGCTGGCAGCCAGAAGGGGCTAGCCTGGAAAGCTGTTGCTCAGCCTCATCTGCCCATGGCACTGTTCGCATAGAGGCACAGAGAATGGGGCTGCTTGCTTGTCTTGCCACTTGAAACTTCAAACGCATGCTGGGAAAGTTGGTGTCCCAGCCAGGCTCCTTTCGCAGCCCTGCTCCGGAAGTGCGAACGTCTGCAGATAGCTGGCAGCCAGAAGGGGCTAGCCTGGAAAGCTGTTGCTCAGCCTCATCTGCCCATGGCACTGTTCGCATAGAGGCACAGAGAATGGGGCTGCTTGCTTGTCTTGCCACTTGAAACTTCAAACGCATGCTGGGAAAGTTGGTGTCCCAGCCAGGCTCCTTTCGCAGCCCTGCTCCGAAATTGCGAACGTCTGCAGATAGCTGGCAGCCAGAAGGGGCTAGCCTGGAAAGCTGTTGCTCAGCCTCATCTGCCCATGGCACTGTTCGCATAGAGGCACAGAGAATGGGGCTGCTTGCTTGTCTTGCAACCTCAAACTTCAAACGCATGTTGGGAATGGTGGTGTCCCTTCCAGGCTCCTTTCGCAGCCCTGCTCCGGAAGTGCGAACGTCTGCAGATAGCTGGCAGCCAGAAGGGGCTAGCCTGGAAAG
Source organism: Opisthocomus hoazin (assembly GCF_030867145.1). Classification (NCBI taxonomy): domain Eukaryota; kingdom Metazoa; phylum Chordata; class Aves; order Opisthocomiformes; family Opisthocomidae; genus Opisthocomus; species Opisthocomus hoazin. The sequence goes on from NC_134426.1 coordinate 12,859,356, forward strand.
CTGTTGCTCAGCCTCATCTGCCCATGGCACTGTTCGCATAGAGGCACAGAGAATGGGGCTGCTTGCTTGTCTTGCCACTTGAAACTTCAAACGCATGCTGGGAAAGTTGGTGTCCCAGCCAGGCTCCTTTCGCAGCCCTGCTCCGAAATTGCGAACGTCTGCAGATAGCTGGCAGCCAGAAGGGGCTAGCCTGGAAAGCTGTTGCTCAGCCTCATCTGCCCATGGCACTGTTCGCGTAGAGGCACAGAGAATGGGGCTGCTTGCTTATCTTGCCACTTGAAACTTCAAACGCAAGCTGGGAATGGTGGTGTCCCTGCCAGGTTCCTATCACAGCCCTGCTCCGAAAGTGCGAACGTCTGCAGATAGCTGGCAGCCAGAAGGGGCTAGCCTGGAAAGCTGTTGCTCAGCGTCATCTGCCCATGGCACTGTTCGCATAGAGGCACAGAGAATGGGGCTGCTTGCTTGTCTTGCCACCTCAAATTTCAAACGTAGCCTGGGAAAGTTGGAGTCCCAGCCAGGCTCCTTTCGCAGCCCTGCTCCGAAAGTGCGAACGTCTGCAGATAGCTGGCAGCCAGAAGGGGCTAGCCTGGAAAGCTGTTGCTCAGCCTCATCTGCCCATGGCAGTGCTCGCACAGAGGCACAGAGAAGGGGGCTGCTTGCTTGTCTTGCCACCTCAAACTTCAAACGTAGCCTGGGAAAGTTGGAGTCCCAGCCAGGCTCCTTTCGCAGCCCTGCTCCGAAAGTGCGAACGTCTGCAGATAGCTGGCAGCCAGAAGGGGCTAGCCTGGAAAGCTGTTGCTCAGCCTCATCTGCCCATGGCAGTGCTCGCACAGAGGCACAGAGAATGGGGCTGCTTGCTTCTCTTGCCACTTGAAACTTCAAACACATGCTGGGAATGGTGGTGTCCCTGCCAGGCTCCTATCACAGCCCTGCTCCGAAAGTGCGAACGTCTGCAGATAGATGGCAGGCAGAAGGGGCTAGCCTGGAAAGCTGTTGCTCAGCCTCATCTGCCCATGGCACTGTTCGCATAGAGGCACAGAGAATGGGGCTGCTTGCTTATCTTGCCACTTGAAACTTCAAACACATGCTGGGAATGGTGGTGTCCCTGCTAGGCTCGTATCACAGCCCTGCTCCGAAAGTGCGAACGTCTGCAGATAGCTGGCAGCCAGAAGGGGCTAGCGTGGAAAGCTGTTGCTCAGCCTCATCTGCCCATGGCAGTGCTCGCACAGAGGCACAGAGAATGGGACTCCTTGCTTGTCTTGCCACCTCAAACTTCAAACGTAGCCTGGGAAAGTTGGTGTCCCAGCCAGGCTCCTTTGGCAGCCCTGCTCCGAAAGTGCGAACGTCTGCAGATAGCTGGCAGGCAGAAGAGGCTATCCTGGAAAGCTGTTGCTCAGCCTCATCTGCCCATGGCACTGTTCGCATAGAGACACAGAGAATGGGGCTGCTTGCTTATCTTGCCATTTGAAACTTCAAACGCATGCTGGGAATGATGGTGTCCCTGCCAGGCTCCTTTGGCAGCCCTGCTCCGAAAGTGCGAACGTCTGCAGATAGCTGGCAGCCAGAAGGGGCTAGCCTGGAAAGCTGTTGCTCAGCCTCATCTGCCCATGGCACTGCTCGCACAGAGGCACAGAGAATGGGGCTGCTTGCTTGTCTTGCCACCTCAAACTTCAAACGTAGCCTGGGAAAGTTGGTGTCCCAGCCAGGCTCCTTTCGCAGCCCTGCTCCGAAAGTGCGAACGTCTGCAGATAGCTGGCAGCCAGAAGGGGCTAGCCTGGAAAGCTGTTGCTCAGCCTCATCTGCCCATGGCAGTGCTCGCATAGAGGCACAGAGAATGGGGCTGCTTGCTTATCTTGCCACTTGAAACTTCAAACACATGCTGGGAATGGTGGTGTCCCTGCCAGGCTCCTATCACAGCCCTGCTCCGAAAGTGCGAACGTCTGCAGATAGCTGGCAGGCAGAAGGGGCTAGCCTGGAAAGCTGTTGCTCAGCCTCATCTGCCCATGGCAGTGCTCGCACAGAGGCACAGAGAATGGGGCTCCTTGCGTGTCTTTCCACCTCAAACTTCAAACGTAGCCTGGGAAAGTTGGTGTCCCAGCCAGGCTCCTTTCGCAGCCCTGCTCCGAAAGTGCGAACGTCTGCAGATAGCTGGCAGGCAGAAGGGGCTAGCCTGGAAAGCTGTTGCTCAGCCTCATCTGCCCATGGCAGTGCTCGCACAGAGGCACAGAGAATGGGGCTGCTTGCTTGTCTTGCCACCTCAAACTTCAAACGTAGCCTGGGAAAGTTGGTGTCCCAGCCAGGCTCCTTTCGCAGCCCTGCTCCGAAAGTGCGAACGTCTGCAGATAGCTGGCAGCCAGAAGGGGCTAGCCTGGAAAGCTGTTGCTCAGCGTCATCTGCCCATGGCACTGTTCGCATAGAGGCACAGAGAATGGGGCTGCTTGCTTATCTTGCCACTTGAAACTTCAAACACATGCTGGGAATGGTGGTGTCCCTGCCAGGCTCCTATCACAGTCCTGCTGTGAAAGTGCGAACGTCTGCAGATAGCTGGCAGCCAGAAGGGGCTATCCTGGAAAGCTGTCGCTCAGCCTCATCTGCCCATGGCAGTGCTCGCACAGAGGCACAGAGAATGGGGCTGCTTGCTTGTCTTGCCACCTCAAACTTCAAACGTAGCCTGGGAAAGTTGGTGTCCCAGCCAGGCTCCTTTCGCAGCCCTCCTCCGAAAGTGCGAACGTCTGCAGATAGCTGGCAGCCAGAAGGGGCTAGCCTGGAAAGCTGTTGCTCAGCCTCATCTGCCCATGGCAGTGCTCGCACAGAGGCACAGAGAATGGGACTCCTTGCTTGTCTTGCCACCTCAAACTTCAAACGTAGCCTGGGAAAGTTGGTGTCCCAGCCAGGCTCCTTTCGCAGCCCTGCTCCGAAAGTGCGAACGTCTGCAGATAGCTGGCAGGCAGAAGGGGCTAGCCTGGAAAGCTGTTGCTCAGCCTCATCTGCCCATGGCAGTGCTCGCACAGAGGCACAGAGAATTGGGCTGCTTGCTTGTCTTGCCACGTCAAACTTCAAACGTAGCCTGGGAAAGTTGGTGTCCCAGCCAGGCTCCTTTCGCAGCCCTGCTCCGAAAGTGCGAACGTCTGCAGATAGCTGGCAGCCAGAAGGGGCTAGCCTGGAAAGCTGTTGCTCAGCCTCATCTGCCCATGGGCACTGTTCGCATAGAGGCACAGAGAATGGGGCTGCTTGCTTATCTTGCCACTTCAAACTTCAAACGCATGCTGGGAAAGTTGGTGTCCCTGCCAGGCTCCTTTCGCAGCCCTGCTCCGAAAGTGCGAACGTCTGCAGATAGCTGGCAGCCAGAAGGGGCTAGCGTGGAAAGCTGTTGCTCAGCCTCATCTGCCCATGGCACTGTTCGCATAGAGGCACAGAGAATGGGGCTGCTTGCTTATCTTGCCACTTGAAACTTCAAAAGCATGCTAGGAATGGTGGTGTCCCTGCCAGGCTCCTATCACAGTCCTGCTGTGAAAGTGCGAACATCTGCAGATAGCTGGCAGCCAGAAGGGGCTATCCTGGAAAGCTGTCGCTCAGCCTCATCTGCCCATGGCAGTGCTCGCACAGAGGCACAGAGAATGGGGCTGCTTGCTTGTCTTGCCACCTCAAACTTCAAACGTAGCCTGGGAAAGTTGGTGTCCCAGCCAGGCTCCTTTCGCAGCCCTCCTCCGAAAGTGCGAACGTCTGCAGATAGCTGGCAGCCAGAAGGGGCTAGCCTGCAAAGCTGTTGCTCAGCCTCATCTGCCCATGGCAGTGCTCGCACAGAGGCACAGAGAATGGGGCTGCTTGCTTATCTTGCCACTTGAAACTTCAAACACATGCTGGGAATGGTGGTGTCCCTGCCAGGCTCCTATCACAGCCCTGCTCCGAAAGTGCGAACGTCTGCAGATAGCTGGCAGGCAGAAGGGGCTAGCCTGGAAAGCTGTTGCTCAGCCTCATCTGCCCATGGCAGTGCTCGCACAGAGGCACAGAGAATGGGGCTGCTTGCTTGTCTTGCCACCTCAAACTTCAAACGTAGCCTGGGAAAGTTGGTGTCCCAGCCAGGCTCCTTTCGCAGCCCTGCTCCGAAAGTGCGAACGTCTGCAGATAGCTGGCAGCCAGAAGGGGCTAGCCTGGAAAGCTGTTGCTCAGCCTCATCTGCCCATGGCACTGTTCGCATAGAGGCACAGAGAATGGGGCTGCTTGCTTCTCATGCCACTTGAAACTTCAAACGCATGCTGGGAAAGTTGGGGTCCCTGCCAGGCTCCTATCACAGCCCTGCTCCGAAAGTGCGAACGTCTGCAGATAGCTGGCAGCCAGAAGGGGCTAGCCTGGAAAGCTGTTGCTCAGCCTCATCTGCCCATGGCAGTGCTCGCACAGAGGCACAGAGAAGGGGGCTGCTTGCTTGTCTTGCCACCTCAAACTTCAAACGTAGCCTGGGAAAATTGGAGTCCCAGCCAGGCTCCTTTCGCAGCCCTGCTCCGAAAGTGCGAACGTCTGCAGATAGCTGGCAGCCAGAAGGGGCTAGCCTGGAAAGCTGTTGCTCAGCCTCATCTGCCCATGGCAGTGCTCGCATAGAGGCACAGAGAATGGGGCTGCTTGCTTATCTTGCCACTTGAAACTTCAAACACATGCTGGGAATGGTGGTGTCCCTGCCAGGCTCCTATCACAGCCCTGCTCCGAAAGTGCGAACGTCTGCAGATAGCTGGCAGGCAGAAGGGGCTAGCCTGGAAAGCTGTTGCTCAGCCTCATCTGCCCATGGCAGTGCTCGCACAGAGGCACAGAGAATGGGGCTCCTTGCGTGTCTTTCCACCTCAAACTTCAAACGTAGCCTGGGAAAGTTGGTGTCCCAGCCAGGCTCCTTTCGCAGCCCTGCTCCGAAAGTGCGAACGTCTGCAGATAGCTGGCAGGCAGAAGGGGCTAGCCTGGAAAGCTGTTGCTCAGCCTCATCTGCCCATGGCAGTGCTCGCACAGAGGCACAGAGAATGGGGCTGCTTGCTTGTCTTGCCACGTCAAACTTCAAACGTAGCCTGGGAAAGTTGGTGTCCCAGCCAGGCTCCTTTCGCAGCCCTGCTCCGAAAGTGCGAACGTCTGCAGATAGCTGGCAGCCAGAAGGGGCTAGCCTGGAAAGCTGTTGCTCAGCCTCATCTGCCCATGGCACTGTTCGCATAGAGGCACAGAGAATGGGGCTGCTTGCTTATCTTGCCACTTGAAACTTCAAAAGCATGCTAGGAATGGTGGTGTCCCTGCCAGGCTCCTATCACAGTCCTGCTGTGAAAGTGCGAACGTCTGCAGATAGCTGGCAGCCAGAAGGGGCTATCCTGGAAAGCTGTCGCTCAGCCTCATCTGCCCATGGCAGTGCTCGCACAGAGGCACAGAGAATGGGGCTGCTTGCTTGTCTTGCCACCTCAAACTTCAAACGTAGCCTGGGAAAGTTGGTGTCCCAGCCAGGCTCCTTTCGCAGCCCTCCTCCGAAAGTGCGAACGTCTGCAGATAGCTGGCAGCCAGAAGGGGCTAGCCTGGAAAGCTGTTGCTCAGCCTCATCTGCCCATGGCAGTGCTCGCACAGAGGCACAGAGACTGGGACTCCTTGCTTGTCTTGCCACCTCAAACTTCAAACGTAGCCTGGGAAAGTTGGTGTCCCAGCCAGGCTCCTTTGGCAGCCCTGCTCCGAAAGTGCGAACGTCTGCAGATAGCTGGCAGGCAGAAGAGGCTATCCTGGAAAGCTGTTGCTCAGCCTCATCTGCCCATGGCACTGTTCGCATAGAGACACAGAGAATGGGGCTGCTTGCTTATCTTGCCATTTGAAACTTCAAACGCATGCTGGGAATGATGGTGTCCCTGCCAGGCTCCTTTCGCAGCCCTGCTCCGAAAGTGCGAACGTCTGCAGATAGCTGGCAGCCAGAAGGGGCTAGCCTGGAAAGCTGTTGCTCATCCTCATCTGCCCATGGCAGTGCTCGCACAGAGGCACAGAGAATGGGGCTGCTTGCTTGTCTTGCCACCTCAAACTTCAAACGTAGCCTGGGAAAGTTGGTGTCCCAGCCAGGCTCCTTTCGCAGCCCTGCTCCGAAAGTGCGAACGTCTGCAGATAGCTGGCAGGCAGAAGGGGCTAGCCTGGAAAGCTGTTGCTCAGCCTCATCTGCCCATGGCAGTGCTCGCACAGAGGCACAGAGAATGGGGCTGCTTGCTTGTCTTGCCACGTCAAACTTCAAACGTAGCCTGGGAAAGTTGGTGTCCCAGCCAGGCTCCTTTCGCAGCCCTGCTCCGAAAGTGCGAACGTCTGCAGATAGCTGGCAGCCAGAAGGGGCTAGCCTGGAAAGCTGTTGCTCAGCCTCATCTGCCCATGGGCACTGTTCGCATAGAGGCACAGAGAATGGGGCTGCTTGCTTATCTTGCCACTTCAAACTTCAAACGCATGCTGGGAAAGTTGGTGTCCCTGCCAGGCTCCTTTCGCAGCCCTGCTCCGAAAGTGCGAACGTCTGCAGATAGCTGGCAGCCAGAAGGGGCTAGCGTGGAAAGCTGTTGCTCAGCCTCATCTGCCCATGGCACTGTTCGCATAGAGGCACCGAGAATGGGGCTGCTTGCTTCTCATGCCACTTGAAACTTCAAACGCATGCTGGGAAAGTTGGGGTCCCTGCCAGGCTCCTATCACAGCCCTGCTCCGAAAGTGCGAACGTCTGCAGATAGCTGGCAGCCAGAAGGGGCTAGCCTGGAAAGCTGTTGCTCAGCCTCATCTGCCCATGGCAGTGCTCGCACAGAGGCACAGAGAATGGGGCTCCTTGCTTGTCTTGCCACCTCAAACTTCAAACGTAGCCTGGGAAAGTTGGTGTCCCAGCCAGGCTCCTTTCGCAGCCCTGCTCCGAAAGTGCGAACGTCTGCAGATAGCTGGCAGGCAGAAGAGGCTATCCTGGAAAGCTGTTGCTCAGCCTCATCTGCCCATGGCACTGTTCGCATACAGACACAGAGAATGGGGCTGCTTGCTTATCTTGCCATTTGAAACTTCAAACGCATGCTGGGAATGATGGTGTCCCTGCCAGGCTCCGTTCGCAGCCCTGCACCGAAAGTGCGAACGTCTGCAGATAGCTGGCAGGCAGAAGGGGCTAGCCTGGAAAGCTGTTGCTCAGCCTCATCTGCCCATGGCAGTGCTCGCACAGAGGCACAGAGAAGGGGGCTGCTTGCTTGTCTTGCCACCTCAAACTTCAAACGTAGCCTGGGAAATTTGGAGTCCCAGCCAGGCTCCTTTCGCAGCCCTGCTCCGAAAGTGCGAACGTCTGCAGATAGCTGGCAGCCAGAAGGGGCTAGCCTGGAAAGCTGTTGCTCAGCCTCATCTGCCCATGGCAGTGCTCGCACAGAGGCACAGAGACTGGGGCTGCTTGCTTCTCTTGCCACTTGAAACTTCAAACACATGCTGGGAATGGTGGTGTCCCTGCCAGGCTCCTATCACAGCCCTGCTCCGAAAGTGCGAACGTGTGCAGATAGATGGCAGGCAGAAGGGGCTAGCCTGGAAAGCTGTTGCTCAGCCTCATCTGCTCATGGCAGTGCTCGCACAGAGGCACAGAGAATGGGACTCCTTGCTTGTCTTGCCACCTCAAACTTCAAACGTAGCCTGGGAAAGTTGGTGTCCCAGCCAGGCTCCTTTCGCAGCCCTGCTCCGAAAGTGCGAACGTCTGCAGATAGCTGGCAGGCAGAAGAGGCTATCCTGGAAAGCTGTTGCTCAGCCTCATCTGCCCATGGCACTGTTCGCATAGAGACACAGAGAATGGGGCTGCTTGCTTATCTTGCTATTTGAAACTTCAAACGCATGCTGGGAATGATGGTGTCCCTGCCAGGCTCCTTTCGCAGCCCTGCACCGAAAGTGCGAACGTCTGCAGATAGCTGGCAGGCAGAAGGGGCTAGCCTGGAAAGCTGTTGCTCAGCCTCATCTGCCCATGGCAGTGCTCGCACAGAGGCACAGAGAAGGGGGCTGCTTGCTTGTCTTGCCACCTCAAACTTCAAACGTAGCCTGGGAAAGTTGGAGTCCCAGTCAGGCTCCTTTCGCAGCCCTGCTCCGAAAGTGCGAACGTCTGCAGATAGCTGGCAGCCAGAAGGGGCTAGCCTGGAAAGCTGTTGCTCAGCCTCATCTGCCCATGGCAGTGCTCGCACAGAGGCACAGAGACTGGGGCTGCTTGCTTCTCTTGCCACTTGAAACTTCAAACACATGCTGGGAATGGTGGTGTCCCTGCCAGGCTCCTATCACAGCCCTGCTCCGAAAGTGCGAACGTGTGCAGATAGATGGCAGGCAGAAGGGGCTAGCCTGGAAAGCTGTTGCTCAGCCTCATCTGCCCATGGCACTGCTCGCATAGAGGCACAGAGAATGGGGCTGCTTGCTTGTCTTGCCACTTGAAACTTCAAACGCATGCTGGGAAAGTTGGTGTCCCTGCCAGGCTCCTTTCGCAGCCCTGCTCCGAAAGTGTGAACGTCTGCAGATAGCTGGCAGCCAGAAGGGGCTAGCCTGCAAAGCTGTTGCTCAGCCTCATCTGCCCATGGCAGTGCTCGCACAGAGGCACAGAGAATGGGGCTGCTTGCTTGTCTTGCCATCTCAAACTTCAAACGTAGCCTGGGAAAGTTGGTGTCCCAGCCAGGCTTCTTTCGCAGCCCTGCTCCGAAAGTGCGAACGTCTGCAGATAGCTGGCAGCCAGAAGGGGCTAGCCTGGAAAGCTGTTGCTCAGCGTCATCTGCCCATGGCAGTGCTCGCATAGAGGCACAGAGAATGGGGCTGCTTGCTTATCTTGCCACTTGAAACTTCAAACACATGCTGGGAATGGTGGTGTCCCTGCCAGGCTCCTATCACAGCCCTGCTCCGAAAGTGCGAACGTCTGCAGATAGCTGGCAGGCAGAAGGGGCTAGCCTGGAAAGCTGTTGCTCAGCCTCATCTGCCCATGGCAGTGCTCGCACAGAGGCACAGAGAATGGGGCTCCTTGCTTGTCTTGCCACCTCAAACTTCAAACGTAGCCTGGGAAAGTTGGTGTCCCAGCCAGGCTCCTTTCGCAGCCCTGCTCCGAAAGTGCGAACGTCTGCAGATAGCTGGCAGGCAGAAGGGGCTATCCTGGAAAGCTGTTGCTCAGCCTCATCTGCCCATGGCAGTGCTCGCACAGAGGCACAGAGAATGGGGCTGCTTGCTTGTCTTGCCACCTCAAACATAAAACGTAGCCTGGGAAAGTTGGTGTCCCAGCCAGGCTCCTTTCGCAGCCCTGCTCCGAAAGTGCGAACGTCTGCAGATAGCTGGCAGCCAGAAGGGGCTAGCCTGGAAAGCTGTTGCTCAGCCTCATCTGCCCATGGCACTGTTCGCATAGAGGCACAGAGAACGGGGCTGCTTGCTTGTCTTGCAACTTGAAACTTCAAACGCATGCTGGGAAAGTTGGTGTCCCTGCCAGGCTCCTTTCGCAGCCCTGCTCCGAAAGTGCGAACGTCTGCAGATAGCTGGCAGCCAGAAGGGGCTAGCCTGCAAAGCTGTTGCTCAGCCTCATCTGCCCATGGCATTGCTGGCACAGAGGCACAGAGAATGGGGCTGCTTGCTTATCTTGCCACTTGAAACTTCAAAAGCATGCTAGGAATGGTGGTGTCCCTGCCAGGCTCCTATTACAGTCCTGCTGTGAAAGTGCGAACGTCTGCAGATAGCTGGCAGCCAGAAGGGGCTATCCTGGAAAGCTGTCGCTCAGCCTCATCTGCCCATGGCAGTGCTCGCACAGAGGCACAGAGAATGGGGCTGCTTGCTTGTCTTGCCACCTCAAACTTCAAACGTACCCTGGGAAAGCTGGTGTCCCAGCCAGGCTCCTTTCGCAGCCCTGCTCCGAAAGTGCGAACGTGTGCAGATAGCTGGCAGCCAGAAGGGGCTAGCCTGCAAAGCTGTTGCTCAGCCTCATCTGCCCATGGCAGTGCTCGCACAGAGGCACAGAGACTGGGGCTGCTTGCTTATCTTGCCACTTGAAACTTCAAAGGCATGCTGGGAATGGTGGTGTCCCTGCCAGGCTCCTTTGGCAGCCCTGCTCCGAAAGTGCGAACGTCTGCAGATAGCTGGCAGGCAGAAGGGGCTAGCCTGGAAAGCTGTTGCTCAGCCTCATCTGCCCATGGCAGTGCTCGCACAGAGGCACAGAGAATGGGGCTGCTTGCTTGTCTTGCCACCTCAAACTTCAAACGTAGCCTGGGAAAGTTGGTGTCCCAGCCAGGCTCCTTTCGCAGCCCTGCTCCGAAAGTGCGAACGTCTGCAGATAGCTGGCAGCCAGAAGGGGCTAGCCTGGAAAGCTGTTGCTCAGCCTCATCTGCCCATGGCACTGTTCGCATAGAGGCACAGAGAATGGGGCTGCTTGCTTGTCTTGCCACTTGAAACTTCAAACGCATGCTGGGAAAGTTGGTGTCCCTGCCAGGCTCCTTTCACAGCCCTGCTCCGAAAGTGCGAACGTCTGCAGATAGCTGGCAGGCAGAAGGGGCTAGCCTGGAAAGCTGTTGCTCAGCCTCATCTGCCCATGGCAGTGCTCGCACAGATGCACAGAGAATGGGGCTGCTTGCTTGTCTTGCCACCTCAAACATAAAACGTAGCCTGGGAAAGTTGGTGTCCCAGCCAGGCTCCTTTCGCAGCCCTGCTCCGAAAGTGCGAACGTCTGCAGATAGCTGGCAGCCAGAAGGGGCTAGCCTGGAAAGCTGTTGCTCAGCCTCATCTGCCCATGGCAGTGCTCGCATAGAGACACAGAGAATGGGGCTGATTGCTTATCTTGCCATTTGAAACTTCAAACGTAGCCTGGGAAAGTTGGTGTCCCAGCCAGGCTTCTTTCGCAGCCCTGCTCCGAAAGTGCGAACGTCTGCAGATAGCTTGCAGCCAGAAGGGGCTAGCCTGCAAAGCTGTTGCTCAGCCTCATCTGCCCATGGCAGTGCTCGCATAGAGGCACAGAGAATGGGGCTGCTTGCTTATCTTGCCACTTGAAACTTCAAACACATGCTGGGAATGGTGGTGTCCCTGCCAGGCTCCTATCACAGCCCTGCTCCGAAATTGCGAACGTCTGCAGATAGCTGGCAGGCAGAAGGGGCTATCCTGGAAAGCTGTTGCTCAGCCTCATCTGCCCATGGCAGTGCTCGCACAGAGGCACAGAGAATGGGGCTCCTTGCTTGTCTTGCCACCTCAAACTTCAAACGTAGCCTGGGAAAGTTGGTGTCCCAGCCAGGCTCCTTTCGCAGCCCTGCTCCGAAAGTGCGAACGTCTGCAGATAGCTGGCAGCCAGAAGGGGCTAGCCTGGAAAGCTGTTGCTCAGCCTCATCTGCCCATGGCAGTGCTCGCACAGAGGCACAGAGACTGGGGCTGCTTGCTTCTCTTGACACTTGAAACTTCAAACACATGCTGGGAATGGTGGTGTCCCTGCCAGGCTCCTATCACAGCCCTGCTCCGAAAGTGCGAACGTGTGCAGATAGATGGCAGGCAGAAGGGGCTAGCCTGGAAAGCTGTTGCTCAGCCTCATCTGCCCATGGCACTGTTCGCATAGAGGCACAGAGAATGGGGCTGCTTGCTTATCTTGCCACTTGAAACTTCAAACACATGCTGGGAATGGTGGTGTCCCTGCTAGGCTCCTATCACAGCCCTGCTCCGAAAGTGCGAACGTCTGCAGATAGCTGGCAGCCAGAAGGGGCTAGCGTGGAAAGCTGTTGCTCAGCCTCATCTGCCCATGGCAGTGCTCGCACAGAGGCACAGAGAATGGGGCTCCTTGCTTGTCTTGCCACCTCAAACTTCAAACGTAGCCTGGGAAAGTTGGTGTCCCAGCCAGGCTCCTTTCGCAGCCCTGCTCCGAAAGTGCGAACGTCTGCAGATAGCTGGCAGGCAGAAGAGGCTATCCTGGAAAGCTGTTGCTCAGCCTCATCTGCCCATGGCACTGTTCGCATAGAGACACAGAGAATGGGGCTGCTTGCTTATCTTGCCATTTGAAACTTTAAACGCATGCTGGGAATGATGGTGTCCCTGCCAGGCTCCGTTCGCAGCCCTGCACCGAAAGTGCGAACGTCTGCAGATAGCTGGCAGGCAGAAGGGGCTAGCCTGGAAAGCTGTTGCTCAGCCTCATCTGCCCATGGCAGTGCTCGCACAGAGGCACAGAGAAGGGGGCTGCTTGCTTGTCTTGCCACCTCAAACTTCAAACGTAGCCTGGGAAAGTTGGAGTCCCAGCCAGGCCACTTTCGCAGCCCTGCTCCGAAAGTGCGAACGTCTGCAGATAGCTGGCAGCCAGAAGGGGCTAGCCTGGAAAGCTGTTGCTCAGCCTCATCTGCCCATGGCAGTGCTCGCACAGAGGCACAGAGACTGGGGCTGCTTGCTTCTCTTGCCACTTGAAACTTCAAACACATGCTGGGAATGGTGGTGTCCCTGCCAGGCTCCTATCACAGCCCTGCTCCGAAAGTGCGAACGTGTGCAGATAGATGGCAGGCAGAAGGGGCTAGCCTGGAAAGCTGTTGCTCAGCCTCATCTGCCCATGGCACTGTTCGCATAGAGGCACAGAGAATGGGGCTGCTTGCTTATCTTGCAACTTGAAACTTCAAACACATGCTGGGAATGGTGGTGTCCCTGCTAGGCTCCTATCACAGCCCTGCTCCGAAAGTGCGAACGTCTGCAGATAGCTGGCAGCCAGAAGGGGCTAGCGTGGAAAGCTGTTGCTCAGCCTCATCTGCTCATGGCAGTGCTCGCACAGAGGCACAGAGAATGGGACTCCTTGCTTGTCTTGCCACCTCAAACTTCAAACGTAGCCTGGGAAAGTTGGTGTCCCAGCCAGGCTCCTTTCGCAGCCCTGCTCCGAAAGTGCGAACGTCTGCAGATAGCTGGCAGGCAGAAGAGGCTATCCTGGAAAGCTGTTGCTCAGCCTCATCTGCCCATGGCACTGTTCGCATAGAGACACAGAGAATGGGGCTGCTTGCTTATCTTGCTATTTGAAACTTCAAACGCATGCTGGGAATGATGGTGTCCCTGCCAGGCTCCTTTCGCAGCCCTGCACCGAAAGTGCGAACGTCTGCAGATAGCTGGCAGGCAGAAGGGGCTAGCCTGGAAAGCTGTTGCTCAGCCTCATCTGCCCATGGCAGTGCTCGCACAGAGGCACAGAGAAGGGGGCTGCTTGCTTTTCTTGCCACCTCGAACTTCAAACGTAGCCTGGGAAAGTTGGAGTCCCAGCCAGGCTCCTTTCGCAGCCCTGCTCCGAAAGTGCGAACGTCTGCAGATAGCTGGCAGCCAGAAGGGGCTAGCCTGGAAAGCTGTTGCTCAGCGTCATCTGCCCATGGCAGTGCTCGCATAGAAGCACAGAGAATGGGGCTGCTTGCTTATCTTGCCACTTGAAACTTCAAACACATGCTGGGAATGGTGGTGTCCCTGCCAGGCTCCTATCACAGCCCTGCTCCGAAAGTGCGAACGTCTGCAGATAGCTGGCAGGCAGAAGGGGCTAGCCTGGAAAGCTGTTGCTCAGCCTCATCTGCCCATGGCAGTGCTCGCACAGAGGCACAGAGAATGGGGCTCCTTGCTTGTCTTGCCACCTCAAACTTCAAACGTAGCCTGGGAAAGTTGGTGTCCCAGCCAGGCTCCTTTCGCAGCCCTGCTCCGAAAGTGCGAACGTCTGCAGATAGCTGGCAGGCAGAAGGGGCTAGCCTGGAAAGCTGTTGCTCAGCCTCATCTGCCCATGGCAGTGCTCGCACAGAGGCACAGAGACTGGGGCTGCTTGCTTGTCTTGCCACCTCAAACATAAAACGTAGCCTGGGAAAGTTGGTGTCCCAGCCAGGCTCCTTTCGCAGCCCTGCTCCGAAAGTGCGAACGTCTGCAGATAGCTGGCAGCCAGAAGGGGCTAGCCTGGAAAGCTGTTGCTCAGCCTCATCTGCCCATGGCACTGTTCGCATAGAGGCACAGAGAATGGGTCTGCTTGCTTGTCTTGCAACTTGAAACTTCAAACGCATGCTGGGAAAGTTGGTGTCCCTGCCAGGCTCCTTTCGCAGCCCTGCTCCGAAAGTGCGAACGTCTGCAGATAGCTGGCAGCCAGAAGGGGCTAGCCTGCAAAGCTGTTGCTCAGCCTCATCTGCCCATGGCATTGCTGGCACAGAGGCACAGAGAATGGGGCTGCTTGCTTGTCTTGCCACTTGAAACTTCAAAAGCATGCTAGGAATGGTGGTGTCCCTGCCAGGCTCCTATTACAGTCCTGCTGTGAAAGTGCGAACGTCTGCAGATAGCTGGCAGCCAGAAGGGGCTATCCTGGAAAGCTGTCGCTCAGCCTCATCTGCCCATGGCAGTGCTCGCACAGAGGCACAGAGAATGGGGCTGCTTGCTTGTCTTGCCACCTCAAACTTCAAACGTAGCCTGGGAAAGCTGGTGTCCCAGCCAGGCTCCTTTCGCAGCCCTCCTCCGAAAGTGCGAACGTCTGCAGATAGCTGGCAGCCAGAAGGGGCTAGCCTGCAAAGCTGTTGCTCAGCCTCATCTGCCCATGGCAGTGCTCGCACAGAGGCACAGAGACTGGGGCTGCTTGCTTATCTTGCCACTTGAAACTTCAAAGGCATGCTGGGAATGGTGGTGTCCCTGCCAGGCTCCTTTGGCAGCCCTGCTCCGAAAGTGCGAACGTCTGCAGATAGCTGGCAGGCAGAAGGGGCTAGCCTGGAAAGCTGTTGCTCAGCCTCATCTGCCCATGGCAGTGCTCGCACAGAGGCACAGAGAATGGGGCTGCTTGCTTGTCTTGCCACCTCAAACTTCAAACGTAGCCTGGGAAAGTTGGTGTCCCAGCCAGGCTCCTTTCGCAGCCCTGCTCCGAAAGTGCGAACGTCTGCAGATAGCTGGCAGCCAGAAGGGGCTATCCTGGAAAGCTGTTGCTCAGCCTCATCTGCCCATGGCACTGTTCGCATAGAGGCACAGAGAATGGGGCTGCTTGCTTGTCTTGCCACTTGAAACTTCAAACGCATGCTGGGAAAGTTGGTGTCCCTGCCAGGCTCCTATCACAGCCCTGCTCCGAAAGTGCGAACGTCTGCAGATAGCTGGCAGGCAGAAGGGGCTAGCCTGGAAAGCTGTTGCTCAGCCTCATCTGCCCATGGCAGTGCTCGCACAGATGCACAGAGAATGGGGCTGCTTGCTTGTCTTGCCACCTCAAACTTCAAACGTAGCCTGGGAAAGTTGGTGTCCCAGCCAGGCTCCTTTCGCAGCCCTGCTCCGAAAGTGCGAACGTCTGCAGATAGCTGGCAGCCAGAAGGGGCTAGCCTGGAAAGCTGTTGCTCAGCCTCATCTGCCCATGGCAGTGCTCGCATAGAGACACAGAGAATGGGGCTGATTGCTTATCTTGCCATTTGAAACTTCAAACGTAGCCTGGGAAAGTTGGTGTCCCAGCCAGGCTTCTTTCGCAGCCCTGCTCCGAAAGTGCGAACGTCTGCAGATAGCTTGCAGCCAGAAGGGGCTAGCCTGGAAAGCTGTTGCTCAGCCTCATCTGCCCATGGCAGTGCTCGCATAGAGGCACAGAGAATGGGGCTGCTTGCTTATCTTGCCACTTGAAACTTCAAACACATGCTGGGAATGGTGGTGTCCCTGCCAGGCTCCTATCACAGCCCTGCTCCGAAAGTGCGAACGTCTGCAGATAGCTGGCAGGCAGAAGGGGCTAGCCTGGAAAGCTGTTGCTCAGCCTCATCTGCCCATGGCAGTGCTCGCACAGAGGCACAGAGAATGGGGCTCCTTGCTTGTCTTGCCACCTCAAACTTCAAACGTAGCCTGGGAAAGTTGGTGTCCCAGCCAGGCTCCTTTCGCAGCCCTGCTCCGAAAGTGCGAACGTCTGCAGATAGCTGGCAGCCAGAAGAGGCTAGCCTGGAAAGCTGTTGCTCAGCGTCATCTGCCCATGGCAGTGCTCGCACAGAGGCACAGAGAATGGGGCTGCTTGCTTATCTTGCCACTTGAAACTTCAAACACATGCTGGGAATGGTGGTGTCCCTGCCAGGCTCCTATCACAGCCCTGCTCCGAAAGTGCGAACGTCTGCAGATAGCTGGCAGGCAGAAGGGGCTAGCCTGGAAAGCTGTTGCTCAGCCTCATCTGCCCATGGCAGTGCTCGCACAGAGGCACAGAGAATGGGGCTCCTTGCTTGTCTTGCCACCTTAAACTTCAAACGTAGCCTGGGAAAGTTGGTGTCCCAGCCAGGCTCCTTTCGCAGCCCTGCTCCGAAAGTGCGAACGTCTGCAGATAGCTGGCAGGCAGAAGGGGCTAGCCTGGAAAGCTGTTGCTCAGCCTCATCTGCCCATGGCAGTGCTCGCACAGAGGCACAGAGACTGGGGCTGCTTGCTTGTCTTGCCACCTCAAACATAAAACGTAGCCTGGGAAAGTTGGTGTCCCAGCCAGGCTCCTTTCGCAGCCCTGCTCCGAAAGTGCGAACGTCTGCAGATAGCTGGCAGCCAGAAGGGGCTAGCCTGGAAAGCTGTTGCTCAGCCTCATCTGCCCATGGCACTGTTCGCATAGAGGCACAGAGAATGGGGCTGCTTGCTTGTCTTGCAACTTGAAACTTCAAACGCATGCTGGGAAAGTTGGTGTCCCTGCCAGGCTCCTTTCGCAGCCCTGCTCCGAAAGTGCGAACGTCTGCAGATAGCTGGCAGCCAGAAGGGGCTAGCCTGCAAAGCTGTTGCTCAGCCTCATCTGCCCATGGCATGGCTGGCACAGAGGCACAGAGAATGGGGCTGCTTGCTTATCTTGCCACTTGAAACTTCAAAAGCATGCTAGGAATGGTGGTGTCCCTGCCAGGCTCCTATTACAGTCCTGCTGTGAAAGTGCGAACGTCTGCAGATAGCTGACAGCCAGAAGGGGCTATCCTGGAAAGCTGTCGCTCAGCCTCATCTGCCCATGGCAGTGCTCGCACAGAGGCACAAAGAATGGGGCTGCTTGCTTGTCTTGCCACCTCAAACTTCAAACGTACCCTGGGAAAGCTGGTGTCCCAGCCAGGCTCCTTTCGCAGCCCTCCTCCGAAAGTGCGAACGTCTGCAGATAGCTGGCAGCCAGAAGGGGCTAGCCTGCAAAGCTGTTGCTCAGCCTCATCTGCCCATGGCAGTGCTCGCACAGAGGCACAGAGACTGGGGCTGCTTGCTTATCTTGCCACTTGAAACTTCAAAGGCATGCTGGGAATGGTTGTGTCCCTGCCAGGCTCCTTTGGCAGCCCTGCTCCGAAAGTGCGAACGTCTGCAGATAGCTGGCAGGCAGAAGGGGCTAGCCTGGAAAGCTGTTGCTCAGCCTCATCTGCCCATGGCAGTGCTCGCACAGAGGCACAGAGAATGGGGCTGCTTGCTTGTCTTGCCACCTCAAACTTCAAACGTAGCCTGGGAAAGTTGGTGTCCCAGCCAGGCTCCTTTCGCAGCCCTGCTCCGAAAGTGCGAACGTCTGCAGATAGCTGGCAGCCAGAAGGGGCTATCCTGGAAAGCTGTTGCTCAGCCTCATCTGCCCATGGCACTGCTCGCACAGAGGCACAGAGAATGGGGCTGCTTGCTTGTCTTGCCACTTGAAACTTCAAACGCATGCTGGGAAAGTTGGTGTCCCTGCCAGGCTCCTATCACAGCCCTGCTCCGAAAGTGCGAACGTCTGCAGATAGCTGGCAGGCAGAAGGGGCTAGCCTGGAAAGCTGTTGCTCAGCCTCATCTGCCCATGGCAGTGCTCGCACAGAGGCACAGAGAATGGGGCTGCTTGCTTGTCTTGCCACCTCAAACTTCAAACGTAGCCTGGGAAAGTTGGTGTCCCAGCCAGGCTCCTTTCGCAGCCCTGCTCCGAAAGTGCGAACGTCTGCAGATAGCTGGCAGGCAGAAGAGGCTAGCCTGGAAAGCTGTTGCTCAGCCTCATCTGCCCATGGCAGTGCTCGCATAGAGACACAGAGAATGGGGCTGATTGCTTATCTTGCCATTTGAAACTTCAAACGTAGCCTGGGAAAGTTGGTGTCCCAGCCAGGCTTCTTTCGCAGCCCTGCTCCGAAAGTGCGAACGTCTGCAGATAGCTTGCAGCCAGAAGGGGCTAGCCTGGAAAGCTGTTGCTCAGCCTCATCTGCCCCTGGCAGTGCTCGCATAGAGGCACAGAGAATGGGGCTGCTTGCTTATCTTGCCACTTGAAACTTCAAACACATGCTGGGAATGGTGGTGTCCCTGCCAGGCTCCTATCACAGCCCTGCTCCGAAAGTGCGAACGTCTGCAGATAGCTGGCAGGCAGAAGGGGCTAGCCTGGAAAGCTGTTGCTCAGCCTCATCTGCCCATGGCAGTGCTCGCACAGAGGCACAGAGAATGGGGCTCCTTGCTTGTCTTGCCACCTCAAACTTCAAACGTAGCCTGGGAAAGTTGGTGTCCCAGCCAGGCTCCTTTCGCAGCCCTGCTCCGAAAGTGCGAACGTCTGCAGATAGCTGGCAGCCAGAAGGGGCTAGCCTGGAAAGCTGTTGCTCAGCCTCATCTGCCCATGGCAGTGCTCGCACAGAGGCACAGAGACTGGGGCTGCTTGCTTCTCTTGACACTTGAAACTTCAAACACATGCTGGGAATGGTGGTGTCCCTGCCAGGCTCCTATCACAGCCCTGCTCCGAAAGTGCGAACGTGTGCAGATAGATGGCAGGCAGAAGGGGCTAGCCTGGAAAGCTGTTGCTCAGCCTCATCTGCCCATGGCACTGTTCGCATAGAGGCACAGAGAATGGGGCTGCTTGCTTATCTTGCCACTTGAAACTTCAAACACATGCTGGGAATGGTGGTGTCCCTGCTAGGCTCCTATCACAGCCCTGCTCCGAAAGTGCGAACGTCTGCAGATAGCTGGCAGCCAGAAGGGGCTAGCGTGGAAAGCTGTTGCTCAGCCTCATCTGCCCATGGCAGTGCTCGCACAGAGGCACAGAGAATGGGACTCCTTGCTTGTCTTGCCACCTCAAACTTCAAACGTAGCCTGGGAAAGTTGGTGTCCCAGCCAGGCTCCTTTCGCAGCCCTGCTCCGAAAGTGCGAACGTCTGCAGATAGCTGGCAGCCAGAAGAGGCTATCCTGGAAAGCTGTTGCTCAGCCTCATCTGCCCATGGCACTGTTCGCATAGAGACACAGAGAATGGGGCTGCTTGCTTATCTTGCTATTTGAAACTTCAAACGCATGCTGGGAATGATGGTGTCCCTGCCAGGCTCCTTTCGCAGCCCTGCACCGAAAGTGCGAACGTCTGCAGATAGCTGGCAGGCAGAAGGGGCTAGCCTGGAAAGCTGTTGCTCAGCCTCATCTGCCCATGGCAGTGCTCGCACAGAGGCACAGAGAAGGGGGCTGCTTGCTTTTCTTGCCACCTCGAACTTCAAACGTAGCCTGGGAAAGTTGGAGTCCCAGCCAGGCTCCTTTCGCAGCCCTGCTCCGAAAGTGCGAACGTCTGCAGATAGCTGGCAGCCAGAAGGGGCTAGCCTGGAAAGCTGTTGCTCAGCCTCATCTGCCCATGGCAGTGCTCGCACAGAGGCACAGAGACTGGGGCTGCTTGCTTCTCTTGCAACTTGAAACTTCAAACACATGCTGGGAATGGTGGTGTCCCTGCCAGGCTCCTATCACAGCCCTGCTCCGAAAGTGCGAACGTGTGCAGATAGATGGCAGGCAGAAGGGGCTAGCCTGGAAAGCTGTTGCTCAGCCTCATCTGCCCATGGCACTGCTCGCATAGAGGCACAGAGAATGGGGCTGCTTGCTTGTCTTGCCACTTGAAACTTCAAACGCATGCTGGGAAAGTTGGTGTCCCTGCCAGGCTCCTTTCGCAGCCCTGCTCCGAAAGTGTGAACGTCTGCAGATAGCTGGCAGCCAGAAGGGGCTAGCCTGGAAAGCTGTTGCTCAGCCTCATCTGCCCATGGCAGTGCTCGCACAGAGGCACAGAGAATGGGGCTGCTTGCTTGTCTTGCCATCTCAAACTTCAAACGTAGCCTGGGAAAGTTGGTGTCCCAGCCAGGCTTCTTTCGCAGCCCTGCTCCGAAAGTGCGAACGTCTGCAGATAGCTGGCAGCCAGAAGGGGCTAGCCTGGAAAGCTGTTGCTCAGCGTCATCTGCCCATGGCAGTGCTCGCATAGAAGCACAGAGAATGGGGCTGCTTGCTTATCTTGCCACTTGAAACTTCAAACACATGCTGGGAATGGTGGTGTCCCTGCCAGGCTCCTATCACAGCCCTGCTCCGAAAGTGCGAACGTCTGCAGATAGCTGGCAGGCAGAAGGGGCTAGCCTGGAAAGCTGTTGCTCAGCCTCATCTGCCCATGGCAGTGCTCGCACAGAGGCACAGAGAATGGGGCTCCTTGCTTGTCTTGCCACCTCAAACTTCAAACGTAGCCTGGGAAAGTTGGTGTCCCAGCCAGGCTCCTTTCGCAGCCCTGCTCCGAAAGTGCGAACGTCTGCAGATAGCTGGCAGGCAGAAGGGGCTAGCCTGGAAAGCTGTTGCTCAGCCTCATCTGCCCATGGCAGTGCTCGCACAGAGGCACAGAGACTGGGGCTGCTTGCTTGTCTTGCCACCTCAAACATAAAACGTAGCCTGGGAAAGTTGGTGTCCCAGCCAGGCTCCTTTCGCAGCCCTGCTCCGAAAGTGCGAACGTCTGCAGATAGCTGGCAGCCAGAAGGGGCTAGCGTGGAAAGCTGTTGCTCAGCCTCATCTGCCCATGGCACTGTTCGCATAGAGGCACAGAGAATGGGTCTGCTTGCTTGTCTTGCAACTTGAAACTTCAAACGCATGCTGGGAAAGTTGGTGTCCCTGCCAGGCTCCTTTCGCAGCCCTGCTCCGAAAGTGCGAACGTCTGCAGATAGCTGGCAGCCAGAAGGGGCTAGCCTGCAAAGCTGTTGCTCAGCCTCATCTGCCCATGGCATTGCTGGCACAGAGGCACAGAGAATGGGGCTGCTTGCTTGTCTTGCCACTTGAAACTTCAAAAGCATGCTAGGAATGGTGGTGTCCCTGCCAGGCTCCTATTACAGTCCTGCTGTGAAAGTGCGAACGTCTGCAGATAGCTGGCAGCCAGAAGGGGCTATCCTGGAAAGCTGTCGCTCAGCCTCATCTGCCCATGGCAGTGCTCGCACAGAGGCACAGAGAATGGGGCTGCTTGCTTGTCTTGCCACCTCAAACTTCAAACGTAGCCTGGGAAAGCTGGTGTCCCAGCCAGGCTCCTTTCGCAGCCCTCCTCCGAAAGTGCGAACGTCTGCAGATAGCTGGCAGCCAGAAGGGGCTAGCCTGCAAAGCTGTTGCTCAGCCTCATCTGCCCATGGCAGTGCTCGCACAGAGGCACAGAGACTGGGGCTGCTTGCTTATCTTGCCACTTGAAACTTCAAAGGCATGCTGGGAATGGTGGTGTCCCTGCCAGGCTCCTTTGGCAGCCCTGCTCCGAAAGTGCGAACGTCTGCAGATAGCTGGCAGGCAGAAGGGGCTAGCCTGGAAAGCTGTTGCTCAGCCTCATCTGCCCATGGCAGTGCTCGCACAGAGGCACAGAGAATGGGGCTGCTTGCTTGTCTTGCCACCTCAAACTTCAAACGTAGCCTGGGAAAGTTGGTGTCCCAGCCAGGCTCCTTTCGCAGCCCTGCTCCGAAAGTGCGAACGTCTGCAGATAGCTGGCAGCCAGAAGGGGCTATCCTGGAAAGCTGTTGCTCAGCCTCATCTGCCCATGGCACTGTTCGCATAGAGGCACAGAGAATGGGGCTGCTTGCTTGTCTTGCCACTTGAAACTTCAAACGCATGCTGGGAAAGTTGGTGTCCCTGCCAGGCTCCTATCACAGCCCTGCTCCGAAAGTGCGAACGTCTGCAGATAGCTGGCAGGCAGAAGGGGCTAGCCTGGAAAGCTGTTGCTCAGCCTCATCTGCCCATGGCAGTGCTCGCACAGATGCACAGAGAATGGGGCTGCTTGCTTGTCTTGCCACCTCAAACTTCAAACGTAGCCTGGGAAAGTTGGTGTCCCAGCCAGGCTCCTTTCGCAGCCCTGCTCCGAAAGTGCGAACGTCTGCAGATAGCTGGCAGGCAGAAGGGGCTAGCCTGGAAAGCTGTTGCTCAGCCTCATCTGCCCATGGCAGTGCTCGCATAGAGACACAGAGAATGGGGCTGATTGCTTATCTTGCCATTTGAAACTTCAAACGTAGCCTGGGAAAGTTGGTGTCCCAGCCAGGCTTCTTTCGCAGCCCTGCTCCGAAAGTGCGAACGTCTGCAGATAGCTTGCAGCCAGAAGGGGCTAGCCTGGAAAGCTGTTGCTCAGCCTCATCTGCCCATGGCAGTGCTCGCATAGAGGCACAGAGAATGGGGCTGCTTGCTTATCTTGCCACTTGAAACTTCAAACACATGCTGGGAATGGTGGTGTCCCTGCCAGGCTCCTATCACAGCCCTGCTCCGAAAGTGCGAACGTCTGCAGATAGCTGGCAGGCAGAAGGGGCTAGCCTGGAAAGCTGTTGCTCAGCCTCATCTGCCCATGGCAGTGCTCGCACAGAGGCACAGAGAATGGGGCTCCTTGCTTGTCTTGCCACCTCAAACTTCAAACGTAGCCTGGGAAAGTTGGTGTCCCAGCCAGGCTCCTTTCGCAGCCCTGCTCCGAAAGTGCGAACGTCTGCAGATAGCTGGCAGCCAGAAGAGGCTAGCCTGGAAAGCTGTTGCTCAGCGTCATCTGCCCATGGCAGTGCTCGCACAGAGGCACAGAGAATGGGGCTGCTTGCTTATCTTGCCACTTGAAACTTCAAACACATGCTGGGAATGGTGGTGTCCCTGCCAGGCTCCTATCACAGCCCTGCTCCGAAAGTGCGAACGTCTGCAGATAGCTGGCAGGCAGAAGGGGCTAGCCTGGAAAGCTGTTGCTCAGCCTCATCTGCCCATGGCAGTGCTCGCACAGAGGCACAGAGAATGGGGCTCCTTGCTTGTCTTGCCACCTTAAACTTCAAACGTAGCCTGGGAAAGTTGGTGTCCCAGCCAGGCTCCTTTCGCAGCCCTGCTCCGAAAGTGCGAACGTCTGCAGATAGCTGGCAGGCAGAAGGGGCTAGCCTGGAAAGCTGTTGCTCAGCCTCATCTGCCCATGGCAGTGCTCGCACAGAGGCACAGAGACTGGGGCTGCTTGCTTGTCTTGCCACCTCAAACATAAAACGTAGCCTGGGAAAGTTGGTGTCCCAGCCAGGCTCCTTTCGCAGCCCTGCTCCGAAAGTGCGAACGTCTGCAGATAGCTGGCAGCCAGAAGGGGCTAGCCTGGAAAGCTGTTGCTCAGCCTCATCTGCCCATGGCACTGTTCGCATAGAGGCACAGAGAATGGGGCTGCTTGCTTGTCTTGCAACTTGAAACTTCAAACGCATGCTGGGAAAGTTGGTGTCCCTGCCAGGCTCCTTTCGCAGCCCTGCTCCGAAAGTGCGAACGTCTGCAGATAGCTGGCAGCCAGAAGGGGCTAGCCTGCAAAGCTGTTGCTCAGCCTCATCTGCCCATGGCATGGCTGGCACAGAGGCACAGAGAATGGGGCTGCTTGCTTATCTTGCCACTTGAAACTTCAAAAGCATGCTAGGAATGGTGGTGTCCCTGCCAGGCTCCTATTACAGTCCTGCTGTGAAAGTGCGAACGTCTGCAGATAGCTGACAGCCAGAAGGGGCTATCCTGGAAAGCTGTCGCTCAGCCTCATCTGCCCATGGCAGTGCTCGCACAGAGGCACAAAGAATGGGGCTGCTTGCTTGTCTTGCCACCTCAAACTTCAAACGTACCCTGGGAAAGCTGGTGTCCCAGCCAGGCTCCTTTCGCAGCCCTCCTCCGAAAGTGCGAACGTCTGCAGATAGCTGGCAGCCAGAAGGGGCTAGCCTGCAAAGCTGTTGCTCAGCCTCATCTGCCCATGGCAGTGCTCGCACAGAGGCACAGAGACTGGGGCTGCTTGCTTATCTTGCCACTTGAAACTTCAAAGGCATGCTGGGAATGGTTGTGTCCCTGCCAGGCTCCTTTGGCAGCCCTGCTCCGAAAGTGCGAACGTCTGCAGATAGCTGGCAGGCAGAAGGGGCTAGCCTGGAAAGCTGTTGCTCAGCCTCATCTGCCCATGGCAGTGCTCGCACAGAGGCACAGAGAATGGGGCTGCTTGCTTGTCTTGCCACCTCAAACTTCAAACGTAGCCTGGGAAAGTTGGTGTCCCAGCCAGGCTCCTTTCGCAGCCCTGCTCCGAAAGTGCGAACGTCTGCAGATAGCTGGCAGCCAGAAGGGGCTATCCTGGAAAGCTGTTGCTCAGCCTCATCTGCCCATGGCACTGCTCGCACAGAGGCACAGAGAATGGGGCTGCTTGCTTGTCTTGCCACTTGAAACTTCAAACGCATGCTGGGAAAGTTGGTGTCCCTGCCAGGCTCCTATCACAGCCCTGCTCCGAAAGTGCGAACGTCTGCAGATAGCTGGCAGGCAGAAGGGGCTAGCCTGGAAAGCTGTTGCTCAGCCTCATCTGCCCATGGCAGTGCTCGCACAGAGGCACAGAGAATGGGGCTGCTTGCTTGTCTTGCCACCTCAAACTTCAAACGTAGCCTGGGAAAGTTGGTGTCCCAGCCAGGCTCCTTTCGCAGCCCTGCTCCGAAAGTGCGAACGTCTGCAGATAGCTGGCAGGCAGAAGAGGCTAGCCTGGAAAGCTGTTGCTCAGCCTCATCTGCCCATGGCAGTGCTCGCATAGAGACACAGAGAATGGGGCTGATTGCTTATCTTGCCATTTGAAACTTCAAACGTAGCCTGGGAAAGTTGGTGTCCCAGCCAGGCTTCTTTCGCAGCCCTGCTCCGAAAGTGCGAACGTCTGCAGATAGCTTGCAGCCAGAAGGGGCTAGCCTGGAAAGCTGTTGCTCAGCCTCATCTGCCCCTGGCAGTGCTCGCATAGAGGCACAGAGAATGGGGCTGCTTGCTTATCTTGCCACTTGAAACTTCAAACACATGCTGGGAATGGTGGTGTCCCTGCCAGGCTCCTATCACAGCCCTGCTCCGAAAGTGCGAACGTCTGCAGATAGCTGGCAGGCAGAAGGGGCTAGCCTGGAAAGCTGTTGCTCAGCCTCATCTGCCCATGGCAGTGCTCGCACAGAGGCACAGAGAATGGGGCTCCTTGCTTGTCTTGCCACCTCAAACTTCAAACGTAGCCTGGGAAAGTTGGTGTCCCAGCCAGGCTCCTTTCGCAGCCCTGCTCCGAAAGTGCGAACGTCTGCAGATAGCTGGCAGCCAGAAGGGGCTAGCCTGGAAAGCTGTTGCTCAGCCTCATCTGCCCATGGCAGTGCTCGCACAGAGGCACAGAGACTGGGGCTGCTTGCTTCTCTTGACACTTGAAACTTCAAACACATGCTGGGAATGGTGGTGTCCCTGCCAGGCTCCTATCACAGCCCTGCTCCGAAAGTGCGAACGTGTGCAGATAGATGGCAGGCAGAAGGGGCTAGCCTGGAAAGCTGTTGCTCAGCCTCATCTGCCCATGGCACTGTTCGCATAGAGGCACAGAGAATGGGGCTGCTTGCTTATCTTGCCACTTGAAACTTCAAACACATGCTGGGAATGGTGGTGTCCCTGCTAGGCTCCTATCACAGCCCTGCTCCGAAAGTGCGAACGTCTGCAGATAGCTGGCAGCCAGAAGGGGCTAGCGTGGAAAGCTGTTGCTCAGCCTCATCTGCCCATGGCAGTGCTCGCACAGAGGCACAGAGAATGGGACTCCTTGCTTGTCTTGCCACCTCAAACTTCAAACGTAGCCTGGGAAAGTTGGTGTCCCAGCCAGGCTCCTTTCGCAGCCCTGCTCCGAAAGTGCGAACGTCTGCAGATAGCTGGCAGGCAGAAGAGGCTATCCTGGAAAGCTGTTGCTCAGCCTCATCTGCCCATGGCACTGTTCGCATAGAGACACAGAGAATGGGGCTGCTTGCTTATCTTGCCATTTGAAACTTCAAACGCATGCTGGGAATGATGGTGTCCCTGCCAGGCTCCTTTCGCAGCCCTGCTCCGAAAGTGCGAACGTCTGCAGATAGCTGGCAGGCAGAAGGGGCTAGCCTGGAAAGCTGTTGCTCAGCCTCATCTGCCCATGGCAGTGCTCGCACAGAGGCACAGAGAAGGGGGCTGCTTGCTTGTCTTGCCACCTCAAACTTCAAACGTAGCCTGGGAAAGTTGGAGTCCCAGCCAGGCTCCTTTCGCAGCCCTGCTCCGAAAGTGCGAACGTCTGCAGATAGCTGGCAGCCAGAAGGGGCTAGCCTGGAAAGCTGTTGCTCAGCCTCATCTGCCCATGGCAGTGCTCGCACAGAGGCACAGAGACTGGGGCTGCTTGCTTCTCTTGCCACTTGAAACTTCAAACACATGCTGGGAATGATGGTGTCCCTGCCAGGCTCCTTTCGCAGCCCTGCTCCGAAAGTGCGAACGTCTGCAGATAGCTGGCAGCCAGAAGGGGCTAGCGTGGAAAGCTGTTGCTCAGCCTCATCTGCCCATGGCAGTGCTCGCACAGAGGCACAGAGAATGGGGCTGCTTGCTTGTCTTGCCACCTCAAACTTCAAACGTAGCCTGGGAAAGTTGGTGTCCCAGCCAGGCTCCTTTCGCAGCCCTGCTCCGAAAGTGCGAACGTCTGCAGATAACTGGCAGTCAGAAGGGGCTAGCCTGGAAAGCTGTTGCTCAGCCTCATCTGCCCATGGCACTGTTCGCATAGAGGCACAGACAATGGGGCTGCTTGCTTGTCTTGCCACTTGAAACTTCAAACGCATGCTGGGAAAGTTGGTGTCCCTGCCAGGCTCCTTTCGCAGCCCTGCTCCGAAAGTGTGAACGTCTGCAGATAGCTGGCAGCCAGAAGGGGCTAGCCTGGAAAGCTGTTGCTCAGCCTCATCTGCCCATGGCAGTGCTCGCACAGAGGCACAGAGAATGGGGCTGCTTGCTTGTCTTGCCACCTCAAACTTCAAACGTAGCCTGGGAAAGTTGGTGTCCCAGCCAGGCTTCTTTCGCAGCCCTGCTCCGAAAGTGCGAACGTCTGCAGATAACTGGCAGGCAGAAGGGGCTAGCCTGGAAAGCTGTTGCTCAGCCTCATCTGCCCATGGCACTGTTCGCATAGAGGCACAGAGAATGGGGCTGCTTGCTTGTCTTGCCACTTGAAACTTCAAACGCATGCTGGGAAAGTTGGTGTCCCTGCCAGGCTCCTTTCGCAGCCCTGCTCCGAAAGTGCGAACGTCTGCAGATAGCTGGCTGCCAGAAGGGGCTAGCGTGGAAAGCTGTTGCTCAGCCGCATCTGCCCATGGCAGTGCTCGCACAGAGGCACAGAGAATGGGGCTGCTTGCTTGTCTTGCCACCTCAAACTTCAAATGTAGCCTGGGAAAGGTGGTGTCCCAGCCAGGCTCCTTTCGCAGCCCTGCTCCGAAAGTGCGAACGTCTGCAGATAGCTGGCAGCCAGAAGGGGCTAGCCTGGAAAGCTGTTGCTCAGCCTCATCTGCCCATGGCAGTGCTCGCATAGAGGCACAGAGAATGGGGCTGCTTGCTTGTCTTGCCACTTGAAACTTCAAACGCATGCTGGGAAAGTTGGTGTCCCTGCCAGGCTCCTTTCGCAGCCCTGCTCCGAAAGTGCGAACGTCTGCAGATAGCTGGCTGCCAGAAGGGGCTAGCGTGGAAAGCTGCTGCTCAGCCTCATCTGCCCATGGCACTGTTCGCATAGAGGCACAGAGAATGGGGCTGCTTGCTTATCTTGCCACTTGAAACTTCAAAAGCATGCTAGGAATGGTGGTGTCCCTGCCAGGCTCCTATCACAGTCCTGCTGTGAAAGTGCGAACGTCTGCAGATAGCTGGCAGCCAGAAGGGGCTAGCCTGGAAAGCTGTTGCTCAGCCTCATCTGCCCATGGCAGTGCTCGCACAGAGGCACAGAGACTGGGGCTGCTTGCTTATCTTGCCACTTGAAACTTCAAATGCATGCTGGGAATGATGGTGTCCCTGCCAGGCTCCTTTCGCAGCCCTGCACCGAAAGTGCGAACGTCTGCAGATAGCTGGCAGCCAGAAGGGGCTAGCCTGGAAAGCTGTTGCTCAGCCTCATCTGCCCATGGCAGTGCTCGCACAGAGGCACAGAGAATGGGGCTGCTTGCTTGTCTTGCCACCTCAAACTTCAAACGTAGCCTGGGAAAGTTGGTGTCCCAGCCAGGCTTCTTTCGCAGCCCTGCTCCGAAAGTGCGAACGTCTGCAGATAGCTGGCAGGCAGAAGGGGCTAGCCTGGAAAGCTGTTGCTCAGCGTCATCTGCCCATGGCAGTGCTCGCATAGAGGCACAGAGAATGGGGCTGCTTGCTTATCTTGCCACTTGAAACTTCAAACACATGCTGGGAATGGTGGTGTCCCTGCCAGGCTCCTTTCGCAGCCCTGCTCCAAAAGTGCGAACGTCTGCAGATAGCTGGCAGCCAGAAGGGGCTAGCCTGGAAAGCTGTTGCTCAGCCTCATCTGCCCATGGCAGTGCTCGCACAGAGGCACAGAGAATGGGGCTGCTTGCTTGTCTTGCCACCTCAAACATAAAAAGTAGCCTGGGAAAGTTGGTGTCCCAGCCAGGCTCCTTTCGCAGCCCTGCTCCGAAAGTGCGAACGTCTGCAGATAGCTGGCAGGCAGAAGGGGCTAGCCTGGAAAGCTGTTGCTCAGCCTCATCTGCCCATGGCACTGTTCGCATAGAGGCACAGAGAATGGGGCTGCTTGCTTGTCTTGCAACTTGAAACTTCAAACGCATGCTGGGAAAGTTGGTGTCCCTGCCAGGCTCCTTTCGCAGCCCTGCTCCGAAAGTGCGAACGTCTGCAGATAGCTGGCAGCCAGAAGGGGCTAGCCTGCAAAGCTGTTGCTCAGCCTCATCTGCCCATGGCATTGCTGGCACAGAGGCACAGAGAATGGGGCTGCTTGCTTATCTTGCCACTTGAAACTTCAAACGCATGCTGGGAATGGTGGTGTCCCTGCCAGGCTCCTATCACAGTCCTGCTGTGAAAGTGCGAACGTCTGCAGATAGCTGGCAGCCAGAAGGGGCTATCCTGGAAAGCTGTCGCTCAGCCTCATCTGCCCATGGCAGTGCTCGCACAGAGGCACAGAAAATGGGGCTGCTTGCTTGTCTTGCCACCTCAAACTTCAAACGTAGCCTGGGAAAGGTGGTGTCCCAGCCAGGCTCCTTTCGCAGCCCTGCTCCGAAAGTGCGAACGTCTGCAGATAGCTGGCAGCCAGAAGGGGCTAGCCTGCAAAGCTGTTGCTCAGCCTCATCTGCCCATGGCAGTGCTCGCACAGAGGCACAGAGACTGGGGCTGCTTGCTTATCTTGCCACTTGAAACTTCAAAGGCATGCTGGGAATGGTGGTGTCCCTGCCAGGCTCCTATCACAGCCCTGCTCCGAAAGTGCGAACGTCTGCAGATAGCTGGCAGGCAGAAGGGGCTAGCCTGGAAAGCTGTTGCTCAGCCTCATCTGCCCATGGCAGTGCTCGCACAGAGGCACAGAGAATGGGGCTGCTTGCTTGTCTTGCCACCTCAAACTTTAAACGCATGCTTGGAATGGTGGTGTCTCAGCCAGGCTCCTTTCGCAGCCCTGCTCCGAAAGTGCGAACGTCTGCAGATAGCTGGCAGCCAGAAGGGGCTAGCCTGGAAAGCTGTTGCTCAGCCTCATCTGCCCATGGCACTGTTCGCATAGAGGCACAGAGAATGGGGCTGCTTGCTTGTCTTGCCACTTGAAACTTCAAACGCATGCTGGGAAAGTTGGTGTCCCTGCCAGGCTCCTATCACAGCCCTGCTCCGAAAGTGCGAACGTCTGCAGATAGCTGGCAGCCAGAAGGGGCTAGCCTGGAAAGCTGTCGCTCAGCCTCATCTGCCCATGGCAGTGCTCGCACAGAGGCACAGAGAATGGGGCTGATTTCTTATCTTGCCACTTGAAACTTCAAACACATGCTGGGAATGGTGGTGTCCCTGCCAGGCTCCTATCACAGCCCTGCTCCGAAATTGCGAACGTCTGCAGATAGCTGGCAGGCAGAAGGGGCTAGCCTGGAAAGCTGTTGCTCAGCCTCATCTGCCCATGGCAGTGCTCGCACAGAGGCACAGAGAATGGGGCTGCTTGCTTGTCTTGCCACCTCAAACTTAAAACGTAGCCTGGGAAAGTTGGTGTCCCAGCCAGGCTCCTTTCGCGGCCCTGCTCCGAAAGTGCGAACGTCTGCAGATAGCTCTCAGCCAGAAGGGGCTAGCCTGGAAAGCTGTTGCTCAGCCTCATCTGCCCATGGCACTGTTCGCATAGAGGCACAGAGAATGGGGCTGCTTGCTTGTCTTGCAACTTGAAACTTCAAACGCATGCTGGGAAAGTTGGTGTCCCAGCCAGGCTCCTTTCGCAGCCCTGCTCCGAAAGTGCGAACGTCTGCAGATAGCTGGCAGCCAGAAGGGGCTAGCCTGGAAAGCTGTTGCTCAGCGTCATCTGCCCATGGCACTGTTCGCATAGAGGCACAGAGAATGGGGCTGCTTGCTTATCTTGCCATTTGAAACTTCAAACGCATGCTGGGAATGATGGTGTCCCTGCCAGGCTCCTTTCGCAGCCCTGCTCCGAAAGTGCGAACGTCTGCAGATAGCTGGCAGGCAGAAGGGGCTAGCCTGGAAAGCTGTTGCTCAGCCTCATCTGCCCATGGCAGTGCTCGCACAGAGGCACAGAGAAGGGGGCTGCTTGCTTGTCTTGCCACCTCAAACTTCAAACGTAGCCTGGGAAAGTTGGAGTCCCAGCCAGGCTCCTTTCGCAGCCCTGCTCCGAAAGTGCGAACGTCTGCAGATAGCTGGCAGCCAGAAGGGGCTAGCCTGGAAAGCTGTTGCTCAGCCTCATCTGCCCATGGCAGTGCTCGCACAGAGGCACAGAGACTGGGGCTGCTTGCTTCTCTTGCCACTTGAAACTTCAAACACATGCTGGGAATGATGGTGTCCCTGCCAGGCTCCTTTCGCAGCCCTGCTCCGAAAGTGCGAACGTCTGCAGATAGCTGGCAGCCAGAAGGGGCTAGCGTGGAAAGCTGTTGCTCAGCCTCATCTGCCCATGGCAGTGCTCGCACAGAGGCACAGAGAATGGGGCTGCTTGCTTGTCTTGCCACCTCAAACTTCAAACGTAGCCTGGGAAAGTTGGTGTCCCAGCCAGGCTCCTTTCGCAGCCCTGCTCCGAAAGTGCGAACGTCTGCAGATAACTGGCAGTCAGAAGGGGCTAGCCTGGAAAGCTGTTGCTCAGCCTCATCTGCCCATGGCACTGTTCGCATAGAGGCACAGACAATGGGGCTGCTTGCTTGTCTTGCCACTTGAAACTTCAAACGCATGCTGGGAAAGTTGGTGTCCCTGCCAGGCTCCTTTCGCAGCCCTGCTCCGAAAGTGTGAACGTCTGCAGATAGCTGGCAGCCAGAAGGGGCTAGCCTGGAAAGCTGTTGCTCAGCCTCATCTGCCCATGGCAGTGCTCGCACAGAGGCACAGAGAATGGGGCTGCTTGCTTGTCTTGCCACCTCAAACTTCAAACGTAGCCTGGGAAAGTTGGTGTCCCAGCCAGGCTTCTTTCGCAGCCCTGCTCCGAAAGTGCGAACGTCTGCAGATAACTGGCAGGCAGAAGGGGCTAGCGTGGAAAGCTGTTGCTCAGCCTCATCTGCCCATGGCACTGTTCGCATAGAGGCACAGAGAATGGGGCTGCTTGCTTGTCTTGCCACTTGAAACTTCAAACGCATGCTGGGAAAGTTGGTGTCCCTGCCAGGCTCCTTTCGCAGCCCTGCTCCGAAAGTGCGAACGTCTGCAGATAGCTGGCTGCCAGAAGGGGCTAGCGTGGAAAGCTGTTGCTCAGCCGCATCTGCCCATGGCAGTGCTCGCACAGAGGCACAGAGAATGGGGCTGCTTGCTTGTCTTGCCACCTCAAACTTCAAATGTAGCCTGGGAAAGGTGGTGTCCCAGCCAGGCTCCTTTCGCAGCCCTGCTCCGAAAGTGCGAACGTCTGCAGATAGCTGGCAGCCAGAAGGGGCTAGCCTGGAAAGCTGTTGCTCAGCCTCATCTGCCCATGGCAGTGCTCGCATAGAGGCACAGAGAATGGGGCTGCTTGCTTGTCTTGCCACTTGAAACTTCAAACGCATGCTGGGAAAGTTGGTGTCCCTGCCAGGCTCCTTTCGCAGCCCTGCTCCGAAAGTGCGAACGTCTGCAGATAGCTGGCTGCCAGAAGGGGCTAGCGTGGAAAGCTGCTGCTCAGCCTCATCTGCCCATGGCACTGTTCGCATAGAGGCACAGAGAATGGGGCTGCTTGCTTATCTTGCCACTTGAAACTTCAAAAGCATGCTAGGAATGGTGGTGTCCCTGCCAGGCTCCTATCACAGTCCTGCTGTGAAAGTGCGAACGTCTGCAGATAGCTGGCAGCCAGAAGGGGCTAGCCTGGAAAGCTGTTGCTCAGCCTCATCTGCCCATGGCAGTGCTCGCACAGAGGCACAGAGACTGGGGCTGCTTGCTTATCTTGCCACTTGAAACTTCAAATGCATGCTGGGAATGATGGTGTCCCTGCCAGGCTCCTTTCGCAGCCCTGCACCGAAAGTGCGAACGTCTGCAGATAGCTGGCAGCCAGAAGGGGCTAGCCTGGAAAGCTGTTGCTCAGCCTCATCTGCCCATGGCAGTGCTCGCACAGAGGCACAGAGAATGGGGCTGCTTGCTTGTCTTGCCACCTCAAACTTCAAACGTAGCCTGGGAAAGTTGGTGTCCCAGCCAGGCTTCTTTCGCAGCCCTGCTCCGAAAGTGCGAACGTCTGCAGATAGCTGGCAGGCAGAAGGGGCTAGCCTGGAAAGCTGTTGCTCAGCGTCATCTGCCCATGGCAGTGCTCGCATAGAGGCACAGAGAATGGGGCTGCTTGCTTATCTTGCCACTTGAAACTTCAAACACATGCTGGGAATGGTGGTGTCCCTGCCAGGCTCCTTTCGCAGCCCTGCTCCAAAAGTGCGAACGTCTGCAGATAGCTGGCAGCCAGAAGGGGCTAGCCTGGAAAGCTGTTGCTCAGCCTCATCTGCCCATGGCAGTGCTCGCACAGAGGCACAGAGAATGGGGCTGCTTGCTTGTCTTGCCACCTCAAACATAAAAAGTAGCCTGGGAAAGTTGGTGTCCCAGCCAGGCTCCTTTCGCAGCCCTGCTCCGAAAGTGCGAACGTCTGCAGATAGCTGGCAGGCAGAAGGGGCTAGCCTGGAAAGCTGTTGCTCAGCCTCATCTGCCCATGGCACTGTTCGCATAGAGGCACAGAGAATGGGGCTGCTTGCTTGTCTTGCAACTTGAAACTTCAAACGCATGCTGGGAAAGTTGGTGTCCCTGCCAGGCTCCTTTCGCAGCCCTGCTCCGAAAGTGCGAACGTCTGCAGATAGCTGGCAGCCAGAAGGGGCTAGCCTGCAAAGCTGTTGCTCAGCCTCATCTGCCCATGGCATTGCTGGCACAGAGGCACAGAGAATGGGGCTGCTTGCTTATCTTGCCACTTGAAACTTCAAACGCATGCTGGGTATGGTGGTGTCCCTGCCAGGCTCCTATCACAGTCCTGCTGTGAAAGTGCGAACGTCTGCAGATAGCTGGCAGCCAGAAGGGGCTATCCTGGAAAGCTGTCGCTCAGCCTCATCTGCCCATGGCAGTGCTCGCACAGAGGCACAGAAAATGGGGCTGCTTGCTTGTCTTGCCACCTCAAACTTCAAACGTAGCCTGGGAAAGGTGGTGTCCCAGCCAGGCTCCTTTCGCAGCCCTCCTCCGAAAGTGCGAACGTCTGCAGATAGCTGGCAGCCAGAAGGGGCTAGCCTGCAAAGCTGTTGCTCAGCCTCATCTGCCCATGGCAGTGCTCGCACAGAGGCACAGAGACTGGGGCTGCTTGCTTATCTTGCCACTTGAAACTTCAAAGGCATGCTGGGAATGGTGGTGTCCCTGCCAGGCTCCTATCACAGCCCTGCTCCGAAAGTGCGAACGTCTGCAGATAGCTGGCAGGCAGAAGGGGCTAGCCTGGAAAGCTGTTGCTCAGCCTCATCTGCCCATGGCAGTGCTCGCACAGAGGCACAGAGAATGGGGCTGCTTGCTTGTCTTGCCACCTCAAACTTTAAACGCATGCTGGGAATGGTGGTGTCTCAGCCAGGCTCCTTTCGCAGCCCTGCTCCGAAAGTGCGAACGTCTGCAGATAGCTGGCAGCCAGAAGGGGCTAGCCTGGAAAGCTGTTGCTCAGCCTCATCTGCCCATGGCACTGTTCGCATAGAGGCACAGAGAATGGGGCTGCTTGCTTGTCTTGCCACTTGAAACTTCAAACGCATGCTGGGAAAGTTGGTGTCCCTGCCAGGCTCCTATCACAGCCCTGCTCCGAAAGTGCGAACGTCTGCAGATAGCTGGCAGCCAGAAGGGGCTAGCCTGGAAAGCTGTCGCTCAGCCTCATCTGCCCATGGCAGTGCTCGCACAGAGGCACAGAGAATGGGGCTGATTTCTTATCTTGCCACTTGAAACTTCAAACACATGCTGGGAATGGTGGTGTCCCTGCCAGGCTCCTATCACAGCCCTGCTCCGAAATTGCGAACGTCTGCAGATAGCTGGCAGGCAGAAGGGGCTAGCCTGGAAAGCTGTTGCTCAGCCTCATCTGCCCATGGCAGTGCTCGCACAGAGGCACAGAGAATGGGGCTGCTTGCTTGTCTTGCCACCTCAAACTTAAAACGTAGCCTGGGAAAGTTGGTGTCCCAGCCAGGCTCCTTTCGCGGCCCTGCTCCGAAAGTGCGAACGTCTGCAGATAGCTCTCAGCCAGAAGGGGCTAGCCTGGAAAGCTGTTGCTCAGCCTCATCTGCCCATGGCACTGTTCGCATAGAGGCACAGAGAATGGGGCTGCTTGCTTGTCTTGCAACTTGAAACTTCAAACGCATGCTGGGAAAGTTGGTGTCCCAGCCAGGCTCCTTTCGCAGCCCTGCTCCGAAAGTGCGAACGTCTGCAGATAGCTGGCAGCCAGAAGGGGCTAGCCTGGAAAGCTGTTGCTCAGCGTCATCTGCCCATGGCACTGTTCGCATAGAGGCACAGAGAATGGGGCTGCTTGCTTATCTTGCCACTTGAAACTTCAAAAGCATGCTAGGAAAGTTGGTGTCCCTGCCAGGCTCCTATCACAGCCCTGCTCCGAAAGTGCGAACGTCTGCAGATAGCTGGCAGGCAGAAGGGGCTAGCCTGGAAAGCTGTTGCTCAGCCTCATCTGCCCATGGCAGTGCTCGCACAGAGGCACAGAGAATGGGGCTGCTTGCTTGTCTTGCCACCTCAAACTTCAAACGTAGCCTGGGAAAGTTGGTGTCCCAGCCAGGCTTCTTTCGCAGCCCTGCTCCGAAAGTGCGAACGTCTGCAGATAGCTGGCAGCCAGAAGGGGCTAGCCTGGAAAGCTGTTGCTCAGCCTCATCTGCCCATGGCAGTGCTCTCATAGAGGCACAGAGAATGGGGCTGCTTGCTTGTCTTGCAACTTCAAACTTCAAACGCATGCTGGGAAAGTTGGTGTCCCAGCCAGGCTCCTTTCGCAGCCCTGCTCCGAAAGTGCGAACGTCTGCAGATAGCTGGCAGCCAGAAGGGGCTAGCGTGGAAAGCTGTTGCTCAGCCTCATCTGCCCATGGCACTGTTCGCATAGAGGCACAGAGAATGGGGCTGCTTGCTTATCTTGCCACTTGAAACTTCAAAAGCATGCTAGAAATGGTGGTGTCCCTGCCAGGCTCCTATCACAGCGCTGCTCCGAAAGTGCGAACGTCTGCAGATAGCTGGCAGGCAGAAGGGTCTAGCCTGGAAAGCTGTTGCTCAGCCTCATCTGCCCATGGCAGTGCTCGCACAGAGGCACAGAGAATGGGGCTCCTTGCTTGTCTTGCCACCTCAAACTTCAAACGTAGCCTGGGAAAGTTGGTGTCCCAGCCAGGCTCCTTTCGCAGCCCTGCTCCGAAAGTGCGAACGTCTGCAGATAGCTGGCAGCCAGAAGGGGCTAGCCTGGAAAGCTGTTGCTCAGCCTCATCTGCCCATGGCAGTGCTCGCACAGAGGCACAGAGAATGGGGCTGCTTGCTTATCTTGCCACCTCAAACTTAAAACGTAGCCTGGGAAAGTTGGTGTCCCAGCCAGGCTCCTTTCGCAGCCCTGCTCCGAAAGTGCGAACGTCTGCAGATAGCTGGCAGCCAGAAGGGGCTAGCCTGGAAAGCTGTTGCTCAGCCTCATCTGCCCATGGCACTGTTCGCATAGAGGCACAGAGAATGGGGCTGCTTGCTTGTCTTGCCACCTGAAACTTCAAACGCATGCTGGGAAAGTTGGTGTCCCAGCCAGGCTCCTTTCGCAGCCCTCCTCCGAAAGTGCGAACGTCTGCAGATAGCTGGCAGCCAGAAGGGGCTAGCCTGCAAAGCTGTTGCTCAGCCTCATCTGCCCATGGCAGTGCTCGCACAGAGGCACAGAGACTGGGGCTGCTTGCTTATCTTGCCACTTGAAACTTCAAAGGCATGCTGGGAATGGTGGTGTCCCTGCCAGGCTCCTATCACAGCCCTGCTCCGAAAGTGCGAACGTCTGCAGATAGCTGCCAGGCAGAAGGGGCTAGCCTGGAAAGCTGTTGCTCAGCCTCATCTGCCCATGGCAGTGCTCGCACAGAGGCACAGAGAATGGGGCTGCTTGCGTGTCTTGCCACCTCAAACTTCAAACGTAGCCTGGGAAAGTTGGTGTCCCAGCCAGGCTCCTTTCGCAGCCCTGCTCCGAAAGTGCGAACGTCTGCAGATAGCTGGCAGCCAGAAGGGGCTAGCCTGGAAAGCTGTTGCTCAGCCTCATCTGCCCATGGCACTGTTCGCATAGAGGCACAGAGAATGGGGCTTCTTGCTTGTCTTGCCACTTGAAACTTCAAACGCATGCTGGGAAAGTTGGTGTTCCTGCCAGGCTCCAATCACAGCCCTGCTCCGAAAGTGCGAACGTCTGCAGATAGCTGGCAGCCAGAAGGGGCTAGCCTGGAAAGCTGTTGCTCAGCCTCATCTGCCCATGGCAGTGCTCGCACAGAGGCACAGAGAATGGGGCTCCTTGCTTGTCTTGCCACCTCAAACTTCAAACGTAGCCTGGGAAAGTTGGTGTCCCAGCCAGGCTCCTTTCGCAGCCCTGCTCCGAAAGTGCGAACGTCTGCAGATAGCTGGCAGGCAGAAGGGGCTATCCTGGAAAGCTGTTGCTCAGCCTCATCTGCCCATGGCAGTGCTGGCACAGAGGCACAGAGAATGGGGCTGCTTGCTTGTCTTGCCACCTCAAACTTCAAACGTAGCCTGGGAAAGTTGGTGTCCCAGCCAGGCTCCTTTCGCAGCCCTGCTCCGAAAGTGCGAACGTCTGCAGATAGCTGGCAGCCAGAAGGGGCTAGCCTGGAAAGCTGTTGCTCAGCCTCATCTGCCCATGGCAGTGCTCGCACAGAGGCACAGAGAATGGGGCTGCTTGCTTCTCTTGCCACTTGAAACTTCAAACACATGCTGGGAATGGTGGTGTCCCTGCCAGGCTCCTATCACAGCCCTGCTCCGAAAGTGCGAACGTCTGCAGATAGCTGGCAGCCAGAAGGGGCTAGCCTGGAAAGCTGTTGCTCAGCCTCATCTGCCCATGGCACTGTTCGCATAGAGGCACAGAGAATGGGGCTGCTTGCTTATCTTGCCACTTGAAACTTCAAACACATGCTGGGAATGGTGGTGTCCCTGCTAGGCTCCTATCACAGCCCTGCTCCGAAAGTGCGAACGTCTGCAGATAGCTGGCAGGCAGAAGGGGCTAGCCTGGAAAGCTGTTGCTCAGCCTCATCTGCCCATGGCAGTGCTCGCACAGAGGCACAGAGAATGGGACTCCTTGCTTCTCTTGCCTCCTCAAACTTCAAACGTAGCCTGGGAAAGTTGGTGTCCCAGCCAGGCTCCTTTCGCAGCCCTGCTCCGAAAGTGCGAACGTCTGCAGATAGCTGGCAGGCAGAAGAGGCTATCCTGGAAAGCTGTTGCTCAGCCTCATCTGCCCATGGCACTGTTCGCATAGAGACACAGAGAATGGGGCTGCTTGCTTATCTTGCCATTTGAAACTTCAAACGCATGCTGGGAATGATGGTGTCCCTTCCAGGCTCCTTTCGCAGCCCTGCACCGAAAGTGCGAACGTCTGCAGATAGCTGGCAGGCAGAAGGGGCTAGCCTGGAAAGCTGTTGCTCAGCCTCATCTGCCCATGGCAGTGCTCGCACAGAGGCACAGAGAATGGGGCTGCTTGCTTGTCTTGCCACTTGCAACTTCAAACATAGCCTGGGAAAGTTGGTGTCCCAGCCAGGCTCCTTTCGCAGCCCTGCTCCGAAAGTGCGAACGTCTGCAGATAGCTGGCAGGCAGAAGGGGCTAGCCTGGAAAGCTGTTGCTCAGCCTCATCTGCCCATGGCACTGTTCGCATAGAGGCACAGAGAATGGGGCTGCTTGCTTGTCTTGCCACTTGAAACTTCAAACGCATGCTGGGAAATTTGGTGTCCCTGCCAGGCTCCTTTCGCAGCCCTGCTCCGAAAGTGCGAACGTCTGCAGATAGCTGGCAGCCAGAAGGGGCTAGCGTGGAAAGCTGTTGCTCAGCCTCATCTGCCCATGGCACTGTTCGCATAGAGGCACAGAGAATGGGGCTGCTTGCTTATCTTGCCACTTGAAACTTCAAAAGCATGCTAGGAATGGTGGTGTCCCTGCCAGGCTCCTATCACAGCCCTGCTCCGAAAGTGCGAACGTCTGCAGATAGCTGGCAGCCAGAAGGGGCTATCCTGGAAAGCTGTTGCTCAGCGTCATCTGCCCATGGCAGTGCTCGCACAGAGGCACAGAGAATGGGGCTGCTTGCTTGTCTTGCCACTTGAAACTTCAAACGCATGCTGGGAAAGTTGGTGTCCCTGCCAGGCTCCTTTCGCAGCCCTGCTCCGAAAGTGCGAACGTCTGCAGATAGCTGGCAGCCAGAAGGGGCTAGCCTGCAAAGCTGTTGCTCAGCCTCATCTGCCCATGGCACTGTTCGCATAGAGGCACAGAGAATGGGGCTGCTTGCTTGTCTTGCCACTTGAAACTTCAAAAGCATGCTAGGAATGGTGGTGTCCCTGCCAGGCTCCTATCACAGTCCTGCTGTGAAAGTGCGAACGTCTGCAGATAGCTGGCAGCCAGAAGGGGCTAGCCTGGAAAGCTGTTGCTCAGCCTCATCTGCCCATGGCAGTGCTCGCACAGAGGCACAGAGAATGGGGCTCCTTGCTTGTCTTGCCACCTCAAACTTCAAACGTAGCCTGGGAAAGTTGGTGTCCCAGCCAGGCTCCTTTCGCAGCCCTGCTCCGAAAGTGCGAACGTCTGCAGATAGCTGGCAGGCAGAAGGGGCTATCCTGGAAAGCTGTTGCTCAGCCTCATCTGCCCATGGCAGTGCTCGCACAGAGGCACAGAGAATGGGGCTGCTTGCTTGTCTTGCCACTTGAAACTTCAAACGCATGCTGGGAAAGTTGGTGTCCCTGCCAGGCTCCTTTCGCAGCCCTGCTCCGAAAGTGCGAACGTCTGCAGATAGCTGGCAGCCAGAAGGGGCTAGCCTGCAAAGCTGTTGCTCAGTCTCATCTGCCCATGGCACTGTTCGCATAGAGGCACAGAGAATGGGGCTGCTTGCTTGTCTTGCCACTTGAAACTTCAAAAGCATGCTAGTAATGGTGGTGTCCCTGCCAGGCTCCTATCACAGTCCTGCTGTGAAAGTGCGAACGTCTGCAGATAGCTGGCAGCCAGAAGGGGCTATCCTGGAAAGCTGTTGCTCAGCCTCATCTGCCCATGGCAGTGCTCGCACAGAGGCACAGAGAATGGGGCTGCTTGCTTGTCTTGCCACCTCAAACTTCAAACGTAGCCTAGGAAAGTTGGTGTCCCAGCCAGGCTCCTTTCGCAGCCCTGCTCCGAAAGTGCGAACGTCTGCAGATAGCTGGCAGCCAGAAGGGGCTAGCCTGCAAAGCTGTTGCTCAGCCTCATCTGCCCATGGCAGTGCTCGCACAGAGGCACAGAGACTGGGGCTGCTTGCTTATCTTGCCACTTGAAACTTCAAACGCATGCTGGGAATGGTGGTGTCCCTGCCAGGCTCCTATCACAGCCCTGCTCCGAAAGTGCGAACGTCTGCAGATAGCTGGCAGGCAGAAGCGGCTAGCCTGGAAAGCTGTTGCTCAGCCTCATCTGCCCATGGCACTGTTCGCATAGAGGCACAGAGAATGGGGCTGCTTGCTTATCTTGCCACTTGAAACTTCAAACACATGCTGGGAATGGTGGTGTCCCTGCTAGGCTCCTATCACAGCCCTGCTCCGAAAGTGCGAACGTCTGCAGATAGCTGGCAGCCAGAAGGGGCTAGCCTGGAAAGCTGTTGCTCAGCCTCATCTGCCCATGGCAGTGCTCGCACAGAGGCACAGAGAATGGGGCTGCTTGCTTGTCTTGCCACTTGAAACTTCAAACGTAGCCTGGGAAAGTTGGTGTCCCAGCCAGGCTCCTTTCGCAGCCCTGCTCCGAAAGTGCGAACGTCTGCAGATAGCTGGCAGGCAGAAGAGGCTATCCTGGAAAGCTGTTGCTCAGCCTCATCTGCCCATGGCACTGTTCGCATAGAGGCACAGAGAATGGGGCTGCTTGCTTATCTTGCCACTTGAAACTTCAAAAGCATGCTAGGAATGGTGGTGTCCCTGCCAGGCTCCTATCACAGTCCTGCTGTGAAAGTGCGAACGTCTGCAGATAGCTGGCAGCCAGAAGGGGCTATCCTGGAAAGCTGTCGCTCAGCCTCATCTGCCCATGGCAGTGCTCGCACAGAGGCACAGAGAATGGGGCTGCTTGCTTGTCTTGCCACCTCAAACTTCAAACGTAGCCTGGGAAAGTTGGAGTCCCACCCAGGCTCCTTTCGCAGCCCTCCTCCGAAAGTGCGAACGTCTGCAGATAGCTGGCAGCCAGAAGGGGCTAGCCTGCAAAGCTGTTGCTCAGCCTCATCTGCCCATGGCAGTGCTCGCACAGAGGCACAGAGACTGGGGCTGCTTGCTTATCTTGCCACTTGAAACTTCAAAGGCATGCTGGGAGTGGTGGTGTCCCTGCCAGGCTCCTATCACAGCCCTGCTCCGAAAGTGCGAACGTCTGCAGATAGCTGGCAGGCAGAAGGGGCTAGCCTGGAAAGCTGTTGCTCAGCCTCATCTGCCCATGGCAGTGCTCGCACAGAGGCACAGAGACTGGGGCTGCTTGCTTGTCTTGCCACTTGAAACTTCAAACGCATGCTGGGAAAGTTGGTGTCCCTGCCAGGCTCCTTTCGCAGCCCTGCTCCGAAAGTGCGAACGTCTGCAGATAGCTGGCAGCCAGAAGGGGCTAGCCTGCAAAGCTGTTGCTCAGCCTCATCTGCCCATGGCACTGTTCGCATAGAGGCACAGAGAATGGGGCTGCTTGCTTGTCTTGCCACTTGAAACTTCAAAAGCATGCTAGGAATGGTGGTGTCCCTGCCAGGCTCCTATCACAGTCCTGCTGTGAAAGTGCGAACGTCTGCAGATAGCTGGCAGCCAGAAGGGGCTATCCTGGAAAGCTGTTGCTCAGCCTCATCTGCCCATGGCAGTGCTCGCACAGAGGCACAGAGAATGGGGCTGCTTGCTTGTCTTGCCACCTCAAACTTCAAACGTAGCCTGGGAAAGTTGGTGTCCCAGCCAGGCTCCTTTCGCAGCCCTGCTCCGAAAGTGCGAACGTCTGCAGATAGCTGGCAGCCAGAAGGGGCTAGCCTGCAAAGCTGTTGCTCAGCCTCATCTGCCCATGGCAGTGCTCGCACAGAGGCACAGAGACTGGGGCTGCTTGCTTATCTTGCCACTTGAAACTTCAAACGCATGCTGGGAATGGTGGTGTCCCTGCCAGGCTCCTATCACAGCCCTGCTCCGAAAGTGCGAACGTCTGCAGATAGCTGGCAGGCAGAAGGGGCTAGCCTGGAAAGCTGTTGCTCAGCCTCATCTGCCCATGGCACTGTTCGCATAGAGGCACAGAGAATGGGGCTGCTTGCTTATCTTGCCACTTGAAACTTCAAACACATGCTGGGAATGGTGGTGTCCCTGCTAGGCTCCTATCACAGCCCTGCTCCGAAAGTGCGAACGTCTGCAGACAGCTGGCAGCCAGAAGGGGCTAGCCTGGAAAGCTGTTGCTCAGCCTCATCTGCCCATGGCAGTGCTCGCACAGAGGCACAGAGAATGGGACTCCTTGCTTGTCTTGCCACCTCAAACTTCAAACGTAGCCTGGGAATGTTGGTGTCCCAGCCAGGCTCCTTTCGCAGCCCTGCTCCGAAAGTGCGAACGTCTGCAGATAGCTGGCAGGCAGAAGAGGCTATCCTGGAAAGCTGTTGCTCAGCCTCATCTGCCCATGGCACTGTTCGCATAGAGACACAGAGAATGGGGCTGCTTGCTTATCTTGCCATTTGAAACTTCAAACGCATGCTGGGAATGATGGTGTCCCTGCCAGGCTCCTTTCGCAGCCCTGCTCCGAAAGTGCGAACGTCTGCAGATAGCTGGCAGCCAGAAGGGGCTAGCCTGGAAAGCTGTTGCTCAGCCTCATCTGCCCATGGCACTGTTCGCATAGAGGCACAGAGAATGGGGCTGCTTGCTTGTCTTTCCACCTCAAACTTCAAACGTAGCCTGGGAAAGTTGGTGTCCCAGCCAGGCTCCTTTCGCAGCCCTGCTGCGAAAGTGCGAACGTCTGCAGATAGCTGGCAGGCAGAAGGGGCTAGCCTGGAAAGCTGTTGCTCAGCCTCATCTGCCCATGGCACTGTTCGCATAGAGGCACAGAGAATGGGGCTGCTTGCTTGTCTTGCCACTTGAAACTTCAAACGCATGCTGGGAAAGTTGGTGTCCCTGCCAGGCTCCTTTCGCAGCCCTGCTCCGAAAGTGCGAACGTCTGCAGATAGCTGGCAGCCAGAAGGGGCTAGCCTGCAAAGCTGTTGCTCAGCCTCATCTGCCCATGGCACTGTTCGCATAGAGGCACAGAGAATGGGGCTGCTTGCTTGTCTTGCCACTTGAAACTTCAAAAGCATGCTAGTAATGGTGGTGTCCCTGCCAGGCTCCTATCACAGTCCTGCTGTGAAAGTGCGAACGTCTGCAGATAGCTGGCAGCCAGAAGGGGCTATCCTGGAAAGCTGTTGCTCAGCCTCATCTGCCCATGGCAGTGCTCGCACAGAGGCACAGAGAATGGGGCTGCTTGCTTGTCTTGCCACCTCAAACTTCAAACGTAGCCTAGGAAAGTTGGTGTCCCAGCCAGGCTCCTTTCGCAGCCCTGCTCCGAAAGTGCGAACGTCTGCAGATAGCTGGCAGCCAGAAGGGGCTAGCCTGCAAAGCTGTTGCTCAGCCTCATCTGCCCATGGCAGTGCTCGCACAGAGGCACAGAGAATGGGGCTGCTTGCTTATCTTGCCACTTGAAACTTCAAACGCATGCTGGGAATGGTGGTGTCCCTGCCAGGCTCCTATCACAGCCCTGCTCCGAAAGTGCGAACGTCTGCAGATAGCTGGCAGGCAGAAGGGGCTAGCCTGGAAAGCTGTTGCTCAGCCTCATCTGCCCATGGCACTGTTCGCATAGAGGCACAGAGAATGGGGCTGCTTGCTTGTCTTGCCACCTCAAACTTCAAACGTAGCCTGGGAAAGTTGGTGTCCCAGCCAGGCTCCTTTCG
This sequence comes from Opisthocomus hoazin, assembly GCF_030867145.1. NCBI lineage: Eukaryota > Metazoa > Chordata > Aves > Opisthocomiformes > Opisthocomidae > Opisthocomus > Opisthocomus hoazin. The sequence continues at coordinate 12,902,852 of NC_134426.1, forward strand.
CAGCCCTGCTCCGAAAGTGCGAACGTCTGCAGATAGCTGGCAGCCAGAAGGGGCTAGCCTGCAAAGCTGTTGCTCAGCCTCATCTGCCCATGGCAGTGCTCGCACAGAGGCACAGAGACTGGGGCTGCTTGCTTATCTTGCCACTTGAAACTTCAAACGCATGCTGGGAATGGTGGTGTCCCTGCCAGGCTCCTATCACAGCCCTGCTCCGAAAGTGCGAACGTCTGCAGATAGCTGGCAGGCAGAAGGGGCTAGCCTGGAAAGCTGTTGCTCAGCCTCATCTGCCCATGGCACTGTTCGCATAGAGGCACAGAGAATGGGGCTGCTTGCTTATCTTGCCACTTGAAACTTCAAACACATGCTGGGAATGGTGGTGTCCCTGCTAGGCTCCTATCACAGCCCTGCTCCGAAAGTGCGAACGTCTGCAGACAGCTGGCAGCCAGAAGGGGCTAGCCTGGAAAGCTGTTGCTCAGCCTCATCTGCCCATGGCAGTGCTCGCACAGAGGCACAGAGAATGGGACTCCTTGCTTGTCTTGCCACCTCAAACTTCAAACGTAGCCTGGGAATGTTGGTGTCCCAGCCAGGCTCCTTTCGCAGCCCTGCTCCGAAAGTGCGAACGTCTGCAGATAGCTGGCAGGCAGAAGAGGCTATCCTGGAAAGCTGTTGCTCAGCCTCATCTGCCCATGGCACTGTTCGCATAGAGACACAGAGAATGGGGCTGCTTGCTTATCTTGCCATTTGAAACTTCAAACGCATGCTGGGAATGATGGTGTCCCTGCCAGGCTCCTTTCGCAGCCCTGCTCCGAAAGTGCGAACGTCTGCAGATAGCTGGCAGCCAGAAGGGGCTAGCCTGGAAAGCTGTTGCTCAGCCTCATCTGCCCATGGCACTGTTCGCATAGAGGCACAGAGAATGGAGCTGCTTGCTTGTCTTTCCACCTCAAACTTCAAACGTAGCCTGGGAAAGTTGGTGTCCCAGCCAGGCTCCTTTCGCAGCCCTGCTCCGAAAGTGCGAACGTCTGCAGATAGCTGGCAGGCAGAAGGGGCTAGCCTGGAAAGCTGTTGCTCAGCCTCATCTGCCCATGGCACTGTTCGCATAGAGGCACAGAGAATGGGGCTGCTTGCTTGTCTTGCCACTTGAAACTTCAAACGCATGCTGGGAAAGTTGGTGTCCCTGCCAGGCTCCTTTCGCAGCCCTGCTCCGAAAGTGCGAACGTCTGCAGATAGCTGGCAGCCAGAAGGGGCTAGCCTGCAAAGCTGTTGCTCAGCCTCATCTGCCCATGGCACTGTTCGCATAGAGGCACAGAGAATGGGGCTGCTTGCTTGTCTTGCCACTTGAAACTTCAAAAGCATGCTAGTAATGGTGGTGTCCCTGCCAGGCTCCTATCACAGTCCTGCTGTGAAAGTGCGAACGTCTGCAGATAGCTGGCAGCCAGAAGGGGCTAGCCTGGAAAGCTGTTGCTCAGCCTCATCTGCCCATGGCAGTGCTCGCACAGAGGCACAGAGAATGGGGCTGCTTGCTTGTCTTGCCACCTCAAACTTCAAACGTAGCCTAGGAAAGTTGGTGTCCCAGCCAGGCTCCTTTCGCAGCCCTGCTCCGAAAGTGCGAACGTCTGCAGATAGCTGGCAGCCAGAAGGGGCTAGCCTGCAAAGCTGTTGCTCAGCCTCATCTGCCCATGGCAGTGCTCGCACAGAGGCACAGAGACTGGGGCTGCTTGCTTATCTTGCCACTTGAAACTTCAAACGCATGCTGGGAATGGTGGTGTCCCTGCCAGGCTCCTATCACAGCCCTGCTCCGAAAGTGCGAACGTCTGCAGATAGCTGGCAGGCAGAAGGGGCTAGCCTGGAAAGCTGTTGCTCAGCCTCATCTGCCCATGGCACTGTTCGCATAGAGGCACAGAGAATGGGGCTGCTTGCTTGTCTTGCCACTTGAAACTTCACACGCATGCTGGGAAAGTTGGTGTCCCTGCCAGGCTCCTTTCGCAGCCCTGCTCCGAAAGTGCGAACGTCTGCAGATAGCTGGCAGCCAGAAGGGGCTAGCCTGCAAAGCTGTTGCTCAGCCTCATCTGCCCATGGCAGTGTTCGCATAGAGGCACAGAGAATGGGGCTGCTTGCTTGTCTTGCCACTTGAAACTTCAAAAGCATGCTAGTAATGGTGGTGTCCCTGCCAGGCTCCTATCACAGTCCTGCTGTGAAAGTGCGAACGTCTGCAGATAGCTGGCAGCCAGAAGGGGCTAGCCTGGAAAGCTGTTGCTCAGCCTCATCTGCCCATGGCAGTGCTCGCACAGAGGCACAGAGAATGGGGCTGCTTGCTTGTCTTGCCACCTCAAACTTCAAACGTAGCCTAGGAAAGTTGGTGTCCCAGCCAGGCTCCTTTCGCAGCCCTGCTCCGAAAGTGCGAACGTCTGCAGATAGCTGGCAGCCAGAAGGGGCTAGCCTGCAAAGCTGTTGCTCAGCCTCATCTGCCCATGGCAGTGCTCGCACAGAGGCACAGAGACTGGGGCTGCTTGCTTATCTTGCCACTTGAAACTTCAAACGCATGCTGGGAATGGTGGTGTCCCTGCCAGGCTCCTATCACAGCCCTGCTCCGAAAGTGCGAACGTCTGCAGATAGCTGGCAGGCAGAAGGGGCTAGCCTGGAAAGCTGTTGCTCAGCCTCATCTGCCCATGGCACTGTTCGCATAGAGGCACAGAGAATGGGGCTGCTTGCTTGTCTTGCCACTTGAAACTTCAAACGCATGCTGGGAAAGTTGGTGTCCCTGCCAGGCTCCTTTCGCAGCCCTGCTCCGAAAGTGCGAACGTCTGCAGATAGCTGGCAGCCAGAAGGGGCTAGCCTGCAAAGCTGTTGCTCAGCCTCATCTGCCCATGGCACTGTTCGCATAGAGGCACAGAGAATGGGGCTGCTTGCTTGTCTTGCCACTTGAAACTTCAAAAGCATGCTAGTAATGGTGGTGTCCCTGCCAGGCTCCTATCACAGTCCTGCTGTGAAAGTGCGAACGTCTGCAGATAGCTGGCAGCCAGAAGGGGCTATCCTGGAAAGCTGTTGCTCAGCCTCATCTGCCCATGGCAGTGCTCGCACAGAGGCACAGAGAATGGGGCTGCTTGCTTGTCTTGCCACCTCAAACTTCAAACGTAGCCTAGGAAAGTTGGTGTCCCAGCCAGGCTCCTTTCGCAGCCCTGCTCCGAAAGTGCGAACGTCTGCAGATAGCTGGCAGCCAGAAGGGGCTAGCCTGCAAAGCTGTTGCTCAGCCTCATCTGCCCATGGCAGTGCTCGCACAGAGGCACAGAGACTGGGGCTGCTTGCTTATCTTGCCACTTGAAACTTCAAACGCATGCTGGGAATGGTGGTGTCCCTGCCAGGCTCCTATCACAGCCCTGCTCCGAAAGTGCGAACGTCTGCAGATAGCTGGCAGGCAGAAGCGGCTAGCCTGGAAAGCTGTTGCTCAGCCTCATCTGCCCATGGCACTGTTCGCATAGAGGCACAGAGAATGGGGCTGCTTGCTTATCTTGCCACTTGAAACTTCAAACACATGCTGGGAATGGTGGTGTCCCTGCTAGGCTCCTATCACAGCCCTGCTCCGAAAGTGCGAACGTCTGCAGATAGCTGGCAGCCAGAAGGGGCTAGCCTGGAAAGCTGTTGCTCAGCCTCATCTGCCCATGGCAGTGCTCGCACAGAGGAACAGAGAATGGGACTCCTTGCTTGTCTTGCCACCTCAAACTTCAAACGTAGCCTGGGAAAGTTGGTGTCCCAGCCAGGCTCCTTTCGCAGCCCTGCTCCGAAAGTGCGAACGTCTGCAGATAGCTGGCAGGCAGAAGAGGCTATCCTGGAAAGCTGTTGCTCAGCCTCATCTGCCCATGGCACTGTTCGCATAGAGGCACAGAGAATGGGGCTGCTTGCTTATCTTGCCACTTGAAACTTCAAAAGCATGCTAGGAATGGTGGTGTCCCTGCCAGGCTCCTATCACAGTCCTGCTGTGAAAGTGCGAACGTCTGCAGATAGCTGGCAGCCAGAAGGGGCTATCCTGGAAAGCTGTCGCTCAGCCTCATCTGCCCATGGCAGTGCTCGCACAGAGGCACAGAGAATGGGGCTGCTTGCTTGTCTTGCCACCTCAAACTTCAAACGTAGCCTGGGAAAGTTGGAGTCCCACCCAGGCTCCTTTCGCAGCCCTCCTCCGAAAGTGCGAACGTCTGCAGATAGCTGGCAGCCAGAAGGGGCTAGCCTGCAAAGCTGTTGCTCAGCCTCATCTGCCCATGGCAGTGCTCGCACAGAGGCACAGAGACTGGGGCTGCTTGCTTATCTTGCCACTTGAAACTTCAAAGGCATGCTGGGAGTGGTGGTGTCCCTGCCAGGCTCCTATCACAGCCCTGCTCCGAAAGTGCGAACGTCTGCAGATAGCTGGCAGGCAGAAGGGGCTAGCCTGGAAAGCTGTTGCTCAGCCTCATCTGCCCATGGCAGTGCTCGCACAGAGGCACAGAGACTGGGGCTGCTTGCTTGTCTTGCCACTTGAAACTTCAAACGCATGCTGGGAAAGTTGGTGTCCCTGCCAGGCTCCTTTCGCAGCCCTGCTCCGAAAGTGCGAACGTCTGCAGATAGCTGGCAGCCAGAAGGGGCTAGCCTGCAAAGCTGTTGCTCAGCCTCATCTGCCCATGGCACTGTTCGCATAGAGGCACAGAGAATGGGGCTGCTTGCTTGTCTTGCCACTTGAAACTTCAAAAGCATGCTAGGAATGGTGGTGTCCCTGCCAGGCTCCTATCACAGTCCTGCTGTGAAAGTGCGAACGTCTGCAGATAGCTGGCAGCCAGAAGGGGCTATCCTGGAAAGCTGTTGCTCAGCCTCATCTGCCCATGGCAGTGCTCGCACAGAGGCACAGAGAATGGGGCTGCTTGCTTGTCTTGCCACCTCAAACTTCAAACGTAGCCTGGGAAAGTTGGTGTCCCAGCCAGGCTCCTTTCGCAGCCCTGCTCCGAAAGTGCGAACGTCTGCAGATAGCTGGCAGCCAGAAGGGGCTAGCCTGCAAAGCTGTTGCTCAGCCTCATCTGCCCATGGCAGTGCTCGCACAGAGGCACAGAGACTGGGGCTGCTTGCTTATCTTGCCACTTGAAACTTCAAACGCATGCTGGGAATGGTGGTGTCCCTGCCAGGCTCCTATCACAGCCCTGCTCCGAAAGTGCGAACGTCTGCAGATAGCTGGCAGGCAGAAGGGGCTAGCCTGGAAAGCTGTTGCTCAGCCTCATCTGCCCATGGCACTGTTCGCATAGAGGCACAGAGAATGGGGCTGCTTGCTTATCTTGCCACTTGAAACTTCAAACACATGCTGGGAATGGTGGTGTCCCTGCTAGGCTCCTATCACAGCCCTGCTCCGAAAGTGCGAACGTCTGCAGACAGCTGGCAGCCAGAAGGGGCTAGCCTGGAAAGCTGTTGCTCAGCCTCATCTGCCCATGGCAGTGTTCGCACAGAGGCACAGAGAATGGGACTCCTTGCTTGTCTTGCCACCTCAAACTTCAAACGTAGCCTGGGAATGTTGGTGTCCCAGCCAGGCTCCTTTCGCAGCCCTGCTCCGAAAGTGCGAACGTCTGCAGATAGCTGGCAGGCAGAAGAGGCTATCCTGGAAAGCTGTTGCTCAGCCTCATCTGCCCATGGCAGTGCTGGCACAGAGGCACAGAGAATGGGGCTGCTTGCTTATCTTGCCATTTGAAACTTCAAACGCATGCTGGGAATGATGGTGTCCCTGCCAGGCTCCTTTCGCAGCCCTGCTCCGAAAGTGCGAACGTCTGCAGATAGCTGGCAGGCAGAAGGGGCTAGCCTGGAAAGCTGTTGCTCAGCCTCATCTGCCCATGGCACTGTTCGCATAGAGGCACAGAGAATGGGGCTGCTTGCTTGTCTTTCCACCTCAAACTTCAAACGTAGCCTGGGAAAGTTGGTGTCCCAGCCAGGCTCCTTTCGCAGCCCTGCTCCGAAAGTGCGAACGTCTGCAGATAGCTGGCAGGCAGAAGGGGCTAGCCTGGAAAGCTGTTGCTCAGCCTCATCTGCCCATGGCACTGTTCGCATAGAGGCACAGAGAATGGGGCTGCTTGCTTGTCTTGCCACTTGAAACTTCAAACGCATGCTGGGAAAGTTGGTGTCCCTGCCAGGCTCCTTTCGCAGCCCTGCTCCGAAAGTGCGAACGTCTGCAGATAGCTGGCAGCCAGAAGGGGCTAGCCTGGAAAGCTGTTGCTCAGCCTCATCTGCCCATGGCACTGTTCGCATAGAGGCACAGAGAATGGGGCTGCTTGCTTGTCTTGCCACTTGAAACTTCAAAAGCATGCTAGTAATGGTGGTGTCCCTGCCAGGCTCCTATCACAGTCCTGCTGTGAAAGTGCGAACGTCTGCAGATAGCTGGCAGCCAGAAGGGGCTATCCTGGAAAGCTGTTGCTCAGCCTCATCTGCCCATGGCAGTGCTCGCACAGAGGCACAGAGAATGGGGCTGCTTGCTTGTCTTGCCACCTCAAACTTCAAACGTAGCCTAGGAAAGTTGGTGTCCCAGCCAGGCTCCTTTCGCAGCCCTGCTCCGAAAGTGCGAACGTCTGCAGATAGCTGGCAGCCAGAAGGGGCTAGCCTGCAAAGCTGTTGCTCAGCCTCATCTGCCCATGGCAGTGCTCGCACAGAGGCACAGAGACTGGGGCTGCTTGCTTATCTTGCCACTTGAAACTTCAAACGCATGCTGGGAATGGTGGTGTCCCTGCCAGGCTCCTATCACAGCCCTGCTCCGAAAGTGCGAACGTCTGCAGATAGCTGGCAGGCAGAAGGGGCTAGCCTGGAAAGCTGTTGCTCAGCCTCATCTGCCCATGGCACTGTTCGCATAGAGGCACAGAGAATGGGGCTGCTTGCTTATCTTGCCACTTGAAACTTCAAACACATGCTGGGAATGGTGGTGTCCCTGCTAGGCTCCTATCACAGCCCTGCTCCGAAAGTGCGAACGTCTGCAGATAGCTGGCAGCCAGAAGGGGCTAGCCTGGAAAGCTGTTGCTCAGCCTCATCTGCCCATGGCAGTGCTCGCACAGAGGCACAGAGAATGGGACTCCTTGCTTGTCTTGCCACCTCAAACTTCAAACGTAGCCTGGGAAAGTTGGTGTCCCAGCCAGGCTCCTATCGCAGCCCTGCTCCGAAAGTGCGAACGTCTGCAGATAGCTGGCAGGCAGAAGAGGCTATCCTGGAAAGCTGTTGCTCAGCCTCATCTGCCCATGGCACTATTCGCATAGAGGCACAGAGAATGGGGCTGCTTGCTTATCTTGCCACTTGAAACTTCAAAAGCATGCTAGGAATGGTGGTGTCCCTGCCAGGCTCCTATCACAGTCCTGCTGTGAAAGTGCGAACGTCTGCAGATAGCTGGCAGCCAGAAGGGGCTATCCTGGAAAGCTGTCGCTCAGCCTCATCTGCCCATGGCAGTGCTCGCACAGAGGCACAGAGAATGGGGCTGCTTGCTTGTCTTGCCACCTCAAACTTCAAACGTAGCCTGGGAAAGTTGGAGTCCCACCCAGGCTCCTTTCGCAGCCCTCCTCCGAAAGTGCGAACGTCTGCAGATAGCTGGCAGCCAGAAGGGGCTAGCCTGCAAAGCTGTTGCTCAGCCTCATCTGCCCATGGCAGTGCTCGCACAGAGGCACAGAGACTGGGGCTGCTTGCTTATCTTGCCACTTGAAACTTCAAAGGCATGCTGGGAGTGGTGGTGTCCCTGCCAGGCTCCTATCACAGTCCTGCTGTGAAAGTGCGAACGTCTGCAGATAGCTGGCAGCCAGAAGGGGCTAGCCTGGAAAGCTGTTGCTCAGCCTCATCTGCCCATGGCAGTGCTCGCACAGAGGCACAGAGAATGGGACTCCTTGCTTGTCTTGCCACCTCAAACTTCAAACGTAGCCTGGGAAAGTTGGTGTCCCAGCCAGGCTCCTTTCGCAGCCCTGCTCCGAAAGTGCGAACGTCTGCAGATAGCTGGCAGGCAGAAGGGGCTATCCTGGAAAGCTGTTGCTCAGCCTCATCTGCCCATGGCAGTGCTCGCACAGAGGCACAGAGAATGGGGCTGCTTGCTTGTCTTGCCACTTGAAACTTCAAACGCATGCTGGGAAAGTTGGTGTCCCTGCCAGGCTCCTTTCGCAGCCCTGCTCCGAAAGTGCGAACGTCTGCAGATAGCTGGCAGCCAGAAGGGGCTAGCCTGCAAAGCTGTTGCTCAGCCTCATCTGCCCATGGCACTGTTCGCATAGAGGCACAGAGAATGGGGCTGCTTGCTTGTCTTGCCACTTGAAACTTCAAAAGCATGCTAGTAATGGTGGTGTCCCTGCCAGGCTCCTATCACAGTCCTGCTGTGAAAGTGCGAACGTCTGCAGATAGCTGGCAGCCAGAAGGGGCTATCCTGGAAAGCTGTTGCTCAGCCTCATCTGCCCATGGCAGTGCTCGCACAGAGGCACAGAGAATGGGGCTGCTTGCTTGTCTTGCCACCTCAAACTTCAAACGTAGCCTAGGAAAGTTGGTGTCCCAGCCAGGCTCCTTTCGCAGCCCTGCTCCGAAAGTGCGAACGTCTGCAGATAGCTGGCAGCCAGAAGGGGCTAGCCTGCAAAGCTGTTGCTCAGCCTCATCTGCCCATGGCAGTGCTCGCACAGAGGCACAGAGACTGGGGCTGCTTGCTTATCTTGCCACTTGAAACTTCAAACGTAGCCTGGGAAAGTTGGTGTCCCAGCCAGGCTCCTTTCGCAGCCCTGCTCCGAAAGTGCGAACGTCTGCAGATAGCTGGCAGCCAGAAGGGGCTAGCCTGGAAAGCTGTTGCTCAGCCTCATCTGCCCATGGCAGTGCTCGCACAGAGGCACAGAGAATGGGGCTGCTTGCTTATCTTGCCACTTGAAACTTCAAACGCATGCTGGGAATGGTGGTGTCCCTGCCAGGCTCCAATCACAGCCCTGCTCCGAAAGTGCGAACGTCTGCAGATAGCTGGCAGCCAGAAGGGGCTAGCCTGGAAAGCTGTTGCTCAGCCTCATCTGCCCATGGCAGTGCTCGCACAGAGGCACAGAGAATGGGACTCCTTGCTTGTCTTGCCACCTCAAACTTCAAACGTAGCCTGGGAAAGTTGGTGTCCCAGCCAGGCTCCTTTCGCAGCCCTGCTCCGAAAGTGCGAACGTCTGCAGATAGCTGGCAGGCAGAAGAGGCTATCCTGGAAAGCTGTTGCTCAGCCTCATCTGCCCATGGCAGTGCTGGCACAGAGGCACAGAGAATGGGGCTGCTTGCTTGTCTTGCCACCTCAAACTTCAAACGTAGCCTGGGAAAGTTGGTGTCCCAGCCAGGCTCCTTTCGCAGCCCTGCTCCGAAAGTGCGAACGTCTGCAGATAGCTGGCAGCCAGAAGGGGCTAGCCTGGAAAGCTGTTGCTCAGCCTCATCTGCCCATGGCAGTGCTCGCACAGAGGCACAGAGAATGGGGCTGCTTGCTTCTCTTGCCACTTGAAACTTCAAACACATGCTGGGAATGGTGGTGTCCCTGCCAGGCTCCTATCACAGCCCTGCTCCGAAAGTGCGAACGTCTGCAGATAGCTGGCAGCCAGAAGGGGCTAGCCTGGAAAGCTGTTGCTCAGCCTCATCTGCCCATGGCACTGTTCGCATAGAGGCACAGAGAATGGGGCTGCTTGCTTATCTTGCCACTTGAAACTTCAAAGGCATGCTGGGAATGGTGGTGTCCCTGCTAGGCTCCTATCACAGCCCTGCTCCGAAAGTGCGAACGTCTGCAGATAGCTGGCAGGCAGAAGGGGCTAGCCTGGAAAGCTGTTGCTCAGCCTCATCTGCCCATGGCAGTGCTCGCACAGAGGCACAGAGACTGGGGCTGCTTGCTTGTCTTGCCACTTGAAACTTCAAAAGTAGCCTGGGAAAGTTGGTGTCCCAGCCAGGCTCCTTTCGCAGCCCTGCTCCGAAAGTGCGAACGTCTGCAGATAGCTGGCAGGCAGAAGAGGCTATCCTGGAAAGCTGTTGCTCAGCCTCATCTGCCCATGGCACTGTTCGCATAGAGACACAGAGAATGGGGCTGCTTGCTTATCTTGCCATTTGAAACTTCAAACGCATGCTGGGAATGATGGTGTCCCTTCCAGGCTCCTTTCGCAGCCCTGCACCGAAAGTGCGAACGTCTGCAGATAGCTGGCAGGCAGAAGGGGCTAGCCTGGAAAGCTGTTGCTCAGCCTCATCTGCCCATGGCAGTGCTCGCACAGAGGCACAGAGAATGGGGCTGCTTGCTTGTCTTGCCACTTGCAACTTCAAACATAGCCTGGGAAAGTTGGTGTCCCAGCCAGGCTCCTTTCGCAGCCCTGCTCCGAAAGTGCGAACGTCTGCAGATAGCTGGCAGGCAGAAGGGGCTAGCCTGGAAAGCTGTTGCTCAGCCTCATCTGCCCATGGCACTGTTCGCATAGAGGCACAGAGAATGGGGCTGCTTGCTTGTCTTGCCACTTGAAACTTCAAACGCATGCTGGGAAATTTGGTGTCCCTGCCAGGCTCCTTTCGCAGCCCTGCTCCGAAAGTGCGAACGTCTGCAGATAGCTGGCAGCCAGAAGGGGCTAGCGTGGAAAGCTGTTGCTCAGCCTCATCTGCCCATGGCACTGTTCGCATAGAGGCACAGAGAATGGGGCTGCTTGCTTATCTTGCCACTTGAAACTTCAAAAGCATGCTAGGAATGGTGGTGTCCCTGCCAGGCTCCTATCACAGCCCTGCTCCGAAAGTGCGAACGTCTGCAGATAGCTGGCAGCCAGAAGGGGCTATCCTGGAAAGCTGTTGCTCAGCGTCATCTGCCCATGGCACTGTTCGCATAGAGGCACAGAGAATGGGGCTGCTTGCTTGTCTTTCCACCTCAAACTTCAAACGTAGCCTGGGAAAGTTGGTGTCCCAGCCAGGCTCCTTTCGCAGCCCTGCTCCGAAAGTGCGAACGTCTGCAGATAGCTGGCAGCCAGAAGGGGCTAGCCTGGAAAGCTGTTGCTCAGCCTCATCTGCCCATGGCACTGTTCGCATAGAGGCACAGAGAATGGGGCTGCTTGCTTGTCTTGCCACTTGAAACTTCAAACGCATGCTGGGAAAGTTGGTGTCCCTGCCAGGCTCCTTTCGCAGCCCTGCTCCGAAAGTGCGAACGTCTGCAGATAGCTGGCAGCCAGAAGGGGCTAGCCTGCAAAGCTGTTGCTCAGCCTCATCTGCCCATGGCACTGTTCGCATAGAGGCACAGAGAATGGGGCTGCTTGCTTGTCTTGCCACTTGAAACTTCAAAAGCATGCTAGTAATGGTGGTGTCCCTGCCAGGCTCCTATCACAGTCCTGCTGTGAAAGTGCGAACGTCTGCAGATAGCTGGCAGCCAGAAGGGGCTATCCTGGAAAGCTGTTGCTCAGCCTCATCTGCCCATGGCAGTGCTCGCACAGAGGCACAGAGAATGGGGCTGCTTGCTTGTCTTGCCACCTCAAACTTCAAACGTAGCCTAGGAAAGTTGGTGTCCCAGCCAGGCTCCTTTCGCAGCCCTGCTCCGAAAGTGCGAACGTCTGCAGATAGCTGGCAGCCAGAAGGGGCTAGCCTGCAAAGCTGTTGCTCAGCCTCATCTGCCCATGGCAGTGCTCGCACAGAGGCACAGAGACTGGGGCTGCTTGCTTATCTTGCCACTTGAAACTTCAAACGCATGCTGGGAATGGTGGTGTCCCTGCCAGGCTCCTATCACAGCCCTGCTCCGAAAGTGCGAACGTCTGCAGATAGCTGGCAGGCAGAAGCGGCTAGCCTGGAAAGCTGTTGCTCAGCCTCATCTGCCCATGGCACTGTTCGCATAGAGGCACAGAGAATGGGGCTGCTTGCTTATCTTGCCACTTGAAACTTCAAACACATGCTGGGAATGGTGGTGTCCCTGCTAGGCTCCTATCACAGCCCTGCTCCGAAAGTGCGAACGTCTGCAGACAGCTGGCAGCCAGAAGGGGCTAGCCTGGAAAGCTGTTGCTCAGCCTCATCTGCCCATGGCAGTGCTCGCACAGAGGCACAGAGAATGGGACTCCTTGCTTGTCTTGCCACCTCAAACTTCAAACGTAGCCTGGGAAAGTTGGTGTCCCAGCCAGGCTCCTTTCGCAGCCCTGCTCCGAAAGTGCGAACGTCTGCAGATAGCTGGCAGGCAGAAGAGGCTATCCTGGAAAGCTGTTGCTCAGCCTCATCTGCCCATGGCACTGTTCGCATAGAGACACAGAGAATGGGGCTGCTTGCTTATCTTGCCATTTGAAACTTCAAACGCATGCTGGGAATGATGGTGTCCCTGCCAGGCTCCTATCACAGTCCTGCTGTGAAAGTGCGAACGTCTGCAGATAGCTGGCAGCCAGAAGGGGCTAGCCTGGAAAGCTGTTGCTCAGCCTCATCTGCCCATGGCAGTGCTCGCACAGAGGCACAGAGAATGGGACTCCTTGCTTGTCTTTCCACCTCAAACTTCAAACGTAGCCTGGGAAAGTTGGTGTCCCAGCCAGGCTCCTTTCGCAGCCCTGCTGCGAAAGTGCGAACGTCTGCAGATAGCTGGCAGGCAGAAGGGGCTATCCTGGAAAGCTGTTGCTCAGCCTCATCTGCCCATGGCAGTGCTCGCACAGAGGCACAGAGAATGGGGCTGCTTGCTTGTCTTGCCACTTGAAACTTCAAACGCATGCTGGGAAAGTTGGTGTCCCTGCCAGGCTCCTTTCGCAGCCCTGCTCCGAAAGTGCGAACGTCTGCAGATAGCTGGCAGCCAGAAGGGGCTAGCCTGCAAAGCTGTTGCTCAGCCTCATCTGCCCATGGCACTGTTCGCATAGAGGCACAGAGAATGGGGCTGCTTGCTTGTCTTGCCACTTGAAACTTCAAAAGCATGCTAGTAATGGTGGTGTCCCTGCCAGGCTCCTATCACAGTCCTGCTGTGAAAGTGCGAACGTCTGCAGATAGCTGGCAGCCAGAAGGGGCTAGCCTGCAAAGCTGTTGCTCAGCCTCATCTGCCCATGGCACTGTTCGCATAGAGGCACAGAGAATGGGGCTGCTTGCTTGTCTTGCCACTTGAAACTTCAAAAGCATGCTAGGAATGGTGGTGTCCCTGCCAGGCTCCTTTCGCAGCCCTGCTCCGAAAGTGCGAACGTCTGCAGATAGCTGGCAGCCAGAAGGGGCTAGCCTGCAAAGCTGTTGCTCAGCCTCATCTGCCCATGGCAGTGCTCGCACAGAGGCACAGAGAATGGGGCTGCTTGCTTGTCTTGCCACCTCAAACTTCAAACGTAGCCTGGGAAAGTTGGTGTCCCAGCCAGGCTCCTTTCGCAGCCCTGCTCCGAAAGTGCGAACGTCTGCAGATAGCTGGCAGCCAGAAGGGGCTAGCCTGGAAAGCTGTTGCTCAGCCTCATCTGCCCATGGCAGTGCTCGCACAGAGGCACAGAGACTGGGGCTGCTTGCTTATCTTGCCACTTGAAACTTCAAACGCATGCTGGGAATGGTGGTGTCCCTGCCAGGCTCCTATCACAGCCCTGCTCCGAAAGTGCGAACGTCTGCAGATAGCTGGCAGGCAGAAGGGGCTAGCCTGGAAAGCTGTTGCTCAGCCTCATCTGCCCATGGCACTGTTCGCATAGAGGCACAGAGAATGGGGCTGCTTGCTTATCTTGCCACTTGAAACTTCAAACACATGCTGGGAATGGTGGTGTCCCTGCTAGGCTCCTATCACAGCCCTGCTCCGAAAGTGCGAACGTCTGCAGACAGCTGGCAGCCAGAAGGGGCTAGCCTGGAAAGCTGTTGCTCAGCCTCATCTGCCCATGGCACTGTTCGCATAGAGGCACAGAGAATGGGACTCCTTGCTTGTCTTGCCACCTCAAACTTCAAACGTAGCCTGGGAAAGTTGGTGTCCCAGCCAGGCTCCTTTCGCAGCCCTGCTCCGAAAGTGCGAACGTCTGCAGATAGCTGGCAGGCAGAAGGGGCTAGCCTGGAAAGCTGTTGCTCAGCCTCATCTGCCCATGGCACTGTTCGCATAGAGGCACAGAGAATGGGGCTGCTTGCTTATCTTGCCACTTGAAACTTCAAAAGCATGCTAGGAATGGTGGTGTCCCTGCCAGGCTCCTATCACAGTCCTGCTGTGAAAGTGCGAACGTCTGCAGATAGCTGGCAGCCAGAAGGGGCTAGCCTGGAAAGCTGTTGCTCAGCCTCATCTGCCCATGGCACTGTTCGCATAGAGGCACAGAGAATGGGGCTGCTTGCTTGTCTTGCCACTTGAAACTTCAAAAGCATGCTAGTAATGGTGGTGTCCCTGCCAGGCTCCTATCACAGTCCTGCTGTGAAAGTGCGAACGTCTGCAGATAGCTGGCAGCCAGAAGGGGCTATCCTGGAAAGCTGTTGCTCAGCCTCATCTGCCCATGGCAGTGCTCGCACAGAGGCACAGAGAATGGGGCTGCTTGCTTGTCTTGCCACCTCAAACTTCAAACGTAGCCTAGGAAAGTTGGTGTCCCAGCCAGGCTCCTTTCGCAGCCCTGCTCCGAAAGTGCGAACGTCTGCAGATAGCTGGCAGCCAGAAGGGGCTAGCCTGCAAAGCTGTTGCTCAGCCTCATCTGCCCATGGCACTGTTCGCATAGAGGCACAGAGAATGGGGCTGCTTGCTTGTCTTGCCACTTGAAACTTCAAAAGCATGCTAGTAATGGTGGTGTCCCTGCCAGGCTCCTATCACAGTCCTGCTGTGAAAGTGCGAACGTCTGCAGATAGCTGGCAGCCAGAAGGGGGTATCCTGGAAAGCTGTTGCTCAGCCTCATCTGCCCATGGCAGTGCTCGCACAGAGGCACAGAGAATGGGGCTGCTTGCTTGTCTTGCCACCTCAAACTTCAAACGTAGCCTAGGAAAGTTGGTGTCCCAGCCAGGCTCCTTTCGCAGCCCTGCTCCGAAAGTGCGAACGTCTGCAGATAGCTGGCAGCCAGAAGGGGCTATCCTGGAAAGCTGTTGCTCAGCCTCATCTGCCCATGGCAGTGCTCGCACAGAGGCACAGAGAATGGGGCTGCTTGCTTGTCTTGCCACCTCAAACTTCAAACGCATGCTGGGAATGGTGGTGTCCCAGCCAGGCTCCTATCACAGCCCTGCTCCGAAAGTGCGAACGTGTGCAGATAGCTGGCAGGCAGAAGGGGCTAGCCTGGAAAGCTGTTGCTCAGCCTCATCTGCCCATGGCAGTGCTCGCACAGAGGCACAGAGACTGGGGCTGCTTGCTTATCTTGCCACTTGAAACTTCAAACGCATGCTGGGAATGTTGGTGTCCCAGCCAGGCTCCTATCACAGCCCTGCTCCGAAAGTGCGAACGTCTGCAGATAGCTGGCAGGCAGAAGGGGCTAGCCTGGAAAGCTGTTGCTCAGCCTCATCTGCCCATGGCACTGTTCGCATAGAGGCACAGAGAATGGGGCTGCTTGCTTATCTTGCCACTTGAAACTTCAAACACATGCTGGGAATGGTGGTGTCCCTGCCAGGCTCCTATCACAGTCCTGCTGTGAAAGTGCGAACGTCTGCAGATAGCTGGCAGGCAGAAGGGGCTAGCCTGGAAAGCTGTTGCTCAGCCTCATCTGCCCATGGCACTGTTCGCATAGAGGCACAGAGAATGGGACTCCTTGCTTGTCTTGCCACCTCAAACTTCAAACGTAGCCTGGGAAAGTTGGTGTCCCAGCCAGGCTCCTTTCGCAGCCCTGCTCCGAAAGTGCGAACGTCTGCAGATAGCTGGCAGGCAGAAGGGGCTAGCCTGGAAAGCTGTTGCTCAGCCTCATCTGCCCATGGCACTGTTCGCATAGAGGCACAGAGAATGGGGCTGCTTGCTTATCTTGCCACTTGAAACTTCAAAAGCATGCTAGGAATGGTGGTGTCCCTGCCAGGCTCCTATCACAGTCCTGCTGTGAAAGTGCGAACGTCTGCAGATAGCTGGCAGCCAGAAGGGGCTATCCTGGAAAGCTGTCGCTCAGCCTCATCTGCCCATGGCAGTGCTCGCATAGAGGCACAGAGAATGGGGCTGCTTGCTTGTCTTGCCACCTCAAACTTCAAACGTAGCCTGGGAAAGTTGGAGTCCCACCCAGGCTCCTTTCGCAGCCCTCCTCCGAAAGTGCGAACGTCTGCAGATAGCTGGCAGGCAGAAGGGGCTAGCCTGGAAAGCTGTTGCTCAGCCTCATCTGCCCATGGCACTGTTCGCATAGAGGCACAGAGAATGGGGCTGCTTGCTTATCTTGCCACTTGAAACTTCAAAAGCATGCTAGGAATGGTGGTGTCCCTGCCAGGCTCCTATCACAGTCCTGCTGTGAAAGTGCGAACGTCTGCAGATAGCTGGCAGCCAGAAGGGGCTATCCTGGAAAGCTGTCGCTCAGCCTCATCTGCCCATGGCAGTGCTCGCACAGAGGCACAGAGAATGGGGCTGCTTGCTTGTCTTGCCACCTCAAACTTCAAACGTAGCCTGGGAAAGTTGGAGTCCCACCCAGGCTCCTTTCGCAGCCCTCCTCCGAAAGTGCGAACGTCTGCAGATAGCTGGCAGCCAGAAGGGGCTAGCCTGCAAAGCTGTTGCTCAGCCTCATCTGCCCATGGCAGTGCTCGCACAGAGGCACAGAGACTGGGGCTGCTTGCTTATCTTGCCACTTGAAACTTCAAAGGCATGCTGGGAGTGGTGGTGTCCCTGCCAGGCTCCTATCACAGTCCTGCTGTGAAAGTGCGAACGTCTGCAGATAGCTGGCAGCCAGAAGGGGCTAGCCTGGAAAGCTGTTGCTCAGCCTCATCTGCCCATGGCAGTGCTCGCACAGAGGCACAGAGAATGGGACTCCTTGCTTGTCTTGCCACCTCAAACTTCAAACGTAGCCTGGGAAAGTTGGTGTCCCAGCCAGGCTCCTTTCGCAGCCCTGCTCCGAAAGTGCGAACGTCTGCAGATAGCTGGCAGGCAGAAGGGGCTATCCTGGAAAGCTGTTGCTCAGCCTCATCTGCCCATGGCAGTGCTCGCACAGAGGCACAGAGAATGGGGCTGCTTGCTTGTCTTGCCACTTGAAACTTCAAACGCATGCTGGGAAAGTTGGTGTCCCTGCCAGGCTCCTTTCGCAGCCCTGCTCCGAAAGTGCGAACGTCTGCAGATAGCTGGCAGCCAGAAGGGGCTAGCCTGCAAAGCTGTTGCTCAGCCTCATCTGCCCATGGCACTGTTCGCATAGAGGCACAGAGAATGGGGCTGCTTGCTTGTCTTGCCACTTGAAACTTCAAAAGCATGCTAGTAATGGTGGTGTCCCTGCCAGGCTCCTATCACAGTCCTGCTGTGAAAGTGCGAACGTCTGCAGATAGCTGGCAGCCAGAAGGGGCTATCCTGGAAAGCTGTTGCTCAGCCTCATCTGCCCATGGCAGTGCTCGCACAGAGGCACAGAGAATGGGGCTGCTTGCTTGTCTTGCCACCTCAAACTTCAAACGTAGCCTAGGAAAGTTGGTGTCCCAGCCAGGCTCCTTTCGCAGCCCTGCTCCGAAAGTGCGAACGTCTGCAGATAGCTGGCAGCCAGAAGGGGCTAGCCTGCAAAGCTGTTGCTCAGCCTCATCTGCCCATGGCAGTGCTCGCACAGAGGCACAGAGACTGGGGCTGCTTGCTTATCTTGCCACTTGAAACTTCAAACGCATGCTGGGAATGGTGGTGTCCCTGCCAGGCTCCTATCACAGCCCTGCTCCGAAAGTGCGAACGTCTGCAGATAGCTGGCAGGCAGAAGCGGCTAGCCTGGAAAGCTGTTGCTCAGCCTCATCTGCCCATGGCACTGTTCGCATAGAGGCACAGAGAATGGGGCTGCTTGCTTATCTTGCCACTTGAAACTTCAAACACATGCTGGGAATGGTGGTGTCCCTGCTAGGCTCCTATCACAGCCCTGCTCCGAAAGTGCGAACGTCTGCAGATAGCTGGCAGCCAGAAGGGGCTAGCCTGGAAAGCTGTTGCTCAGCCTCATCTGCCCATGGCAGTGCTCGCACAGAGGCACAGAGAATGGGACTCCTTGCTTGTCTTGCCACCTCAAACTTCAAACGTAGCCTGGGAAAGTTGGTGTCCCAGCCAGGCTCCTTTCGCAGCCCTGCTCCGAAAGTGCGAACGTCTGCAGATAGCTGGCAGGCAGAAGAGGCTATCCTGGAAAGCTGTTGCTCAGCCTCATCTGCCCATGGCACTGTTCGCATAGAGGCACAGAGAATGGGGCTGCTTGCTTATCTTGACACTTGAAACTTCAAAAGCATGCTAGGAATGGTGGTGTCCCTACCAGGCTCCTATCACAGTCCTGCTGTGAAAGTGCGAACGTCTGCAGATAGCTGGCAGCCAGAAGGGGCTATCCTGGAAAGCTGTCGCTCAGCCTCATCTGCCCATGGCAGTGCTCGCACAGAGGCACAGAGAATGGGGCTCCTTGCTTGTCTTGCCACCTCAAACTTCAAACGTAGCCTGGGAAAGTTGGAGTCCCACCCAGGCTCCTTTCGCAGCCCTCCTCCGAAAGTGCGAACGTCTGCAGATAGCTGGCAGCCAGAAGGGGCTAGCCTGCAAAGCTGTTGCTCAGCCTCATCTGCCCATGGCAGTGCTCGCACAGAGGCACAGAGACTGGGGCTGCTTGCTTATCTTGCCACTTGAAACTTCAAAGGCATGCTGGGAGTGGTGGTGTCCCTGCCAGGCTCCTATCACAGCCCTGCTCCGAAAGTGCGAACGTCTGCAGATAGCTGGCAGGCAGAAGAGGCTAGCCTGGAAAGCTGTTGCTCAGCCTCATCTGCCCATGGCAGTGCTCGCACAGAGGCACAGAGACTGGGGCTGCTTGCTTGTCTTGCCACTTGAAACTTCAAACGCATGCTGGGAAAGTTGGTGTCCCTGCCAGGCTCCTTTCGCAGCCCTGCTCCGAAAGTGCGAACGTCTGCAGATAGCTGGCAGCCAGAAGGGGCTAGCCTGCAAAGCTGTTGCTCAGCCTCATCTGCCCATGGCACTGTTCGCATAGAGGCACAGAGAATGGGGCTGCTTGCTTGTCTTGCCACTTGAAACTTCAAAAGCATGCTAGGAATGGTGGTGTCCCTGCCAGGCTCCTATCACAGTCCTGCTCCGAAAGTGCGAACGTCTGCAGATAGCTGGCAGCCAGAAGGGGCTATCCTGGAAAGCTGTTGCTCAGCCTCATCTGCCCATGGCAGTGCTCGCACAGAGGCACAGAGAATGGGGCTGCTTGCTTGTCTTGCCACCTCAAACTTCAAACGTAGCCTGGGAAAGTTGGTGTCCCAGCCAGGCTCCTTTCGCAGCCCTGCTCCGAAAGTGCGAACGTCTGCAGATAGCTGGCAGCCAGAAGGGGCTAGCCTGCAAAGCTGTTGCTCAGCCTCATCTGCCCATGGCAGTGCTCGCACAGAGGCACAGAGACTGGGGCTGCTTGCTTATCTTGCCACTTGAAACTTCAAACGCATGCTGGGAATGGTGGTGTCCCTGCCAGGCTCCTATCACAGCCCTGCTCCGAAAGTGCGAACGTCTGCAGATAGCTGGCAGGCAGAAGGGGCTAGCCTGGAAAGCTGTTGCTCAGCCTCATCTGCCCATGGCACTGTTCGCATAGAGGCACAGAGAATGGGGCTGCTTGCTTATCTTGCCACTTGAAACTTCAAACACATGCTGGGAATGGTGGTGTCCCTGCTAGGCTCCTATCACAGCCCTGCTCCGAAAGTGCGAACGTCTGCAGACAGCTGGCAGCCAGAAGGGGCTAGCCTGGAAAGCTGTTGCTCAGCCTCATCTGCCCATGGCAGTGCTCGCACAGAGGCACAGAGAATGGGACTCCTTGCTTGTCTTGCCACCTCAAACTTCAAACGTAGCCTGGGAATGTTGGTGTCCCAGCCAGGCTCCTTTCGCAGCCCTGCTCCGAAAGTGCGAACGTCTGCAGATAGCTGGCAGGCAGAAGAGGCTATCCTGGAAAGCTGTTGCTCAGCCTCATCTGCCCATGGCACTGTTCGCATAGAGACACAGAGAATGGGGCTGCTTGCTTATCTTGCCATTTGAAACTTCAAACGCATGCTGGGAATGATGGTGTCCCTGCCAGGCTCCTTTCGCAGCCCTGCTCCGAAAGTGCGAACGTCTGCAGATAGCTGGCAGCCAGAAGGGGCTAGCCTGGAAAGCTGTTGCTCAGCCTCATCTGCCCATGGCACTGTTCGCATAGAGGCACAGAGAATGGGGCTGCTTGCTTGTCTTTCCACCTCAAACTTCAAACGTAGCCTGGGAAAGTTGGTGTCCCAGCCAGGCTCCTTTCGCAGCCCTGCTCCGAAAGTGCGAACGTCTGCAGATAGCTGGCAGGCAGAAGGGGCTAGCCTGGAAAGCTGTTGCTCAGCCTCATCTGCCCATGGCACTGTTCACATAGAGGCACAGAGAATGGGGCTGCTTGCTTGTCTTGCCACTTGAAACTTCAAACGCATGCTGGGAAAGTTGGTGTCCCTGCCAGGCTCCTTTCGCAGCCCTGCTCCGAAAGTGCGAACGTCTGCAGATAGCTGGCAGCCAGAAGGGGCTAGCCTGCAAAGCTGTTGCTCAGCCTCATCTGCCCATGGCACTGTTCGCATAGAGGCACAGAGAATGGGGCTGCTTGCTTGTCTTGCCACTTGAAACTTCAAAAGCATGCTAGTAATGGTGGTGTCCCTGCCAGGCTCCTATCACAGTCCTGCTGTGAAAGTGCGAACGTCTGCAGATAGCTGGCAGCCAGAAGGGGCTATCCTGGAAAGCTGTTGCTCAGCCTCATCTGCCCATGGCAGTGCTCGCACAGAGGCACAGAGAATGGGGCTGCTTGCTTGTCTTGCCACCTCAAACTTCAAACGTAGCCTAGGAAAGTTGGTGTCCCAGCCAGGCTCCTTTCGCAGCCCTGCTCCGAAAGTGCGAACGTCTGCAGATAGCTGGCAGCCAGAAGGGGCTAGCCTGCAAAGCTGTTGCTCAGCCTCATCTGCCCATGGCAGTGCTCGCACAGAGGCACAGAGACTGGGGCTGCTTGCTTATCTTGCCACTTGAAACTTCAAACGCATGCTGGGAATGGTGGTGTCCCTGCCAGGCTCCTATCACAGCCCTGCTCCGAAAGTGCGAACGTCTGCAGATAGCTGGCAGGCAGAAGGGGCTAGCCTGGAAAGCTGTTGCTCAGCCTCATCTGCCCATGGCACTGTTCGCATAGAGGCACAGAGAATGGGGCTGCTTGCTTATCTTGCCACTTGAAACTTCAAACACATGCTGGGAATGGTGGTGTCCCTGCTAGGCTCCTATCACAGCCCTGCTCCGAAAGTGCGAACGTCTGCAGATAGCTGGCAGCCAGAAGGGGCTATCCTGGAAAGCTGTCGCTCAGCCTCATCTGCCCATGGCAGTGCTCGCACAGAGGCACAGAGAATGGGGCTGCTTGCTTGTCTTGCCACCTCAAACTTCAAACGTAGCCTGGGAAAGTTGGAGTCCCACCCAGGCTCCTTTCGCAGCCCTCCTCCGAAAGTGCGAACGTCTGCAGATAGCTGGCAGCCAGAAGGGGCTAGCCTGCAAAGCTGTTGCTCAGCCTCATCTGCCCATGGCAGTGCTCGCACAGAGGCACAGAGACTGGGGCTGCTTGCTTATCTTGCCACTTGAAACTTCAAAGGCATGCTGGGAGTGGTGGTGTCCCTGCCAGGCTCCTATCACAGTCCTGCTGTGAAAGTGCGAACGTCTGCAGATAGCTGGCAGCCAGAAGGGGCTAGCCTGGAAAGCTGTTGCTCAGCCTCATCTGCCCATGGCAGTGCTCGCACAGAGGCACAGAGAATGGGACTCCTTGCTTGTCTTGCCACCTCAAACTTCAAACGTAGCCTGGGAAAGTTGGTGTCCCAGCCAGGCTCCTTTCGCAGCCCTGCTCCGAAAGTGCGAACGTCTGCAGATAGCTGGCAGGCAGAAGGGGCTATCCTGGAAAGCTGTTGCTCAGCCTCATCTGCCCATGGCAGTGCTCGCACAGAGGCACAGAGAATGGGGCTGCTTGCTTGTCTTGCCACTTGAAACTTCAAACGCATGCTGGGAAAGTTGGTGTCCCTGCCAGGCTCCTTTCGCAGCCCTGCTCCGAAAGTGCGAACGTCTGCAGATAGCTGGCAGCCAGAAGGGGCTAGCCTGCAAAGCTGTTGCTCAGCCTCATCTGCCCATGGCACTGTTCGCATAGAGGCACAGAGAATGGGGCTGCTTGCTTGTCTTGCCACTTGAAACTTCAAAAGCATGCTAGTAATGGTGGTGTCCCTGCCAGGCTCCTATCACAGTCCTGCTGTGAAAGTGCGAACGTCTGCAGATAGCTGGCAGCCAGAAGGGGCTATCCTGGAAAGCTGTTGCTCAGCCTCATCTGCCCATGGCAGTGCTCGCACAGAGGCACAGAGAATGGGGCTGCTTGCTTGTCTTGCCACCTCAAACTTCAAACGTAGCCTAGGAAAGTTGGTGTCCCAGCCAGGCTCCTTTCGCAGCCCTGCTCCGAAAGTGCGAACGTCTGCAGATAGCTGGCAGCCAGAAGGGGCTAGCCTGCAAAGCTGTTGCTCAGCCTCATCTGCCCATGGCAGTGCTCGCACAGAGGCACAGAGACTGGGGCTGCTTGCTTATCTTGCCACTTGAAACTTCAAAGGCATGCTGGGAGTGGTGGTGTCCCTGCCAGGCTCCTATCACAGTCCTGCTGTGAAAGTGCGAACGTCTGCAGATAGCTGGCAGCCAGAAGGGGCTAGCCTGGAAAGCTGTTGCTCAGCCTCATCTGCCCATGGCAGTGCTCGCACAGAGGCACAGAGAATGGGACTCCTTGCTTGTCTTGCCACCTCAAACTTCAAACGTAGCCTGGGAAAGTTGGTGTCCCAGCCAGGCTCCTTTCGCAGCCCTGCTCCGAAAGTGCGAACGTCTGCAGATAGCTGGCAGGCAGAAGGGGCTATCCTGGAAAGCTGTTGCTCAGCCTCATCTGCCCATGGCAGTGCTCGCACAGAGGCACAGAGAATGGGGCTGCTTGCTTGTCTTGCCACTTGAAACTTCAAACGCATGCTGGGAAAGTTGGTGTCCCTGCCAGGCTCCTTTCGCAGCCCTGCTCCGAAAGTGCGAACGTCTGCAGATAGCTGGCAGCCAGAAGGGGCTAGCCTGCAAAGCTGTTGCTCAGCCTCATCTGCCCATGGCACTGTTCGCATAGAGGCACAGAGAATGGGGCTGCTTGCTTGTCTTGCCACTTGAAACTTCAAAAGCATGCTAGGAATGGTGGTGTCCCTGCCAGGCTCCTATCACAGTCCTGCTGTGAAAGTGCGAACGTCTGCAGATAGCTGGCAGCCAGAAGGGGCTATCCTGGAAAGCTGTTGCTCAGCCTCATCTGCCCATGGCAGTGCTCGCACAGAGGCACAGAGAATGGGGCTGCTTGCTTGTCTTGCCACCTCAAACTTCAAACGTAGCCTGGGAAAGTTGGTGTCCCAGCCAGGCTCCTTTCGCAGCCCTGCTCCGAAAGTGCGAACGTCTGCAGATAGCTGGCAGCCAGAAGGGGCTAGCCTGCAAAGCTGTTGCTCAGCCTCATCTGCCCATGGCAGTGCTCGCACAGAGGCACAGAGACTGGGGCTGCTTGCTTATCTTGCCACTTGAAACTTCAAACGCATGCTGGGAATGGTGGTGTCCCTGCCAGGCTCCTATCACAGCCCTGCTCCGAAAGTGCGAACGTCTGCAGATAGCTGGCAGCCAGAAGGGGCTAGCCTGGAAAGCTGTTGCTCAGCCTCATCTGCCCATGGCACTGTTCGCATAGAGGCACAGAGAATGGGGCTGCTTGCTTATCTTGCCACTTGAAACTTCAAACACATGCTGGGAATGGTGGTGTCCCTGCTAGGCTCCTATCACAGCCCTGCTCCGAAAGTGCGAACGTCTGCAGATAGCTGGCAGCCAGAAGGGGCTAGCCTGGAAAGCTGTTGCTCAGCCTCATCTGCCCATGGCAGTGCTCGCACAGAGGCACAGAGAATGGGACTCCTTGCTTGTCTTGCCACCTCAAACTTCAAACGTAGCCTGGGAATGTTGGTGTCCCAGCCAGGCTCCTTTCGCAGCCCTGCTCCGAAAGTGCGAACGTCTGCAGATAGCTGGCAGGCAGAAGAGGCTATCCTGGAAAGCTGTTGCTCAGCCTCATCTGCCCATGGCACTGTTCGCATAGAGACACAGAGAATGGGGCTGCTTGCTTATCTTGCCATTTGAAACTTCAAACGCATGCTGGGAATGATGGTGACCCTGCCAGGCTCCTTTCGCAGCCCTGCTCCGAAATTGCGAACGTCTGCAGATAGCTGGCAGCCAGAAGGGGCTAGCCTGGAAAGCTGTTGCTCAGCCTCATCTGCCCATGGCACTGTTCGCATAGAGGCACAGAGAATGGGGCTGCTTGCTTGTCTTTCCACCTCAAACTTCAAACGTAGCCTGGGAAAGTTGGTGTCCCAGCCAGGCTCCTTTCGCAGCCCTGCTCCGAAAGTGCGAACGTCTGCAGATAGCTGGCAGGCAGAAGGTGCTAGCCTGGAAAGCTGTTGCTCAGCCTCATCTGCCCATGGCAGTGCTCGCACAGAGGCACAGAGAATGGGGCTGCTTGCTTGTCTTGCCACTTGAAACTTCAAACGCATGCTGGGAAAGTTGGTGTCCCTGCCAGGCTCCTTTCGCAGCCCTGCTCCGAAAGTGCGAACGTCTGCAGATAGCTGGCAGGCAGAAGGGGCTAGCCTGGAAAGCTGTTGCTCAGCCTCATCTGCCCATGGCACTGTTCGCATAGAGGCACAGAGAATGGGGCTGCTTGCTTGTCTTGCCACTTGAAACTTCAAAAGCATGCTAGGAATGGTGGTGTCCCTGCCAGGCTCCTATCACAGTCCTGCTGTGAAAGTGCGAACGTCTGCAGATAGCTGGCAGCCAGAAGGGGCTAGCCTGCAAAGCTGTTGCTCAGCCTCATCTGCCCATGGCAGTGCTCGCACAGAGGCACAGAGAATGGGGCTGCTTGCTTGTCTTGCCACCTCAAACTTCAAACGTAGCCTGGGAAAGTTGGTGTCCCAGCCAGGCTCCTTTCGCAGCCCTGCTCCGAAAGTGCGAACGTCTGCAGATAGCTGGCAGCCAGAAGGGGCTAGCCTGCAAAGCTGTTGCTCAGCCTCATCTGCCCATGGCAGTGCTCGCACAGAGGCACAGAGACTGGGGCTGCTTGCTTATCTTGCCACTTGAAACTTCAAACGCATGCTGGGAAAGTTGGTGTCCCTGCCAGGCTCCTATCACAGCCCTGCTCCGAAAGTGCGAACGTCTGCAGATAGCTGGCAGGCAGAAGGGGCTAGCCTGGAAAGCTGTTGCTCAGCCTCATCTGCCCATGGCACTGTTCGCATAGAGGCACAGAGAATGGGGCTGCTTGCTTATCTTGCCACTTGAAACTTCAAACACATGCTGGGAATGGTGGTGTCCCTGCTAGGCTCTTATCACAGCCCTGCTCCGAAAGTGCGAACGTCTGCAGATAGCTGGCAGCCAGAAGGGGCTAGCCTGGAAAGCTGTTGCTCAGCCTCATCTGCCCATGGCAGTGCTCGCACAGAGGCACAGAGAATGGGACTCCTTGCTTGTCTTGCCACCTCAAACTTCAAACGTAGCCTGGGAAAGTTGGTGTCCCAGCCAGGCTCCTTTCGCAGCCCTGCTCCGAAAGTGCGAACGTCTGCAGATAGCTGGCAGGCAGAAGAGGCTATCCTGGAAAGCTGTTGCTCAGCCTCATCTGCCCATGGCACTGTTCGCATAGAGGCACAGAGAATGGGGCTGCTTGCTTGTCTTTCCACCTCAAACTTCAAACGTAGCCTGGGAAAGTTGGTGTCCCAGCCAGGCTCCTTTCGCAGCCCTGCTCCGAAAGTGCGAACGTCTGCAGATAGCTGGCAGGCAGAAGGGGCTAGCCTGGAAAGCTGTTGCTCAGCCTCATCTGCCCATGGCAGTGCTCGCACAGAGGCACAGAGAATGGGGCTGCTTGCTTGTCTTGCCACTTGAAACTTCAAACGCATGCTGGGAATGATGGTGTCCCTGCCAGGCTCCTTTCGCAGCCCTGCTCCGAAAGTGCGAACGTCTGCAGATAGCTGGCAGTCAGAAGGGGCTAGCGTGGAAAGCTGTTGCTCAGCCTCATCTGCCCATGGCACTGTTCGCATAGAGGCACAGAGAATGGGGCTGCTTGCTTATCTTGCCACTTGAAACTTCAAAAGCATGCTAGGAATGGTGGTGTCCCTGCCAGGCTCCTATCACAGTCCTGCTGTGAAAGTGCGAACATCTGCAGATAGCTGGCAGCCAGAAGGGGCTAGCCTGGAAAGCTGTCGCTCAGCCTCATCTGCCCATGGCAGTGCTCGCACAGAGGCACAGAGAATGGGGCTGCTTGCTTGTCTTGCCACCTCAAACTTCAAACGTAGCCTGGGAAAGTTGGTGTCCCAGCCAGGCTCCTTTCGCAGCCCTCCTCCGAAAGTGCGAACGTCTGCAGATAGCTGGCAGCCAGAAGGGGCTAGCCTGCAAAGCTGTTGCTCAGCCTCATCTGCCCATGGCAGTGCTCGCACAGAGGCACAGAGAATGGGGCTGCTTGCTTATCTTGCCACTTGAAACTTCAAAGGCATGCTGGGAATGGTGGTGTCCCTGCCAGGCTCCTATCACAGCCCTGCTCCGAAAGTGCGAACGTCTGCAGATAGCTGGCAGGCAGAAGGGGCTAGCCTGGAAAGCTGTTGCTCAGCCTCATCTGCCCATGGCAGTGCTCGCACAGAGGCACAGAGAATGGGGCTGCTTGCTTGTCTTGCCACCTCAAACTTCAAACGTAGCCTGGGAAAGTTGGTGTCCCAGCCAGGCTCCTTTCGCAGCCCTGCTCCGAAAGTGCGAACGTCTGCAGATAGCTGGCAGGCAGAAGGGGCTAGCCTGGAAAGCTGTTGCTCAGCCTCATCTGCCCATGGCACTGTTCGCATAGAGGCACAGAGAATGGGGCTGCTTGCTTGTCTTGCCACTTGAAACTTCAAACGCATGCTGGGAAAGTTGGTGTCCCAGCCAGGCTCCTATCACAGCCCTGCTCTGAAAGTGCGAACGTCTGCAGATAGCTGGCAGGCAGAAGGGGCTAGCCTGGAAAGCTGTTGCTCAGCCTCATCTGCCCATGGCAGTGCTCGCACAGAGGCACAGAGAATGGGGCTGCTTGCTTGTCTTGCCACCTCAAACTTCAAACGTAGCCTGGGAAAGTTGGTGTCCCAGCCAGGCTCCTTTTGCAGCCCTGCTCCGAAAGTGCGAACGTCTGCAGATAACTGGCAGCCAGAAGGGGCTAGCCTGCAAAGCTGTTGCTCATCCTCATCTGCCCATGGCACTGTTCGCATAGAGGCACAGAGAATGGGGCTGCTTGCTTGTCTTGCCACTTGAAACTTCAAACGCATGCTGGGAAAGTTGGTGTCCCTGCCAGGCTCCTTTCGCAGCCCTGCTCCGAAAGTGTGAACGTCTGCAGATAGCTGGCAGCCAGAAGGGGCTAGCCTGGAAAGCTGTTGCTCAGCCTCATCTGCCCATGGCAGTGCTCGCACAGAGGCACAGAGAATGGGGCTGCTTGCTTGTCTTGCCACCTCAAACTTCAAACGTAGCCTGGGAAAGTTGGTGTCCCAGCCAGGCTTCTTTCGCAGCCCTGCTCCGAAAGTGCGAACGTCTGCAGATAGCTGGCAGCCAGAAGGTGCTAGCCTGGAAAGCTGTTGCTCAGCCTCATCTGCCCATGGCACTGTTCGCATAGAGGCACAGAGAATGGGGCTGCTTGCTTGTCTTGCCACTTGAAACTTCAAACGCATGCTGGGAAAGTTGGTGTCCCAGCCAGGCTCCTTTCGCAGCCCTGCTCCGAAAGTGCGAACGTCTGCAGATAGCTGGCAGGCAGAAGGGGCTAGCCTGGAAAGCTGTTGCTCAGCCTCATCTGCCCATGGCAGTGCTCGCACAGAGGCACAGAGAATGGGGCTGCTTGCTTGTCTTGCCACCTCAAACTTCAAACGTAGCCTGGGAAAGTTGGTGTCCCAGCCAGGCTCCTTTCGCAGCCCTCCTCCGAAAGTGCGAACGTCTGCAGATAGCTGGCAGGCAGAAGGGGCTAGCGTGGAAAGCTGTTGCTCAGCCTCATCTGCCCATGGCACTGCTCGCACAGAGGCACAGAGAATGGGGCTGCTTGCTTTTCTTGCCACCTCAAACTTTAAACGCATGCCGGGAATGGTGGTGTCCCTGCCAGGCTCCTTTCGCAGCCCTGCTCCGAAATTGCGAACGTCTGCAGATAGCTGGCAGTCAGAAGGGGCTAGCGTGGAAAGCTGTTGCTCAGCCTCATCTGCCCATGGCACTGTTCGC
The DNA here is from genome assembly GCF_030867145.1 of Opisthocomus hoazin. Classification (NCBI taxonomy): domain Eukaryota; kingdom Metazoa; phylum Chordata; class Aves; order Opisthocomiformes; family Opisthocomidae; genus Opisthocomus; species Opisthocomus hoazin. The sequence continues at coordinate 12,931,071 of NC_134426.1, forward strand.
ATAGAGGCACAGAGAATGGGGCTGCTTGCTTATCTTGCCACTTGAAACTTCAAAAGCATGCTAGGAATGGTGGTGTCCCTGCCAGGTTCCTATCACAGTCCTGCTGTGAAAGTGCGAACGTCTGCAGATAGCTGGCAGCCAGAAGGGGCTATCCTGGAAAGCTGTTGCTCAGCCTCATCTGCCCATGGCAGTGCTCGCACAGAGGCACAGAGAATGGGGCTGCTTGCTTGTCTTGCCACCTCAAACTTCAAACGTAGCCTGGGAAAGTTGGTGTCCCAGCCAGGCTCCTTTCGCAGCCCTGCTCCGAAAGTGCGAACGTCTGCAGATAGCTGGCAGCCAGAAGGGGCTAGCGTGGAAAGCTGTTGCTCAGCCTCATCTGCCCATGGCAGTGCTCGCACAGAGGCACAGAGACTGGGGCTGCTTGCTTATCTTGCCACTTGAAACTTCAAAGGCATGCTGTGAATGGTGGTGTCCCTGCCAGGCTCCTTTCGCAGCCCTGCTCCGAAAGTGCGAACGTCTGCAGATAGCTGGCAGCCAGAAGGTGCTAGCCTGGAAAGCTGTTGCTCAGCCTCATCTGCCCATGGCACTGTTCGCATAGAGGCACAGAGAATGGGGCTGCTTGCTTGTCTTGCCACCTCAAACTTCAAACGTAGCCTGGGAAAGTTGGTGTCCCAGCCAGGCTCCTTTCGCAGCCCTGCTCCGAAAGTGCGAACGTCTGCAGATAGCTGGCAGGCAGAAGGGGCTAGCCTGGAAAGCTGTTGCTCAGCCTCATCTGCCCATGGCAGTGCTCGCACAGAGGCACAGAGAATGGGGCTGCTTGCTTGTCTTGCCACCTCAAACTTCAAACGTAGCCTGGGAAAGTTGGTGTCCCAGCCAGGCTCCTTTCGCAGCCCTCCTCCGAAAGTGCGAACGTCTGCAGATAGCTGGCAGGCAGAAGGGGCTAGCGTGGAAAGCTGTTGCTCAGCCTCATCTGCCCATGGCACTGTTCGCATAGAGGCACAGAGAATGGGGCTGCTTGCTTGTCTTGCCACTTGAAACTTCAAACAAGTGCTGGGAGTGGTGGTGTCCCTGCCAGGCTCCTATCACAGCCCTTCTCCGAAAGTGCGAACGTCTGCAGATAGCTGGCAGGCAGAAGGGGCTATCCTGGAAAGCTGTTGCTCAGCCTCATCTGCCCATGGCAGTGCTCGCACAGAGGCACAGAGAATGGGGCTGCTTGCTTGTCTTGCCACCTCAAACTTCAAACGTAGCCTGGGAAAGTTGGTGTCCCAGCCAGGCTCCTTTCGCAGCCCTGCTCCGAAAGTGCGAACGTCTGCAGATAGCTGGCAGGCAGAAGGGGCTAGCCTGGAAAGCTGTTGCTCAGCCTCATCTGCCCATGGCACTGTTCGCATAGAGGCACAGAGAATGGGGCTGCTTGCTTGTCTTGCCACTTGAAACTTCAAACGCATGCTGGGAAAGTTGGTGTCCCTGCCAGGCTCCTTTCGCAGCCCTGCTCCGAAATTGCGAACGTCTGCAGATAGCTGGCAGGCAGAAGGGGCTAGCGTGGAAAGCTGTTGCTCAGCCTCATCTGCCCATGGCAGTGCTCGCACAGAGGCACAGAGAATGGGGCTGCTTGCTTGTCTTGCCACCTCAAACTTCAAACGTAGCCTGGGAAAGTTGGTGTCCCAGCCAGGCTTCTTTCGCAGCCCTGCTCCGAAAGTGCGAACGTCTGCAGATAGCTGGCAGCCAGAAGGGGCTAGCCTGGAAAGCTGTTGCTCAGCCTCATCTGCCCATGGCAGTGCTCGCACAGAGGCACAGAGATTGGGGCTGCTTGCTTATCTTGCCACTTGAAACTTCAAAGGCATGCTGGGAATGGTGGTGTCCCTGCCAGGCTCCTATCACAGCCCTGCTCCGAAAGTGTGAACGTCTGCAGATAGCTGGCAGGCAGAAGGGGCTAGCCTGGAAAGCTGTTGCTCAGCCTCATCTGCCCATGGCACTGTTCGCATAGAGGCACAGAGAATGGGGCTGCTTGCTTATCTTGCCACTTGAAACTTCAAACACATGCTGGGAATGGTGGTGTCCCTTCTAGGCTCCTATCACAGCCCTCCTCCGAAAGTGCGAATGTCTGCAGATAGCTGGCAGCCAGAAGGGGCTAGCCTGGAAAGCTGTTGCTCAGCCTCATCTGCCCATGGCACTGTTCGCATAGAGGCACAGAGAATGGGGCTGCTTGCTTGTCTTGCCACCTCAAACTTCAAACGTAGCCTGGGAAAGTTGGTGTCCCAGCCAGGCTCCTTTCGCAGCCCTACTCCGAAAGTGCGAACGTCTGCAGATAGCTGGAGGCCAGAAGGGGCTAGCCTGGAAAGCTGTTGCTCAGCCTCACCTGCCCATGGCACTGTTCGCATAGAGGCACAGAGAATGGGGCTGCTTGCTTGTCTTGCCACCTCAAGCTTCAAACGCATGCTGGGAAAGTTGGTGTCCCTGCCAGACTCCTATCACAGCCCTGCTCCGAAAGTGTGAACGTCTGCAGATAGCTGGCAGCCAGAAGGGGCTAGCCTGGAAAGCTGTTGCTCAGCCTCATCTGCCCATGGCAGTGCTCGCACAGAGGCACAGAGAATGGGGCTGCTTGCTTGTCTTGCCACCTCAAACTTCAAACGTAGCCTGGGAAAGTTGGTGTCCCTGCCAGGCTCCTATCACAGCCCTGCTCCGAAAGTGCGAACGTCTGCAGATAGCTGGCAGGCAGAAGGTGCTAGCCTGGAAAGCTGTTGCTCAGCCTCATCTGCCCATGGCACTGTTCGCATAGAGGCACAGAGAATGGGGCTGCTTGCTTGTCTTGCCACTTGAAACTTCAAACGTAGCCTGGGAAAGTTGGTGTCCCAGCCAGGCTCCTTTCGCAGCCCTCCTCCGAAAGTGCGAACGTCTGCAGATAGCTGGCAGGCAGAAGGGGCTAGCGTGGAAAGCTGTTGCTCAGCCTCATCTGCCCATGGCACTGCTCGCACAGAGGCACAGAGAATGGGGCTGCTTGCTTGTCTTGCCACCTCAAACTTTAAACGCATGCTGGGAATGGTGGTGTCCCTGCCAGGCTCCTATCACAGCCCTGCTCCGAAAGTGCGAATGTCTGCAGATAGCTGGCAGCCAGAAGGGGCTAGCCTGGAAAGCTGTTGCTCAGCCTCATCTGCCCATGGCAGTGCTCGCACAGAGGCACAGAGAATGGGGCTGCTTGCTTATCTTGCCACTTGAAACTTCAAACGCATGCTGGGAAAGTTGGTGTCCCAGCCAGGCTCCTATCACAGCCCTGCTCCGAAAGTGCGAACGTCTGCAGATAGCTGGCAGGCAGAAGGTGCTAGCCTGGAAAGCTGTTGCTCAGCCTCATCTGCCCATGGCACTGTTCGCATAGAGGCACAGAGAATGGGGCTGCTTGCTTGTCTTGCCACTTGAAACTTCAAACGCATGTTGGGAAAGTTGGTGTCCCAGCCAGGCTCCTTTCGCAGCCCTGCTCCGAAAGTGCGAACGTCTGCAGATAGCTGGCAGCCAGAAGGGGCTAGCCTGGAAAGCTGTTGCTCAGCCTCATCTGCCCATGGCAGTGCTCGCACAGAGGCACAGAGAATGGGGCTGCTTGCTTGTCTTGCCACCTGAAACTTCAAACGTAGCCTGGGAAAGTTGGTGTCCCAGCCAGGCTCCTTTCGCAGCCCTCCTCCGAAAGTGCGAACGTCTGCAGATAGCTGGCAGGCAGAAGGGGCTAGCGTGGAAAGCTGTTGCTCAGCCTCATCTGCCCATGGCACTGCTCGCACAGAGGCACAGAGAATGGGGCTGCTTGCTTGTCTTGCCACCTCAAACTTTAAACACATGCTGGGAATGGTGGTGTCCCTGCCAGGCTCCTATCACAGCCCTGCTCCGAAAGTGCGAATGTCTGCAGATAGCTGGCAGCCAGAAGGGGCTAGCCTGGAAAGCTGTTGCTCAGCCTCATCTGCCCATGGCAGTGCTCGCACAGAGGCACAGAGAATGGAACTCCTTGCCTGTCTTGCCACCTCAAACTTCAAACGTAGCCTGGGAAAGTTGGTGTCCCTGCCAGGCTCCTATCACAGCCCTGCTCCGAAAGTGCGAACGTCTGCAGATAGCTGGCAGGCAGAAGGTGCTAGCCTGGAAAGCTGTTGCTCAGCCTCATCTGCCCATGGCACTGTTCGCATAGAGGCACAGAGAATGGGGCTGCTTGCTTGTCTTGCCACTTGAAACTTGAAACGCATGCTGGGAAAGTTGGTGTCCCAGCCAGGCTCCTTTCGCAGCCCTGCTCCGAAAGTGCGAACGTCTGCAGATAGCTGGCAGCCAGAAGGGGCTAGCCTGGAAAGCTGTTGCTCAGCCTCATCTGCCCATGGCAGTGCTCGCACAGAGGCACAGAGAATGGGGCTGCTTGCTTGTCTTGCCACCTCAAACTTCAAACGTAGCCTAGGAAAGTTGGTGTCCCAGCCAGGCTCCTTTCGCAGCCCTCCTCCGAAAGTGCGAACGTCTGCAGATAGCTGGCAGGCAGAAGGGGCTAGCGTGGAAAGCTGTTGCTCAGCCTCATCTGCCCATGGCACTGCTCGCACAGAGGCACAGAGAATGGGGCTGCTTGCTTGTCTTGCCACCTCAAACTTTAAACGCATGCCGGGAATGGTGGTGTCCCTGCAGGCTCCTTTCGCAGCCCTGCTCCGAAAGTGCGAACGTCTGCAGATAGCTGGCAGGCAGAAGGGGCTAGCCTGGAAAGCTGTTGCTCAGCCTCATCTGCCCATGGCACTGTTCGCATAGAGGCACAGAGAATGGGGCTGCTTGCTTGTCTTGGCACTTGAAACTTGAAACAAGTGCTGGGAGTGGTGGTGTCCCTGCCAGGCTCCTATCACAGCCCTGCTCCGAAAGTGCGAACGTCTGCAGATAGCTGGCAGCCAGAAGGGGCTATCCTGGAAAGCTGTTGCTCAGCCTCATCTGCCCATGGCAGTGCTGGCACAGAGGCACAGAGAATGGGGCTGCTTGCTTGTCTTGCCACCTCAAACTTCAAACGTAGCCTGGGAAAGTTGGTGTCCCAGCCAGGCTCCTTTCGCAGCCCTGCTCCGAAAGTGCGAACGTCTGCAGATAGCTGGCAGGCAGAAGGGGCTAGCCTGGAAAGCTGTTGCTCAGCCTCATCTGCCCATGGCAGTGCTCGCACAGAGGCACAGAGACTGGGGCTGCTTGCTTATCTTGCCACTTGAAACTTCAAACGCATGCTGGGAATGGTGGTGTCCCTGCCAGGCTCCTATCACAGCCCTGCTCCGAAAGTGCGAACGTCTGCAGATAGCTGGCAGGCAGAAGGTGCTAGCCTGGAAAGCTGTTGCTCAGCCTCATCTGCCCATGGCACTGTTCGCATAGAGGCACAGAGACTGGGGCTGCTTGCTTGTCTTGCCACTTGAAACTTCAAACGCATGCTGGGAAAGTTGGTGTCCCTGCCAGGGTCCTTTCGCAGCCCTGCTCCGAAATTGCGAACGTCTGCAGATAGCTGGCAGGCAGAAGGGGCTAGCCTGGAAAGCTGTTGCTCAGCCTCATCTGCCCATGGCAGTGCTCGCACAGAGGCACAGAGAATGGGGCTGCTTGCTTGTCTTGCCACCTCAAACTTCAAACGTATCCTGGGAAAGTTGGTGTCCCAGCCAGGCTTCTTTCGCAGCCCTGCTCCGAAAGTGCGAACATCTGCAGATAGCTGGCAGCCAGAAGGGGCTAGCCTGGAATGCTGTTGCTCAGCCTCATCTGCCCATGGCAGTGCTCGCATAGAGGCACAGAGAATGGGGCTGCTTGCTTATCTTGCCACTTGAAACTTCAAACACATGCTGTGAATGGTGGTGTCCCTGCCAGGCTCCTATCACAGCCCTGCTCCGAAAGTGCGAACGTCTGCAGATAGCTGGCAGCCAGAAGGGGCTAGCCTGGAAAGCTGTTGCTCAGCCTCATCTGCCCATGGCAGTGCTGGCACAGAGGCACAGAGAATGGGGCTGCTTGCTTGTCTTGCCACCTCAAACTTCAAACGTAGCCTGGGAAAGTTGGTGTCCCAGCCAGGCTCCTTTCGCAGCCCTCCTCCGAAAGTGCGAACGTCTGCAGATAGCTGGCAGGCAGAAGGGGCTAGCGTGGAAAGCTGTTGCTCAGCCTCATCTGCCCATGGCACTGCTCGCACAGAGGCACAGAGAATGGGGCTGCTTGCTTGTCTTGCCACCTCAAACTTTAAACGCATGCTGGGAATGGTGGTGTCCCTGCCAGGCTCCTTTCGCAGCCCTGCTCCGAAATAGCGAACGTCTGCAGATAGCTGGCAGCCAGAAGGGGCTAGCCTGGAAAGCTGTTGCTCAGCCTCATCTGCCCATGGCACTGTTCGCATAGAGGCACAGAGAATGGGGCTGCTTGCTTGTCTTGCCACTTGAAACTTCAAACGCATGCTGGGAAAGTTGGTGTCCCAGCCAGGCTTTTTTCGCAGCCCTGCTCCGAAATTGCGAACGTCTGCAGATAGCTGGCAGGCAGAAGGGGCTAGCCTGGAAAGCTGTTGCTCAGCCTCACCTGCCCATGGCACTGTTCGCATAGAGGCACAGAGAATGGGGCTGCTTGCTTATCTTGCCACTTGAAACTTCAAACGCATGCTGGGAGTGGTGGTGTCCCTGCCAGGCTCCTATCACAGCCGTGCTCCGAAAGTGCGAACGTCTGCAGATAGCTGGCAGCCAGAAGGGGCTATCCTGGAAAGCTGTTGCTCAGCCTCATCTGCCCATGGCAGTGCTCGCACAGAGGCACAGAGAATGGGGCTGCTTGCTTGTCTTGCCACCTCAAACTTTAAACGTAGCCTGGGAAAGTTGGTGTCCCAGCCAGGCTCCTTTCGCAGCCCTGCTCCGAAAGTGCGAACGTCTGCAGATAGCTGGCAGGCAGAAGGGGCTAGCGTGGAAAGCTGTTGCTCAGCCTCATCTGCCCATGGCAGTGCTCGCACAGAGGCACAGAGACTGGGGCTGCTTGCTTATCTTGCCACTTGAAACTTCGAACGCATGCTGGGAATGGTGGTGTCCCTGCCAGGCTCCTATCACAGCCCTGCTCCGAAAGTGCGAACGTCTGCAGATAGCTGGCAGCCAGAAGGGGCTAGCCTGGAAAGCTGTTGCTCAGCCTCATCTGCCCATGGCAGTGCTCGCACAGAGGCACAGAGAATGGGGCTGCTTGCTTGTCTTGCCACTTGAAACTTCAAACGTAGCCTGGGAAAGTTGGTGTCCCAGCCAGGCTCCTTTCGCAGCCCTCCTCCGAAAGTGCGAACGTCTGCAGATAGCTGGCAGGCAGAAGGGGCTAGCGTGGAAAGCTGTTGCTCAGCCTCATCTGCCCATGGCAGTGCTGGCACAGAGGCACAGAGAATGGGGCTGCTTGCTTGTCTTGCCACCTCAAACTTTAAACGCATGCTGGGAATGGTGGTGTCCCTGCCAGGCTCCTTTCGCAGCCCTGCTCCGAAAGTGCGAACGTCTGCAGATAGCTGGCAGGCAGAAGGTGCTAGCCTGGAAAGCTGTTGCTCAGCCTCATCTGCCCATGGCACTGTTCGCATAGAGGCACAGAGAATGGGGCTGCTTGCTTGTCTTGCCACTTGAAACTTCAAACGCATGCTCGGAAAGTTGGTGTCCCAGCCAGGCTCCTTTCGCAACCCTGCTGCGAAATTGCGAACGTCTGCAGATAGCTGGCAGCCAGAAGGGGCTAGCCTGGAAAGCTGTTGCTCAGCCTCATCTGCCCATGGCACTGTTCGCATAGAGGCACAGAGAATGGGGCTCCTTGCTTATCTTGCCACTTGAAACTTTAAACAAGTGCTGGGATTGGTGGTGTCCCTGCCAGGCTCCTATCACAGCCCTGCTCCGAAAGTGCGAACGTCTGCAGATAGCTGGCAGCCAGAAGGGGCTATCCTGGAAAGCTGTTGCTCAGCCTCATCTGCCCATGGCAGTGCTCGCACAGAGGCACAGAGAATGGGGCTGCTTGCTTGTCTTGCCACCTCAAACTTCAAACGTAGCCTGGGAAAGTTGGTGTCCCAGCCAGGCTCCTTTCGCAGCCCTGCTCCGAAAGTGCGAATGTCTGCAGATAGCTGGCAGGCAGAAGGGGCTAGCCTGGAAAGCTGTTGCTCAGCCTCATCTGCCCATGGCAGTGCTCGCACAGAGGCACAGAGACTGGGGCTGCTTGCTTATCTTGCCACTTGAAACTTCAAACGCATGCTGTGAATGGTGGTGTCCCTGCCAGGCTCCTATCACAGCCCTGCTCCGAAAGTGCGAACGTCTGCAGATAGCTGGCAGGCAGAAGGGGCTAGCCTGGAAAGCTGTTGCTCAGCCTCATCTGCCCATGGCAGTGCTGGCACAGAGGCACAGAGAATGGGGCTGCTTGCTTGTCTTGCCACCTCAAACTTCAAACGTAGCCTGGGAAAGTTGGTGTCCCAGCCAGGCTCCTTTCGCAGCCCTCCTCCGAAAGTGCGAACGTCTGCAGATAGCTGGCAGGCAGAAGGGGCTAGCGTGGAAAGCTGTTGCTCAGCCTCATCTGCCCATGGCACTGCTCGCACAGAGGCACAGAGAATGGGGCTGCTTGCTTGTCTTGCCACCTCAAACTTTAAACGCATGCTGGGAATGGTGGTGTCCCTGCCAGGCTCCTTTCGCAGCCCTGCTCCGAAATAGCGAACGTCTGCAGATAGCTGGCAGCCAGAAGGGGCTAGCCTGGAAAGCTGTTGCTCAGCCTCATCTGCCCATGGCACTGTTCGCATAGAGGCACAGAGAATGGGGCTGCTTGCTTGTCTTGCCACTTGAAACTTGAAACGCATGCTGGGAAAGTTGGTGTCCCAGCCAGGCTTTTTTCGCAACCCTGCTCCGAAATTGCGAACGTCTGCAGATAGCTGGCAGGCAGAAGGGGCTAGCCTGGAAAGCTGTTGCTCAGCCTCACCTGCCCATGGCACTGTTCGCATAGAGGCACAGAGAATGGGGCTGCTTGCTTATCTTGCCACTTGAAACTTCAAACGCATGCTGGGAGTGGTGGTGTCCCTGCCAGGCTCCTATCACAGCCGTGCTCCGAAAGTGCGAACGTCTGCAGATAGCTGGCAGCCAGAAGGGGCTAGCCTGGAAAGCTGTTGCTCAGCCTCATCTGCCCATGGCAGTGCTCGCACAGAGGCACAGAGAATGGGGCTGCTTGCTTGTCTTGCCACCTCAAACTTCAAACGTAGCCTGGGAAAGTTGGTGTCCCAGCCAGGCTCCTTTCGCAGCCCTGCTCCGAAAGTGCGAACGTCTGCAGATAGCTGGCAGGCAGAAGGGGCTAGCGTGGAAAGCTGTTGCTCAGCCTCATCTGCCCATGGCAGTGCTCGCACAGAGGCACAGAGACTGGGGCTGCTTGCTTATCTTGCCACTTGAAACTTCAAACGCATGCTGGGAATGGTGGTGTCCCTGCCAGGCTCCTATCACAGCCCTGCTCCGAAAGTGCGAACGTCTGCAGATAGCTGGCAGCCAGAAGGGGCTAGCCTGGAAAGCTGTTGCTCAGCCTCATCTGCCCATGGCAGTGCTCGCACAGAGGCACAGAGAATGGGGCTGCTTGCTTGTCTTGCCACTTGAAACTTCAAACGTAGCCTGGGAAAGTTGGTGTCCCAGCCAGGCTCCTTTCGCAGCCCTCCTCCGAAAGTGCGAACGTCTGCAGATAGCTGGCAGGCAGAAGGGGCTAGCGTGGAAAGCTGTTGCTCAGCCTCATCTGCCCATGGCACTGCTCGCACAGAGGCACAGAGAATGGGGCTGCTTGCTTGTCTTGCCACCTCAAACTTTAAACGCATGCTGGGAATGGTGGTGTCCCTGCCAGGCTCCTTTCGCAGCCCTGCTCCGAAAGTGCGAACGTCTGCAGATAGCTGGCAGCCAGAAGGGGCTAGCCTGGAAAGCTGTTGCTCAGCCTCATCTGCCCATGGCACTGTTCGCATAGAGGCACAGAGAATGGGGCTGCTTGCTTGTCTTGCCACTTGAAACTTCAAACGCATGCTGGGAAAGTTGGTGTCCCAGCCAGGCTCCTTTCGCAACCCTGCTCCGAAATTGCGAACGTCTGCAGATAGCTGGCAGGCAGAAGGGGCTAGCGTGGAAAGCTTTTGCTCAGCCTCATCTGCCCATGGCACTGTTCGCATAGAGGCACAGAGAATGGGGCTGATTGCTTATCTTGCCACTTGAAACTTCAAATAAGTGCTGGGAGTGGTGGTGTCCCTGCCAGGCTCCTATCACAGCCCTGCTCCGAAAGTGCGAACGTGTGCAGATAGCTGGCAGGCAGAAGGGGCTAGCCTGGAAAGCTGTTGCTCAGCCTCATCTGCCCATGGCAGTGCTCGCACAGAGGCACAGAGAATGGGGCTGCTTGCTTATCTTGCCACCTCAAACTTCAAACGTAGCCTGGGAAAGTTGGTGTCCCAGCCAGGCTCCTTTCGCAGCCCTGCTCCGAAAGTGTGAACGTCTGCAGATAGCTGGCAGCCAGAAGGGGCTAGCCTGGAAAGCTGTTGCTCAGCCTCATCTGCCCATGGCAGTGCTCGCACAGAGGCACAGAGACTGGGGCTGCTTGCTTATCTTGCCACTTGAAACTTCAAAGGCATGCTGGGAATGGTGGTGTCCCTGCCAGGCTCCTATCACAGCCCTGCTCCGAAAGTGCGAACGTCTGCAGATAGCTGGCAGCCAGAAGGGGCTAGCCTGGAAAGCTGTTGCTCAGCCTCATCTGCCCATGGCACTGTTCGCATAGAGGCACAGAGAATGGGGCTGCTTGCTTGTCTTGCCACTTGAAACTTCAAACGCATGCTGGGAAAGTTGGTGTCCCAGCCAGGCTCCTTTCGCAGCCCTGCTCCGAAAGTGCGAACGTCTGCAGATAGCTGGCAGGCAGAAGGTGCTAGCCTGGAAAGCTGTTGCTCAGCCTCATCTGCCCATGGCACTGTTCGCATAGAGGCACAGAGAATGGGGCTGCTTGCTTGTCTTGCCACTTGAAACTTCAAAAGCATGCTGGGAAAGTTGGTGTCCCTGCCAGGCTCCTTTCGCAGCCCTGCTCCGAAATAGCGAACGTCTGCAGATAGCTGGCAGCCAGAAGGGGCTAGCCTGCAAAGCTGTTGCTCAGCCTCATCTGCCCATGGCAGTGCTCGCACAGAGGCACAGAGAATGGGGCTGATTGCTTATCTTGCCACTTGAAACTTCAAAGGCATGCTGGGAATGGTGGTGTCCCTGCCAGGCTCCTATCACAGCCCTGCTCCGAAAGTGCGAACTTCTGCAGATAGCTGGCAGGCAGAAGGTGCTAGCCTGGAAAGCTGTTGCTCAGCCTCATCTGCCCATGGCACTGTTCGCATAGAGGCACAGAGAATGGGGCTGCTTGCTTGTCTTGCCACTTGAAACTTCAAACGCATGCTGGGAAAGTTGGTGTCCCAGCCAGGCTCCTTTCGCAGCCCTGCTCCGAAAGTGCGAACGTCTGCAGATAGCTGGCAGCCAGAAGGGGCTAGTCTGGAAAGCTGTTGCTCAGCCTCATCTGCCCATGGCACTGTTCGCATAGAGGCACAGAGAATGGGGCTGCTTGCTTGTCTTGCCACTTGAAACTTCAAACGCATGCTGGGAAAGTTGGTGTCCCAGCCAGGCTCCTTTCGCAACCCTGCTCCGAAATTGCGAACGTCTGCAGATAGCTGGCAGCCAGAAGGGGCTAGCCTGGAAAGCTGTTGCTCAGCCTCATCTGCCCATGGCACTGTTCGCATAGAGGCACAGAGAATGGGGCTGATTGCTTATCTTGCCACTTGAAACTTTAAACAAGTGCTGGGAGTGGTGGTGTCCCTGCCAGGCTCCTATCACAGCCCTGCTCCGAAAGTGCGAACGTCTGCAGATAGCTGGCAGCCAGAAGGGGCTAGCCTGGAAAGCTGTTGCTCAGCCTCATCTGCCCATGGCAGTGCTCGCACAGAGGCACAGAGAATGGGGCTGCTTGCTTGTCTTGCCACCTCAAACTTCAAACGTAGCCTGGGAAAGTTGGTGTCCCAGCCAGGCTCCTTTCGCAGCCCTGCTCCGAAAGTGCGAATGTCTGCAGATAGCTGGCAGCCAGAAGGGGCTAGCGTGGAAAGCTGTTGCTCAGCCTCATCTGCCCATGGCAGTGCTCGCACAGAGGCACAGAGACTGGGGCTGCTTGCTTATCTTGCCACTTGAAACTTCAAACGCATGCTGGGAATGGTGGTGTCCCTGCCAGGCTCCTATCACAGCCCTGCTCCGAAAGTGCGAACGTCTGCAGATAGCTGGCAGGCAGAAGGGGCTAGTCTGGAAAGCTGTTGCTCAGCCTCATCTGCCCATGGCACTGCTCGCACAGAGGCACAGAGAATGGGGCTGCTTGCTTGTCTTGCCACCTCAAACTTTAAACGCATGCTGGGAATGGTGGTGTCCCTGCCAGGCTCCTTTCGCAGCCCTGCTCCGAAATAGCGAACGTCTGCAGAAAGCTGGCAGCCAGAAGGGGCTAGCCTGGAAAGCTGTTGCTCAGCCTCATCTGCCCATGGCACTGTTCGCATAGAGGCACAGAGAATGGGGCTGCTTGCTTGTCTTGCCACTTGAAACTTGAAACGCATGCTGGGAAAGTTGGTGTCCCAGCCAGGCTTTTTTCGCAGCCCTGCTCCGAAATTGCGAACGTCTGCAGATAGCTGGCAGGCAGAAGGGGCTAGCCTGGAAAGCTGTTGCTCAGCCTCACCTGCCCATGGCACTGTTCGCATAGAGGCACAGAGAATGGGGCTGCTTGCTTATCTTGCCACTTGAAACTTCAAACGCATGCTGGGAGTGGTGGTGTCCCTGCCAGGCTCCTATCACAGCCGTGCTCCGAAAGTGCGAACGTCTGCAGATAGCTGGCAGCCAGAAGGGGCTATCCTGGAAAGCTGTTGCTCAGCCTCATCTGCCCATGGCAGTGCTCGCACAGAGGCACAGAGAATGGGGCTGCTTGCTTGTCTTGCCACCTCAAACTTCAAACGTAGCCTGGGAAAGTTGGTGTCCCAGCCAGGCTCCTTTCGCAGCCCTGCTCCGAAAGTGCGAACGTCTGCAGATAGCTGGCAGGCAGAAGGGGCTAGCGTGGAAAGCTGTTGCTCAGCCTCATCTGCCCATGGCACTGCTCGCACAGAGGCAGAGAGACTGGGGCTGCTTGCTTATCTTGCCACTTGAAACTTCAAACGCATGCTGGGAATGGTGGTGTCCCTGCCAGGCTCCTATCACAGCCCTGCTCCGAAAGTGCGAACGTCTGCAGATAGCTGGCAGCCAGAAGGGGCTAGCCTGGAAAGCTGTTGCTCAGCCTCATCTGCCCATGGCAGTGCTCGCACAGAGGCACAGAGAATGGGGCTGCTTGCTTGTCTTGCCACTTGAAACTTCAAACGTAGCCTGGGAAAGTTGGTGTCCCAGCCAGGCTCCTTTCGCAGCCCTCCTCCGAAAGTGCGAACGTCTGCAGATAGCTGGCAGGCAGAAGGGGCTAGCGTGGATAGCTGTTGCTCAGCCTCATCTGCCCATGGCACTGCTCGCACAGAGGCACAGAGAATGGGGCTGCTTGCTTGTCTTGCCACCTCAAACTTTAAACGCATGCTGGGAATGGTGGTGTCCCTGCCAGGCTCCTTTCGCAGCCCTGATCCGAAAGTGCGAACGTCTGCAGATAGCTGGCAGGCAGAAGGTGCTAGCCTGGAAAGCTGTTGCTCAGCCTCATCTGCCCATGGCACTGTTCGCATAGAGGCACAGAGAATGGGGCTGCTTGCTTGTCTTGCCACTTGAAACTTCAAACGCATGCTGGGAAAGTTGGTGTCCCAGCCAGGCTCCTTTCGCAACCCTGCTCCGAAATTGCGAACGTCTGCAGATAGCTGGCAGCCAGAAGGGGCTAGCCTGGAAAGCTGTTGCTCAGCCTCATCTGCCCATGGCACTGTTCGCATAGAGGCACAGAGAATGGGGCTGATTGCTTATCTTGCCACTTGAAACTTTAAACAAGTGCTGGGATTGGTGGTGTCCCTGCCAGGCTCCTATCACAGCCCTGCTCCGAAAGTGCGAACGTCTGCAGATAGCTGGCAGGCAGAAGGGGCTAGCGTGGAAAGCTGTTGCTCAGCCTCATCTGCCCATGGCAGTGCTCGCACAGAGGCACAGAGAATGGGGCTGCTTGCTTGTCTTGCCACCTCAAACTTGAAACGTAGCCTGGGAAAGTTGGTGTCCCAGCCAGGCTCCTTTCGCAGCCCTGCTCCGAAAGTGCGAATGTCTGCAGATAGCTGGCAGGCAGAAGGGGCTAGCCTGGAAAGCTGTTGCTCAGCCTCATCTGCCCATGGCAGTGCTCGCACAGAGGCACAGAGACTGGGGCTGCTTGCTTATCTTGCCACTTGAAACTTCAAACGCATGCTGTGAATGGTGGTGTCCCTGCCAGGCTCCTATCACAGCCCTGCTCCGAAAGTGCGAACGTCTGCAGATAGCTGGCAGCCAGAAGGGGCTAGCCTGGAAAGCTGTTGCTCAGCCTCATCTGCCCATGGCACTGTTCGCATAGAGGCACAGAGAATGGGGCTGCTTGCTTGTCTTGCCACTTGAAACTTCAAACGCATGCTGGGAAAGTTGGTGTCCCAGCCAGGCTCCTTTCGCAGCCCTGCTCCGAAAGTGCGAACGTCTGCAGATAGCTGGCAGGCAGAAGGTGCTAGCCTGGAAAGCTGTTGCTCAGCCTCATCTGCCCATGGCACTGTTCGCATAGAGGCACAGAGAATGGGGCTGCTTGCTTGTCTTGCCACTTGAAACTTCAAAAGCATGCTGGGAAAGTTGGTGTCCCTGCCAGGCTCCTTTCGCAGCCCTGCTCCGAAATAGCGAACGTCTGCAGATAGCTGGCAGCCAGAAGGGGCTAGCCTGCAAAGCTGTTGCTCAGCCTCATCTGCCCATGGCAGTGCTCGCACAGAGGCACAGAGAATGGGGCTGATTGCTTATCTTGCCACTTGAAACTTCAAAGGCATGCTGGGAATGGTGGTGTCCCTGCCAGGCTCCTATCACAGCCCTGCTCCGAAAGTGCGAACTTCTGCAGATAGCTGGCAGGCAGAAGGTGCTAGCCTGGAAAGCTGTTGCTCAGCCTCATCTGCCCATGGCACTGTTCGCATAGAGGCACAGAGAATGGGGCTGCTTGCTTGTCTTGCCACTTGAAACTTCAAACGCATGCTGGGAAAGTTGGTGTCCCAGCCAGGCTCCTTTCGCAGCCCTGCTCCGAAAGTGCGAACGTCTGCAGATAGCTGGCAGCCAGAAGGGGCTAGTCTGGAAAGCTGTTGCTCAGCCTCATCTGCCCATGGCACTGTTCGCATAGAGGCACAGAGAATGGGGCTGCTTGCTTGTCTTGCCACTTGAAACTTCAAACGCATGCTGGGAAAGTTGGTGTCCCAGCCAGGCTCCTTTCGCAACCCTGCTCCGAAATTGCGAACGTCTGCAGATAGCTGGCAGCCAGAAGGGGCTAGCCTGGAAAGCTGTTGCTCAGCCTCATCTGCCCATGGCACTGTTCGCATAGAGGCACAGAGAATGGGGCTGATTGCTTATCTTGCCACTTGAAACTTTAAACAAGTGCTGGGAGTGGTGGTGTCCCTGCCAGGCTCCTATCACAGCCCTGCTCCGAAAGTGCGAACGTCTGCAGATAGCTGGCAGCCAGAAGGGGCTAGCCTGGAAAGCTGTTGCTCAGCCTCATCTGCCCATGGCAGTGCTCGCACAGAGGCACAGAGAATGGGGCTGCTTGCTTGTCTTGCCACCTCAAACTTCAAACGTAGCCTGGGAAAGTTGGTGTCCCAGCCAGGCTCCTTTCGCAGCCCTGCTCCGAAAGTGCGAATGTCTGCAGATAGCTGGCAGCCAGAAGGGGCTAGCGTGGAAAGCTGTTGCTCAGCCTCATCTGCCCATGGCAGTGCTCGCACAGAGGCACAGAGACTGGGGCTGCTTGCTTATCTTGCCACTTGAAACTTCAAACGCATGCTGGGAATGGTGGTGTCCCTGCCAGGCTCCTATCACAGCCCTGCTCCGAAAGTGCGAACGTCTGCAGATAGCTGGCAGGCAGAAGGGGCTAGTCTGGAAAGCTGTTGCTCAGCCTCATCTGCCCATGGCACTGCTCGCACAGAGGCACAGAGAATGGGGCTGCTTGCTTGTCTTGCCACCTCAAACTTTAAACGCATGCTGGGAATGGTGGTGTCCCTGCCAGGCTCCTTTCGCAGCCCTGCTCCGAAATAGCGAACGTCTGCAGATAGCTGGCAGCCAGAAGGGGCTAGCCTGGAAAGCTGTTGCTCAGCCTCATCTGCCCATGGCACTGTTCGCATAGAGGCACAGAGAATGGGGCTGCTTGCTTGTCTTGCCACTTGAAACTTGAAACGCATGCTGGGAAAGTTGGTGTCCCAGCCAGGCTTTTTTCGCAGCCCTGCTCCGAAATTGCGAACGTCTGCAGATAGCTGGCAGGCAGAAGGGGCTAGCCTGGAAAGCTGTTGCTCAGCCTCACCTGCCCATGGCACTGTTCGCATAGAGGCACAGAGAATGGGGCTGCTTGCTTATCTTGCCACTTGAAACTTCAAACGCATGCTGGGAGTGGTGGTGTCCCTGCCAGGCTCCTATCACAGCCGTGCTCCGAAAGTGCGAACGTCTGCAGATAGCTGGCAGCCAGAAGGGGCTATCCTGGAAAGCTGTTGCTCAGCCTCATCTGCCCATGGCAGTGCTCGCACAGAGGCACAGAGAATGGGGCTGCTTGCTTGTCTTGCCACCTCAAACTTCAAACGTAGCCTGGGAAAGTTGGTGTCCCAGCCAGGCTCCTTTCGCAGCCCTGCTCCGAAAGTGCGAACGTCTGCAGATAGCTGGCAGGCAGAAGGGGCTAGCGTGGAAAGCTGTTGCTCAGCCTCATCTGCCCATGGCACTGCTCGCACAGAGGCAGAGAGACTGGGGCTGCTTGCTTATCTTGCCACTTGAAACTTCAAACGCATGCTGGGAATGGTGGTGTCCCTGCCAGGCTCCTATCACAGCCCTGCTCCGAAAGTGCGAACGTCTGCAGATAGCTGGCAGCCAGAAGGGGCTAGCCTGGAAAGCTGTTGCTCAGCCTCATCTGCCCATGGCAGTGCTCGCACAGAGGCACAGAGAATGGGGCTGCTTGCTTGTCTTGCCACTTGAAACTTCAAACGTAGCCTGGGAAAGTTGGTGTCCCAGCCAGGCTCCTTTCGCAGCCCTCCTCCGAAAGTGCGAACGTCTGCAGATAGCTGGCAGGCAGAAGGGGCTAGCGTGGAAAGCTGTTGCTCAGCCTCATCTGCCCATGGCACTGCTCGCACAGAGGCACAGAGAATGGGGCTGCTTGCTTGTCTTGCCACCTCAAACTTTAAACGCATGCTGGGAATGGTGGTGTCCCTGCCAGGCTCCTTTCGCAGCCCTGATCCGAAAGTGCGAACGTCTGCAGATAGCTGGCAGGCAGAAGGTGCTAGCCTGGAAAGCTGTTGCTCAGCCTCATCTGCCCATGGCACTGTTCGCATAGAGGCACAGAGAATGGGGCTGCTTGCTTGTCTTGCCACTTGAAACTTCAAACGCATGCTGGGAAAGTTGGTGTCCCAGCCAGGCTCCTTTCGCAACCCTGCTCCGAAATTGCGAACGTCTGCAGATAGCTGGCAGCCAGAAGGGGCTAGCCTGGAAAGCTGTTGCTCAGCCTCATCTGCCCATGGCACTGTTCGCATAGAGGCACAGAGAATGGGGCTGATTGCTTATCTTGCCACTTGAAACTTTAAACAAGTGCTGGGATTGGTGGTGTCCCTGCCAGGCTCCTATCACAGCCCTGCTCCGAAAGTGCGAACGTCTGCAGATAGCTGGCAGGCAGAAGGGGCTAGCGTGGAAAGCTGTTGCTCAGCCTCATCTGCCCATGGCAGTGCTCGCACAGAGGCACAGAGAATGGGGCTGCTTGCTTGTCTTGCCACCTCAAACTTGAAACGTAGCCTGGGAAAGTTGGTGTCCCAGCCAGGCTCCTTTCGCAGCCCTGCTCCGAAAGTGCGAATGTCTGCAGATAGCTGGCAGGCAGAAGGGGCTAGCCTGGAAAGCTGTTGCTCAGCCTCATCTGCCCATGGCAGTGCTCGCACAGAGGCACAGAGACTGGGGCTGCTTGCTTATCTTGCCACTTGAAACTTCAAACGCATGCTGTGAATGGTGGTGTCCCTGCCAGGCTCCTATCACAGCCCTGCTCCGAAAGTGCGAACGTCTGCAGATAGCTGGCAGGCAGAAGGGGCTAGCCTGGAAAGCTGTTGCTCAGCCTCATCTGCCCATGGCAGTGCTGGCACAGAGGCACAGAGAATGGGGCTGCTTGCTTGTCTTGCCACCTCAAACTTCAAACGTAGCCTGGGAAAGTTGGTGTCCCAGCCAGGATCCTTTCGCAGCCCTCCTCCGAAAGTGCGAACGTCTGCAGATAGCTGGCAGGCAGAAGGGGCTAGCGTGGAAAGCTGTTGCTCAGCCTCATCTGCCCATGGCACTGCTCGCATAGAGGCACAGAGAATGGGGCTGCTTGCTTGTCTTGCCACCTCAAACTTTAAACGCATGCTGGGAATGGTGGTGTCCCTGCCAGGCTCCTTTCGCAGCCCTGCTCCGAAATAGCGAACGTCTGCAGATAGCTGGCAGCCAGAAGGGGCTAGCCTGGAAAGCTGTTGCTCAGCCTCATCTGCCCATGGCACTGTTCGCATAGAGGCACAGAGAATGGGGCTGCTTGCTTGTCTTGCCACTTGAAACTTGAAACGCATGCTGGGAAAGTTGGTGTCCCAGCCAGGCTTTTTTCACAACCCTGCTCCGAAATTGCGAACGTCTGCAGATAGCTGGCAGGCAGAAGGGGCTAGCCTGGAAAGCTGTTGCTCAGCCTCACCTGCCCATGGCACTGTTCGCATAGAGGCACAGAGAATGGGGCTGCTTGCTTATCTTGCCACTTGAAACTTCAAACGCATGCTGGGAGTGGTGGTGTCCCTGCCAGGCTCCTATCACAGCCGTGCTCCGAAAGTGCGAACGTCTGCAGATAGCTGGCAGCCAGAAGGGGCTATCCTGGAAAGCTGTTGCTCAGCCTCATCTGCCCATGGCAGTGCTCGCACAGAGGCACAGAGAATGGGGCTGCTTGCTTGTCTTGCCACCTCAAACTTCAAACGTAGCCTGGGAAAGTTGGTGTCCCAGCCAGGCTCCTTTCGCAGCCCTGCTCCGAAAGTGCGAACGTCTGCAGATAGCTGGCAGGCAGAAGGGGCTAGCGTGGAAAGCTGTTGCTCAGCCTCATCTGCCCATGGCAGTGCTCGCACAGAGGCACAGAGACTGGGGCTGCTTGCTTATCTTGCCACTTGAAACTTCAAACGCATGCTGGGAATGGTGGTGTCCCTGCCAGGCTCCTATCACAGCCCTGCTCCGAAAGTGCGAACGTCTGCAGATAGCTGGCAGCCAGAAGGGGCTAGCCTGGAAAGCTGTTGCTCAGCCTCATCTGCCCATGGCAGTGCTCGCACAGAGGCACAGAGAATGGGGCTGCTTGCTTGTCTTGCCACTTGAAACTTCAAACGTAGCCTGGGAAAGTTGGTGTCCCAGCCAGGCTCCTTTCGCAGCCCTCCTCCGAAAGTGCGAACGTCTGCAGATAGCTGGCAGGCAGAAGGGGCTAGCGTGGAAAGCTGTTGCTCAGCCTCATCTGCCCATGGCACTGCTCGCACAGAGGCACAGAGAATGGGGCTGCTTGCTTGTCTTGCCACCTCAAACTTTAAACGCATGCTGGGAATGGTGGTGTCCCTGCCAGGCTCCTTTCGCAGCCCTGCTCCGAAAGTGCGAACGTCTGCAGATAGCTGGCAGGCAGAAGGTGATAGCCTGGAAAGCTGTTGCTCAGCCTCATCTGCCCATGGCACTGTTCGCATAGAGGCACAGAGAATGGGGCTGCTTGCTTGTCTTGCCACTTGAAACTTCAAACGCATGCTGGGAAAGTTGGTGTCCCAGCCAGGCTCCTTTCGCAACCCTGCTCCGAAATTGCGAACGTCTGCAGATAGCTGGCAGGCAGAAGGGGCTAGCCTGGAAAGCTGTTGCTCAGCCTCATCTGCCCATGGCACTGTTCGCATAGAGGCACAGAGAATGGGGCTGATTGCTTATCTTGCCACTTGAAACTTCAAACGCATGCTGGGAAAGTTGGTGTCCCTGCCAGGCTCCTATCACAGCCCTGCTCCGAAAGTGCGAACGTCTGCAGATAGCTGGCAGCCAGAAGGGGCTATCCTGGAAAGCTGTTGCTCAGCCTCATCTGCCCATGGCAGTGCTCGCACAGAGGCACAGAGAATGGGGCTGCTTGCTTGTCTTGCCACCTCAAACTTGAAACGTAGCCTGGGAAAGTTGGTGTCCCAGCCAGGCTCCTTTCGCAGCCCTGCTCCGAAAGTGCGAATGTCTGCAGATAGCTGGCAGGCAGAAGGGGCTAGCCTGGAAAGCTGTTGCTCAGCCTCATCTGCCCATGGCAGTGCTCGCACAGAGGCACAGAGACTGGGGCTGCTTGCTTATCTTGCCACTTGAAACTTCAAACGCATGCTGGGAATGGTGGTGTCCCTGCCAGGCTCCTATCACAGCCCTGCTCCGAAAGTGCGAACGTCTGCAGATAGCTGGCAGCCAGAAGGGGCTAGCGTGGAAAGCTGTTGCTCAGCCTCATCTGCCCATGGCAGTGCTCGCACAGAGGCACAGAGAATGGGGCTGCTTGCTTGTCTTGCCACCTCAAACTTCAAACGTAGCCTGGGAAAGTTGGTGTCCCAGCCAGGCTCCTTTCGCAGCCCTCCTCCGAAAGTGCGAACGTCTGCAGATAGCTGGCAGGCAGAAGGGGCTAGCGTGGAAAGCTGTTGCTCAGCCTCATCTGCCCATGGCACTGCTCGCACAGAGGCACAGAGAATGGGGCTGCTTGCTTGTCTTGCCACCTCAAACTTTAAACGCATGCTGGGAATGGTGGTGTCCCTGCCAGGCTCCTATCACAGCCCTGCTCCGAAAGTGCGAACGTCTGCAGATAGCTGGCAGGCAGAAGGTGCTAGCCTGGAAAGCTGTTGCTCAGCCTCATCTGCCCATGGCACTGTTCGCATAGAGGCACAGAGAATGGGGCTGCTTGCTTGTCTTGCCACTTGAAACTTCAAACGCATGCTGGGAAAGTTGGTGTCCCAGCCAGGCTCCTTTCGCAACCCTGCTCCGAAATTGCGAACGTCTGCAGATAGCTGGCAGGCAGAAGGGGCTAGCCTGGAAAGCTGTTGCTCAGCCTCATCTGCCCATGGCACTGTTCGCATAGAGGCACAGAGAATGGGGCTGATTGCTTATCTTGCCACTTGAAACTTCAAATAAGTGCTGGGAGTGGTGGTGTCCCTGCCAGGCTCCTATCACAGCCCTGCTCCGAAAGTGCGAACGTGTGCAGATAGCTGGCAGGCAGAAGGGGCTAGCCTGGAAAGCTGTTGCTCAGCCTCATCTGCCCATGGCAGTGCTCGCACAGAGGCACAGAGAATGGGGCTGCTTGCTTATCTTGCCACCTCAAACTTCAAACGTAGCCTGGGAAAGTTGGTGTCCCAGCCAGGCTCCTTTCGCAGCCCTGCTCCGAAAGTGTGAACGTCTGCAGATAGCTGGCAGCCAGAAGGGGCTAGCCTGGAAAGCTGTTGCTCAGCCTCATCTGCCCATGGCAGTGCTCGCACAGAGGCACAGAGACTGGGGCTGCTTGCTTATCTTGCCACTTGAAACTTCAAAGGCATGCTGGGAATGGTGGTGTCCCTGCCAGGCTCCTATCACAGCCCTGCTCCGAAAGTGCGAACGTCTGCAGATAGCTGGCAGGCAGAAGGTGCTAGCCTGGAAAGCTGTTGCTCAGCCTCATCTGCCCATGGCACTGTTCGCATAGAGGCACAGAGAATGGGGCTGCTTGCTTGTCTTGCCACTTGAAACTTCAAACGCATGCTGGGAAAGTTGGTGTCCCAGCCAGGCTCCTTTCGCAGCCCTGCTCCGAAATTGCGAACGTCTGCAGATAGCTGGCAGCCAGAAGGGGCTAGCGTGGAAAGCTGTTGCTCAGCCTCATCTGCCCATGGCAGTGCTCGCACAGAGGCACAGAGAATGGGGCTGCTTGCTTGTCTTGCCACCTCAAACTTGAAACGTAGCCTGGGAAAGTTGGTGTCCCAGCCAGGCTCCTTTCGCAGCCCTGCTCCGAAAGTGCGAATGTCTGCAGATAGCTGGCAGGCAGAAGGGGCTAGCCTGGAAAGCTGTTGCTCAGCCTCATCTGCCCATGGCAGTGCTCGCACAGAGGCACAGAGACTGGGGCTGCTTGCTTATCTTGCCACTTGAAACTTCAAACGCATGCTGTGAATGGTGGTGTCCCTGCCAGGCTCCTATCACAGCCCTGCTCCGAAAGTGCGAACGTCTGCAGATAGCTGGCAGGCAGAAGGGGCTAGCCTGGAAAGCTGTTGCTCAGCCTCATCTGCCCATGGCAGTGCTGGCACAGAGGCACAGAGAATGGGGCTGCTTGCTTGTCTTGCCACCTCAAACTTCAAACGTAGCCTGGGAAAGTTGGTGTCCCAGCCAGGATCCTTTCGCAGCCCTCCTCCGAAAGTGCGAACGTCTGCAGATAGCTGGCAGGCAGAAGGGGCTAGCGTGGAAAGCTGTTGCTCAGCCTCATCTGCCCATGGCACTGCTCGCATAGAGGCACAGAGAATGGGGCTGCTTGCTTGTCTTGCCACCTCAAACTTTAAACGCATGCTGGGAATGGTGGTGTCCCTGCCAGGCTCCTTTCGCAGCCCTGCTCCGAAATAGCGAACGTCTGCAGATAGCTGGCAGCCAGAAGGGGCTAGCCTGGAAAGCTGTTGCTCAGCCTCATCTGCCCATGGCACTGTTCGCATAGAGGCACAGAGAATGGGGCTGCTTGCTTGTCTTGCCACTTGAAACTTGAAACGCATGCTGGGAAAGTTGGTGTCCCAGCCAGGCTTTTTTCACAACCCTGCTCCGAAATTGCGAACGTCTGCAGATAGCTGGCAGGCAGAAGGGGCTAGCCTGGAAAGCTGTTGCTCAGCCTCACCTGCCCATGGCACTGTTCGCATAGAGGCACAGAGAATGGGGCTGCTTGCTTATCTTGCCACTTGAAACTTCAAACGCATGCTGGGAGTGGTGGTGTCCCTGCCAGGCTCCTATCACAGCCGTGCTCCGAAAGTGCGAACGTCTGCAGATAGCTGGCAGCCAGAAGGGGCTATCCTGGAAAGCTGTTGCTCAGCCTCATCTGCCCATGGCAGTGCTCGCACAGAGGCACAGAGAATGGGGCTGCTTGCTTGTCTTGCCACCTCAAACTTCAAACGTAGCCTGGGAAAGTTGGTGTCCCAGCCAGGCTCCTTTCGCAGCCCTGCTCCGAAAGTGCGAACGTCTGCAGATAGCTGGCAGGCAGAAGGGGCTAGCGTGGAAAGCTGTTGCTCAGCCTCATCTGCCCATGGCAGTGCTCGCACAGAGGCACAGAGACTGGGGCTGCTTGCTTATCTTGCCACTTGAAACTTCAAACGCATGCTGGGAATGGTGGTGTCCCTGCCAGGCTCCTATCACAGCCCTGCTCCGAAAGTGCGAACGTCTGCAGATAGCTGGCAGGCAGAAGGGGCTAGCCTGGAAAGCTGTTGCTCAGCCTCATCTGCCCATGGCAGTGCTCGCACAGAGGCACAGAGAATGGGGCTGCTTGCTTGTCTTGCCACTTGAAACTTCAAACGTAGCCTGGGAAAGTTGGTGTCCCAGCCAGGCTCCTTTCGCAGCCCTCCTCCGAAAGTGCGAACGTCTGCAGATAGCTGGCAGGCAGAAGGGGCTAGCGTGGAAAGCTGTTGCTCAGCCTCATCTGCCCATGGCACTGCTCGCACAGAGGCACAGAGAATGGGGCTGCTTGCTTGTCTTGCCACCTCAAACTTTAAACGCATGCTGGGAATGGTGGTGTCCCTGCCAGGCTCCTTTCGCAGCCCTGCTCCGAAAGTGCGAACGTCTGCAGATAGCTGGCAGGCAGAAGGTGATAGCCTGGAAAGCTGTTGCTCAGCCTCATCTGCCCATGGCACTGTTCGCATAGAGGCACAGAGAATGGGGCTGCTTGCTTGTCTTGCCACTTGAAACTTCAAACGCATGCTGGGAAAGTTGGTGTCCCAGCCAGGCTCCTTTCGCAACCCTGCTCCGAAATTGCGAACGTCTGCAGATAGCTGGCAGGCAGAAGGGGCTAGCCTGGAAAGCTGTTGCTCAGCCTCATCTGCCCATGGCACTGTTCGCATAGAGGCACAGAGAATGGGGCTGATTGCTTATCTTGCCACTTGAAACTTCAAACGCATGCTGGGAAAGTTGGTGTCCCTGCCAGGCTCCTATCACAGCCCTGCTCCGAAAGTGCGAACGTCTGCAGATAGCTGGCAGCCAGAAGGGGCTATCCTGGAAAGCTGTTGCTCAGCCTCATCTGCCCATGGCAGTGCTCGCACAGAGGCACAGAGAATGGGGCTGCTTGCTTGTCTTGCCACCTCAAACTTGAAACGTAGCCTGGGAAAGTTGGTGTCCCAGCCAGGCTCCTTTCGCAGCCCTGCTCCGAAAGTGCGAATGTCTGCAGATAGCTGGCAGGCAGAAGGGGCTAGCCTGGAAAGCTGTTGCTCAGCCTCATCTGCCCATGGCAGTGCTCGCACAGAGGCACAGAGACTGGGGCTGCTTGCTTATCTTGCCACTTGAAACTTCAAACGCATGCTGGGAATGGTGGTGTCCCTGCCAGGCTCCTATCACAGCCCTGCTCCGAAAGTGCGAACGTCTGCAGATAGCTGGCAGCCAGAAGGGGCTAGCGTGGAAAGCTGTTGCTCAGCCTCATCTGCCCATGGCAGTGCTCGCACAGAGGCACAGAGAATGGGGCTGCTTGCTTGTCTTGCCACCTCAAACTTCAAACGTAGCCTGGGAAAGTTGGTGTCCCAGCCAGGCTCCTTTCGCAGCCCTCCTCCGAAAGTGCGAACGTCTGCAGATAGCTGGCAGGCAGAAGGGGCTAGCGTGGAAAGCTGTTGCTCAGCCTCATCTGCCCATGGCACTGCTCGCACAGAGGCACAGAGAATGGGGCTGCTTGCTTGTCTTGCCACCTCAAACTTTAAACGCATGCTGGGAATGGTGGTGTCCCTGCCAGGCTCCTATCACAGCCCTGCTCCGAAAGTGCGAACGTCTGCAGATAGCTGGCAGGCAGAAGGTGCTAGCCTGGAAAGCTGTTGCTCAGCCTCATCTGCCCATGGCACTGTTCGCATAGAGGCACAGAGAATGGGGCTGCTTGCTTGTCTTGCCACTTGAAACTTCAAACGCATGCTGGGAAAGTTGGTGTCCCAGCCAGGCTCCTTTCGCAACCCTGCTCCGAAATTGCGAACGTCTGCAGATAGCTGGCAGGCAGAAGGGGCTAGCCTGGAAAGCTGTTGCTCAGCCTCATCTGCCCATGGCACTGTTCGCATAGAGGCACAGAGAATGGGGCTGATTGCTTATCTTGCCACTTGAAACTTCAAATAAGTGCTGGGAGTGGTGGTGTCCCTGCCAGGCTCCTATCACAGCCCTGCTCCGAAAGTGCGAACGTGTGCAGATAGCTGGCAGGCAGAAGGGGCTAGCCTGGAAAGCTGTTGCTCAGCCTCATCTGCCCATGGCAGTGCTCGCACAGAGGCACAGAGAATGGGGCTGCTTGCTTATCTTGCCACCTCAAACTTCAAACGTAGCCTGGGAAAGTTGGTGTCCCAGCCAGGCTCCTTTCGCAGCCCTGCTCCGAAAGTGTGAACGTCTGCAGATAGCTGGCAGCCAGAAGGGGCTAGCCTGGAAAGCTGTTGCTCAGCCTCATCTGCCCATGGCAGTGCTCGCACAGAGGCACAGAGACTGGGGCTGCTTGCTTATCTTGCCACTTGAAACTTCAAAGGCATGCTGGGAATGGTGGTGTCCCTGCCAGGCTCCTATCACAGCCCTGCTCCGAAAGTGCGAACGTCTGCAGATAGCTGGCAGGCAGAAGGTGCTAGCCTGGAAAGCTGTTGCTCAGCCTCATCTGCCCATGGCACTGTTCGCATAGAGGCACAGAGAATGGGGCTGCTTGCTTGTCTTGCCACTTGAAACTTCAAACGCATGCTGGGAAAGTTGGTGTCCCAGCCAGGCTCCTTTCGCAGCCCTGCTCCGAAAGTGCGAACGTCTGCAGATAGCTGGCAGCCAGAAGGGGCTAGCCTGGAAAGCTGTTGCTCAGCCTCATCTGCCCATGGCACTGTTCGCATAGAGGCACAGAGAATGGGGCTGCTTGCTTGTCTTGCCACTTGAAACTTCAAACGCATGCTGGGAAAGTTGGTGTCCCTGCCAGGCTCCTTTCGCAGCCCTGCTCCGAAATAGCGAACGTCTGCAGATAGCTGGCAGCCAGAAGGGGCTAGCCTGGAAAGCTGTTGCTCAGCCTCATCTGCCCATGGCAGTGCTCGCACAGAGGCACAGAGAATGGGGCTGATTGCTTATCTTGCCACTTGAAACTTCAAAGGCATGCTGGGAATGGTGGTGTCCCTGCCAGGCTCCTATCACAGCCCTGCTCCGAAAGTGCGAACTTCTGCAGATAGCTGGCAGGCAGAAGGGGCTAGCCTGGAAAGCTGTTGCTCAGCCTCATCTGCCCATGGCACTGTTCGCATAGAGGCACAGAGAATGGGGCTGCTTGCTTGTCTTGCCACTTGAAACTTCAAACGCATGCTGGGAAAGTTGGTGTCCCAGCCAGGCTCCTTTCGCAGCCCTGCTCCGAAATTGCGAACGTCTGCAGATAGCTGGCAGCCAGAAGGGGCTAGCCTGGAAAGCTGTTGCTCAGCCTCATCTGCCCATGGCACTGTTCGCATAGAGGCACAGAGAATGGGGCTGCTTGCTTGTCTTGCCACTTGAAACTTCAAACGCATGCTGGGAAAGTTGGTGTCCCAGCCAGGCTCCTTTCGCAACCCTGCTCCGAAATTGCGAACGTCTGCAGATAGCTGGCAGCCAGAAGGGGCTAGCCTGGAAAGCTGTTGCTCAGCCTCATCTGCCCATGGCACTGTTCGCATAGAGGCACAGAGACTGGGGCTGCTTGCTTATCTTGCCACTTGAAACTTCAAACGCATGCTGGGAATGGTGGTGTCCCTGCCAGGCTCCTATCACAGCCCTGCTCCGAAAGTGCGAACGTCTGCAGATAGCTGGCAGGCAGAAGGTGCTAGTCTGGAAAGCTGTTGCTCAGCCTCATCTGCCCATGGCACTGTTCGCATAGAGGCACAGAGAATGGGGCTGCTTGCTTATATTGCCACCTCAAACTTCAAACGTAGCCTGGGAAAGTTGGTGTCCCAGCCAGGCTCCTTTCGCAGCCCTCCTCCGAAAGTGCGAACGTCTGCAGATAGCTGGCAGGCAGAAGGGGCTAGCGTGGAAAGCTGTTGCTCAGCCTCATCTGCCCATGGCACTGCTCGCACAGAGGCACAGAGAATGGGGCTGCTTGCTTGTCTTGCCACCTCAAACTTTAAACGCATGCTGGGAATGGTGGTGTCCCTGCCAGGCTCCCTTCGCAGCCCTGCTCCGAAAGTGCGAACGTCTGCAGATAGCTGGCAGGCAGAAGGTGCTAGCCTGGAAAGCTGTTGCTCAGCCTCATCTGCCCATGGCACTGTTCGCATAGAGGCACAGAGAATGCGGCTGCTTGCTTGTCTTGCCACTTGAAACTTCAAACGCATGCTGGGAAAGTTGGTGTCCCAGCCAGGCTCCTTTCGCAACCCTGCTCCGAAATTGCGAACGTCTGCAGATAGCTGGCAGCCAGAAGGGGCTAGCCTGGAAAGCTGTTGCTCAGCCTCATCTGCCCATGGCACTGTTCGCATAGAGGCACAGAGAATGGGGCTGATTGCTTATCTTGCCACTTGAAACTTCAAACAAGTGCTGGGAGTGGTGGTGTCCCTGCCAGGCTCCTATCACAGCCCTGCTCCGAAAGTGCGAACGTCTGCAGATAGCTGGCAGCCAGAAGGGGCTATCCTGGAAAGCTGTTGCTCAGCCTCATCTGCCCATGGCAGTGCTCGCACAGAGGCACAGAGAATGGGGCTGCTTGCTTGTCTTGCCACCTCAAACTTCAAACGTAGCCTGGGAAAGTTGGTGTCCCTGCCAGGCTCCTTTCGCAGCCCTGCTCCGAAAGTGCGAATGTCTGCAGATAGCTGGCAGGCAGAAGGGGCTAGCGTGGAAAGCTGTTGCTCAGCCTCATCTGCCCATGGCAGTGCTCGCACAGAGGCACAGAGACTGGGGCTGCTTGCTTATCTTGCCACTTGAAACTTCAAACGCATGCTGGGAATGGTGGTGTCCCTGCCAGGCTCCTATCACAGCCCTGCTCCGAAAGTGCGAACGTCTGCAGATAGCTGGCAGGCAGAAGGTGCTAGCCTGGAAAGCTGTTGCTCAGCCTCATCTGCCCATGGCACTGTTCGCATAGAGGCACAGAGAATGGGGCTGCTTGCTTGTCTTGCCACTTGAAACTTCAAACGCATGCTGGGAAAGTTGGTGTCCCAGCCAGGCTCCTTTGGCAGCCCTGCTCCGAAAGTGCGAACGTCTGCAGATAGCTGGCAGCCAGAAGGGGCTAGCCTGGAAAGCTGTTGCTCAGCCTCATCTGCCCATGGCAGTGCTCGCACAGAGGCACAGAGAATGGGGCTGCTTGCTTGCCTTGCCACCTCAAACTTCAAACGTAACCTGGGAAAGTTGGTGTCCCAGCCAGGCTCCTTTCGCAGCCCTCCTCCGAAAGTGCGAACGTCTGCAGATAGCTGGCAGGCAGAAGGGGCTAGCGTGGAAAGCTGTTGCTCAGCCTCATCTGCCCATGGCACTGCTCGCACAGAGGCACAGAGAATGGGGCTGCTTGCTTGTCTTGCCACCTCAAACTTTAAACGCATGCTGGGAATGGTGGTGTCCCTGCCAGGCTCCTTTCGCAGCCCTGCTCCGAAAGTGCGAACGTCTGCAGATAGCTGGCAGCCAGAAGGTGCTAGCCTGGAAAGCTGTTGCTCAGCCTCATCTGCCCATGGCAGTGCTCGCACAGAGGCACAGAGAATGCGGCTGCTTGCTTGTCTTGCCACTTGAAACTTCAAACGCATGCTGGGAAAGTTGGTGTCCCAGCCAGGCTCCTTTCGCAGCCCTGCTCCGAAATTGCGAACGTCTGCAGATAGCTGGCAGCCAGAAGGGGCTAGCCTGGAAAGCTGTTGCTCAGCCTCATCTGCCCATGGCACTGTTCGCATAGAGGCACAGAGAATGGGGCTGATTGCTTATCTTGCCACTTGAAACTTCAAACAAGTGCTGGGAGTGGTGGTGTCCCTGCCAGGCTCCTATCACAGCCCTGCTCCGAAAGTACGAACGTCTGCAGATAGCTGGCAGCCAGAAGGGGCTATCCTGGAAAGCTGTTGCTCAGCCTCATCTGCCCATGGCAGTGCTCGCACAGAGGCACAGAGAATGGGGCTGCTTGCTTATCTTGCCATTTGAAACTTCAAACGCATGCTGGGAATGATGGTGTCCCAGCCATGCTCCTTTGGCAGCCCTGCTCCGAAAGTGCGAACGTCTGCAGATAGCTGGCAGGCAGAAGGGGCTAGCCTGGAAAGCTGTTGCTCAGCCTCATCTGCTCATGGCACTGCTCGCACAGAGGCACAGAGAATGGGGCTGCTTGCTTGTCTTGCCACCTCAAACTTTAAACGCATGCTGGGAATGGTGGTGTCCCTGCCAGGCTCCTTTCGCAGCCCTGCTCCGAAAGTGCGAACGTCTGCAGATAGCTGGCAGGCAGAAGGTGCTAGCCTGGAAAGCTGTTGCTCAGCCTCATCTGCCCATGGCACTGTTCGCATAGAGGCACAGAGAATGCGGCTGCTTGCTTGTCTTGCCACTTGAAACTTCAAACGCATGCTGGGAAAGTTGGTGTCCCATCCAGGCTCCTTTCGCAGCCCTGCTCCGAAATTGCGAACGTCTGCAGATAGCTGGCAGCCAGAAGGGGCTAGCCTGGAAAGTTCTTGCTCAGCCTCATCTGCCCATGGCACTGTTCGCATAGAGGCACAGAGAATGGGGCTGATTGTTATCTTGCCATTTGAAAAATCAAACAAGTGCTGGGAGTGGTGGTGTCCCTGCCAGGCTCCTATCACAGCCCTGCTCCGAAAGTACGAACGTCTGCAGATAGCTGGCAGCCAGAAGGGGCTATCCTGGAAAGCTGTTGCTCAGCCTCATCTGCCCATGGCAGTGCTCGCACAGAGGCACAGAGAATGGGGCTGCTTGCTTATCTTGCCATTTGAAACTTCAAACGCATGCTAGGAATGATGGTGTCCCAGCCAGGCTCCTTTCGCAGCCCTGCTCCGAAAGTGCGAACGTCTGCAGATAGCTGGCAGGCAGAAGGGGCTAGCGTGGAAAGCTGTTGCTCAGCCTCATCTGCCCATGGCACTGCTCGCATAGAGGCACAGAGAATGGGGCTGCTTGCTTGTCTTGCCACTTGAAACTTCAAACGCATGCTGGGAAAGTTGGTGTCCCAGCCAGGCTCCTTTCGCAGCCCTGCTCCGAAAGTGCGAACGTCTGCAGATAGCTGGCAGCCACAAGGGGCTAGCCTGGAAAGCTGTTGCTCAGCCTCATCTGCCCATGGCACTGTTCGCATAGAGGCACAGAGAATGGGGCTGCTTGCTTGTCTTGCCAGTTGAAACTTCAAACGCATGCTGGGAAAGTTGGTGTCCCTGCCAGGCTCCTTTCGCAGCCCTGCTCCGAAAGTGCGAAGGTCTGCAGATAGCTGGCAGGCAGAAGGGGCTAGCCTGGAAAGCTGTTGCTCAGCCTCATCTGCCCATGGCAGTGCTCGCACAGAGGCACAGAGAATGGGGCTGCTTGCTTGTCTTGCCACCTCAAACTTCAAACGTAGCCTGGGAAAGTTGGTGTCCCAGCCAGGCTCCTTTCGCAGCCCTGCTCCGAAAGTGCGAACGTCTGCAGATAGCTGGCAGGCAGAAGGGGCTAGCGTGGAAAGCTGTTGCTCAGCCTCATCTGCCCATGGCAGTGCTCGCACAGAGGCACAGAGACTGGGGCTGCTTGCTTATCTTGCCACATGAAACTTAAAACGCATGCTGGGAATGGTGGTGTCCCTGCCAGGCTCCTATCACAGCCCTGCTCCGAAAGTGCGAACGTCTGCAGATAGCTGGCAGGCAGAAGGTGCTAGCCTGGAAAGCTGTTGCTCAGCCTCATCTGCCCATGGCAGTGCTCGCACAGAGGCACAGAGAATGGGGCTGCTTGCTTGTCTTGCCACCTCTAACTTCAAACGTAACCTGGGAAAGTTGGTGTCCCAGCCAGGCTCCTTTCGCAGCCCTCCTCCGAAAGTGCGAACGTCTGCAGATAGCTGGCAGCCAGAAGGGGCTAGCGTGGAAAGCTGTTGCTCAGCCTCATCTGCCCATGGCACTGCTCGCACAGAGGCACAGAGAATGGGGCTGCTTGCTTGTCTTGCCACCTCAAACTTTAAACGCATGCTGGGAATGGTGGTGTCCCTGCCAGGCTCCTTTCGCAGCCCTGCTCCGAAAGTGCGAACGTCTGCAGATAGCAGGCAGGCAGAAGGTGCTAGCCTGGAAAGCTGTTGCTCAGCCTCATCTGCCCATGGCACTGTTCGCATAGAGGCACAGAGAATGCGGCTGCTTGCTTGTCTTGTCACTTGAAACTTCAAACGCATGCTGGGAAAGTTGGTGTCCCAGCCAGGCTCCTTTCGCAGCCCTGCTCCGAAATTGCGAACGTCTGCAGATAGCTGGCAGGCAGAAGGGGCTAGCCTGGAAAGCTGTTGCTCAGCCTCATCTGCCCATGGCACTGTTCGCATAGAGGCACAGAGAATGGGGCTGATTGCTTATCTTGCCACTTGAAACTTCAAACAAGTGCTGGGAGTGGTGGTGTCCCTGCCAGGCTCCTATCACAGCCCTGCTCCGAAAGTACGAACGTCTGCAGATAGCTGGCAGCCAGAAGGGGCTAGCCTGGAAAGCTGTTGCTCAGCCTCATCTGCCCATGGCAGTGCTCGCACAGAGGCACAGAGAATGGGGCTGCTTGCTTATCTTGCCATTTGAAACTTCAAACGCATGCTGGGAATGATGGTGTCCCAGCCAGGCTCCTTTCGCAGCCCTGCTCCGAAAGTGCGAACGTCTGCAGATAGCTGGCAGGCAGAAGGGGCTAGCGTGGAAAGCTGTTGCTCAGCCTCATCTGCCCATGGCACTGCTCGCACAGAGGCACAGAGAATGGGGCTGCTTGCTTGTCTTGCCACCTCAAACTTTAAACGCATGCTGGGAATGGTGGTGTCCCTGCCAGGCTCCTTTCGCAGCCCTGCTCCGAAAGTGCGAACGTCTGCAGATAGCTGGCAGGCAGAAGGTGCTAGCCTGGAAAGCTGTTGCTCAGCCTCATCTGCCCATGGCGCTGTTCGCGTAGAGGCACAGAGAATGGGGCTGCTTGCTTGTCTTGCCACTTGAAACTTCAAACGCATGCTGGGAAAGTTGGTGTCCCAGCCAGGCTCCTTTCGCAGCCCTGCTCCGAAATTGCGAACGTCTGCAGATAGCTGGCAGCCAGAAGGGGCTAGCCTGGAAAGCTGTTGCTCAGCCTCATCTGCCCATGGCACTGTTCGCATAGAGGCACAGAGAATGGGGCTGATTGCTTATCTTGCCACTTGAAACTTCAAACAAGTGCTGGGAGTGGTGGTGTCCCTGCCAGGCTCCTATCACAGCCCTGCTCCGAAAGTGCGAACGTCTGCAGATAGCTGGCAGCCAGAAGGGGCTATCCTGGAAAGCTGTTGCTCAGCCTCATCTGCCCATGGCAGTGCTCGCACAGAGGCACAGAGAATGGGGCTGCTTGCTTGTCTTGCCACCTCAAACTTCAAACGTAGCCTGGGAAAGTTGGTGTCCCAGCCAGGCTCCTTTCGCAGCCCTGCTCCGAAAGTGCGAATGTCTGCAGATAGCTGGCAGGCAGAAGGGGCTAGCGTGGAAAGCTGTTGCTCAGCCTCATCTGCCCATGGCAGTGCTCGCACAGAGGCACAGAGACTGGGGCTGCTTGCTTATCTTGCCACTTGAAACTTCAAACGCATGCTGGGAATGGTGGTGTCCCTGCCAGGCTCCTATCACAGCCCTGCTCCGAAAGTACGAACGTCTGCAGATAGCTGGCAGGCAGAAGGTGCTAGCCTGGAAAGCTGTTGCTCAGCCTCATCTGCCCATGGCACTGTTCGCATAGAGGCACAGAGAATGGGGCTGCTTGCTTGTCTTGCCACTTGAAACTTCAAACGCATGCTGGGAAAGTTGGTGTCCCAGCCAGGCTCCTTTCGCAGCCCTGCTCCGAAAGTGCGAACGTCTGCAGATAGCTGGCAGGCAGAAGGGGCTAGCCTGGAAAGCTGTTGCTCAGCCTCATCTGCCCATGGCACTGTTCGCATAGAGGCACAGAGAATGGGGCTGCTTGCTTGTCTTGCCACTTGAAACTTCAAACGCATGCTGGGAAAGTTGGTGTCCCTGCCAGGCTCCTTTCGCAGCCCTGCTCCGAAATTGCGAACGTCTGCAGATAGCTGGCAGGCAGAAGGGGCTACCCTGGAAAGCTGTTGCTCAGCCTCATCTGCCCATGGCAGTGCTCGCATAGAGGCACAGAGAATGGGGCTGCTTGCTTGTCTTGCCACCTCAAACTTCAAACGTAGCCTGGGAAAGTTGGTGTCCCAGCCAGGCTCCTTTCGCAGCCCTGCTCCGAAAGTGCGAACGTCTGCAGATAGCTGGCAGGCAGAAGGGGCTAGCGTGGAAAGCTGTTGCTCAGCCTCATCTGCCCATGGCAGTGCTCGCACAGAGGCACAGAGACTGGGGCTGCTTGCTTATCTTGCCACTTGAAACTTCAAACGCATGCTGGGAATGGTGGTGTCCCTGCCAGGCTCCTATCACAGCCCTGCTCCGAAAGTGCGAACGTCTGC
Organism: Opisthocomus hoazin; assembly: GCF_030867145.1. Classification (NCBI taxonomy): domain Eukaryota; kingdom Metazoa; phylum Chordata; class Aves; order Opisthocomiformes; family Opisthocomidae; genus Opisthocomus; species Opisthocomus hoazin. The sequence goes on from NC_134426.1 coordinate 12,964,854, forward strand.
AGATAGCTGGCAGCCAGAAGGGGCTAGCCTGGAAAGCTGTTGCTCAGCCTCATCTGCCCATGGCACTGCTCGCACAGAGGCACAGAGAATGGGGCTGCTTGCTTGTCTTGCCACCTCTAACTTCAAACGTAACCTGGGAAAGTTGGTGTCCCAGCCAGGCTCCTTTCGCAGCCCTGCTCCGAAAGTGCGAACGTCTGCAGATAGCTGGCAGCCAGAAGGGGCTAGCGTGGAAAGCTGTTGCTCAGCCTCATCTGCCCATGGCACTGCTCGCACAGAGGCACAGAGAATGGGGCTGCTTGCTTGTCTTGCCACCTCAAACTTTAAACGCATGCTGGGAATGGTGGTGTCCCTGCCAGGCTCCTTTCGCAGCCCTGCTCCGAAAGTGCGAACGTCTGCAGATAGCAGGCAGGCAGAAGGTGCTAGCCTGGAAAGCTGTTGCTCAGTCTCATCTGCCCATGGCACTGTTCGCATAGAGGCACAGAGAATGCGGCTGCTTGCTTGTCTTGTCACTTGAAACTTCAAACGCATGCTGGGAAAGTTGGTGTCCCAGCCAGGCTCCTTTCGCAGCCCTGCTCCGAAATTGCGAACGTCTGCAGATAGCTGGCAGGCAGAAGGGGCTAGCCTGGAAAGCTGTTGCTCAGCCTCATCTGCCCATGGCACTGTTCGCATAGAGGCACAGAGAATGGGGCTGATTGCTTATCTTGCCACTTGAAACTTCAAACAAGTGCTGGGAGTGGTGGTGTCCCTGCCAGGCTCCTATCACAGCCCTGCTCCGAAAGTACGAACGTCTGCAGATAGCTGGCAGCCAGAAGGGGCTATCCTGGAAAGCTGTTGCTCAGCCTCATCTGCCCATGGCAGTGCTCGCACAGAGGCACAGAGAATGGGGCTGCTTGCTTATCTTGCCATTTGAAACTTCAAACGCATGCTGGGAATGATGGTGTCCCAGCCAGGCTCCTTTCGCAGCCCTGCTCCGAAAGTGCGAACGTCTGCAGATAGCTGGCAGGCAGAAGGGGCTAGCGTGGAAAGCTGTTGCTCAGCCTCATCTGCCCATGGCACTGCTCGCACAGAGGCACAGAGAATGGGGCTGCTTGCTTGTCTTGCCACCTCAAACTTTAAACGCATGCTGGGAATGGTGGTGTCCCTGCCAGGCTCCTTTCGCAGCCCTGCTCCGAAAGTGCGAACGTCTGCAGATAGCTGGCAGGCAGAAGGTGCTAGCCTGGAAAGCTGTTGCTCAGCCTCATCTGCCCATGGCACTGTTCGCATAGAGGCACAGAGAATGGGGCTGCTTGCTTGTCTTGCCACTTGAAACTTCAAACGCATGCGGGGAAAGTTGGTGTCCCAGCCAGGCTCCTTTCGCAGCCCTGCTCCGAAATTGCGAACGTCTGCAGATAGCTGGCAGCCAGAAGGGGCTAGCCTGGAAAGCTGTTGCTCAGCCTCATCTGCCCATGGCACTGTTCGCATAGAGGCACAGAGAATGGGGCTGCTTGCTTATCTTGCCACTTGAAACTTCAAACAAGTGCTGGGAGTGGTGGTGTCCCTGCCAGGCTCCTATCACAGCCCTGCTCCGAAAGTGCGAACGTCTGCAGATAGCTGGCAGGCAGAAGGGGCTATCCTGGAAAGCTGTTGCTCAGCCTCATCTGCCCATGGCAGTGCTCGCACAGAGGCACAGAGAATGGGGCTGCTTGCTTGTCTTGCCACCTCAAACTTCAAACGTAGCCTGGGAAAGTTGGTGTCCCAGCCAGGCTCCTTTCGCAGCCCTGCTCCGAAAGTGCGAATGTCTGCAGATAGCTGGCAGGCAGAAGGGGCTAGCGTGGAAAGCTGTTGCTCAGCCTCATCTGCCCATGGCAGTGCTCGCACAGAGGCACAGAGACTGGGGCTGCTTGCTTATCTTGCCACTTGAAACTTCAAACGCATGCTGGGAATGGTGGTGTCCCTGCCAGGCTCCTATCACAGCCCTGCTCCGAAAGTGCGAACGTCTGCAGATAGCTGGCAGGCAGAAGGTGCTAGCCTGGAAAGCTGTTGCTCAGCCTCATCTGCCCATGGCACTGTTCGCATAGAGGCACAGAGAATGGGGCTGCTTGCTTGTCTTGCCACTTGAAACTTCAAACGCATGCTGGGAAAGTTGGTGTCCCAGCCAGGCTCCTTTCGCAGCCCTGCTCCGAAAGTGCGAACGTCTGCAGATAGCTGGCAGGCAGAAGGGGCTAGCCTGGAAAGCTGTTGCTCAGCCTCATCTGCCCATGGCAGTGCTCGCACAGAGGCACAGAGAATGGGGCTGCTTGCTTGTCTTGCCACCTCAAACTTCAAACGTAGCCTGGGAAAGTTGGTGTCCCAGCCAGGCTCCTTTCGCAGCCCTGCTCCGAAAGTGCGAACGTCTGCAGATAGCTGGCAGGCAGAAGGGGCTAGCGTGGAAAGCTGTTGCTCAGCCTCATCTGCCCATGGCAGTGCTCGCACAGAGGCACAGAGACTGGGGCTGCTTGCTTATCTTGCCACTTGAAACTTCAAACGCATGCTGGGAATGGTGGTGTCCCTGCCAGGCTCCTATCACAGCCCTGCTCCGAAAGTGCGAACGTCTGCAGATAGCTGGCAGCCAGAAGGGGCTAGCCTGGAAAGCTGTTGCTCAGCCTCATCTGCCCATGGCAGTGCTCGCACAGAGGCACAGAGAATGGGGCTGCTTGCTTGCCTTGCCACCTCAAACTTCAAACGTAACCTGGGAAAGTTGGTGTCCCAGCCAGGCTCCTTTCGCAGCCCTCCTCCGAAAGTGCGAACGTCTGCAGATAGCTGGCAGCCAGAAGGGGCTAGCGTGGAAAGCTGTTGCTCAGCCTCATCTGCCCATGGCACTGTTCGCATAGAGGCACAGAGAATGGGGCTGATTGCTTATCTTGCCACTTGAAACTTCAAACAAGTGCTGGGAGTGGTGGTGTCCCTGCCAGGCTCCTATCACAGCCCTGCTCCGAAAGTACGAACGTCTGCAGATAGCTGGCAGGCAGAAGGGGCTAGCCTGGAAAGCTGTTGCTCAGCCTCATCTGCCCATGGCAGTGCTCGCACAGAGGCACAGAGAATGGGGCTGCTTGCTTATCTTGCCATTTGAAACTTCAAACGCATGCTGGGAATGATGGTGTCCCAGCCATGCTCCTTTGGCAGCCCTGCTCCGAAAGTGCGAACGTCTGCAGATAGCTGGCAGGCAGAAGGGGCTAGCGTGGAAAGCTGTTGCTTAGCCTCATCTGCCCATGGCACTGCTCGCACAGAGGCACAGAGAATGGGGCTGCTTGCTTGTCTTGCCACCTCAAACTTTAAACGCATGCTGGGAATGGTGGTGTCCCTGCCAGGCTCCTTTCGCAGCCCTGCTCCGAAAGTGCGAACGTCTGCAGATAGCTGGCAGCCAGAAGGTGCTAGCCTGGAAAGCTGTTGCTCAGCCTCATCTGCCCATGGCACTGTTCGCATAGAGGCACAGAGAATGCGGCTGCTTGCTTGTCTTGCCACTTGAAACTTCAAACGCATGCTGGGAAAGTTGGTGTCCCAGCCAGGCTCCTTTCGCAGCCCTGCTCCGAAATTGCGAACGTCTGCAGATAGCTGGCAGCCAGAAGGGGCTAGCCTGGAAAGCTGTTGCTCAGCCTCATCTGCCCATGGCACTGTTCGCATAGAGGCACAGAGAATGGGGCTGATTGTTATCTTGCCACTTGAAAAATCAAACAAGTGCTGGGAGTGGTGGTGTCCCTGCCAGGCTCCTATCACAGCCCTGCTCCGAAAGTAAGAACGTCTGCAGATAGCTGGCAGCCAGAAGGGGCTATCCTGGAAAGCTGTTGCTCAGCCTCATCTACCCATGGCAGTGCTCGCACAGAGGCACAGAGAATGGGGCTGCTTGCTTATCTTGCCATTTGAAACTTCAAACGCACGCTGGGAATGATGGTGTCCCAGCCAGGCTCCTTTCGCAGCCCTGCTCCGAAAGTGCGAACGTCTGCAGATAGCTGGCAGGCAGAAGGGGCTAGCGTGGAAAGCTGTTGCTCAGCCTCATCTGCCCATGGCACTGCTCGCACAGAGGCACAGAGAATGGGGCTGCTTGCTTGTCTTGCCACCTCAAACTTTAAACGCATGCCGGGAATGGTGGTGTCCCTGCCAGGCTCCTATCACAGCCCTGCTCCGAAAGTGCGAACGTCTGCAGATAGCTGGCAGCCAGAAGGGGCTATCCTGGAAAGCTGTTGCTCATCCTCATCTGCACATGGCAGTGCTCGCACAGAGGCACAGAGAATGGGGCTGCTTGCTTGTCTTGCCACCTCAAACTTCAAACGTAGCCTGGGAAAGTTGGTGTCCCAGCCAGGCTCCTTTCGCAGCCCTGCTCTGAAAGTGCGAACGTCTGCAGATAGCTGGCAGGCAGAAGGGGCTAGCGTGGAAAGCTGTTGCTCGGCCTCATCTGCCCATGGCACTGCTCGCACAGAGGCACAGAGAATGGGGCTGCTTGCTTGTCTTGCCACCTCAAACTTTAAACGCATGCTGGGAATGGTGGTGTCCCTGCCAGGCTCCTTTCGCAGCCCTGCTCCGAAAGTGCGAACGTCTGCAGATAGCTGGCAGCCAGAAGGTGCTAGCCTGGAAAGCTGTTGCTCAGCCTCATCTGCCCATGGCACTGTTCGCATAGATACACAGAGACTGGGGCTGCTTGCTTGTCTTGCCACTTTAAACTTCAAACGCATGCTGGGAATGGTGGTGTCCCTGCCAGGCTCCTATCACAGCCCTGCTCCGAAAGTGCGAACGTCTGCAGATAGCTGGCAGGCAGAAGGTGCTAGCCTGGAAAGCTGTTGCTCAGCCTCATCTGCCCATGGCACTGTTCGCATAGAGGCACAGAGAATGGGGCTGCTTGCTTGTCTTGCCACTTGAAACTTCAAACGTAGCCTGGGAAAGTTGGTGTCCCAGCCAGGCTCCTTTCGCAGCCCTGCTCCGAAAGTGCGAACGTCTGCAGATAGCTGGCAGCCACAAGGGGCTAGCCTGGAAAGCTGTTGCTCAGCCTCATCTGCCCATGGCACTGCTCGCATAGAGGCACAGAGAATGGGGCTGCTTGCTTGTCTTGCCACTTGAAACTTCAAACGCATGCTGGGAAAGTTGGTGTCCCTGCCAGGCTCCTTTCGCAGCCGTGCTCCGAAAGTGCGAAGGTCTGCAGATAGCTGGCAGGCAGAAGGGGCTAGCCTGGAAAGCTGTTGCTCAGCCTCATCTGCCCATGGCAGTGCTCGCACAGAGGCACAGAGAATGGGGCTGCTTGCTTGTCTTGCCACCTCAAACTTCAAACGTAGCCTGGGAAAGTTGGTGTCCCAGCCAGGCTCCTTTCGCAGCCCTGCTCCGAAAGTGCGAACGTCTGCAAATAGCTGGCAGCCAGAAGGGGCTAGCCTGGAAAGCTGTTGCTCAGCCTCATCTGCCCATGGCACTGTTCGCATAGATACACAGAGACTGGGGCTGCTTGCTTGTCTTGCCACTTTAAACTTCAAACGCATGCTGGGAATGGTGGTGTCCCTGCCAGGCTCCTATCACAGCCCTGCTCCGAAAGTGCGAACGTCTGCAGATAGCTGGCAGGCAGAAGGTGCTAGCCTGGAAAGCTGTTGCTCAGCCTCATCTGCCCATGGCACTGTTCGCATAGAGGCACAGAGAATGGGGCTGCTTGCTTGTCTTGCCACTTGAAACTTCAAACGCATGCTGGGAAAGTTGGTGTCCCAGCCAGGCTCCTTTCGCAGCCCTGCTCCGAAAGTGCGAACGTCTGCAGATAGCTGGCAGCCACAAGGGGCTAGCCTGGAAAGCTGTTGCTCAGCCTCATCTGCCCATGGCACTGTTCGCATAGAGGCACAGAGAATGGGGCTGCTTGCTTGTCTTGCCACTTGAAACTTCAAACGCATGCTGGGAAAGTTGGTGTCCCTGCCAGGCTCCTTTCGCAGCCCTGCTCCGAAAGTGCGAAGGTCTGCAGATAGCTGGCAGGCAGAAGGGGCTAGCCTGGAAAGCTGTTGCTCAGCCTCATCTGCCCATGGCAGTGCTCGCACAGAGGCACAGAGAATGGGGCTGCTTGCTTGTCTTGCCACCTCAAACTTCAAACGTAGCCTGGGAAAGTTGGTGTCCCAGCCAGGCTCCTTTCGCAGCCCTGCTCCGAAAGTGCGAACGTCTGCAGATAGCTGGCAGGCAGAAGGGGCTAGCGTGGAAAGCTGTTGCTCAGCCTCATCTGCCCATGGCAGTGCTCGCACAGAGGCACAGAGACTGGGGCTGCTTGCTTATCTTGCCACTTGAAACTTCAAACGCATGCTGGGAATGGTGGTGTCCCTGCCAGGCTCCTATCACAGCCCTGCTCCGAAAGTGCGAACGTCTGCAGATAGCTGGCAGGCAGAAGGGGCTAGCCTGGAAAGCTGTTGCTCAGCCTCATCTGCCCATGGCAGTGCTCGCACAGAGGCACAGAGAATGGGGCTGCTTGCTTGTCTTGCCACCTCTAACTTCAAACGTAACCTGGGAAAGTTGGTGTCCCAGCCAGGCTCCTTTCGCAGCCCTACTCCGAAAGTGCGAACGTCTGCAGATAGCTGGCAGCCAGAAGGGGCTAGCGTGGAAAGCTGTTGCTCAGCCTCATCTGCCCATGGCACTGCTCGCACAGAGGCACAGAGAATGGGGCTGCTTGCTTGTCTTGCCACCTCAAACTTTAAACGCATGCTGGGAATGGTGGTGTCCCTGCCAGGCTCCTTTCGCAGCCCTGCTCCGAAAGTGCGAACGTCTGCAGACAGCAGGCAGGCAGAAGGTGCTAGCCTGGAAAGCTGTTGCTCAGCCTCATCTGCCCATGGCACTGTTCGCATAGAGGCACAGAGAATGCGGCTGCTTGCTTGTCTTGCCACTTGAAACTTCAAACGCATGCTGGGAAAGTTGGTGTCCCAGCCAGGCTCCTTTCGCAGCCCTGCTCCGAAATTGCGAACGTCTGCAGATAGCTGGCAGCCAGAAGGGGCTAGCCTGGAAAGCTGTTGCTCAGCCTCATCTGCCCATGGCACTGTTCGCATAGAGGCACAGAGAATGGGGCTGATTGCTTATCTTGCCACTTGAAACTTCAAACAAGTGCTGGGAGTGGTGGTGTCCCTGCCAGGCTCCTATCACAGCCCTGCTCCGAAAGTAAGAACGTCTGCAGATAGCTGGCAGCCAGAAGGGGCTATCCTGGAAAGCTGTTGCTCAGCCTCATCTGCCCATGGCAGTGCTCGCACAGAGGCACAGAGAATGGGGCTGCTTGCTTATCTTGCCATTTGAAACTTCAAACGCATGCTGGGAATGATGGTGTCCCAGCCAGGCTCCTTTCGCAGCCCTGCTCCGAAAGTGCGAACGTCTGCAGATAGCTGGCAGGCAGAAGGGGCTAGCCTGGAAAGCTGTTGCTCAGCCTCATCTGCCCATGGCACTGCTCGCACAGAGGCACAGAGAATGGGGCTGCTTGCTTGTCTTGCCACCTCAAACTTTAAACGCATGCTGGGAATGGTGGTGTCCCTGGCAGGCTCCTTTCGCAGCCCTGCTCCGAAAGTGCGAACGTCTGCAGATAGCTGGCAGGCAGAAGGGGCTAGCGTGGAAAGCTGTTGCTCAGCCTCATCTGCCCATGGCAGTGCTCGCACAGAGGCACAGAGACTGGGGCTGCTTGCTTATCTTGCCACTTGAAACTTCAAACGCATGCTGGGAATGGTGGTGTCCCTGCCAGGCTCCTATCACAGCCCTGCTCCGAAAGTGCGAACGTCTGCAGATAGCTGGCAGGCAGAAGGGGCTAGCCTGGAAAGCTGTTGCTCAGCCTCATCTGCCCATGGCAGTGCTCGCACAGAGGCACAGAGAATGGGGCTGCTTGCTTGTCTTGCCACCTCTAACTTCAAACGTAACCTGGGAAAGTTGGTGTCCCAGCCAGGCTCCTTTCGCAGCCCTACTCCGAAAGTGCGAACGTCTGCAGATAGCTGGCAGCCAGAAGGGGCTAGCGTGGAAAGCTGTTGCTCAGCCTCATCTGCCCATGGCACTGCTCGCACAGAGGCACAGAGAATGGGGCTGCTTGCTTGTCTTGCCACCTCAAACTTTAAACGCATGCTGGGAATGGTGGTGTCCCTGCCAGGCTCCTTTCGCAGCCCTGCTCCGAAAGTGCGAACGTCTGCAGACAGCAGGCAGGCAGAAGGTGCTAGCCTGGAAAGCTGTTGCTCAGCCTCATCTGCCCATGGCACTGTTCGCATAGAGGCACAGAGAATGCGGCTGCTTGCTTGTCTTGCCACTTGAAACTTCAAACGCATGCTGGGAAAGTTGGTGTCCCAGCCAGGCTCCTTTCGCAGCCCTGCTCCGAAATTGCGAACGTCTGCAGATAGCTGGCAGCCAGAAGGGGCTAGCCTGGAAAGCTGTTGCTCAGCCTCATCTGCCCATGGCACTGTTCGCATAGAGGCACAGAGAATGGGGCAGATTGCTTATCTTGCCACTTGAAACTTCAAACAAGTGCTGGGAGTGGTGGTGTCCCTGCCAGGCTCCTATCACAGCCCTGCTCCGAAAGTAAGAACGTCTGCAGATAGCTGGCAGCCAGAAGGGGCTATCCTGGAAAGCTGTTGCTCAGCCTCATCTGCCCATGGCAGTGCTCGCACAGAGGCACAGAGAATGGGGCTGCTTGCTTATCTTGCCATTTGAAACTTCAAACGCATGCTGGGAATGATGGTGTCCCAGCCAGGCTCCTTTCGCAGCCCTGCTCCGAAAGTGCGAACGTCTGCAGATAGCTGGCAGGCAGAAGGGGCTAGCGTGGAAAGCTGTTGCTCAGCCTCATCTGCCCATGGCACTGCTCGCACAGAGGCACAGAGAATGGGGCTGCTTGCTTGTCTTGCCACCTCAAACTTTAAACGCATGCTGGGAATGGTGGTGTCCCTGCCAGGCTCCTTTCGCAGCCCTGCTCCGAAAGTGCGAACGTCTGCAGATAGCTGGCAGGCAGAAGGTGCTAGCCTGGAAAGCTGTTGCTCAGCCTCATCTGCCCATGGCACTGTTCGCATAGAGGCACAGAGAATGGGGCTGCTTGCTTGTCTTGCCAGTTGAAACTTCAAACGCATGCTGGGAAAGTTGGTGTCCCAGCCAGGCTCCTTTCGCAGCCCTGCTCCGAAATTGCGAACGTCTGCAGATAGCTGGCAGCCAGAAGGGGCTAGCCTGGAAAGCTGTTGCTCAGCCTCATCTGCCCATGGCACTGTTCGCATAGAGGCACAGAGAATGGGGCTGATTGCTTATCTTGCCACTTGAAACTTCAAACAAGTGCTGGGAGTGGTGGTGTCCCTGCCAGGCTCCTATCACAGCCCTGCTCCGAAAGTGCGAACGTCTGCAGATAGCTGGCAGCCAGAAGGGGCTATCCTGGAAAGCTGTTGCTCAGCCTCATCTGCCCATGGCAGTGCTCGCACAGAGGCACAGAGAATGGGGCTGCTTGCTTGTCTTGCCACCTCAAACTTCAAACGTAGCCTGGGAAAGTTGGTGTCCCAGCCAGGCTCCTTTCGCAGCCCTGCTCCGAAAGTGCGAACGTCTGCAGATAGCTGGCAGGCAGAAGGGGCTAGCGTGGAAAGCTGTTGCTCAGCCTCATCTGCCCATGGCAGTGCTCGCACAGAGGCACAGAGACTGGGGCTGCTTGCTTATCTTGCCACTTGAAACTTCAAATGCATGCTGGGAATCCTGGTGTCCCTGCCAGGCTCCTATCACAGCCCTGCTCCGAAAGTGCGAACGTCTGCAGATAGCTGGCAGGCAGAAGGTGCTAGCCTGGAAAGCTGTTGCTCAGCCTCATCTGCCCATGGCACTGTTCGCATAGAGGCACAGAGAATGGGGCTGCTTGCTTGTCTTGCCACCTCAAACTTCAAACGTAGCCTGGGAAAGTTGGTGTCCCAGCCAGGCTGCTTTCGCAGCCCTCCTCCGAAAGTGCGAACGTCTGCAGATAGCTGGCAGCCAGAAGGGGCTAGCCTGGAAAGCTGTTGCTCAGCCTCATCTGCCCATGGCACTGCTCGCACAGAGGCACAGAGAATGGGGCTGCTTGCTTGTCTTGCCACCTCAAACTTTAAACGCATGCTGGGAATGGTGGTGTCCCTGCCAGGCTCCTTTCGCAGCCCTGATCCGAAAGTGCGAACGTCTGCAGATAGCTGGCAGCCAGAAGGTGCTAGCCTGGAAAGCTGTTGCTCAGCCTCATCTGCCCATGGCACTGTTCGCATAGAGGCACAGAGAATGGGGCTGCTTGCTTGTCTTGCCACTTGAAACTTCAAACGCATGCTGGAAAAGTTGGTGTCCCAGCCAGGCTCCTTTCGCAGCCCTGCTTCGAAATTGCGAACGTCTGCAGATAGCTGGCAGCCAGAAGGGGCTAGCCTGGAAAGCTGTTGCTCAGCCTCATCTGCCCATGGCACTGTTCGCATAGAGGCACAGAGAATGGGGCTGCTTGCTTATCTTGCCACTTGAAACTTCAAACACATGCTGGGAGTGGTGGTGTCCCTGCCAGGCTCCTATCACAGCCCTGCTCCGAAAGTGCGAACGTCTGCAGATAGCTGGCAGCCAGAAGGGGCTATCCTGGAAAGCTGTTGCTCAGCCTCATCTGCCCATGGCAGTGCTCGCACAGAGGCACAGAGAATGGGGCTCCTTGCTTAACTTGCCACTTGAAACTTCAAACGCATGCTGGGAATGGTGGTGTCCCTGCTAGGCTCCTATCACAGCCCTGCTCCGAAAGTGCGAACGTCTGCAGATAGCTGGCAGGCAGAAGGGGCTAGCCTGGAAAGCTGTTGCTCAGCCTCATCTGCCCATGGCAGTGCTCGCACAGAGGCACAGAGAATGGGGCTGCTTGCTTGTCTTGCCACCTCAAACTTTAAACGCATGCTGGGAATGGTGGTGTCCCTGGCAGGCTCCTTTCGCAGCCCTGCTCCGAAAGTGCGAACGTCTGCAGATAGCTGGCAGGCAGAAGGGGCTAGCGTGGAAAGCTGTTGCTCAGCCTCATCTGCCCATGGCAGTGCTCGCACAGAGGCACAGAGACTGGGGCTGCTTGCTTATCTTGCCACTTGAAACTTCAAACGCATGCTGGGAATGGTGGTGTCCCTGCCAGGCTCCTATCACAGCCCTGCTCCGAAAGTGCGAACGTCTGCAGATAGCTGGCAGCCAGAAGGGGCTAGCCTGGAAAGCTGTTGCTCAGCCTCATCTGCCCATGGCAGTGCTCGCACAGAGGCACAGAGAATGGGGCTGCTTGCTTGTCTTGCCACCTCTAACTTCAAACGTAACCTGGGAAAGTTGGTGTCCCAGCCAGGCTCCTTTCGCAGCCCTACTCCGAAAGTGCGAACGTCTGCAGATAGCTGGCAGACAGAAGGGGCTAGCGTGGAAAGCTGTTGCTCAGCCTCATCTGCCCATGGCACTGCTCGCACAGAGGCACAGAGAATGGGGCTGCTTGCTTGTCTTGCCACCTCAAACTTTAAACGCATGCTGGGAATGGTGGTGTCCCTGCCAGGCTAATTTCGCAGCCCTGCTCCGAAAGTGCGAACGTCTGCAGACAGCAGGCAGGCAGAAGGTGCTAGCCTGGAAAGCTGTTGCTCAGCCTCATCTGCCCATGGCACTGTTCGCATAGAGGCACAGAGAATGCGGCTGCTTGCTTGTCTTGCCACTTGAAACTTCAAACGCATGCTGGGAAAGTTGGTGTCCCAGCCAGGCTCCTTTCGCAGCCCTGCTCCGAAATTGCGAACGTCTGCAGATAGCTGGCAGCCAGAAGGGGCTAGCCTGGAAAGCTGTTGCTCAGCCTCATCTGCCCATGGCACTGTTCGCATAGAGGCACAGAGAATGGGGCTGATTGCTTATCTTGCCACTTGAAACTTCAAACAAGTGCTGGGAGTGGTGGTGTCCCTGCCAGGCTCCTATCACAGCCCTGCTCCGAAAGTAAGAACGTCTGCAGATAGCTGGCAGCCAGAAGGGGCTATCCTGGAAAGCTGTTGCTCAGCCTCATCTGCCCATGGCAGTGCTCGCACAGAGGCACAGAGAATGGGGCTGCTTGCTTATCTTGCCATTTGAAACTTCAAACGCATGCTGGGAATGATGGTGTCCCAGCCAGGCTCCTTTCGCAGCCCTGCTCCGAAAGTGCGAACGTCTGCAGATAGCTGGCAGGCAGAAGGGGCTAGCGTGGAAAGCTGTTGCTCAGCCTCATCTGCCCATGGCACTGCTCGCACAGAGGCACAGAGAATGGGGCTGCTTGCTTGTCTTGCCACCTCAAACTTTAAACGCATGCTGGGAATGGTGGTGTCCCTGCCAGGCTCCTTTCGCAGCCCTGCTCCGAAAGTGCGAACGTCTGCAGATAGCTGGCAGGCAGAAGGTGCTAGCCTGGAAAGCTGTTGCTCAGCCTCATCTGCCCATGGCACTGTTCGCATAGAGGCACAGAGAATGGGGCTGCTTGCTTGTCTTGCCAGTTGAAACTTCAAACGCATGCTGGGAAAGTTGGTGTCCCAGCCAGGCTCCTTTCGCAGCCCTGCTCCGAAATTGCGAACGTCTGCAGATAGCTGGCAGCCAGAAGGGGCTAGCCTGGAAAGCTGTTGCTCAGCCTCATCTGCCCATGGCACTGTTCGCATAGAGGCACAGAGAATGGGGCTGATTGCTTATCTTGCCACTTGAAACTTCAAACAAGTGCTGGGAGTGGTGGTGTCCCTGCCAGGCTCCTATCACAGCCCTGCTCCGAAAGTGCGAACGTCTGCAGATAGCTGGCAGCCAGAAGGGGCTATCCTGGAAAGCTGTTGCTCAGCCTCATCTGCCCATGGCAGTGCTCGCACAGAGGCACAGAGAATGGGGCTGCTTGCTTGTCTTGCCACCTCAAACTTCAAACGTAGCCTGGGAAAGTTGGTGTCCCAGCCAGGCTCCTTTCGCAGCCCTGCTCCGAAAGTGCGAACGTCTGCAGATAGCTGGCAGGCAGAAGGGGCTAGCGTGTAAAGCTGTTGCTCAGCCTCATCTGCCCATGGCAGTGCTCGCACAGAGGCACAGAGACTGGGGCTGCTTGCTTATCTTGCCACTTGAAACTTCAAACGCATGCTGGGAATGGTGGTGTCCCTGCCAGGCTCCTATCACAGCCCTGCTCCGAAAGTGCGAACGTCTGCAGATAGCTGGCAGGCAGAAGGTGCTAGCCTGGAAAGCTGTTGCTCAGCCTCATCTGCCCATGGCACTGTTCGCATAGAGGCACAGAGAATGGGGCTGCTTGCTTGTCTTGCCACCTCAAACTTCAAACGTAGCCTGGGAAAGTTGGTGTCCCAGCCAGGCTCCTTTCGCAGCCCTCCTCCGAAAGTGCGAACGTCTGCAGATAGCTGGCAGGCAGAAGGGGCTAGCCTGGAAAGCTGTTGCTCAGCCTCATCTGCCCATGGCACTGCTCGCACAGAGGCACAGAGAATGGGGCTGCTTGCTTGTCTTGCCACCTCAAACTTTAAACGCATGCTGGGAATGGTGGTGTCCCTGCCAGGCTCCTTTCGCAGCCCTGCTCCGAAAGTGCGAACGTCTGCAGATAGCTGGCAGCCAGAAGGTGCTAGCCTGGAAAGCTGTTGCTCAGCCTCATCTGCCCATGGCACTGTTCGCATAGAGGCACAGAGAATGGGGCTGCTTGCTTGTCTTGCCACTTGAAACTTGAAACGCATGCTGGGAAAGTTGGTGTCCCAGCCAGGCTCCTTTCGCAGCCCTGCTCCGAAATTGCGAACGTCTGCAGATAGCTGGCAGGCAGAAGCGGCTAGCCTGGAAAGCTGTTGCTCAGCCTCATCTGCCCATGGCACTGTTCGCATAGAGGCACAGAGAATGGGGCTGCTTGCTTATCTTGCCACTTGAAACTTCAAACACATGCTGGGAGTGGTGGTGTCCCTGCCAGGCTCCTATCACAGCCCTGCTCCGAAAGTGCGAACGTCTGCAGATAGCTGGCAGCCAGAAGGGGCTATCCTGGAAAGCTGTTGCTCAGCCTCATCTGCCCATGGCAGTGCTCGCACAGAGGCACAGAGAATGGGGCTCCTTGCTTAACTTGCCACTTGAAACTTCAAACGCATGCTGGGAATGGTGGTGTACCTGCTAGGCTCCTATCACAGCCCTGCTCCGAAAGTGCGAACGTCTGCAGATAGCTGGCAGGCAGAAGGGGCTAGCCTGGAAAGCTGTTGCTCAGCCTCATCTGCCCATGGCACTGTTCGCATAGAGGCACAGAGAATGGGGCTGCTTGCTTGTCTTGCCACCTCAAACTTCAAACGTAGCCTGGGAAAGTTGGTGTCCCAGCCAGGCTCCTTTCGCAGCCCTGCTCCGAAAGTGCGAACGTCTGCAGATAGCTGGCAGGCAGAAGGGGCTAGCCTGCAAAGCTGTTGCTCAGCCTCATCTGCCCATGGCAGTGCTCGCACAGAGGCACAGAGACTGTAGCTGCTTGCTTATCTTGCCACTTGAAACTTCAAACAAGTGCTGGGAGTGGTGGTGTCCCTGCCAGGCTCCTATCACAGCCCTGCTCCGAAAGTGCGAACGTCTGCAGATAGCTGGCAGCCAGAAGGGGCTATCCTGGAAAGCTGTTGCTCAGCCTCATCTGCCCATGGCAGTGCTCGCACAGAGGCACAGAGAATGGGGCTGCTTGCTTGTCTTGCCACCTCAAACTTCAAACGTAGCCTGGGAAAGTTCGTGTCCCAGCCAGGCTCCTTCGCAGCCCTGCTCCGAAAGTGCAAACGTCTGCAGATAGCTGGCAGGCAGAAGGGGCTAGCGTGGAAAGCTGTTGCTCAGCCTCATCTGCCCATGGCAGTGCTCGCACAGAGGCACAGAGACTGGGGCTGCTTGCTTATCTTGCCACTTGAAACTTCAAATGCATGCCTGGAATGGTGGTGTCCCTGCCAGGCTCCTATCACAGCCCTGCTCCGAAAGTGCGAACGTCTGCAGATAGCTGGCAGGCAGAAGGTGCTAGCCTGGAAAGCTGTTGCTCAGCCTCATCTGCCCATGGCACTGTTCGCATAGAGGCACAGAGAATGGGGCTGCTTGCTTGTCTTGCCACTTGAAACTTCAAACGTAACCTGGGAAAGTTGGTGTCCCAGCCAGGCTCCTTTCGCAGCCCTGCTCCGAAAGTGCGAACGTCTACAGATAGCTGGCAGGCAGAAGGGGCTAGCCTGGAAAGCTGTTGCTCAGCCTCATCTGCCCATGGCACTGCTCGCACAGAGGAACAGAGAATGGGGCTGCTTGCTTGTCTTGCCACTTGAAACTTCAAACGCATGCTGGGAAAGTTGGTGTCCCTGCCAGGCTCCTATCACAGCCCTGCTCCGAAAGTGCGAACGTCTGCAGATAGCTGGCAGCCAGAAGGGGCTAGCCTGGAAAGCTGTTGCTCAGCCTCATCTGCCCATGGCAGTGCTCGCACAGAGGCACAGAGAATGGGGCTGCTTGCTTGTCTTGCCACCTCAAACTTCAAATGTAGCCTGGGAATGGTGGTGTCCCTGCCAGGCTCCTTTCGCAGCCCTGCTCCGAAAGTGCGAACGTCTGCAGATAGCTGGCAGGCAGAAGGTGCTATCCGGGAAAGCTGTTGCTCAGCCTCATCTGCCCATGGCACTGTTCGCATAGAGGCACAGAGAATGGGGCTGCTTGCTTGTCTTGCCACTTGAAACTTCAAACGCATGCTGGGAAAGTTGGTGTCCCTGCCAGGCTCCTTTCGCAGCCCTGCTTCGAAATTGCGAACGTCTGCAGATAGCTGGCAGCCAGAAGGGGCTAGCCTGCAAAGCTGTTGCTCAGCCTCATCTGCCCATGGCACTGTTCGCATAGAGGCACAGAGAATGGGGCTGCTTGCTTATCTTGCCACTTGAAACTTCAAACACATGCTGGGAGTGGTGGTGTCCCTGCCAGGCTCCTATCACAGCCCTGCTCCGAAAGTGCGAACGTCTGCAGATAGCTGGCAGGCAGAAGGGGCTAGCCTGGAAAGCTGTTGCTCAGCCTCATCTGCCCATGGCACTGTTCGCATAGAGGCACAGAGAATGGGGCTGCTTGCTTGTCTTGCCACCTCAAACTTCAAACGTAGCCTGGGAAAGTTGGTGTCCCAGCCAGGCTCCTTTCGCAGCCCTGCTCCGAAAGTGCGAACGTCTGCAGATAGCTGGCAGGCAGAAGGGGCTAGCCTGGAAAGCTGTTGCTCAGCCTCATCTGCCCATGGCAGTGCTCGCACAGAGGCACAGAGACTGTAGCTGCTTGCTTATCTTGCCACTTGAAACTTCAAACGCATGCTGGGAATGGTGGTGTCCCTGCCAGGCTCCTATCACAGCCCTGCTCCGAAAGTGCGAACGTCTGCAGATAGCTGGCAGCCAGAAGGGGCTAGCCTGGAAAGCTGTTGCTCAGCCTCATCTGCCCATGGCACTGTTCGCATAGAGGCACAGAGAATGGGGCTGCTTGCTTGTCTTGCCACTTGAAACTTCACACGCATGCTGGGAAAGTTGGTGTCCCTGCCAGGCTCCTATCACAGCCCTGCTCCGAAATTGCGAACGTCTGCAGATAGCTGGCAGGCAGAAGGGGCTAGCCTGGAAAGCTGTTGCTCAGCCTCATCTGCCCATGGCACTGCTCGCACAGAGGCACAGAGAATGGGGCTGCTTGCTTGTCTTGCCACCTCAAACTTCAAACGTAGCCTGGGAATGTTGGTGTCCCAGCCAGGCTTCTTTCGCAGCCCTGCTCCGAAAGTGCGAACGTCTGCAGATAGCTGGCAGCCAGAAGGGGCTAGCCTGGAAAGCTGTTGCTCAGCCTCATCTGCCCATGGCACTGCTCGCACAGAGGCACAGAGAATGGGGCTGCGTGCTTTTCTTGCCACTTGAAACTTCAAACGCATGCTGGGAATGGTGGTGTCCCTGCCAGGCTCCTATCACAGCCCTGCTCCGAAAGTGCGAACGTCTGCAGATAGCTGGCAGCCAGAAGGGGCTAGTCTGGAAAGCTGTTGCTCAGCCTCATCTGCCCATGGCACTGTTCGCATAGAGGCACAGAGAATGGGGCTGCTTGCTTCTCTTGCCACTTGAAACTTCAAAGACATGCTGGGAATGGTGGTGTCCCTGCTAGGCTTATATCACAGCCCTGCTCCGAAAGTGCGAACGTCTGCAGATAGCTGGCAGGAAGAAGGGGCTAGCCTGGAAAGCTGTTGCTCAGCCTCATCTGCCCATGGCAGTGCTCGCACAGAGGCACAGAGAATGGGACTCCTTGCTTGTCTTGCCACCTCAAACTTCAAACGTAGCCTGGGAAAGTTGGTGTCCCTGCCAGGCTTCTTTCGCAGCCCTGCTCCGAAAGTGCGAACGTCTGCAGATAGCTGGCAGCCAGAAGGGGCTATCGTGGAAAGCTGTTGCTCAGCCTCATCTGCCCATGGCAGTGCTCGCATAGAGGCACAGAGACTGGGGCTGCTTGCTTATCTTGCCACTTGAAACTTCAAACACATGCTGGGAATGGTGGTGTCCCTGCCAGGCTCCTATCACAGCCCTGCTCCGAAAGTGCGAACGTCTGCAGATAGCTGGCAGCCAGAAGGGGCTATCCTGGAAAGCTGTTGCTCAGCCTCATCTGCCCATGGCAGTGCTCGCACAGAGGCACAGAGAATGGGGCTGCTTGCTTGTCTTGCCACCTCAAACTTCAAACGTAGCCTGGGAAAGTTGGTGTCCCAGCCAGGCTCCTTTCGCAGCCCTGCTCCGAAAGTGCGAACGTCTGCAGATAGCTGGCAGCCAGAAGGGGCTAGCCTGGAAAGCTGTTGCTCAGCCTCATCTGCCCATGGCAGTGCTCGCACAGAGGCACAGATAATGGGGCTGCTTGCTTATCTTGCCACTTGAAACTTCAAATACATGCTGGGAATGGTGGTGTCCCAGCCAGGCTCCTATCACAGCCCTGCTCCGAAAGTGCGAACGTCTGCAGATAGCTGGCAGCCAGAAGGGGCTAGCCTGGAAAGCTGTTGCTCAGCCTCATCTGCCCATGGCAGTGCTCGCACAGAGGCACAGAGAATGGGGCTGCTTGCTTGTCTTGCCACTTGAAACTTCAAACGCATGCTGTGAATGGTGGTGTCCCTGCCAGGCTCCTATCACAGCCCTGCTCCGAAAGTGCGAACGTCTGCAGATAGCTGGCAGGCAGAAGGGGCTAGCCTGGAAAGCTGTTGCTCAGCCTCATCTGCCCATGGCAGTGCTCGCACAGAGGCACAGAGAATGGGGCTCCTTGCTTGTCTTGCCACCTCAAACTTCAAATGTATCTTTTGAAAAATGGTGTACCTGCTGGGCTCCTATCACAGCCCTGCTCCGAAAGTGCGAACGTCTGCAGATAGCTGGCAGGCAGAAGGGGCTAGCCTGGAAAGCTGTTGCTCAGCCTCATCTGCCCATGGCAGTGCTCGCACAGAGGCACAGAGAATGGGGCTGCCTTCTTGTCTTGCCACCTCAAACTTCAAACGTAGCCTGGGAAAGTTGGTGTCCCAGCCAGGCTCCTTTCGCAGCCCTGCTCCGAAAGTGCGAACGTCTGCAGATAGCTGGCAGCCAGAAGGGGCTAGCGTGGAAAGCTGTTGCTCAGCCTCATCTGCCCATGGCACTGCTCGCACAGAGGCACAGAGAATGGGGCTGCTTGCTTGTCTTGCCACCTCAAACTTTAAACGCATGCTGGGAATGGTGGTGTCCCTTCCAGGCTCCTTTTGCAGCCCTGCTCTTGAAATGCGAACGTCTGCAGATAGCTGGCAGCCAGAAGGGGCTAGCCTGGAAAGCTTTTGCTCAGCCTCATCTGCCCATGGCACTGTTCGCATAGAGGCACAGAGAATGGGGCTGCTTGCTTGTCTTGCCACTTGAAACTTCACACGCATGCTGGGAAAGTTGGTGTCCCAGCCAGGCTCCTTTCGCAGCCCTGCTCCGAAATTGCGAACGTCTGCAGATAGCTGGCAGGCAGAAGGTGCTAGCCTGGAAAGCTGTTGCTCAGCCTCATCTGCCCATGGCACTGTTCGCATAGAGGCACAGAGAATGGGGCTGCTTGCTTATCTTGCCACTTGTAACTTCAAACGCATTCTGGGAATTGTGGTGTCCCTGTCAGGCTCCTTTGGCAGCCCTGCTCCGAATGTGCGAACGTCTGCAGATAGCTGGCAGGCAGAAGGGGCTAGCCTGGAAAGCTGTTGCTCAGCCTCATCTGCCCATGGCAGTGCTCGCACAGAGGCACAGAGAATGGGGCTCCTTGCTTGTCTTGCCACCTCAAACTTCAAATGTATCTTTTGAAAAATGGTGTACCTGCTGGGCTCCTATCACAGCCCTGCTCCGAAAGTGCGAACGTCTGCAGATAGCTGGCAGCCAGAAGGGGCTAGCCTGGAAAGCTGTTGCTCAGCCTCATCTGCCCATGGCAGTGCTCGCACAGAGGCACAGAGAATGGGGCTGCTTGCTTGTCTTGCCACCTCAAACTTCAAACGTAGCCTGGGAAAGTTGGTGTCCCAGACAGGCTCCTTTCGCAGCCCTGCTCCGAAAGTGCGAACGTCTGCAGATAGCTGGCAGGCAGAAGGGGCTAGCCTGGAAAGCTGTTGCTCAGCCTCATCTGCCCATGGCACTGTTCGCATAGAGGCACAGAGAATGGGGCTGCTTGCTTATGTTGCCACTTGAAACTTCAAACGCATGCTGGGAATGGCGGTGTCCCAGGCAGGCTCCTTTCGCAGCCCTGCTCCGAAATTGCGAACGTCTGCAGATAGCTGGCAGCCAGAAGGGGCTAGCCTGGAAAGCTGTTGCTCAGCCTCATCTGCCTATGGCACTGTTCGCATAGAGGCACAGAGAATGGGGCTGATTGCTTATCTTGCCACTTGAAACTTCAAAGGCATGCTGGGAATGGTGGTGTCCCTGCCAGGCTCCTATCACAGCCCTGCTCCGAAAGTGCGAACGTCTGCAGATAGCTGGCAGGCAGAAGGGGCTAGCCTGGAAAGCTGTTGCTCAGCCTCATCTGCCCATGGCAGTGTTCGCACAGAGACACAGAGAATGGGGCTGCTTGCTTGTCTTGCCACCTCAAACTTCAAACGTAGCCTGGGAAAGTTGGTGTCCCAGCCAGGCTCCTTTGGCAGCCCTGCTCCGAAAGTGCGAACGTCTGCAGATAGCTGGCAGCCAGAAGGGGCTAGCCTGGAAAGCTGTTGCTCAGCCTCATCTGCCCATGGCCCTGTTCGCATAGAGGCACAGAGACTGGGGCTCCTTGCTTATCTTGCCACCTCAAACTTCAAACGCATGCTGGGAATGGTGGTGTCCCTGCCAGGCTCCTATCACAGCCCTGCTCCGAAAGTGCGAACGTCTGCAGATAGCTGGCAGGCAGAAGAGGCTAGCCTGGAAAGCTGTTGCTCAGCCTCATCTGCCCATGGCAGTGCTCGCACAGAGGCACAGAGAATGGGGCTGCTTGCTTGTCTTGCCACCTCAAACTTCAAACGTATCCTGGGAAAGTTGGTGTCCCTGCCAGGCTCCTTTCGCAGCCCTGCTCCGAAGGTGCGAACGTCTGCAGATAGCTGGCAGCCAGAAGGGACTAGCGTGTAAAGCTGTTGCTCAGCCTCATCTGCCCATGGCACTGTTCGCATAGAGGCACAGAGAATGGGGCTGCTTGCTTATCTTGCCACTTGAAACTTCAAACGCATGCTGGGAATGGTGGTGTCCCTGCCAGGCTCCTATCACAGCCCTGCTCCGAAAGTGCGAACGTCTGCAGATAGCTGGCAGGCAGAAGGGGCTAGCCTGGAAAGCTGTTGCTCAGCCTCATCTGCCCATGGCAGTGCTCGCACAGAGGCACAGAGAATGGGGCTCCTTGCTTGTCTTGCCACCTCAAACTTCAAATGTAGCTTTTGAAAGATGGTGTACCTGCTAGGCTCCTATCACAGCCCTGCTCCGAAAGTGCGAACGTCTGCAGATAGCTGGCAGCCAGAAGGGGCTAGCCTGGAAAGCTGTTGCTCAGCCTCATCTGCCCATGGCAGTGCTCGCACAGAGGCACAGAGAATGGGGCTGCTTGCTTGTCTTGCCACTTGAAACTTCAAACGCATGCTGGGAAAGTTGGTGTCCCAGCCAGGCTCCTTTCGCAGCCCTGCTCCGAAAGTGCGAACGTCTGCAGATAGCTGGCAGGCAGAAGGGGCTATCCTGGAAAGCTGTTGCTCAGCCTCATCTGCCCATGGCACTGTTCGCATAGAGGCACAGAGAATGGGGCTGCTTGCTTATCTTGCCACTTGAAACTTCAAACGCATGCTGGGAATGGTGGTGTACCTGCCAGGCTCCTATCACAGCCCTGCTCCGAAAGTGCTAATGTCTGCAGATAGCTGGCAGCCAGAAGGGGCTAGCCTGGAAAGCTGTTGCTCAGCCTCATCTGCCCATGGCAGTGCTCGCACAGAGGCACAGAGAATGGGGCTGCTTGCTTGTTTGCCACCTCAAACTTCAAACATAGCCTGGGAAAGTTGATGTCCCTGCCAGGCTCCTTTCGCAGCCCTGCTCCGAAAGTGCGAACGTCTGCAGATAGCTGGCAGCCAGAAGGGGCTAGCCTGGAAAGCTGTTGCTCAGCCTCATCTGCCCATGGCAGTGCTCGCACAGAGGCACAGAGAATGGGGCTGCTTGCTTATCTTGCCACTTGAAACTTCAAATGCATGCTGGGAATGGTGGTGTCCCTGCCAGGCTCCTATCACAGCCCTGCTCCGAAAGTGCGAACGTCTGCAGATAGCTGGCAGGCAGAAGGGGCTAGCCTGGAAAGCTGTTGCTCAGCCTCATCTGCCCATAGCAGTGCTCGCACAGAGGCACAGAGAATGGGGCTGCTTGCTTGTCTTGCCACCTCAAACTTCAAACGTAGCCTGGGAAAGTTGGTGTCCCTGCCAGGCTCCTTTCGCAGCCCTGCTCCGAAAGTGCGAACGTCTGCAGATAGCTGGCAGGCAGAAGGGGCTAGCCTGGAAAGCTGTTGCTCAGCCTCATCTGCCCATGGCAGTGCTCGCACAGAGGCACAGAGAATGGGGCTGCTTGCTTATCTTGCCACTTGAAACTTCAAACGCATTATTGGAATGGTGGCGTCCCTGCCAGGCTCCTATCACAGCCCTGCTTTGAAAGTGCGAACGTCTGCAGATAGCTGGCAGCCAGAAGGGACTAGCGTGGAAAGCTGTTGCTCAGCCTCATCTGCCTATGGCACTGTTCGCATAGAGGCACAGAGAATGGGGCTGATTGCTTATCTTGCCACTTGAAACTTCAAACGCGTGCTGGGAATGGTGGTGTCCCTGCCAGGCTCCTATCACAGCCCTGCTCCGAAAGTGCGAACGTCTGCAGATAGCTGGCAGGCAGAAGGGGCTAGCCTGGAAAGCAGTTGCTCAGCCTCATCTGCCCATGGCAGTGCTCGCACAGAGGCACAGAGAATGGGGCTCCTTGCTTGTCTTGCCACCTCAAACTTCAAATGTAGCTTTTGAAAGACGGTGTCCCTGCAAGGCTCCTTTCGCAGCCCTGCTCCGAAAGTGCGAACGTCTGCAGATAGCTGGCAGCCAGAAGGGGCTAGCCTGGAAAGCTGTTGCTCAGCCTCATCTGCCCATGGCAGTGCTCGCACAGAGGCACAGAGAATGGGGCTGCTTGCTTATCTTGCCACTTGAAACTTCAAAGGCATGCTGGGAATGGTGGTGTCCCTGCCAGGCTCCTATCACAGCCCTGCTCCGAAAGTGCGAACGTCTGCAGATAGCTGGCAGGCAGAAGGGGCTAGCCTGGAAAGCTGTTGCTCAGCCTCATCTGCCCATGGCAGTGTTCGCACAGAGACACAGAGAATGGGGCTGCTTGCTTGTCTTGCCACCTCAAACTTCAAACGTAGCCTGGGAAAGTTGGTGTCCCAGCCAGGCTCCTTTCGCAGCCCTGCTCCGAAAGTGCGAACGTCTGCAGATAGCTGGCAGGCAGAAGGGGCTAGCCTGGAAAGCTGTTGCTCAGCCTCATCTGCCCATGGCCCTGTTCGCATAGAGGCACAGAGACTGGGGCTCCTTGCTTATCTTGCCACCTCAAACTTCAAACGCATGCTGGGAATGGTGGTGTCCCTGCCAGGCTCCTATCACAGCCCTGCTCCGAAAGTGCGAATGTCTGCAGATAGCTGGCAGCCGGAAGGGGCTATCCTGGAAATCGGTTTCTCAGCCTCATCTGCCCATGGCAGTGCTCGCACAGAGGCACAGAGAATGGGGCTGCTTGCTTGTCTTGCCACCTCAATCTTCAGACATAGCCTGGGAAAGTTGGTGTCCCAGCCATGCTCCTTTGGCAGCCCTGCTCCGAAAGTGCGAACGTCTGCAGATAGCTGGCAGCCAGAAGGGGCTAGCCTGGAAAGCTGTTGCTCAGCCTCATCTGCCCATGGCACTGTTCGCATAGAGGCACAGAGAATGGGGCTGCTTGCTTATCTTGCCACTTGAAACTTCAAACGCATTCTGGGAATGGTGGTGTCCCTGCCAGGCTCCTTTGGCAGCCCTGCTCCGAAAGTGCGAACGTCTGCAGATAGCTGGCAGGCAGAAGAGGCTAGCCTGGAAAGCTGTTGCTCAGCCTCATCTGCCCATGGCAGTGCTCGCACAGAGGCACAGAGAATGGGGCTGCTTGCTTGTCTTGCCACCTCAAACTTCAAACGTATCCTGGGAAAGTTGGTGTCCCTGCCAGGCTCCTTTCGCAGCCCTGCTCCGAAGGTGCGAACGTCTGCAGATAGCTGGCAGCCAGAAGGGACTAGCGTGTAAAGCTGTTGCTCAGCCTCATCTGCCCATGGCACTGTTCGCATAGAGGCACAGAGAATGGGGCTGCTTGCTTATCTTGCCACTTGAAACTTCAAACGCATGCTGGGAATGGTGGTGTCCCTGCCAGGCTCCTATCACAGCCCTGCTCCGAAAGTGCGAACGTCTGCAGATAGCTGGCAGGCAGAAGGGGCTAGCCTGGAAAGCTGTTGCTCAGCCTCATCTGCCCATGGCAGTGCTCGCACAGAGGCACAGAGAATGGGGCTCCTTGCTTGTCTTGCCACCTCAAACTTCAAATGTAGCTTTTGAAAGATGGTGTACCTGCTAGGCTCCTATCACAGCCCTGCTCCGAAAGTGCGAACGTCTGCAGATAGCTGGCAGCCAGAAGGGGCTAGCCTGGAAAGCTGTTGCTCAGCCTCATCTGCCCATGGCAGTGCTCGCACAGAGGCACAGAGAATGGGGCTGCTTGCTTGTCTTGCCACTTGAAACTTCAAACGCATGCTGGGAAAGTTGGTGTCCCAGCCAGGCTCCTTTCGCAGCCCTGCTCCGAAAGTGCGAACGTCTGCAGATAGCTGGCAGGCAGAAGGGGCTATCCTGGAAAGCTGTTGCTCAGCCTCATCTGCCCATGGCAGTGCTCGCACAGAGGCACAGAGAATGGGGCTGCTTGCTTGTTTGCCACCTCAAACTTCAAACATAGCCTGGGAAAGTTGATGTCCCTGCCAGGCTCCTTTCGCAGCCCTGCTCCGAAAGTGCGAACGTCTGCAGATAGCTGGCAGCCAGAAGGGGCTAGCCTGGAAAGCTGTTGCTCAGCCTCATCTGCCCATGGCAGTGCTCGCACAGAGGCACAGAGAATGGGGCTGCTTGCTTATCTTGCCACTTGAAACTTCAAATGCATGCTGGGAATGGTGGTGTCCCTGCCAGGCTCCTATCACAGCCCTGCTCCGAAAGTGCGAACGTCTGCAGATAGCTGGCAGGCAGAAGGGGCTAGCCTGGAAAGCTGTTGCTCAGCCTCATCTGCCCATAGCAGTGCTCGCACAGAGGCACAGAGAATGGGGCTGCTTGCTTGTCTTGCCACCTCAAACTTCAAACGTAGCCTGGGAAAGTTGGTGTCCCTGCCAGGCTCCTTTCGCAGCCCTGCTCCGAAAGTGCGAACGTCTGCAGATAGCTGGCAGGCAGAAGGGGCTAGCCTGGAAAGCTGTTGCTCAGCCTCATCTGCCCATGGCAGTGCTCGCACAGAGGCACAGAGAATGGGGCTGCTTGCTTATCTTGCCACTTGAAACTTCAAACGCATTATTGGAATGGTGGCGTCCCTGCCAGGCTCCTATCACAGCCCTGCTTTGAAAGTGCGAACGTCTGCAGATAGCTGGCAGCCAGAAGGGACTAGCGTGGAAAGCTGTTGCTCAGCCTCATCTGCCTATGGCAATGTTCGCATAGAGGCACAGAGAATGGGGCTGATTGCTTATCTTGCCACTTGAAACTTCAAAGGCATGCTGGGAATGGTGGTGTCCCTGCCAGGCTCCTATCACAGCCCTGCTCCGAAAGTGCGAACGTCTGCAGATAGCTGGCAGGCAGAAGGGGCTAGCCTGGAAAGCTGTTGCTCAGCCTCATCTGCCCATGGCCCTGTTCGCATAGAGGCACAGAGACTGGGGCTCCTTGCTTATCTTGCCACCTCAAACTTCAAACGCATGCTGGGAATGGTGGTGTCCCTGCCAGGCTCCTATCACAGCCCTGCTCCGAAAGTGCGAATGTCTGCAGATAGCTGGCAGCCGGAAGGGGCTATCCTGGAAATCGGTTTCTCAGCCTCATCTGCCCATGGCAGTGCTCGCACAGAGGCACAGAGAATGGGGCTGCTTGCTTGTCTTGCCACCTCAATCTTCAGACATAGCCTGGGAAAGTTGGTGTCCCAGCCATGCTCCTTTGGCAGCCCTGCTCCGAAAGTGCGAACGTCTGCAGATAGCTGGCAGCCAGAAGGGGCTAGCCTGGAAAGCTGTTGCTCAGCCTCATCTGCCCATGGCACTGTTCGCATAGAGGCACAGAGAATGGGGCTGCTTGCTTATCTTGCCACTTGAAACTTCAAACGCATTCTGGGAATCGTGGTGTCCCTGCCAGGCTCCTTTGGCAGCCCTGCTCCGAAAGTGCGAACGTCTGCAGATAGCTGGCAGGCAGAAGAGGCTAGCCTGGAAAGCTGTTGCTCAGCCTCATCTGCCCATGGCAGTGCTCGCACAGAGGCACAGAGAATGGGGCTGCTTGCTTGTCTTGCCACCTCAAACTTCAAACGTATCCTGGGAAAGTTGGTGTCCCTGCCAGGCTCCTTTCGCAGCCCTGCTCCGAAGGTGCGAACGTCTGCAGATAGCTGGCAGCCAGAAGGGACTAGCGTGTAAAGCTGTTGCTCAGCCTCATCTGCCCATGGCACTGTTCGCATAGAGGCACAGAGAATGGGGCTGCTTGCTTATCTTGCCACTTGAAACTTCAAACGCATGCTGGGAATGGTGGTGTCCCTGCCAGGCTCCTATCACAGCCCTGCTCCGAAAGTGCGAACGTCTGCAGATAGCTGGCAGGCAGAAGGGGCTAGCCTGGAAAGCTGTTGCTCAGCCTCATCTGCCCATGGCAGTGCTCGCACAGAGGCACAGAGAATGGGGCTCCTTGCTTGTCTTGCCACCTCAAACTTCAAATGTAGCTTTTGAAAGATGGTGTACCTGCTAGGCTCCTATCACAGCCCTGCTCCGAAAGTGCGAACGTCTGCAGATAGCTGGCAGCCAGAAGGGGCTAGCCTGGAAAGCTGTTGCTCAGCCTCATCTGCCCATGGCAGTGCTCGCACAGAGGCACAGAGAATGGGGCTGCTTGCTTGTCTTGCCACTTGAAACTTCAAACGCATGCTGGGAAAGTTGGTGTCCCAGTCAGGCTCCTTTCGCAGCCCTGCTCCGAAAGTGCGAACGTCTGCAGATAGCTGGCAGGCAGAAGGGGCTATCCTGGAAAGCTGTTGCTCAGCCTCATCTGCCCATGGCACTGTTCGCATAGAGGCACAGAGAATGGGGCTGCTTGCTTATCTTGCCACTTGAAACTTCAAACGCATGCTGGGAATGGTGGTGTACCTGCCAGGCTCCTATCACAGCCCTGCTCCGAAAGTGCTAATGTCTGCAGATAGCTGGCAGCCAGAAGGGGCTAGCCTGGAAAGCTGTTGCTCAGCCTCATCTGCCCATGGCAGTGCTCGCACAGAGGCACAGAGAATGGGGCTGCTTGCTTGTTTGCCACCTCAAACTTCAAACATAGCCTGGGAAAGTTGATGTCCCTGCCAGGCTCCTTTCGCAGCCCTGCTCCGAAAGTGCGAACGTCTGCAGATAGCTGGCAGCCAGAAGGGGCTAGCCTGGAAAGCTGTTGCTCAGCCTCATCTGCCCATGGCAGTGCTCGCACAGAGGCACAGAGAATGGGGCTGCTTGCTTATCTTGCCACTTGAAACTTCAAATGCATGCTGGGAATGGTGGTGTCCCTGCCAGGCTCCTATCACAGCCCTGCTCCGAAAGTGCGAACGTCTGCAGATAGCTGGCAGGCAGAAGGGGCTAGCCTGGAAAGCTGTTGCTCAGCCTCATCTGCCCATAGCAGTGCTCGCACAGAGGCACAGAGAATGGGGCTGCTTGCTTGTCTTGCCACCTCAAACTTCAAACGTAGCCTGGGAAAGTTGGTGTCCCTGCCAGGCTCCTTTCGCAGCCCTGCTCCGAAAGTGCGAACGTCTGCAGATAGCTGGCAGGCAGAAGGGGCTAGCCTGGAAAGCTGTTGTTCAGCCTCATCTGCCCATGGCAGTGCTCGCACAGAGGCACAGAGAATGGGGCTGCTTGCTTATCTTGCCACTTGAAACTTCAAACGCATTATTGGAATGGTGGCGTCCCTGCCAGGCTCCTATCACAGCCCTGCTTTGAAAGTGCGAACGTCTGCAGATAGCTGGCAGCCAGAAGGGACTAGCGTGGAAAGCTGTTGCTCAGCCTCATCTGCCTATGGCACTGTTCGCATAGAGGCACAGAGAATGGGGCTGCTTGCTTATCTTGCCACTTGAAACTTCAAAGGCATGCTGGGAATGGTGGTGTCCCTGCCAGGCTCCTATCACAGCCCTGCTCCGAAAGTGCGAACGTCTGCAGATAGCTGGCAGGCAGAAGGGGCTAGCCTGGAAAGCTGTTGCTCAGCCTCATCTGCCCATGGCAGTGTTCGCACAGAGACACAGAGAATGGGGCTGCTTGCTTGTCTTGCCACCTCAAACTTCAAACGTAGCCTGGGAAAGTTGGTGTCCCAGCCAGGCTCCTTTCGCAGCCCTGCTCCGAAAGTGCGAACGTCTGCAGATAGCTGGCAGCCAGAAGGGGCTAGCCTGGAAAGCTGTTGCTCAGCCTCATCTGCCCATGGCCCTGTTCGCATAGAGGCACAGAGACTGGGGCTCCTTGCTTATCTTGCCACCTCAAACTTCAAACGCATGCTGGGAATGGTGGTGTCCCTGCCAGGCTCCTATCACAGCCCTGCTCCGAAAGTGCGAATGTCTGCAGATAGCTGGCAGCCAGAAGGGGCTATCCTGGAAATCGGTTTCTCAGCCTCATCTGCCCATGGCAGTGCTCGCACAGAGGCACAGAGAATGGGGCTGCTTGCTTGTCTTGCCACCTCAATCTTCAGACATAGCCTGGGAAAGTTGGTGTCCCAGCCATGCTCCTTTGGCAGCCCTGCTCCGAAAGTGCGAACGTCTGCAGATAGCTGGCAGCCAGAAGGGGCTAGCCTGGAAAGCTGTTGCTCAGCCTCATCTGCCCATGGCACTGTTCGCATAGAGGCACAGAGAATGGGGCTGCTTGCTTATCTTGCCACTTGAAACTTCAAACGCATTCTGGGAATGGTGGTGTCCCTGCCAGGCTCCTTTGGCAGCCCTGCTCCGAAAGTGCGAACGTCTGCAGATAGCTGGCAGGCAGAAGAGGCTAGCCTGGAAAGCTGTTGCTCAGCCTCATCTGCCCATGGCAGTGCTCGCACAGAGGCACAGAGAATGGGGCTGCTTGCTTGTCTTGCCACCTCAAACTTCAAACGTATCCTGGGAAAGTTGGTGTCCCTGCCAGGCTTTTTTCGCAGCCCTGCTCCGAAGGTGCGAACGTCTGCAGATAGCTGGCAGCCAGAAGGGACTAGCGTGTAAAGCTGTTGCTCAGCCTCATCTGCCCATGGCACTGTTCGCATAGAGGCACAGAGAATGGGGCTGCTTGCTTATCTTGCCACTTGAAACTTCAAACGCATGCTGGGAATGGTGGTGTCCCTGCCAGGCTCCTATCACAGCCCTGCTCCGAAAGTGCGAACGTCGGCAGATAGCTGGCAGCCAGAAGGGGCTAGCCTGGAAAGCTGTTGCTCAGCCTCATCTGCCCATGGCAGTGCTCGCACAGAGGCACAGAGAATGGGGCTGCTTGCTTGTCTTGCCACCTCAAACTTCAAACATAGCCTGGGAAAGTTGGTGTCCCAGCCAGGCTCCTTTCGCAGCCCTGCTCCGAAAGTGCGAACGTCTGCAGATAGCTGGCAGGCAGAAGGGGCTAGCCTGGAAAGCTGTTGCTCAGCCTCATCTGCCCATGGCACTGTTCGCATAGAGGCACAGAGAATGGGGCTGCTTGCTTATCTTGCCACTTGAAACTTCAAACGCATGCTGGGAATGGTGGTGTCCCTGCCAGGCTCCTATCACAGCCCTGCTCCGAAAGTGCTAATGTCTGCAGATAGCTGGCAGCCAGAAGGGGCTAGCCTGGAAAGCTGTTGCTCAGCCTCATCTGCCCATGGCAGTGCTCGCACAGAGGCACAGAGAATGGGGCTGCTTGCTTGTCTTGCCACCTGAAACTTCAAACATAGCCTGGGAAAGTTGGTGTCCCTGCCAGGCTCCTTTCGCAGCCCTGCTCCGAAAGTGCGAACGTCTGCAGATAGCTGGCAGCCAGAAGGGGCTAGCCTGGAAAGCTGTTGCTCAGCCTCATCTGCCCATGGCAGTGCTCGCACAGAGGCACAGAGAATGGGGCTGCTTGCTTATCTTGCCACCTCAAACTTCAAACGTAGCCTGGGAAAGTTGGTGTCCCAGCCAGGCTTCTTTCGCAGCCCTGCTCCGAAAGTGCGAACGTCTGCAGATAGCTGGCAGCCAGAAGGGGCTATCCTGGAAAGCTGTTGCTCAGCCTCATCTGCCCATGGCAGTGCTCGCATAGAGGCACAGAGAATGGGGCTGCTTGCTTATCTTGCCACTTGAAACTTCAAACACATGCTGGGAATGGGGGTGTCCCTGCCAGGCTCCTATCACAGCCATGCTCCGAAAGTGCGAACGTCTGCAGATAGCTGGCAGCCAGAAGGGGCTAGCCTGGAAAGCTGTTGCTCAGCCTCATCTGCCCATGGCAGTGCTCGCACAGAGGCACAGAGAATGGGGCTGCTTGCTTATCTTGCCACTTGAAACTTCAAACGCATGCTGGGAATGGTTGTGTCCCTGCCAGGCTCCTTTGGCAGCCCTGCTCCGAATGTGCGAACGTCTGCAGATAGCTGGCAGGCAGAAGGGGCTAGCGTGGAAAGCTGTTGCTCAGCCTCATCTGCCCATGGCAGTGCTCGCACAGAGGCACAGAGAATGGGGCTGCTTGCTTGTCTTGCCACCTCAAACTTCAAACGTAGCCTGGGAAAGTTGGTGTCCCTGCCAGGCTCCTTTCGCAGCCCTGCTCCGAAAGTGCGAACGTCTGCAGATAGCTGGCAGCCAGAAGGGGCTAGCCTGGAAAGCTGTTGCTCAGCCTCATCTGCCCATGGCACTGTTCGCATAGAGGCACAGAGAATGGGGCTTCTTGCTTATCTTGCCACTTGAAACTTCAAAAGCATTATTGGAATGGTGGCGTCCCTGCCAGGCTCCTATCACAGCCCTGCTCCGAAAGTGCGAACGTCTGCAGATAGCTGGCAGCCAGAAGGGACTAGCGTGGAAAGCTGTTGCTCAGCCTCACCTGCCCATGGCACTGTTCGCATAGAGGCACAGAGAATGGGGCTGCTTGCTTATCTTGCCACTTGAAACTTCAAACGCATGCTGGGAATGGTGGTGTCCCTGCCAGGCTCCTATCACAGCCCTGCTCCGAAAGTGCTAATGTCTGCAGATAGCTGGCAGGCAGAAGGGGCTAGCCTGGAAAGCTGTTGCTCAGCCTCATCTGCCCATGGCAGTGCTCGCACAGACGCACAGAGAATGGGGCTCCTTGCTTGTCTTGCCACCTCAAACTTCAAATGTAGCTTTTGAAAGTTGGTGTCCCTGCCAGGCTCCTATCACAGCCCTGCTCCGAAAGTGCGAACGTCTGCAGATAGCTGGCAGCCAGAAGGGGCTAGCCTGGAAAGCTGTTGCTCAGCCTCATCTGCCCATGGCAGTGCTCGCACAGAGGCACAGAGAATGGGGCTGCTTGCTTATCTTGCCACTTGAAACTTCAAAGGCATGCTGGGAATGGTGGTGTCCCTGCCAGGCTCCTATCACAGCCCTGCTCCGAAAGTGCGAACGTCTGCAGATAGCTGGCAGGCAGAAGGGGCTAGCCTGGAAAGCTGTTGCTCAGCCTCATCTGCCCATGGCAGTGTTCGCACAGAGACACAGAGAATGGGGCTGCTTGCTTGTCTTGCCACCTCAAACTTCAAACGCATGCTGGGAAAGTTGGTGTCCCAGCCAGGCTCGTTTCGCAGCCTTGCTCCGAAAGTGCGAACGTCTGCGAATAGCTGGCAGCCATAAGGGGCTAGCCTGGAAAGCTGTTGCTCAGCCTCATCTGCCCATGGCCCTGTTCGCATAGAGGCACAGAGACTGGGGCTCCTTGCTTATCTTGCCACCTCAAACTTCAAACGCATGCTGGGAATGGTGGTGTCCCTGCCAGGCTCCTATCACAGCCCTGCTCCGAAATTGCGAATGTCTGCAGATAGCTGGCAGCCGGAAGGGGCTATCCTGGAAATCGGTTTCTCAGCCTCATCTGCCCATGGCAGTGCTCGCACAGAGGCACAGAGAATGGGGCTGCTTGCTTGTCTTGCCACCTCAAACTTCAAACATAGCCTGGGAAAGTTGGTGTCCCAGCCATGCTCCTTTGGCAGCCCTGCTCCGAAATTGCGAACGTCTGCAGATAGCTGGCAGGCAGAAGGGGCTAGCCTGGAAAGCTGTTGCTCAGCCTCATCTGCCCATGGCACTGTTCGCATAGAGGCACAGAGAATGGGGCTGCTTGCTTATCTTGCCACTTGAAACTTCAAACGCATTCTGGGAATGGTGGTGTCCCTGCCAGGCTCCTTTGGCAGCCCTGCTCCGAAAGTGCGAACGTCTGCAGATAGCTGGCAGGCAGAAGAGGCTAGCCTGGAAAGCTGTTGCTCAGCCTCATCTGCCCATGGCAGTGCTCGCACAGAGGCACAGAGAATGGGGCTGCTTGCTTGTCTTGCCACCTCAAACTTCAAACGTAGCCTGGGAAAGTTGGTGTCCCTGCCAGGCTCCTTTCGCAGCCCTGCTCCGAAGGTGCGAACGTCTGCAGATAGCTGGCAGCCAGAAGGGACTAGCGTGTAAAGCTGTTGCTCAGCCTCATCTGCCCATGGCACTGTTCGCATAGAGGCACAGAGAATGGGGCTGCTTGCTTATCTTGCCACTTGAAACTTCAAACGCATGCTGGGAATGGTGGTGTCCCTGCCAGGCTCCTATCACAGCTCTGCTCCGAAAGTGCGAACGTCTGCAGATAGCTGGCAGGCAGAAGGGGCTAGCCTGGAAAGCTGTTGCTCAGCCTCATCTGCCCATGGCAGTGCTTGCACAGAGGCACAGAGAATGGGGCTCCTTGCTTGTCTTGCCACCTCAAACTTCAAATGTAGCTTTTGAAAGATGGTGTACCTGCTAGGCTCCTATCACAGCCCTGCTCCGAAAGTGCGAACGTCTGCAGATAGCTGGCAGGCAGAAGGGGCTAGCCTGGAAAGCTGTTGCTCAGCCTCATCTGCCCATGGCAGTGCTCGCACAGAGGCACAGAGAATGGGGCTGCTTGCTTGTCTTGCCACCTCAAACTTCAAACATAGCCTGGGAAAGTTGGTGTCCCAGCCAGGCTCCTTTCGCAGCCCTGCTCCGAAAGTGCGAACGTCTGCAGATAGCTGGCAGGCAGAAGGGGCTAGCCTGGAAAGCTGTTGCTCAGCCTCATCTGCCCATGGCACTGTTCGCATAGAGGCACAGAGAATGGGGCTGCTTGCTTATCTTGCCACTTGAAACTTAAAAGGCATGCTGGGAATGGTGGTGTCCCTGCCAGGCTCCTATCACAGCCCTGCTCCGAAAGTGCTAATGTCTGCAGATAGCTGGCAGGCAGAAGGGGCTAGCCTGGAAAGCTGTTGCTCAGCCTCATCTGCCCATGGCAGTGCTCGCACAGAGGCACAGAGAATGGGGCTGCTTGCTTGTCTTGCCACCTGAAACTTCAAACATAGCCTGGGAAAGTTGGTGTCCCTGCCAGGCTCCTTTCGCAGCCCTGCTCCGAAAGTGCGAACGTCTGCAGATAGCTGGCAGCCAGAAGGGGCTAGCCTGGAAAGCTGTTGCTCAGCCTCATCTGCCCATGGCAGTGCTCGCACAGAGGCACAGAGAATGGGGCTGCTTGCTTATCTTGCCACCTCAAACTTCAAACGTAGCCTGGGAAAGTTGGTGTCCCAGCCAGGCTTCTTTCGCAGCCCTGCTCCGAAAGTGCGAACGTCTGCAGATAGCTGGCAGCCAGAAGGGGCTATCCTGGAAAGCTGTTGCTCAGCCTCATCTGCCCATGGCAGTGCTCGCATAGAGGCACAGAGATTGGGGCTGCTTGCTTATCTTGCCACTTGAAACTTCACACGCATGCTGGGAATGGTGGTGTCCCTGCCAGGCTCCTATCACAGCCATGCTCCGAAAGTGCGAACGTCTGCAGATAGCTGGCAGCCAGAAGGGGCTAGCCTGGAAAGCTGTTGCTCAGCCTCATCTGCCCATGGCAGTGCTCGCACAGAGGCACAGAGAATGGGGCTGCTTGCTTATCTTGCCACTTGAAACTTCAAACGCATGCTGGGAATGGTGGTGTCCCTGCCAGGCTCCTTTGGCAGCCCTGCTCCGAATGTGCGAACGTCTGCAGATAGCTGGCAGGCAGAAGGGGCTAGCGTGGAAAGCTGTTGCTCAGCCTCATCTGCCCATGGCAGTGCTCGCACAGAGGCACAGAGAATGGGGCTGCTTGCTTGTCTTGCCACCTCAAACTTCAAACGTAGCCTGGGAAAGTTGGTGTCCCTGCCAGGCTCCTTTCGCAGCCCTGCTCCGAAAGTGCGAACGTCTGCAGATAGCTGGCAGCCAGAAGGGGCTAGCCTGGAAAGCTGTTGCTCAGCCTCATCTGCCCATGGCACTGTTCGCATAGAGGCACAGAGAATGGGGCTGCTTGCTTATCTTGCCACTTGAAACTTCAAACGCATGCTGGGAATGGTGGTGTCCCAGCCAGGCTCCTATCACAGCCCTGCTCCGAAAATGCTAATGTCTGCAGATAGCTGGCAGCCAGAAGGGGCTAGCCTGGAAAGCTGTTGCTCAGCCTCATCTGCCCATGGCAGTGCTCGCACAGAGGCACAGAGAATGGGGCTGCTTGCTTATCTTGCCACTTGAAACTTCAAACGCATGCTGGGAATGATGGTGTCCCTGCCAGGCTCCTTTCGCAGCCCTGCTCCGAAAGTGCGAACGTCTGCAGATAGCTGGCAGGCAGAAGGGGCTAGCCTGGAAAGCTGTTGCTCAGCCTCATCTGCCCATGGCAGTGCTCGCACAGAGGCACAGAGAATGGGGCTGCTTGCTTGTCTTGCCACCTCAAACTTCAAACGTAGCCTGGGAAAGTTGGTGTCCCAGCCAGGCTCCTTTCGCAGCCCTGCTCCTGAAAATGCGAACGTCTGCAGATAGCTGGCAGGCAGAAGGGGCTAGCCTGGAAAGCTGTTGCTCAGCCTCATCTGCCCATGGCACTGTTCGCATAGAGGCACAGAGAACGGGGCTCCTTGCTTATCTTGCCACTTGAAACTTCAAACACATGCTGGGAATGGTGGTGTCCCAGCCAGGCTGCTATCACAGCCCTGCTCTGAAAATGCTAATGTCTGCAGATAGCTGGCAGCCAGAAGGGGCTAGCCTGGAAAGCTGTTGCTCAGCCTCATCTGCCCATGGCAGTGCTCGCACAGAGGCACAGAGAATGGGGCTGCTTGCTTATCTTGCCACTTGAAACTTCAAACGCATGCTGGGAATGATGGTGTCCCTGCCAGGCTCCTTTCGCAGCCCTGCTCCGAAAGTGCGAACGTCTGCAGATAGCTGACAGGCAGAAGGGGCTAGCGTGGAAAGCTGTTGCTCAGCCTCATCTGCCCATGGCAGTGCTCGCACAGAGGCACAGAGAATGGGGCTGCTTGCTTGTCTTGCCACCTCAAACTTCAAACGTAGCCTGGGAAAGTTGGTGTCCCTGCCAGGCTCCTTTCGCAGCCCTGCTCCGAAAGTGCGAACGTCTGCAGATAGCTGGCAGGCAGAAGGGGATAGCCTGGAAAGCTGTTGCTCAGCCTCATCTGCCCATGGCACTGTTCGCATAGAGGCACAGAGAATGGGGCTGCTTGCTTATCTTGCCACTTGAAACTTCAAACGCATGCTGGGAATGGTGGTGTCCCTGCCAGGCTCCTATCACAGCCCTGCTCCGAAAGTGCGAACGTCTGTAGATAGCTGGCAGGCAGAAGGGGCTAGCCTGGAAAGCTGTTGCTCAGCCTCATCTGCCCATGGCAGTGTTCGCACAGAGACACAGAGAATGGGGCTGCTTGCTTGTCTTGCCACCTCAAACTTCAAACGTAGCCTGGGAAAGTTGGTGTCCCAGCCAGGCTCCTTTCGCAGCCCTGCTCCGAAAGTGCGAACGTCTGCAGATAGCTGGCAGGCAGAAGGGGCTAGCCTGGAAAGCTGTTGCTCAGCCTCATCTGCCCATGGCAGTGCTCGCACAGAGGCACAGAGAATGGGGCTGCTTGCTTATCTTGCCACTTGACACTTCAAAAGCATGCTGGGAATGGTGGTGTCCCTGCCAGGCTCCTATCACAACCCTGCTCCGAAAGTGCGAACGTCTGCAGATAGCTGGCAGGCAGAAGAGGCTAGCCTGGAAAGCTGTTGCTCAGCCTCATCTGCCCATGGCACTGTTCGCATAGAGGCACAGAGAATGGGGCTGCTTGCTTATCTTGCCACTTGAAACTTCAAACGCATGCTGGGAATGATGGTGTCTCTGCCAGGCTCCTATCACAGCCCTGCTCCGAAAGTGCGAACGTCTGCAGATAGCTGGCAGGCAGAAGGGGCTAGCCTGGAAAGCTGTTGCTCAGCCTCATCTGCCCATGGCAGTGCTTGCACAGAGGCACAGAGAATGGGGCTGCTTGCTTGTCTTGCCACCTCAAACTTCAAACGTAGCCTGGGAAAGTTGGTGTCCCAGCCAGGCTCCTTTCGCAGCCCTGCTCCTGAAAATGCGAACGTCTGCAGATAGCTGGCAGCCAGAAGGGGCTAGCCTGGAAAGCTGTTGCTCAGCCTCATCTGCCCATGGCACTGTTCGCATAGAGGCACAGAGAACGGGGCTGCTTGCTTGTCTTGCCACTTGAAACTTCAAACGCAGGCTATGAATGGTGGTGTCCCTGCCAGGCTCCTATCACAGCCCTGCTCCGAAAGTGCGAACGTCTGCAGATAGCTGGCAGGCAGAAGGGGCTAGCCTGGAAAGCTGTAGCTCAGCCTCATCTGCCCATGGCAGTGCTCGCACAGAGGCACAGAGAATGGGGCTCCTTG
This sequence comes from Opisthocomus hoazin, assembly GCF_030867145.1. Taxonomy (NCBI): domain Eukaryota; kingdom Metazoa; phylum Chordata; class Aves; order Opisthocomiformes; family Opisthocomidae; genus Opisthocomus; species Opisthocomus hoazin. The sequence goes on from NC_134426.1 coordinate 13,001,186, forward strand.
CTTGTCTTGCCACCTCAATCTTCAAACGTAGCCTGGGAAAGCTGGTGTCCCAGCCATGCTCCTTTGGCAGCCCTGCTCCGAAAGTGCGAACGTCTGCAGATAGCTGGCAGGCAGAAGGGGCTAGCCTGGAAAGCTGTTGCTCAGCCTCATCTGCCCATGGCACTGTTCGCATAGAGGCACAGAGAATGGGGCTGCTTGCTTATCTTGCCACTTGAAACTTCAAACGCATGCTGTGAATGGTGGTGTCCCTGCCAGGCTCCTATCACAGCCCTGCTCCGAAAGTGCGAACGTCTGCAGTTAGCTGGCAGGTAGAAGGGGCTAGCCTGGAAAGCTGTTGCTCAGCCTCATCTGCCCATGGCAGTGCTCGCACAGAGGCACAGAGAATGGGGCTCCTTGCTTGTCTTGCCACCTCAAACTTCAAATGTAGCTTTTGAAAGATGGTGTCCCTGCCAGGCTCCTTTCGCAGCCCTGCTCCGAAAGTGCGAACGTCTGCAGATAGCTGGCAGCCAGAAGGGGCTAGCCTGGAAAGCTGTTGCTCAGCCTCATCTGCCCATGGCAGTGCTCGCACAGAGGCACAGAGAATGGGGCTGCTTGCTTATCTTGCCACTTGACACTTCAAACGCATGCTGGGAATGGTGGTGTCCCTGCCAGGCTCCTATCACAACCCTGCTCCGAAAGTGCGAACGTCTGCAGATAGCTGGCAGGCAGAAGAGTCTAGCCTGGAAAGCTGTTGCTCAGCCTCATCTGCCCATGGCACTGTTCGCATAGAGGCACAGAGAATGGGGCTGCTTGCTTATCTTGCCACTTGAAACTTCAAACGCATGCTGGGAATGATGGTGTCCCTGCCAGGCTCCTATCACAGCCCTGCTCCGAAAGTGCGAACGTCTGCAGATAGCTGGCAGGCAGAAGGGGCTAGCCTGGAAAGCTGTTGCTCAGCCTCATCTGCCCATGGCAGTGCTCGCACAGAGGCACAGAGAATGGGGCTGCTTGCTTGTCTTGCCACCTCAAACTTCAAATGTAGCTTTTGAAAGATGGTGTCCCTGCCAGGCTCCTTTCGCAGTCCTGCTCCGAAAGTGCGAACGTCTGCAGATAGCTGGCAGCCAGAAGGGGCTAGCCTGGAAAGCTGTTGCTCAGCCTCATCTGCTCATGGCAGTGCTCGCACAGAGGCACAGAGAATGGGGCTGCTTGCTTGTCTTGCCACCTCAAACTTCAAACGTAGCCTGGGAAAGTTGGTGTCCCAGCCAGGCTCCTTTCGCAGCCCTGCTCCGAAAGTGCGAACGTCTGCAGATAGCTGGCAGCCAGAAGGGGCTAGCCTGCAAAGCTGTTGCTCAGCCTCATCTGCCCATGGCACTGCTCGCACAGAGGCACAGAGAATGGGGCTGCTTGCTTGTCTTGCCACTTGAAACTTCAAACGCATGCTGGGAAAGTTGGTGTCCCAGCCAGGCTCCTTTCGCAGCCCTGCTCCGAAAGTGCGAACGTCTGCAGATAGCTGGCAGCCAGAAGGGGCTAGCCTGGAAAGCTGTTGCTCAGCCTCATCTGCCCATGGCACTGTTCGCATAGAGGCACAGAGAATGGGGCTGCTTGCTTCTCTTGCCACTTGAAACTTCAAACGCATGCTGGGAAAGTTGGTGTCCCAGCCAGGCTCCTTTCGCAGCCCTGCTCCGAAATTGCGAACGTCTGCAGATAGCTGGCAGGCAGAAGGGGCTAGCCTGGAAAGCTGTTGCTCAGCCTCATCTGCCCATGGCACTGTTCGCATAGAGGCACAGAGACTGGTGCTCCTTGCTTATCTTGCCACTTTAAACTTCAAACGCATGCTGGGAATGGTGGTGTCCCTGCCAGGCTCCTATCACAGCCCTGCTCCGAAAGTGCTAATGTCTGCAGATAGCTGGCAGGCAGAAGGGGCTAGCCTGGAAAGCTGTTTCTCAGCCTCATCTGCCCATGGCAGTGCTCGCACAGAGGCACAGAGAATGGGGCTGCTTGCTTGTCTTGCCACCTCAAACTTCAAACATAACCTGGGAAAGTTGGTGTCCCAGCCAGGCTCCTTTCGCAGCCCTACTCCGAAAGTGCGAACGTCTGCAGATAGCTGGCAGCCAGAAGGGGCTAGCCTGGAAAGCTGTTGCTCAGCCTCATCTGCCCATGGCAGTGCTCGCACAGAGGCACAGAGAATGGGGCTGCTTGCTTGTCTTGCCACTTGAAACTTCAAACGCATGCTGGGAATGATGGTGTCCCTGCCAGGCTCCTATCACAACCCTGCTCCGAAAGTGCGAACGTCTGCAGATAGCTGGCAGGCAGAAGAGTCTAGCCTGGAAAGCTGTTGCTCAGCCTCATCTGCCCATGGCACTGTTCGCATAGAGGCACAGAGAATGGGGCTGCTTGCTTATCTTGCCACTTGAAACTTCAAACGCATGCTGGGAATGATGGTGTCCCTGCCAGGCTCCTATCACAGCCCTGCTCCGAAAGTGCGAACGTCTGCAGAGCGCTGGCAGGCAGAAGGGGCTAGCCTGGAAAGCTGTTGCTCAGCCTCATCTGCCCATGGCAGTGCTGGCACAGAGGCACAGAGAATGGGGCTGCTTGCTTGTCTTGCCACCTCAAACTTCAAACGTAGCCTGGGAAAGTTGGTGTCCCAGCCAGGCTCCTTCCGCAGCCCTGCTCCTGAAAATGCGAACGTCTGCAGATAGCTGGCAGGCAGAAGGGGCTAGCCTGCAAAGCTGTTGCTCAGCCTCATCTGCCCATGGCAGTGCTCGCATAGAGGCACAGAGAATGGGGCTGCTTGCTTATCTTGCCACTTGAAACTTCAAAGGCATGCTGGGAATGGTGGTGTCCCTGCCAGGCTCCTATCACAGCCCTGCTCCGAAAGTGCGAACGTCTGCAGATAGCTGGCAGGCAGAAGGGGCTAGCCTGGAAAGCTGTTGCTCAGCCTCATCTGCCCATGGCAGTGCTCGCACAGAGGCACAGAGAATGGGGCTCCTTGCTTGTCTTGCCACCTCAAACTTCAAATGTAGCTTTTGAAAGATGGTGTCCCTGCCAGGCTCCTTTCGCAGCCCTGCTCCGAAAGTGCGAACGTCTGCAGATAGCTGGCAGCCAGAAGGGGCTAGCCTGGAAAGCTGTTGCTCAGCCTCATCTGCTCATGGCAGTGCTCGCACAGAGGCACAGAGAATGGGGCTGCTTGCTTGTCTTGCCACCTCAAACTTCAAACGTAGCCTGGGAAAGTTGGTGTCCCAGCCAGGCTCCTTTCGCAGCCCTGCTCCGAAAGTGCAAACGTCTGCAGATAGCTGGCAGCCAGAAGGGGCTAGCCTGGAAAGCTGTTGCTCAGCCTCATCTGCCCATGGCAGTGCTCGCACAGAGGCACAGAGAATGGGGCTGCTTGCTTGTCTTGCCACCTCAAACTTCAAACGTAGCCTGGGAAAGTTGGTGTCCCAGCCAGGCTCCTTTCGCAGCCCTGCTCCGAAAGTGCGAACGTCTGCAAATAGCTGGCAGCCAGAAGGGGCTAGCCTGGAAAGCTGTTGCTCAGCCTCATCTGCCCATGGCACTGTTCGCATAGAGGCACAGAGAATGGGGCTGCTTGCTTCTCTTGCCACTTGAAACTTCAAACGCATGCTGGGAAAGTTGGTGTCCCTGCCAGGATCCTTTCGCAGCCCTGCTACGAAATTGCGAACGTCTGCAGATAGCTGGCAGGCAGAAGAGGCTAGCCTGGAAAGCTGTTGCTCAGCCTCATCTGCCCATGGCAGTGCTCGCACAGAGGCACAGAGAATGGGGCTGCTTGCTTGTCTTGCCACCTCAAACTTCAAACGTAGCCTGGGAAAGTTGGTGTCCCAGCCAGGCTCCTTTCGCAGCCCTGCTCCGAAAGTGCGAACGTCTGCAGATAGCTGGCAGCCAGAAGGGGCTAGCCTGGAAAGCTGTTGCTCAGCCTCATCTGCCCATGGCACTGTTCGCATAGAGGCACAGAGATTGGGGCTGCTTGCTTATCTTGCCACTTGAAACTTCAAACACATGCTGGGAATGGTGGTGTCCCTGCCAGGCTCCTATCAGAGCCCTGCTCCGAAAGTGCGAACGTCTGCAGATAGCTGGCAGCCAGAAGGGGCTAGCCTGGAAAGCTGTTGCTCAGCCTCATCTGCCCATGGCACTGTTCGCATAGAGGCACAGAGAATGGGGCTCCTTGCTTGTCTTGCCACTTGAAACTTCAAACGCATGCTGGGAAAGTTGGTGTCCCAGCCAGGCTCCTTTCGCAGCCCTGCTCCGAAAGTGCGAACGTCTGCAGATAGCTGGCAGGCAGAAGGGGCTAGCCTGGAAAGCTGTTGCTCAGCCTCATCTGCCCATGGCACTGTTCGCATAGAGGCACAGAGACTGGGGCTCCTTGCTTATCTTGCCACTTGAAACTTCAAACGCATGCTGGGAATGGTGGTGTCCCTGCCAGGCTCCTATCACAGCCCTGCTCCGAAAGTGCTAATGTCTGCAGATAGCTGGCAGGCAGAAGGGGCTAGCCTGGAAAGCTGTTTCTCAGCCTCATCTGCCCATGGCAGTGCTCGCACAGAGGCACAGAGAATGGGGCTGCTTGCTTGTCTTGCCACCTCAAACTTCAAACATAGCCTGGGAAAGTTGGTGTCCCAGCCAGGCTCCTTTCGCAGCCCTACTCCGAAAGTGCGAACGTCTGCAGATAGCTGGCAGCCAGAAGGGGCTAGCCTGGAAAGCTGTTGCTCAGCCTCATCTGCCCATGGCAGTGCTCGCATAGAGGCACAGAGAAAGGGGCTGCTTGCTTATCTTGCCACTTGACACTTCAAAGGCATGCTGGGAATGGTGGTGTCCCTGCCAGGCTCCTATCACAACCCTGCTCCGAAAGTGCGAACGTCTGCAGATAGCTGGCAGGCAGAAGAGTCTAGCCTGGAAAGCTGTTGCTCAGCCTCATCTGCCCATGGCACTGTTCGCATAGAGGCACAGAGAATGGGGCTGCTTGCTTATCTTGCCACTTGAAACTTCAAACGCATGCTGGGAATGATGGTGTCCCTGCCAGGCTCCTATCACAGCCCTGCTCCGAAAGTGCGAACGTCTGCAGATAGCTGGCAGGCAGAAGGGGCTAGCCTGGAAAGCTGTTGCTCAGCCTCATCTGCCCATGGCAGTGCTTGCACAGAGGCACAGAGAATGGGGCTGCTTGCTTGTCTTGCCACCTCAAACTTCAAATGTAGCTTTTGAAAGATGGTGTCCCTGCCAGGCTCCTTTCGCAGTCCTGCTCCGAAAGTGCGAACGTCTGCAGATAGCTGGCAGGCAGAAGGGGCTAGCCTGGAAAGCTGTTGCTCAGCCTCATCTGCTCATGGCAGTGCTCGCACAGAGGCACAGAGAATGGGGCTGCTTGCTTGTCTTGCCACCTCAAACTTCAAACGTATCCTGGGAAAGTTGGTGTCCCAGCCAGGCTCCTTTCGCAGCCCTGCTCCGAAAGTGCGAACGTCTGCAGATAGCTGGCAGCCAGAAGGGGCTAGCCTGGAAAGCTGTTGCTCAGCCTCATCTGCCCATGGCAGTGCTCGCACAGAGGCACAGAGAATGGGGCTGCTTGCTTGTCTTGCCACCTCAAACTTCAAACGTAGCCTGGGAAAGTTGGTGTCCCAGCCAGGCTCCTTTCGCAGCCCTGCTCCGAAAGTGCGAACGTCTGCAGATAGCTGGCAGCCAGAAGGGGCTAGCCTGGAAAGCTGTTGCTCAGCCTCATCTGCTCATGGCAGTGCTCGCACAGAGGCACAGAGAATGGGGCTGCTTGCTTGTCTTGCCACCTCAAACTTCAAACGTATCCTGGGAAAGTTGGTGTCCCAGCCAGGCTCCTTTCGCAGCCCTGCTCCGAAAGTGCGAACGTCTGCAGATAGCTGGCAGCCAGAAGGTGCTAGCCTGGAAAGCTGTTGCTCAGCCTCATCTGCCCATGGCAGTGCTCGCACAGAGGCACAGAGAATGGGGCTGCTTGCTTGTCTTGCCACCTCAAACTTCAAACGTAGCCTGGGAAAGTTGGTGTCCCAGCCAGGCTCCTTTCGCAGCCCTGCTCCGAAAGTGCGAACGTCTGCAGATAGCTGGCAGCCAGAAGGGGCTAGCCTGGAAAGCTGTTGCTCAGCCTCATCTGCCCATGGCACTGTTCGCATAGAGGCACAGAGAATGGGGCTGCTTGCTTGTCTTGCCACTTGAAACTTCAAACGCATGCTGGGAAAGTTGGTGTCCCTGCCAGGCTCCTTTCGCAGCCCTGCTCCGAAATTGCGAACGTCTGCAGATAGCTGGCAGCCAGAAGGGGCTAGCCTGGAAAGCTGTTGCTCAGCCTCATCTGCCCATGGCACTGTTCGCATAGAGGCACAGAGACTGGGGCTCCTTGCTTATCTTGCCACTTGAAACTTCAAACGCATGCTGGGAATGGTGGTGTCCCTGCCAGGCTCCTATCACAGCCCTGCTCCGAAAGTGCTAATGTCTGCAGATAGCTGGCAGCCAGAAGGGGCTAGCCTGGAAAGCTGTTTCTCAGCCTCATCTGCCCATGGCAGTGCTCGCACAGAGGCACAGAGAATGGGGCTGCTTGCTTATCTTGCCACTTGACACTTCAAACGCATGCTGGGAATGGTGGTGTCCCTGCCAGGCTCCTATCACAACCCTGCTCCGAAAGTGCGAACGTCTGCAGATAGCTGGCAGGCAGAAGAGTCTAGCCTGGAAAGCTGTTGCTCAGCCTCATCTGCCCATGGCACTGTTCGCATAGAGGCACAGAGAATGGGGCTGCTTGCTTATCTTGCCACTTGAAACTTCAAACGCATGCTGGGAATGATGGTGTCCCTGCCAGGCTCCTATCACAGCCCTGCTCCGAAAGTGCGAACGTCTGCAGATAGCTGGCAGGCAGAAGGGGCTAGCCTGGAAAGCTGTTGCTCAGCCTCATCTGCCCATGGCAGTGCTCGCACAGAGGCACAGAGAATGGGGCTGCTTGCTTGTCTTGCCACCTCAAACTTCAAACGTAGCCTGGGAAAGTTGGTGTCCCAGCCAGGCTTCTTTCGCAGCCCTGCTCCGAAAGTGCGAACGTCTGCAGATAGCTGGCAGGCAGAAGGGGCTAGCCTGGAAAGCTGTTGCTCAGCCTCATCTGCCCATGGCACTGTTCGCATAGAGGCACAGAGAATGAGGCTGCTTGCTTCTCTTGCCACTTGAAACTTCAAACGCATGCTGGGAAAGTTGGTGTCCCAGCCAGGCTCCTTTCGCAGCCCTGCTCCGAAATTGCGAACGTCTGCAGATAGCTGGCAGGCAGAAGGGGCTAGCCTGGAAAGCTGTTGCTCAGCGTCATCTGCCCATGGCAGTGCTCGCACAGAGGCACAGAGAAAGGGGCTGCTTGCTTGTCTTGCCACCTCAAACTTCAAACGTAGCCTGGGAAAGTTGGTGTCCCAGCCAGGCTCCTTTCGCAGCCCTGCTCCGAAAGTGCGAACGTCTGCAGATAGCTGGCAGCCAGAAGGGGCTAGCCTGGAAAGCTGTTGCTCAGCCTCATCTGCCCATGGCACTGTTCGCATAGAGGCACAGAGATTGGGGCTGCTTGCTTATCTTGCCACTTGAAACTTCAAACACATGCTGGGAATGGTGGTGTCCCTGCCAGGCTCCTATCACAGCCCTGCTCCGAAATTGCGAACGTCTGCAGATAGCTGGCAGCCAGAAGGGGCTAGCCTGGAAAGCTGTTGCTCAGCCTCATCTGCCCATGGCAGTGCTGGCACAGAGGCACAGAGAATGGGGCTGCTTGCTTATCTTGCCACTTGAAACTTCAAACGCGTGCTGGGAATGATGGTGTCCCTGCCAGGCTCCTTTGGCAGCCCTGCTCCGAAAGTGCGAACGTCTGCAGATAGCTGGCAGGCAGAAGGGGCTAGCCTGGAAAGCTGTTGCTCAGCCTCATCTGCCCATGGCACTGTTCGCATAGAGGCACAGAGAATGGGGCTGCTTGCTTATCTTGCCACTTGAAACTTCAAACGCATTATTGGAATGGTGGCGTCCCTGCCAGGCTCCTATCACAGCCCTGCTCCGAAAGTGCGAACGTCTGCAGATAGCTGGCAGCCAGAAGGGACTAGCGTGGAAAGCTGTTGCTCAGCCTCATCTGCCCATGGCACTGTTCGCATAGAGGCACAGAGAATGGGGCTGCTTGCTTATCTTGCCACTTGAAACTTCAAACGCATGCTGGGAATGGTGGTGTTCCTGCCAGGCTCCTATCACAGCCCTGCTCCGAAAGTGCGAACGTCTGCAGATAGCTGGCAGGCAGAAGGGGCTAGCCTGGAAAGCTGTTGCTCAGCCTCATCTGCCCATGGCAGTGCTCGCACAGAGGCACAGAGAATGGGGCTCCTTGCTTGTCTTGCCACCTCAAACTTCAAATGTAGCTTTTGAAAAATGGTGTACCTGCTAGGCTCCTATCACAGCCCTGCTCCGAAAGTGCGAACGTCTGCAGATAGCTGGCAGCCAGAAGGGGCTAGCCTGGAAAGCTGTTGCTCAGCCTCATCTGCCCATGGCAGTGCTCGCACAGAGGCACAGAGAATGGGGCTGCTTGCTTGTCTTGCCACCTCAAACTTCAAACATAGCCTGGGAAAGTTGGTGTCCCAGCCAGGCTCCTTTCGCAGCCCTGCTCCGAAAGTGCGAACGTCTGCAGATAGCTGGCAGCCAGAAGGGGCTAGCCTGGAAAGCTGTTGCTCAGCCTCATCTGCTCATGGCAGTGCTCGCACAGAGGCACAGAGAATGGGGCTGCTTGCTTGTCTTGCCACTTGAAACTTCAAACGCATGCTGGGAATGGTGGTGTCCCTGCCAGGCTCCTATCACAGCCCTGCTCCGAAAGTGCGAACGTCTGCAGATAGCTGGCAGGCAGAAGGGGCTATCCTGGAAAGCTGTTGCTCAGCCTCATCTGCTCATGGCAGTGCTCGCACAGAGGCACAGAGAATGGGGCTGCTTGCTTGTCTTGCCACCTCAAACTTCAAACGTATCCTGGGAAAGTTGGTGTCCCAGCCAGGCTCCTTTCGCAGCCCTGCTCCGAAAGTGCGAACGTCTGCAGATAGCTGGCAGCCAGAAGGGACTAGCCTGGAAAGCTGTTGCTCAGCCTCATCTGCCCATGGCAGTGCTCGCACAGAGGCACAGAGAATGGGGCTGCTTGCTTGTCTTGCCACCTCAAACTTCAAACGTAGCCTGGGAAAGTTGGTGTCCCAGCCAGGCTCCTTTCGCAGCCCTGCTCCGAAAGTGCGAACGTCTGCAAATAGCTGGCAGCCAGAAGGGGCTAGCCTGGAAAGCTGTTGCTCAGCCTCATCTGCCCATGGCACTGTTCGCATAGAGGCACAGAGAATGGGGCTGCTTGCTTCTCTTGCCACTTGAAACTTCAAACGCATGCTGGGAAAGTTGGTGTCCCTGCCAGGATCCTTTCGCAGCCCTGCTACGAAATTGCGAACGTCTGCAGATAGCTGGCAGGCAGAAGGGGCTAGCCTGGAAAGCTGTTCCTCAGCCTCATCTGCCCATGGCAGTGCTCGCACAGAGGCACAGAGAATGGGGCTGCTTGCTTGTCTTGCCACCTCAAACTTCAAACGTAGCCTGGGAAAGTTGGTGTCCCAGCCAGGCTTCTTTGGCAGCCCTGCTCCGAAAGTGCGAACGTCTGCAGATAGCTGGCAGGCAGAAGGGGCTAGCCTGGAAAGCTGTTGCTCAGCCTCATCTGCCCATGGCACTGTTCGCATAGAGGCACAGAGAATGAGGCTGCTTGCTTCTCTTGCCACTTGAAACTTCAAACGCATGCTGGGAAAGTTGGTGTCCCAGCCAGGCTCCTTTCGCAGCCCTGCTCCGAAATTGCGAACGTCTGCAGATAGCTGGCAGGCAGAAGGGGCTAGCCTGGAAAGCTGTTGCTCAGCGTCATCTGCCCATGGCAGTGCTCGCACAGAGGCACAGAGAAAGGGGCTGCTTGCTTGTCTTGCCACCTCAAACTTCAAACGTAGCCTGGGAAAGTTGGTGTCCCAGCCAGGCTCCTTTGGCAGCCCTGCTCCGAAAGTGCGAACGTCTGCAGATAGCTGGCAGCCAGAAGGGGCTAGCCTGGAAAGCTGTTGCTCAGCCTCATCTGCCCATGGCACTGTTCGCATAGAGGCACAGAGAATGGGGCTGCTTGCTTATCTTGCCACTTGAAACTTCAAACGCATGCTGGGAATGGTGGTGTTCCTGCCAGGCTCCTATCACAGCCCTGCTCCGAAAGTGCGAACGTCTGCAGATAGCTGGCAGGCAGAAGGGGCTAGCCTGGAAAGCTGTTGCTCAGCCTCATCTGCCCATGGCAGTGCTCGCACAGAGGCACAGAGAATGGGGCTCCTTGCTTGTCTTGCCACCTCAAACTTCAAATGTAGCTTTTGAAAGATGGTGTACCTGCTAGGCTCCTATCACAGCCCTGCTCCGAAAGTGCGAACGTCTGCAGATAGCTGGCAGCCAGAAGGGGCTAGCCTGGAAAGCTGTTGCTCAGCCTCATCTGCTCATGGCAGTGCTCGCACAGAGGCACAGAGAAAGGGGCTGCTTGCTTGTCTTGCCACCTGAAACTTCAAACGTAGCCTGGGAAAGTTGGTGTCCCAGCCAGGCTTCTTTCGCAGCCCTGCTCCGAAAGTGCGAACGTCTGCAGATAGCTGGCAGCCAGAAGGGGCTAGCCTGGAAAGCTGTTGCTCAGCCTCATCTGCCCATGGCAGTGCTCGCATAGAGGCACAGAGAATGGGGCTGCTTGCTTATCTTGTCACTTGACACTTCAAACGCATGCTGGGAATGATGGTGTCCCAGCCAGGCTTCTTTCGCAGCCCTGCTCCGAAAGTGCGAACGTCTGCAGATAGCTGGCAGCCAGAAGGGGCTAGCCTGCAAAGCTGTTGCTCAGCCTCATCTGCCCATGGCAGTGCTCGCACAGAGGCACAGAGAATGGGGCTGCTTGCTTGTCTTGCCACCTCAAACTTCAAACGTAGCCTGGGAAAGTTGGTGTCCCAGCCAGGCTCCTTTCGCAGCCCTGCTCCGAAAGTGCGAACGTCTGCAGATAGCTGGCAGGCAGAAGGGGCTAGCCTGGAAAGCTGTTGCTCAGCCTCATCTGCCCATGGCACTGTTCGCATAGAGGCACAGAGACTGGGGCTCCTTGCTTATCTTGCAACTTGAAAATTCAAACGCATGCTGGGAATGGTTGTGTCCCTGCCAGGCTCCTATCACAGCCCTGCTCCGAAAGTGCTAATACCTGCAGATAGCTGGCAGGCAGAAGGGGCTAGCCTGGAAAGCTGTTGCTCAGCCTCATCTGCCCATGGCAGTGCTCGCACAGAGGCACAGAGAATGGGGCTGCTTGCTTGTCTTGCCACCTCAAACTTCAAACATAGCCTGGGAAAGTTGGTGTCCCAGCCAGGCTCCTTTCGCAGCCCTACTCCGAAAGTGCGAACGTCTGCAGATAGCTGGCAGCCAGAAGGGGCTAGCCTGGAAAGCTGTTGCTCAGCCTCATCTGCCCATGGCAGTGCTAGCACAGAGGCACAGAGAATGGGGCTGCTTGCTTATCTTGCCACTTGACACTTCAAACGCATGCTGGGAATGGTGGTGTCCCTGCCAGGCTCCTATCACAACCCTGCTCCGAAAGTGCGAACGTCTGCAGATAGCTGGCAGGCAGAAGAGTCTAGCCTGGAAAGCTGTTGCTCAGCCTCATCTGCCCATGGCACTGTTCGCATAGAGGCACAGAGAATGGGGCTGCTTGCTTATCTTGCCACTTGAAACTTCAAACCCATGCTGGGAATGATGGTGTCCCTGCCAGGCTCCTATCACAGCCCTGCTCCGAAAGTGCGAACGTCTGCAGATAGCTGGCAGGCAGAAGGGGCTAGCCTGGAAAGCTGTTGCTCAGCCTCATCTGCCCATGGCAGTGCTGGCACAGAGGCACAGAGACTGGGGCTGCTTGCCTGTCTTGCCACCTCAAACTTCAAACGTAGCCTGGGAAAGTTGGTGTCCCAGCCAGGCTCCTTCCGCAGCCCTGCTCCTGAAAATGCGAACGTCTGCAGATAGCTGGCAGGCAGAAGGGGCTAGCCTGCAAAGCTGTTGCTCAGCCTCATCTGCCCATGGCACTGTTCGCATAGAGGCACAGAGAACGGGGCTGCTTGCTTATCTTGCCACTTGAAACTTCAAACGCATGCTATGAATGGTGGTGTCCCTGCCAGGCTCCTATCACAGCCCTGCTCCGAAAGTGCGAACGTCTGCAGATAGCTGGCAGGCAGAAGGGGCTAGCCTGGAAAGCTGTTGCTCAGCCTCATCTGCCCATGGCAGTGCTCGCACAGAGGCACAGAGAATGGGGCTCCTTGCTTGTCTTCCCACCTCAATCTTCAAACGTAGCCTGGGAAAGTTGGTGTCCCAGCCAGGCTCCTTTCGCAGCCCTGCTCCGAAAGTGCGAACGTCTGCAGATAGCTGGCAGGCAGAAGGGGCTAGCCTGGAAAGCTGTTGCTCAGCCTCATCTGCCCATGGCAGTGCTCGCATAGAGGCACAGAGAATGGGGCTGCTTGCTTATCTTGCCACTTGAAACTTCAAACGCATGCTGGGAATGGTGGTGTCCCTGCCAGGCTCCTATCACAGCCCTGCTCCGAAAGTGCGAACGTCTGCAGATAGCTGGCAGGCAGAAGGGGCTAGCCTGGAAAGCTGTTTCTCAGCCTCATCTGCCCATGGCAGTGCTCGCACAGAGGCACAGAGAATGGGGCTCCTTGCTTGTCTTGCCACCTCAAACTTCAAATGTAGCTTTTGAAAGATGGTATCCCTGCCAGGCTCCTTTCGCAGTCCTGCTCCGAAAGTGCGAACGTCTGCAGATAGCTGGCAGCCAGAAGGGGCTAGCCTGGAAAGCTGTTGCTCAGCCTCATCTGCTCATGGCAGTGCTCGCACAGAGTCACAGAGAATGGGGCTGCTTGCTTGTCTTGCCACCTCAAACTTCAAACGTAGCCTGGGAAAGTTGGTGTCCCAGCCAGGCTCCTTTCGCAGCCCTGCTCCGAAAGTGCGAACGTCTGCAGATAGCTGGCAGCCAGAAGGGGCTAGCCTGGAAAGCTGTTGCTCAGCCTCATCTGCCCATGGCAGTGCTCGCACAGAGGCACAGAGAATGGGGCTGCTTGCTTGTCTTGCCACCTCAAACTTCAAACGTAGCCTGGGAAAGTTGGTGTCCCAGCCAGGCTCCTTTCGCAGCCCTGCTCCGAAAGTGCGAACGTCTGCAAATAGCTGGCAGCCAGAAGGGGCTAGCCTGGAAAGCTGTTGCTCAGCCTCATCTGCCCATGGCACTGTTCGCATAGAGGCACAGAGAATGGGGCTGCTTGCTTCTCTTGCCACTTGAAACTTCAAACGCATGCTGGGAAAGTTGGTGTCCCTGCCAGGATCCTTTCGCAGCCCTGCTACGAAATTGCGAACGTCTGCAGATAGCTGGCAGGCAGAAGGGGCTAGCCTGGAAAGCTGTTGCTCAGCCTCATCTGCCCATGGCAGTGCTCGCACAGAGGCACAGAGAATGGGGCTGCTTGCTTGTCTTGCCACCTCAAACTTCAAACGTAGCCTGGGAAAGTTGGTGTCCCAACCAGGCTTCTTTCGCAGCCCTGCTCGGAAAGTGCGAACGTCTGCAGATAGCTGGCAGCCAGAAGAGGCTAGCCTGGAAAGCTGTTGCTCAGCCTCATCTGCCCATGGCACTGTTCGCATAGAGGCACAGAGAATGAGGCTGCTTGCTTCTCTTGCCACTTGAAACTTCAAACGCATGCTGGGAAAGTTGGTGTCCCAGCCAGGCTCCTTTCGCAGCCCTGCTCCGAAAGTGCGAACGTCTGCAGATAGCTGGCAGGCAGAAGGGGCTAGCCTGGAAAGCTGTTGCTCAGCGTCATCTGCCCATGGCAGTGCTCGCACAGAGGCACAGAGAATGGGGCTGCTTGCTTGTCTTGCCACCTCAAACTTCAAACGTAGCCTGGGAAAGTTGGTGTCCCAGCCAGGCTCCTTTGGCAGCCCTGCTCCGAAAGTGCGAACGTCTGCAGATAGCTGGCAGCCAGAAGGGGCTAGCCTGAAAAGCTGTTGCTCAGCCTCATCTGCCCATGGCACTGTTCGCATAGAGGCACAGAGATTGGGGCTGCTTGCTTATCTTGCCACTTGAAACTTCAAACACATGCTGGGAATGGTGGTGTCCCTGCCAGGCTCCTATCACAGCCCTGCTCCGAAAGTGCGAACGTCTGCAGATAGCTGGCAGCCAGAAGGGGCTAGCCTGGAAAGCTGTTGCTCAGCCTCATCTGCCCATGGCAGTGCTCGCACAGAGGCACAGAGAATGGGGCTGCTTGCTTGTCTTGCCACCTCAAACTTCAAACATAGCCTGGGAAAGTTGGTGTCCCAGCCAGGCTCCTTTCGCAGCCCTGCTCCGAAAGTGCGAACGTCTGCAGATAGCTGGCAGGCAGAAGGGGCTAGCCTGGAAAGCTGTTGCTCAGCCTCATCTGCCCATGGCACTGTTCGCATAGAGGCACAGAGAATGGGGCTGCTTGCTTATCTTGCCACTTGAAACTTCAAACGCATGCTGGGAATGGTGGTGTCCCTGCCAGGCTCCTATCACAGCCCTGCTCCGAAAGTGCTAATGTCTGCAGATAGCTGGCAGGCAGAAGGGGCTAGCCTGGAAAGCTGTTGCGCAGCCTCATCTGCCCATGGCAGTGCTCGCACAGAGGCACAGAGAATGGGGCTGCTTGCTTGTCTTGCCACCTCAAACTTCAAACATAGCCTGGGAAAGTTGGTGTCCCTGCCAGGCTCCTTTCGCAGCCCTGCTCCGAAAGTGCGAACGTCTGCAGATAGCTGGCAGCCAGAAGGGGCTAGCCTGGAAAGCTGTTGCTCAGCCTCATCTGCTCATGGCAGTGCTCGCACAGAGGCACAGAGAATGGGGCTGCTTGCTTGTCTTGCCACTTGAAACTTCAAACGCATGCTGGGAATGGTGGTGTCCCTGCCAGGCTCCTATCACAGCCCTGCTCCGAAAGTGCGAACGTCTGCAGATAGCTGGCAGCCAGAAGGGGCTAGCCTGGAAAGCTGTTGCTCAGCCTCATCTGCCCATGGCAGTGTTCGCACAGAGGCACAGAGAATGGGGCTGCTTGCTTGTCTTGCCACCTCAAACTTCAAACGTAGCCTGGGAAAGTTGGTGTCCCAGCCAGGCTCCTTTCGCAGCCCTGCTCCGAAAGTGCGAACGTCTGCAGATAGCTGGCAGCCAGAAGGGGTTAGCTTGGAAAGCTGTTGCTCAGCCTCATCTGCCCATGGCACTGTTCGCGTAGAGGCACAGAGACTGGGGCTCCTTGCTTATCTTTCCACTTGAAACTTCAAACGCATGCTGGGAATGGTGGTGTCCCTGCCAGGCTCCTATCACAGCCCTGCTCCGAAAGTGCTAATGTCTGCAGATAGCTGGCAGCCAGAAGGGGCTATCCTGGAAATCTGTTTCTCAGCCTCATCTGCCCATGGCAGTGCCCGCACAGAGGCACAGAGAATGGGGCTGCTTGCTTGTCTTGCCACCTCAAACTTCAAACATAGTCTGGGAAAGTTGGTGTCCCTGCCAGGCTCCTTTCGCAGCCCTACTCCGAAAGTGCGAACGTCTGCAGATAGCTGGCAGCCAGAAGGGACTAGCCTGGAAAGCTGTTGCTCAGCCTCATCTGCTCATGGCAGTGCTCGCACAGAGGCACAGAGAATGGGGCTGCTTGCTTATCTTGCCACTTGACACTTCAAACGCATGCTGGGAATGGTGGTGTCCCTGCCAGGCTCCTATCACAACCCTGCTCCGAAAGTGCGAACGTCTGCAGATAGCTGGCAGGCAGAAGAGTCTAGCCTGGAAAGCTGTTGCTCAGCCTCATCTGCCCATGGCACTGTTCGCATAGAGGCACAGAGAATGGGGCTGCTTGCTTATCTTGCCACTTGAAACTTCAAACCCATGCTGGGAATGATGGTGTCCCTGCCAGGCTCCTATCACAGCCCTGCTCCGAAAGTGCGAACGTCTGCAGATAGCTGGCAGGCAGAAGGGGCTAGCCTGGAAAGCTGTTGCTCAGCCTCATCTGCCCATGGCAGTGCTGGCACAGAGGCACAGAGAATGGGGCTGCTTGCCTGTCTTGCCACCTCAAACTTCAAACGTAGCCTGGGAAAGTTGGTGTCCCAGCCAGGCTCCTTCCGCAGCCCTGCTCCTGAAAATGCGAACGTCTGCAGATAGCTGGCAGGCAGAAGGGGCTAGCCTGCAAAGCTGTTGCTCAGCCTCATCTGCCCATGGCACTGTTCGCATAGAGGCACAGAGAACGGGGCTGCTTGCTTATCTTGCCACTTGAAACTTCAAACGCATGCTATGAATGGTGGTGTCCCTGCCAGGCTCCTATCACAGCCCTGCTCCGAAAGTGCGAACGTCTGCAGATAGCTGGCAGGCAGAAGGGGCTAGCCTGGAAAGCTGTTGCTCAGCCTCATCTGCCCATGGCAGTGCTCGCACAGAGGCACAGAGAATGGGGCTCCTTGCTTGTCTTGCCACCTCAATCTTCAAACGTAGCCTGGGAAAGTTGGTGTCCCAGCCAGGCTCCTTTCGCAGCCCTCCTCCGAAAGTGCGAACGTCTGCAGATAGCTGGCAGGCAGAAGGGGCTAGCCTGGAAAGCTGTTGCTCAGCCTCATCTGCCCATGGCAGTGCTCGCATAGAGGCACAGAGAATGGGGCTGCTTGCTTATCTTGCCACTTGAAACTTCAAACGCATGCTGGGAATGGTGGTGTCCCTGCCAGGCTCCTATCACAGCCCTGCTCCGAAAGTGCGAACGTCTGCAGATAGCTGGCAGGCAGAAGGGGCTAGCCTGGAAAGCTGTTGCTCAGCCTCATCTGCCCATGGCAGTGCTCGCACAGAGGCACAGAGAATGGGGCTCCTTGCTTGTCTTGACACCTCAAACTTCAAATGTAGCTTTTGAAAGATGGTGTCCCTGCCAGGCTCCTTTCGCAGTCCTGCTCCGAAAGTGCGAACGTCTGCAGATAGCTGGCAGCCAGAAGGGGCTAGCCTGGAAAGCTGTTGCTCAGCCTCATCTGCTCATGGCAGTGCTCGCACAGAGTCACAGAGAATGGGGCTGCTTGCTTGTCTTGCCACCTCAAACTTCAAACGTAGCCTGGGAAAGTTGGTGTCCCAGCCAGGCTCCTTTCGCAGCCCTGCTCCGAAAGTGCGAACGTCTGCAGATAGCTGGCAGCCAGAAGGGGCTAGCCTGGAAAGCTGTTGCTCAGCCTCATCTGCCCATGGCAGTGCTCGCACAGAGGCACAGAGAATGGGGCTGCTTGCTTGTCTTGCCACCTCAAACTTCAAACGTAGCCTGGGAAAGTTGGTGTCCCAGCCAGGCTCCTTTCGCAGCCCTGCTCCGAAAGTGCGAACGTCTGCAAATAGCTGGCAGCCAGAAGGGGCTAGCCTGGAAAGCTGTTGCTCAGCCTCATCTGCCCATGGCACTGTTCGCATAGAGGCACAGAGAATGGGGCTGCTTGCTTCTCTTGCCACTTGAAACTTCAAACGCATGCTGGGAAAGTTGGTGTCCCTGCCAGGATCCTTTCGCAGCCCTGCTACGAAATTGCGAACGTCTGCAGATAGCTGGCAGCCAGAAGGGGCTAGCCTGGAAAGCTGTTGCTCAGCCTCATCTGCCCATGGCAGTGCTCGCACAGAGGCACAGAGAATGGGGCTGCTTGCTTGTCTTGCCACCTCAAACTTCAAACGTAGCCTGGGAAAGTTGGTGTCCCAGCCAGGCTTCTTTCGCAGCCCTGCTCGGAAAGTGCGAACGTCTGCAGATAGCTGGCAGCCAGAAGGGGCTAGCCTGGAAAGCTGTTGCTCAGCCTCATCTGCCCATGGCACTGTTCGCATAGAGGCACAGAGAATGAGGCTGCTTGCTTCTCTTGCCACTTGAAACTTCAAACGCATGCTGGGAAAGTTGGTGTCCCAGCCAGGCTCCTTTCGCAGCCCTGCTCCGAAAGTGCGAACGTCTGCAGATAGCTGGCAGGCAGAAGGGGCTAGCCTGGAAAGCTGTTGCTCAGCGTCATCTGCCCATGGCAGTGCTCGCACAGAGGCACAGAGAATGGGGCTGCTTGCTTGTCTTGCCACCTCAAACTTCAAACGTAGCCTGGGAAAGTTGGTGTCCCAGCCAGGCTCCTTTCGCAGCCCTGCTCCGAAAGTGCGAACGTCTGCAGATAGCTGGCAGCCAGAAGGGGCTAGCCTGGAAAGCTGTTGCTCAGCCTCATCTGCCCATGGCACTGTTCGCATAGAGGCACAGAGATTGGGGCTGCTTGCTTATCTTGCCACTTGAAACTTCAAACACATGCTGGGAATGGTGGTGTCCCTGCCAGGCTCCTATCACAGCCCTGCTCCGAAAGTGCGAACGTCTGCAGATAGCTGGCAGCCAGAAGGGGCTAGCCTGGAAAGCTGTTGCTCAGCCTCATCTGCCCATGGCAGTGCTCGCACAGAGGCACAGAGAATGGGGCTGCTTGCTTGTCTTGCCACCTCAAACTTCAAACATAGCCTGGGAAAGTTGGTGTCCCAGCCAGGCTCCTTTCGCAGCCCTGCTCCGAAAGTGCGAACGTCTGCAGATAGCTGGCAGGCAGAAGGGGCTAGCCTGGAAAGCTGTTGCTCAGCCTCATCTGCCCATGGCACTGTTCGCATAGAGGCACAGAGAATGGGGCTGCTTGCTTGTCTTGCCACTTGAAACTTCAAACGCATGCTGGGAATGGTGGTGTCCCTGCCAGGCTCCTATCACAGCCCTGCTCCAAAAGTGCGAACGTCTGCAGATAGCTGGCAGCCAGAAGGGGCTAGCCTGGAAAGCTGTTGCTCAGCCTCATCTGCCCATGGCAGTGTTCGCACAGAGGCACAGAGAATGGGGCTGCTTGCTTGTCTTGCCACCTCAAACTTCAAACGTAGCCTGGGAAAGTTGGTGTCCCAGCCAGGCTCCTTTCGCAGCCCTGCTCCGAAAGTGCGAACGTCTGCAGATAGCTGGCAGCCAGAAGGGGTTAGCTTGGAAAGCTGTTGCTCAGCCTCATCTGCCCATGGCACTGTTCGCGTAGAGGCACAGAGACTGGGGCTCCTTGCTTATCTTTCCACTTGAAACTTCAAACGCATGCTGGGAATGGTGGTGTCCCTGCCAGGCTCCTATCACAGCCCTGCTCCAAAAGTGCTAATGTCTGCAGATAGCTGGCAGCCAGAAGGGGCTATCCTGGAAATCTGTTTCTCAGCCTCATCTGCCCATGGCAGTGCTCGCACAGAGGCACAGAGAATGGGGCTGCTTGCTTGTCTTGCCACCTCAAACTTCAAACATAGTCTGGGAAAGTTGGTGTCCCTGCCAGGCTCCTTTCGCAGCCCTGCTCCGAAAGTGCGAACGTCTGCAGATAGCTGGCAGCCAGAAGGGACTAGCCTGGAAAGCTGTTGCTCAGCCTCATCTGCTCATGGCAGTGCTCGCACAGAGGCACAGAGAATGGGGCTGCTTGCTTATCTTGCCACTTGACAGTTCAAACGCATGCTGGGAATGGTGGTGTCCCTGCCAGGCTCCTATCACAACCCTGCTCCGAAAGTGCGAACGTCTGCAGATAGCTGGCAGGCAGAAGAGGCTAGCCTGGAAAGCTGTTGCTCAGCCTCATCTGCCCATGGCACTGTTCGCATAGAGGCACAGAGAATGGGGCTGCTTGCTTATCTTGCCACTTGAAACTTCAAACGCATTATTGGAATGGTGGTGTCCCTGCCAGGCTCCTATCACAGCCCTGCTCCGAAAGTGCGAACGTCTGCAGATAGCTGGCAGCCAGAAGGGACTAGCGTGGAAAGCTGTTGCTCAGCCTCATCTGCCCATGGCACTGTTCGCATAGAGGCACAGAGAATGGGGCTGCTTGCTTGTCTTGCCACCTCAAACTTCAAACGTAGCCTGGGAAAGTTGGTGTCCCAGCCAGGCTCCTTTCGCAGCCCTGCTCCGAAAGTGCGAACGTCTGCAGATAGCTGGCAGGCAGAAGGGGCTAGCCTGGAAAGCTGTTGCTCAGCCTCATCTGCCCATGGCACTGTTCGCATAGAGGCACAGAGAATGGGGCTGCTTGCTTCTCTTGCCACTTGAAACTTCAAACGCATGCTGGGAAAGTTGGTGTCCCTGCCAGGCTCCTTTCGCAGCCCTGCTCCGAAATTGCGAACGTCTGCAGATAGCTGGCAGCCAGAAGGGGCTAGCCTGGAAAGCTGTTGCTCAGCCTCATCTGCCCACGGCAGTGCTCGCACAGAGGCACAGAGAAAGGGGCTGCTTGCTTGTCTTGCCACCTGAAACTTCAAACGTAGCCTGGGAAAGTTGGTGTCCCTGCCAGGCTTCTTTCGCAGCCCTGCTCCGAAAGTGCGAACGTCTGCAGATAGCTGGCAGCCAGAAGGGGCTAGCCTGGAAAGCTGTTGCTCAGCCTCATCTGCCCATGGCAGTGCTCGCATAGAGGCACAGAGAATGGGGCTGCTTGCTTATCTTGCCACTTGAAACTTCAAACACATGCTGGGAATGGTGGTGTCCCTGCCAGGCTCCTATCACAGTCCTGCTCCGAAAGTGCGAACGTCTGCAGATAGCTGGCAGCCAGAAGGGGCTAGCCTGGAAAGCTGTTGCTCAGCCTCATCTGCCCATGGCAGTGCTCGCACAGAGGCACAGAGAATGGGGCTCCTTGCTTGTCTTGACACCTCAAACTTCAAATGTAGCTTTTGAAAGATGGTGTCCCTGCCAGGCTCCTTTCGCAGTCCTGCTCCGAAAGTGCGAACGTCTGCAGATAGCTGGCAGCCAGAAGGGGCTAGCCTGGAAAGCTGTTGCTCAGCCTCATCTGCTCATGGCAGTGCTCGCACAGAGTCACAGAGAATGGGGCTGCTTGCTTGTCTTGCCACCTCAAACTTCAAACGTAGCCTGGGAAAGTTGGTGTCCCAGCCAGGCTCCTTTCGCAGCCCTGCTCCGAAAGTGCGAACGTCTGCAGATAGCTGGCAGCCAGAAGGGGCTAGCCTGGAAAGCTGTTGCTCAGCCTCATCTGCCCATGGCAGTGCTCGCACAGAGGCACAGAGAATGGGGCTGCTTGCTTGTCTTGCCACCTCAAACTTCAAACGTAGCCTGGGAAAGTTGGTGTCCCAGCCAGGCTCCTTTCGCAGCCCTGCTCCGAAAGTGCGAACGTCTGCAAATAGCTGGCAGCCAGAAGGGGCTAGCCTGGAAAGCTGTTGCTCAGCCTCATCTGCCCATGGCACTGTTCGCATAGAGGCACAGAGAATGGGGCTGCTTGCTTCTCTTGCCACTTGAAACTTCAAACGCATGCTGGGAAAGTTGGTGTCCCTGCCAGGATCCTTTCGCAGCCCTGCTACGAAATTGCGAACGTCTGCAGATAGCTGGCAGCCAGAAGGGGCTAGCCTGGAAAGCTGTTGCTCAGCCTCATCTGCCCATGGCAGTGCTCGCACAGAGGCACAGAGAATGGGGCTGCTTGCTTGTCTTGCCACCTCAAACTTCAAACGTAGCCTGGGAAAGTTGGTGTCCCAGCCAGGCTTCTTTCGCAGCCCTGCTCGGAAAGTGCGAACGTCTGCAGATAGCTGGCAGCCAGAAGGGGCTAGCCTGGAAAGCTGTTGCTCAGCCTCATCTGCCCATGGCACTGTTCGCATAGAGGCACAGAGAATGAGGCTGCTTGCTTCTCTTGCCACTTGAAACTTCAAACGCATGCTGGGAAAGTTGGTGTCCCAGCCAGGCTCCTTTCGCAGCCCTGCTCCGAAAGTGCGAACGTCTGCAGATAGCTGGCAGGCAGAAGGGGCTAGCCTGGAAAGCTGTTGCTCAGCGTCATCTGCCCATGGCAGTGCTCGCACAGAGGCACAGAGAATGGGGCTGCTTGCTTGTCTTGCCACCTCAAACTTCAAACGTAGCCTGGGAAAGTTGGTGTCCCAGCCAGGCTCCTTTCGCAGCCCTGCTCCGAAAGTGCGAACGTCTGCAGATAGCTGGCAGCCAGAAGGGGCTAGCCTGGAAAGCTGTTGCTCAGCCTCATCTGCCCATGGCACTGTTCGCATAGAGGCACAGAGATTGGGGCTGCTTGCTTATCTTGCCACTTGAAACTTCAAACACATGCTGGGAATGGTGGTGTCCCTGCCAGGCTCCTATCACAGCCCTGCTCCGAAAGTGCGAACGTCTGCAGATAGCTGGCAGCCAGAAGGGGCTAGCCTGGAAAGCTGTTGCTCAGCCTCATCTGCCCATGGCAGTGCTCGCACAGAGGCACAGAGAATGGGGCTGCTTGCTTGTCTTGCCACCTCAAACTTCAAACATAGCCTGGGAAAGTTGGTGTCCCAGCCAGGCTCCTTTCGCAGCCCTGCTCCGAAAGTGCGAACGTCTGCAGATAGCTGGCAGGCAGAAGGGGCTAGCCTGGAAAGCTGTTGCTCAGCCTCATCTGCCCATGGCACTGTTCGCATAGAGGCACAGAGAATGGGGCTGCTTGCTTGTCTTGCCACTTGAAACTTCAAACGCATGCTGGGAATGGTGGTGTCCCTGCCAGGCTCCTATCACAGCCCTGCTCCAAAAGTGCGAACGTCTGCAGATAGCTGGCAGCCAGAAGGGGCTAGCCTGGAAAGCTGTTGCTCAGCCTCATCTGCCCATGGCAGTGTTCGCACAGAGGCACAGAGAATGGGGCTGCTTGCTTGTCTTGCCACCTCAAACTTCAAACGTAGCCTGGGAAAGTTGGTGTCCCAGCCAGGCTCCTTTCGCAGCCCTGCTCCGAAAGTGCGAACGTCTGCAGATAGCTGGCAGCCAGAAGGGGTTAGCTTGGAAAGCTGTTGCTCAGCCTCATCTGCCCATGGCACTGTTCGCGTAGAGGCACAGAGACTGGGGCTCCTTGCTTATCTTTCCACTTGAAACTTCAAACGCATGCTGGGAATGGTGGTGTCCCTGCCAGGCTCCTATCACAGCCCTGCTCCAAAAGTGCTAATGTCTGCAGATAGCTGGCAGCCAGAAGGGGCTATCCTGGAAATCTGTTTCTCAGCCTCATCTGCCCATGGCAGTGCTCGCACAGAGGCACAGAGAATGGGGCTGCTTGCTTGTCTTGCCACCTCAAACTTCAAACATAGTCTGGGAAAGTTGGTGTCCCTGCCAGGCTCCTTTCGCAGCCCTACTCCGAAAGTGCGAACGTCTGCAGATAGCTGGCAGCCAGAAGGGACTAGCCTGGAAAGCTGTTGCTCAGCCTCATCTGCTCATGGCAGTGCTCGCACAGAGGCACAGAGAATGGGGCTGCTTGCTTATCTTGCCACTTGACAGTTCAAACGCATGCTGGGAATGGTGGTGTCCCTGCCAGGCTCCTATCACAACCCTGCTCCGAAAGTGCGAACGTCTGCAGATAGCTGGCAGGCAGAAGAGGCTAGCCTGGAAAGCTGTTGCTCAGCCTCATCTGCCCATGGCACTGTTCGCATAGAGGCACAGAGAATGGGGCTGCTTGCTTATCTTGCCACTTGAAACTTCAAACGCATTATTGGAATGGTGGTGTCCCTGCCAGGCTCCTATCACAGCCCTGCTCCGAAAGTGCGAACGTCTGCAGATAGCTGGCAGCCAGAAGGGACTAGCGTGGAAAGCTGTTGCTCAGCCTCATCTGCCCATGGCACTGTTCGCATAGAGGCACAGAGAATGGGGCTGCTTGCTTGTCTTGCCACCTCAAACTTCAAACGTAGCCTGGGAAAGTTGGTGTCCCAGCCAGGCTCCTTTCGCAGCCCTGCTCCGAAAGTGCGAACGTCTGCAGATAGCTGGCAGGCAGAAGGGGCTAGCCTGGAAAGCTGTTGCTCAGCCTCATCTGCCCATGGCACTGTTCGCATAGAGGCACAGAGAATGGGGCTGCTTGCTTCTCTTGCCACTTGAAACTTCAAACGCATGCTGGGAAAGTTGGTGTCCCTGCCAGGCTCCTTTCGCAGCCCTGCTCCGAAATTGCGAACGTCTGCAGATAGCTGGCAGCCAGAAGGGGCTAGCCTGGAAAGCTGTTGCTCAGCCTCATCTGCCCACGGCAGTGCTCGCACAGAGGCACAGAGAAAGGGGCTGCTTGCTTGTCTTGCCACCTGAAACTTCAAACGTAGCCTGGGAAAGTTGGTGTCCCTGCCAGGCTTCTTTCGCAGCCCTGCTCCGAAAGTGCGAACGTCTGCAGATAGCTGGCAGCCAGAAGGGGCTAGCCTGGAAAGCTGTTGCTCAGCCTCATCTGCCCATGGCAGTGCTCGCATAGAGGCACAGAGAATGGGGCTGCTTGCTTATCTTGCCACTTGAAACTTCAAACACATGCTGGGAATGGTGGTGTCCCTGCCAGGCTCCTATCACAGTCCTGCTCCGAAAGTGCGAACGTCTGCAGATAGCTGGCAGCCAGAAGGGGCTAGCCTGGAAAGCTGTTGCTCAGCCTCATCTGCCCATGGCAGTGCTCGCACAGAGGCACAGAGAATGGGGCTGCTTGCTTGTCTTGCCACCTCAAACTTCAAACGCATGCTGGGAAAGTTGGTGTCCCTGCCAGGCTCCTATCACAGCCCTGCTCCGAAAGTGCGAACGTCTGCAGATAGCTAGCAGCCAGAAGGGGCTAGCCTGGAAAGCTGTTGCTCAGCCTCATCTGCCCATGGCAGTGCTCGCACAGAGGCACAGAGAATGGGGCTCCTTGCTTGTCTTGCCACCTCAAACTTCAAATGTAGCTTTTGAAAGATTGTGTACCTGCTAGGCTCGTATCACAGCCCTGCTCCGAAAGTGCTAATGTTTGCAGATACCTGGCAGCCAGAAGGGGCTAGCCTGGAAAGCTGTTGCTCAGCCTCATCTGCCCATGGCAGTGCTCGCACAGAGGCACAGAGAATGGGGCTGCTTGCTTGTCTTGCCACCTCAAACTTCAAACATAGCCTGGGAAAGTTGGTGTCCCAGCCAGGCTCCTTTCGCAGCCCTACTCCGAAAGCGCGAACGTCTGCAGATAGCTGGCAGCCAGAAGGGGCTAGCCTGGAAAGCTGTTGCTCAGCCTCATCTGCCCATAGCAGTGCTCGCACAGAGGCACAGAGAATGGGGCTGCTTGCTTATCTTGCCACTTGACACTTCAAACGCATGCTGGGAATGGTGGTGTCCCTGCCAGGCTCCTATCACAACCCTGCTCCGAAAGTGCGAACGTCTGCAGATAGCTGGCAGGCAGAAGAGTCTAGCCTGGAAAGCTGTTGCTCAGCCTCATCTGCCCATGGCACTGTTCGCATAGAGGCACAGAGAATGGGGCTGCTTGCTTATCTTGCCACTTGAAACTTCAAACGCATGCTGGGAATGATGGTGTCCCTGCCAGGCTCCTATCACAGCCCTGCTCCGAAAGTGCGAACGTCTGCAGATAGCTGGCAGGCAGAAGGGGCTAGCCTGGAAAGCTGTTGCTCAGCCTCATCTGCCCATGGCAGTGCTGGCACAGAGGCACAGAGAATGGGGCTGCTTGCCTGTCTTGCCACCTCAAACTTCAAACGTAGCCTGGGAAAGTTGGTGTCCCAGCCAGGCTCCTTTCGCAGCCCTGCTCCGAAAGTGCGAACGTCTGCAAATAGCTGGCAGCCAGAAGGGGCTAGCCTGGAAAGCTGTTGCTCAGCCTCATCTGCCCATGGCACTGTTCGCATAGAGGCACAGAGAATGGGGCTGCTTGCTTCTCTTGCCACTTGAAACTTCAAACGCATGCTGGGAAAGTTGGTGTCCCTGCCAGGATCCTTTCGCAGCCCTGCTACGAAATTGCGAACGTCTGCAGATAGCTGGCAGGCAGAAGGGGCTAGCCTGGAAAGCTGTTGCTCAGCCTCATCTGCCCATGGCAGTGCTCGCACAGAGGCACAGAGAATGGGGCTGCTTGCTTGTCTTGCCACCTCAAACTTCAAACGTAGCCTGGGAAAGTTGGTGTCCCAGCCAGGCTTCTTTCGCAGCCCTGCTCGGAAAGTGCGAACGTCTGCAGATAGCTGGCAGCCAGAAGGGGCTAGCCTGGAAAGCTGTTGCTCAGCCTCATCTGCCCATGGCACTGTTCGCATAGAGGCACAGAGAATGAGGCTGCTTGCTTCTCTTGCCACTTGAAACTTCAAACGCATGCTGGGAAAGTTGGTGTCCCAGCCAGGCTCCTTTCGCAGCCCTGCTCCGAAAGTGCGAACGTCTGCAGATAGCTGGCAGGCAGAAGGGGCTAGCCTGGAAAGCTGTTGCTCAGCGTCATCTGCCCATGGCAGTGCTCGCACAGAGGCACAGAGAATGGGGCTGCTTGCTTGTCTTGCCACCTCAAACTTCAAACGTAGCCTGGGAAAGTTGGTGTCCCAGCCAGGCTCCTTTCGCAGCCCTGCTCCGAAAGTGCGAACGTCTGCAGATAGCTGGCAGCCAGAAGGGGCTAGCCTGGAAAGCTGTTGCTCAGCCTCATCTGCCCATGGCACTGTTCGCATAGAGGCACAGAGATTGGGGCTGCTTGCTTATCTTGCCACTTGAAACTTCAAACACATGCTGGGAATGGTGGTGTCCCTGCCAGGCTCCTATCACAGCCCTGCTCCGAAAGTGCGAACGTCTGCAGATAGCTGGCAGCCAGAAGGGGCTAGCCTGGAAAGCTGTTGCTCAGCCTCATCTGCCCATGGCAGTGCTCGCACAGAGGCACAGAGAATGGGGCTGCTTGCTTGTCTTGCCACCTCAAACTTCAAACATAGCCTGGGAAAGTTGGTGTCCCAGCCAGGCTCCTTTCGCAGCCCTGCTCCGAAAGTGCGAACGTCTGCAGATAGCTGGCAGGCAGAAGGGGCTAGCCTGGAAAGCTGTTGCTCAGCCTCATCTGCCCATGGCACTGTTCGCATAGAGGCACAGAGAATGGGGCTGCTTGCTTGTCTTGCCACTTGAAACTTCAAACGCATGCTGGGAATGGTGGTGTCCCTGCCAGGCTCCTATCACAGCCCTGCTCCAAAAGTGCGAACGTCTGCAGATAGCTGGCAGCCAGAAGGGGCTAGCCTGGAAAGCTGTTGCTCAGCCTCATCTGCCCATGGCAGTGTTCGCACAGAGGCACAGAGAATGGGGCTGCTTGCTTGTCTTGCCACCTCAAACTTCAAACGTAGCCTGGGAAAGTTGGTGTCCCAGCCAGGCTCCTTTCGCAGCCCTGCTCCGAAAGTGCGAACGTCTGCAGATAGCTGGCAGCCAGAAGGGGTTAGCTTGGAAAGCTGTTGCTCAGCCTCATCTGCCCATGGCACTGTTCGCGTAGAGGCACAGAGACTGGGGCTCCTTGCTTATCTTTCCACTTGAAACTTCAAACGCATGCTGGGAATGGTGGTGTCCCTGCCAGGCTCCTATCACAGCCCTGCTCCAAAAGTGCTAATGTCTGCAGATAGCTGGCAGCCAGAAGGGGCTATCCTGGAAATCTGTTTCTCAGCCTCATCTGCCCATGGCAGTGCTCGCACAGAGGCACAGAGAATGGGGCTGCTTGCTTGTCTTGCCACCTCAAACTTCAAACATAGTCTGGGAAAGTTGGTGTCCCTGCCAGGCTCCTTTCGCAGCCCTACTCCGAAAGTGCGAACGTCTGCAGATAGCTGGCAGCCAGAAGGGACTAGCCTGGAAAGCTGTTGCTCAGCCTCATCTGCTCATGGCAGTGCTCGCACAGAGGCACAGAGAATGGGGCTGCTTGCTTATCTTGCCACTTGACACTTCAAACGCATGCTGGGAATGGTGGTGTCCCTGCCAGGCTCCTATCACAACCCTGCTCCGAAAGTGCGAACGTCTGCAGATAGCTGGCAGGCAGAAGAGGCTAGCCTGGAAAGCTGTTGCTCAGCCTCATCTGCCCATGGCACTGTTCGCATAGAGGCACAGAGAATGGGGCTGCTTGCTTATCTTGCCACTTGAAACTTCAAACGCATTATTGGAATGGTGGTGTCCCTGCCAGGCTCCTATCACAGCCCTGCTCCGAAAGTGCGAACGTCTGCAGATAGCTGGCAGCCAGAAGGGACTAGCGTGGAAAGCTGTTGCTCAGCCTCATCTGCCCATGGCACTGTTCGCATAGAGGCACAGAGAATGGGGCTGCTTGCTTGTCTTGCCACCTCAAACTTCAAACGTAGCCTGGGAAAGTTGGTGTCCCAGCCAGGCTCCTTTCGCAGCCCTGCTCCGAAAGTGCGAACGTCTGCAGATAGCTGGCAGGCAGAAGGGGCTAGCCTGGAAAGCTGTTGCTCAGCCTCATCTGCCCATGGCACTGTTCGCATAGAGGCACAGAGAATGGGGCTGCTTGCTTCTCTTGCCACTTGAAACTTCAAACGCATGCTGGGAAAGTTGGTGTCCCTGCCAGGCTCCTTTCGCAGCCCTGCTCCGAAATTGCGAACGTCTGCAGATAGCTGGCAGCCAGAAGGGGCTAGCCTGGAAAGCTGTTGCTCAGCCTCATCTGCCCACGGCAGTGCTCGCACAGAGGCACAGAGAAAGGGGCTGCTTGCTTGTCTTGCCACCTGAAACTTCAAACGTAGCCTGGGAAAGTTGGTGTCCCTGCCAGGCTTCTTTCGCAGCCCTGCTCCGAAAGTGCGAACGTCTGCAGATAGCTGGCAGCCAGAAGGGGCTAGCCTGGAAAGCTGTTGCTCAGCCTCATCTGCCCATGGCAGTGCTCGCATAGAGGCACAGAGAATGGGGCTGCTTGCTTATCTTGCCACTTGAAACTTCAAACACATGCTGGGAATGGTGGTGTCCCTGCCAGGCTCCTATCACAGTCCTGCTCCGAAAGTGCGAACGTCTGCAGATAGCTGGCAGCCAGAAGGGGCTAGCCTGGAAAGCTGTTGCTCAGCCTCATCTGCCCATGGCAGTGCTCGCACAGAGGCACAGAGAATGGGGCTGCTTGCTTGTCTTGCCACCTCAAACTTCAAACGCATGCTGGGAAAGTTGGTGTCCCTGCCAGGCTCCTATCACAGCCCTGCTCCGAAAGTGCGAACGTCTGCAGATAGCTAGCAGCCAGAAGGGGCTAGCCTGGAAAGCTGTTGCTCAGCCTCATCTGCCCATGGCAGTGCTCGCACAGAGGCACAGAGAATGGGGCTCCTTGCTTGTCTTGCCACCTCAAACTTCAAATGTAGCTTTTGAAAGATTGTGTACCTGCTAGGCTCGTATCACAGCCCTGCTCCGAAAGTGCTAATGTTTGCAGATACCTGGCAGCCAGAAGGGGCTAGCCTGGAAAGCTGTTGCTCAGCCTCATCTGCCCATGGCAGTGCTCGCACAGAGGCACAGAGAATGGGGCTGCTTGCTTGTCTTGCCACCTCAAACTTCAAACATAGCCTGGGAAAGTTGGTGTCCCAGCCAGGCTCCTTTCGCAGCCCTACTCCGAAAGCGCGAACGTCTGCAGATAGCTGGCAGCCAGAAGGGGCTAGCCTGGAAAGCTGTTGCTCAGCCTCATCTGCCCATAGCAGTGCTCGCACAGAGGCACAGAGAATGGGGCTGCTTGCTTATCTTGCCACTTGACACTTCAAACGCATGCTGGGAATGGTGGTGTCCCTGCCAGGCTCCTATCACAACCCTGCTCCGAAAGTGCGAACGTCTGCAGATAGCTGGCAGGCAGAAGAGTCTAGCCTGGAAAGCTGTTGCTCAGCCTCATCTGCCCATGGCACTGTTCGCATAGAGGCACAGAGAATGGGGCTGCTTGCTTATCTTGCCACTTGAAACTTCAAACGCATGCTGGGAATGATGGTGTCCCTGCCAGGCTCCTATCACAGCCCTGCTCCGAAAGTGCGAACGTCTGCAGATAGCTGGCAGGCAGAAGGGGCTAGCCTGGAAAGCTGTTGCTCAGCCTCATCTGCCCATGGCAGTGCTCGCACAGAGGCACAGAGAATGGGGCTCCTTGCTTGTCTTGCCACCTCAAACTTCAAATGTAGCTTTTGAAAGATGGTGTCCCTGCCAGGCTCCTTTCGCAGTCCTGCTCCGAAAGTGCGAACGTCTGCAGATAGCTGGCAGCCAGAAGGGGCTAGCCTGGAAAGCTGTTGCTCAGCCTCATCTGCCCATGGCACTGTTCGCATAGAGGCACAGAGATTGGGGCTGCTTGCTTATCTTGCCACTTGAAACTTCAAACACATGCTGGGAATGGTGGTGTCCCTGCCAGGCTCCTATCACAGCCCTGCTCCGAAAGTGCGAACGTCTGCAGATAGCTGGCAGCCAGAAGGGGCTAGCCTGGAAAGCTGTTGCTCAGCCTCATCTGCCCATGGCAGTGCTCGCACAGAGGCACAGAGAATGGGGCTCCTTGCTTGTCTTGCCACCTCAAACTTCAAACATAGCCTGGGAAAGTTGGTGTCCCAGCCAGGCTCCTTTCGCAGCCCTGCTCCGAAAGTGCGAACGTCTGCAGATAGCTGGCAGGCAGAAGGGGCTAGCCTGGAAAGCTGTTGCTCAGCCTCATCTGCCCATGGCACTGTTCGCATAGAGGCACAGAGAATGGGGCTGCTTGCTTGTCTTGCCACTTGAAACTTCAAACGCATGCTGGGAATGGTGGTGTCCCTGCCAGGCTCCTATCACAGCCCTGCTCCAAAAGTGCGAACGTCTGCAGATAGCTGGCAGCCAGAAGGGGCTAGCCTGGAAAGCTGTTGCTCAGCCTCATCTGCCCATGGCACTGTTCGCACAGAGGCACAGAGAATGGGGCTGCTTGCTTGTCTTGCCACCTCAAACTTCAAACGTAGCCTGGGAAAGTTGGTGTCCCAGCCAGGCTCCTTTCGCAGCCCTGCTCCGAAAGTGCGAACGTCTGCAGATAGCTGGCAGCCAGAAGGGGTTAGCTTGGAAAGCTGTTGCTCAGCCTCATCTGCCCATGGCACTGTTCGCGTAGAGGCACAGAGACTGGGGCTCCTTGCTTATCTTTCCACTTGAAACTTCAAACGCATGCTGGGAATGGTGGTGTCCCTGCCAGGCTCCTATCACAGCCCTGCTCCAAAAGTGCTAATGTCTGCAGATAGCTGGCAGCCAGAAGGGGCTATCCTGGAAATCTGTTTCTCAGCCTCATCTGCCCATGGCAGTGCTCGCACAGAGGCACAGAGAATGGGGCTGCTTGCTTGTCTTGCCACCTCAAACTTCAAACATAGTCTGGGAAAGTTGGTGTCCCTGCCAGGCTCCTTTCGCAGCCCTACTCCGAAAGTGCGAACGTCTGCAGATAGCTGGCAGCCAGAAGGGACTAGCCTGGAAAGCTGTTGCTCAGCCTCATCTGCTCATGGCAGTGCTCGCACAGAGGCACAGAGAATGGGGCTGCTTGCTTATCTTGCCACTTGACACTTCAAACGCATGCTGGGAATGGTGGTGTCCCTGCCAGGCTCCTATCACAACCCTGCTCCGAAAGTGCGAACGTCTGCAGATAGCTGGCAGGCAGAAGAGGCTAGCCTGGAAAGCTGTTGCTCAGCCTCATCTGCCCATGGCACTGTTCGCATAGAGGCACAGAGAATGGGGCTGCTTGCTTATCTTGCCACTTGAAACTTCAAACGCATTATTGGAATGGTGGTGTCCCTGCCAGGCTCCTATCACAGCCCTGCTCCGAAAGTGCGAACGTCTGCAGATAGCTGGCAGCCAGAAGGGGCTAGCCTGGAAAGCTGTTGCTCAGCCTCATCTGCCCATGGCAGTGCTCGCATAGAGGCACAGAGAATGGGGCTGCTTGCTTATCTTGCCACTTGAAACTTCAAACACATGCTGGGAATGGTGGTGTCCCTGCCAGGCTCCTATCACAGTCCTGCTCCGAAAGTGCGAACGTCTGCAGATAGCTGGCAGCCAGAAGGGGCTAGCCTGGAAAGCTGTTGCTCAGCCTCATCTGCCCATGGCAGTGCTCGCACAGAGGCACAGAGAATGGGGCTGCTTGCTTGTCTTGCCACCTCAAACTTCAAACGCATGCTGGGAAAGTTGGTGTCCCTGCCAGGCTCCTATCACAGCCCTGCTCCGAAAGTGCGAACGTCTGCAGATAGCTAGCAGCCAGAAGGGGCTAGCCTGGAAAGCTGTTGCTCAGCCTCATCTGCCCATGGCAGTGCTCGCACAGAGGCACAGAGAATGGGGCTCCTTGCTTGTCTTGCCACCTCAAACTTCAAATGTAGCTTTTGAAAGATTGTGTACCTGCTAGGCTCGTATCACAGCCCTGCTCCGAAAGTGCTAATGTTTGCAGATACCTGGCAGCCAGAAGGGGCTAGCCTGGAAAGCTGTTGCTCAGCCTCATCTGCCCATGGCAGTGCTCGCACAGAGGCACAGAGAATGGGGCTGCTTGCTTGTCTTGCCACCTCAAACTTCAAACATAGCCTGGGAAAGTTGGTGTCCCAGCCAGGCTCCTTTCGCAGCCCTACTCCGAAAGCGCGAACGTCTGCAGATAGCTGGCAGCCAGAAGGGGCTAGCCTGGAAAGCTGTTGCTCAGCCTCATCTGCCCATAGCAGTGCTCGCACAGAGGCACAGAGAATGGGGCTGCTTGCTTATCTTGCCACTTGACACTTCAAACGCATGCTGGGAATGGTGGTGTCCCTGCCAGGCTCCTATCACAACCCTGCTCCGAAAGTGCGAACGTCTGCAGATAGCTGGCAGGCAGAAGAGTCTAGCCTGGAAAGCTGTTGCTCAGCCTCATCTGCCCATGGCACTGTTCGCATAGAGGCACAGAGAATGGGGCTGCTTGCTTATCTTGCCACTTGAAACTTCAAACGCATGCTGGGAATGATGGTGTCCCTGCCAGGCTCCTATCACAGCCCTGCTCCGAAAGTGCGAACGTCTGCAGATAGCTGGCAGGCAGAAGGGGCTAGCCTGGAAAGCTGTTGCTCAGCCTCATCTGCCCATGGCAGTGCTGGCACAGAGGCACAGAGAATGGGGCTGCTTGCCTGTCTTGCCACCTCAAACTTCAAACGTAGCCTGGGAAAGTTGGTGTCCCAGCCAGGCTCCTTCCGCAGCCCTGCTCCTGAAAATGCGAACGTCTGCAGATAGCTGGCAGCCAGAAGGGGCTAGCCTGCAAAGCTGTTGCTCAGCCTCATCTGCCCATGGCACTGTTCGCATAGAGGCACAGAGAACGGGGCTGCTTGCTTATCTTGCCACTTGAAACTTCAAACGCATGCTATGAATGGTGGTGTCCCTGCCAGGCTCCTATCACAGCCCTGCTCCGAAAGTGCGAACGTCTGCAGATAGCTGGCAGCCAGAAGGGGCTAGCCTGGAAAGCTGTTGCTCAGCCTCATCTGCCCATGGCAGTGCTCGCACAGAGGCACAGAGAATGGGGCTCCTTGCTTGTCTTGCCACCTCAATCTTCAAACGTAGCCTGGGAAAGTTGGTGTCCCAGCCAGGCTCCTTTCGCAGCCCTGCTCCGAAAGTGCGAACGTCTGCAGATAGCTGGCAGCCAGAAGGTGCTAGCCTGGAAAGCTGTTGCTCAGCCTCATCTGCCCATGGCAGTGCTCGCATAGAGGCACAGAGAATGGGGCTGCTTGCTTATCTTGCCACTTGAAACTTCAAACGCATGCTGGGAATGGTGGTGTCCCAGCCAGGCTCCTATCACAGCCCTGCTCCGAAAGTGCGAACGTCTGCAGATAGCTGGCAGGCAGAAGGGGCTAGCCTGGAAAGCTGTTGCTCAGCCTCATCTGCCCATGGCAGTGCTCGCACAGAGGCACAGAGAATGGGGCTCCTTGCTTGTCTTGCCACCTCAAACTTCAAATGTAGCTTTTGAAAGATGGTGTCCCTGCCAGGCTCCTTTCGCAGTCCTGCTCCGAAAGTGCGAACGTCTGCAGATAGCTGGCAGCCAGAAGGGGCTAGCCTGGAAAGCTGTTTCTCAGCCTCATCTGCCCATGGCAGTGCTCGCACAGAGGCACAGAGAATGGGGCTGCTTACTTGTCTTGCCATCTCAAACTTCAAACGTAGCCTGGGAAAGTTGGTGTCCCAGCCAGGCTCCTTTCGCAGCCCTGCTCCGAAAGTGCGAACGTCTGCAGATAGCTGGCAGCCAGAAGGGGCTAGCCTGGAAAGCTGTTGCTCAGCCTCATCTGCCCATGGCAGTGCTCGCACAGAGGCACAGAGAATGGGGCTGCTTGCTTGTCTTGCCACCTCAAACTTCAAACGTAGCCTGGGAAAGTTGGTGTCCCAGCCAGGCTCCTTTCGCAGCCCTGCTCCGAAAGTGCGAACGTCTGCAAATAGCTGGCAGCCAGAAGGGGCTAGCCTGGAAAGCTGTTGCTCAGCCTCATCTGCCCATGGCACTGTTCGCATAGAGGCACAGAGAATGGGGCTGCTTGCTTATCTTGCCACTTGAAACTTCAAACGCATGCTGGGAAAGTTGGTGTCCCTGCCAGGATCCTTTCGCAGCCCTGCTACGAAAGTGCGAACGTCTGCAGATAGCTGGCAGGCAGAAGGGGCTAGCCTGGAAAGCTGTTGCTCAGCCTCATCTGCCCATGGCAGTGCTCGCACAGAGGCACAGAGAATGGGGCTGCTTGCTTGTCTTGCCACCTCAAACTTCAAACGTAGCCTGGGAAAGTTGGTGTCCCAGCCAGGCTTCTTTCGCAGCCCTGCTCTGAAAGTGCGAACGTCTGCAGATAGCTGGCAGCCAGAAGGGGCTAGCCTGGAAAGCTGTTGCTCAGCCTCATCTGCCCATGGCACTGTTCGCATAGAGGCACAGAGAATGAGGCTGCTTGCTTCTCTTGCCACTTGAAACTTCAAACGCATGCTGGGAAAGTTGGTGTCCCTGCCAGGCTCCTTTCGCAGCCCTGCTCCGAAATTGCGAACGTCTGCAGATAGCTGGCAGGCAGAAGGGGCTAGCCTGGAAAGCTGTTGCTCAGCGTCATCTGCCCATGGCAGTGCTCGCACAGAGGCACAGAGAAAGGGGCTGCTTGCTTGTCTTGCCACCTCAAACTTCAAACGTAGCCTGGGAAAGTTGGTGTCCCAGCCAGGCTCCTTTCGCAGCCCTGCTCCGAAAGTGCGAACGTCTGCAGATAGCTGGCAGCCAGAAGGGGCTAGCCTGGAAAGCTGTTGCTCAGCCTCATCTGCCCATGGCACTGTTCGCATAGAGGCACAGAGATTGGGGCTGCTTGCTTATCTTGCCACTTGAAGCTTCAAACACATGCTGGGAATGGTGGTGTCCCTGCCAGGCTCCTATCACAGCCCTGCTCCGAAAGTGCGAACGTCTGCAGATAGCTGGCAGCCAGAAGGGGCTAGCCTGGAAAGCTGTTGCTCAGCCTCATCTGCCCATGGCAGTGCTCGCACAGAGGAACAGAGAATGGGGCTGCTTGCTTATCTTGCCACTTGAAACTTCAAACGCATGCTGGGAATGGTGGTGTCCCTGCCAGGCTCCTTTGGCAGCCCTGCTCCGAAAGTGCGAACGTCTGCAGATAGCTGGCAGGCAGAAGGGGCTAGCCTGGAAAGCTGTTGCTCAGCCTCATCTGCCCATGGCACTGTTCGCATAGAGGCACAGAGAATGGGGCTGCTTGCTTATCTTGCCACTTGAAACTTCAAACGCATTATTGGAATGGTGGCGTCCCTGCCAGGCTCCTATCACAGCCCTGCTCCGAAAGTGCGAACGTCTGCAGATAGCTGGCAGCCAGAAGGGACTAGCGTGGAAAGCTGTTGCTCAGCCTCATCTGCCCATGGCACTGTTCGCATAGAGGCACAGAGAATGGGGCTGCTTGCTTATCTTGCCACTTGAAACTTCAAACGCATGCTGGGAATGGTGGTGTTCCTGCCAGGCTCCTATCACAGCCCTGCTCCGAAAGTGCGAACGTCTGCAGATAGCTGGCAGGCAGAAGGGGCTAGCGTGGAAAGCTGTTGCTCAGCCTCATCTGCCCATGGCAGTGCTCGCACAGAGGCACAGAGAACGGGGCTCCTTGCTTGTCTTGCCACCTCAAACTTCAAATGTAGCTTTTGAAAGATGGTGTACCTGCTAGGCTCCTATCACAGCCCTGCTCCGAAAGTGCGAACGTCTGCAGATAGCTGGCAGCCAGAAGGGGCTAGCCTGGAAAGCTGTTGCTCAGCCTCATCTGCCCATGGCAGTGCTCGCACAGAGGCACAGAGAATGGGGCTGCTTGCTTGTCTTGCCACCTCAAACTTCAAACATAGCCTGGGAAAGTTGGTGTCCCAGCCAGGCTCCTTTCGCAGCCCTGCTCCGAAAGTGCGAACGTCTGCAGATAGCTGGCAGGCAGAAGGGGCTAGCCTGGAAAGCTGTTGCTCAGCCTCATCTGCCCATGGCACTGTTCGCATAGAGGCACAGAGAATGGGGCTGCTTGCTTATCTTGCCACTTGAAACTTCAAACGCATGCTGGGAAAGGTGGTGTCCCTGCCAGGCTCCTATCACAGCCCTGCTCCGAAAGTGCGAACGTCTGCAGATAGCTGGCAGGCAGAAGGGGCTAGCCTGGAAAGCTGTTGCTCAGCCTCATCTGCCCATGGCAGTGCTCGCACAGAGGCACAGAGAATGGGGCTGCTTGCTTGTCTTGCCACCTCAAACTTCAAACATAGCCTGGGAAAGTTGGTGTCCCTGCCAGGCTCCTTTCGCAGCCCTGCTCCGAAAGTGTGAACGTCTGCAGATAGCTGGCAGCCAGAAGGGGCTAGCCTGGAAAGCTGTTGCTCAGCCTCATCTGCTCATGGCAGTGCTCGCACAGAGGCACAGAGAATGGGGCTGCTTGCTTGTCTTGCCACTTGAAACTTCAAACGCATGCTGGGAAAGGTGGTGTCCCTGCCAGGCTCCTATCACAGCCCTGCTCCGAAAGTGCGAACGTCTGCAGATAGCTGGCAGGCAGAAGGGGCTAGCCTGCAAAGCTGTTGCTCAGCCTCATCTGCCCATGGCAGTGTTCGCACAGAGGCACAGAGAATGGGGCTGCTTGCTTGTCTTGCCACCTCAAACTTCAAACGTAGCCTGGGAAAGTTGGTGTCCCAGCCAGGCTCCTTTCGCAGCCCTGCTCCGAAAGTGCGAACGTCTGCAGATAGCTGGCAGCCAGAAGGGGTTAGCTTGGAAAGCTGTTGCTCAGCCTCATCTGCCCATGGCACTGTTCGCGTAGAGGCACAGAGTCTGGGGATCCTTGCTTATCTTTCCACTTGAAACTTCAAACGCATGCTGGGAATGGTGGTGTCCCTGCCAGGCTCCTATCACAGCCCTGCTCCGAAAGTGCTAATGTCTGCAGATAGCTGGCAGCCAGAAGGGGCTATCCTGGAAATCTGTTTCTCAGCCTCATCTGCCCATGGCAGTGCTCGCACAGAGGCACAGAGAATGGGGCTGCTTGCTTGTCTTGCCACCTCAAACTTCAAACATAGTCTGGGAAAGTTGGTGTCCCTGCCAGGCTCCTTTCGCAGCCCTACTCCGAAAGTGCGAACGTCTGCAGATAGCTGGCAGCCAGAAGGGACTAGCCTGGAAAGCTGTTGCTCAGCCTCATCTGCCCATGGCAGTGCTCGCACAGAGGCACAGAGAATGGGGCTGCTTGCTTATCTTGCCACTTGACACTTCAAACGCATGCTGGGAATGGTGGTGTCCCTGCGAGGCTCCTATCACAACCCTGCTCCGAAAGTGCGAACGTCTGCAGATAGCTGGCAGGCAGAAGAGGCTAGCCTGGAAAGCTGTTGCTCAGCCTCATCTGCCCATGGCACTGTTCGCATAGAGGCACAGAGAATGGGGCTGCTTGCTTATCTTGCCACTTGAAACTTCAAACGCATTATTGGAATGGTGGTGTCTCTGCCAGGCTCCTATCACAGCCCTGCTCCGAAAGTGCGAACGTCTGCAGATAGCTGGCAGCCAGAAGGGACTAGCGTGGAAAGCTGTTGCTCAGCCTCATCTGCCCATGGCACTGTTCGCATAGAGGCACAGAGAATGGGGCTGCTTGCTTGTCTTGCCACCTCAAACTTCAAACGTAGCCTGGGAAAGTTGGTGTCCCTGCCAGGCTCCTTTCGCAGCCCTGCTCCGAAAGTGCGAACGTCTGCAGATAGCTGGCAGGCAGAAGGGGCTAGCCTGGAAAGCTGTTGCTCAGCCTCATCTGCCCATGGCACTGTTCGCATAGAGGCACAGAGAATGGGGCTGCTTGCTTCTCTTGCCACTTGAAACTTCAAACGCATGCTGGGAAAGTTGGTGTCCCTGCCAGGCTCCTTTCGCAGCCCTGCTCCGAAATTGCGAACGTCTGCAGATAGCTGGCAGGCAGAAGGGGCTAGCCTGGAAAGCTGTTGCTCAGCCTCATCTGCCCATGGCAGTGCTCGCACAGAGGCACAGAGAATGGGGCTCCTTGCTTGTCTTGCCACCTCAAACTTCAAATGTAGCTTTTGAAAGATGGTGTACCTGCTAGGCTCGTATCACAGCCCTGCTCCGAAAGTGCGAACGTCTGCAGATAGCTGGCAGCCAGAAGGGGCTAGCCTGGAAAGCTGTTGCTCAGCCTCATCTGCCCATGGCAGTGCTCGCACAGAGGCACAGAGAATGGGGCTGCTTGCTTATCTTGCCACTTGAAACTTCAAACACATGCTGGGAATGGTGGTGTCCCTGCCAGGCTCCTATCACAGCCCTGCTACGAAAGTGCGAACGTCTGCAGATAGCTGGTAGGCAGAAGGGGCTAGCCTGGAAAGCTGTTGCTCAGCCTCATCTGCCCATGGCAGTGCTCGCACAGAGGCACAGAGAATGGGGCTGCTTGCTTGTCTTGCCACCTCAAACTTCAAACGTAGCCTGGGAAAGTTGGTGTCCCAGCCAGGCTTCTTTCGCAGCCCTGCTCCGAAAGTGCGAACGTCTGCAGATAGCTGGCAGCCAGAAGGGGCTAACCTGGAAAGCTGTTGCTCAGCCTCATCTGCCCATGGCACTGTTCGCATAGAGGCACAGAGAATGAGGCTGCTTGCTTCTCTTGCCACTTGAAACTTCAAACGCATGCTGGGAAAGTTGGTGTCCCAGCCAGGCTCCTTTCGCAGCCCTGCTCCGAAATTGCGAACGTCTGCAGATAGCTGGCAGCCAGAAGGGGCTAGCCTGGAAAGCTGTTGCTCAGCGTCATCTGCCCATGGCAGTGCTCGCACAGAGGCACAGAGAAAGGGGCTGCTTGCTTGTCTTGCCACCTCAAACTTCAAACGTAGCCTGGGAAAGTTGGTGTCCCAGCCAGGCTCCTTTCGCAGCCCTGCTCCGAAAGTGCGAACGTCTGCAGATAGCTGGCAGCCAGAAGGGGCTAGCCTGGAAAGCTGTTGCTCAGCCTCATCTGCCCATGGCACTGTTCGCATAGAGGCACAGAGATTGGGGCTGCTTGCTTATCTTGCCACTTGAAACTTCAAACACATGCTGGGAATGGTGGTGTCCCTGCCAGGCTCCTAGCACAGCCCTGCTCCGAAAGTGCGAACGTCTGCAGATAGCTGGCAGCCAGAAGGGGCTAGCCTGGAAAGCTGTTGCTCAGCCTCATCTGCCCATGGCAGTGCTCGCACAGAGGCACAGAGAATGGGGCTGCTTGCTTATCTTGCCACTTGAAACTTCAAACGCATGCTGGGAATGGTGGTGTCCCTGCCAGGCTCCTTTGGCAGCCCTGCTCCGAAAGTGCGAACGTCTGCAGATAGCTGGCAGCCAGAAGGGGCTAGCCTGGAAAGCTGTTGCTCAGCCTCATCTGCCCATGGCACTGTTCGCATAAAGGCACAGAGAATGGGGCTGCTTGCTTATCTTGCCACTTGAAACTTCAAACGCATTATTGGAATGGTGGCGTCCCTGCCAGGCTCCTATCACAGCCCTGCTCCGAAAGTGCGAACGTCTGCAGATAGCTGGCAGCCAGAAGGGACTAGCGTGGAAAGCTGTTGCTCAGCCTCATCTGCCCATGGCACTGTTCGCATAGAGGCACAGAGAATGGGGCTGCTTGCTTATCTTGCCACTTGAAACTTCAAACGCATGCTGGGAATGGTGGTGTTCCTGCCAGGCTCCTATCACAGCCCTGCTCCGAAAGTGCGAACGTCTGCAGATAGCTGGCAGGCAGAAGGGGCTAGCCTGGAAAGCTGTTGCTCAGCCTCATCTGCCCATGGCAGTGCTCGCACAGAGGCACAGAGAATGGGGCTCCTTGCTTGTCTTGCCACCTCAAACTTCAAATGTAGCTTTTGAAAGATGGTGTACCTGCTAGGCTCCTATCACAGCCCTGCTCCGAAAGTGCGAACGTCTGCAGATAGCTGGCAGCCAGAAGGGGCTAGCCTGGAAAGCTGTTGCTCAGCCTCATCTGCCCATGGCAGTGCTCGCACAGAGGCACAGAGAATGGGGCTGCCTGCTTGTCTTGCCACCTCAAACTTCAAACATAGCCTGGGAAAGTTGGTGTCCCAGCCAGGCTCCTTTCGCAGCCCTGCTCCGAAAGTGCGAACGTCTGCAGATAGCTGGCAGCCAGAAGGGGCTAGCCTGGAAAGCTGTTGCTCAGCCTCATCTGCCCATGGCACTGTTCGCATAGAGGCACAGAGAATGGGGCTGCTTGCTTATCTTGCCACTTGAAACTTCAAACGCATGCTGGGAATGGTGGTGTCCCTGCCAGGCTCCTATCACAGCCCTGCTCCGAAAGTGCTAATGTCTGCAGATAGCTGGCAGGCAGAAGGGGCTAGCCTGGAAAGCTGTTGCTCAGCCTCATCTGCCCATGGCAGTGCTCGCACAGAGGCACAGAGAATGGGGCTGCTTGCTTGTCTTGCCACCTGAAACTTCAAACATAGCCTGGGAAAGTTGGTGTCCCTGCCAGGCTCCTTTCGCAGCCCTGCTCCGAAAGTGCGAACGTCTGCAGATAGCTGGCAGCCAGAAGGGGCTAGCCTGGAAAGCTGTTGCTCAGCCTCATCTGCTCATGGCAGTGCTCGCACAGAGGCACAGAGAATGGGGCTGCTTGCTTGTCTTGCCACTTGAAACTTCAAACGCATGCTGGGAATGGTGGTGTCCCTGCCAGGCTCCTATCACAGCCCTGCTCCGAAAGTGCGAACGTCTGCAGATAGCTGGCAGGCAGAAGGGGCTAGCCTGCAAAGCTGTTGCTCAGCCTCATCTGCCCATGGCAGTGTTCGCACAGAGGCACAGAGAATGGGGCTGCTTGCTTGTCTTGCCACCTCAAACTTCAAACGTAGCCTGGGAAAGTTGGTGTCCCAGCCAGGCTCCTTTCGCAGCCCTGCTCCGAAAGTGCGAACGTCTGCAGATAGCTGGCAGCCAGAAGGGGTTAGCTTGGAAAGCTGTTGCTCAGCCTCATCTGCCCATGGCACTGTTCGCGTAGAGGCACAGAGTCTGGGGTTCCTTGCTTATCTTTCCACTTGAAACTTCAAACGCATGCTGGGAAAGTTGGTGTCCCAGCCAGGCTCCTTTCGCAGCCCTGCTCCGAAATTGCGAACGTCTGCAGATAGCTGGCAGCCAGAAGGGGCTAGCCTGGAAAGCTGTTGCTCAGCGTCATCTGCCCATGGCAGTGCTCGCACAGAGGCACAGAGAAAGGGGCTGCTTGCTTGTCTTGCCACCTCAAACTTCAAACGTAGCCTGGGAAAGTTGGTGTCCCAGCCAGGCTCCTTTCGCAGCCCTGCTCCGAAAGTGCGAACGTCTGCAGATAGCTGGCAGCCAGAAGGGGCTAGCCTGGAAAGCTGTTGCTCAGCCTCATCTGCCCATGGCAGTGCTCGCACAGAGGCACAGAGAATGGGGCTGCTTGCTTGTCTTGCCACCTCAAACTTCAAACATAGTCTGGGAAAGTTGGTGTCCCTGCCAGGCTCCTTTCGCAGCCCTACTCCGAAAGTGCGAACGTCTGCAGATAGCTGGCAGCCAGAAGGGACTAGCCTGGAAAGCTGTTGCTCAGCCTCATCTGCCCATGGCAGTGCTCGCACAGAGGCACAGAGAATGGGGCTGCTTGCTTATCTTGCCACTTGACACTTCAAACGCATGCTGGGAATGGTGGTGTCCCTGCGAGGCTCCTATCACAACCCTGCTCCGAAAGTGCGAACGTCTGCAGATAGCTGGCAGGCAGAAGAGGCTAGCCTGGAAAGCTGTTGCTCAGCCTCATCTGCCCATGGCACTGTTCGCATAGAGGCACAGAGAATGGGGCTGCTTGCTTATCTTGCCACTTGAAACTTCAAACGCATTATTGGAATGGTGGTGTCTCTGCCAGGCTCCTATCACAGCCCTGCTCCGAAAGTGCGAACGTCTGCAGATAGCTGGCAGCCAGAAGGGGCTAGCGTGGAAAGCTGTTGCTCAGCCTCATCTGCCCATGGCACTGTTCGCATAGAGGCACAGAGAATGGGGCTGCTTGCTTGTCTTGCCACCTCAAACTTCAAACGTAGCCTGGGAAAGTTGGTGTCCCTGCCAGGCTCCTTTCGCAGCCCTGCTCCGAAAGTGCGAACGTCTGCAGATAGCTGGCAGGCAGAAGGGGCTAGCCTGGAAAGCTGTTGCTCAGCCTCATCTGCCCATGGCACTGTTCGCATAGAGGCACAGAGAATGGGGCTGCTTGCTTCTCTTGCCACTTGAAACTTCAAACGCATGCTGGGAAAGTTGGTGTCCCTGCCAGGCTCCTTTCGCAGCCCTGCTCCGAAATTGCGAACGTCTGCAGATAGCTGGCAGCCAGAAGGGGCTAGCCTGGAAAGCTGTTGCTCAGCCTCATCTGCCCATGGCAGTGCTCGCACAGAGGCACAGAGAATGGGGCTCCTTGCTTGTCTTGCCACCTCAAACTTCAAATGTAGCTTTTGAAAGATGGTGTACCTGCTAGGCTCGTATCACAGCCCTGCTCCGAAAGTGCGAACGTCTGCAGATAGCTGGCAGCCAGAAGGGGCTAGCCTGGAAAGCTGTTGCTCAGCCTCATCTGCCCATGGCAGTGCTCGCACAGAGGCACAGAGAATGGGGCTGCTTGCTTATCTTGCCACTTGAAACTTCAAACACATGCTGGGAATGGTGGTGTCCCTGCCAGGCTCCTATCACAGCCCTGCTACGAAAGTGCGAACGTCTGCAGATAGCTGGCAGGCAGAAGGGGCTAGCCTGGAAAGCTGTTGCTCAGCCTCATCTGCCCATGGCAGTGCTCGCACAGAGGCACAGAGAATGGGGCTGCTTGCTTGTCTTGCCACCTCAAACTTCAAACGTAGCCTGGGAAAGTTGGTGTCCCAGCCAGGCTTCTTTCGCAGCCCTGCTCCGAAAGTGCGAACGTCTGCAGATAGCTGGCAGCCAGAAGGGGCTAACCTGGAAAGCTGTTGCTCAGCCTCATCTGCCCATGGCACTGTTCGCATAGAGGCACAGAGAATGAGGCTGCTTGCTTCTCTTGCCACTTGAAACTTCAAACGCATGCTGGGAAAGTTGGTGTCCCAGCCAGGCTCCTTTCGCAGCCCTGCTCCGAAATTGCGAACGTCTGCAGATAGCTGGCAGCCAGAAGGGGCTAGCCTGGAAAGCTGTTGCTCAGCGTCATCTGCCCATGGCAGTGCTCGCACAGAGGCACAGAGAAAGGGGCTGCTTGCTTGTCTTGCCACCTCAAACTTCAAACGTAGCCTGGGAAAGTTGGTGTCCCAGCCAGGCTCCTTTCGCAGCCCTGCTCCGAAAGTGCGAACGTCTGCAGATAGCTGGCAGCCAGAAGGGGCTAGCCTGGAAAGCTGTTGCTCAGCCTCATCTGCCCATGGCACTGTTCGCATAGAGGCACAGAGATTGGGGCTGCTTGCTTATCTTGCCACTTGAAACTTCAAACACATGCTGGGAATGGTGGTGTCCCTGCCAGGCTCCTAGCACAGCCCTGCTCCGAAAGTGCGAACGTCTGCAGATAGCTGGCAGCCAGAAGGGGCTAGCCTGGAAAGCTGTTGCTCAGCCTCATCTGCCCATGGCAGTGCTCGCACAGAGGCACAGAGAATGGGGCTGCTTGCTTATCTTGCCACTTGAAACTTCAAACGCATGCTGGGAATGGTGGTGTCCCTGCCAGGCTCCTTTGGCAGCCCTGCTCCGAAAGTGCGAACGTCTGCAGATAGCTGGCAGCCAGAAGGGGCTAGCCTGGAAAGCTGTTGCTCAGCCTCATCTGCCCATGGCACTGTTCGCATAAAGGCACAGAGAATGGGGCTGCTTGCTTATCTTGCCACTTGAAACTTCAAACGCATTATTGGAATGGTGGCGTCCCTGCCAGGCTCCTATCACAGCCCTGCTCCGAAAGTGCGAACGTCTGCAGATAGCTGGCAGCCAGAAGGGACTAGCGTGGAAAGCTGTTGCTCAGCCTCATCTGCCCATGGCACTGTTCGCATAGAGGCACAGAGAATGGGGCTGCTTGCTTATCTTGCCACTTGAAACTTCAAACGCATGCTGGGAATGGTGGTGTTCCTGCCAGGCTCCTATCACAGCCCTGCTCCGAAAGTGCGAACGTCTGCAGATAGCTGGCAGCCAGAAGGGGCTAGCCTGGAAAGCTGTTGCTCAGCCTCATCTGCCCATGGCAGTGCTCGCACAGAGGCACAGAGAATGGGGCTCCTTGCTTGTCTTGCCACCTCAAACTTCAAATGTAGCTTTTGAAAGATGGTGTACCTGCTAGGCTCCTATCACAGCCCTGCTCCGAA
The DNA here is from genome assembly GCF_030867145.1 of Opisthocomus hoazin. Taxonomy (NCBI): domain Eukaryota; kingdom Metazoa; phylum Chordata; class Aves; order Opisthocomiformes; family Opisthocomidae; genus Opisthocomus; species Opisthocomus hoazin. The sequence continues at coordinate 13,045,426 of NC_134426.1, forward strand.
AGTGCGAACGTCTGCAGATAGCTGGCAGCCAGAAGGGGCTAGCCTGGAAAGCTGTTGCTCAGCCTCATCTGCCCATGGCAGTGCTCGCACAGAGGCACAGAGAATGGGGCTGCCTGCTTGTCTTGCCACCTCAAACTTCAAACATAGCCTGGGAAAGTTGGTGTCCCAGCCAGGCTCCTTTCGCAGCCCTGCTCCGAAAGTGCGAACGTCTGCAGATAGCTGGCAGCCAGAAGGGGCTAGCCTGGAAAGCTGTTGCTCAGCCTCATCTGCCCATGGCACTGTTCGCATAGAGGCACAGAGAATGGGGCTGCTTGCTTATCTTGCCACTTGAAACTTCAAACGCATGCTGGGAATGGTGGTGTCCCTGCCAGGCTCCTATCACAGCCCTGCTCCGAAAGTGCTAATGTCTGCAGATAGCTGGCAGGCAGAAGGGGCTAGCCTGGAAAGCTGTTGCTCAGCCTCATCTGCCCATGGCAGTGCTCGCACAGAGGCACAGAGAATGGGGCTGCTTGCTTGTCTTGCCACCTGAAACTTCAAACATAGCCTGGGAAAGTTGGTGTCCCTGCCAGGCTCCTTTCGCAGCCCTGCTCCGAAAGTGCGAACGTCTGCAGATAGCTGGCAGCCAGAAGGGGCTAGCCTGGAAAGCTGTTGCTCAGCCTCATCTGCTCATGGCAGTGCTCGCACAGAGGCACAGAGAATGGGGCTGCTTGCTTGTCTTGCCACTTGAAACTTCAAACGCATGCTGGGAATGGTGGTGTCCCTGCCAGGCTCCTATCACAGCCCTGCTCCGAAAGTGCGAACGTCTGCAGATAGCTGGCAGGCAGAAGGGGCTAGCCTGCAAAGCTGTTGCTCAGCCTCATCTGCCCATGGCAGTGTTCGCACAGAGGCACAGAGAATGGGGCTGCTTGCTTGTCTTGCCACCTCAAACTTCAAACGTAGCCTGGGAAAGTTGGTGTCCCAGCCAGGCTCCTTTCGCAGCCCTGCTCCGAAAGTGCGAACGTCTGCAGATAGCTGGCAGCCAGAAGGGGTTAGCTTGGAAAGCTGTTGCTCAGCCTCATCTGCCCATGGCACTGTTCGCGTAGAGGCACAGAGTCTGGGGCTCCTTGCTTATCTTTCCACTTGAAACTTCAAACGCATGCTGGGAAAGTTGGTGTCCCAGCCAGGCTCCTTTCGCAGCCCTGCTCCGAAATTGCGAACGTCTGCAGATAGCTGGCAGCCAGAAGGGGCTAGCCTGGAAAGCTGTTGCTCAGCGTCATCTGCCCATGGCAGTGCTCGCACAGAGGCACAGAGAAAGGGGCTGCTTGCTTGTCTTGCCACCTCAAACTTCAAACGTAGCCTGGGAAAGTTGGTGTCCCAGCCAGGCTCCTTTCGCAGCCCTGCTCCGAAAGTGCGAACGTCTGCAGATAGCTGGCAGCCAGAAGGGGCTAGCCTGGAAAGCTGTTGCTCAGCCTCATCTGCCCATGGCAGTGCTCGCACAGAGGCACAGAGAAAGGGGCTGCTTGCTTGTCTTGCCACCTCAAACTTCAAACGTAGCCTGGGAAAGTTGGTGTCCCAGCCAGGCTCCTTTCGCAGCCCTGCTCCGAAAGTGCGAACGTCTGCAGATAGCTGGCAGCCAGAAGGGGCTAGCCTGGAAAGCTGTTGCTCAGCCTCATCTGCCCATGGCACTGTTCGCATAGAGGCACAGAGATTGGGGCTGCTTGCTTATCTTGCCACTTGAAACTTCAAACACATGCTGGGAATGGTGGTGTCCCTGCCAGGCTCCTAGCACAGCCCTGCTCCGAAAGTGCGAACGTCTGCAGATAGCTGGCAGCCAGAAGGGGCTAGCCTGGAAAGCTGTTGCTCAGCCTCATCTGCCCATGGCAGTGCTCGCACAGAGGCACAGAGAATGGGGCTGCTTGCTTATCTTGCCACTTGAAACTTCAAACGCATGCTGGGAATGGTGGTGTCCCTGCCAGGCTCCTTTGGCAGCCCTGCTCCGAAAGTGCGAACGTCTGCAGATAGCTGGCAGCCAGAAGGGGCTAGCCTGGAAAGCTGTTGCTCAGCCTCATCTGCCCATGGCACTGTTCGCATAAAGGCACAGAGAATGGGGCTGCTTGCTTATCTTGCCACTTGAAACTTCAAACGCATTATTGGAATGGTGGCGTCCCTGCCAGGCTCCTATCACAGCCCTGCTCCGAAAGTGCGAACGTCTGCAGATAGCTGGCAGCCAGAAGGGACTAGCGTGGAAAGCTGTTGCTCAGCCTCATCTGCCCATGGCACTGTTCGCATAGAGGCACAGAGAATGGGGCTGCTTGCTTATCTTGCCACTTGAAACTTCAAACGCATGCTGGGAATGGTGGTGTTCCTGCCAGGCTCCTATCACAGCCCTGCTCCGAAAGTGCGAACGTCTGCAGATAGCTGGCAGGCAGAAGGGGCTAGCCTGGAAAGCTGTTGCTCAGCCTCATCTGCCCATGGCAGTGCTCGCACAGAGGCACAGAGAATGGGGCTCCTTGCTTGTCTTGCCACCTCAAACTTCAAATGTAGCTTTTGAAAGATGGTGTACCTGCTAGGCTCCTATCACAGCCCTGCTCCGAAAGTGCGAACGTCTGCAGATAGCTGGCAGCCAGAAGGGGCTAGCCTGGAAAGCTGTTGCTCAGCCTCATCTGCCCATGGCAGTGCTCGCACAGAGGCACAGAGAATGGGGCTGCCTGCTTGTCTTGCCACCTCAAACTTCAAACATAGCCTGGGAAAGTTGGTGTCCCAGCCAGGCTCCTTTCGCAGCCCTGCTCCGAAAGTGCGAACGTCTGCAGATAGCTGGCAGCCAGAAGGGGCTAGCCTGGAAAGCTGTTGCTCAGCCTCATCTGCCCATGGCACTGTTCGCATAGAGGCACAGAGAATGGGGCTGCTTGCTTATCTTGCCACTTGAAACTTCAAACGCATGCTGGGAATGGTGGTGTCCCTGCCAGGCTCCTATCACAGCCCTGCTCCGAAAGTGCTAATGTCTGCAGATAGCTGGCAGGCAGAAGGGGCTAGCCTGGAAAGCTGTTGCTCAGCCTCATCTGCCCATGGCAGTGCTCGCACAGAGGCACAGAGAATGGGGCTGCTTGCTTGTCTTGCCACCTGAAACTTCAAACATAGCCTGGGAAAGTTGGTGTCCCTGCCAGGCTCCTTTCGCAGCCCTGCTCCGAAAGTGCGAACGTCTGCAGATAGCTGGCAGCCAGAAGGGGCTAGCCTGGAAAGCTGTTGCTCAGCCTCATCTGCTCATGGCAGTGCTCGCACAGAGGCACAGAGAATGGGGCTGCTTGCTTGTCTTGCCACTTGAAACTTCAAACGCATGCTGGGAATGGTGGTGTCCCTGCCAGGCTCCTATCACAGCCCTGCTCCGAAAGTGCGAACGTCTGCAGATAGCTGGCAGGCAGAAGGGGCTAGCCTGCAAAGCTGTTGCTCAGCCTCATCTGCCCATGGCAGTGTTCGCACAGAGGCACAGAGAATGGGGCTGCTTGCTTGTCTTGCCACCTCAAACTTCAAACGTAGCCTGGGAAAGTTGGTGTCCCAGCCAGGCTCCTTTCGCAGCCCTGCTCCGAAAGTGCGAACGTCTGCAGATAGCTGGCAGCCAGAAGGGGTTAGCTTGGAAAGCTGTTGCTCAGCCTCATCTGCCCATGGCACTGTTCGCGTAGAGGCACAGAGTCTGGGGCTCCTTGCTTATCTTTCCACTTGAAACTTCAAACGCATGCTGGGAATGGTGGTGTCCCTGCCAGGCTCCTATCACAGCCCTGCTCCGAAAGTGCTAATGTCTGCAGATAGCTGGCAGCCAGAAGGGGCTATCCTGGAAATCTCTTTCTCAGCCTCATCTGCCCATGGCAGTGCTCGCACAGAGGCACAGAGAATGGGGCTGCTTGCTTGTCTTGCCACCTCAAACTTCAAACATAGTCTGGGAAAGTTGGTGTCCCTGCCAGGCTCCTTTCGCAGCCCTACTCCGAAAGTGCGAACGTCTGCAGATAGCTGGCAGCCAGAAGGGACTAGCCTGGAAAGCTGTTGCTCAGCCTCATCTGCCCATGGCAGTGCTCGCACAGAGGCACAGAGAATGGGGCTGCTTGCTTATCTTGCCACTTGACACTTCAAACGCATGCTGGGAATGGTGGTGTCCCTGCCAGGCTCCTATCACAACCCTGCTCCGAAAGTGCGAACGTCTGCAGATAGCTGGCAGGCAGAAGAGGCTAGCCTGGAAAGCTGTTGCTCAGCCTCATCTGCCCATGGCACTGTTCGCATAGAAGCACAGAGAATGGGGCTGCTTGCTTATCTTGCCACTTGAAACTTCAAACGCATTATTGGAATGGTGGTGTCTCTGCCAGGCTCCTATCACAGCCCTGCTCCGAAAGTGCGAACGTCTGCAGATAGCTGGCAGCCAGAAGGGACTAGCGTGGAAAGCTGTTGCTCAGCCTCATCTGCCCATGGCACTGTTTGCATAGAGGCACAGAGAATGGGGCTGCTTGCTTGTCTTGCCACCTCAAACTTCAAACGTAGCCTGGGAAAGTTGGTGTCCCAGCCAGGCTCCTTTCGCAGCCCTGCTCCGAAAGTGCGAACGTCTGCAGATAGCTGGCAGGCAGAAGGGGCTAGCCTGGAAAGCTGTTGCTCAGCCTCATCTGCCCATGGCACTGTTCGCATAGAGGCACAGAGAATGGGGCTGCTTGCTTCTCTTGCCACTTGAAACTTCAAACGCATGCTGGGAAAGTTGGTGTCCCTGGCAGGCTCCTTTCGCAGCCCTGCTCCGAAATTGCGAACGTCTGCAGATAGCTGGCAGCCAGAAGGGGCTAGCCTGGAAAGCTGTTGCTCAGCCTCATCTGTCCACGGCAGTGCTCGCACAGAGGCACAGAGAAAGGGGCTGCTTGCTTGTCTTGCCACCTGAAACTTCAAACGTAGCCTGGTTAAAAGTTGGTGTCCCAGCCAGGCTTCTTTCGCAGCCCTGCTCCGAAAGTGCGAACGTCTGCAGATAGCTGGCAGGCAGAAGGGGCTAGCCTGGAAAGCTGTTGCTCAGCCTCATCTGCCCATGGCAGTGCTCGCATAGAGGCACAGAGAATGGGGCTGCTTGCTTATCTTGCCACTTGAAACTTCAAACACATGCTGGGAATGGTGGTGTCCCTGCCAGGCTCCTATCACAGCCCTGCTCCGAAAGTGCGAACGTCTGCAGATAGCTGGCAGGCAGAAGGGGCTATCCTGGAAAGCTGTTGCTCAGCCTCATCTGCCCATGGCAGTGCTCGCACAGAGGCACAGAGAATGGGGCTGCTTGCTTGTCTTGCCACCTCAAACTTCAAACGTAGCCTGGGAAAGTTGGTGTCCCAGCCAGGCTCCTTTCGCAGCCCTGCTCCGAAAGTGCGAACGTCTGCAGATAGCTGGCAGCCAGAAGGGGCTAGCCTGGAAAGCTGTTGCTCAGCCTCATCTGCCCATGGCAGTGCTCGCACAGAGGCACAGAGAATGGGGCTGCTTGCTTGTCTTGCCACCTCAAACTTCAAACGTAGCCTGGGAAAGTTGGTGTCCCAGCCAGGCTCCTTTCGCAGCCCTGCTCCGAAAGTGCGAACGTCTGCAAATAGCTGGCAGCCAGAAGGGGCTAGCGTGGAAAGCTGTTGCTCAGCGTCATCTGCCCATGGCACTGTTCGCATAGAGGCACAGAGAATGGGGCTGCTTGCTTGTCTTGCCACTTGAAACTTCAAACGCATGCTGGGAAAGTTGGTGTCCCTGCCAGGATCCTTTGGCAGCCCTGCTACGAAATTGCGAACGTCTGCAGATAGCTAGCAGGCAGAAGGGGCTAGCCTGGAAAGCTGTTGCTCAGCCTCATCTGCCCATGGCAGTGCTCGCACAGAGGCACAGAGAATGGGGCTGCTTGCTTGTCTTGCCACCTCAAACTTCAAACGTAGCCTGGGAAAGTTGGTGTCCCAGCCAGGCTTCTTTCGCAGCCCTGCTCCGAAAGTGCGAACGTCGGCAGATAGCTGGCAGCCAGAAGGGGCTAGCCTGGAAAGCTGTTGCTCAGCCTCATCTGCCCATGGCACTGTTCGCATAGAGGCACAGAGAATGAGGCTGCTTGCTTCTCTTGCCACTTGAAACTTCAAACGCATGCTGGGAAAGTTGGTGTCCCAGCCAGGCTCCTTTCGCAGCCCTGCTCCGAAATTGCGAACGTCTGCAGATAGCTGGCAGCCAGAAGGGGCTAGCCTGGAAAGCTGTTGCTCAGCGTCATCTGCCCATGGCACTGCTCGCACAGAGGCACAGAGAAAGGGGCTGCTTGCTTGTCTTGCCACCTCAAACTTCAAACGTAGCCTGGGAAAGTTGGTGTCCCAGCCAGGCTCCTTTCGCAGCCCTGCTCCGAAAGTGCGAACGTCTGCAGATAGCTGGCAGCCAGAAGGGGCTAGCCTGGAAAGCTGTTGCTCAGCCTCATCTGCCCATGGCACTGTTCGCATAGAGGCACAGAGATTGGGGCTGCTTGCTTATCTTGCCACTTGAAACTTCAAACACATGCTGGGAATGGTGGTGTCCCTGCCAGGCTCCTATCACAGCCCTTCTCCGAAAGTGCGAACGTCTGCAGATAGCTGGCAGCCAGAAGGGGCTAGCCTGGAAAGCTGTTGCTCAGCCTCATCTGCCCATGGCAGTGCTCGCACAGAGGCACAGAGAATGGGGCTCCTTGCTTGTCTTGCCACCTCAAACTTCAAATGTAGCTTTTGAAAGATGGTGTACCTGCTAGGCTCCTATCACAGCCCTGCTCCGAAAGTGCGAACGTCTGCAGATAGCTGGCAGCCAGAAGGGGCTAGCCTGGAAAGCTGTTGCTCAGCCTCATCTGCCCATGGCAGTGCTCGCACAGAGGCACAGAGAATGGGGCTGCCTGCTTGTCTTGCCACCTCAAACTTCAAACATAGCCTGGGAAAGTTGGTGTCCCAGCCAGGCTCCTTTCGCAGCCCTGCTCCGAAAGTGCGAACGTCTGCAGATAGCTGGCAGCCAGAAGGGGCTAGCCTGGAAAGCTGTTGCTCAGCCTCATCTGCCCATGGCACTGTTCGCATAGAGGCACAGAGAATGGGGCTGCTTGCTTATCTTGCCACTTGAAACTTCAAACGCATGCTGGGAATGGTGGTGTCCCTGCCAGGCTCCTATCACAGCCCTGCTCCGAAAGTGCTAATGTCTGCAGATAGCTGGCAGGCAGAAGGGGCTAGCCTGGAAAGCTGTTGCTCAGCCTCATCTGCCCATGGCAGTGCTCGCACAGAGGCACAGAGAATGGGGCTGCTTGCTTGTCTTGCCACCTGAAACTTCAAACATAGCCTGGGAAAGTTGGTGTCCCTGCCAGGCTCCTTTCGCAGCCCTGCTCCGAAAGTGCGAACGTCTGCAGATAGCTGGCAGCCAGAAGGGGCTAGCCTGGAAAGCTGTTGCTCAGCCTCATCTGCTCATGGCAGTGCTCGCACAGAGGCACAGAGAATGGGGCTGCTTGCTTGTCTTGCCACTTGAAACTTCAAACGCATGCTGGGAATGGTGGTGTCCCTGCCAGGCTCCTATCACAGCCCTGCTCCGAAAGTGCGAACGTCTGCAGATAGCTGGCAGGCAGAAGGGGCTAGCCTGCAAAGCTGTTGCTCAGCCTCATCTGCCCATGGCAGTGTTCGCACAGAGGCACAGAGAATGGGGCTGCTTGCTTGTCTTGCCACCTCAAACTTCAAACGTAGCCTGGGAAAGTTGGTGTCCCAGCCAGGCTCCTTTCGCAGCCCTGCTCCGAAAGTGCGAACGTCTGCAGATAGCTGGCAGCCAGAAGGGGTTAGCTTGGAAAGCTGTTGCTCAGCCTCATCTGCCCATGGCACTGTTCGCGTAGAGGCACAGAGTCTGGGGCTCCTTGCTTATCTTTCCACTTGAAACTTCAAACGCATGCTGGGAATGGTGGTGTCCCTGCCAGGCTCCTATCACAGCCCTGCTCCGAAAGTGCTAATGTCTGCAGATAGCTGGCAGCCAGAAGGGGCTATCCTGGAAATCTCTTTCTCAGCCTCATCTGCCCATGGCAGTGCTCGCACAGAGGCACAGAGAATGGGGCTGCTTGCTTGTCTTGCCACCTCAAACTTCAAACATAGTCTGGGAAAGTTGGTGTCCCTGCCAGGCTCCTTTCGCAGCCCTACTCCGAAAGTGCGAACGTCTGCAGATAGCTGGCAGCCAGAAGGGACTAGCCTGGAAAGCTGTTGCTCAGCCTCATCTGCCCATGGCAGTGCTCGCACAGAGGCACAGAGAATGGGGCTGCTTGCTTATCTTGCCACTTGACACTTCAAACGCATGCTGGGAATGGTGGTGTCCCTGCCAGGCTCCTATCACAACCCTGCTCCGAAAGTGCGAACGTCTGCAGATAGCTGGCAGGCAGAAGAGGCTAGCCTGGAAAGCTGTTGCTCAGCCTCATCTGCCCATGGCACTGTTCGCATAGAAGCACAGAGAATGGGGCTGCTTGCTTATCTTGCCACTTGAAACTTCAAACGCATTATTGGAATGGTGGTGTCTCTGCCAGGCTCCTATCACAGCCCTGCTCCGAAAGTGCGAACGTCTGCAGATAGCTGGCAGCCAGAAGGGACTAGCGTGGAAAGCTGTTGCTCAGCCTCATCTGCCCATGGCACTGTTTGCATAGAGGCACAGAGAATGGGGCTGCTTGCTTGTCTTGCCACCTCAAACTTCAAACGTAGCCTGGGAAAGTTGGTGTCCCAGCCAGGCTCCTTTCGCAGCCCTGCTCCGAAAGTGCGAACGTCTGCAGATAGCTGGCAGGCAGAAGGGGCTAGCCTGGAAAGCTGTTGCTCAGCCTCATCTGCCCATGGCACTGTTCGCATAGAGGCACAGAGAATGGGGCTGCTTGCTTCTCTTGCCACTTGAAACTTCAAACGCATGCTGGGAAAGTTGGTGTCCCTGGCAGGCTCCTTTCGCAGCCCTGCTCCGAAATTGCGAACGTCTGCAGATAGCTGGCAGCCAGAAGGGGCTAGCCTGGAAAGCTGTTGCTCAGCCTCATCTGCCCACGGCAGTGCTCGCACAGAGGCACAGAGAAAGGGGCTGCTTGCTTGTCTTGCCACCTGAAACTTCAAACGTAGCCTGGTTAAAAGTTGGTGTCCCAGCCAGGCTTCTTTCGCAGCCCTGCTCCGAAAGTGCGAACGTCTGCAGATAGCTGGCAGGCAGAAGGGGCTAGCCTGGAAAGCTGTTGCTCAGCCTCATCTGCCCATGGCAGTGCTCGCATAGAGGCACAGAGAATGGGGCTGCTTGCTTATCTTGCCACTTGAAACTTCAAACACATGCTGGGAATGGTGGTGTCCCTGCCAGGCTCCTATCACAGCCCTGCTCCGAAAGTGCGAACGTCTGCAGATAGCTGGCAGGCAGAAGGGGCTATCCTGGAAAGCTGTTGCTCAGCCTCATCTGCCCATGGCAGTGCTCGCACAGAGGCACAGAGAATGGGGCTGCTTGCTTGTCTTGCCACCTCAAACTTCAAACGTAGCCTGGGAAAGTTGGTGTCCCAGCCAGGCTCCTTTCGCAGCCCTGCTCCGAAAGTGCGAACGTCTGCAGATAGCTGGCAGCCAGAAGGGGCTAGCCTGGAAAGCTGTTGCTCAGCCTCATCTGCCCATGGCAGTGCTCGCACAGAGGCACAGAGAATGGGGCTGCTTGCTTGTCTTGCCACCTCAAACTTCAAACGTAGCCTGGGAAAGTTGGTGTCCCAGCCAGGCTCCTTTCGCAGCCCTGCTCCGAAAGTGCGAACGTCTGCAAATAGCTGGCAGCCAGAAGGGGCTAGCGTGGAAAGCTGTTGCTCAGCGTCATCTGCCCATGGCACTGTTCACATAGAGGCACAGAGAATGGGGCTGCTTGCTTGTCTTGCCACTTGAAACTTCAAACGCATGCTGGGAAAGTTGGTGTCCCTGCCAGGATCCTTTGGCAGCCCTGCTACGAAATTGCGAACGTCTGCAGATAGCTAGCAGGCAGAAGGGGCTAGCCTGGAAAGCTGTTGCTCAGCCTCATCTGCCCATGGCAGTGCTCGCACAGAGGCACAGAGAATGGGGCTGCTTGCTTGTCTTGCCACCTCAAACTTCAAACGTAGCCTGGGAAAGTTGGTGTCCCAGCCAGGCTTCTTTCGCAGCCCTGCTCCGAAAGTGCGAACGTCGGCAGATAGCTGGCAGCCAGAAGGGGCTAGCCTGGAAAGCTGTTGCTCAGCCTCATCTGCCCATGGCACTGTTCGCATAGAGGCACAGAGAATGAGGCTGCTTGCTTCTCTTGCCACTTGAAACTTCAAACGCATGCTGGGAAAGTTGGTGTCCCAGCCAGGCTCCTTTCGCAGCCCTGCTCCGAAATTGCGAACGTCTGCAGATAGCTGGCAGCCAGAAGGGGCTAGCCTGGAAAGCTGTTGCTCAGCGTCATCTGCCCATGGCAGTGCTCGCACAGAGGCACAGAGAAAGGGGCTGCTTGCTTGTCTTGCCACCTCAAACTTCAAACGTAGCCTGGGAAAGTTGGTGTCCCAGCCAGGCTCCTTTCGCAGCCCTGCTCCGAAAGTGCGAACGTCTGCAGATAGCTGGCAGCCAGAAGGGGCTAGCCTGGAAAGCTGTTGCTCAGCCTCATCTGCCCATGGCACTGTTCGCATAAAGGCACAGAGAATGGGGCTGCTTGCTTATCTTGCCACTTGAAACTTCAAACGCATTATTGGAATGGTGGCGTCCCTGCCAGGCTCCTATCACAGCCCTGCTCCGAAAGTGCGAACGTCTGCAGATAGCTGGCAGCCAGAAGGGACTAGCGTGGAAAGCTGTTGCTCAGCCTCATCTGCCCATGGCACTGTTCGCATAGAGGCACAGAGAATGGGGCTGCTTGCTTATCTTGCCACTTGAAACTTCAAACGCATGCTGGGAATGGTGGTGTTCCTGCCAGGCTCCTATCACAGCCCTGCTCCGAAAGTGCGAACGTCTGCAGATAGCTGGCAGGCAGAAGGGGCTAGCCTGGAAAGCTGTTGCTCAGCCTCATCTGCCCATGGCAGTGCTCGCACAGAGGCACAGAGAATGGGGCTCCTTGCTTGTCTTGCCACCTCAAACTTCAAATGTAGCTTTTGAAAGATGGTGTACCTGCTAGGCTCCTATCACAGCCCTGCTCCGAAAGTGCGAACGTCTGCAGATAGCTGGCAGGCAGAAGGGGCTAGCCTGGAAAGCTGTTGCTCAGCCTCATCTGCCCATGGCAGTGCTCGCACAGAGGCACAGAGAATGGGGCTGCCTGCTTGTCTTGCCACCTCAAACTTCAAACATAGCCTGGGAAAGTTGGTGTCCCAGCCAGGCTCCTTTCGCAGCCCTGCTCCGAAAGTGCGAACGTCTGCAGATAGCTGGCAGCCAGAAGGGGCTAGCCTGGAAAGCTGTTGCTCAGCCTCATCTGCCCATGGCACTGTTCGCATAGAGGCACAGAGAATGGGGCTGCTTGCTTATCTTGCCACTTGAAACTTCAAACGCATGCTGGGAATGGTGGTGTCCCTGCCAGGCTCCTATCACAGCCCTGCTCCGAAAGTGCTAATGTCTGCAGATAGCTGGCAGGCAGAAGGGACTAGCGTGGAAAGCTGTTGCTCAGCCTCATCTGCCCATGGCAGTGCTCGCACAGAGGCACAGAGAATGGGGCTGCTTGCTTATCTTGCCACTTGACACTTCAAACTCATGCTGGGAATGGTGGTGTCCCTGCCAGGCTCCTATCACAGCCCTGCTCCGAAAGTGCGAACGTCTGCAGATAGCTGGCAGGCAGAAGGGGCTAGCCTGGAAAGCTGTTGCTCAGCCTCATCTGCCCATGGCACTGTTCGCATAGAGGCACAGAGAATGGGGCTGCTTGCTTGTCTTGCCACCTCAAACTTCAAACGTAGCCTGGGAAAGTTGGTGTCCCAGCCAGGCTCCTTTCGCAGCCCTGCTCCGAAAGTGCGAACGTCGGCAGATAGCTGGCAGCCAGAAGGGGCTAGCCTGGAAAGCTGTTGCTCAGCCTCATCTGCCCATGGCACTGTTCGCATAGAGGCACAGAGAATGAGGCTGCTTGCTTCTCTTGCCACTTGAAACTTCAAACGCATGCTGGGAAAGTTGGTGTCCCAGCCAGGCTCCTTTCGCAGCCCTGCTCCGAAATTGCGAACGTCTGCAGATAGCTGGCAGCCAGAAGGGGCTAGCCTGGAAAGCTGTTGCTCAGCGTCATCTGCCCATGGCAGTGCTCGCACAGAGGCACAGAGAAAGGGGCTGCTTGCTTGTCTTGCCACCTCAAACTTCAAACGTAGCCTGGGAAAGTTGGTGTCCCAGCCAGGCTCCTTTCGCAGCCCTGCTCCGAAAGTGCGAACGTCTGCAGATAGCTGGCAGCCAGAAGGGGCTAGCCTGGAAAGCTGTTGCTCAGCCTCATCTGCCCATGGCACTGTTCGCATAGAGGCACAGAGATTGGGGCTGCTTGCTTATCTTGCCACTTGAAACTTCAAACACATGCTGGGAATGGTGGTGTCCCTGCCAGGCTCCTATCACAGCCCTTCTCCGAAAGTGCGAACGTCTGCAGATAGCTGGCAGCCAGAAGGGGCTAGCCTGGAAAGCTGTTGCTCAGCCTCATCTGCCCATGGCAGTGCTCGCACAGAGGCACAGAGAATGGGGCTGCTTGCTTATCTTGCCACTTGAAACTTCAAACGCATGCTGGGAATGGTGGTGTCCCTGCCAGGCTCCTTTGGCAGCCCTGCTCCGAAAGTGCGAACGTCTGCAGATAGCTGGCAGCCAGAAGGGGCTAGCCTGGAAAGCTGTTGCTCAGCCTCATCTGCCCATGGCACTGTTCGCATAAAGGCACAGAGAATGGGGCTGCTTGCTTATCTTGCCACTTGAAACTTCAAACGCATTATTGGAATGGTGGCGTCCCTGCCAGGCTCCTATCACAGCCCTGCTCCGAAAGTGCGAACGTCTGCAGATAGCTGGCAGCCAGAAGGGACTAGCGTGGAAAGCTGTTGCTCAGCCTCATCTGCCCATGGCACTGTTCGCATAGAGGCACAGAGAATGGGGCTGCTTGCTTATCTTGCCACTTGAAACTTCAAACGCATGCTGGGAATGGTGGTGTTCCTGCCAGGCTCCTATCACAGCCCTGCTCCGAAAGTGCGAACGTCTGCAGATAGCTGGCAGGCAGAAGGGGCTAGCCTGGAAAGCTGTTGCTCAGCCTCATCTGCCCATGGCAGTGCTCGCACAGAGGCACAGAGAATGGGGCTCCTTGCTTGTCTTGCCACCTCAAACTTCAAATGTAGCTTTTGAAAGATGGTGTACCTGCTAGGCTCCTATCACAGCCCTGCTCCGAAAGTGCGAACGTCTGCAGATAGCTGGCAGGCAGAAGGGGCTAGCCTGGAAAGCTGTTGCTCAGCCTCATCTGCCCATGGCAGTGCTCGCACAGAGGCACAGAGAATGGGGCTGCCTGCTTGTCTTGCCACCTCAAACTTCAAACATAGCCTGGGAAAGTTGGTGTCCCAGCCAGGCTCCTTTCGCAGCCCTGCTCCGAAAGTGCGAACGTCTGCAGATAGCTGGCAGCCAGAAGGTGCTAGCCTGGAAAGCTGTTGCTCAGCCTCATCTGCCCATGGCACTGTTCGCATAGAGGCACAGAGAATGGGGCTGCTTGCTTATCTTGCCACTTGAAACTTCAAACGCATGCTGGGAATGGTGGTGTCCCTGCCAGGCTCCTATCACAGCCCTGCTCCGAAAGTGCTAATGTCTGCAGATAGCTGGCAGGCAGAAGGGACTAGCGTGGAAAGCTGTTGCTCAGCCTCATCTGCCCATGGCAGTGCTCGCACAGAGGCACAGAGAATGGGGCTGCTTGCTTATCTTGCCACTTGACACTTCAAACTCATGCTGGGAATGGTGGTGTCCCTGCCAGGCTCCTATCACAGCCCTGCTCCGAAAGTGCGAACGTCTGCAGATAGCTGGCAGGCAGAAGGGGCTAGCCTGGAAAGCTGTTGCTCAGCCTCATCTGCCCATGGCACTGTTCGCATAGAGGCACAGAGAATGGGGCTGCTTGCTTGTCTTGCCACCTCAAACTTCAAACGTAGCCTGGGAAAGTTGGTGTCCCAGCCAGGCTCCTTTCGCAGCCCTGCTCCGAAAGTGCGAACGTCTGCAGATAGCTGGCAGGCAGAAGGGGCTAGCCTGGAAAGCTGTTGCTCAGCCTCATCTGCCCATGGCACTGTTCGCATAGAGGCACAGAGAATGGGGCTGCTTGCTTCTCTTGCCACTTGAAACTTCAAACGCATGCTGGGAAAGTTGGTGTCCCTGCCAGGCTCCTTTCGCAGCCCTGCTCCGAAATTGCGAACGTCTGCAGATAGCTGGCAGCCAGAAGGGGCTAGCCTGGAAAGCTGTTGCTCAGCCTCATCTGCCCACGGCAGTGCTCGCACAGAGGCACAGAGAAAGGGGCTGCTTGCTTGTCTTGCCACCTGAAACTTCAAACGTAGCCTGGGAAAGTTGGTGTCCCAGCCAGGCTTCTTTCGCAGCCCTGCTCCGAAAGTGCGAACGTCTGCAGATAGCTGGCAGCCAGAAGGGGCTAGCCTGGAAAGCTGTTGCTCAGCCTCATCTGCCCATGGCAGTGCTCGCACAGAGGCACAGAGAAAGGGGCTGCTTGCTTGTCTTGCCACCTCAAACTTCAAACGTAGCCTGGGAAAGTTGGTGTCCCAGCCAGGCTCCTTTCGCAGCCCTGCTCCGAAAGTGCGAACGTCTGCAGATAGCTGGCAGCCAGAAGGGGCTAGCCTGGAAAGCTGTTGCTCAGCCTCATCTGCCCATGGCACTGTTCGCATAGAGGCACAGAGATTGGGGCTGCTTGCTTATCTTGCCACTTGAAACTTCAAACACATGCTGGGAATGGTGGTGTCCCTGCCAGGCTCCTATCACAGCCCTTCTCCGAAAGTGCGAACGTCTGCAGATAGCTGGCAGCCAGAAGGGGCTAGCCTGGAAAGCTGTTGCTCAGCCTCATCTGCCCATGGCAGTGCTCGCACAGAGGCACAGAGAATGGGGCTGCTTGCTTATCTTGCCACTTGAAACTTCAAACGCATGCTGGGAATGGTGGTGTCCCTGCCAGGCTCCTTTGGCAGCCCTGCTCCGAAAGTGCGAACGTCTGCAGATAGCTGGCAGCCAGAAGGGGCTAGCCTGGAAAGCTGTTGCTCAGCCTCATCTGCCCATGGCACTGTTCGCATAAAGGCACAGAGAATGGGGCTGCTTGCTTATCTTGCCACTTGAAACTTCAAACGCATTATTGGAATGGTGGTGTTCCTGCCAGGCTCCTATCACAGCCCTGCTCCGAAAGTGCGAACGTCTGCAGATAGCTGGCAGGCAGAAGGGGCTAGCCTGGAAAGCTGTTTCTCAGCCTCATCTGCCCATGGCAGTGCTCGCACAGAGGCACAGAGAATGGGGCTCCTTGTTTGTCTTGCCACCTCAAACTTCAAATGTAGCTTTTGAAAGATGGTGTACCTGCTAGGCTCCTATCACAGCCCTGCTCCGAAAGTGCGAACATCTGCAGATAGCTGGCAGCCAGAAGGGGCTAGCCTGGAAAGCTGTTGCTCAGCCTCATCTGCCCATGGCAGTGCTCGCACAGAGGCACAGAGAATGGGGCTGCCTGCTTGTCTTGCCACCTCAAACTTCAAACATAGCCTGGGAAAGTTGGTGTCCCAGCCAGGCTCCTTTCGCAGCCCTGCTCCGAAAGTGCGAACGTCTGCAGATAGCTGGCAGGCAGAAGGGGCTAGCCTGGAAAGCTGTTGCTCAGCCTCATCTGCCCATGGCACTGTTCGCATAGAGGCACAGAGAATGGGGCTGCTTGCTTATCTTGCCACTTGAAACTTCAAACGCATGCTGGGAATGGTGGTGTCCCTGCCAGGCTCCTATCACAGCCCTGCTCCGAAAGTGCTAATGTCTGCAGATAGCTGGCAGGCAGAAGGGGCTAGCCTGGAAAGCTGTTGCTCAGCCTCATCTGCCCATGGCAGTGCTCGCACAGAGGCACAGAGAATGGGGCTGCTTGCTTGTCTTGCCACCTCAAACTTCAATCATAGCCTGGGAAAGTTGGTGTCCCTGCCAGGCTCCTTTCGCAGCCCTGCTCCGAAAGTGCGAACGTCTGCAGATAGCTGGCAGGCAGAAGGGGCTAGCCTGGAAAGCTGTTGCTCAGCCTCATCTGCTCATGGCAGTGCTCGCACAGAGGCACAGAGAATGGGGCTGCTTGCTTGTCTTGCCACTTGAAACTTCAAACGCATGCTGGGAATGGTGGTGTCCCTGCCAGGCTCCTATCACAGCCCTGCTCCGAAAGTGCGAACGTCTGCAGATAGCTGGCAGGCAGAAGGGGCTAGCCTGCAAAGCTGTTGCTCAGCCTCATCTGCCCATGGCAGTGTTCGCACAGAGGCACAGAGAATGGGGCTGCTTGCTTGTCTTGCCACCTCAAACTTCAAACGTAGCCTGGGAAAGTTGGTGTCCCAGCCAGGCTCCTTTCGCAGCCCTGCTCCGAAAGTGCGAACGTCTGCAGATAGCTGGCAGCCAGAAGGGGTTAGCTTGGAAAGCTGTTGCTCAGCCTCATCTGCCCATGGCACTGTTCGCGTAGAGGCACAGAGTCTGGGGCTCCTTGCTTATCTTTCCACTTGAAACTTCAAACGCATGCTGGGAATGGTGGTGTCCCTGCCAGGCTCCTATCACAGCCCTGCTCCGCAAGTGCTAATGTCTGCAGATAGCTGGCAGCCAGAAGGGGCTATCCTGGAAATCTGTTTCTCAGCCTCATCTGCCCATGGCAGTGCTCGCACAGAGGCACAGAGAATGGGGCTGCTTGCTTGTCTTGCCACCTCAAACTTCAAACATAGTCTGGGAAAGTTGGTGTCCCTGCCAGCCTCCTTTCGCAGCCCTACTCCGAAAGTGCGAACGTCTGCAGATAGCTGGCAGCCAGAAGGGACTAGCCTGGAAAGCTGTTGCTCAGCCTCATCTGCCCATGGCACTGCTCGCACAGAGGCACAGAGAATGGGGCTGCTTGCTTATCTTGCCACTTGACACTTCAAACGCATGCTGGGAATGGTGGTGTCCCTGCCAGGCTCCTATCACAACCCTGCTCCGAAAGTGCGAACGTCTGCAGATAGCTGGCAGGCAGAAGAGGCTAGCCTGGAAAGCTGTTGCTCAGCCTCATCTGCCCATGGCACTGTTCGCATAGAGGCACAGACAATGGGGCTGCTTGCTTGTCTTGCCACCTCAAACTTCAAACGTAGCCTGGGAAAGTTGGTGTCCCAGCCAGGCTTCTTTCGCAGCCCTGCTCCGAAAGTGCGAACGTCTGCAGATAGCTGGCAGCCAGAAGGGGCTAGCCTGGAAAGCTGTTGCTCAGCCTCATCTGCCCATGGCAGTGCTCGCATAGAGGCACAGAGAATGGGGCTGCTTGCTTATCTTGCCACTTGAAACTTCAAACACATGCTGGGAATGGTGGTGTCCCTGCCAGGCTCCTATCACAGCCCTGCTCCGAAAGTGCGAACGTCTGCAGATAGCTGGCAGCCAGAAGGGGCTAAGCTGGAAAGCTGTTGCTCAGCCTCATCTGCCCATGGCAGTGCTCGCACAGAGGCACAGAGAATGGGGCTGCTTGCTTGTCTTGCCACCTCAAACTTCAAACGTAGCCTGGGAAAGTTGGTGTCCCAGCCAGGCTCCTTTCGCAGCCCTGCTCCGAAAGTGCGAACGTCTGCAGATAGCTGGCAGCCAGAAGGGGCTAGCCTGGAAAGCTGTTGCTCAGCCTCATCTGCCCATGGCAGTGCTCGCACAGAGGCACAGAGAATGGGGCTGCTTGCTTGTCTTGCCACCTCAAACTTCAAACGTAGCCTGGGAAAGTTGGTGTCCCAGCCAGGCTCCTTTCGCAGCCCTGCTCCGAAAGTGCGAACGTCTGCAAATAGCTGGCAGCCAGAAGGGGCTAGCCTGGAAAGCTGTTGCTCAGCCTCATCTGCCCATGGCACTGTTCGCATAGAGGCACAGAGAATGGGGCTGCTTGCTTCTCTTGCCACTTGAAACTTCAAACACATGCTGGGAAAGTTGGTGTCCCTGCCAGGATCCTTTCGCAGCCCTGCTACGAAATTGCGAACGTCTGCAGATAGCTAGCAGGCAGAAGGGGCTAGCCTGGAAAGCTGTTGCTCAGCCTCATCTGCCCATGGCAGTGCTCGCACAGAGGCACAGAGAATGGGGCTGCTTGCTTGTCTTGCCACCTCAAACTTCAAACGTAGCCTGGGAAAGTTGGTGTCCCAGCCAGGCTTCTTTCGCAGCCCTGCTCCGAAAGTGCGAACGTCTGCAGATAGCTGGCAGCCAGAAGGGGCTAGCCTGGAAAGCTGTTGCTCAGCCTCATCTGCCCATGGCACTGTTCGCATAGAGGCACAGAGAATGAGGCTGCTTGCTTCTCTTGCCACTTGAAACTTCAAACGCATGCTGGGAAAGTTGGTGTCCCAGCCAGGCTCCTTTCGCAGCCCTGCTCCGAAATTGCGAACGTCTGCAGATAGCTGGCAGCCAGAAGGGGCTAGCCTGGAAAGCTGTTGCTCAGCGTCATCTGCCCATGGCAGTGCTCGCACAGAGGCACAGAGAAAGGGGCTGCTTGCTTGTCTTGCCACCTCAAACTTCAAACGTAGCCTGGGAAAGTTGGTGTCCCAGCCAGGCTCCTTTCGCAGCCCTGCTCCGAAAGTGCGAACGTCTGCAGATAGCTGGCAGCCAGAAGGGGCTAGCCTGGAAAGCTGTTGCTCAGCCTCATCTGCCCATGGCACTGTTCGCATAGAGGCACAGAGATTGGGGCTGCTTGCTTATCTTGCCACTTGAAACTTCAAACACATGCTGGGAATGGTGGTGTCCCTGCCAGGCTCCTATCACAGCCCTTCTCCGAAAGTGCGAACGTCTGCAGATAGCTGGCAGCCAGAAGGGGCTAGCCTGGAAAGCTGTTGCTCAGCCTCATCTGCCCATGGCAGTGCTCGCACAGAGGCACAGAGAATGGGGCTGCTTGCTTATCTTGCCACTTGAAACTTCAAACGCATGCTGGGAATGGTGGTGTCCCTGCCAGGCTCCTTTCGCAGCCCTGCTCCGAAAGTGCGAACGTCTGCAGATAGCTGGCAGCCAGAAGGGGCTAGCCTGGAAAGCTGTTGCTCAGCCTCATCTGCCCATGGCACTGTTCGCATAAAGGCACAGAGAATGGGGCTGCTTGCTTATCTTGCCACTTGAAACTTCAAACGCATTATTGGAATGGTGGCGTCCCTGCCAGGCTCCTATCACAGCCCTGCTCCGAAAGTGCGAACGTCTGCAGATAGCTGGCAGCCAGAAGGGACTAGCGTGGAAAGCTGTTGCTCAGCCTCATCTGCCCATGGCACTGTTCGCATAGAGGCACAGAGAATGGGGCTGCTTGCTTATCTTGCCACTTGAAACTTCAAACGCATGCTGGGAATGGTGGTGTTCCTGCCAGGCTCCTATCACAGCCCTGCTCCGAAAGTGCGAACGTCTGCAGATAGCTGGCAGGCAGAAGGGGCTAGCCTGGAAAGCTGTTGCTCAGCCTCATCTGCCCATGGCAGTGCTCGCACAGAGGCACAGAGAATGGGGCTCCTTGCTTGTCTTGCCACCTCAAACTTCAAATGTAGCTTTTGAAAGATGGTGTACCTGCTAGGCTCCTATCACAGCCCTGCTCCGAAAGTGCGAACGTCTGCAGATAGCTGGCAGCCAGAAGGGGCTAGCCTGGAAAGCTGTTGCTCAGCCTCATCTGCCCATGGCAGTGCTCGCACAGAGGCACAGAGAATGGGGCTGCCTGCTTGTCTTGCCACCTCAAACTTCAAACATAGCCTGGGAAAGTTGGTGTCCCAGCCAGGCTCCTTTCGCAGCCCAGCTCCGAAAGTGCGAACGTCTGCAGATAGCTGGCAGGCAGAAGGGGCTAGCCTGGAAAACTGTTGCTCAGCCTCATCTGCCCATGGCACTGTTCGCATAGAGGCACAGAGAATGGGGCTGCTTGCTTATCTTGCCACTTGAAACTTCAAACGCATGCTGGGAATGGTGGTGTCCCTGCCAGGCTCCTATCACAGCCCTGCTCCGAAAGTGCTAATGTCTGCAGATAGCTGGCAGGCAGAAGGGGCTAGCCTGGAAAGCTGTTGCTCAGCCTCATCTGCCCATGGCAGTGCTCGCACAGAGGCACAGAGAATGGGGCTGCTTGCTTGTCTTGCCACCTCAAACTTCAAATGTAGCCTGGGAAAGTTGGTGTCCCAGCCAGGCTCCTTTCGCAGCCCTGCTCCGAAAGTGCGAACGTCTGCAGATAGCTGGCAGCCAGAAGGGGCTAGCCTGGAAAGCTGTTGCTCAGCCTCATCTGCTCATGGCAGTGCTCGCACAGAGGCACAGAGAATGGGGCTGCTTGCTTGTCTTGCCACTTGAAACTTCAAACGCATGCTGGGAATGGTGGTGTCCCTGCCAGGCTCCTATCACAGCCCTGCTCCGAAAGTGCGAACGTCTGCAGATAGCTGGCAGCCAGAAGGGGCTAGCCTGGAAAGCTGTTGCTCAGCCTCATCTGCCCATGGCACTGTTCGCACAGAGGCACAGAGAATGGGGCTGCTTGCTTGTCTTGCCACCTCAAACTTCAAACGTAGCCTGGGAAAGTTGGTGTCCCAGCCAGGCTCCTTTCGCAGCCCTGCTCCGAAAGTGCGAACGTCTGCAGATAGCTGGCAGCCAGAAGGGGTTAGCTTGGAAAGCTGTTGCTCAGCCTCATCTGCCCATGGCACTGTTCGCGTAGAGGCACAGAGACTGGGGCTCCTTGCTTATCTTTCCACTTGAAACTTCAAACGCATGCTGGGAATGGTGGTGTCCCTGCCAGGCTCCTATCACAGCCCTGCTCCGAAAGTGCTAATGTCTGCAGATAGCTGGCAGCCAGAAGGGGCTATCCTGGAAATCTGTTTCTCAGCCTCATCTGCCCATGGCAGTGCTCGCACAGAGGCACAGAGAATGGGGCTGCTTGCTTGTCTTGCCACCTCAAACTTCAAACATAGTCTGGGAAAGTTGGTGTCCCTGCCAGGCTCCTTTCGCAGCCCTACTCCGAAAGTGCGAACGTCTGCAGATAGCTGGCAGCCAGAAGGGACTAGCCTGGAAAGCTGTTGCTCAGCCTCATCTGCCCATGGCAGTGCTCGCACAGAGGCACAGAGAATGGGGCTGCTTGCTTATCTTGCCACTTGACACTTCAAACGCATGCTGGGAATGGTGGTGTCCCTGCCAGGCTCCTATCACAACCCTGCTCCGAAAGTGCGAACGTCTGCAGATAGCTGGCAGGCAGAAGAGGCTAGCCTGGAAAGCTGTTGCTCAGCCTCATCTGCCCATGGCACTGTTCGCATAGAGGCACAGAGAATGGGGCTGCTTGCTTATCTTGCCACTTGAAACTTCAAACGCATTATTGGAATGGTGGTGTCCCTGCCAGGCTCTTATCACAGCCCTGCTCCGAAAGTGCGAACGTCTGCAGATAGCTGGCAGCCAGAAGGGACTAGCGTGGAAAGCTGTTGCTCAGCCTCATCTGCCCATGGCACTGTTCGCATAGAGGCACAGAGAATGGGGCTGCTTGCTTGTCTTGCCACCTCAAACTTCAAACGTAGCCTGGGAAAGTTGGTGTCCCAGCCAGGCTCCTTTCGCAGCCCTGCTCCGAAAGTGCGAACGTCTGCAGATAGCTGGCAGGCAGAAGGGGCTAGCCTGGAAAGCTGTTGCTCAGCCTCATCTGCCCATGGCACTGTTCGCATAGAGGCACAGAGAATGGGGTTGCTTGCTTCTCTTGCCACTTGAAACTTCAAACGCATGCTGGGAAAGTTGGTGTCCCTGCCAGGCTCCTTTCGCAGCCCTGCTCCGAAATTGCGAACGTCTGCAGATAGCTGGCAGCCAGAAGGGGATAGCCTGGAAAGCTGTTGCTCAGCCTCATCTGCCCACGGCAGTGCTCGCACAGAGGCACAGAGAAAGGGGCTGCTTGCTTGTCTTGCCACCTGAAACTTCAAACGTAGCCTGGGAAAGTTGGTGTCCCAGCCAGGCTTCTTTCGCAGCCCTGCTCCGAAAGTGCGAACGTCTGCAGATAGCTAGCAGCCAGAAGGGGCTAGCCTGGAAAGCTGTTGCTCAGCCTCATCTGCCCATGGCAGTGCTCGCACAGAGGCACAGAGAATGGGGCTCCTTGCTTGTCTTGCCACCTCAAACTTCAAACGTAGCCTGGGAAAGTTGGTGTACCTGCTAGGCTCGTATCACAGCCCTGCTCCGAAAGTGCTAATGCCTGCAGATAGCTGGCAGCCAGAAGGGGCTAGCCTGGAAAGCTGTTTCTCAGCCTCATCTGCCCATGGCAGTGCTCGCACAGAGGCACAGAGAATGGGGCTGCTTGCTTGTCTTGCCACCTCAAACTTCAAACATAGCCTGGGAAAGTTGGTGTCCCAGCCAGGCTCCTTTCGCAGCCCTACTCCGAAAGTGCGAACGTCTGCAGATAGCTGGCAGCCAGAAGGGGCTAGCCTGGAAAGCTGTTGCTCAGCCTCATCTGCCCATGGCAGTGCTCGCACAGAGGCACAGAGAACGGGGCTGCTTGCTTATCTTGCCACTTGACACTTCAAACGCATGCTGGGAATGGTGGTGTCCCTGCCAGGCTCCTATCACAACCCTGCTCCGAAAGTGCGAACGTCTGCAGATAGCTGGCAGGCAGAAGAGTGTAGCCTGGAAAGCTGTTGCTCAGCCTCATCTGCCCATGGCACTGTTCGCATAGAGGCACAGAGAATGGGGCTGCTTGCTTATCTTGCCACTTGAAACTTCAAACGCGTGCTGGGAATGATGGTGTCCCTGCCAGGCTCCTATCACAGCCCTGCTCCGAAAGTGCGAACGTCTGCAGATAGCTGGCAGGCAGAAGGGGCTAGCCTGGAAAGCTGTTGCTCAGCCTCATCTGCCCATGGCAGTGCTGGCACAGAGGCACAGAGAATGGGGCTGCTTGCCTGTCTTGCCACCTCAAACTTCAAACGTAGCCTGGGAAAGTTGGTGTCCCAGCCAGGCTCCTTCCGCAGCCCTGCTCCTGAAAATGCGAACGTCTGCAGATAGCTGGCAGGCAGAAGGGGCTAGCCTGCAAAGCTGTTGCTCAGCCTCATCTGCCCATGGCACTGTTCGCATAGAGGCACAGAGAACGGGGCTGCTTGCTTATCTTGCCACTTGAAACTTCAAACGCATGCTATGAATGGTGGTGTCCCTGCCAGGCTCCTATCACAGCCCTGCTCCGAAAGTGCGAACGTCTGCAGATAGCTGGCAGCCAGAAGGGGCTAGCCTGGAAAGCTGTTGCTCAGCCTCATCTGCCCATGGCAGTGCTCGCACAGAGGCACAGAGAATGGGGCTCCTTGCTTGTCTTGCCACCTCAATCTTCAAACGTAGCCTGGGAAAGTTGGTGTCCCAGCCAGGCTCCTTTCGCAGCCCTGCTCCGAAAGTGCGAACGTCTGCAGATAGCTGGCAGCCAGAAGGTGCTAGCCTGGAAAGCTGTTGCTCAGCCTCATCTGCCCATGGCAGTGCTCGCATAGAGGCACAGAGAATGGGACTGCTTTCTTATCTTGCCACTTGAAACTTCAAACGCATGCTGGGAATGGTGGTGTCCCTGCCAGGCTCCTATCACAGCTCTGCTCCGAAAGTGCGAACGTCTGCAGATAGCTGGCAGCCAGAAGGGGCTAGCCTGGAAAGCTGTTGCTCAGCCTCATCTGCCCATGGCAGTGCTCGCACAGAGGCACAGAGAATGGGGCTCCTTGCTTGTCTTGCCACCTCAAACTTCAAATGTAGCTTTTGAAAGATGGTGTCCCTGCCAGGCTCCTTTCGCAGTCCTGCTCCGAAAGTGCGAACGTCTGCAGATAGCTGGCAGCCAGAAGGGGCTAGCCTGGAAAGCTGTTGCTCAGCCTCATCTGCTCATGGCAGTGCTCGCACAGAGGCACAGAGAATGGGGCTGCTTGCTTGTCTTGCCACCTCAAACTTCAAACGTAGCCTGGGAAAGTTGGTGTCCCAGCCAGGCTCCTTTCGCAGCCCTGCTCCGAAAGTGCGAACGTCTGCAGATAGCTGGCAGCCAGAAGGGGCTAGCCTGGAAAGCTGTTGCTCAGCCTCATCTGCCCATGGCAGTGCTCGCACAGAGGCACAGAGAATGGGGCTGCTTGCTTGTCTTGCCACCTCAAACTTCAAACGTAGCCTGGGAAAGTTGGTGTCCCAGCCAGGCTCCTTTCGCAGCCCTGCTCCGAAAGTGCGAACGTCTGCAAATAGCTGGCAGCCAGAAGGGGCTAGCCTGGAAAGCTGTTGCTCAGCCTCATCTGCCCATGGCACTGTTCGCATAGAGGCACAGAGAATGGGGCTGCTTGCTTCTCTTGCCACTTGAAACTTCAAACGCATGCTGGGAAAGTTGATGTCCCTGCCAGCATCCTTTCGCAGCCCTGCTACGAAAGTGCGAACGTCTGCAGATAGCTGGCAGGCAGAAGGGGCTAGCCTGGAAAGCTGTTGCTCAGCCTCATCTGCCCATGGCAGTGCTCGCACAGAGGCACAGAGAATGGGGCTGCTTGCTTGTCTTGCCACCTCAAACTTCAAACGTAGCCTGGGAAAGTTGGTGTCCCAGCCAGTCTTCTTTCGCAGCCCTGTTCCGAAAGTGCGAACGTCTGCAGATAGCTGGCAGCCAGAAGGGGCTAGCCTGGAAAGCTGTTGCTCAGCCTCATCTGCCCATGGCAGTGCTCGCACAGAGGCACAGAGAATGGGGCTGCTTGCTTCTCTTGCCACTTGAAACTTCAAACGCATGCTGGGAAAGTTGGTGTCCCAGCCAGGCTCCTTTCGCAGCCCTGCTCCGAAATTGCGAACGTCTGCAGATAGCTGGCAGCCAGAAGGGGCTAGCCTGGAAAGCTGTTGCTCAGCGTCATCTGCCCATGGCAGTGCTCGCACAGAGGCACAGAGAAAGGGGCTGCTTGCTTGTCTTGCCACCTCAAACTTCAAACGTAGCCTGGGAAAGTTGGTGTCCCAGCCAGGCTCCTTTCGCAGCCCTGCTCCGAAAGTGCGAACGTCTGCAGATAGCTGGCAGGCAGAAGGGGCTAGCCTGGAAAGCTGTTGCTCAGCCTCATCTGCCCATGGCACTGTTCGCATAGAGGCACAGAGAATGGGGCTGCTTGCTTATCTTGCCACTTGAAACTTCAAACGCATTATTGGAATGGTGGCGTCCCTGCCAGGCTCCTATCACAGCCCTGCTCCGAAAGTGCGAACGTCTGCAGATAGCTGGCAGCCAGAAGGGACTAGCGTGGAAAGCTGTTGTTCAGCCTCATCTGCCCATGGCACTGTTCGCATAGAGGCACAGAGAATGGGGCTGCTTGCTTATCTTGCCACTTGAAACTTCAAACGCATGCTGGGAATGGTGGTGTTCCTGACAGGCTCCTATCACAGCCCTGCTTCGAAAGTGCGAACGTCTGCAGATAGCTGGCAGGCAGAAGGGGCTAGCCTGGAAAGCTGTTGCTCAGCCTCATCTGCCCATGGCAGTGCTCGCACAGAGGCACAGAGAATGGGGCTCCTTGCTTGTCTTGCCACCTCAAACTTCAAATGTAGCTTTTGAAAGATGGTGTACCTGCTAGGCTCCTATCACAGCCCTGCTCCGAAAGTGCGAACGTCTGCAGATAGCTGGCAGCCAGAAGGGGCTAGCCTGGAAAGCTGTTGCTCAGCCTCATCTGCCCATGGCAGTGCTCGCACAGAGGCACAGAGAATGGGGCTGCTTGCTTGTCTTGCCACCTCAAACTTCAAACATAGCCTGGGAAAATTGGTGTCCCATCCAGGCTCCTTTCGCAGCCCTGCTCCGAAAGTGCGAACGTCTGCAGATAGCTGGCAGGCAGAAGGGGCTAGCCTGGAAAGCTGTTGCTCAGCCTCATCTGCCCATGGCACTGTTCGCATAGAGGCACAGAGAATGGGGCTGCTTGCTTATCTTGCCACTTGAAACTTCAAACGCATGCTGGGAATGGTGGTGTCCCTGCCAGGCTCCTATCACAGCCCTGCTCCGAAAGTGCTAATGTCTGCAGATAGCTGGCAGGCAGAAGGGGCTAGCCTGGAAAGCTGTTGCTCAGCCTCATCTGCCCATGGCAGTGCTCGCACAGAGGCACAGAGAATGGGGCTGCTTGCTTGTGTTGCCACCTCAAACTTCAAACGTAGCCTGGGAAAGTTGGTGTCCCTGCCAGGCTCCTTTCGCAGCCCTGCTCCGAAAGTGCGAACGTCTGCAGATAGCTGGCAGCCAGAAGGGGCTAGCCTGGAAAGCTGTTGCTCAGCCTCATCTGCTCATGGCAGTGCTCGCACAGAGGCACAGAGAATGGGGCTGCTTGCTTGTCTTGCCACTTGAAACTTCAAACGCATGCTGGGAATGGTGGTGTCCCTGCCAGGCTCCTATCACAGCCCTGCTCCGAAAGTGCGAACGTCTGCAGATAGCTGGCAGGCAGAAGGGGCTAGCCTGGAAAGCTGTTGCTCAGCCTCATCTGCCCATGGCAGTGTACGCACAGAGGCACAGAGAATGGGGCTGCTTGCTTGTCTTGCCACCTCAAACTTCAAACGTAGCCTGGGAAAGTTGGTGTCCCAGCCAGGCTCCTTTCGCAGCCCTGCTCCGAAAGTGCCAACGTCTGCAGATAGCTGGCAGCCAGAAGGGGTTAGCTTGGAAAGCTGTTGCTCAGCCTCATCTGCCCATGGCACTGTTCGCGTAGAGGCACAGAGACTGGGGCTCCTTGCTTATCTTTCCACTTGAAACTTCAAACGCATGCTGGGAATGGTGGTGTCCCTGCCAGGCTCCTATCACAGCCCTGCTCCGAAAGTGCTAATGTCTGCAGATAGCTAGCAGCCAGAAGGGGCTATCCTGGAAATCTGTTGCTCAGCCTCATCTGCCCATGGCAGTGCTCGCACAGAGGCACAGAGAATGGGGCTGCTTGCTTATCTTGCCACTTGACACTTCAAACGCATGCTGGGAATGGTGGTGTCCCTGCCAGGCTCCTATCACAACCCTGCTCCGAAAGTGCGAACGTCTGCAGATAGCTGGCAGGCAGAAGAGGCTAGCCTGGAAAGCTGTTGCTCAGCCTCATCTGCCCATGGCACTGTTCGCATAGAGGCACAGAGAATGGGGCTGCTTGCTTATCTTGCCACTTGAAACTTCAAACGCATTATTGGAATGGTGGTGTCCCTGCCAGGCTCTTATCACAGCCCTGCTCCGAAAGTGCGAACGTCTGCAGATAGCTGGCAGCCAGAAGGGACTAGCGTGGAAAGCTGTTCCTCAGCCTCATCTGCCCATGGCACTGTTCGCATAGAGGCACAGAGAATGGGGCTGCTTGCTTGTCTTGCCACCTCAAACTTCAAACGTAGCCTGGGAAAGTTGGTGTCCCAGCCAGGCTCCTTTCGCAGCCCTGCTCCGAAAGTGCGAACGTCTGCAGATAGCTGGCAGGCAGAAGGGGCTAGCCTGGAAAGCTGTTGCTCAGCCTCATCTGCCCATGGCACTGTTCGCATAGAGGCACAGAGAATGGGGTTGCTTGCTTCTCTTGCCACTTGAAACTTCAAACGCATGCTGGGAAAGTTGGTGTCCCTGCCAGGCTCCTTTCGCAGCCCTGCTCCGAAATTGCGAACGTCTGCAGATAGCTGGCAGCCAGAAGGGGATAGCCTGGAAAGCTGTTGCTCAGCCTCATCTGCCCACGGCAGTGCTCGCACAGAGGCACAGAGAAAGGGGCTGCTTGCTTGTCTTGCCACCTGAAACTTCAAACGTAGCCTGGGAAAGTTGGTGTCCCAGCCAGGCTTCTTTCGCAGCCCTGCTCCGAAAGTGCGAACGTCTGCAGATAGCTAGCAGCCAGAAGGGGCTAGCCTGGAAAGCTGTTGCTCAGCCTCATCTGCCCATGGCAGTGCTCGCACAGAGGCACAGAGAATGGGGCTCCTTGCTTGTCTTGCCACCTCAAACTTCAAACGTAGCCTGGGAAAGTTGGTGTACCTGCTAGGCTCGTATCACAGCCCTGCTCCGAAAGTGCTAATGCCTGCAGATAGCTGGCAGCCAGAAGGGGCTAGCCTGGAAAGCTGTTTCTCAGCCTCATCTGCCCATGGCAGTGCTCGCACAGAGGCACAGAGAATGGGGCTGCTTGCTTGTCTTGCCACCTCAAACTTCAAACATAGCCTGGGAAAGTTGGTGTCCCAGCCAGGCTCCTTTCGCAGCCCTACTCCGAAAGTGCGAACGTCTGCAGATAGCTGGCAGCCAGAAGGGGCTAGCCTGGAAAGCTGTTGCTCAGCCTCATCTGCCCATGGCAGTGCTCGCACAGAGGCACAGAGAACGGGGCTGCTTGCTTATCTTGCCACTTGACACTTCAAACGCATGCTGGGAATGGTGGTGTCCCTGCCAGGCTCCTATCACAACCCTGCTCCGAAAGTGCGAACGTCTGCAGATAGCTGGCAGGCAGAAGAGTCTAGCCTGGAAAGCTGTTGCTCAGCCTCATCTGCCCATGGCACTGTTCGCATAGAGGCACAGAGAATGGGGCTGCTTGCTTATCTTGCCACTTGAAACTTCAAACGCGTGCTGGGAATGATGGTGTCCCTGCCAGGCTCCTATCACAGCCCTGCTCCGAAAGTGCGAACGTCTGCAGATAGCTGGCAGGCAGAAGGGGCTAGCCTGGAAAGCTGTTGCTCAGCCTCATCTGCCCATGGCACTGTTCGCATAGAGGCACAGAGAATGGGGCTGCTTGCTTATCTTGCCACTTGAAACTTCAAACGCATGCTGGGAATGGTGGTGTCCCTGCCAGGCTCCTATCACAGCCCTGCTCCGAAAGTGCTAATGTCTGCAGATAGCTGGCAGGCAGAAGGGGCTAGCCTGGAAAGCTGTTGCTCAGCCTCATCTGCCCATGGCAGTGCTCGCACAGAGGCACAGAGAATGGGGCTGCTTGCTTGTGTTGCCACCTCAAACTTCAAACGTAGCCTGGGAAAGTTGGTGTCCCTGCCAGGCTCCTTTCGCAGCCCTGCTCCGAAAGTGCGAACGTCTGCAGATAGCTGGCAGCCAGAAGGGGCTAGCCTGGAAAGCTGTTGCTCAGCCTCATCTGCTCATGGCAGTGCTCGCACAGAGGCACAGAGAATGGGGCTGCTTGCTTGTCTTGCCACTTGAAACTTCAAACGCATGCTGGGAATGGTGGTGTCCCTGCCAGGCTCCTATCACAGCCCTGCTCCGAAAGTGCGAACGTCTGCAGATAGCTGGCAGGCAGAAGGGGCTAGCCTGGAAAGCTGTTGCTCAGCCTCATCTGCCCATGGCAGTGTACGCACAGAGGCACAGAGAATGGGGCTGCTTGCTTGTCTTGCCACCTCAAACTTCAAACGTAGCCTGGGAAAGTTGGTGTCCCAGCCAGGCTCCTTTCGCAGCCCTGCTCCGAAAGTGCCAACGTCTGCAGATAGCTGGCAGCCAGAAGGGGTTAGCTTGGAAAGCTGTTGCTCAGCCTCATCTGCCCATGGCACTGTTCGCGTAGAGGCACAGAGACTGGGGCTCCTTGCTTATCTTTCCACTTGAAACTTCAAACGCATGCTGGGAATGGTGGTGTCCCTGCCAGGCTCCTATCACAGCCCTGCTCCGAAAGTGCTAATGTCTGCAGATAGCTAGCAGCCAGAAGGGGCTATCCTGGAAATCTGTTGCTCAGCCTCATCTGCCCATGGCAGTGCTCGCACAGAGGCACAGAGAATGGGGCTGCTTGCTTATCTTGCCACTTGACACTTCAAACGCATGCTGGGAATGGTGGTGTCCCTGCCAGGCTCCTATCACAACCCTGCTCCGAAAGTGCGAACGTCTGCAGATAGCTGGCAGGCAGAAGAGGCTAGCCTGGAAAGCTGTTGCTCAGCCTCATCTGCCCATGGCACTGTTCGCATAGAGGCACAGAGAATGGGGCTGCTTGCTTATCTTGCCACTTGAAACTTCAAACGCATTATTGGAATGGTGGTGTCCCTGCCAGGCTCTTATCACAGCCCTGCTCCGAAAGTGCGAACGTCTGCAGATAGCTGGCAGCCAGAAGGGACTAGCGTGGAAAGCTGTTGCTCAGCCTCATCTGCCCATGGCACTGTTCGCATAGAGGCACAGAGAATGGGGCTGCTTGCTTGTCTTGCCACCTCAAACTTCAAACGTAGCCTGGGAAAGTTGGTGTCCCAGCCAGGCTCCTTTCGCAGCCCTGCTCCGAAAGTGCGAACGTCTGCAGATAGCTGGCAGGCAGAAGGGGCTAGCCTGGAAAGCTGTTGCTCAGCCTCATCTGCCCATGGCACTGTTCGCATAGAGGCACAGAGAATGGGGTTGCTTGCTTCTCTTGCCACTTGAAACTTCAAACGCATGCTGGGAAAGTTGGTGTCCCTGCCAGGCTCCTTTCGCAGCCCTGCTCCGAAATTGCGAACGTCTGCAGATAGCTGGCAGCCAGAAGGGGATAGCCTGGAAAGCTGTTGCTCAGCCTCATCTGCCCACGGCAGTGCTCGCACAGAGGCACAGAGAAAGGGGCTGCTTGCTTGTCTTGCCACCTGAAACTTCAAACGTAGCCTGGGAAAGTTGGTGTCCCAGCCAGGCTTCTTTCGCAGCCCTGCTCCGAAAGTGCGAACGTCTGCAGATAGCTAGCAGCCAGAAGGGGCTAGCCTGGAAAGCTGTTGCTCAGCCTCATCTGCCCATGGCAGTGCTCGCACAGAGGCACAGAGAATGGGGCTCCTTGCTTGTCTTGCCACCTCAAACTTCAAACGTAGCCTGGGAAAGTTGGTGTACCTGCTAGGCTCGTATCACAGCCCTGCTCCGAAAGTGCTAATGCCTGCAGATAGCTGGCAGCCAGAAGGGGCTAGCCTGGAAAGCTGTTTCTCAGCCTCATCTGCCCATGGCAGTGCTCGCACAGAGGCACAGAGAATGGGGCTGCTTGCTTGTCTTGCCACCTCAAACTTCAAACATAGCCTGGGAAAGTTGGTGTCCCAGCCAGGCTCCTTTCGCAGCCCTACTCCGAAAGTGCGAACGTCTGCAGATAGCTGGCAGCCAGAAGGGGCTAGCCTGGAAAGCTGTTGCTCAGCCTCATCTGCCCATGGCAGTGCTCGCACAGAGGCACAGAGAACGGGGCTGCTTGCTTATCTTGCCACTTGACACTTCAAACGCATGCTGGGAATGGTGGTGTCCCTGCCAGGCTCCTATCACAACCCTGCTCCGAAAGTGCGAACGTCTGCAGATAGCTGGCAGGCAGAAGAGTCTAGCCTGGAAAGCTGTTGCTCAGCCTCATCTGCCCATGGCACTGTTCGCATAGAGGCACAGAGAATGGGGCTGCTTGCTTATCTTGCCACTTGAAACTTCAAACGCGTGCTGGGAATGATGGTGTCCCTGCCAGGCTCCTATCACAGCCCTGCTCCGAAAGTGCGAACGTCTGCAGATAGCTGGCAGGCAGAAGGGGCTAGCCTGGAAAGCTGTTGCTCAGCCTCATCTGCCCATGGCAGTGCTGGCACAGAGGCACAGAGAATGGGGCTGCTTGCCTGTCTTGCCACCTCAAACTTCAAACGTAGCCTGGGAAAGTTGGTGTCCCAGCCAGGCTCCTTCCGCAGCCCTGCTCCTGAAAATGCGAACGTCTGCAGATAGCTGGCAGGCAGAAGGGGCTAGCCTGCAAAGCTGTTGCTCAGCCTCATCTGCCCATGGCACTGTTCGCATAGAGGCACAGAGAACGGGGCTGCTTGCTTATCTTGCCACTTGAAACTTCAAACGCATGCTATGAATGGTGGTGTCCCTGCCAGGCTCCTATCACAGCCCTGCTCCGAAAGTGCGAACGTCTGCAGATAGCTGGCAGCCAGAAGGGGCTAGCCTGGAAAGCTGTTGCTCAGCCTCATCTGCCCATGGCAGTGCTCGCACAGAGGCACAGAGAATGGGGCTCCTTGCTTGTCTTGCCACCTCAATCTTCAAACGTAGCCTGGGAAAGTTGGTGTCCCAGCCAGGCTCCTTTCGCAGCCCTGCTCCGAAAGTGCGAACGTCTGCAGATAGCTGGCAGCCAGAAGGTGCTAGCCTGGAAAGCTGTTGCTCAGCCTCATCTGCCCATGGCAGTGCTCGCATAGAGGCACAGAGAATGGGACTGCTGTCTTATCTTGCCACTTGAAACTTCAAACGCATGCTGGGAATGGTGGTGTCCCTGCCAGGCTCCTATCACAGCTCTGCTCCGAAAGTGCGAACGTCTGCAGATAGCTGGCAGGCAGAAGGGGCTAGCCTGGAAAGCTGTTGCTCAGCCTCATCTGCCCATGGCAGTGCTCGCACAGAGGCACAGAGAATGGGGCTCCTTGCTTGTCTTGCCACCTCAAACTTCAAATGTAGCTTTTGAAAGATGGTGTCCCTGCCAGGCTCCTTTCGCAGTCCTGCTCCGAAAGTGCGAACGTCTGCAGATAGCTGGCAGCCAGAAGGGGCTAGCCTGGAAAGCTGTTGCTCAGCCTCATCTGCTCATGGCAGTGCTCGCACAGAGGCACAGAGAATGGGGCTGCTTGCTTGTCTTGCCACCTCAAACTTCAAACGTAGCCTGGGAAAGTTGGTGTCCCAGCCAGGCTCCTTTCGCAGCCCTGCTCCGAAAGTGCGAACGTCTGCAGATAGCTGGCAGCCAGAAGGGGCTAGCCTGGAAAGCTGTTGCTCAGCCTCATCTGCCCATGGCAGTGCTCGCACAGAGGCACAGAGAATGGGGCTGCTTGCTTGTCTTGCCACCTCAAACTTCAAACGTAGCCTGGGAAAGTTGGTGTCCCAGCCAGGCTCCTTTCGCAGCCCTGCTCCGAAAGTGCGAACGTCTGCAAATAGCTGGCAGCCAGAAGGGGCTAGCCTGGAAAGCTGTTGCTCAGCCTCATCTGCCCATGGCACTGTTCGCATAGAGGCACAGAGAATGGGGCTGCTTGCTTCTCTTGCCACTTGAAACTTCAAACGCATGCTGGGAAAGTTGATGTCCCTGCCAGCATCCTTTCGCAGCCCTGCTACGAAAGTGCGAACGTCTGCAGATAGCTGGCAGGCAGAAGGGGCTAGCCTGGAAAGCTGTTGCTCAGCCTCATCTGCCCATGGCAGTGCTCGCACAGAGGCACAGAGAATGGGGCTGCTTGCTTGTCTTGCCACCTCAAACTTCAAACGTAGCCTGGGAAAGTTGGTGTCCCAGCCAGTCTTCTTTCGCAGCCCTGTTCCGAAAGTGCGAACGTCTGCAGATAGCTGGCAGCCAGAAGGGGCTAGCCTGGAAAGCTGTTGCTCAGCCTCATCTGCCCATGGCACTGTTCGCATAGAGGCACAGAGAATGAGGCTGCTTGCTTCTCTTGCCACTTGAAACTTCAAACGCATGCTGGGAAAGTTGGTGTCCCAGCCAGGCTCCTTTCGCAGCCCTGCTCCGAAATTGCGAACGTCTGCAGATAGCTGGCAGGCAGAAGGGGCTAGCCTGGAAAGCTGTTGCTCAGCGTCATCTGCCCATGGCAGTGCTCGCACAGAGGCACAGAGAAAGGGGCTGCTTGCTTGTCTTGCCACCTCAAACTTCAAACGTAGCCTGGGAAAGTTGGTGTCCCAGCCAGGCTCCTTTCGCAGCCCTGCTCCGAAAGTGCGAACGTCTGCAGATAGCTGGCAGGCAGAAGGGGCTAGCCTGGAAAGCTGTTGCTCAGCCTCATCTGCCCATGGCACTGTTCGCATAGAGGCACAGAGAATGGGGCTGCTTGCTTATCTTGCCACTTGAAACTTCAAACGCATTATTGGAATGGTGGCGTCCCTGCCAGGCTCCTATCACAGCCCTGCTCCGAAAGTGCGAACGTCTGCAGATAGCTGGCAGCCAGAAGGGACTAGCGTGGAAAGCTGTTGTTCAGCCTCATCTGCCCATGGCACTGTTCGCATAGAGGCACAGAGAATGGGGCTGCTTGCTTATCTTGCCACTTGAAACTTCAAACGCATGCTGGGAATGGTGGTGTTCCTGACAGGCTCCTATCACAGCCCTGCTTCGAAAGTGCGAACGTCTGCAGATAGCTGGCAGGCAGAAGGGGCTAGCCTGGAAAGCTGTTGCTCAGCCTCATCTGCCCATGGCAGTGCTCGCACAGAGGCACAGAGAATGGGGCTCCTTGCTTGTCTTGCCACCTCAAACTTCAAATGTAGCTTTTGAAAGATGGTGTACCTGCTAGGCTCCTATCACAGCCCTGCTACGAAAGTGCGAACGTCTGCAGATAGCTGGCAGCCAGAAGGGGCTAGCCTGGAAAGCTGTTGCTCAGCCTCATCTGCCCATGGCAGTGCTCGCACAGAGGCACAGAGAATCGGGCTGCTTGCTTGTCTTGCCACCTCAAACTTCAAACATAGCCTGGGAAAATTGGTGTCCCATCCAGGCTCCTTTCGCAGCCCTGCTCCGAAAGTGCGAACGTCTGCAGATAGCTGGCAGGCAGAAGGGGCTAGCCTGGAAAGCTGTTGCTCAGCCTCATCTGCCCATGGCACTGTTCGCATAGAGGCACAGAGAATGGGGCTGCTTGCTTATCTTGCCACTTGAAACTTCAAACGCATGCTGGGAATGGTGGTGTCCCTGCCAGGCTCCTATCACAGCCCTGCTCCGAAAGTGCTAATGTCTGCAGATAGCTGGCAGGCAGAAGGGGCTAGCCTGGAAAGCTGTTGCTCAGCCTCATCTGCCCATGGCAGTGCTCGCACAGAGGCACAGAGAATGGGGCTGCTTGCTTGTCTTGCCACCTCAAACTTCAAACGTAGCCTGGGAAAGTTGGTGTCCCTGCCAGGCTCCTTTCGCAGCCCTGCTCCGAAAGTGCGAACGTCTGCAGATAGCTGGCAGCCAGAAGGGGCTAGCCTGGAAAGCTGTTGCTCAGCCTCATCTGCTCATGGCAGTGCTCGCACAGAGGCACAGAGAATGGGGCTGCTTGCTTGTCTTGCCACTTGAAACTTCAAACGCATGCTGGGAATGGTGGTGTCCCTGCCAGGCTCCTATCACAGCCCTGCTCCGAAAGTGCGAACGTCTGCAGATAGCTGGCAGGCAGAAGGGGCTAGCCTGGAAAGCTGTTGCTCAGCCTCATCTGCCCATGGCAGTGTACGCACAGAGGCACAGAGAATGGGGCTGCTTGCTTGTCTTGCCACCTCAAACTTCAAACGTAGCCTGGGAAAGTTGGTGTCCCTGCCAGGCTCCTTTCGCAGCCCTGCTCCGAAAGTGCCAACGTCTGCAGATAGCTGGCAGCCAGAAGGGGTTAGCTTGGAAAGCTGTTGCTCAGCCTCATCTGCCCATGGCACTGTTCGCGTAGAGGCACAGAGACTGGGGCTCCTTGCTTATCTTTCCACTTGAAACTTCAAACGCATGCTGGGAATGGTGGTGTCCCTGCCAGGCTCCTATCACAGCCCTGCTCCGAAAGTGCTAATGTCTGCAGATAGCTAGCAGCCAGAAGGGGCTATCCTGGAAATCTGTTGCTCAGCCTCATCTGCCCATGGCAGTGCTCGCACAGAGGCACAGAGAATGGGGCTGCTTGCTTGTCTTGCCACCTCAAACTTCAAACATAGTCTGGGAAAGTTGGTGTCCCTGCCAGGCTCCTTTCGCAGCCCTACTCCGAAAGTGCGAACGTCTGCAGATAGCTGGCAGCCAGAAGGGACTAGCCTGGAAAGCTGTTGCTCAGCCTCATCTGCCCATGGCAGTGCTCGCACAGAGGCACAGAGAATGGGGCTGCTTGCTTATCTTGCCACTTGAAACTTCAAACGCATGCTGGGAATGGTGGTGTCCCTGCCAGGCTCCTATCACAACCCTGCTCCGAAAGTGCGAACGTCTGCAGATAGCTGGCAGGCAGAAGAGGCTAGCCTGGAAAGCTGTTGCTCAGCCTCATCTGCCCATGGCACTGTTCGCATAGAGGCACAGAGAATGGGGCTGCTTGCTTATCTTGCCACTTGAAACTTCAAACACATGCTGGGAATGGTGGTGTCCCTGCCAGGCTCCTATCACAGCCCTGCTCCGAAAGTGCGAACGTCTGCAGATAGCTGGCAGCCAGAAGGGGCTAGCCTGGAAAGCTGTTGCTCAGCCTCATCTGCCCATGGCACTGTTCGCATAGAGGCACAGAGAATGGGGCTGCTTGCTTGTCTTGCCACCTCAAACTTCAAACGTAGCCTGGGAAAGTTGGTGTCCCAGCCAGGCTCCTTTCGCAGCCCTGCTCCGAAAGTGCGAACGTCTGCAGATAGCTGGCAGGCAGAAGGGGCTAGCCTGGAAAGCTGTTGCTCAGCCTCATCTGCCCATGGCACTGTTCGCATAGAGGCACAGAGAATGGGGCTGCTTGCTTATCTTGCCACTTGAAACTTCAAACGCATTATTGGAATGGTGGCGTCCCTGCCAGGCTCCTATCACAGCCCTGCTCCGAAAGTGCGAACGTCTGCAGATAGCTGGCAGCCAGAAGGGGCTAGCCTGGAAAGCTGTTGCTCAGCCTCATCTGCCCACGGCAGTGCTCGCACAGAGGCACAGAGAAAGGGGCTGCTTGCTTGTCTTGCCACCTGAAACTTCAAATGTAGCCTGGGAAAGTTGGTGTCCCAGCCAGGCTTCTTTCGCAGCCCTGCTCCGAAAGTGCGAACGTCTGCAGATAGCTGGCAGCCAGAAGGGGCTAGCCTGGAAAGCTGTTGCTCAGCCTCATCTGCCCATGGCAGTGCTCGCATAGAGGCACAGAGAATGGGGCTACTTGCTTATCTTGCCACTTGAAACTTCAAACACATGCTGGGAATGGTGGTGTCCCTGCCAGGCTCCTATCACAGCCCTGCTCCGAAAGTAAGAACGTCTGCAGATAGCTGGCAGCCAGAAGGGGCTAGCCTGGAAAGCTGTTGCTCAGCCTCATCTGCCCATGGCAGTGCTCGCACAGAGGCACAGAGAATGGGGCTGCTTGCTTGTCTTGCCACCTCAAACTTCAAACGTAGCCTGGGAAAGTTGGTGTCCCTGCCAGGCTCCTTTCGCAGCCCTGCTCCGAAAGTGCGAACGTCTGCAGATAGCTGGCAGCCAGAAGGGGCTAGCCTGGAAAGCTGTTGCTCAGCCTCATCTGCCCATGGCACTGTTCGCATAGAGGTACAGAGAATGGGGCTGCTTGCTTATCTTGCCACTTGAAACTTCAAACGCATTATTGGAATGGTGGCGTCCCTGCCAGGCTCCTATCACAGCCCTGCTCCGAAAGTGCGAACGTCTGCAGATAGCTGGCAGCCAGAAGGGACTAGCGTGGAAAGCTGTTGCTCAGCCTCATCTGCCCATGGCACTGTTCGCATAGAGGCACAGAGAATGGGGCTGCTTGCTTATCTTGCCACTTGAAACTTCAAACGCATGCTGGGAATGGTGGTGTCCCTGCCAGGCTCCTATCACAGCCCTGCTCCGAAAGTGCGAACGTCTGCAGATAGCTGGCAGGCAGAAGGGGCTAGCCTGGAAAGCTGTTGCTCAGCCTCATCTGACCATGGCAGTGCTCGCACAGAGGCACAGAGAATGGGGCTCCTTGCTTGTCTTGCCACCTCAAACTTCAAATGTAGCTTTTGAAAGATGGTGTATCTGCTAGGCTCCTATCACAGCCCTGCTCCGAAAGTGCGAACGTCTGCAGATAGCTGGCAGCCAGAAGGGGCTAGCCTGGAAAGCTGTTGCTCAGCCTCATCTGCCCATGGCAGTGCTCGCACAGAGGCACAGAGAATGGGGCTGCTTGCTTGTCTTGCCACCTCAAACTTCAAACATAGCCTGGGAAAGTTGGTGTCCCAGCCAGGCTCCTTTCGCAGCCCTGCTCCGAAAGTGCGAACGTCTGCAGAT
This sequence comes from Opisthocomus hoazin, assembly GCF_030867145.1. Lineage (NCBI taxonomy): Eukaryota > Metazoa > Chordata > Aves > Opisthocomiformes > Opisthocomidae > Opisthocomus > Opisthocomus hoazin. The sequence goes on from NC_134426.1 coordinate 13,083,071, forward strand.
AGCCGGCAGGCAGAAGGGGCTAGCCTGGAAAGCTGTTGCTCAGCCTCATCTGCCCATGGCACTGTTCGCATAGAGGCACAGAGAATGGGGCTGCTTGCTTATCTTGCCACTTGAAACTTCAAACGCATGCTGGGAATGGTGGTGTCCCTGCCAGGCTCCTATCACAACCCTGCTCCGAAAGTGCTAATGTCTGCAGATAGCTGGCAGGCAGAAGGGGCTAGCCTGGAAAGCTGTTGCTCAGCCTCATCTGCCCATGGCAGTGTTCGCACAGAGGCACAGAGAATGGGGCTGCTTGCTTGTCTTGCCACCTCAAACTTCAAACGTAGCCTGGGAAAGTTGGTGTCCCAGCCAGGCTCCTTTCGCAGCCCTGCTCCGAAAGTGCGAACGTCTGCAGATAGCTGGCAGCCAGAAGGGGTTAGCTTGGAAAGCTGTTGCTCAGCCTCATCTGCCCATGGCACTGTTCGCGTAGAGGCACAGAGACTGGGGCTCCTTGCTTATCTTTCCACTTGAAACTTCAAACGCATGCTGGGAATGGTGGTGTCCCTGCCAGGCTCCTATCACAGCCCTGCTCCGAAAGTGCTAATGTCTGCAGATAGCTGGCAGCCAGAAGGGGCTATCCTGGAAATCTGTTTCTCAGCCTCATCTGCCCATGGCAGTGCTCGCACAGAGGCACAGAGAATGGGGCTGCTTGCTTGTCTTGCCACCTCAAACTTCAAACATAGTCTGGGAAAGTTGGTGTCCCTGCCAGGCTCCTTTCGCAGCCCTACTCCGAAAGTGCGAACGTCTGCAGATAGCTGGCAGCCAGAAGGGACTAGCCTGGAAAGCTGTTGCTCAGCCTCATCTGCCCATGGCAGTGCTCGCACAGAGGCACAGAGAATGGGGCTGCTTGCTTATCTTGCCACTTGACACTTCAAACGCATGCTGGGAATGGTGGTGTCCCTGCCAGGCTCCTATCACAACCCTGCTCCGAAAGTGCGAACGTCTGCAGATAGCTGGCAGGCAGAAGAGGCTAGCCTGGAAAGCTGTTGCTCAGCCTCATCTGCCCATGGCAGTGCTCGCACAGAGGCACAGAGAATGGGGCTGCTTGCTTATCTTGCCACTTGAAACTTCAAACGCATTATTGGAATGGTGGTGTCCCTGCCAGGCTCCTATCACAGCCCTGCTCCGAAAGTGCGAACGTCTGCAGATAGCTGGCAGCCAGAAGGGGCTAGCCTGGAAAGCTGTTGCTCAGCCTCATCTGCCCATGGCACTGTTCGCATAGAGGCACAGAGAATGGGGCTGCTTGCTTATCTTGCCACTTGAAACTTCAAACGCATGCTGGGAAAGTTGGTGTCCCTGCCAGGCTCCTTTCGCAGCCCTGCTCCGAAATTGCGAACGTCTGCAGATAGCTGGCAGCCAGAAGGGGCTAGCCTGGAAAGCTGTTGCTCAGCCTCATCTGCCCATGGCAGTGCTCGCACAGAGGCACAGAGAAAGGGGCTGCTTGCTTGTCTTGCCACCTGAAACTTCAAACGTAGCCTGGGAAAGTTGGTGTCCCAGCCAGGCTTCTTTCGCAGCCCTGCTCCGAAAGTGCGAACGTCTGCAGATAGCTGGCAGCCAGAAGGGGCTAGCCTGGAAAGCTGTTGCTCAGCCTCATCTGCCCATGGCAGTGCTCGCATAGAGGCACAGAGAATGGGGCTGCTTGCTTATCTTGCCACTTGAAACTTCAAACACATGCTGGGAATGGTGGTGTCCCTGCCAGGCTCCTATCACAGCCCTGCTCCGAAAGTGCGAACGTCTGCAGATAGCTGGCAGCCAGAAGGGGCTAGCCTGGAAAGCTGTTGCTCAGCCTCATCTGCCCATGGCAGTGCTCGCACAGAGGCACAGAGAATGGGGCTGCTTGCTTGTCTTGCCACCTCAAACTTCAAACGTAGCCTGGGAAAGTTGGTGTCCCTGCCAGGCTCCTTTCGCAGCCCTGCTCCGAAAGTGCGAACGTCTGCAGATAGCTTGAGGCCAGAAGGGGCTAGCCTGGAAAGCTGTTGCTCAGCCTCATCTGCCCATGGCACTGTTCGCATAGAGGCACAGAGAATGGGGCTGCTTGCTTATCTTGCCACTTGAAACTTCAAACACATGCTGGGAATGGTGGTGTCCCTGCCAGGCTCCTATCACAGCCCTGCTCCGAAAGTGCGAACGTCTGCAGATAGCTGGCAGCCAGAAGGGGCTAGCCTGGAAAGCTGTTGCTCAGCCTCATCTGCCCATGGCACTGTTCGCATAGAGGCACAGAGAATGGGGCTGCTTGCTTGTCTTGCCACCTCAAACTTCAAACGTAGCCTGGGAAAGTTGGTGTCCCAGCCAGGCTCCTTTCGCAGCCCTGCTCCGAAAGTGCGAACGTCTGCAGATAGCTGGCAGGCAGAAGGGGCTAGCCTGGAAAGCTGTTGCTCAGCCTCATCTGCCCATGGCACTGTTCGCATAGAGGCACAGAGAATGGGGCTGCTTGCTTATCTTGCCACTTGAAACTTCAAACGCATTATTGGAATGGTGGCGTCCCTGCCAGGCTCCTATCACAGCCCTGCTCCGAAAGTGCGAACGTCTGCAGATAGCTGGCAGCCAGAAGGGGCTAGCCTGGAAAGCTGTTGCTCAGCCTCATCTGCCCACGGCAGTGCTCGCACAGAGGCACAGAGAAAGGGGCTGCTTGCTTGTCTTGCCACCTGAAACTTCAAATGTAGCCTGGGAAAGTTGGTGTCCCAGCCAGGCTTCTTTCGCAGCCCTGCTCCGAAAGTGCGAACGTCTGCAGATAGCTGGCAGCCAGAAGGGGCTAGCCTGGAAAGCTGTTGCTCAGCCTCATCTGCCCATGGCAGTGCTCGCATAGAGGCACAGAGAATGGGGCTACTTGCTTATCTTGCCACTTGAAACTTCAAACACATGCTGGGAATGGTGGTGTCCCTGCCAGGCTCCTATCACAGCCCTGCTCCGAAAGTAAGAACGTCTGCAGATAGCTGGCAGCCAGAAGGGGCTAGCCTGGAAAGCTGTTGCTCAGCCTCATCTGCCCATGGCAGTGCTCGCACAGAGGCACAGAGAATGGGGCTGCTTGCTTGTCTTGCCACCTCAAACTTCAAACGTAGCCTGGGAAAGTTGGTGTCCCTGCCAGGCTCCTTTCGCAGCCCTGCTCCGAAAGTGCGAACGTCTGCAGATAGCTGGCAGCCAGAAGGGGCTAGCCTGGAAAGCTGTTGCTCAGCCTCATCTGCCCATGGCACTGTTCGCATAGAGGTACAGAGAATGGGGCTGCTTGCTTATCTTGCCACTTGAAACTTCAAACGCATTATTGGAATGGTGGCGTCCCTGCCAGGCTCCTATCACAGCCCTGCTCCGAAAGTGCGAACGTCTGCAGATAGCTGGCAGCCAGAAGGGACTAGCGTGGAAAGCTGTTGCTCAGCCTCATCTGCCCATGGCACTGTTCGCATAGAGGCACAGAGAATGGGGCTGCTTGCTTATCTTGCCACTTGAAACTTCAAACGCATGCTGGGAATGGTGGTGTCCCTGCCAGGCTCCTATCACAGCCCTGCTCCGAAAGTGCGAACGTCTGCAGATAGCTGGCAGGCAGAAGGGGCTAGCCTGGAAAGCTGTTGCTCAGCCTCATCTGACCATGGCAGTGCTCGCACAGAGGCACAGAGAATGGGGCTCCTTGCTTGTCTTGCCACCTCAAACTTCAAATGTAGCTTTTGAAAGATGGTGTATCTGCTAGGCTCCTATCACAGCCCTGCTCCGAAAGTGCGAACGTCTGCAGATAGCTGGCAGCCAGAAGGGGCTAGCCTGGAAAGCTGTTGCTCAGCCTCATCTGCCCATGGCAGTGCTCGCACAGAGGCACAGAGAATGGGGCTGCTTGCTTGTCTTGCCACCTCAAACTTCAAACATAGCCTGGGAAAGTTGGTGTCCCAGCCAGGCTCCTTTCGCAGCCCTGCTCCGAAAGTGCGAACGTCTGCAGATAGCCGGCAGGCAGAAGGGGCTAGCCTGGAAAGCTGTTGCTCAGCCTCATCTGCCCATGGCACTGTTCGCATAGAGGCACAGAGAATGGGGCTGCTTGCTTATCTTGCCACTTGAAACTTCAAACGCATGCTGGGAATGGTGGTGTCCCTGCCAGGCTCCTATCACAACCCTGCTCCGAAAGTGCTAATGTCTGCAGATAGCTGGCAGGCAGAAGGGGCTAGCCTGGAAAGCTGTTGCTCAGCCTCATCTGCCCATGGCAGTGTTCGCACAGAGGCACAGAGAATGGGGCTGCTTGCTTGTCTTGCCACCTCAAACTTCAAACGTAGCCTGGGAAAGTTGGTGTCCCAGCCAGGCTCCTTTCGCAGCCCTGCTCCGAAAGTGCGAACGTCTGCAGATAGCTGGCAGCCAGAAGGGGTTAGCTTGGAAAGCTGTTGCTCAGCCTCATCTGCCCATGGCACTGTTCGCGTAGAGGCACAGAGACTGGGGCTCCTTGCTTATCTTTCCACTTGAAACTTCAAACGCATGCTGGGAATGGTGGTGTCCCTGCCAGGCTCCTATCACAGCCCTGCTCCGAAAGTGCTAATGTCTGCAGATAGCTGGCAGCCAGAAGGGGCTATCCTGGAAATCTGTTTCTCAGCCTCATCTGCCCATGGCAGTGCTCGCACAGAGGCACAGAGAATGGGGCTGCTTGCTTGTCTTGCCACCTCAAACTTCAAACATAGTCTGGGAAAGTTGGTGTCCCTGCCAGGCTCCTTTCGCAGCCCTACTCCGAAAGTGCGAACGTCTGCAGATAGCTGGCAGCCAGAAGGGACTAGCCTGGAAAGCTGTTGCTCAGCCTCATCTGCCCATGGCAGTGCTCGCACAGAGGCACAGAGAATGGGGCTGCTTGCTTATCTTGCCACTTGACACTTCAAACGCATGCTGGGAATGGTGGTGTCCCTGCCAGGCTCCTATCACAACCCTGCTCCGAAAGTGCGAACGTCTGCAGATAGCTGGCAGGCAGAAGAGGCTAGCCTGGAAAGCTGTTGCTCAGCCTCATCTGCCCATGGCAGTGCTCGCACAGAGGCACAGAGAATGGGGCTGCTTGCTTATCTTGCCACTTGAAACTTCAAACGCATTATTGGAATGGTGGTGTCCCTGCCAGGCTCCTATCACAGCCCTGCTCCGAAAGTGCGAACGTCTGCAGATAGCTGGCAGCCAGAAGGGGCTAGCCTGGAAAGCTGTTGCTCAGCCTCATCTGCCCATGGCACTGTTCGCATAGAGGCACAGAGAATGGGGCTGCTTGCTTATCTTGCCACTTGAAACTTCAAACGCATGCTGGGAAAGTTGGTGTCCCTGCCAGGCTCCTTTCGCAGCCCTGCTCCGAAATTGCGAACGTCTGCAGATAGCTGGCAGCCAGAAGGGGCTAGCCTGGAAAGCTGTTGCTCAGCCTCATCTGCCCATGGCAGTGCTCGCACAGAGGCACAGAGAAAGGGGCTGCTTGCTTGTCTTGCCACCTGAAACTTCAAACGTAGCCTGGGAAAGTTGGTGTCCCAGCCAGGCTTCTTTCGCAGCCCTGCTCCGAAAGTGCGAACGTCTGCAGATAGCTGGCAGCCAGAAGGGGCTAGCCTGGAAAGCTGTTGCTCAGCCTCATCTGCCCATGGCAGTGCTCGCATAGAGGCACAGAGAATGGGGCTGCTTGCTTATCTTGCCACTTGAAACTTCAAACACATGCTGGGAATGGTGGTGTCCCTGCCAGGCTCCTATCACAGCCCTGCTCCGAAAGTGCGAACGTCTGCAGATAGCTGGCAGCCAGAAGGGGCTAGCCTGGAAAGCTGTTGCTCAGCCTCATCTGCCCATGGCAGTGCTCGCACAGAGGCACAGAGAATGGGGCTGCTTGCTTGTCTTGCCACCTCAAACTTCAAACGTAGCCTGGGAAAGTTGGTGTCCCTGCCAGGCTCCTTTCGCAGCCCTGCTCCGAAAGTGCGAACGTCTGCAGATAGCTGGCAGCCAGAAGGGGCTAGCCTGGAAAGCTGTTGCTCAGCCTCATCTGCCCATGGCACTGTTCGCATAGAGGCACAGAGAATGGGGCTGCTTGCTTATCTTGCCACTTGAAACTTCAAACGCATTATTGGAATGGTGGCGTCCCTGCCAGGCTCCTATCACAGCCCTGCTCCGAAAGTGCGAACGTCTGCAGATAGCTGGCAGCCAGAAGGGACTAGCGTGGAAAGCTGTTGCTCAGCCTCATCTGCCCATGGCACTGTTCGCATAGAGGCACAGAGAATGGGGCTGCTTGCTTATCTTGCCACTTGAAACTTCAAACGCATGCTGGGAATGGTGGTGTCCCTGCCAGGCTCCTATCACAGCCCTGCTCCGAAAGTGCGAACGTCTGCAGATAGCTAGCAGCCAGAAGGGGCTAGCCTGGAAAGCTGTTGCTCAGCCTCATCTGCCCATGGCAGTGCTCGCACAGAGGCACAGAGAATGGGGCTGCTTGCTTGTCTTGCCACCTCAAACTTCAAATGTAGCTTTTGAAAGATGGTTTCCCTGCTAGGCTCGTATCACAGCCCTGCTCCGAAAGTGCGAACGTCTGCAGATAGCTGGCAGCCAGAAGGGGCTAGCCTGGAAAGCTGTTGCTCAGCCTCATCTGCCCATGGCAGTGCTCGCACAGAGGCACAGAGAATGGGGCTGCTTGCTTGTCTTGCCACCTCAAACTTCAAACATAGCCTGGGAAAGTTGGTGTCCCAGCCAGGCTCCTTTCGCAGCCCTGCTCCGAAAGTGCGAACGTCTGCAGATAGCTGGCAGCCAGAAGGGGCTAGCCTGGAAAGCTGTTGCTCAGCCTCATCTGCCCATGGCACTGTTCGCATAGAGGCACAGAGAATGGGGCTGCTTGCTTATCTTGCCACTTGAAACTTCAAACGCATGCTGGGAATGGTGGTGTCCCTGCCAGGCTCCTATCACAACCCTGCTCCGAAAGTGCTAATGTCTGCAGATAGCTGGCAGGCAGAAGGGGCTAGCCTGGAAAGCTGTTGCTCAGCCTCATCTGCCCATGGCAGTGCTCGCACAGAGGCACAGAGAATGGGGCTGCTTGCTTGTCTTGCCACCTCAAACTTCAAACATAGCCTGGGAAAGTTGGTGTCCCTGCCAGGCTCCTTTCGCAGTCCTGCTCCGAAAGTGCGAACGTCTGCAGATAGCTGGCAGCCAGAAGGGGCTAGCCTGGAAAGCTGTTGCTCAGCCTCATCTGCCCATGGCAGTGCTCGCACAGAGGCAGAGAGAATGGGGCTGCTTGCTTATCTTGCCACTTGAAACTTCAAACGCATGCTGGGAATGGTGGTGTCCCTGCCAGGCTCCTATCACAGCCCTGCTCCGAAAGTGCGAACGTCTGCAGATAGCTGGCAGGCAGAAGGGGCTAGCCTGGAAAGCTGTTGCTCAGCCTCATCTGCCCATGGCAGTGCTCGCACAGAGGCACAGAGAATGGGGCTGCTTGCTTGTCTTGCCACCTCAAACTTCAAATGTAGCTTTTGAAAGATGGTGTCCCTGCCAGGCTCCTTTCGCAGTCCTGCTCCGAAAGTGCGAACGTCTGCAGATAGCTGGCAGCCAGAAGGGGCTAGCCTGGAAAGCTGTTGCTCAGCCTCATCTGCTCATGGCAGTGCTCGCACAGAGGCACAGAGAATGGGGCTGCTTGCTTGTCTTGCCACCTCAAACTTCAAACGTAGCCTGGAAAGTTGATGTCCCTGCCAGGCTCCTTTCGCAGCCCTGCTCCGAAAGTGCGAACGTCTGCAGATAGCTGGCAGCCAGAAGGGGCTAGCCTGCAAAGCTGTTGCTCAGCCTCATCTGCCCATGGCAGTGCTCGCACAGAGGCACAGAGAATGGGGCTGCTTGCTTGTCTTGCCACCTCAAACTTCAAACGTAGCCTGGGAAAGTTGGTGTCCCAGCCAGGCTCCTTTCGCAGCCCTGCTCCGAAAGTGCGAACGTCTGCAGATAGCTGGCAGCCAGAAGGGGCTAGCCTGGAAAGCTGTTGCTCAGCCTCATCTGCCCATGGCACTGTTCGCATAGAGGCACAGAGAATGGGGCTGCTTGCTTGTCTTGCCACTTGAAACTTCAAACGCATGCTGGGAAAGTTGGTGTCCCTGCCAGGCTCCTTTCGCAGCCCTGCTCCGAAATTGCGAACGTCTGCAGATAGCTGGCAGGCAGAAGGGGCTAGCCTGGAAAGCTGTTGCTCAGCCTCATCTGCCCATGGCACTGTTCGCATAGAGGCACAGAGAATGGGGCTGCTTGCTTATCTTGCCACTTGAAACTTCAAACGCATGCTGGGAATGGTGGTGTCCCTGCCAGGCTCCTATCACAACCCTGCTCCGAGAGTGCTAATGTCTGCAGATAGCTGGCAGGCAGAAGGGGCTAGCCTGGAAAGCTGTTGCTCAGCCTCATCTTCCCATGGCAGTGCTCGCACAGAGGCACAGAGAATGGGGCTGCTTGCTTGTCTTGCCACCTCAAACTTCAAACATAGCCTGGGAAAGTTGGTGTCCCTGCCAGGCTCCTTTCGCAGTCCTGCTCCGAAAGTGCGAACGTCTGCAGATAGCTGGCAGCCAGAAGGGGCTAGCCTGGAAAGCTGTTGCTCAGCCTCATCTGCCCATGGCAGTGCTCGCACAGAGGCAGAGAGAATGGGGCTGCTTGCTTATCTTGCCACTTGAAACTTCAAACGCATGCTGGGAATGGTGGTGTCCCTGCCAGGCTCCTATCACAGCCCTGCTCCGAAAGTGCGAACGTCTGCAGATAGCTGGCAGGCAGAAGGGGCTAGCCTGGAAAGCTGTTGCTCAGCCTCATCTGCCCATGGCAGTGCTCGCACAGAGGCACAGAGAATGGGGCTGCTTGCTTGTCTTGCCACCTCAAACTTCAAATGTAGCTTTTGAAAGATGGTGTCCCTGCCAGGCTCCTTTCGCAGTCCTGCTCCGAAAGTGCGAACGTCTGCAGATAGCTGGCAGCCAGAAGGGGCTAGCCTGGAAAGCTGTTGCTCAGCCTCATCTGCTCATGGCAGTGCTCGCACAGAGGCACAGAGAATGGGGCTGCTTGCTTGTCTTGCCACCTCAAACTTCAAACGTAGCCTGGAAAGTTGATGTCCCTGCCAGGCTCCTTTCGCAGCCCTGCTCCGAAAGTGCGAACGTCTGCAGATAGCTGGCAGCCAGAAGGGGCTAGCCTGCAAAGCTGTTGCTCAGCCTCATCTGCCCATGGCAGTGCTCGCACAGAGGCACAGAGAATGGGGCTGCTTGCTTGTCTTGCCACCTCAAACTTCAAACGTAGCCTGGGAAAGTTGGTGTCCCAGCCAGGCTCCTTTCGCAGCCCTGCTCCGAAAGTGCGAACGTCTGCAGATAGCTGGCAGCCAGAAGGGGCTAGCCTGGAAAGCTGTTGCTCAGCCTCATCTGCCCATGGCACTGTTCGCATAGAGGCACAGAGAATGGGGCTGCTTGCTTGTCTTGCCACTTGAAACTTCAAACGCATGCTGGGAAAGTTGGTGTCCCAGCCAGGCTCCTTTCGCAGCCCTGCTCCGAAATTGCGAACGTCTGCAGATAGCTGGCAGGCAGAAGGGGCTAGCCTGGAAAGCTGTTGCTCAGCCTCATCTGCCCATGGCACTGTTCGCACAGAGGCACAGAGACTGGGGCTCCTTGCTTATCTTGCCACTTGAAACTTCAAACGCATGCTGGGAATGGTGGTGTCCCTGCCAGGCTCCTATCACAGCCCTGCTTCGAAAGTGCTAATGTCTGCAGATAGCTGGCAGCCAGAAGGGGCTAGCCTGGAAAGCTGTTTCTCAGCCTCATCTGCCCATGGCAGTGCTCGCACAGAGGCACAGAGAATGGGGCTGCTTGCTTGTCTTGCCACCTCAAACTTCAAACATAGCCTGGGAAAGTTGGTGTCCCAGCCAGGCTCCTTTCGCAGCCCTACTCCGAAAGTGCGAACGTCTGCAGATAGCTGGCAGCCAGAAGGGGCTAGCCTGGAAAGCTGTTGCTCAGCCTCATCTGCCCATGGCAGTGCTCGCACAGAGGCACAGAGAATGGGGCTGCTTGCTTATCTTGCCACTTGACACTTCAAACGCATGCTGGGAATGGTGGTGTCCCTGCCAGGCTCCTATCACAACCCTGCTCCGAAAGTGCGAACGTCTGCAGATAGCTGGCAGGCAGAAGAGTCTAGCCTGGAAAGCTGTTGCTCAGCCTCATCTGCCCATGGCACTGTTCGCATAGAGGCACAGAGAATGGGGCTGCTTGCTTATCTTGCCACTTGAAACTTCAAACGCATTATTGGAATGGTGGCGTCCCTGCCAGGCTCCTATCACAGCCCTGCTCCGAAAGTGCGAACGTCTGCAGATAGCTGGCAGCCAGAAGGGACTAGCGTGGAAAGCTGTTGCTCAGCCTCATCTGCCCATGGCACTGTTCGCATAGAGGCACAGAGAATGGGGCTGCTTGCTTATCTTGCCACTTGAAACTTCAAACGCATGCTGGGAATGGTGGTGTCCCTGCCAGGCTCCTATCACAGCCCTGCTCCGAAAGTGCGAACGTCTGCAGATAGCTGGCAGGCAGAAGGGGCTAGCCTGGAAAGCTGTTGCTCAGCCTCATCTGCCCATGGCAGTGCTCGCACAGAGGCACAGAGAATGGGGCTGCTTGCTTGTCTTGCCACCTCAAACTTCAAACGTAGCCTGGGAAAGTTGGTGTCCCAGCCAGGCTCCTTTCGCAGCCCTGCTCCGAAAGTGCGAACGTCTGCAGATAGCTGGCAGCCAGAAGGGGTTAGCTTGGAAAGCTGTTGCTCAGCCTCATCTGCCCATGGCACTGTTCGCGTAGAGGCACAGAGACTGGGGCTCCTTGCTTATCTTTCCACTTGAAACTTCAAACGCATGCTGGGAATGGTGGTGTCCCTGCCAGGCTCCTATCACAGCCCTGCTCCGAAAGTGCTAATGTCTGCAGATAGCTGGCAGCCAGAAGGGGCTATCCTGGAAATCTGTTTCTCAGCCTCATCTGCCCATGGCAGTGCTCGCACAGAGGCACAGAGAATGGGGCTGCTTGCTTGTCTTGCCACCTCAAACTTCAAACATAGTCTGGGAAAGTTGGTGTCCCTGCCAGGCTCCTTTCGCAGCCCTACTCCGAAAGTGCGAACGTCTGCAGATAGCTGGCAGGCAGAAGGGACTAGCCTGGAAAGCTGTTGCTCAGCCTCATCTGCCCATGGCAGTGCTCGCACAGAGGCACAGAGAATGGGGCTGCTTGCTTATCTTGCCACTTGACACTTCAAACGCTTGCTGGGAATGGTGGTGTCCCTGCCAGGCTCCTATCACAACCCTGCTCCGAAAGTGCGAACGTCTGCAGATAGCTGGCAGGCAGAAGAGGCTAGCCTGGAAAGCTGTTGCTCAGCCTCATCTGCCCATGGCACTGTTCGCATAGAGGCACAGAGAATGGGGCTGCTTGCTTATCTTGCCACTTGAAACTTCAAACGCATTATTGGAATGGTGGTGTCCCTGCCAGGCTCCTATCACAGCCCTGCTCCGAAAGTGCGAACGTCTGCAGATAGCTGGCAGCCAGAAGGGACTAGCGTGGAAAGCTGTTGCTCAGCCTCATCTGCCCATGGCACTGTTCGCATAGAGGCACAGAGAATGGGGCTGCTTGCTTGTCTTGCCACCTCAAACTTCAAACGTAGCCTGGGAAAGTTGGTGTCCCAGCCAGGCTCCTTTCGCAGCCCTGCTCCGAAAGTGCGAACGTCTGCAGATAGCTGGCAGGCAGAAGGGGCTAGCCTGGAAAGCTGTTGCTCAGCCTCATCTGCCCATGGCACTGTTCGCATAGAGGCACAGAGAATGGGGCTGCTTGCTTATCTTGCCACTTGAAACTTCAAACGCATGCTGGGAAAGTTGGTGTCCCTGCCAGGCTCCTTTCGCAGCCCTGCTCCGAAATTGCGAACGTCTGCAGATAGCTGGCAGCCAGAAGGGGCTAGCCTGGAAAGCTGTTGCTCAGCCTCATCTGCCCACGGCAGTGCTCGCACAGAGGCACAGAGAAAGGGGCTGCTTGCTTGTCTTGCCACCTGAAACTTCAAACGTAGCCTGGGAAAGTTGGTGTCCCAGCTAGGCTTCTTTCGCAGCCCTGCTCCGAAAGTGCGAACGTCTGCAGATAGCTGGCAGCCAGAAGGGGCTAGCCTGGAAAGCTGTTGCTCAGCCTCATCTGCCCATGGCAGTGCTCGCATAGAGGCACAGAGAATGGGGCTGCTTGCTTATCTTGCCACTTGAAACTTCAAACACATGCTGGGAATGGTGGTGTCCCTGCCAGGCTCCTATCACAGCCCTGCTCCGAAAGTGCGAACGTCTGCAGATAGCTGGCAGCCAGAAGGGGCTAGCCTGGAAAGCTGTTGCTCAGCCTCATCTGCCCATGGCAGTGCTCGCACAGAGGCACAGAGAATGGGGCTGCTTGCTTGTCTTGCCACCTCAAACTTCAAACGTAGCCTGGGAAAGTTGGTGTCCCTGCCAGGCTCCTTTCGCAGCCCTGCTCCGAAAGTGCGAACGTCTGCAGATAGCTGGCAGGCAGAAGGGGCTAGCCTGGAAAGCTGTTGCTCAGCCTCATCTGCCCATGGCACTGTTCGCATAGAGGCACAGAGAATGGGGCTGCTTGCTTATCTTGCCACTTGAAACTTCAAACGCATTATTGGAATGGTGGCGTCCCTGCCAGGCTCCTATCACAGCCCTGCTCCGAAAGTGCGAACGTCTGCAGATAGCTGGCAGCCAGAAGGGACTAGCGTGGAAAGCTGTTGCTCAGCCTCATCTGCCCATGGCACTGTTCGCATAGAGGCACAGAGAATGGGGCTGCTTGCTTATCTTGCCACTTGAAACTTCAAACGCATGCTGGGAATGGTGGTGTCCCTGCCAGGCTCCTATCACAGCCCTGCTCCGAAAGTGCGAACGTCTGCAGATAGCTAGCAGCCAGAAGGGGCTAGCCTGGAAAGCTGTTGCTCAGCCTCATCTGCCCATGGCAGTGCTCGCACAGAGGCACAGAGAATGGGGCTGCTTGCTTGTCTTGCCACCTCAAACTTCAAATGTAGCTTTTGAAAGATGGTTTCCCTGCTAGGCTCGTATCACAGCCCTGCTCCGAAAGTGCGAACGTCTGCAGATAGCTGGCAGCCAGAAGGGGCTAGCCTGGAAAGCTGTTGCTCAGCCTCATCTGCCCATGGCAGTGCTCGCACAGAGGCACAGAGAATGGGGCTGCTTGCTTGTCTTGCCACCTCAAACTTCAAACATAGCCTGGGAAAGTTGGTGTCCCAGCCAGGCTCCTTTCGCAGCCCTGCTCCGAAAGTGCGAACGTCTGCAGATAGCTGGCAGCCAGAAGGGGCTAGCCTGGAAAGCTGTTGCTCAGCCTCATCTGCCCATGGCACTGTTCGCATAGAGGCACAGAGAATGGGGCTGCTTGCTTATCTTGCCACTTGAAACTTCAAACGCATGCTGGGAATGGTGGTGTCCCTGCCAGGCTCCTATCACAACCCTGCTCCGAAAGTGCTAATGTCTGCAGATAGCTGGCAGGCAGAAGGGGCTAGCCTGGAAAGCTGTTGCTCAGCCTCATCTGCCCATGGCAGTGCTCGCACAGAGGCACAGAGAATGGGGCTGCTTGCTTGTCTTGCCACCTCAAACTTCAAACATAGCCTGGGAAAGTTGGTGTCCCTGCCAGGCTCCTTTCGCAGTCCTGCTCCGAAAGTGCGAACGTCTGCAGATAGCTGGCAGCCAGAAGGGGCTAGCCTGGAAAGCTGTTGCTCAGCCTCATCTGCCCATGGCAGTGCTCGCACAGAGGCACAGAGAATGGGGCTGCTTGCTTATCTTGCCACTTGAAACTTCAAACGCATGCTGGGAATGGTGGTGTCCCTGCCAGGCTCCTATCACAGCCCTGCTCCGAAAGTGCGAACGTCTGCAGATAGCTGCAGGCAGAAGGGGCTAGCCTGGAAAGCTGTTGCTCAGCCTCATCTGCCCATGGCAGTGCTCGCACAGAGGCACAGAGAATGGGGCTGCTTGCTTGTCTTGCCACCTCAAACTTCAAATGTAGCTTTTGAAAGATGGTGTCCCTGCCAGGCTCCTTTCGCAGTCCTGCTCCGAAAGTGCGAACGTCTGCAGATAGCTGGCAGCCAGAAGGGGCTAGCCTGGAAAGCTGTTGCTCAGCCTCATCTGCTCATGGCAGTGCTCGCACAGAGGCACAGAGAATGGGGCTGCTTGCTTGTCTTGCCACCTCAAACTTCAAACGTAGCCTGGGAAAGTTGGTGTCCCTGCCAGGCTCCTTTCGCAGCCCTGCTCCGAAAGTGCGAACGTCTGCAGATAGCTGGCAGCCAGAAGGGGCTAGCCTGCAAAGCTGTTGCTCAGCCTCATCTGCCCATGGCAGTGCTCGCACAGAGGCACAGAGAATGGGGCTGCTTGCTTGTCTTGCCACCTCAAACTTCAAACGTAGCCTGGGAAAGTTGGTGTCCCAGCCAGGCTCCTTTCGCAGCCCTGCTCCGAAAGTGCGAACGTCTGCAGATAGCTGGCAGCCAGAAGGGGCTAGCCTGGAAAGCTGTTGCTCAGCCTCATCTGCCCATGGCACTGTTCGCATAGAGGCACAGAGAATGGGGCTGCTTGCTTGTCTTGCCACTTGAAACTTCAAACGCATGCTGGGAAAGTTGGTGTCCCTGCCAGGCTCCTTTCGCAGCCCTGCTCCGAAATTGCGAACGTCTGCAGATAGCTGGCAGCCAGAAGGGGCTAGCCTGGAAAGCTGTTGCTCAGCCTCATCTGCCCATGGCACTGTTCGCACAGAGGCACAGAGACTGGGGCTCCTTGCTTATCTTGCCACTTGAAACTTCAAACGCATGCTGGGAATGGTGGTGTCCCTGCCAGGCTCCTATCACAGCCCTGCTTCGAAAGTGCTAATGTCTGCAGATAGCTGGCAGCCAGAAGGGGCTAGCCTGGAAAGCTGTTTCTCAGCCTCATCTGCCCATGGCAGTGCTCGCACAGAGGCACAGAGAATGGGGCTGCTTGCTTGTCTTGCCACCTCAAACTTCAAACATAGCCTGGGAAAGTTGGTGTCCCAGCCAGGCTCCTTTCGCAGCCCTACTCCGAAAGTGCGAACGTCTGCAGATAGCTGGCAGCCAGAAGGGGCTAGCCTGGAAAGCTGTTGCTCAGCCTCATCTGCCCATGGCAGTGCTCGCACAGAGGCACAGAGAATGGGGCTGCTTGCTTATCTTGCCACTTGACACTTCAAACGCATGCTGGGAATGGTGGTGTCCCTGCCAGGCTCCTATCACAACCCTGCTCCGAAAGTGCGAACGTCTGCAGATAGCTGGCAGGCAGAAGAGTCTAGCCTGGAAAGCTGTTGCTCAGCCTCATCTGCCCATGGCACTGTTCGCATAGAGGCACAGAGAATGGGGCTGCTTGCTTATCTTGCCACTTGAAACTTCAAACGCATTATTGGAATGGTGGCGTCCCTGCCAGGCTCCTATCACAGCCCTGCTCCGAAAGTGCGAACGTCTGCAGATAGCTGGCAGCCAGAAGGGACTAGCGTGGAAAGCAGTTGCTCAGCCTCATCTGCCCATGGCACTGTTCGCATAGAGGCACAGAGAATGGGGCTGCTTGCTTATCTTGCCACTTGAAACTTCAAACGCATGCTGGGAATGGTGGTGTCCCTGCCAGGCTCCTATCACAGCCCTGCTCCGAAAGTGCGAACGTCTGCAGATAGCTGGCAGGCAGAAGGGGCTAGCCTGGAAAGCTGTTGCTCAGCCTCATCTGCCCATGGCAGTGCTCGCACAGAGGCACAGAGAATGGGGCTCCTTGCTTGTCTTGCCACCTCAAACTTCAAATGTAGCTTTTGAAAGATGGTGTACCTGCTAGGCTCCTATCACAGCCCTGCTCCGAAAGTGCGAACGTCTGCAGATAGCTGGCAGCCAGAAGGGGCTAGCCTGGAAAGCTGTTGCTCAGCCTCATCTGCCCATGGCAGTGCTCGCACAGAGGCACAGAGAATGGGGCTGCTTGCTTGTCTTGCCACCTCAAACTTCAAACATAGCCTGGGAAAGTTGGTGTCCCAGCCAGGCTCCTTTCGCAGCCCTGCTCCGAAAGTGCGAACGTCTACAGATAGCTGGCAGCCAGAAGGGGCTAGCCTGGAAAGCTGTTGCTCAGCCTCATCTGCCCATGGCACTGTTCGCATAGAGGCACAGAGAATGGGGCTGCTTGCTTATCTTGCCACTTGAAACTTCAAACGCATGCTGGGAATGGTGGTGTCCCTGCCAGGCTCGTATCACAGCCCTGCTCCGAAAGTGCTAATGTCTGCAGATAGCTGGCAGGCAGAAGGGGCTAGCCTGGAAAGCTGTTGCTCAGCCTCATCTGCCCATGGCAGTGTTCGCACAGAGGCGCAGAGAATGGGGCTGCTTGCTTGTCTTGCCACCTCAAACTTCAAACGTAGCCTGGGAAAGTTGGTGTCCCAGCCAGGCTCCTTTCGCAGCCCTGCTCCGAAAGTGCGAACGTCTGCAGATAGCTGGCAGCCAGAAGGGGTTAGCTTGGAAAGCTGTTGCTCAGCCTCATCTGCCCATGGCACTGTTCGCGTAGAGGCACAGAGACTGGGGCTCCTTGCTTATCTTTCCACTTGAAACTTCAAACGCATGCTGGGAATGGTGGTGTCCCTGCCAGGCTCCTATCACAGCCCTGCTCCGAAAGTGCTAATGTCTGCAGATAGCTGGCAGCCAGAAGGGGCTATCCTGGAAATCTGTTTCTCAGCCTCATCTGCCCATGGCAGTGCTCGCACAGAGGCACAGAGAATGGGGCTGCTTGCTTGTCTTGCCACCTGAAACTTCAAACATAGTCTGGGAAAGTTGGTGTCCCTGCCAGGCTCCTTTCGCAGCCCTACTCCGAAAGTGCGAACGTCTGCAGATAGCTGGCAGCCAGAAGGGACTAGCCTGGAAAGCTGTTGCTCAGCCTCATCTGCCCATGGCAGTGCTCGCACAGAGGCACAGAGAATGGGGCTGCTTGCTTATCTTGCCACTTGACACTTCAAACGCATGCTGGGAATGGTGGTGTCCCTGCCAGGCTCCTATCACAACCCTGCTCCGAAAGTGCGAACGTCTGCAGATAGCTGGCAGGCAGAAGAGGCTAGCCTGGAAAGCTGTTGCTCAGCCTCATCTGCCCATGGCACTGTTCGCATAGAGGCACAGAGAATGGGGCTGCTTGCTTATCTTGCCACTTGAAACTTCAAACGCATTATTGGAATGGTGGTGTCCCTGCCAGGCTCCTATCACAGCCCTGCTCCGAAAGTGCGAACGTCTGCAGATAGCTGGCAGCCAGAAGGGACTAGCGTGGAAAGCTGTTGCTCAGCCTCATCTGCCCATGGCACTGTTCGCATAGAGGCACAGAGAATGGGGCTGCTTGCTTGTCTTGCCACCTCAAACTTCAAACGTAGCCTGGGAAAGTTGGTGTCCCAGCCAGGCTCCTTTCGCAGCCCTGCTCCGAAAGTGCGAACGTCTGCAGATAGCTGGCAGCCAGAAGGGGCTAGCCTGGAAAGCTGTTGCTCAGCCTCATCTGCCCATGGCACTGTTCGCATAGAGGCACAGAGAATGGGGCTGCTTGCTTATCTTGCCACTTGAAACTTCAAACGCATGCTGGGAAAGTTGGTGTCCCTGCCAGGCTCCTTTCGCAGCCCTGCTCCGAAATTGCGAACGTCTGCAGATAGCTGGCAGCCAGAAGGGGCTAGCCTGGAAAGCTGTTGCTCAGCCTCATCTGCCCACGGCAGTGCTCGCACAGAGGCACAGAGAATGGGGCTGCTTGCTTGTCTTGCCACCTGAAACTTCAAACGTAGCCTGGGAAAGTTGGTGTCCCAGCCAGGCTTCTTTCGCAGCCCTGCTCCGAAAGTGCGAACGTCTGCAGATAGCTGGCAGGCAGAAGGGGCTAGCCTGGAAAGCTGTTGCTCAGCCTCATCTGCCCATGGCAGTGCTCGCATAGAGGCACAGAGAATGGGGCTGCTTGCTTATCTTGCCACTTGAAACTTCAAACGCATGCTGGGAATGGTGGTGTCCCTGCCAGGCTCCTATCACAACCCTGCTCCGAAAGTGCTAATGTCTGCAGATAGCTGGCAGGCAGAAGGGGCTAGCCTGGAAAGCTGTTGCTCAGCCTCATCTGCCCATGGCAGTGTTCGCACAGAGGCGCAGAGAATGGGGCTGCTTGCTTGTCTTGCCACCTCAAACTTCAAACGTAGCCTGGGAAAGTTGGTGTCCCAGCCAGGCTCCTTTCGCAGCCCTGCTCCGAAAGTGCGAACGTCTGCAGATAGCTGGCAGCCAGAAGGGGTTAGCTTGGAAAGCTGTTGCTCAGCCTCATCTGCCCATGGCACTGTTCGCGTAGAGGCACAGAGACTGGGGCTCCTTGCTTATCTTTCCACTTGAAACTTCAAACGCATGCTGGGAATGGTGGTGTCCCTGCCAGGCTCCTATCACAGCCCTGCTCCGAAAGTGCTAATGTCTGCAGATAGCTGGCAGCCAGAAGGGGCTATCCTGGAAATCTGTTTCTCAGCCTCATCTGCCCATGGCAGTGCTCGCACAGAGGCACAGAGAATGGGGCTGCTTGCTTGTCTTGCCACCTGAAACTTCAAACATAGTCTGGGAAAGTTGGTGTCCCTGCCAGGCTCCTTTCGCAGCCCTACTCCGAAAGTGCGAACGTCTGCAGATAGCTGGCAGCCAGAAGGGACTAGCCTGGAAAGCTGTTGCTCAGCCTCATCTGCCCATGGCAGTGCTCGCACAGAGGCACAGAGAATGGGGCTGCTTGCTTATCTTGCCACTTGACACTTCAAACGCATGCTGGGAATGGTGGTGTCCCTGCCAGGCTCCTATCACAACCCTGCTCCGAAAGTGCGAACGTCTGCAGATAGCTGGCAGGCAGAAGAGGCTAGCCTGGAAAGCTGTTGCTCAGCCTCATCTGCCCATGGCACTGTTCGCATAGAGGCACAGAGAATGGGGCTGCTTGCTTATCTTGCCACTTGAAACTTCAAACGCATTATTGGAATGGTGGTGTCCCTGCCAGGCTCCTATCACAGCCCTGCTCCGAAAGTGCGAACGTCTGCAGATAGCTGGCAGCCAGAAGGGACTAGCGTGGAAAGCTGTTGCTCAGCCTCATCTGCCCATGGCACTGTTCGCATAGAGGCACAGAGAATGGGGCTGCTTGCTTGTCTTGCCACCTCAAACTTCAAACGTAGCCTGGGAAAGTTGGTGTCCCAGCCAGGCTCCTTTCGCAGCCCTGCTCCGAAAGTGCGAACGTCTGCAGATAGCTGGCAGCCAGAAGGGGCTAGCCTGGAAAGCTGTTGCTCAGCCTCATCTGCCCATGGCACTGTTCGCATAGAGGCACAGAGAATGGGGCTGCTTGCTTATCTTGCCACTTGAAACTTCAAACGCATGCTGGGAAAGTTGGTGTCCCTGCCAGGCTCCTTTCGCAGCCCTGCTCCGAAATTGCGAACGTCTGCAGATAGCTGGCAGCCAGAAGGGGCTAGCCTGGAAAGCTGTTGCTCAGCCTCATCTGCCCACGGCAGTGCTCGCACAGAGGCACAGAGAATGGGGCTGCTTGCTTGTCTTGCCACCTGAAACTTCAAACGTAGCCTGGGAAAGTTGGTGTCCCAGCCAGGCTTCTTTCGCAGCCCTGCTCCGAAAGTGCGAACGTCTGCAGATAGCTGGCAGGCAGAAGGGGCTAGCCTGGAAAGCTGTTGCTCAGCCTCATCTGCCCATGGCAGTGCTCGCATAGAGGCACAGAGAATGGGGCTGCTTGCTTATCTTGCCACTTGAAACTTCAAACATAGTCTGGGAAAGTTGGTGTCCCTGCCAGGCTCCTATCACAGCCCTGCTCCGAAAGTGCGAACGTCTGCAGATAGCTGGCAGGCAGAAGGGGCTAGCCTGGAAAGCTGTTGCTCAGCCTCATCTGCCCATGGCAGTGCTCGCACAGAGGCACAGAGAATGGGGCTGCTTGCTTGTCTTGCCACCTCAAACTTCAAACGTAGCCTGGGAAAGTTGGTGTCCCTGCCAGGCTCCTTTCGCAGCCCTGCTCCGAAAGTGCGAACGTCTGTAGATAGCTGGCAGCCAGAAGGGGCTAGCCTGGAAAGCGGTTGCTCAGCCTCATCTGCCCATGGCACTGTTCGCATAGAGGCACAGAGAATGGGGCTGCTTGCTTATCTTGCCACTTGAAACTTCAAACGCATGCTGGGAATGGTGGTGTCCCTGCCAGGCTCCTATCACAGCCCTCCTCCGAAAGTGCGAACGTCTGCAGATAGCTAGCAGCCAGAAGGGGCTAGCCTGGAAAGCTGTTGCTCAGCCTCATCTGCCCATGGCACTGTTCGCATAGAGGCACAGAGAATGGGGCTGCTTGCTTATCTTGCCACTAGAAACTTCAAACGCATGCTGGGAATGGTGGTGTCCCTGCCAGGCTCCTATCACAGCCCTGCTCCGAAAGTGCGAACGTCTGCAGATAGCTAGCAGCCAGAAGGGGCTAGCCTGGAAAGCTGTTGCTCAGCCTCATCTGCCCATGGCAGTGCTCGCACAGAGGCACAGAGAATGGGGCTCCTTGCTTGTCTTGCCACCTCAAACTTCAAATGTAGCTTTTGAAAGACGGTGTACCTGCTAGGCTCGTATCACAGCCCTGCTCCGAAAGTGCGAACGTCTGCAGATAGCTGGCAGCCAGAAGGGGCTAGCCTGGAAAGCTGTTGCTCAGCCTCATCTGCTCATGGCAGTGCTCGCACAGAGGCACAGAGAATGGGGCTGCTTGCTTGTCTTGCCACCTCAAACTACAAACGTAGCCTGGGAAAGTTGGTGTCCCTGCCAGGCTCCTTTCGCAGCCCTGCTCCGAAAGTGCGAACGTCTGCAGATAGCTGGCAGCCAGAAAGGGCTAGCCTGCAAAGCTGTTGCTCAGCCTCATCTGCCCATGGCAGTGCTGGCACAGAGGCACAGAGAATGGGGCTGCTTGCTTGTCTTGCCACCTCAAACTTCAAACGTAGCCTGGGAAAGTTGGTGTCCCAGCCAGGCTCCTTCCGCAGCCCTGCTCCTGAAAATGCGAACGTCTGCAGATAGCTGGCAGGCAGAAGGGGCTAGCCTGGAAAGCTGTTGCTCAGCCTCATCTGCCCATGGCAGTGCTCGCATAGAGGCACAGAGAATGGGGCTGCTTGCTTATCTTGCCACTTGAAACTTCAAACGCATGCTGGGAATGGTGGTGTCCCTGCCAGGCTCCTATCACAGCCCTGCTCCGAAAGTGCGAACGTCTGCAGATAGCTGGCAGCCAGAAGGGGCTAGCCTGGAAAGCTGTTGCTCAGCCTCATCTGCCCATGGCAGTGCTCGCACAGAGGCACAGAGAATGGGGCTGCTTGCTTGTCTTGCCACCTCAAACTTCAAATGTAGCTTTTGAAAGATGGTGTCCCTGCCAGGCTCCTTTCGCAGTCCTGCTCCGAAAGTGCGAACGTCTGCAGATAGCTGGCAGCCAGAAGGGGCTAGCCTGGAAAGCTGTTGCTCAGCCTCATCTGCTCATGGCAGTGCTCGCACAGAGGCACAGAGAATGGGGCTGCTTGCTTGTCTTGCCACCTCAAACTTCAAACGTAGCCTGGGAAAGTTGGTGTCCCAGCCAGGCTCCTTTCGCAGCCCTGCTCCGAAAGTGCGAACGTCTGCAGATAGCTGGCAGCCAGAAGGGGCTAGCCTGCAAAGCTGTTGCTCAGCCTCATCTGCTCATGGCAGTGCTCGCACAGAGGCACAGAGAATGGGGCTGCTTGCTTGTCTTGCCACCTCAAACTTCAAACGTAGCCTGGGAAAGTTGGTGTCCCTGCCAGGCTCCTTTCGCAGCCCTGCTCCGAAAGTGCGAACGTCTGCAGATAGCTGGCAGCCAGAAAGGGCTAGCCTGCAAAGCTGTTGCTCAGCCTCATCTGCCCATGGCAGTGCTGGCACAGAGGCACAGAGAATGGGGCTGCTTGCTTGTCTTGCCACCTCAAACTTCAAACGTAGCCTGGGAAAGTTGGTGTCCCAGCCAGGCTCCTTCCGCAGCTCTGCTCCTGAAAATGCGAACGTCTGCAGATAGCTGGCAGGCAGAAGGGGCTAGCCTGGAAAGCTGTTGCTCAGCCTCATCTGCCCATGGCAGTGCTCGCATAGAGGCACAGAGAATGGGGCTGCTTGCTTATCTTGCCACTTGAAACTTCAAACGCATGCTGGGAATGGTGGTGTCCCTGCCAGGCTCCTATCACAGCCCTGCTCCGAAAGTGCGAACGTCTGCAGATAGCTGGCAGCCAGAAGGGGCTAGCCTGGAAAGCTGTTGCTCAGCCTCATCTGCCCATGGCAGTGCTCGCACAGAGGCACAGAGAATGGGGCTGCTTGCTTGTCTTGCCACCTCAAACTTCAAATGTAGCTTTTGAAAGATGGTGTCCCTGCCAGGCTCCTTTCGCAGTCCTGCTCCGAAAGTGCGAACGTCTGCAGATAGCTGGCAGCCAGAAGGGGCTAGCCTGGAAAGCTGTTGCTCAGCCTCATCTGCTCATGGCAGTGCTCGCACAGAGGCACAGAGAATGGGGCTGCTTGCTTGTCTTGCCACCTCAAACTTCAAACGTAGCCTGGGAAAGTTGGTGTCCCAGCCAGGCTCCTTTCGCAGCCCTGCTCCGAAAGTGCGAACGTCTGCAGATAGCTGGCAGCCAGAAGGGGCTAGCCTGGAAAGCTGTTGCTCAGCCTCATCTGCCCATGGCAGTGCTCGCACAGAGGCACAGAGAATGGGGCTGCTTGCTTGTCTTGCCACCTCAAACTTCAAACGTAGCCTGCGAAAGTTGGTGTCCCAGCCAGGCTCCTTTCGCAGCCCTGCTCCGAAAGTGCGAACGTCTGCAAATAGCTGGCAGCCAGAAGGGGCTAGCCTGGAAAGCTGTTGCTCAGCCTCATCTGCCCATGGCACTGTTCGCATAGAGGCACAGAGAATGGGGCTGCTTGCTTCTCTTGCCACTTGAAACTTCAAACGCATGCTGGGAAAGTTGGTGTCCCTGCCAGGATCCTTTCGCAGCCCTGCTACGAAATTGCGAACGTCTGCAGATAGCTGGCAGGCAGAAGGGGCTAGCCTGGAAAGCTGTTGCTCAGCCTCATCTGCCCATGGCAGTGCTCGCACAGAGGCACAGAGAATGGGGCTGCTTGCTTGTCTTGCCACCTCAAACTTCAAACGTAGCCTGGGAAAGTTGGTGTCCCAGCCAGGCTTCTTTCGCAGCCCTGATCCGAAAGTGCGAATGTCTGCAGATAGCTGGCAGCCAGAAGGGGCTAGCCTGGAAAGCTGTTGCTCAGCCTCATCTGCCCATGGCACTGTTCGCATAGAGGCACAGAGAATGAGGCTGCTTGCTTCTCTTGCCACTTGAAACTTCAAACGCATGCTGGGAAAGTTGGTGTCCCAGCCAGGCTCCTTTCGCAGCCCTGCTCCGAAAGTGCGAACGTCTGCAGATAGCTGGCAGCCAGAAGGGGCTAGCCTGGAAAGCTGTTGCTCAGCGTCATCTGCCCATGGCAGTGCTCGCACAGAGGCACAGAGAAAGGGGCTGCTTGCTTGTCTTGCCACCTCAAACTTCAAACGTAGCCTGGGAAAGTTGGTGTCCCAGCCAGGCTTCTTTCGCAGCCCTGCTCCGAAAGTGCGAACGTCTGCAGATAGCTGGCAGCCAGAAGGGGCTAGCCTGGAAAGCTGTTGCTCAGCCTCATCTGCCCATGGCACTGTTCGCATAGAGGCACAGAGATTGGGGCTGCTTGCTTATCTTGCCACTTGAAACTTCAAACACATGCTGGGAATGGTGGTGTCCCTGCCAGGCTCCTATCACAGCCCTGCTCCGAAAGTGCGAACGTCTGCAGATAGCTGGCAGCCAGAAGGGGCTAGCCTGGAAAGCTGTTGCTCAGCCTCATCTGCCCATGGCAGTGCTCGCACAGAGGCACAAAGAATGGGGCTGCTTGCTTATCTTGCCACTTGAAACTTCAAACGCATGCTGGGAATGGTGGTGTCCCTGCCAGGCTCCTATCACAGCCCTGCTCCGAAAGTGCGAACGTCTGCAGATAGCTGGCAGGCAGAAGGGGCTAGCCTGGAAAGCTGTTGCTCAGCCTCATCTGCCCATGGCACTGTTCGCATAGAGGCACAGAGAATGGGGCTGCTTGCTTATCTTGCCACTTGAAACTGCAAACGCATTATTGGAATGGTGGCGTCCCTGCCAGGCTCCTATCACAGCCCTGCTCCGAAAGTGCGAACGTCTGCAGATAGCTGGCAGCCAGAAGGGACTAGCCTGGAAAGCTGTTGCTCAGCCTCATCTGCCCATGGCACTGTTCGCACAGAGGCACAGAGAATGGGGCTCCTTGCTTGTCTTGCCACCTCAAACTTCAAATGTAGCTTTTGAAAGATGGTGTACCTGCTAGGCTCCTATCACAGCCCTGCTCCGAAAGTGCGAACGTCTGCAGATAGCTGGCAGGCAGAAGGGGCTAGCCTGGAAAGCTGTTGCTCAGCCTCATCTGCCCATGGCACTGTTCGCATAGAGGCACAGAGAATGGGGCTGCTTGCTTATCTTGCCACTTGAAACTTCAAACGCATGCTGGGAATGGTGGTGTCCCTGCCAGGCTCATATCACAGCCCTGCTCCGAAAGTGCTAATGACTGCAGATAGCTGGCAGCCAGAAGGGGCTAGCCTGGAAAGCTGTTGCTCAGCCTCATCTGCCCATGGCAGTGCTCGCACAGAGGCACAGAGAATGGGGCTGCTTGCTTGTCTTGCCACCTCAAACTTCAAACATAGCCTGGGAAAGTTGGTGTCCCTGCCAGGCTCCTTTCGCAGCCCTGCTCCGAAAGTGCGAATGTCTGCAGATAGCTGGCAGCCAGAAGGGGCTAGCCTGGAAAGCTGTTGCTCAGCCTTTTCTGCTCATGGCAGTGCTCGCACAGAGGCACAGAGAATGGGGCTGCTTGCTTATCTTGCCACTTGACACTTCAAACGCATGCTGGGAATGGTGGTGTCCCTGCCAGGCTCCTATCACAACCCTGCTCCGAAAGTGCGAACGTCTGCAGATAGCTGGCAGGCAGAAGAGGCTAGCCTGGAAAGCTGTTGCTCAGCCTCATCTGCCCATGGCAGTGCTCGCACAGAGGCACAAAGAATGGGGCTGCTTGCTTATCTTGCCACTTGAAACTTCAAACGCATGCTGGGAATGGTGGTGTCCCTGCCAGGCTCCTTTGGCAGCCCTGCTCCGAAAGTGCGAACGTCTGCAGATAGCTGGCAGGCAGAAGGGGCTAGCCTGGAAAGCTGTTGCTCAGCCTCATCTGCCCATGGCACTGTTCGCATAGAGGCACAGAGAATGGGGCTGCTTGCTTATCTTGCCACTTGAAACTGCAAACGCATTATTGGAATGGTGGCGTCCCTGCCAGGCTCCTATCACAGCCCTGCTCCGAAAGTGCGAACGTCTGCAGATAGCTGGCAGCCAGAAGGGACTAGCGTGGAAAGCTGTTGCTCAGCCTCATCTGCCCATGGCACTGTTCGCATAGAGGCACAGAGAATGGGGCTGCTTGCTTATCTTGCCACTTGAAACTTCAAACGCATGCTGGGAATGGTGGTGTTCCTGCCAGGCTCCTATCACAGCCCTGCTCCGAAAGTGCGAACGTCTGCAGATAGCTGGCAGCCAGAAGGGGCTAGCCTGGAAAGCTGTTGCTCAGCCTCATCTGCCCATGGCAGTGCTCGCACAGAGGCACAGAGAATGGGGCTGCTTGCTTGTCTTGCAACCTCAAACTTCAAATGTAGCTTTTGAAAGATGGTGTACCTGCTAGGCTCCTATCACAGCCCTGCTCCGAAAGTGCGAACGTCTGCAGATAGCTGGCAGGCAGAAGGGGCTAGCCTGGAAAGCTGTTGCTCAGCCTCATCTGCCCATGGCACTGTTCGCATAGAGGCACAGAGAATGGGGCTGCTTGCTTATCTTGCCACTTGAAACTTCAAACGCATGCTGGGAATGGTGGTGTCCCTGCCAGGCTCCTATCACAGCCCTGCTCCGAAAGTGCTAATGTCTGCAGATAGCTGGCAGGCAGAAGGGGCTAGCCTGGAAAGCTGTTGCTCAGCCTCATCTGCCCATGGCAGTGCTCGCACAGAGGCACAGAGAATGGGGCTGCTTGCTTGTCTTGCCACCTCAAACTTCAAACATAGCCTGGGAAAGTTGGTGTCCCTGCCAGGCTCCTTTCGCAGCCCTGCTCCGAAAGTGCGAACGTCTGCAGATAGCTGGCAGCCAGAAGGGGCTAGCCTGGAAAGCTGTTGCTCAGCCTCATCTGCTCATGGCAGTGCTCGCACAGAGGCACAGAGAATGGGGCTGCTTGCTTGTCTTGCCACTTGAAACTTCAAACGCATGATGGGAATGGTGGTGTCCCTGCCAGGCTCCTATCACAGCCCTGCTCCGAAAGTGCGAACGTCTGCAGATAGCTGGCAGGCAGAAGGGGCTAGCCTGGAAAGCTGTTGCTCAGCCTCATCTGCCCATGGCAGTGTTCGCACAGAGGCACAGAGAATGGGGCTGCTTGCTTGTCTTGCCACCTCAAACTTCAAACGTAGCCTGGGAAAGTTGGTGTCCCAGCCAGGCTCCTTTCGCAGCCCTGCTCCGAAAGTGCGAACGTCTGCAGATAGCTGGCAGCCAGAAGGGGTTAGCTTGGAAAGCTGTTCCTCAGCCTCATCTGCCCATGGCACTGTTCGCGTAGAGGCACAGAGACTGGGGCTCCTTGCTTATCTTGCCACTTGAAACTTCAAACGCATGCTGGGAATGGTGGTGTCCCTGCCAGGCTCCTATCACAGCCCTGCTCCGAAAGTGCTAATGTCTGCAGATAGCTGGCAGCCAGAAGGGGCTATCCTGGAAATCTGTTTCTCAGCCTCATCTGCCCATGGCAGTGCTCGCACAGAGGCACAGAGAATGGGGCTGCTTGCTTGTCTTGCCACCTCAAACTTCAAACATATTCTGGGAAAGTTGGTGTCCCTGCCAGGCTCCTTTCGCAGCCCTACTCCGAAAGTGCGAACGTCTGCAGATAGCTGGCAGCCAGAAGGGACTAGCCTGGAAAGCTGTTGCTCAGCCTCATCTGCCCATGGCAGTGCTCGCACAGAGGCACAGAGAATGGGGCTGCTTGCTTATCTTGCCACTTGAAACTTCAAACACATGCTGGGAATGGTGGTGTCCCTGCCAGGCTCCTATCACAGCCCTGCTCCGAAAGTGCGAACGTCTGCAGATAGCTGGCAGCCAGAAGGGGCTAGCCTGGAAAGCTGTTGCTCAGCCTCATCTGCCCATGGCAGTGCTCGCACAGAGGCACAAAGAATGGGGCTGCTTGCTTATCTTGCCACTTGAAACTTCAAACGCATGCTGGGAATGGTGGTGTCCCTGCCAGGCTCCTATCACAGCCCTGCTCCGAAAGTGCGAACGTCTGCAGATAGCTGGCAGGCAGAAGGGGCTAGCCTGGAAAGCTGTTGCTCAGCCTCATCTGCCCATGGCACTGTTCGCATAGAGGCACAGAGAATGGGGCTGCTTGCTTATCTTGCCACTTGAAACTGCAAACGCATTATTGGAATGGTGGCGTCCCTGCCAGGCTCCTATCACAGCCCTGCTCCGAAAGTGCGAACGTCTGCAGATAGCTGGCAGCCAGAAGGGACTAGCCTGGAAAGCTGTTGCTCAGCCTCATCTGCCCATGGCACTGTTCGCACAGAGGCACAGAGAATGGGGCTCCTTGCTTGTCTTGCCACCTCAAACTTCAAATGTAGCTTTTGAAAGATGGTGTACCTGCTAGGCTCCTATCACAGCCCTGCTCCGAAAGTGCGAACGTCTGCAGATAGCTGGCAGGCAGAAGGGGCTAGCCTGGAAAGCTGTTGCTCAGCCTCATCTGCCCATGGCACTGTTCGCATAGAGGCACAGAGAATGGGGCTGCTTGCTTATCTTGCCACTTGAAACTTCAAACGCATGCTGGGAATGGTGGTGTCCCTGCCAGGCTCATATCACAGCCCTGCTCCGAAAGTGCTAATGTCTGCAGATAGCTGGCAGCCAGAAGGGGCTAGCCTGGAAAGCTGTTGCTCAGCCTCATCTGCCCATGGCAGTGCTCGCACAGAGGCACAGAGAATGGGGCTGCTTGCTTGTCTTGCCACCTCAAACTTCAAACATAGCCTGGGAAAGTTGGTGTCCCTGCCAGGCTCCTTTCGCAGCCCTGCTCCGAAAGTGCGAATGTCTGCAGATAGCTGGCAGCCAGAAGGGGCTAGCCTGGAAAGCTGTTGCTCAGCCTTTTCTGCTCATGGCAGTGCTCGCACAGAGGCACAGAGAATGGGGCTGCTTGCTTATCTTGCCACTTGACACTTCAAACGCATGCTGGGAATGGTGGTGTCCCTGCCAGGCTCCTATCACAACCCTGCTCCGAAAGTGCGAACGTCTGCAGATAGCTGGCAGGCAGAAGAGGCTAGCCTGGAAAGCTGTTGCTCAGCCTCATCTGCCCATGGCAGTGCTCGCACAGAGGCACAAAGAATGGGGCTGCTTGCTTATCTTGCCACTTGAAACTTCAAACGCATGCTGGGAATGGTGGTGTCCCTGCCAGGCTCCTTTGGCAGCCCTGCTCCGAAAGTGCGAACGTCTGCAGATAGCTGGCAGGCAGAAGGGGCTA
Source organism: Opisthocomus hoazin (assembly GCF_030867145.1). Taxonomy (NCBI): domain Eukaryota; kingdom Metazoa; phylum Chordata; class Aves; order Opisthocomiformes; family Opisthocomidae; genus Opisthocomus; species Opisthocomus hoazin. The sequence goes on from NC_134426.1 coordinate 13,111,604, forward strand.
GCCTGGAAAGCTGTTGCTCAGCCTCATCTGCCCATGGCACTGTTCGCATAGAGGCACAGAGAATGGGGCTGCTTGCTTATCTTGCCACTTGAAACTGCAAACGCATTATTGGAATGGTGGCGTCCCTGCCAGGCTCCTATCACAGCCCTGCTCCGAAAGTGCGAACGTCTGCAGATAGCTGGCAGCCAGAAGGGACTAGCGTGGAAAGCTGTTGCTCAGCCTCATCTGCCCATGGCACTGTTCGCATAGAGGCACAGAGAATGGGGCTGCTTGCTTATCTTGCCACTTGAAACTTCAAACGCATGCTGGGAATGGTGGTGTTCCTGCCAGGCTCCTATCACAGCCCTGCTCCGAAAGTGCGAACGTCTGCAGATAGCTGGCAGCCAGAAGGGGCTAGCCTGGAAAGCTGTTGCTCAGCCTCATCTGCCCATGGCAGTGCTCGCACAGAGGCACAGAGAATGGGGCTGCTTGCTTGTCTTGCAACCTCAAACTTCAAATGTAGCTTTTGAAAGATGGTGTACCTGCTAGGCTCCTATCACAGCCCTGCTCCGAAAGTGCGAACGTCTGCAGATAGCTGGCAGGCAGAAGGGGCTAGCCTGGAAAGCTGTTGCTCAGCCTCATCTGCCCATGGCACTGTTCGCATAGAGGCACAGAGAATGGGGCTGCTTGCTTATCTTGCCACTTGAAACTTCAAACGCATGCTGGGAATGGTGGTGTCCCTGCCAGGCTCCTATCACAGCCCTGCTCCGAAAGTGCTAATGTCTGCAGATAGCTGGCAGGCAGAAGGGGCTAGCCTGGAAAGCTGTTGCTCAGCCTCATCTGCCCATGGCAGTGCTCGCACAGAGGCACAGAGAATGGGGCTGCTTGCTTGTCTTGCCACCTCAAACTTCAAACATAGCCTGGGAAAGTTGGTGTCCCTGCCAGGCTCCTTTCGCAGCCCTGCTCCGAAAGTGCGAACGTCTGCAGATAGCTGGCAGCCAGAAGGGGCTAGCCTGGAAAGCTGTTGCTCAGCCTCATCTGCTCATGGCAGTGCTCGCACAGAGGCACAGAGAATGGGGCTGCTTGCTTGTCTTGCCACTTGAAACTTCAAACGCATGATGGGAATGGTGGTGTCCCTGCCAGGCTCCTATCACAGCCCTGCTCCGAAAGTGCGAACGTCTGCAGATAGCTGGCAGGCAGAAGGGGCTAGCCTGGAAAGCTGTTGCTCAGCCTCATCTGCCCATGGCAGTGTTCGCACAGAGGCACAGAGAATGGGGCTGCTTGCTTGTCTTGCCACCTCAAACTTCAAACGTAGCCTGGGAAAGTTGGTGTCCCAGCCAGGCTCCTTTCGCAGCCCTGCTCCGAAAGTGCGAACGTCTGCAGATAGCTGGCAGCCAGAAGGGGTTAGCTTGGAAAGCTGTTCCTCAGCCTCATCTGCCCATGGCACTGTTCGCGTAGAGGCACAGAGACTGGGGCTCCTTGCTTATCTTGCCACTTGAAACTTCAAACGCATGCTGGGAATGGTGGTGTCCCTGCCAGGCTCCTATCACAGCCCTGCTCCGAAAGTGCTAATGTCTGCAGATAGCTGGCAGCCAGAAGGGGCTATCCTGGAAATCTGTTTCTCAGCCTCATCTGCCCATGGCAGTGCTCGCACAGAGGCACAGAGAATGGGGCTGCTTGCTTGTCTTGCCACCTCAAACTTCAAACATATTCTGGGAAAGTTGGTGTCCCTGCCAGGCTCCTTTCGCAGCCCTACTCCGAAAGTGCGAACGTCTGCAGATAGCTGGCAGCCAGAAGGGACTAGCCTGGAAAGCTGTTGCTCAGCCTCATCTGCCCATGGCAGTGCTCGCACAGAGGCACAGAGAATGGGGCTGCTTGCTTATCTTGCCACTTGACACTTCAAACGCATGCTGGGAATGGTGGTGTCCCTGCCAGGCTCCTATCACAACCCTGCTCCGAAAGTGCGAACGTCTGCAGATAGCTGGCAGGCAGAAGAGGCTAGAATGGAAAGCTGTTGCTCAGCCTCATCTGCCCATGGCACTGTTCGCATAGAGGCACAGAGAATGGGGCTGCTTGCTTATCTTGCCACTTGAAACTTCAAACGCATTATTGGAATGGTGGCGTCCCTGCCAGGCTCCTATCACAGCCCTGCTCCGAAAGTGCGAACGTCTGCAGATAGCTGGCAGCCAGAAGGGACTAGCGTGGAAAGCTGTTGCTCAGCCTCATCTGCCCATGGCACTGTTCGCATAGAGGCACAGAGAATGGGGCTGCTTGCTTGTCTTGCCACCTCAAACTTCAAACGTAGCCTGGGAAAGTTGGTGTCCCAGCCAGGCTCCTTTCGCAGCCCTGCTCCGAAAGTGCGAACGTCTGCAGATAGCTGGCAGGCAGAAGGGGCTAGCCTGGAAAGCTGTTGCTCAGCCTCATCTGCCCATGGCACTGTTCGCATAGAGGCACAGAGAATGGGGCTGCTTGCTTCTCTTGCCACTTGAAACTTCAAACGCATGCTGGGAAAGTTGGTGTCCCTGCCAGGCTCCTTTCGCAGTCCTGCTCCGAAAGTGCGAACGTCTGCAGATAGCTGGCAGCCAGAAGGGGCTAGCCTGGAAAGCTGTTGCTCAGCCTCATCTGCCCATGGCAGTGCTCGCACAGAGGCACAGAGAAAGGGGCTGCTTGCTTGTCTTGCCACCTGAAACTTCAAACGCATGCTGGGAAAGTTGGTGTCCCAGCCAGGCTTCTTTCGCAGCCCTGCTCCGAAAGTGCGAACGTCTGCAGATAGCTGGCAGCCAGAAGGGGCTAGCCTGGAAAGCTGTTGCTCAGCCTCATCTGCCCATGGCAGTGCTCGCATAGAGGCACAGAGATTGGGGCTGCTTGCTTATCTTGCCACTTGAAACTTCAAACACATGCTGGGAATGGTGGTGTCCCTGCCAGGCTCCTATCACAGCCCTGCTCCGAAAGTGCGAACGTCTGCAGATAGCTGGCAGCCAGAAGGGGCTAGCCTGGAAAGCTGTTGCTCAGCCTCATCTGCCCATGGCAGTGCTCGCACAGAGGCACAGAGAATGGGGCTGCTTGCTTGTCTTGCCACCTCAAACTTCAAACGTAGCCTGGGAAAGTTGGTGTCCCTGCCAGGCTCCTTTCGCAGCCCTGCTCCGAAAGTGCGAACGTCTGCAGATAGCTGGCAGCCAGAAGGGGCTATCCTGGAAAGCTGTTGCTCAGCCTCATCTGCCCATGGCACTGTTCGCATAGAGGCACAAAGAATGGGGCTGCTTGCTTATCTTGCCACTTGAAACTTCAAACGCATGCTGGGAATGGTGGCGTCCCTGCCAGGCTCCTATCACAGCCCTGCTCCGAAAGTGCGAATGTCTGCAGATAGCTGGCAGCCAGAAGGGACTAGCGTGGAAAGCTGTTGCTCAGCCTCATCTGCCCATGGCACTGTTCGCATAGAGGCACAGAGAATGGGGCTGCTTGCTTATCTTGCCACTTGAAACTTCAAACGCATGCTGGGAATGGTGGTGTCCCTGCCAGGCTCCTATCACAGCCCTGCTCCGAAAGTGCGAACGTCTGCAGATAGCTAGCAGCCAGAAGGGGCTAGCCTGGAAAGCTGTTGCTCAGCCTCATCTGCCCATGGCAGTGCTCGCACAGAGGCACAGAGAATGGGGCTCCTTGCTTGTCTTGCCACCTCAAATTTCAAATGTAGCTTTTGAAAGATGGTGTACCTGCTAGGCTCCTTTGGCAGCCCTGCTCCGAAAGTGCGAACGTCTGCAGATAGCTGGCAGCCAGAAGGGGCTAGCCTGGAAAGCTGTTGCTCAGCCTCATGTGCCCATGGCAGTGCTCGCACAGAGGCACAGAGAATGGGGCTGCTTGCTTGTCTTGCCACCTCAAACTTCAAACATAGCCTGGGAAAGTTGGTGTCCCAGCCAGGCTCCTTTCGCAGCCCTGCTCCGAAAGTGCGAACGTCTGCAGATAGCTGGCAGGCAGAAGGGGCTAGCCTGGAAAGCTGTTGCTCAGCCTCATCTGCCCATGGCACTGTTCGCATAGAGGCACAGAGAATGGGGCTGCTTGCTTATCTTGCCACTTGAAACTTCAAACGCATGCTGGGAATGGTGGTGTCCCTGCCAGGCTCCTATCACAGCCCTGCTCCGAAAGTGCGAACGTCTGCAGATAGCTGGCAGGCAGAAGGGGCTAGCCTGGAAAGCTGTTGCTCAGCCTCATCTGCCCATGGCAGTGTTCGCACAGAGACACAGAGAATGGGGCTGCTTGCTTGTCTTGCCACCTCAAACTTCAAACATAGCCTGGGAAAGTTGGTGTCCCAGCCAGGCTCCTTTGGCAGCCCTGCTCCGAAAGTGCGAACGTCTGCAGATAGCTGGCAGCCAGAAGGGGTTAGCCTGGAAAGCTGTTGCTCAGCCTCATCTGCCCATGGCACTGTTCGCATAGAGGCACAGAGAATGGGGCTCCTTGCTTGTCTTGCCACCTCAAACTTCAAATGTAGCTTTTGAAAGATGGTGTACCTGCTAGGCTCCTATCACAGCCCTGCTCCGAAAGTGCGAACGTCTGCAGATAGCTGGCAGCCAGAAGGGGCTAGCCTGGAAAGCTGTTGCTCAGCCTCATCTGCCCATGGCAGTGCTCGCACAGAGGCACAGAGAATGGGGCTCCTTGCTTGTCTTGCCACCTCAAACTTCAAATGTAGCTTTTGAAAGATGGTGTACCTGCTAGGCTCGTATCACAGCCCTGCTCCGAAAGTGCGAACGTCTGCAGATAGCTGGCAGCCAGAAGGGGCTAGCCTGGAAAGCTGTTGCTCAGCCTCATCTGCCCATGGCAGTGCTCGCACAGAGGCACAGAGAATGGGGCTGCTTGCTTGTCTTGCCACCTCAAACTTCAAACGTAGCCTGGGAAATTTGGTGTCCCAGCCAGGATCCTTTCGCAGCCCTACTCCGAAAGTGCGAACGTCTGCAGATAGCTGGCAGGCAGAAGGGGCTAGCGTGGAAAGCTGTTGCTCAGCCTCATCTGCCCATGGCACTGTTCGCATAGAGGCACAGAGAATGGGGCTGCTTGCTTATCTTGCCACTTGAAACTTCAAACGCATGCTGGGAATGGTGGTGTCCCTGCCAGGCTCCTATCACAGCCCTGCTCCGAAAGTGCGAATGTCTGCAGATAGCTGGCAGCCAGAAGGGGCTATCCTGGAAAGCTGTTCCTCAGCCTCATCTGCCCATGGCAGTGCTCGCACAGAGGCACAGAGAATGGGGCTGCTTGCTTGTCTTGCCACCTCAAACTTCAAACGTAGCCTGGGAAAGTTGGTGTCCCTGCCAGGCTCCTTTCGCAGCCCTACTCTGAAAGTGCGAACGTCTGCAGATAGCTGGCAGCCAGAAGGGGCTAGCCTGGAAAGCTGTTGCTCAGCCTCATCTGCCCATGGCAGTGCTCGCACAGAGGCACAGAGAATGGGGCTGCTTGCTTATCTTGCCACTTGACACTTCAAACGCATGCTGGGAATGGTGGTGTCCCTGCCAGGCTCCTATCACAACCCTGCTCCGAAAGTGCGAACGTCTGCAGATAGCTGGCAGGCAGAAGAGGCTAGCCTGGAAAGCTGTTGCTCAGCCTCATCTGCCCATGGCACTGTTCGCATAGAGGCACAGAGAATGGGGCTGCTTGCTTATCTTGCCACTTGAAACTTCAAACGCATTCTGGGAATGATGGTGTCCCTGCCAGGCTCCTATCACAGCCCTGCTCCGAAAGTGCGAACGTCTGCAGATAGCTGGCAGGCAGAGGGGGCTAGCCTGGAAAGCTGTTGCTCAGCCTCATCTGCCCATGGCAGTGCTCGCACAGAGGCACAGAGAATGGGGCTGCTTGCTTGTCTTGCCACCTCAAACTTCAAACGTAGCCTGGGAAAGTTGGTGTACCAGCCAGGCTCCTTTCGCAGCCCTGCTCCTGAAAATGCGAACGTCTGCAGATAGCTGGCAGGCAGAAGGGGCTAGCCTGCAAAGCTGTTGCTCAGCCTCATCTGCCCATGGCACTGTTCTCATAGAGGCACAGAGAACGGGGCTGCTTGCTTATCTTGCCACTTGAAACTTCAAACGCATGCTGGGAATGGTGGTGTCCCTGCCAGGCTCCTATCACAGCCCTGCTCCGAAAGTGCGGACGTCTGCAGATAGCTGGCAGCCAGAAGGGGCTAGCCTGGAAAGCTGTTGCTCAGCCTCATCTGCCCATGGCAGTGCTCGCACAGAGGCACAGAGAACGGGGCTCCTTGCTTGTCTTGCCACCTCAAACTTCAAACGTAGCCTGGGAAAGTTGGTGTCCCAGCCATGCTCCTTTGGCAGCCCTGCTCCGAAAGTGCGAACGTCTGCAGATAGCTGGCAGGCAGAAGGGGCTAGCCTGGAAAGCTGTTGCTCAGCCTCATCTGCCCATGGCAGTGTTCGCACAGAGACACAGAGAATGGGGCTGCTTGCTTGTCTTGCCACCTCAAACTTCAAACATAGCCTGGGAAAGTTGGTGTCCCAGCCAGGCTCCTTTGGCAGCCCTGCTCCGAAAGTGCGAACGTCTGCAGATAGCTGGCAGGCAGAAGGGGTTAGCCTGGAAAGCTGTTGCTCAGCCTCATCTGCCCATGGCACTGTTCGCATAGAGGCACAGAGACTGGTGCTCCTTGCTTATCTTTCCACTTGAAACTTCAAACGCATGCTGGGAATGGTGGTGTCCCTGCCAGGCTCCTATCACAGCCCTGCTCCGAAAGTGCGAACGTCTGCAGATAGCTGGCAGCCAGAAGGGGCTAGCCTGGAAAGCTGTTGCTCAGCCTCATCTGCCCATGGCAGTGCTCGCACAGAGGCACAGAGAATGGGGCTGCTTGCTTGTCTTGCCACCTCAAACTTCAAACGTAGCCTGGGAAATTTGGTGTCCCAGCCAGGCTCCTTTCGCAGCCCTACTCCGAAAGTGCGAACGTCTGCAGATAGCTGGCAGGCAGAAGGGGCTAGCCTGGAAAGCTGTTGCTCAGCCTCATCTGCCCGTGGCACTGTTCGCATAGAGGCACAGAGAATGGGGCTGCTTGCTTATCTTGCCACTTGAAACTTCAAACGCATGCTGGGAATGGTGGTGTCCCTGCCAGGCTCCTATCACAGCCCTGCTCCGAAAGTGCGAATGTCTGCAGATAGCTGGCAGCCAGAAGGGGCTATCCTGGAAAGCTGTTCCTCAGCCTCATCTGCCCATGGCAGTGCTCGCACAGAGGCACAGAGAATGGGGCTGCTTGCTTGTCTTGCCACCTCAAACTTCAAACATAGCCTGGGAAAGTTGGTGTCCCTGCCAGGCTCCTTTCGCAGCCCTACTCTGAAAGTGCGAACGTCTGCAGATAGCTGGCAGCCAGAAGGGGCTAGCCTGGAAAGCTGTTGCTCAGCCTCATCTGCCCATGGCAGTGCTCGCACAGAGGCACAGAGAATGGGGCTGCTTGCTTATCTTGCCACTTGACACTTCAAACGCATGCTGGGAATGGTGGTGTCCCTGCCAGGCTCCTATCACAACCCTGCTCCGAAAGTGCGAACGTCTGCAGATAGCTGGCAGGCAGAGGGGGCTAGCCTGGAAAGCTGTTGCTCAGCCTCATCTGCCCATGGCAGTGCTCGCACAGAGGCACAGAGAATGGGGCTGCTTGCTTGTCTTGCCACCTCAAACTTCAAACGTAGCCTGGGAAAGTTGGTGTCCCAGCCAGGCTCCTTTCGCAGCCCTGCTCCTGAAAATGCGAACGTCTGCAGATAGCTGGCAGGCAGAAGGGGCTAGCCTGCAAAGCTGTTGCTCAGCCTCATCTGCCCATGGCACTGTTCTCATAGAGGCACAGAGAACGGGGCTGCTTGCTTATCTTGCCACTTGAAACTTCAAACGCATGCTGGGAATGGTGGTGTCCCTGCCAGGCTCCTATCACAGCCCTGCTCCGAAAGTGCGAACGTCTGCAGATAGCTGGCAGGCAGAAGGGGCTAGCCTGGAAAGCTGTTGCTCAGCCTCATCTGCCCATGGCAGTGTTCGCACAGAGACACAGAGAATGGGGCTGCTTGCTTGTCTTGCCACCTCAAACTTCAAACATAGCCTGGGAAAGTTGGTGTCCCAGCCAGGCTCCTTTGGCAGCCCTGCTCCGAAAGTGCGAACGTCTGCAGATAGCTGGCAGGCAGAAGGGGTTAGCCTGGAAAGCTGTTGCTCAGCCTCATCTGCCCATGGCGCTGTTCGCATAGAGGCACAGAGACTGGTGCTCCTTGCTTATCTTTCCACTTGAAACTTCAAACGCATGCTGGGAATGGTGGTGTCCCTGCCAGGCTCCTATCACAGCCCTGCTCCGAAAGTGCGAACGTCTGCAGATAGCTGGCAGGCAGAAGGGGCTAGCCTGGAAAGCTGTTGCTCAGCCTCATCTGCCCATGGCAGTGCTCGCACAGAGGCACAGAGAATGGGGCTCCTTGCTTGTCTTGCCACCTCAAACTTCAAATGTAGCTTTTGAAAGATGGTGTACCTGCTAGGCTCCTATCACAGCCCTGCTCCGAAAGTGCGAACGTCTGCAGATAGCTGGCAGCCAGAAGGGGCTAGCCTGGAAAGCTGTTGCTCAGCCTCATCTGCCCATGGCAGTGCTCGCACAGAGGCACAGAGAATGGGGCTGCTTGCTTGTCTTGCCACCTCAAACTTCAAACGTAGCCTGGGAAATTTGGTGTCCCAGCCAGGCTCCTTTCGCAGCCCTACTCCGAAAGTGCGAACGTCTGCAGATAGCTGGCAGGCAGAAGGGGCTAGCCTGGAAAGCTGTTGCTCAGCCTCATCTGCCCATGGCACTGTTCGCATAGAGGCACAGAGAATGGGGCTGCTTGCTTATCTTGCCACTTGAAACTTCAAACGCATGCTGGGAATGGTGGTGTCCCTGCCAGGCTCCTATCACAGCCCTGCTCCGAAAGTGCGAATGTCTGCAGATAGCTGGCAGCCAGAAGGGGCTATCCTGGAAAGCTGTTCCTCAGCCTCATCTGCCCATGGCAGTGCTCGCACAGAGGCACAGAGAATGGGGCTGCTTGCTTGTCTTGCCACCTCAGACTTCAAACGTAGCCTGGGAAAGTTGGTGTCCCAGCCAGGCTCCTTTCGCAGCCCTGCTCCTGAAAATGCGAACGTCTGCAGATAGCTGGCAGGCAGAAGGGGCTAGCCTGCAAAGCTGTTGCTCAGCCTCATCTGCCCATGGCACTGTTCTCATAGAGGCACAGAGAACGGGGCTGCTTGCTTATCTTGCCACTTGAAACTTCAAACGCATGCTGGGAATGGTGGTGTCCCTGCCAGGCTCCTATCACAGCCCTGCTCCGAAAGTGCGGACGTCTGCAGATAGCTGGCAGCCAGAAGGGGCTAGCCTGGAAAGCTGTTGCTCAGCCTCATCTGCCCATGGCAGTGCTCGCACAGAGGCACAGAGAACGGGGCTCCTTGCTTGTCTTGCCACCTCAAACTTCAAACGTAGCCTGGGAAAGTTGGTGTCCCAGCCATGCTCCTTTGGCAGCCCTGCTCCGAAAGTGCGAACGTCTGCAGATAGCTGGCAGGCAGAAGGGGCTAGCCTGGAAAGCTGTTGCTCAGCCTCATCTGCCCATGGCAGTGTTCGCACAGAGACACAGAGAATGGGGCTGCTTGCTTGTCTTGCCACCTCAAACTTCAAACATAGCCTGGGAAAGTTGGTGTCCCAGCCAGGCTCCTTTGGCAGCCCTGCTCCGAAAGTGCGAACGTCTGCAGATAGCTGGCAGGCAGAAGGGGTTAGCCTGGAAAGCTGTTGCTCAGCCTCATCTGCCCATGGCGCTGTTCGCATAGAGGCACAGAGACTGGTGCTCCTTGCTTATCTTTCCACTTGAAACTTCAAACGCATGCTGGGAATGGTGGTGTCCCTGCCAGGCTCCTATCACAGCCCTGCTCCGAAAGTGCGAACGTCTGCAGATAGCTGGCAGGCAGAAGGGGCTAGCCTGGAAAGCTGTTGCTCAGCCTCATCTGCCCATGGCAGTGCTCGCACAGAGGCACAGAGAATGGGGCTCCTTGCTTGTCTTGCCACCTCAAACTTCAAATGTAGCTTTTGAAAGATGGTGTACCTGCTAGGCTCCTATCACAGCCCTGCTCCGAAAGTGCGAACGTCTGCAGATAGCTGGCAGCCAGAAGGGGCTAGCCTGGAAAGCTGTTGCTCAGCCTCATCTGCCCATGGCAGTGCTCGCACAGAGGCACAGAGAATGGGGCTGCTTGCTTGTCTTGCCACCTCAAACTTCAAACGTAGCCTGGGAAATTTGGTGTCCCAGCCAGGCTCCTTTCGCAGCCCTACTCCGAAAGTGCGAACGTCTGCAGATAGCTGGCAGGCAGAAGGGGCTAGCCTGGAAAGCTGTTGCTCAGCCTCATCTGCCCATGGCACTGTTCGCATAGAGGCACAGAGAATGGGGCTGCTTGCTTATCTTGCCACTTGAAACTTCAAACGCATGCTGGGAATGGTGGTGTCCCTGCCAGGCTCCTATCACAGCCCTGCTCCGAAAGTGCGAATGTCTGCAGATAGCTGGCAGCCAGAAGGGGCTATCCTGGAAAGCTGTTCCTCAGCCTCATCTGCCCATGGCAGTGCTCGCACAGAGGCACAGAGAATGGGGCTGCTTGCTTGTCTTGCCACCTCAGACTTCAAACATAGCCTGGGAAAGTTGGTGTCCCTGCCAGGCTCCTTTCGCAGCCCTACTCTGAAAGTGCGAACTTCTGCAGATAGCTGGCAGCCAGAAGGGGCTAGCCTGGAAAGCTGTTGCTCAGCCTCATCTGCCCATGGCAGTGCTCGCACAGAGGCACAGAGAATGGGGCTGCTTGCTTATCTTGCCACTTGACACTTCAAACGCATGCTGGGAATGGTGGTGTCCCTGCCAGGCTCCTATCACAACCCTGCTCCGAAAGTGCGAACGTCTGCAGATAGCTGGCAGGCAGAGGGGGCTAGCCTGGAAAGCTGTTGCTCAGCCTCATCTGCCCATGGCAGTGCTCGCACAGAGGCACAGAGAATGGGGCTGCTTGCTTGTCTTGCCACCTCAAACTTCAAACGTAGCCTGGGAAAGTTGGTGTCCCAGCCAGGCTCCTTTCGCAGCCCTGCTCCTGAAAATGCGAACGTCTGCAGATAGCTGGCAGGCAGAAGGGGCTAGCGTGGAAAGCTGTTGCTCAGCCTCATCTGCCCATGGCACTGTTCTCATAGAGGCACAGAGAACGGGGCTGCTTGCTTATCTTGCCACTTGAAACTTCAAACTCATGCTGGGAATGGTGGTGTCCCTGCCAGGCTCCTATCACAGCCCTGCTCCGAAAGTGCGGACGTCTGCAGATAGCTGGCAGCCAGAAGGGGCTAGCCTGGAAAGCTGTTGCTCAGCCTCATCTGCCCATGGCAGTGCTCGCACAGAGGCACAGAGAACGGGGCTCCTTGCTTGTCTTGCCACCTCAAACTTCAAACGTAGCCTGGGAAAGTTGGTGTCCCAGCCATGCTCCTTTGGCAGCCCTGCTCCGAAAGTGCGAACGTCTGCAGATAGCTGGCAGGCAGAAGGGGCTAGCCTGGAAAGCTGTTGCTCAGCCTCATCTGCCCATGGCACTGTTCGCATAGAGGCACAGAGAATGGGGCTGCTTGCTTATCTTGCCACTTGAAACTTCAAACGCATGCTGGGAATGGTGGTGTCCCTGCCAGGCTCCTATCACAGCCCTGCTCCGAAAGTGCGAACGTCTGCAGATAGCTAGCAGCCAGAAGGGGCTAGCCTGGAAAGCTGTTGCTCAGCCTCATCTGCCCATGGCAGTGCTCGCACAGAGGCACAGAGAATGGGGCTCCTTGCTTGTCTTGCCACCTCAAACTTGAAATGTAGCTTTTGAAAGATGGTGTACCTGCTAGGCTCGTATCACAGCCCTGCTCCGAAAGTGCGAACGTCTGCAGATAGCTGGCAGCCAGAAGGGGCTAGCCTGGAAAGCTGTTGCTCAGCCTCATCTGCCCATGGCAGTGCTCGCACAGAGGCACAGAGAATGGGGCTGCTTGCTTGTCTTGCCACCTCAAACTTCAAACGTAGCCTGGGAAATTTGGTGTCCCAGCCAGGCTCCTTTCGCAGCCCTACTCCGAAAGTGCGAACGTCTGCAGATAGCTGGCAGGCAGAAGGGGCTAGCCTGGAAAGCTGTTGCTCAGCCTCATCTGCCCATGGCACTGTTCGCATAGAGGCACAGAGAATGGGGCTGCTTGCTTATCTTGCCACTTGAAACTTCAAACGCATGCTGGGAATGGTGGTGTCCCTGCCAGGCTCCTATCACAGCCCTACTCTGAAAGTGCGAACGTCTGCAGATAGCTGGCAGCCAGAAGGGGCTAGCCTGGAAAGCTGTTGCTCAGCCTCATCTGCCCATGGCAGTGCTCGCACAGAGGCACAGAGAATGGGGCTGCTTGCTTATCTTGCCACTTGACACTTCAAACGCATGCTGGGAATGGTGGTGTCCCTGCCAGGGTCCTATCACAACCCTGCTCCGAAAGTGCGAACGTCTGCAGATAGCTGGCAGGCAGAAGAGGCTAGCCTGGAAAGCTGTTGCTCAGCCTCATCTGACCATGGCACTGTTCGCATAGAGGCACAGAGAATGGGGCTGCTTGCTTATCTTGCCACTTGAAACTTCAAACGCATTCTGGGAATGATGGTGTCCCTGCCAGGCTCCTATCACAGCCCTGCTCCGAAAGTGCGAACGTCTGCAGATAGCTGGCAGGCAGAAGGGGCTAGCCTGGAAAGCTGTTGCTCAGCCTCATCTGCCCATGGCAGTGCTCGCACAGAGGCACAGAGAATGGGGCTGCTTGCTTGTCTTGCCACCTCAAACTTCAAACGTAGCCTGGGAAAGTTGGTGTCCCAGCCAGGCTCCTTTCGCAGCCCTGCTCCTGAAAATGCGAACGTCTGCAGATAGCTGGCAGGCAGAAGGGGCTAGCCTGGAAAGCTGTTGCTCAGCCTCATCTGCCCATGGCACTGTTCTCATAGAGGCACAGAGAACGGGGCTGCTTGCTTATCTTGCCACTTGAAACTTCAAACGCATGCTGGGAATGGTGGTGTCCCTGCCAGGCTCCTATCACAGCCCTGCTCCGAAAGTGCGGACGTCTGCAGATAGCTGGCAGCCAGAAGGGGCTAGCCTGGAAAGCTGTTGCTCAGCCTCATCTGCTCATGGCAGTGCTCGCACAGAGGCACAGAGAATGGGGCTGCTTGCTTGTCTTGCCACCTCAAACTTCAAACGCATGCTGGGAAAGTTGGTGTCCCAGCCAGGCTCCTTTCGCAGCCCTGCTCCGAAAGTGCGAACGTCTGCAGATAGCTGGCAGCCAGAAGGGGCTAGCCTGGAAAGCTGTTGCTCAGCCTCATCTGCTCATGGCAGTGCTCGCACAGAGGCACAGAGAATGGGGCTGCTTGCTTGTCTTGCCACCTCAAACTTCAAACGTAGCCTGGGAAAGTTGGTGTCCCTGCCAGGCTCCTTTCGCAGCCCTGCTCCGAAATTGCGAACGTCTGCAGATAGCTGGCAGGCAGAAGGGGCTAGCCTGGAAAGCTGTTGCTCAGCCTCATCTGCCCATGGCAGTGCTCGCACAGAGGCACAGAGAATGGGGCTGCTTGCTTGTCTTGCCACCTCAAACTTCAAACATAGCCTGGGAAAGTTGGTGTCCCTGCCAGGCTCCTTTCGCAGCCCTGCTCCGAAAGTGCGAACGTCTGCAGATAGCTGGCAGCCAGAAGGGGCTAGCCTGGAAAGCTGTTGCTCAGCCTCATCTGCCCATGGCAGTGCTCGCACAGAGGCACAGAGAATGGGGCTGCTTGCTTATCTTGCCACTTGACACTTCAAACGCATGCTGGGAATGGTGGTGTCCCTGCCAGGCTCCTATCACAAACCTGCTCCGAAAGTGCGAACGTCTGCAGATAGCTGGCAGGCAGAAGAGGCTAGCCTGGAAAGCTGTTGCTCAGCCTCATCTGCCCATGGCACTGTTCGCATAGAGGCACAGAGAATGGGGCTGCTTGCTTATCTTGCCACTTGAAACTTCAAACGCATGCTGGGAATGATGGTGTCCCTGCCAGGCTCCTATCACAGCCCTGCTGCGAAAGTGCGAACGTCTGCAGATAGCTGGCAGGCAGAAGGGGCTAGCCTGGAAAGCTGTTGCTCGGCCTCATCTGCCCATGGCAGTGCTCGCACAGAGGCACAGAGAATGGGGCTGCTTGCTTCTCTTGCCACTTGAAACTTCAAACGTAGCCTGGGAAAGTCGGTGTCCCAGCCAGGCTCCTTTCGCAGCCCTGCTCCTGAAAATGCGAACGTCTGCAGATAGCTGGCAGGCAGAAGGGGCTAGCCTGCAAAGCTGTTGCTCAGCCTCATCTGCCCATGGCACTGTTCGCATAGAGGCACAGAGAACGGGGCTGCTTGCTTATCTTGCCACTTGAAACTTCAAACGCATGCTATGAATTGTGGTGTCCCTGTCAGGCTCCTATCACAGCCCTGCTCCGAAAGTGCGAACGTCTGCAGATAGCTGGCAGCCAGAAGGGGCTAGCCTGGAAAGCTGTTGCTCAGCCTCATCTGCCCATGGCAGTGCTCGCACAGAGGCACAGAGAATGGGGCTCCTTGCTTGTCTTGCCACCTCAATCTTCAAACGTAGCCTGGGAAAGTTGGTTTCCCAGCCATGCTCCTTTGGCAGCCCTGCTCCGAAAGTGCGAACGTCTGCAGATAGCTGGCAGCCAGAAGGGGCTAGCCTGGAAAGCTGTTGCTCAGCCTCATCTGCCCATGGCAGTGTTCGCACAGAGGCACAGAGAATGGGGCTGCTTGCTTGTCTTGCCACCTCAAACTTCAAACGTAGCCTGGGAAAGTTGGTGTCCCAGCCAGGCTCCTTTCGCAGCCCTGCTCCGAAAGTGCGAACGTCTGCAGATAGCTGGCAGCCAGAAGGGGTTAGCCTGGAAAGCTGTTGCTCAGCCTCATCTGCCCATGGCACTGTTCGCATAGAGGCACAGAGAACGGGGCTGCTTGCTTATCTTGCCACTTGAAACTTCAAACGCATGCTATGAATGGTGGTGTCCCTGCCAGGCTCCTATCACAGCCCTGCTCCGAAAGTGCGAACGTCTGCAGATAGCTGGCAGCCAGAAGGGGCTAGCCTGGAAAGCTGTTGCTCAGCCTCATCTGCCCATGGCAGTGCTCGCACAGAGGCACAGAGAATGGGGCTCCTTGCTTGTCTTGCCACCTCAATCTTCAAACGTAGCCTGGGAAAGTTGGTTTCCCAGCCATGCTCCTTTGGCAGCCCTGCTCCGAAAGTGCGAACGTCTGCAGATAGCTGGCAGCCAGAAGGGGCTAGCCTGGAAAGCTGTTGCTCAGCCTCATCTGCCCATGGCAGTGTTCGCACAGAGGCACAGAGAATGGGGCTGCTTGCTTGTCTTGCCACCTCAAACTTCAAACGTAGCCTGGGAAAGTTGGTGTCCCAGCCAGGCTCCTTTCGCAGCCCTGCTCCGAAAGTGCGAACGTCTGCAGATAGCTGGCAGCCAGAAGGGGTTAGCCTGGAAAGCTGTTGCTCAGCCTCATCTGCCCATGGCACTGTTCGCATAGAGGCACAGAGAATGGGGCTCCTTGCTTATCTTGGCACTTGAAACTTCAAACGCATGCTGGGAATGGTGGTGTCCCTGCCAGGCTCCTATCACAGCCCTGCTCCGAAAGTGCGAACGTCTGCAGATAGCTGGCAGCCAGAAGGGGCTAGCCTGGAAAGCTGTTGCTCAGCCTCATCTGCCCATGGCAGTGCTCGCACAGAGGCACAGAGAATGGGGCTCCTTGCTTGTCTTGCCACCTCAAACTTCAAACGTAGCCTGGGAAAGGTGGTGTCCCAGCCATGCTCCTTTGGCAGCCCTGCTCCGAAAGTGCGAACGTCTGCAGATAGCTGGCAGGCAGAAGGGGCTAGCCTGGAAAGCTGTTGCTCAGCCTCATCTGCCCATGGCACTGTTCGCATAGAGGCACAGAGAATGGGGCTGCTTGCTTATCTTGCCACTTGAAACTTCAAACGCATGCTGGGAATGGTGGTGTCCCTGCCAGGCTCCTATCACAGCCCTGCTCCGAAAGTGCGAACGTCTGCAGATAGCTGGCAGGCAGAAGGGGCTAGCCTGGAAAGCTGTTGCTCAGCCTCATCTGCCCATGGCAGTGCTCGCACTCAGGCACAGAGAATGGGGCTCCTTGCTTGTCTTGCCACCTCAAACTTCAAATGTAGCTTTTGAAACATGGTGTCCCTGCCAGGCTCCTTTCGCAGTCCTGCTCCGAAAGTGCGAACGTCTGCAGATAGCTGGCAGCCAGAAGGGGCTAGCCTGGAAAGCTGTTTCTCAGCCTCATCTGCTCATGGCAGTGCTCGCACAGAGGCACAGAGAATGGGGCTGCTTGCTTGTCTTGCCACCTCAAACTTCAAACGTAGCCTGGGAAAGTTGGTGTCTCAGCCAGGCTCCTTTCGCAGCCCTGCTCCGAAAGTGCGAACGTCTGCAGATAGCTGGCAGCCAGAAGGGGCTAGCCTGCAAAGCTGTTGCTCAGCCTCATCTGCCCATGGCAGTGCTCGCACAGAGGCACAGAGAATGGGGCTCCTTGCTTTTATTGCCACCTCAAACTTCAAATGTAGCTTTTGAAAGATGGTGTACCTGCTAGGCTCCTATCACAGCCCTGCTCCGAAAGTGCGAACGTCTGCAGATAGCTGGCAGGCAGAAGGGGCTAGCCTGGAAAGCTGTTGCTCAGCCTCATCTGCCCATGGCAGTGCTCGCACAGAGGCACAGAGAATGGGGCTGCTTGCTTGTCTTGCCACCTCAAACTTCAAACATAGCCTGGGAAAGTTGGTGTCCCTGCCAGGCTCCTATCGCAGCCCTGCTCCGAAAGTGCGAACGTCTGCAGATAGCTGGCAGCCAGAAGGGGCTAGCCTGGAAAGCTGTTGCTCAGCCTCATCTGCCCATGGCAGTGCTCGCACAGAGGCACAGAGAATGGGGCTGCTTGCTTATCTTGCCACTTGACACTTCAAACGCATGCTGGGAATGGTGGTGTCCCTGCCAGGCTCCTATCACAACCCTGCTCCGAAAGTGCGAACGTCTGCAGATAGCTGGCAGGCAGAAGAGGCTAGCCTGGAAAGCTGTTGCTCAGCCTCATCTGCCCATGGCACTGTTCGCATAGAGGCACAGAGAATGGGGCTGCTTGCTTATCTTGGCACTTGAAACTTCAAACGCATGCTGGGAATGATGGTGTCCCTGCCAGGCTCCTATCACAGCCCTGCTGCGAAAGTGCGAACGTCTGCAGATAGCTGGCAGGCAGAAGGGGCTAGCCTGGAAAGCTGTTGCTCAGCCTCATCTGCCCATGGCAGTGCTCCCACAGAGGCACAGAGAATGGGGCTGCTTGCTTCTCTTGCCACTTGAAACTTCAAACGTAGCCTGGGAAAGTCGGTGTCCCAGCCAGGCTCCTTTCGCAGCCCTGCTCCTGAAAATGCGAACGTCTGCAGATAGCTGGCAGGCAGAAGGGGCTAGCCTGCAAAGCTGTTGCTCAGCCTCATCTGCCCATGGCACTGTTCGCATAGAGGCACAGAGAACGGGGCTGCTTGCTTATCTTGCCACTTGAAACTTCAAACGCATGCTATGAATGGTGGTGTCCCTGCCAGGCTCCTATCACAGCCCTGCTCCGAAAGTGCGAACGTCTGCAGATAGCTGGCAGGCAGAAGGGGCTAGCCTGGAAAGCTGTTGCTCAGCCTCATCTGCCCATGGCAGTGCTCGCACAGAGGCACAGAGAATGGGGCTCCTTGCTTGTCTTGCCACCTCAATCTTCAAACGTAGCCTGGGAAATTGGTTTCCCAGCCATGCTCCTTTGGCAGAACTGCTCCGAAAGTGCGAACGTCTGCAGATAGCTGGCAGGCAGAAGGGGCTAGCCTGGAAAGCTGTTGCTCAGCCTCATCTGCCCATGGCAGTGCTCGCACAGAGGCACAGAGAATGGGGCTCCTTGCTTGTCTTGCCACCTCAAACTTCAAACGTAGCCTGGGAAAGCTGGTGTCCCAGCCATGCTCCTTTGGCAGCCCTGCTCCGAAAGTGCGAACGTCTGCAGATAGCTGGCAGGCAGAAGGGGCTAGCCTGGAAAGCTGTTGCTCAGCCTCATCTGCCCATGGCACTGTTCGCATAGAGGCACAGAGAATGGGGCTGCTTGCTTATCTTGCCACTTGAAACTTCAAACGCATGCTGGGAATGGTGGTGTCCCTGCCAGGCTCCTATCACAGCCCTGCTCCGAAAGTGCGAACGTCTGCAGATAGCTGGCAGGCAGAAGGGGCTAGCCTGGAAAGCTGTTGCTCAGCCTCATCTGCCCATGGCAGTGCTCGCACTCAGGCACAGAGAATGGGGCTCCTTGCTTGTCTTGCCACCTCAAACTTCAAATGTAGCTTTTGAAACATGGTGTCCCTGCCAGGCTCCTTTCGCAGTCCTGCTCCGAAAGTGCGAACGTCTGCAGATAGCTGGCAGCCAGAAGGGGCTAGCCTGGAAAGCTGTTTCTCAGCCTCATCTGCTCATGGCAGTGCTCGCACAGAGGCACAGAGAATGGGGCTGCTTGCTTGTCTTGCCACCTCAAACTTCAAACGTAGCCTGGGAAAGTTGGTGTCCCAGCCAGGCTCCTTTCGCAGCCCTGCTCCGAAAGTGCGAACGTCTGCAGATAGCTGGCAGCCAGAAGGGGCTAGCCTGCAAAGCTGTTGCTCAGCCTCATCTGCCCATGGCAGTGCTCGCACAGAGGCACAGAGAATGGGGCTGCTTGCTTGTCTTGCCACCTCAAACTTCAAACGTAGCCTGGGAAAGTTGGTGTCCCAGCCAGGCTCCTTTCGCAGCCCTGCTCCGAAAGTGCGAACGTCTGCAGATAGCTGGCAGGCAGAAGGGGCTAGCCTGGAAAGCTGTTGCTCAGCCTCATCTGCCCATGGCACTGTTCGCATAGAGGCACAGAGAATGGGGCTGCTTGCTTCTCTTGCCACTTGAAACTTCAAACGCATGCTGGGAAAGTTGGTGTCCCTGCCAGGCTCCTTTCGCAGCCCTGCTCCGAAATTGCGAACGTCTGCAGATAGTTGGCAGGCAGAAGGGGCTAGCCTGGAAAGCTGTTGCTCAGCCTCATCTGCCCATGGCAGTGCTCGCACAGAGGCACAGAGAAAGGGGCTGCTTGCTTGTCTTGCCACCTCAATCTTCAGACATAGCCTGGGAAAGTTGGTGTCCCTGCCAGGCTCCTTTCGCAGCCGTGCTCCGAAAGCGCGAACGTCTGCAGATAGTTGGCAGGCAGAAGGGGCTAGCCTGGAAAGCTGTTGCTCAGCCTCATCTGCCCATGGCACTGTTCGCATAGAGGCACAGAGAATGGGGCTGCTTGCTTATCTTGCCACTTGAAACTTCAAACGCATTATTGGAATGGTGGCGTCCCTGTCAGGCTCCTATTACAGCCCTGCTCCGAAAGTGCGAACGTCTGCAGATAGCTGGCAGGCAGAAGAGGTTAGCGTGGAAAGCTGTTGCTCAGCCTCATCTGCCCATGGCACTGTTCGCATAGAGGCACAGAGAATGGGGCTGCTTGCTTATCTTGCCACTTGAAACTTCAAACGCATGCTGGGAATGGTGGTGTCCCTGCCAGGCTCCTTTCACAGCCCTGCTCCGAAAGTGCGAACGTCTGCAGATAGCTGGCAGGCAGAAGGGGCTAGGCTGGAAAGCTGTTGCTCAGCCTCATCTGCCCATGGCAGTGCTCGCACAGAGGCACAGAGAATGGGGCTCCTTGCTTGTCTTGCCACCTCAAAGTTCAAATGTAGCATTTGAAAGATGGTGTACCTGCTAGGCTCGTATCACAGCCCTGCTCCGAAAGTGCGAACGTCTGCAGATAGCTGGCAGCCAGAAGGGGCTAGCCTGGAAAGCTGTTGCTCAGCCTCATCTGCCCATGGCAGTGCTCGCACAGAGGCACAGAGAATGGGGCTGCTTGCTTGTCTTGCCACCTCAAACTTCAAACATAGCCTGGGAAAGTTGGTGTCCCAGCCAGGCTCCTTTCGCAGCCCTGCTCCGAAAGTGCGAACGTCTACAGATAGCTGGAAGCCAGAAGGGGCTAGCCTGGAAAGCTGTTGCTCAGCCTCATCTGCCCATGGCACTGTTCGCATAGAGGCACAGAGAATGGGGCTGCTTGCTTATCTTGCCACTTGAAACTTCAAACGCATGCTGGGAATGGTGGTGTCCCTGCCAGGCTCCTATCACAGCCCTGCTCCGAAAGTGCTAATGTCTGCAGATAGCTGGCTGGCAGAAGGGGCTAGCCTGGAAAGCTGTTGCTCAGCCTCATCTGCCCATGGCAGTGCTCGCACAGAGGCACAGAGAATGGGGCTGCTTGCTTGTCTTGCCACCTCAAACTTCAAACATAGCCTGGGAAAGTTGGTGTCCCTGCCAGGCTCCTTTGGCAGCCCTGCTCCGAAAGTGCGAACGTCTGCAGATAGCTGGCAGGCAGAAGGGGCTAGCGTGGAAAGCTGTTGCTCAGCCTCATCTGCCCATGGCAGTGCTCGCACAGAGGCACAGAGAATTGGGCTCCTTGCTTGTCTTGCCACCTCAAACTTGAAATGTAGCTTTTGAAAGATGGTGTACCTGCTAGGCTCGTATCACAGCCCTGCTCCGAAAGTGCGAACATCTGCAGATAGCTGGCAGGCAGAAGGGGCTAGCCTGGAAAGCTGTTGCTCAGCCTCATCTGCCCATGGCACTGTTCGCATAGAGGCACAGAGAATGGGGCTGCTTGCTTATCTTGCCACTTGAAACTTCAAACGCATGCTGGGAATGGTGGTGTCCCTGCCAGGCTCCTATCACAGCCCTACTCCGAAAGTGCTAATGTCTGCAGATAGCTGGCAGGCAGAAGGGGCTAGCCTGGAAAGCTGTTGCTCAGCCTCATCTGCCCATGGCAGTGCTCGCACAGAGGCACAGAGAATGGGGCTGCTTGCTTATCTTGCCACTTGAAACTTCAAACGCATGCTGGGAATGGTGGTGTCCCTGCCAGGCTCCTATCACAGCCCTGCTCCGAAAGTGCGAATGTCTGCAGATAGCTGGCAGCCAGAAGGGGCTAGCCTAGAAAGCTGTTCCTCAGTCTCATCTGCCCATGGCAGTGCTCGCACAGAGGCACAGAGAATGGGGCTGCTTGCTTGTCTTGCCACCTCAAACTTCAAACATAGCCTGGGAAAGTTGGTGTCCCTGCCAGGCTCCTTTCGCAGCCCTACTCTGAAAGTGCGAACGTCTGCAGATAGCTGGCAGCCAGAAGGGGTTAGCCTGGAAAGCTGTTACTCAGCCTCATCTGCCCATGGCACTGTTCGCACAGAGGCACAGAGAATGGGGCTGCTTGCTTATCTTGCCACTTGAAACTTCAAACGCATGCTGGGAATGGTGGTGTCCTTGCCAGGCTCCTATCACAGCCCTGCTCCTAAAGTGCGAACGTCTGCAGATAGCTGGCAGCCAGAAGGGGCTAGCCTGGAAAGCTGTTGCTCAGCCTCATCTGCCCATGGCACTGTTCGCATAGAGGCACAGAGAATGGGGCTGCTTGCTTGTCTTGCCACCTCAAACTTCAAACGCATGCTGGGAATGATGGTATCCCTGCCAGGCTCCTTTCGCAGCCCTGCTCCGAAAGTGCGAACGTCTGCAGATAGCTGGCAGGCAGAAGGGGCTAGCCTGGAAAGCTGTTGCTCAGCCTCATCTGCCCATGGCACTGTTCGCATAGAGGCACAGAGAACGGGGCTGCTTGCTTATCTTGCCACTTGAAACTTCAAACGCATGCTGGGAATGGTGGTGTCCCTGCCAGGCTCCTATCACAGCCCTGCTCCGAAATTGCGAACGTCTGCAGATAGCTGGCAGCCAGAAGGGGCTAGCCTGGAAAACTGTTCCTCAGCCTCATCTGCCCATGGCACTGTTCGCATAGAGGCACAGAGAATGGGGCTGATTGCTTATCTTGCCACTTGAAACTTCAAACACATGCTGAGAATGGTGGTGTCCCTGCCCGGCTCCTATCACAGCCCTGCTCCGAAAGTGCGAACGTCTGCAGATAGCTGGCAGCCAGAAGGGGCTAGCCTGGAAAGCTGTTGCTCAGCCTCATCTGCCCATGGCAGTGCTCGCACAGAGGCACAGAGAATGGGGCTCCTTGCTTGTCTTGCCACCTCAATCTTCAAACGTAGCCTGGGAAAGTTGGTGTCCCAGCCATGCTCCTTTGGCAGCCCTGCTCCGAAAGTGCGAACGTCTGCAGATAGCTGGCAGGCAGAAGGGGCTAGCCTGGAAAGCTGTTGCTCAGCCTCATCTGCCCATGGCACTGTTCGCATAGAGGCACAGAGAATGGGGCTGCTTGCTTCTCTTGCCACTTGAAACTTCAAACGCATGCTGGGAATGGTGGTGTCCCTGCCAGGCTCCTATCACAGCCCTGCTCCGAAAGTGCGAACGTCTGCAGATAGCTGGCAGCCAGAAGGGGCTAGCCTGGAAAGCTGTTGCTCAGCCTCATCTGCCCATGGCAGTGCTCGCACAGAGGCACAGAGAATGGGGCTCCTTGCTTGTCTTGCCACCTCAACCTTCAAATGTAGCTTTTGAAAGATGGTGTCCCTGCCAGGCTCCTTTCGCAGTCCTGCTGCGAAAGTGCGAACGTCGCAGATAGCTGGCAGCCAGAAGGGGCTAGCCTGGAAAGCTGTTGCTCAGCCTCATCTGCTCATGGCAGTGCTCTCACAGAGGCACAGAGAATGGGGCTGCTTGCTTGTCTTGCCACCTCAAACTTCAAACGTAGCCTGGGAAAGTCGGTGTCCCAGCCAGGCTCCTTTCGCAGCCCTGCTCCGAAAGTGCGAACGTCTGCAGATAGCTGGCAGGCAGAAGGGGCTAGCGTGGAAAGCTGTTGCTCAGCCTCATCTGCCCATGGCAGTGCTTGCACAGAGGCACAGAGAATGGGGCTGCTTGCTTGTCTTGCCACCTCAAACTTCAAACGTAGCCTGGGAAAGTTGGTGTCCCAGCCAGGCTCCTTTCGCAGCCCTGCTCCGAAAGTGCGAACGTCTGCAGATAGCTGGCAGCCAGAAGGGGCTAGCCTGGAAAGCTGTTGCTCAGCCTCATCTGCCCATGGCAGTGCTCGCACAGAGGCACAGAGAATGGGGCTGCTTGCTTATCTTGCCACTTGACACTTCAAACGCATGCTGGGAATGGTGGTGTCCCTGCCAGGCTCCTATCACAACCCTGCTCCGAAAGTGCGAACATCTGCAGATAGCTGGCAGGCAGAAGAGGCTAGCCTGGAAAGCTGTTGCTCAGCCTCATCTGCCCATGGCAGTGCTCGCACAGAGGCACAGAGAATGGGGCTGCTTGCTTATCTTGCCACTTGAAACTTCAAACGCATGCTGGGAAAGTTGGTGTCCCAGCCAGGCTCCTATCACAGCCCTGCTCCGAATGTGCGAACGTCTGCAGATAGCTGGCAGCCAGAAGGGGCTAGCCTGGAAAGCTGTTGCTCAGCCTCATCTGCCCATGGCAGTGCTCGCACAGAGGCACAGAGAATGGGGCTGCTTGCTTGTCTTGCCACCTCAAACTTCAAACGTAGCCTGGGAAAGTTGGTGTCCCTGCCAGGCTCCTTTCGCAGCCCTGCTCCGAAAGTGCGAACGTCTGCAGATAGCTGGCAGCCAGAAGGGGCTAGCCTGGAAAGCTGTTGCTCAGCCTCATCTGCCCATGGCAGTGCTCGCACAGAGGCACAGAGAATGGGGCTGCTTGCTTATCTTGCCACTTGAAACTTCAAACGCATTATTGGAATGGTGGCGTCCCTGTCAGGCTCCTTTCACAGCCCTGCTCCGAAAGTGCGAACGTCTGCAGATAGCTGGCAGCCAGAAGGGACTAGCGTGGAAAGCTGTTGCTCAGCCTCATCTGCCCATGGCACTGTTCGCATAGAGGCACAGAGAATGGGGCTGCTTGCTTATCTTGCCACTTGAAACTTCAAACGCATGCTGGGAATGGTGGTGTCCCTGCCAGGCTCCTATCACAGCCCTGCTCCGAAAGTGCGAACGTCTGCAGATAGCTGGCAGGCAGAAGGGGCTAGCCTGGAAAGCTGTTGCTCAGCCTCATCTGCCTATGGCAGTGCTCGCACAGAGGCACAGAGAATGGGGCTCCTTGCTTGTCTTGCCACCTCAAACTTCAAATGTAGCTTTTGAAAGATGGTGTACCTGCTAGGCTCCTATCACAGCCCTGCTCCGAAAGTGCGAACGTCTGCAGATAGCTGGCAGCCAGAAGGGGTTAGCCTGGAAAGCTGTTGCTCAGCCTCATCTGCCCATGGCACTGTTCGCATAGAGGCACAGAGAATGGGGCTGCTTGCTTATCTTGCCACTTGAAACTTCAAACGCATGCTGGGAATGGTGGTGTCCCTGCCAGGCTCCTATCACAGCCCTGCTCCGAAAGTGCGAATGTCTGCAGATAGCTGGCAGCCAGAAGGGGCTAGCCTGGAAAGCTGTTGCTGAGCCTCATCTGCCCATGGCAGTGCTCGCACAGAGGCACAGAGAATGGGGCTGCTTGCTTGTCTTGCCACCTCAAACTTCAAACATAGCCTGGGAAAGTTGGTGTCCCTGCCAGGCTCCTTTGGCAGCCCTGCTCCGAAAGTGAGAACGTCTGCAGATAGCTGGCAGCCAGAAGGGGCTAGCCTGGAAAGCTGTTGCTCAGCCTCATCTGCCCATGGCAGTGCTCGCACAGAGGCACAGAGAATGGGGCTGCTTGCTTATCTTGCCACTTGAAACTTCAAACGCATGCTGGGAATGGTGGTGTCCCTGCCAGGCTCCTATCACAGCCCTGCTCCGAAAGTGCGAACGTCTGCAGATAGCTGGCAGGCAGAAGGGGCTAGCCTGGAAAGCTGTTTCTCAGCCTCATCTGCCCATGGCAGTGTTCGCACAGAGACACAGAGAATGGGGCTGCTTGCTTGTCTTGCCACCTCAAACTTCAAACGTAGCCTGGGAAAGTTGGTGTCCCAGCCAGGCTCGTTTCGCAGCCCTGCTCCGAAAGTGCGAACGTCTGCAGATAGCTGGCAGCCAGAAGGGGTTAGCCTGGAAAGCTGTTGCTCAGCCTCATCTGCCCATGGCACTGTTCGCATAGAGGCACAGAGAATGGGGCTCCTTGCGTATCTTGCCACTTGAAACTTCAAACGCATGCTGGGAATGGTGGTGTCCCTGCCATGCTCATATCACAGCCCTGCTCCGAAAGTGCGAATGTCTGCAGATAGCTGGCAGCCAGAAGGGGCTAGCCTGGAAAGCTGTTGCTCAGCCTCATCTGCCCATGGCAGTGCTCGCACAGAGGCACAGAGAATGGGGCTGCTTGCTTATCTTGCCACTTGAAACTTCAAACGCGTGCTGGGAAAGTTGGTGTCCCAGCCAGGCTCCTTTCGCAGCCCTGCTCCGAAATTGCGAACGTCTGCAGATAGCTGGCAGCCAGAAGGGGCTAGCCTGGAAAGCTGTTGCTCAGCCTCATCTGCCCATGGCACTGTTCGCATAGAGGCACAGAGAATGGGGCTGCTTGCTTGTCTTGCCACTTGAAACTTCAAACGCATGCTGGGAATGGTGGTGTCCCTGCTAGGCTCCTTTCGCAGCCCTGCTTCGAAAGTGCGAACGTCGGCAGATAGCTGGCAGCCAGAAGAGGCTAGCGTGGAAAGCTGTTGCTCAGCCTCATCTGCCCATGGCAGTGCTCGCACAAGGGATAGAGAATGGGGCTGCTTGCTTGTCTTGCCACCTCAAACTTCAAACGTAGCCTGGGAAAGTTGGTGTCCCAGCCAGGCTCCTTTGGCAGCCCTGCTCCGAAAGTGCGAACGTCTGCAGATAGCTGGCAGCCAGAAGAGGCTAGCCTGAAAAGCTGTTGCTCAGCCTCATCTGCCCATGGCACTGTTCGCATAGAGGCGCAGAGAATGGGGCTGCTTGCTTATCTTGCCACTTGAAACTTCAAACGCATGCTGGGAATGGTGGTGTCCCTGCCAGGCTCCTATCACAGCCCTGCTCCGAAAGTGCGAACGTCTGCAGATAGCTGGCATGCAGAAGGGGCTATCCTGGAAAGCTGTTGCTCAGCCTCATCTGCCCATGGCAGTGCTCGCACAGAGGCACAGAAAATGGGACTCCTTGCTTGTCTTGCCACCTCAAACTTCAAACGTAGCCTGGGAAAGTTGGTGTCCCAGCCAGGCTCCTTTCGCAGCCCTGCTCCGAAAGTGCGAACGTCTGCAGATAGCTGGCAGGCAGAAGAGGCTAGCCTGGAAAGCTATTGCTCAGCCTCATCTGCCCATGGCACTGTTCGCATAGAGGCACAGAGAATGGGGCTGCTTGCTTATCTTGCCACTTGAAACTTCAAACGCATGCTGGGAATGATGGTGTCCCTGCCAGGCTCCTTTCGCAGCCCTGCTCCGAAAGTGCGAACGTCTGCAGATAGCTGGCAGGCAGAAGGGGCTAGCCTGGAAAGCTGTTGCTCAGCCTCATCTGCCCATGGCAGTGTTCGCATAGAGGCACAGAGAATGGGGCTGCTTGCTTATATTGCCACTTGAAACTTCAAACGCATGCTGGGAATGATGGTATCCCTGCCAGGCTCCTATCACAGCCCTGCTCCGAAATTGCGAACGTCTGCAGATAGCTGGCAGCCAGAAGGGGCTAGCCTGGAAAGCTGTTGCTCAGCCTCATCTGCCCATGGCACTGTTCGCATAGAGGCACAGAGAACGGGGCTGCTTGCTTATCTTGCCACTTGAAACTTCAAACGCATGCTGGGAATGGTGGTGTCCCTGCCAGGCTCCTATCACAGCCCTGCTCCGAAATTGCGAACGTCTGCAGATAGCTGGCAGCCAGAAGGGGCTAGCCTGGAAAGCTGTTCCTCAGCCTCATCTGCCCATGGCACTGTTCGCATAGAGGCACAGAGAATGGGGCTGATTGCTTATCTTGCCACTTGAAACTTCAAACACATGCTGAGAATGGTGGAGTCCCTGCCCGGCTCCTATCACAGCCCTGCTCCTAAAGTGCGAACGTCTGCAGATAGCTGGCAGCCAGAAGGGGCTAGCCTGGAAAGCTGTTGCTCAGCCTCATCTGCCCATGGCACTGCTCGCACAGAGGCACAGAGAATGGGGCTGCTTGCTTGTCTTGCCACCTCAAACTTCAAACGTAGCCTGGGAAAGTTGGTGTCCCAGCCAGGCTCCTTTCGCAGCCCTGCTAAGAAAGTGCGAACGTCTGCAGATAGCTGGCAGCCAGAAGAGGCTAGCCTGGAAAGCTGTTGCTCAGCCTCATCTGCCCATGGCACTGTTCGCATAGAGGCACAGAGAATGGGGCTGCTTGCTTATCTTGCCACTTGAAACTTCAAACGCATGCTGGGAATGGTGGTGTCCTTGCCAGGCTCCTATCACAGCCCTGCTCCGAAAGTGCGAACATCTGCAGATAGCTGGCAGCCAGAAGGGGCTATCCTGGAAAGCTCTTGCTCAGCCTCATCTGCCCATGGCACTGTTCGCATAGAGGCACAGAGAATGGGGCTGCTTGCTTATCTTGCCACTTGAAACTTCAAACGCATGCTGGGAATGATGGTGTCCCTGCCAGGCTCCTTTGGCAGCCCTGCTCCGAAAGTGCGAACGTCTGCAGATAGCTGGCAGCCAGAAGGGGCTAGCCTGGAAAGCTGTTGCTCAGCCTCATCTGCCCATGGCACTGTTCGCATAGAGGCACAGAGAACGGGGCTGCTTGCTTATCTTGCCACTTGAAACTTCAAACGCATGCTGGGAATGGTGGTGTCCCTGCCAGGCTCCTATCACAGCCCTGCTCTGAAATTGCGAACGTCTGCAGATAGCTGGCAGCCAGAAGGGGCTAGCCTGGAAAGCTGTTCCTCAGCCTCATCTGCCCATGGCACTGTTCGCATAGAGGCACAGAGAATGGGGCTGCTTGCTTATCTTGCCACTTGAAACTTCAAACACATGCTGAGAATGGTGGAGTCCCTGCCCGGCTCCTATCACAGCCCTGCTCCTAAAGTGCGAACGTCTGCAGATAGCTGGCAGCCAGAAGGGGCTAGCCTGGAAAGCTGTTGCTCAGCCTCATCTGCCCATGACACTGCTCGCACAGAGGCACAGAGAATGGGGCTGCTTGCTTGTCTTGCCACCTCAAACTTCAAACGTAGCCTGGGAAAGTTGGTGTCCCAGCCAGGCTCCTTTCGCAGCCCTGCTCCGAAAGTGCGAATGTCTGCAGATAGCTGGCAGCCAGAAGGGGCTAGCCTGGAAAGCTGTTGCTCAGCGTCATCTGCCCATGGCACTGTTCGCATAGAGGCACAGAGAATGGGGCTGCTTGCTTATCTTGCCACTTGAAACTTCAAACGCATGCTGGGAATGGTGGTGTCCCTGCCAGGCTCCTATCACAGCCCTGCTCCGAAAGTGCGAACGTCTGCAGATAGCTGGCAGGCAGAAGGGGCTAGCCTGGAAAGCTGTTGCTCAGCCTCATCTGCCCATGGCACTGTTCGTATAGAGGCACAGAGAATGGGGCTGCTTGCTTATCTTGCCACTTGAAACTTCAAACGCATGCTGGGAATGGTGGTGTCCCTGCCAGGCTCCTATCACAGCCCTGCTCCGAAAGTGCGAACGTCTGCAGATAGCTGGCAGGCAGAAGGGGCTAGCCTGGAAAGCTGTTGCTCAGCCTCATCTGCCCATGGCAGTGCTCGCACAGAGGCACAGAGAATGGGGCTGCTTGCTTGTCTTGCCACCTCAAACTTCAAACGTAGCCTGGGAAAGTTGGTGTCCCAGCCAGGCTCCTTTCGCAGCCCTGCTCCGAAAGTGCGAACGTCTGCAGATAGCTGGCAGCCAGAAGGGGCTAGCCTGGAAAGCTGTTGCTCAGCCTCATCTGCCCATGGCACTGTTCGCATAGAGGCACAGAGAATGGGGCTGCTTGCTTGTCTTGCCACCTCAAACTTCAAACGTAGCCTGGGAAAGTTGGTGTCCCAGCCAGGCTTCTTTCGCAGCCCTGCTCCGAAATTGTGAACGTCTGCAGACAGCTGGCAGCCAGAAGGGGCTAGCCTGGAAAGCTGTTGCTCAGCCTCATCTGCCCATGGCACTGTTCGCATAGAGGCACAGAGAATGGGGCTGCTTGCTTATCTTGCCACTTGAAACTTCAAACGCATGCTGGGAATGGTGGTGTCCTTGCCAGGCTCCTATCACAGCCCTGCTCCTAAAGTGCGAACGTCTGCAGATAGCTG
This sequence comes from Opisthocomus hoazin, assembly GCF_030867145.1. Taxonomy (NCBI): domain Eukaryota; kingdom Metazoa; phylum Chordata; class Aves; order Opisthocomiformes; family Opisthocomidae; genus Opisthocomus; species Opisthocomus hoazin. The sequence continues at coordinate 13,140,697 of NC_134426.1, forward strand.
GCAGCCAGAAGGGGGTATCCTGGAAAACTCTTGCTCAGCCTCATCTGCCCATGGCACTGTTCGCATAGAGGCACAGAGAATGGGGCTGCTTGCTTATCTTGCCACTTGAAACTTCAAACGCATGCTGGGAATGATGGTGTCCCTGCCAGGCTCCTTTGGCAGCCCTGCTCCGAAAGTGCGAACGTCTGCAGATAGCTGGCAGCCAGAAGGGGCTAGCCTGGAAAGCTGTTGCTCAGCCTCATCTGCCCATGGCACTGTTCGCATAGAGGCACAGAGAACGGGGCTGCTTGCTTATCTTGCCACTTGAAACTTCAAACGCATGCTGGGAATGGTGGTGTCCCTGCCAGGCTCCTATCACAGCCCTGTTCCGAAAGTGCGAACGTCTGCAGATAGCTGGCAGCCAGAAGGGGCTAGCCTGGAAAGCTGTTCCTCAGCCTCATCTGCCCATGGCACTGTTCGCATAGAGGCACAGAGAATGGGGCTGCTTGCTTATCTTGCCACTTGAAACTTCAAACACATGCTGAGAATGGTGGAGTCCCTGCCCGGCTCCTATCACAGCCCTGCTCCTAAAGTGCGAACGTCTGCAGATAGCTGGCAGCCAGAAGGGGCTAGCCTGGAAAGCTGTTGCTCAGCCTCATCTGCCCATGGCAGTGCTCGCACAGAGGCACAGAGAATGGGGCTGCTTGCTTGTCTTGCCACCTCAAACTTCAAACGTAGCCTGGCAAAGTTGGTGTCCCAGGCAGGCTCCTTTCGCAGCCCTGCTCCGAAAGTGCGAATGTCTGCAGATAGCTGGCAGCCAGAAGGGGCTAGCCTGCAAAGCTGTTGCTCAGCCTCATCTGCCCATGGCACTGTTCGCATAGAGGCACAGAGAATGGGGCTGCTTGCTTATCTTGCCACTTGAAACTTCAAAAGCATGCTGGGAATGGTGGTGTCCCTACCAGGCTCCTATCACAGCCCTGCTCCGAAAGTGCGAACGTCTGCAGATAGCTGGCAGCCAGAAGGGGCTAGCCTGGAAAGCTGTTGCTCAGCCTCATCTGCCCATGGCACTGTTCGCATAGAGGCACAGAGAATGGGGCTGATTGCTTATCTTGCCACTTTGAACTTCAAACACATGCTGGGAGTGGTGGTGTCCCTGCCAGGCTCCTATCACAGCCCTGCTCCGAAAGTGCGAACGTCTGCAGATAGCTGGCAGGCAGAAGGGGCTAGCCTGGAAAGCTGTTGCTCAGCTTCATCTGCCCATGGCAGTGCTCGCACAGAGGCACAGAGAATGGGGCTGCTTGCTTGTCTTGCCACCTCAAACTTCAAACGTAGCCTGGGAAATTTGGTGTCCCAGCCAGGCTCCTTTCGCAGCCCTGCTCTTGAAATGCGAACGTCTGCAGATAGCTGGCAGGCAGAAGGGGCTAGCCTGCAAAGCTGTTGCTCAGCCTCATCTGCCCATGGCAGTGCTCGCACAGAGGCACAGAGAATGGGGCTGCTTGCTTATCTTGCCACTTGAAACTTCAAACGCATGCTGGGAATGATGGTGTCCCTGCCAGGCTCCTTTCGCAGCCCTGCTCCGAAAGTGCGAACGTCTGCAGATAGCTGGCAGGCAGAAGGGGCTAGCGTGGAAAGCTGTTGCTCAGCCTCATCTGCCCATGGCAGTGCTCGCACAAAGGCACAGAGAATGGGGCTGCTTGCTTGTCTTGCCACCTCAAACTTCAAACGTAGCCTGGGAAACTTGGTGTCCCAGCCAGGCTCCTTTCGCAGCCCTGCTCCTGAAAATGCGAACGTCTGCAGATAGCTGGCAGGCAGAAGGGGCTAGCCTGCAAAGCTGTTGCTCAGCCTCATCTGCCCATGGCACTGTTCGCATAGAGGCACAGAGAATGGGGCTCCTTGCTTGTCTTGCAACCTCAAACTTCAAACGTAGCCTGGGAAAGTTGGTGTCCCAGCCAGGCTCCTTTGGCAGCCCTGCTCCGAAAGTGCGAACGTCTGCAGATAGCTGGCAGCCAGAAGGGGCTAGCCTGGAAAGCTGTTCCTCAGCCTCATCTGCCCATGGCACTGTTCGCATAGAGGCACAGAGAATGGGGCTGCTTGCTTGTCTTGCCACCTCAAACTTCAAACGTAGCCTGGGAAAGTTGGTGTCCCTGCCAGGCTCCTTTCGCAGCCCTGCTCCGAAAGTGCGAACGTCTGCAGATAGCTGGCAGCCAGAAGGGGCTAGCCTGGAAAGCTGTTGCTCAACCTCATCTGCCCATGGCAGTGCTCGCACAGAGGCACAGAGAATGGGGCTGCTTGCTTATCTTGCCACTTGAAACTTCAAACGCATGCTGGGAATGGTGGTGTCCCTGCCAGGCTCCTATCACAGCCCTGCTCCGAAAGTGCGAACGTCTGCAGATAGCTGGCAGGCAGAAGGGGCTAGCCTGGAAAGCTGTTGCTCAGCCTCATCTGCCCATGGCAGTGTTCGCACAGAGACACAGAGAATGGGGCTGCTTGCTTGTCTTGCCACCTCAAACTTCAAACGTAGCCTGGGAAAGTTGGTGTCCCAGCCAGGCTCCTTTCGCAGCCCTGCTTTGAAAGTGCGAACGTCTGCAGATAGCTGGCAGGCAGAAGGGGTTAGCCTGGAAAGCTGTTGCTCAGCCTCATCTGCCCATGGCACTGTTCGCATAGAGGCACAGAGACTGGGGCTCCTTGCTTATCTTGCCACTTGAAACTTCAAAGGCATGCTGGGAATGGTGGTGTCCCTGCCAGGCTCCTATCACAGCCCTGCTCCGAAAGTGCGAATGTCTGCAGATAGCTGGCAGCCAGAAGGGGCTATCCTGGAAAGCTGTTGCTCAGCCTCATCTGCCCATGGCAGTGCTCGCACAGAGGCACAGAGAATGGGGCTGCTTGCTTGTCTTGCCACCTCAAACTTCAAACATAGCCTGGGAAAGTTGGTGTCCCTGCCAGGCTCCTTTCGCAGCCCTACTCCCAAAGGGCGAACGTCTGCAGATAGCTGGCAGCCAGAAGGGGCTAGCCTGGAAAGCTGTTGCTCAGCCTCATCTGCCCATGGCAGTGCTCGCACAGAGGCACAGAGAATGGGGCTGCTTGCTTATCTTGCCACTTGACACTTCAAACCCATGCTGGGAATGGTGGTGTCCCTGCCAGGCTCCTATCACAGCCCTGCTCCGAAAGTGCGAACGTCTGCAGATAGCTGGCAGGCAGAAGGGGCTAGCCTGGAAAGCTGTTGCTCAGCCTCATCTGCCCATGGCAGTGCTCACACAGAGGCACAGAGAATGGGGCTCCTTGCTTGTCTTGCCACCTCAAACTTCAAATGTAGCTTTTGAAAGATGCTGTACCTGCTAGGCTCCTATCACAGCCCTGCTCCGAAAGTGCGAACGTCTGCAGATAGCTGGCAGCCAGAAGGGGCTAGCCTGGAAAGCTGTTGCTCAGCCTCATCTGCTCATGGCAGTGCTCGCACAGAGGCACAGAGAATGGGGCTGCTTGCTTGTCTTGCCACCTCAAACTTCAAACGTAGCCTGGGAAAGTTGGTGTCCCAGCCAGGCTCCTTTCGCAGCCCTGCTGCGAAAGTGCGAACGTCTGCAGATAGCTGGCAGGCAGAAGGGGCTAGCCTGGAAAGCTGTTGCTCAGCCTCATCTGCCCATGGCACTGTTCGCATAGAGGCACAGAGAATGGGGCTGCTTGCTTATCTTGCCACTTGAAACTTCAAACGCATGCTGGGAATGGTGGTGTCCCTGCCAGGCTCCTATCACAGCCCTGCTCCGAAAGTGCGAATGTCTGCAGATAGCTGGCAGCCAGAAGGGCTAGCCTGGAAAGCTGTTGCTCAGCCTCATATGCCCATGGCAGTGCTCGCACAGAGGCACAGAGAATGGGGCTGCTTGCTTGTCTTGCCACCTCAAACTTCAAACATAGCCTGGGAAATTTGGTGTCCCTGCCACACTCCTTTCGCAGCCCTGCTCCGAAAGTGCGAACGTCTGCAGATAGCTGGCAGCCAGAGGGGCTAGCCTGGAAAGCTGTTGCTCAGCCTCATCTGCCCATGGCAGTGCTCGCACAGAGGCACAGAGAATGGGGCTGCTTGCTTATCTTGCCACTTGAAACTTCAAAGGCATGCTGGGATTGGTGGTGTCCCTGCCAGGCTCCTATCACAGCCCTGCTCCGAAAGTGCGAACGTCTGCAGATAGCTGGCAGGCAGAAGGGGCTAGCCTGGAAAGCTGTTGCTCAGCCTCATCTGCCCATGGCAGTGTTCGCACAGAGGCACAGAGAATGGGGCTGCTTGCTTGTCTTGCCACCTCAAACTTCAAACGTAGCCTGGGAAAGTTGGTGTCCCAGCCAGGCTCCTTTCGCAGCCCTGCTTTGAAAGTGCGAACGTCTGCAGATAGCTGGCAGGCAGAAGGGGTTAGCCTGGAAAGCTGTTGCTCAGCCTGACATCTGCCCATGGCACTGTTCGCATAGAGGCACAGAGAATGGGGCTCCTTGCTTATCTTGACACTTGAAACTTCAAAGGCATGCTGGGAATGGTGGTGTCCCTGCCAGGCTCCTATCACAGCCCTGCTCCGAAAGTGCGAATGTCTGCAGATAGCTGGCAGCCAGAAGGGGCTATCCTGGAAAGCTGTTGCTCAGCCTCATCTGCTCATGGCAGTGCTCACACAGAGGCACAGAGAATGGGGCTGCTTGCTTGTCTTGCCACCTCAAACTTCAAACATAGCCTGGGAAAGTTGGTGTCCCTGCCAGGCTCCTTTCGCAGCCCTACTCCCAAAGGGCGAACGTCTGCAGATAGCTGGCAGCCAGAAGGGGCTAGCCTGGAAAGCTGTTGCTCAGCCTCATCTGCCCATGGCAGCGCTCGCACAGAGGCACAGAGACTGTAGCTGCTTGCTTATCTTGCCACTTGACACTTCAAACGCATGCTGGGATTGGTGGTGTCCCTGCCAGGCTCCTATCACAACCCTGCTCCGAAAGTGCGAACGTCTGCAGATAGCTGGCAGGCAGAAGAGGCTAGCCTGGAAAGCTGTTGCTCAGCCTCATCTGCCCATGGCACTGTTCGCATAGAGGCACAGAGAATGGGGCTGCTTGCTTATCTTGCCACTTGAAACTTCAAACGCATGCTGGGAATGATGGTGTTCCTGCCAGGCTCCTATCACAGCCCTGCTCCGAAAGTGCGAACGTCTGCAGATAGCTGGCAGGCAGAAGGGGCTAGCCTGGAAAGCTGTTGCTCAGCCTCATCTGCCCATGGCACTGTTCGCACAGAGGCACAGAGAATGGGGCTGCTTGCTTGTCTTGCCACCTGAAACTTCAAACGTAGCCTGGGAAAGTTGGTGTCCCAGCCAGGCTCCTTTCGCAGCCCTGCTCCTGAAAATGCGAACGTCTGCAGATAGCTGGCAGGCAGAAGGGGCTAGCCTGGAAAGCTGTTGCTCAGCCTCATCTGCCCATGGCACTGTTCGCATAGAGGCACAGAGAATGGGGCTCCTTGCTTATCTTGCCACCTCAAACTTCAAACGTAGCCTGGGAAAGTTGGTGTCCCAGCTATGCTCCTTTGGCAGCCCTGCTCCGAAAGTGCGAACGTCTGCAGATAGCTGGCAGGCAGAAGGGGCTAGCCTGGAAAGCTGTGGCTCAGCCTCATCTGCCCATGGCACTGTTCGCATAGAGGCACAGAGAATGGGGCTGCTTGCTTGTCTTGTCACTTGAAACTTCTAACGCGTGCTGGGAAAGTTGGTGTCCCAGCCAGGCTCCTATCACAGCCCTGCTCCGAAAGTGCGAACGTCTGCAGATAGCTGGCAGGCAGAAGGGGCTAGCCTGCAAAGCTGTTGCTCAGCCTCATCTGCCCATGGCACTGTTCGCATAGAGGCACAGAGAATGGGGCTGCTTGCTTGTCTTGCCACTTGAAACTTCAAACTCATGCTGGGAATGGTGGTGTCCCTGCTAGGCTCCTTTCGCAGCCCTGCTTCGAAAGTGCGAACGTCTGCAGATAGCTGGCAGGCAGAAGAGGCTAAGCTGGAAAGCTGTTGCTCAGCCTCATCTGCCCATGGCAGTGCTCGCACAGAGGCACAGAGAATGGGACTCCTTGCTTGTCTTGCCACCTCAAACTTCAAACGTAGCCTGGGAAAGTTGGTGTCCCAGCCAGGCTCCTTTCGCAGCCCTGCTCCGAAAGTGCGAACGTCTGCAGATAGCTGGCAGGGAGAAGAGGCTATCCTGGAAAGCTATTGCTCAGCCTCATCTGCCCATGGCACTGTTCGCATAGAGGCACAGAGAATGGGGCTGCTTGCTTATCTTGCCACTTGAAACTTCAAACGCATGCTGGGAATGATGGTGTCCCTGCCAGGCTCCTTTCGCAGCCCTGCTCCGAAAGTGCGAACGTCTGCAGATAGCTGGCAGCCAGAAGGGGCTAGCCTGGAAAGCTGTTGCTCAGCCTCATCTGCCCATGGCACTGTTCGCATAGAGGCACAGAGAATGGGGCTGATTGCTTATCTTGCCACTTGAAACTTCAAACACATACTGGGAGTGGTGGTGTCCCTGCCCGGCTCCTATCACAGCCCTGCTCCTAAAGTGCGAACGTCTGCAGATAGCTGGCAGCCAGAAGGGGCTAGCCTGGAAAGCTGTTGCTCAGCCTCATCTGCCCATGGCAGTGCTCGCACAGAGGCACAGAGAATGGGGCTGCTTGCTTGTCTTGCCACCTCAAACTTCAAACGTAGCCTGGGAAAGTTGGTGTCCCAGCCAGGCTCCTTTCGCAGCCCTGCTCCGAAAGTGCGAACGTCTGCAGATAGCTGGCAGCCAGAAGGGGCTAGCCTGGAAAGCTGTTGCTCAGCCTCATCTGCCCATGGCACTGTTCGCATAGAGGCACAGAGAATGGGGCTGCTTGCTTATCTTGCCACTTGAAACTTCAAATGCATGCTGGGAATGATGGTGTCCCTGCCAGGCTCCTTTCGCAGCCCTGCTCCGAAAGTGCGAACGTCTGCAGATAGCTGGCAGCCAGAAGGGGCTAGCCTGGAAAGCTGTTGCTCAGCCTCATCTGCCCATGGCACTGTTCGCATAGAGGCACAGAGAATGGGGCTGATTGCTTATCTTGCCACTTGAAACTTCAAACACATGCTGGGAGTGGTGGTGTCCCTGCCAGGATCCTATCACAGCCCTGCTCCGAAAGTGCGAACGTCTGCAGATAGCTGGCAGCCAGAAGGGGCTAGCCTGGAAAGCTGTTGCTCGGCCTCATCTGCCCATGGCAGTGCTCGCACAGAGGCACAGAGAATGGGGCTGCTTGCTTGTCTTGCCACCTCAAACTTCAAACGTAGCCTGGGAAAGTTGGTGTCCCAGCCAGGCTCCTTTCGCAGCCCTGCTCCGAAAGTGCGAACGTCTGCAGATAGCTGGCAGGCAGAAGGGGCTAGCCTGGAAAGCTGTTCCTCAGCCTCATCTGCCCATGGCAGTGCTCGCACAGAGGCACAGAGAATGGGGCTGCTTGCTTATCTTGCCACTTGAAACTTCAAACGCATGCTGGGAATGATGGTGTCCCTGCCAGGCTCCTTTCGCAGCCCTGCTCCGAAAGTGCGAACGTCTGCAGATAGCTGGCAGGCAGAAGGGGCTAGCCTGGAAAGCTGTTGCTCAGCCTCATCTGCCCATGGCACTTTTCGCATAGAGGCACAGAGAACGGGGCTGCTTGCTTATCTTGCCACTTGAAACTTCAAACGCATGCTGGGAATGGTGGTGTCCCTGCCCGGCTCCTATCACAGCCCTGCTCCGAAATTGCGAACGTCTGCAGATAGCTGGCAGCCAGAAGGGGCTAGCCTGGAAAGCTGTTGCTCAGCCTCATCTGCCCATGGCAATGCTCGCACAGAGGCACAGAGAATGGGGCTGCTTCCTTATCTTGCCACTTGAAACTTCAAACGCATGCTGGGAATGATGGTGTCCCTGCCAGGCTCCTTTCGCAGCCCTGCTCCGAAAGTGCGAACGTCTGCAGATAGCTGGCAGCCAGAAGGGGCTAGCCTGGAAAGCTGTTGCTCAGCCTCATCTGCCCATGGCACTGTTCGCATAGAGGCACAGAGAATGGGGCTGATTGCTTATCTTGCCACTTGAAACTTCAAACACATACTGGGAGTGGTGGTGTCCCTGCCCGGCTCCTATCACAGCCCTGCTCCTAAAGTGCGAACGTCTGCAGATAGCTGGCAGCCAGAAGGGGCTAGCCTGGAAAGCTGTTGCTCAGCCTCATCTGCCCATGGCAGTGCTCGCACAGAGGCACAGAGAATGGGGCTGCTTGCTTGTCTTGCCACCTCAAACTTCAAACGTAGCCTGGGAAAGTTGGTGTCCCAGCCAGGCTCCTTTCGCAGCCCTGCTCCGAAAGTGCGAACGTCTGCAGATAGCTGGCAGCCAGAAGGGGCTAGCCTGGAAAGCTGTTGCTCAGCCTCATCTGCCCATGGCACTGTTCGCATAGAGGCACAGAGAATGGGGCTGCTTGCTTATCTTGCCACTTGAAACTTCAAATGCATGCTGGGAATGATGGTGTCCCTGCCAGGCTCCTTTCGCAGCCCTGCTCCGAAAGTGCGAACGTCTGCAGATAGCTGGCAGCCAGAAGGGGCTAGCCTGGAAAGCTGTTGCTCAGCCTCATCTGCCCATGGCACTGTTCGCATAGAGGCACAGAGAATGGGGCTGATTGCTTATCTTGCCACTTGAAACTTCAAACACATGCTGGGAGTGGTGGTGTCCCTGCCAGGATCCTATCACAGCCCTGCTCCGAAAGTGCGAACGTCTGCAGATAGCTGGCAGCCAGAAGGGGCTAGCCTGGAAAGCTGTTGCTCGGCCTCATCTGCCCATGGCAGTGCTCGCACAGAGGCACAGAGAATGGGGCTGCTTGCTTGTCTTGCCACCTCAAACTTCAAACGTAGCCTGGGAAAGTTGGTGTCCCAGCCAGGCTCCTTTCGCAGCCCTGCTCCGAAAGTGCGAACGTCTGCAGATAGCTGGCAGGCAGAAGGGGCTAGCCTGGAAAGCTGTTCCTCAGCCTCATCTGCCCATGGCAGTGCTCGCACAGAGGCACAGAGAATGGGGCTGCTTGCTTATCTTGCCACTTGAAACTTCAAACGCATGCTGGGAATGATGGTGTCCCTGCCAGGCTCCTTTCGCAGCCCTGCTCCGAAAGTGCGAACGTCTGCAGATAGCTGGCAGGCAGAAGGGGCTAGCCTGGAAAGCTGTTGCTCAGCCTCATCTGCCCATGGCACTTTTCGCATAGAGGCACAGAGAACGGGGCTGCTTGCTTATCTTGCCACTTGAAACTTCAAACGCATGCTGGGAATGGTGGTGTCCCTGCCCGGCTCCTATCACAGCCCTGCTCCGAAATTGCGAACGTCTGCAGATAGCTGGCAGCCAGAAGGGGCTAGCCTGGAAAGCTGTTGCTCAGCCTCATCTGCCCATGGCAATGCTCGCACAGAGGCACAGAGAATGGGGCTGCTTCCTTATCTTGCCACTTGAAACTACAAACGCATGCTGAGAATGGTGGTGTCCCTGCCCGGCTCCTATCAGAGCCCTGCTCCTAAAGTGCGAACGTCTGCAGATAGCTGGCAGGCAGAAGGGGCTAGCGTGGAAAGCTGTTGCTCAGCCTCATCTGCCATGGCAGTGCTCGCACAGAGGCACAGAGAATGGGGCTGCTTGCTTGTCTTGCCACCTCAAACTTCAAACGTAGCCTGGGAAAGTTGGTGTCCCTGCCAGGCTCCTTTCGCAGCCCTGCTCCGAAAGTGCGAACGTCTGCAGATAGCTGGCAGCCAGAAGGGGCTAGCCTGGAAAGCTGTTGCTTAGCCTCATCTGCCCATGGCACTGTTCGCATAGAGGCACAGAGAATGGGGCTGCTTGCTTATCTTGCCACTTGAAACTTCAAACGCATGCTGGGAATGGTGGTGTCCCTGCCAGGCTCCTATCACAGCCCTGCTCCGAAATTGCGAACGTCTGCAGATAGCTGGCAGCCAGAAGGGGCTAGCGTGGAAAGCTGTTGCTCAGCCTCATCTGCCCATGGCAGTGCTCGCACAGAGGCACAGAGAATGGGGCTGCTTGCTTATCTTGCCACTTGAAACTTCAAACGCAAGCTGGGAATGGTGGTGTCCCTGCCAGGCTCCTATCACAGCCCTGCTCCGAAAGTGCGAACGTCTGCAGATAGCTGGCAGCCAGAAGGGGCTAGCCTGGAAAGCTGTTGCTCAGCCTCATCTGCCCATGGCAGTGCTCGCACAGAGGCACAGAGAATGGGGCTGCTTGCTTGTCTTGCCACCACAAACTTCAAACGTAGCTTTTGAAAGATGGTGTACCTGCTAGGCTCCTATCACAGCCCTGCTCCGAAAGTGCGAACGTCTGCAGATAGCTGGCAGGCAGAAGGGGCTAGCCTGGAAAGCTGTTGCTCAGCCTCATCTGCCCATGGCACTGCTCGCACAGAGGCACAGAGAATGGGGCTGCTTGCTTGTCTTGCCACCTCAAACTTCAAACGTAGCCTGGGAAAGTTGGTGTCCCAGCCAGGCTCCTTTCGCAGCCCTGCTCCGAAAGTGCGAACGTCTGCAGATAGCTGGCAGCCAGAAGGGGCTAGCCTGGAAAGCTGTTCCTTAGCCTCATCTGCCCATGGCACTGTTCGCATAGAGGCACAGAGAATGGGGCTGCTTGCTTATCTTGCCACTTGAAACTTCAAACGCATGCTGGGAATGGTGGTGTCCCTGCCAGGCTCCTATCACAGCCCTGCTCCGAAAGTGCGAACGTCTGCAGATAGCTGGCAGGCAGAAGGGGCTAGCCTGGAAAGCTGTTGCTCAGCCTCATCTGCCCATGGCAGTGCTCGCACAGAGGCACAGAGAATGGGGCTGCTTGCTTGTCTTGCCACCTCAAACTTCAAACGTAGCCTGGGAAAGTTGGTGTACCAGCCAGGCTCCTTTCGCAGCCCTGCTCCGAAAGTGCGAACGTCTGCAGATAGCTGGCAGCCAGAAGGGGCTAGCCTGGAAAGCTGTTGCTCAGCCTCATCTGCCCATGGCACTGTTCGCATAGAGGCACAGAGAATGGGGCTCCTTGCTTGTCTTGCCACCTCAAACTTCAAACGTAGCCTGGGAAAGTTGGTGTCCCAGCCAGGCTCCTTTCGCAGCCCTGCTGCGAAAGTGCGAACGTCTGCAGATAGCTGGCAGCCAGAAGGGGCTAGCCTGGAAAGCTGTTGCTCAGCCTCATCTGCCCATGGCACTGTTCGCATAGAGGCACAGAGAATGGGGCTGCTTGCTTATCTTGCCACTTGAAACTTCAAACGCATGCTGGGAATGGTGGTGTCCCTGCCAGGCTCCTATCACAGCCCTGCTCCGAAATTGCGAATGTCTGCAGATAGCTGGCAGCCAGACGGGCTAGCCTGGAAAGCTGTTGCTCAGCCTCATCTGCCCATGGCAGTGCTCGCACAGAGGCACAGAGAATGGGGCTGCTTGCTTGTCTTGCCATCTCAAACTTCAAACATAGCCTGGGAAATTTGGTGTCCCTGCCACGCTCCTTTCGCAGCCCTGCTCCGAAAGTGCGAACGTCTGCAGATAGCTGGCAGCCAGAGGGGCTAGCCTGGAAAGCTGTTGCTCAGCCTCATCTGCCCATGGCAGTGCTCGCACAGAGGCACAGAGAATGGGGCTGCTTGCTTATCTTGCCACTTGAAACTTCAAACGCATGCTGGGAATGGTGGTGTCCCTGACAGGCTCCTATCACAGCCCTGCTCCGAAAGTGCGAACGTCTGCAGATAGCTGGCAGCCAGAAGGGGCTAGCCTGGAAAGCTGTTGCTCAGCCTCATCTGCCCATGGCACTGTTCGCATAGAGGCACAGAGAATGGGGCTGCTTGCTTGTCTTGCCACTTGAAACTTCAAACGCATGCTGGGAATGGTGGTGTCCCTGCTAGGCTCCTTTCGCAGCCCTGCTTCGAAAGTGCGAACGTCTGCAGATAGCTGGCAGGCAGAAGAGGCTAAGCTGGAAAGCTGTTGCTCAGCCTCATCTGCCCATGGCAGTGCTCGCACAGAGGCACAGAGAATGGGACTCCTTGCTTGTCTTGCCACCTCAAACTTCAAACGTAGCCTGGGAAAGTTGGTGTCCAAGCCAGGCTCCTTTGGCAGCCCTGCTCCGAAAGTGCGAACGTCTGCAGATAGCTGGCAGGGAAAAGAGGCTATCCTGGAAAGCTATTGCTCAGCCTCATCTGCCCATGGCACTGTTCGCATAGAGGCACAGAGAATGGGGCTGCTTGCTTATCTTGCCACTTGAAACTTCAAACGCATGCTGGGAATGATGGTGTCCCTGCCAGGCTCCTTTCGCAGCCCTGCTCCGAAAGTGCGAACGTCTGCAGATAGCTGGCAGCCAGAAGGGGCTAGCCTGGAAAGCTGTTGCTCAGCCTCATCTGCCCATGGCACTGTTCGCATAGAGGCACAGAGAATGGGGCTGATTGCTTATCTTGCCACTTGAAACTTCAAACACATACTGGGAGTGGTGGTGTCCCTGCCCGGCTCCTATCACAGCCCTGCTCCTAAAGTGCGAACGTCTGCAGATAGCTGGCAGCCAGAAGGGGCTAGCCTGGAAAGCTGTTGCTCAGCCTCATCTGCCCATGGCAGTGCTCGCACAGAGGCACAGAGAATGGGGCTGCTTGCTTGTCTTGCCACCTCAAACTTCAAACGTAGCCTGGGAAAGTTGGTGTCCCAGCCAGGCTCCTTTCGCAGCCCTGCTCCGAAAGTGCGAACGTCTGCAGATAGCTGGCAGCCAGAAGGGGCTAGCCTGGAAAGCTGTTGCTCAGCCTCATCTGCCCATGGCACTGTTCGCATAGAGGCACAGAGAATGGGGCTGCTTGCTTATCTTGCCACTTGAAACTTCAAATGCATGCTGGGAATGATGGTGTCCCTGCCAGGCTCCTTTCGCAGCCCTGCTCCGAAAGTGCGAACGTCTGCAGATAGCTGGCAGCCAGAAGGGGCTAGCCTGGAAAGCTGTTGCTCAGCCTCATCTGCCCATGGCACTGTTCGCATAGAGGCACAGAGAATGGGGCTGATTGCTTATCTTGCCACTTGAAACTTCAAACACATGCTGGGAGTGGTGGTGTCCCTGCCAGGATCCTATCACAGCCCTGCTCCGAAAGTGCGAACGTCTGCAGATAGCTGGCAGCCAGAAGGGGCTAGCCTGGAAAGCTGTTGCTCGGCCTCATCTGCCCATGGCAGTGCTCGCACAGAGGCACAGAGAATGGGGCTGCTTGCTTGTCTTGCCACCTCAAACTTCAAACGTAGCCTGGGAAAGTTGGTGTCCCAGCCAGGCTCCTTTCGCAGCCCTGCTCCGAAAGTGCGAACGTCTGCAGATAGCTGGCAGGCAGAAGGGGCTAGCCTGGAAAGCTGTTCCTCAGCCTCATCTGCCCATGGCAGTGCTCGCATAGAGGCACAGAGAATGGGGCTGCTTGCTTATCTTGCCACTTGAAACTTCAAACGCATGCTGGGAATGATGGTGTCCCTGCCAGGCTCCTTTCGCAGCCCTGCTCCGAAAGTGCGAACGTCTGCAGATAGCTGGCAGGCAGAAGGGGCTAGCCTGGAAAGCTGTTGCTCAGCCTCATCTGCCCATGGCACTTTTCGCATAGAGGCACAGAGAACGGGGCTGCTTGCTTATCTTGCCACTTGAAACTTCAAACGCATGCTGGGAATGGTGGTGTCCCTGCCCGGCTCCTATCACAGCCCTGCTCCGAAATTGCGAACGTCTGCAGATAGCTGGCAGCCAGAAGGGGCTAGCCTGGAAAGCTGTTGCTCAGCCTCATCTGCCCATGGCAGTGCTCGCACAGAGGCACAGAGAATGGGGCTGCTTGCTTGTCTTGCCACCACAAACTTCAAACGTAGCCTGGGAAATTTGGTGTTCCAGCCAGGCTCCTTTCGCAGCCCTGCTGTGAAAGTGCGAACGTCTGCAGATAGCTGGCAGCCAGAAGGGGCTAGCCTGGAAAGCTGTTGCTCAGCCTCATCTGCCCATGGCACTGTTCGCATAGAGGCACAGAGAATGGGGCTGCTTTCTTATCCTGCCACTTGAAACTTCAAACGCATGCTGAGAATGGTGGTGTCCCTGCCCGGCTCCTATCACAGCCCTGCTCCTAAAGTGCGAACGTCTGCAGATAGCTGGCAGCCAGAAGGGGCTAGCCTGGAAAGCTGTTGCTCAGCCTCATCTGCCCATGGCACTGCTCGCACAGAGGCACAGAGAATGGGGCTGCTTGCTCGTCTTGCCACCTCAAACTTCAAACGTAGCCTGGGAAAGTTGGTGTCCCAGCCAGGCTCCTTTCGCAGCCCTGCTCCGAAAGTGCGAACGTCTGCAGATAGCTGGCAGCCAGAAGGGGCTAGCCTGGAAAGCTGTTGCTTAGCCTCATCTGCCCATGGCACTGTTCGCATAGAGGCACAGAGAATGGGGCTGCTTGCTTATCTTGCCACTTGAAACTTCAAACGCATGCTGGGAATGGTGGTGTCCCTGCCAGGCTCCTATCACAGCCCTGCTCCGAAAGTGCGAACGTCTGCAGATAGCTGGCAGCCAGAAGGGGCTAGCCTGGAAAGCTGTTGCTCAGCCTCATCTGCCCATGGCAGTGCTCGCACAGAGGCACAGAGAATGGGGCTGCTTGCTTGTCTTGCCACCTCAAACTTCAAACGTAGCCTGGGAAAGTTGGTGTACCAGCCAGGCTCCTTTCGCAGCCCTGCTCCGAAAGTGCGAACGTCTGCAGATAGCTGGCAGGCAGAAGGGGCTAGCCTGGAAAGCTGTTGCTCAGCCTCATCTGCCCATGGCAGTGCTCACACAGAGGCACAGAGAATGGGGCTCCTTGCTTGTCTTGCCACCTCAAACTTCAAACGTAGCCTGGGAAAGTTGGTGTCCCAGCCAGGCTCCTTTCGCAGCCCTGCTGCGAAAGTGCGAACGTCTGCAGATAGCTGGCAGCCAGAAGGGGCTAGCCTGGAAAGCTGTTGCTCAGCCTCATCTGCCCATGGCACTGTTCGCATAGAGGCACAGAGAATGGGGCTGCTTGCTTATCTTGCCACTTGAAACTTCAAACGCATGCTGGGAATGGTGGTGTCCCTGCCAGGCTCCTATCACAGCCCTGCTCCGAAATTGCGAATGTCTGCAGATAGCTGGCAGCCAGACGGGCTAGCCTGGAAAGCTGTTGCTCAGCCTCATCTGCCCATGGCAGTGCTCGCACAGAGGCACAGAGAATGGGGCTGCTTGCTTGTCTTGCCATCTCAAACTTCAAACATAGCCTGGGAAATTTGGTGTCCCTGCCACGCTCCTTTCGCAGCCCTGCTCCGAAAGTGCGAACGTCTGCAGATAGCTGGCAGCCAGAGCGGCTAGCCTGGAAAGCTGTTGCTCAGCCTCATCTGCCCATGGCAGTGCTCGCACAGAGGCACAGAGAATGGGGCTGCTTGCTTATCTTGCCACTTGAAACTTCAAACGCATGCTGGGAATGGTGGTGTCCCTGACAGGCTCCTATCACAGCCCTGCTCCGAAAGTGCGAACGTCTGCAGATAGCTGGCAGGCAGAAGGGGCTAGCCTGGAAAGCTGTTGCTCAGCCTCATCTGCCCATGGCAGTGTTCGCACAGAGACACAGAGAATGGGGCTGCTTGCTTGTCTTGCCACCTCAAACTTCAAACGTAGCCTGGGAAAGTTGGTGTCCCAGCCAGGCTCCTTTCGCAGCCCTGCTTTGAAAGTGCGAACGTCTGCAGATAGCTGGCAGGCAGAAGGGGTTAGCCTGGAAAGCTGTTGCTCAGCCTCATCTGCCCATGGCACTGTTCGCATAGAGGCACAGAGACTGGGGCTCCTTGCTTATCTTGACACTTGAAACTTCAAAGGCATGCTGGGAATGGTGGTGTCCCTGCCAGGCTCCTATCACAGCCCTGCTCCGAAAGTGCGAATGTCTGCAGATAGCTGGCAGCCAGAAGGGGCTATCCTGGAAAGCTGTTGCTCAGCCTCATCTGCCCATGGCAGTGCTCGCACAGAGGCACAGAGAATGGGGCTGCTTGCTTGTCTTGCCACCTCAAACTTCAAACATAGCCTGGGAAAGTTGGTGTCCCTGCCAGGCTCCTTTCGCAGCCCTACTCCCAAAGGGCGAACGTCTGCAGATAGCTGGCAGCCAGAAGGGGCTAGCCTGGAAAGCTGTTGCTCAGCCTCATCTGCCCATGGCAGCGCTCGCACAGAGGCACAGAGACTGTAGCTGCTTGCTTATCTTGCCACTTGACACTTCAAACGCATGCTGGGATTGGTGGTGTCCCTGCCAGGCTCCTATCACAACCCTGCTCCGAAAGTGCGAACGTCTGCAGATAGCTGGCAGGTAGAAGAGGCTAGCCTGGAAAGCTGTTGCTCAGCCTCATCTGCCCATGGCACTGTTCGCATAGAGGCACAGAGAATGGGGCTGCTTGCTTATCTTGCCACTTGAAACTTCAAACGCATGCTGGGAATGATGGTGTCCCTGCCAGGCTCCTATCACAGCCCTGCTCCTGAAAATGCGAACGTCTGCAGATAGCTGGCAGGCAGAAGGGGCTAGCCTGCAAAGCTGTTGCTCAGCCTCATCTGCCCATGGCACTGTTCGCATAGAGGCACAGAGAATGGGGCTCCTTGCTTGTCTTGCCACCTCAAACTTCAAACGTAGCCTGGGAAAGTTGGTGTCCCAGCCAGGCTCCTTTCGCAGCCCTGCTCCGAAAGTGCGAACGTCTGCAGATAGCTGGCAGGCAGAAGGGGCTAGCCTGGAAAGCTGTGGCTCAGCCTCATCTGCCCATGGCACTGTTCGCATAGAGGCACAGAGAATGGGGCTGCTTGCTTGTCTTGCCACTTGAAACTTTTAACGCGTGCTGGGAAAGTTGGTGTCCCAGCCAGGCTCCTATCACAGCCCTGCTCCGAAAGTGCGAACGTCTGCAGATAGCTGGCAGCCAGAAGGGGCTAGCCTGGAAAGCTGTTGCTCAGCCTCATCTGCCCATGGCAGTGCTCGCATAGAGGCACAGAGAATGGGGCTGCTTGCTTATCTTGCCACTTGAAACTTCAAAGGCATGCTGGGATTGGTGGTGTCCCTGCCAGGCTCCTATCACAGCCCTGCTCCGAAAGTGCGAACGTCTGCAGATAGCTGGCAGGCAGAAGGGGCTAGCCTGGAAAGCTGTTGCTCAGCCTCATCTGCCCATGGCACTTTTCGCATAGAGGCACAGAGAACGGGGCTGCTTGCTTATCTTGCCACTTGAAACTTCAAACGCATGCTGGGAATGGTGGTGTCCCTGCCCGGCTCCTATCACAGCCCTGCTCCGAAATTGCGAACGTCTGCAGATAGCTGGCAGCCAGAAGGGGCTAGCCTGGAAAGCTGTTGCTCAGCCTCATCTGCCCATGGCAATGCTCGCACAGAGGCACAGAGAATGGGGCTGCTTCCTTATCTTGCCACTTGAAACTACAAACGCATGCTGAGAATGGTGGTGTCCCTGCCCGGCTCCTATCAGAGCCCTGCTCCTAAAGTGCGAACGTCTGCAGATAGCTGGCAGGCAGAAGGGGCTAGCGTGGAAAGCTGTTGCTCAGCCTCATCTGCCATGGCAGTGCTCGCACAGAGGCACAGAGAATGGGGCTGCTTGCTTGTCTTGCCACCTCAAACTTCAAACGTAGCCTGGGAAAGTTGGTGTCCCTGCCAGGCTCCTTTCGCAGCCCTGCTCCGAAAGTGCGAACGTCTGCAGATAGCTGGCAGCCAGAAGGGGCTAGCCTGGAAAGCTGTTGCTTAGCCTCATCTGCCCATGGCACTGTTCGCATAGAGGCACAGAGAATGGGGCTGCTTGCTTATCTTGCCACTTGAAACTTCAAACGCATGCTGGGAATGGTGGTGTCCCTGCCAGGCTCCTATCACAGCCCTGCTCCGAAATTGCGAACGTCTGCAGATAGCTGGCAGCCAGAAGGGGCTAGCGTGGAAAGCTGTTGCTCAGCCTCATCTGCCCATGGCAGTGCTCTCACAGAGGCACAGAGAATGGGGCTGCTTGCTTATCTTGCCACTTGAAACTTCAAACGCAAGCTGGGAATGGTGGTGTCCCTGCCAGGCTCCTATCACAGCCCTGCTCCGAAAGTGCGAACGTCTGCAGATAGCTGGCAGCCAGAAGGGGCTAGCCTGGAAAGCTGTTGCTCAGCCTCATCTGCCCATGGCACTGCTCGCACAGAGGCACAGAGAATGGGGCTGCTTGCTTGTCTTGCCACCTCAAACTTCAAACGTAGCCTGGGAAAGTTGGTGTCCCAGCCAGGCTCCTTTCGCAGCCCTGCTCCGAAAGTGCGAACGTCTGCAGATAGCTGGCAGCCAGAAGGGGCTAGCCTGGAAAGCTGTTCCTTAGCCTCATCTGCCCATGGCACTGTTCGCATAGAGGCACAGAGAATGGGGCTGCTTGCTTATCTTGCCACTTGAAACTTCAAACGCATGCTGGGAATGGTGGTGTCCCTGCCAGGCTCCTATCACAGCCCTGCTCCGAAAGTGCGAACGTCTGCAGATAGCTGGCAGGCAGAAGGGGCTAGCCTGGAAAGCTGTTGCTCAGCCTCATCTGCCCATGGCAGTGCTCGCACAGAGGCACAGAGAATGGGGCTGCTTGCTTGTCTTGCCACCTCAAACTTCAAACGTAGCCTGGGAAAGTTGGTGTACCAGCCAGGCTCCTTTCGCAGCCTTGCTCCGAAAGTGCGAACGTCTGCAGATAGCTGGCAGCCAGAAGGGGCTAGCCTGGAAAGCTGTTGCTCAGCCTCATCTGCCCATGGCACTGTTCGCATAGAGGCACAGAGAATGGGGCTCCTTGCTTGTCTTGCCACCTCAAACTTCAAACGTAGCCTGGGAAAGTTGGTGTCCCAGCCAGGCTCCTTTCGCAGCCCTGCTGCGAAAGTGCGAACGTCTGCAGATAGCTGGCAGCCAGAAGGGGCTAGCCTGGAAAGCTGTTGCTCAGCCTCATCTGCCCATGGCACTGTTCGCATAGAGGCACAGAGAATGGGGCTGCTTGCTTATCTTGCCACTTGAAACTTCAAACGCATGCTGGGAATGGTGGTGTCCCTGCCAGGCTCCTATCACAGCCCTGCTCCGAAATTGCGAATGTCTGCAGATAGCTGGCAGCCAGACGGGCTAGCCTGGAAAGCTGTTGCTCAGCCTCATCTGCCCATGGCAGTGCTCGCACAGAGGCACAGAGAATGGGGCTGCTTGCTTGTCTTGCCATCTCAAACTTCAAACATAGCCTGGGAAATTTGGTGTCCCTGCCACGCTCCTTTCGCAGCCCTGCTCCGAAAGTGCGAACGTCTGCAGATAGCTGGCAGCCAGAGGGGCTAGCCTGGAAAGCTGTTGCTCAGCCTCATCTGCCCATGGCAGTGCTCGCACAGAGGCACAGAGAATGGGGCTGCTTGCTTATCTTGCCACTTGAAACTTCAAACGCATGCTGGGAATGGTGGTGTCCCTGACAGGCTCCTATCACAGCCCTGCTCCGAAAGTGCGAACGTCTGCAGATAGCTGGCAGCCAGAAGGGGCTAGCCTGGAAAGCTGTTGCTCAGCCTCATCTGCCCATGGCAGTGTTCGCACAGAGACACAGAGAATGGGGCTGCTTGCTTGTCTTGCCACCTCAAACTTCAAACGTAGCCTGGGAAAGTTGGTGTCCCAGCCAGGCTCCTTTCGCAGCCCTGCTTTGAAAGTGCGAACGTCTGCAGATAGCTGGCAGGCAGAAGGGGTTAGCCTGGAAAGCTGTTGCTCAGCCTCATCTGCCCATGGCACTGTTCGCATAGAGGCACAGAGACTGGGGCTCCTTGCTTATCTTGCCACTTGAAACTTCAAAGGCATGCTGGGAATGGTGGTGTCCCTGCCAGGCTCCTATCACAGCCCTGCTCCGAAAGTGCGAATGTCTGCAGATAGCTGGCAGCCAGAAGGGGCTATCCTGGAAAGCTGTTGCTCAGCCTCATCTGCCCATGGCAGTGCTCGCACAGAGGCACAGAGAATGGGGCTGCTTGCTTGTCTTGCCACTTGAAACTTCTAACGCGTGCTGGGAAAGTTGGTGTCCCAGCCAGGCTCCTATCACAGCCCTGCTCCGAAAGTGAGAACGTCTGCAGATAGCTGGCAGGCAGAAGGGGCTAGCCTGCAAAGCTGTTGCTCAGCCTCATCTGCCCATGGCACTGTTCGCATAGAGGCACAGAGAATGGGGCTGCTTGCTTGTCTTGCCACTTGAAACTTCAAACGCATGCTGGGAATGGTGGTGTCCCTGCTAGGCTCCTTTCGCAGCCCTGCTTCGAAAGTGCGAACGTCTGCAGATAGCTGGCAGGCAGAAGAGGCTAAGCTGGAAAGCTGTTGCTCAGCCTCATCTGCCCATGGCAGTGCTCGCACAGAGGCACAGAGAATGGGACTCCTTGCTTGTCTTGCCACCTCAAACTTCAAACGTAGCCTGGGAAAGTTGGTGTCCAAGCCAGGCTCCTTTGGCAGCCCTGCTCCGAAAGTGCGAACGTCTGCAGATAGCTGGCAGGGAGAAGAGGCTATCCTGGAAAGCTATTGCTCAGCCTCATCTGCCCATGGCACTGTTCGCATAGAGGCACAGAGAATGGGGCTGCTTGCTTATCTTGCCACTTGAAACTTCAAACGCATGCTGGGAATGATGGTGTCCCTGCCAGGCTCCTTTCGCAGCCCTGCTCCGAAAGTGCGAACGTCTGCAGATAGCTGGCAGCCAGAAGGGGCTAGCCTGGAAAGCTGTTGCTCAGCCTCATCTGCCCATGGCACTGTTCGCATAGAGGCACAGAGAATGGGGCTGATTGCTTATCTTGCCACTTGAAACTTCACACACATACTGGGAGTGGTGGTGTCCCTGCCCGGCTCCTATCACAGCCCTGCTCCTAAAGTGCGAACGTCTGCAGATAGCTGGCAGCCAGAAGGGGCTAGCCTGGAAAGCTGTTGCTCAGCCTCATCTGCCCATGGCAGTGCTCGCACAGAGGCACAGAGAATGGGGCTGCTTGCTTGTCTTGCCACCTCAAACTTCAAACGTAGCCTGGGAAAGTTGGTGTCCCAGCCAGGCTCCTTTCGCAGCCCTGCTCCGAAAGTGCGAACGTCTGCAGATAGCTGGCAGCCAGAAGGGGCTAGCCTGGAAAGCTGTTGCTCAGCCTCATCTGCCCATGGCACTGTTCGCATAGAGGCACAGAGAATGGGGCTGCTTGCTTATCTTGCCACTTGAAACTTCAAATGCATGCTGGGAATGATGGTGTCCCTGCCAGGCTCCTTTCGCAGCCCTGCTCCGAAAGTGCGAACGTCTGCAGATAGCTGGCAGCCAGAAGGGGCTAGCCTGGAAAGCTGTTGCTCAGCCTCATCTGCCCATGGCACTGTTCGCATAGAGGCACAGAGAATGGGGCTGATTGCTTATCTTGCCACTTGAAACTTCAAACACATGCTGGGAGTGGTGGTGTCCCTGCCAGGATCCTATCACAGCCCTGCTCCGAAAGTGCGAACGTCTGCAGATAGCTGGCAGCCAGAAGGGGCTAGCCTGGAAAGCTGTTGCTCGGCCTCATCTGCCCATGGCAGTGCTCGCACAGAGGCACAGAGAATGGGGCTGCTTGCTTGTCTTGCCACCTCAAACTTCAAACGTAGCCTGGGAAAGTTGGTGTCCCAG
Organism: Opisthocomus hoazin; assembly: GCF_030867145.1. Taxonomy (NCBI): domain Eukaryota; kingdom Metazoa; phylum Chordata; class Aves; order Opisthocomiformes; family Opisthocomidae; genus Opisthocomus; species Opisthocomus hoazin. The sequence continues at coordinate 13,162,221 of NC_134426.1, forward strand.
CCAGGCTCCTTTCGCAGCCCTGCTCCGAAAGTGCGAACGTCTGCAGATAGCTGGCAGGCAGAAGGGGCTAGCCTGGAAAGCTGTTCCTCAGCCTCATCTGCCCATGGCAGTGCTCGCACAGAGGCACAGAGAATGGGGCTGCTTGCTTATCTTGCCACTTGAAACTTCAAACGCATGCTGGGAATGATGGTGTCCCTGCCAGGCTCCTTTCGCAGCCCTGCTCCGAAAGTGCGAACGTCTGCAGATAGCTGGCAGGCAGAAGGGGCTAGCCTGGAAAGCTGTTGCTCAGCCTCATCTGCCCATGGCACTGTTCGCATAGAGGCACAGAGAACGGGGCTGCTTGCTTATCTTGCCACTTGAAACTTCAAACGCATGCTGGGAATGGTGGTGTCCCTGCCCGGCTCCTATCACAGCCCTGCTCCGAAATTGCGAACGTCTGCAGATAGCTGGCAGCCAGAAGGGGCTAGCCTGGAAAGCTGTTGCTCAGCCTCATCTGCCCATGGCAGTGCTCGCACAGAGGCACAGAGAATGGAGCTGCTTGCTTGTCTTGCCACCACAAACTTCAAACGTAGCCTGGGAAATTTGGTGTTCCAGCCAGGCTCCTTTCGCAGCCCTGCTGTGAAAGTGCGAACGTCTGCAGATAGCTGGCAGCCAGAAGGGGCTAGCCTGGAAAGCTGTTGCTCAGCCTCATCTGCCCATGGCACTGTTCGCATAGAGGCACAGAGAATGGGGCTGCTTTCTTATCCTGCCACTTGAAACTTCAAACGCATGCTGAGAATGGTGGTGTCCCTGCCCGGCTCCTATCACAGCCCTGCTCCTAAAGTGCGAACGTCTGCAGATAGCTGGCAGCCAGAAGGGGCTAGCCTGGAAAGCTGTTGCTCAGCCTCATCTGCCCATGGCACTGCTCGCACAGAGGCACAGAGAATGGGGCTGCTTGCTTGTCTTGCCACCTCAAACTTCAAACGTAGCCTGGGAAAGTTGGTGTCCCAGCCAGGCTCCTTTCGCAGCCCTGCTCCGAAAGTGCGAACGTCTGCAGATAGCTGGCAGCCAGAAGGGGCTAGCCTGGAAAGCTGTTGCTTAGCCTCATCTGCCCATGGCACTGTTCGCATAGAGGCACAGAGAATGGGGCTGCTTGCTTATCTTGCCACTTGAAACTTCAAACGCATGCTGGGAATGGTGGTGTCCCTGCCAGGCTCCTATCACAGCCCTGCTCCGAAAGTGCGAACGTCTGCAGATAGCTGGCAGCCAGAAGGGGCTAGCCTGGAAAGCTGTTGCTCAGCCTCATCTGCCCATGGCAGTGCTCGCACAGAGGCACAGAGAATGGGGCTGCTTGCTTGTCTTGCCACCTCAAACTTCAAACGTAGCCTGGGAAAGTTGGTGTACCAGCCAGGCTCCTTTCGCAGCCCTGCTCCGAAAGTGCGAACGTCTGCAGATAGCTGGCAGGCAGAAGGGGCTAGCCTGGAAAGCTGTTGCTCAGCCTCATCTGCCCATGGCAGTGCTCACACAGAGGCACAGAGAATGGGGCTCCTTGCTTGTCTTGCCACCTCAAACTTCAAACGTAGCCTGGGAAAGTTGGTGTCCCAGCCAGGCTCCTTTCGCAGCCCTGCTGCGAAAGTGCGAACGTCTGCAGATAGCTGGCAGCCAGAAGGGGCTAGCCTGGAAAGCTGTTGCTCAGCCTCATCTGCCCATGGCACTGTTCGCATAGAGGCACAGAGAATGGGGCTGCTTGCTTATCTTGCCACTTGAAACTTCAAACGCATGCTGGGAATGGTGGTGTCTCTGCCAGGCTCCTATCACAGCCCTGCTCCGAAATTGCGAATGTCTGCAGATAGCTGGCAGCCAGACGGGCTAGCCTGGAAAGCTGTTGCTCAGCCTCATCTGCCCATGGCAGTGCTCGCACAGAGGCACAGAGAATGGGGCTGCTTGCTTGTCTTGCCATCTCAAACTTCAAACATAGCCTGGGAAATTTGGTGTCCCTGCCACGCTCCTTTCGCAGCCCTGCTCCGAAAGTGCGAACGTCTGCAGATAGCTGGCAGCCAGAGGGGCTAGCCTGGAAAGCTGTTGCTCAGCCTCATCTGCCCATGGCAGTGCTCGCACAGAGGCACAGAGAATGGGGCTGCTTGCTTATCTTGCCACTTGAAACTTCAAACGCATGCTGGGAATGGTGGTGTCCCTGACAGGCTCCTATCACAGCCCTGCTCCGAAAGTGCGAACGTCTGCAGATAGCTGGCAGCCAGAAGGGGCTAGCCTGGAAAGCTGTTGCTCAGCCTCATCTGCCCATGGCAGTGTTCGCACAGAGACACAGAGAATGGGGCTGCTTGCTTGTCTTGCCACCTCAAACTTCAAACGTAGCCTGGGAAAGTTGGTGTCCCAGCCAGGCTCCTTTCGCAGCCCTGCTTTGAAAGTGCGAACGTCTGCAGATAGCTGGCAGGCAGAAGGGGTTAGCCTGGAAAGCTGTTGCTCAGCCTCATCTGCCCATGGCACTGTTCGCATAGAGGCACAGAGACTGGGGCTCCTTGCTTATCTTGACACTTGAAACTTCAAAGGCATGCTGGGAATGGTGGTGTCCCTGCCAGGCTCCTATCACAGCCCTGCTCCGAAAGTGCGAATGTCTGCAGATAGCTGGCAGCCAGAAGGGGCTATCCTGGAAAGCTGTTGCTCAGCCTCATCTGCCCATGGCAGTGCTCGCACAGAGGCACAGAGAATGGGGCTGCTTGCTTGTCTTGCCACCTCAAACTTCAAACATAGCCTGGGAAAGTTGGTGTCCCTGCCAGGCTCCTTTCGCAGCCCTACTCCCAAAGGGCGAACGTCTGCAGATAGCTGGCAGCCAGAAGGGGCTAGCCTGGAAAGCTGTTGCTCAGCCTCATCTGCCCATGGCAGCGCTCGCACAGAGGCACAGAGACTGTAGCTGCTTGCTTATCTTGCCACTTGACACTTCAAACGCATGCTGGGATTGGTGGTGTCCCTGCCAGGCTCCTATCACAACCCTGCTCCGAAAGTGCGAACGTCTGCAGATAGCTGGCAGGTAGAAGAGGCTAGCCTGGAAAGCTGTTGCTCAGCCTCATCTGCCCATGGCACTGTTCGCATAGAGGCACAGAGAATGGGGCTGCTTGCTTATCTTGCCACTTGAAACTTCAAACGCATGCTGGGAATGATGGTGTCCCTGCCAGGCTCCTATCACAGCCCTGCTCCTGAAAATGCGAACGTCTGCAGATAGCTGGCAGGCAGAAGGGGCTAGCCTGCAAAGCTGTTGCTCAGCCTCATCTGCCCATGGCACTGTTCGCATAGAGGCACAGAGAATGGGGCTCCTTGCTTGTCTTGCCACCTCAAACTTCAAACGTAGCCTGGGAAAGTTGGTGTCCCAGCCAGGCTCCTTTCGCAGCCCTGCTCCGAAAGTGCGAACGTCTGCAGATAGCTGGCAGGCAGAAGGGGCTAGCCTGGAAAGCTGTGGCTCAGCCTCATCTGCCCATGGCACTGTTCGCATAGAGGCACAGAGAATGGGGCTGCTTGCTTGTCTTGCCACTTGAAACTTCTAACGCGTGCTGGGAAAGTTGGTGTCCCAGCCAGGCTCCTATCACAGCCCTGCTCCGAAAGTGCGAACGTCTGCAGATAGCTGGCAGCCAGAAGGGGCTAGCCTGGAAAGCTGTTGCTCAGCCTCATCTGCCCATGGCAGTGCTCGCATAGAGGCACAGAGAATGGGGCTGCTTGCTTATCTTGCCACTTGAAACTTCAAAGGCATGCTGGGATTGGTGGTGTCCCTGCCAGGCTCCTATCACAGCCCTGCTCCGAAAGTGCGAACGTCTGCAGATAGCTGGCAGCCAGAAGGGGCTAAGCTGGAAAGCTGTTGCTCAGCCTCATCTGCCCATGGCAGTGCTCGCACAGAGGCACAGAGAATGGGACTCCTTGCTTGTCTTGCCAACTCAAACTTCAAACGTAGCCTGGGAAAGTTCGTGTCCCAGCCAGGCTCCTTTGGCAGCCCTGCTCCGAAAGTGCGAACGTCTGCAGATAGCTGGCAGGGAGAAGAGTCTATCCTGGAAAGCTATTGCTCAGCCTCATCTGCCCATGGCACTGTTCGCATAGAGGCACAGAGAATGGGGCTGCTTCCTTATCTTGCCACTTGAAACTTCAAACGCATGCTGGGAATGGTGGTGTCCCTGCCAGGCTCCTATCACAGCCCTGCTCCGAAAGTGCGAACGTCTGCAGATAGCTGGCAGCCAGAAGGGGCTAGCGTGGAAAGCTGTTGCTCAGCCTCATCTGCCCATGGCAGTGCTCGCACAGAGGCACAGAGAATGGGGCTGCTTGCTTATCTTGCCACTTGAAACTTCAAACGCAAGCTGGGAATGGTGGTGTCCCTGCCCGGCTCCTATCACAGCCCTGCTCCTAAAGTGCGAACGTCTGCAGATAGCTGGCAGCCAGAAGGGGCTAGCCTGGAAAGCTGTTGCTCAGCCTCATCTGCCCATGGCAGTGCTCGCACAGAGGCACAGAGAATGGGGCTGCTTGCTTGTCTTGCCACCTCAAACTTCAAACGTAGCCTGGGAAAGTTGGTGTCCCTGCCAGGCTCCTTTCGCAGCCCTGCTCCGAAAGTGCGAACGTCTGCAGATAGCTGGCAGCCAGAAGCGGCTAGCCTGCAAAGCTGTTGCTCAGCTTCATCTGCCCATGGCACTGTTCGCATAGAGGCACAGAGAATGGGGCTGATTGCTTATCTTGCCACTTGAAACTTCAAACACATGCTGGGAGTGGTGGTGTCCCTGCCCGGCTCCTATCACAGCCCTGCTCCGAAAGTGCGAACGTCTGCAGATAGCTGGCAGCCAGAAGGGTCTAGCCTGGAAAGCTGTTGCTTAGCCTCATCTGCCCATGGCACTGTTCGCATAGAGGCACAGAGAATGGGGCTGCTTGCTTATCTTGCCACTTGAAACTTCAAACGCATGCTGGGAATGGTGGTGTCCCTGCCAGGCTCCTATCACAGCCCTGCTCCGAAAGTGCGAACGTCTGCAGATAGCTGGCAGCCAGAAGGGGCTATCCTGGAAAGCTGTTGCTCAGCCTCATCTGCCCATGGCAGTGCTCGCACAGAGGCACAGAGAATGGGGCTGCTTGCTTATCTTGCCACTTGAAACTTCAAAGGCAAGCTGGGAATGGTGGTGTCCCTGCCAGGCTCCTTTCGCAGCCCTGCTCCGAAAGTGCGAACGTCTGCAGATAGCTGGCAGCCAGAAGCGGCTAGCCTGGAAAGCTGTTGCTCAGCTTCATCTGCCCATGGCACTGTTCGCATAGAGGCACAGAGAATGGGGCTGATTGCTTATCTTGCCACTTGAAACTTCAAACACATGCTGGGAGTGGTGGTGTCCCTGCCCGGCTCCTATCACAGCCCTGCTCCGAAAGTGCGAACGTCTGCAGATAGCTGGCAGCCAGAAGGGTCTAGCCTGGAAAGCTGTTGCTTAGCCTCATCTGCCCATGGCACTGTTTGCATAGAGGCACAGAGAATGGGGCTGCTTGCTTATCTTGCCACTTGAAACTTCAAACGCATGCTGGGAATGGTGGTGTCCCTGCCAGGCTCCTATCACAGCCCTGCTCCGAAAGTGCGAACGTCTGCAGATAGCTGGCAGCCAGAAGGGGCTATCCTGGAAAGCTGTTGCTCAGCCTCATCTGCCCATGGCAGTGCTCGCACAGAGGCACAGAGAATGGGGCTGCTTGCTTATCTTGCCACTTGAAACTTCAAAGGCAAGCTGGGAATGGTGGTGTCCCTGCCAGGCTCCTATCACAGCCCTGCTCCGAAAGTGCGAACGTCTGCAGATAGCTGGCAGCCAGAAGGGGCTAGCCTGGAAAGCTGTTGCTCAGCCTCATCTGCCCATGGCAGTGCTCGCATAGAGGCACAGAGAATGGGGCTGCTTGCTTGTCTTGCCACCTCAAACTTCAAACGTAGCCTGGGAAAGTTGGTGTCCCAGCCAGGCTCCTTTCGCAGCCCTGCTCCGAAAGTGCGAACGTCTGCAGATAGCTGGCAGCCAGAAGCGGCTAGCCTGGAAAGCTGTTGCTCAGCTTCATCTGCCCATGGCACTGTTCGCATAGAGGCACAGAGAATGGGGCTGCTTGCTTATCTTGCCACTTGAAACTTCAAAAGCATGCTAGGAATGGTGGTGTCCCTGCCAGGCTCCTATCACAGTCCTGCTGTGAAAGTGCGAACGTCTGCAGATAGCTGGCAGGCAGAAGGGGCTAGCCTGGAAAGCTGTTGCTCAGCCTCATCTGCCCATGGCAGTGCTCGCACAGAGGCACAGAGAATGGGACTCCTTGCTTGTCTTGCCACCTCAAACTTCAAACGTAGTCTGGGAAAGTTGGTGTCCCAGCCAGGCTCCTTTCGCAGCCCTGCTCCGAAAGTGCGAACGTCTGCAGATAGCTGGCAGCCAGAAGGGGCTAGCCTGGAAAGCTGTTGCTTAGCCTCATCTGCCCATGGCACTGTTCGCATAGAGGCACAGAGAATAAGGCTGCTTGCTTATCTTGCCACTTGAAACTTCAAACGCATGCTGGGAATGATGGTGTCCCTGCCAGGCTCCTTTCGCAGCCCTGCTTCGAAAGTGCGAACGTCTGCAGATAGCTGGCAGCCAGAAGGGGCTAGCCTGGAAAGCTGTTGCTCAGCCTCATCTGCCCATGGCACTGTTCGCATAGAGGCACAGAGAATGGGGCTGATTGCTTATCTTGCCACTTGAAACTTCAAACACATGCTGGGAGTGGTGGTGTCCCTGCCCGGCTCCTATCACAGCCCTGCTCTGAAAGTGCGAACGTCTGCAGATAGCTGGCAGCCAGAAGGGGCTAGCCTGGAAAGCTGTTGCTCGGCCTCATCTGCCCATGGCAGTGCTCGCACAGAGGCACAGAGAATGGGGCTGCTTGCTTGTCTTGCCACTTGAAACTTCAAACGTAGCCTGGGAAAGTTGGTGTCCCTGCCAGGTTCCTTTCGCAGCCCTGCTCCGAAAGTGCGAACGTCTGCAGATAGCTGGCAGCCAGAAGGGGCTAGCCTGGAAAGCTGTTGCTCAGCCTCATCTGCCCATGGCACTGCTCGCACAGAGGCACAGAGAATGGGGCTCCTTGCTTATCTTGCCACTTGAAACTTCAAACACATGCTGGGAGTGGTGGTGTCCCTGCCCGGCTCCTATCACAGCCCTGCTCCGAAAGTGCGAACGTCTGCAGATAGCTGGCAGCCAGAAGGGGCTAGCCTGGAAAGCTGTTGCTCGGCCTCATCTGCCCATGGCAGTGCTCGCACAGAGGCACAGAGAATGGGGCTGCTTGCTTGTCTTGCCACCTCAAACTTCAAACGTAGCCTGGGAAAGTTGGTGTCCCAGCCAGGCTCCTTTCGCAGCCCTGCTCCGAAAGTGCGAACGTCTGCAGATAGCTGGCAGCCAGAAGGGGCTAGCCTGGAAAGCTGTTGCTTAGCCTCATCTGCCCATGGCAGTGCTCGCATAGAGGCACAGAGAATGGGGCTGCTTGCTTATCTTGCCACTTGAAACTTCAAACGCATGCTGGGAATGGTGGTGTCCCTGCCAGGCTCCTATCACAGCCCTGCTCCGAAAGTGCGAACGTCTGCAGATAGCTGGCAGGCAGAAGGGGCTAGCCTGCAAAGCTGTTGCTCAGCCTCATCTGCCCATGGCACTGCTCGCACAGAGGCACAGAGAATGGGGCTGCTTGCTTATCTTGCCACTTGAAACTTCAAACGCAAGCTGGGAATGGTGGTGTCCCTGCCAGGCTCCTATCACAGCCCTGCTTTTAAAGTGCGAACGTCTGCAGATAGCTGGCAGCCAGAAGGGGCTAGCCTGGAAAGCTGTTGCTCAGCCTCATCTGCCCATGGCAGTGCTCGCATAGAGGCACAGAGAATGGGGCTGCTTGCTTATCTTGCCACTTGAAACTTCAAACGCATGCTGGGAATGGTGGTGTCCCTGCCAGGCTCCTTTCGCAGCCCTGCTCCGAAAGTGCTAACGTCTGCAGATAGCTGGCAGGCAGAAGGGGCTAGCCTGGAAAGCTGTTGCTCAGCCTCATCTGCCCATGGCACTGCTCGCACAGAGACACAGAGAATGGGGCTGCTTGCTTGTCTTGCCACTTGAAACTTCAAACGTAGCCTGGGAAAGTTGGTGTCCCAGCCAGGCTCCTTTTGCAGCCCTGCTCCGAAAGTGCGAACGTCTGCAGATAGCTGGCAGCCAGAAGGGGCTAGCCTGGAAAGCTGTTGCTCAGCCTCATCTGCCCATGGCACTGTTCGCATAGAGGCACAGAGACTGGGGCTCCTTGCTTATCTTGCCACTTGAAACTTCAAACGCATGCTGGGAATGGTGGTGTCCCTGCTAGGCTCCTATCACAGCCCTGCTCCGAAAGTGCGAATGTCTGCAGATAGCTGGCAGGCAGAAGGGGCTATCCTGGAAAGCTGTTGCTCAGCCTCATCTGCCCATGGCAGTGCTCGCACAGAGGCACAGAGAATGGGACTCCTTGCTTGTCTTGCCACCTCAAACTTCAAACGTAGCCTGGGAAAGTTGGTGTCCCAGCCAGGCTCCTTTGGCAGCCCTGCTCCGAAAGTGCGAACGTCTGCAGATAGCTGGCAGGCAGAAGAGGCTATCCTGGAAAGCTATTGCTCAGCCTCATCTGCCCATGGCACTGTTCGCATAGAGGCACAGAGAATGGGGCTGCTTGCTTATCTTGCCACTTGAAACTTCAAACGCATGCTGGGAATGATGGTGTCCCTGCCAGGCTCCTATCACAGCCCTGCTCCCAAAGTGCGAACGTCTGCAGATAGCTGGCAGCCAGAAGGGGCTAGCCTGGAAAGCTGTTGCTCAGCCTCATCTGCCCATGGCAGTGCTCGCACAGAGGCACAGAGAATGGGGCTGCTTGCTTATCTTGCCACTTGAAACTTCAAACACATGCTGAGAATGGTGGTGTCCCTGCCAGGCTCCTATCACAGCCCTGCTCCGAAAGTGCGAACGTCTGCAGATAGCTGGCAGCCAGAAGGGGCTAGCCTGGAAAGCTGTTGCTCAGCCTCATCTGCCCATGGCACTGCTCGCACAGAGGCACAGAGAATGGGGCTGCTTGCTTGTCTTGCCACCTCAAACTTCAAACGTAGCCTGGGAAAGTTGGTGTCCCAGCCAGGCTCCTTTCGCAGCCCTGCTCCGAAAGTGCGAACGTCTGCAGATAGCTGGCAGCCAGAAGGGGCTAGCCTGGAAAGCTGTTGCTTAGACTCATCTGCCCATGGCACTGTTCGCATAGAGGCACAGAGAATGGGGCTGCTTGCTTATCTTGCCACTTGAAACTTCAAACGCATGCTGAGAATGGTGGTGTCCCTGCCCGGCTCCTATCACAGCCCTGCTCCTAAAGTGCGAACGTCTGCAGATAGCTGGCAGCCAGAAGGTGCAAGCCTGGAAAGCTGTTGCTCAGCCTCATCAGCCCATGGCAGTGCTCGCACAGAGGCACAGAGAATGGGGCTGCTTGCTTGTCTTGTCACCTCAAACTTCAAACGTAGCCAGGGAAAGTTGGTGTCCCAGCCAGGCTCCTTTCGCAGCCCTGCTCCGAAAGTGCGAACGTCTGCAGATAGCTGGCAGCCAGAAGGGGCTAGCCTGGAAAGCTGTTGCTCAGCCTCATCTGCCCATGGCACTGTTCGCATAGAGGCACAGAGAATGGGGCTGCTTGCTTATCTTGCCACTTGAAACTTCAAACGCATGCTGGGAATGGTGGTGTCCCTGCCAGGCTCCTATCACAGTCCTGCTGTGAAAGTGCGAACGTCTGCAGATAGCTGGCAGCCAGAAGGGGCTAGCCTGGAAAGCTGTTGCTCAGCCTCATCTGCCCATGGCAGTGCTCGCACAGAGGCACAGAGAAGGGGGCTGCTTGCTTGTCTTGCCACCTCAAACTTCAAACGTAGCCTGGGAAAGTTGGGGTCCCAGCCAGGCTCCTTTCGCAGCCCTGCTCCGAAAGTGCGAACGTCTGCAGATAGCTGGCAGGCAGAAGGGGCTAGCCTGGAAAGCTGTTGCTCAGCCTCATCTGCCCATGGCAGTGCTCGCACAGATTCACAGGACTGGGGCTGCTTGCTTATCTTGCCACTTGAAACTTCAAACGCATGCTGGGAATGGTGGTGTGCCTGCCAGGCTCCTATCACAGCCCTGCTCCGAAAGTGCGAACGTCTGCAGATAGCTGGCAGCCAGAAGGGGCTAGCCTGGAAAGCTGTTGCTCGGCCTCATCTGCCCATGGCAGTGCTCGCACAGAGGCACAGAGAATGGGGCTGCTTGCTTGTCTTGCCACCTCAAACTTCAAACGTAGCCTGGGAAAGTTGGTGTCCCTGCCAGGTTCCTTTCGCAGCCTTGCTCCGAAAGTGCGAACGTCTGCAGATAGCTGGCAGCCAGAAGGGGCTAGCCTGGAAAGCTGTTGCTCAGCCTCATCTGCCCATGGCACTGCTCGCACAGAGGCACAGAGAATGGGGCTGCTTGCTTATCTTGCCACTTGAAACTTCAAACACATGCTGGGAGTGGTGGTGTCCCTGCCCGGCTCCTATCACAGCCCTGCTCCGAAAGTGCGAACATCTGCAGATAGCTGGCAGCCAGAAGGGGCTAGCCTGGAAAGCTGTTGCTCGGCCTCATCTGCCCATGGCAGTGCTCGCACAGAGGCACAGAGAATGGGGCTGCTTGCTTGTCTTGCCACCTCAAACTTCAAACATAGCCTGGGAAAGTTGGTGTCCCAGCCAGGCTCCTTTCGCAGCCCTGCTCCGAAAGTGCGAACGTCTGCAGATAGCTGGCAGCCAGAAGGGGCTATCCTTGAAAGCTGTTGCTTAGCCTCATCTGCCCATGGCAGTGCTCGCATAGAGGCACAGAGAATGGGGCTGCTTGCTTATCTTGCCACTTGAAACTTCAAACGCATGCTGTGAATGGTGGTGTCCCTGCCAGGCTCCTATCACAGCCCTGCTCCGAAAGTGCGAACGTCTGCAGATAGCTGGCAGCCAGAAGGGGCTAGCCTGGAAAGCTGTTGCTCAGCCTCATCTGCCCATGGCACTGCTCGCACAGAGGCACAGAGAATGGGGCTGCTTGCTTATCTTGCCACTTGAAACTTCAAACGCAAGCTGGGAATGGTGGTGTCCCTGCCAGGCTCCTATCACAGCCCTGCTTTTAAAGTGCGAACGTCTGCAGATAGCTGGCAGCCAGAAGGGGCTAGCCTGGAAAGCTGTTGCTCAGCCTCATCTGCCCATGGCAGTGCTCGCACAGAGGCACAGAGAATGGGGCTGCTTGCTTATCTTGCCACTTGAAACTTCAAACGCATGCTGGGAATGGTGGTGTCCCTGCCAGGCTCCTTTCGCAGCCCTGCTCCGAAAGTGCTAACGTCTGCAGATAGCTGGCAGGCAGAAGGGGCTAGCCTGGAAAGCTGTTGCTCAGCCTCATCTGCCCATGGCACTGCTCGCACAGAGACACAGAGAATGGGGCTGCTTGCTTGTCTTGCCACTTGAAACTTCAAACGTAGCCTGGGAAAGTTGGTGTCCCAGCCAGGCTCCTTTCGCAGCCCTGCTCCGAAAGTGCGAACGTCTGCAGATAGCTGGCAGCCAGAAGGGGCTAGCCTGGAAAGCTGTTGCTCAGCCTCATCTGCCCATGGCACTGTTCGCATAGAGGCACAGAGACTGGGGCTCCTTGCTTATCTTGCCACTTGAAACTTCAAACGCATGCTGGGAATGGTGGTGTCCCTGCTAGGCTCCTATCACAGCCCTGCTCCTAAAGTGCGAACGTCTGCAGATAGCTGGCAGCCAGAAGGTGCAAGCCTGGAAAGCTGTTGCTCAGCCTCATCAGCCCATGGCACTGCTCGCACAGAGGCACAGAGAATGGGGCTGCTTGCTTGTCTTGTCACCTCAAACTTCAAACGTAGCCAGGGAAAGTTGGTGTCCCAGCCAGGCTCCTTTCGCAGCCCTGCTCCGAAAGTGCGAACGTCTGCAGATAGCTGGCAGCCAGAAGGGGCTAGCCTGGAAAGCTGTTGCTCAGCCTCATCTGCCCATGGCACTGCTCGCACAGAGGCACAGAGAATGGGGCTGCTTGCTTATCTTGCCACTTGAAACTTCAAACGCAAGCTGGGAATGGTGGTGTCCCTGCCAGGCTCCTATCACAGCCCTGCTTTTAAAGTGCGAACGTCTGCAGATAGCTGGCAGCCAGAAGGGGCTAGCCTGGAAAGCTGTTGCTCAGCCTCATCTGCCCATGGCAGTGCTCGCACAGAGGCACAGAGAATGGGGCTGCTTGCTTATCTTGCCACTTGAAACTTCAAACGCATGCTGGGAATGGTGGTGTCCCTGCCAGGCTCCTTTCGCAGCCCTGCTCCGAAAGTGCTAACGTCTGCAGATAGCTGGCAGGCAGAAGGGGCTAGCCTGGAAAGCTGTTGCTCAGCCTCATCTGCCCATGGCACTGCTCGCACAGAGACACAGAGAATGGGGCTGCTTAATTGTCTTGCCACTTGAAACTTCAAACGTAGCCTGGGAAAGTTGGTGTCCCAGCCAGGCTCCTTTCGCAGCCCTGCTCCGAAAGTGCGAACGTCTGCAGATAGCTGGCAGCCAGAAGGGGCTAGCCTGGAAAGCTGTTGCTCAGCCTCATCTGCCCATGGCACTGTTCGCATAGAGGCACAGAGACTGGGGCTCCTTGCTTATCTTGCCACTTGAAACTTCAAACGCATGCTGGGAATGGTGGTGTCCCTGCTAGGCTCCTATCACAGCCCTGCTCCTAAAGTGCGAACGTCTGCAGATAGCTGGCAGCCAGAAGGTGCAAGCCTGGAAAGCTGTTGCTCAGCCTCATCAGCCCATGGCACTGCTCGCACAGAGGCACAGAGAATGGGGCTGCTTGCTTGTCTTGTCACCTCAAACTTCAAACGTAGCCAGGGAAAGTTGGTGTCCCAGCCAGGCTCCTTTCGCAGCCCTGCTCCGAAAGTGCGAACGTCTGCAGATAGCTGGCAGCCAGAAGGGGCTAGCCTGGAAAGCTGTTGCTCAGCCTCATCTGCCCATGGCACTGTTCGCATAGAGGCACAGAGAATGGGGCTGCTTGCTTATCTTGCCACTTGAAACTTCAAACGCATGCTGGGAATGGTGGTGTCCCTGCCAGGCTCCTATCACAGTCCTGCTGTGAAAGTGCGAACGTCTGCAGATAGCTGGCAGCCAGAAGGGGCTAGCCTGGAAAGCTGTTGCTCAGCCTCATCTGCCCATGGCAGTGCTCGCACAGAGGCACAGAGAAGGGGGCTGCTTGCTTGTCTTGCCACCTCAAACTTCAAACGTAGCCTGGGAAAGTTGGGGCCCCAGCCAGGCTCCTTTCGCAGCCCTGCTCCGAAAGTGCGAACGTCTGCAGATAGCTGGCAGGCAGAAGGGGCTAGCCTGGAAAGCTGTTGCTCAGCCTCATCTGCCCATGGCAGTGCTCGCACAGATTCACAGGACTGGGGCTGCTTGCTTATCTTGCCACTTGAAACTTCAAACGCATGCTGGGAATGGTGGTGTGCCTGCCAGGCTCCTATCACAGCCCTGCTCCGAAAGTGCGAACGTCTGCAGATAGCTGGCAGGCAGAAGGGGCTAGCCTGGAAAGCTGTTGCTCAGCCTCATCTGCCCATGGCACTGTTCGCATAGCGGCACAGAGACTGGGGCTCCTTGCTTATCTTGCCACTTGAAACTTCAAACGCATGCTGGGAATGGTGGTGTCCCTGCCAGGCTCCTATCACAGCCCTGCTCCGAAAGTGCGAACATCTGCAGATAGCTGGCAGCCAGAAGGGGCTAGCCTGGAAAGCTGTTGCTCGGCCTCATCTGCCCATGGCAGTGCTCGCACAGAGGCACAGAGAATGGGGCTGCTTGCTTGTCTTGCCACCTCAAACTTCAAACGTAGCCTGGGAAAGTTGGTGTCCCTGCCAGGTTCCTTTCGCAGCCCTGCTCCGAAAGTGCGAACGTCTGCAGATAGCTGTGTTTTGGTTTCGGCTGCCGCCGGCAACAAAAGCGCCACGCGGCCGCCCCTCCCCCCGCCGGCGTGCGGAGGAGAATGGAAAGAAAAAGGCAGAAACTGGTGGGTCGGGATAAGGGCAGTTTAACAGAACAGCAAACAGAGGGAAAACAGGAACAACAACGATACAGATAAGGAGAAAACGCAACCACGAACCGTACAACAGCCGCTCTCCCGAAACCGGACCGGCGCTGCGCCCGCCCAAGCCGCGAGTGCGTTCCCGCCGCGCCGCTCCCCCCCCACCGGAACCCAGCATGACGGCACATGGTATGGAATACCGGGCTCTGTTTGGCCAGGTGGGGTCAGCCCCCACCCCCCGGCTGTGCCCCTTCCTGGAGTCTGGTGAAAATTAACCCTGTCCTGGCCAAACCCAGGACATTATCCACCCCTTATTCCATACCATCTACGTCATGCCCAGGTCCCCCATTGTCCAGTTGATCACCACCACTTCTCCTGTCTCCAGATATCATTCCTTTAATCTATGGATCATCACTCTAAAGTGTCCGTTGAGTTCATTTAATCCATGACTTCAGGCTCCATCTGTCGTAATGGTCTTCCATGGCAGGGGAGGTGATGTGTGGTGATGGGCGGTCACTTGCTGCATCCGGAGCTCACGGCTGATGTATCTGGTGCAGCCCGTGCCCACAGTCTGCAGGAGATGTTGATCTTGATGAAGTTGCTGGATGCCAGTTGTTGAAAACCAGGTCCAGTTCCATCATCGCTGTGCTCTGCTAGGTTTTCATCGAAAAAGTCCATCCTTCTTTAATCTGGACGATTCTTACTATGCTACTACTGGTACAAAATATAACAATTATAACAGTGATAACAGACAGTGACAGGGTTATTTAACAACTAACTTTATACAATTTATTTATGGACTATTCTCGCCCAAAATTAAATCCCCATGAGGTACACATCGGACTTCCCCATCCTTCCGCATTACCCACCAGGTACACCCAGGTCCTTGAGCAAAAGCAATCCCACGGACGGGCTTGCCTTTGCCCGAGGCAGGACTAACCCAAACTGTCTTCCCTAACATGTTCCGCATGTGCACTACAGGGACTTTATCCCCTTCTACGGGGCGCTGAGGTTTTGACTGGGCAGGACCAGCCCGGTTGGTGGACCCTCTGGTGTTAACCAACCAGGTGGCCTTTGCTAAATGGGTATCCCAATTTTTGAAAGTCCCACCCCCCATTGCCCTCAAAGTGGTTTTTAGCAGCCCATTGTAACGTTCGATCTTTCCCGAGGCTGGTGCATGGTAGGGGATATGATAAACCCACTCAATGCCGTGTTCTTTGGCCCAGGTGTCTATGAGGCTGTTGCGAAAGTGAGTCCCGTTGTCCGACTCGATTCTTTCGGGAGTGCCATGTCGCCACAGGACTTGTTTTTCCAGGCCCAGGATGGTATTCCGGGCGGTGGCATGGGGCACAGGGTAGGTTTCCAGCCATCCGGTGGTGGCCTCCACCATTGTGAGTACATAGCGCTTGCCTTGGCGGGTTTGTGGCAGTGTGATGTAGTCAATCTGCCAAGCCTCCCCATATTTATATTTTAGCCATCGTCCTCCATACCACTGAGGCTTTACCCGCTTGGCTTGCTTGATTGCAGCGCATGTCTCACATTCATGGATAACCTGTGCAATAGTGTCCATGGTCAAGTCCACCCCTCGGTCACGAGCCCATCTGTATGTCGCGTCTCTTCCTTGGTGGCCCGAGGTGTCATGGGCCCACCGAGCTATAAAGAGTTCACCCTTATGTTGCCAGTCCAGATCCACCTGAGCCACTTCAATCTTAGCAGCCTGATCTACCTGGTGGTTGTTTTGATGTTCTTCAGTGGCCCGACTCTTAGGGACGTGGGCGTCCACGTGACGGACTTTTACAGCCAACTGCTCTAGCCGGGCAGCAATATCTTGCCACAATGGGGCAGCCCAGATAGGTTTGCCTCTGCGCTGCCAGTTGTTCTTCTTCCATTGCTGCAGCCACCCCCACAAGGCATTGGCCACCATCCAAGAGTCGGTGTAAAGATAGAGCACTGGCCACTTCTCTCGACTGGCAATGTCTAAAGCCAGCTGGATGGCTTTCACCTCTGCAAACTGGCTGGACTCACCTTCTCCCTCGGCAGTTTCCGCGACTTGTCGTGTAGGGCTCCATACAGCAGCCTTCCACCTCCGCTGCTTCCCCACAATGCGACAGGACCCATCCGTGAACAAGGCATACTGTTTCTTATCTTCTGGCAGCTGGTTATACAGTGGGGCCTCTTCAGCACGTGTCACCTCCTCCTCTGGCGATGCTCCAAAATCTTTGCCTTCTGGCCAGTCCATGATGACCTCCAGAATTCCTGGGCGACTGGGGTTTCCCATTCGGGCGCGCTGGGTGATCAGAGCGACCCACTTACTCCACGTAGCATCGGTGGCATGATGCGTAGAGGGGACCCTCTCTTTGAACATCCAACCCAGGACCGGCAATCGTGGAGCTAGGAGGAGCTGTGCTTCAGTGCCGACCACTTCTGAAGCAGCTCGAACGCCTTCATATGCTGCCAGAATCTCTTTTTCAGTGGGAGTATAGCGGGCCTCAGATCCTTTGTATCCCCGGCTCCAGAACCCCAGGGGTCGACCTCGAGTCTCCCCTGGTGCCTTCTGCCAGAGACTCCAGGTTGGGCCATTCTCCCCGGCTGCGGTGTAGAGCACGTTTTTAACATCTTGCCCTGACCGGACTGGACCAAGGGCTACGGCATGAACTATCTCCCGTTTAATCTGTTCAAATGCCTGTCGTTGCTCAGGGCCCCATTCAAAATCATTCTTCTTCCGGGTCACGTAGTACAGAGGACTTACAATCTGGCTGTAATTTGGGATGTGCATCCTCCAAAAACCCACAACACCCAGGAAGGCCTGTGCTTCCTTTTTGCTGGTGGGTGGAGACATAGCTGCTATTTTGTTGATGACATCCATTGGGATTTGACGGCGCCCATCCTGCCATTTTATTCCCAAAAACTGGATCTCTTGCGCAGGTCCCTTGACTTTACTTCGCTTAATGGCGAAACCGGCTTTCAGAAGGATTTGAACTATTTTCTCCCCTTTCTCGAAAACCTCCTCCGCTGTGTCGCCCCATATAATGATGTCGTCGATGTACTGCAGATGTTCTGGGGCTTCACCCTTTTCCAGTGCAGTCTGGATTAGTCCATGGCAAATGGTGGGACTGTGTTTCCACCCCTGGGGCAGTCGATTCCAGGTGTACTGGATGCCCCTCCAGGTGAAAGCAAACTGTGGCCTGCACTCTGCTGCCAAAGGGATGGAGAAGAATGCATTAGCGATGTCAATTGTCGCATACCACTTGGCTGCCTTTGACTCCAGCTGATATTGAAGTTCTAGCATGTCTGGCACGGCAGCACTCAGCGGTGGTGTGACTTCATTCAGGCCACGGTAGTCTATTGTCAGTCTCCACTCTCCAGTAGATTTTCTCACTGGCCATATGGGACTATTAAAGGGTGAGTGAGTTTTGCTGATCACTCCTTGACTCTCCAGTTGACGGATCAGCTGATGAATGGGGAGAAGGGAGTCTTGGTTGGTACGATACTGTCGCCGGTGCACCGTTGTGGTTGCGATGGGTATCTGTTGTTCTTCAACCCTCAGCAACCCCACAACGGAAGGATCCTCCGAGAGACCAGGCAAAATGGACAGCTGTTTAATTTCTTCCGTCTCCACAGCAGCTATGCCAAAAGCCCACCGATACCCCTTTGGGTCCTTGAAATAGCCTCTCCTAAGATAGTCTATCCCAAGGATGCACGGAGCCTCAGGGCCAGTTACAATGGGGTGCTTCTGCCAGTCCTGCCCAGTGAGGCTCACTTCAGCCTCCAGTAGACTCAGCTCTTGGGACCCCCCTGTCACTCCCGAAATGCAAATGGGCTCTGACCCTTTGAACTCTGATGGCATTAAAGTACACTGTGCACCAGTGTCCACTAGAGCTTTATACTCTTGTGGATCTGACGTGCCAGGCCACCGAATCCACACCGTCCAATAGACACGGTTGTCCCTTTCCTCCACCTGGCTGGAGGCAGGGCCCCTCTAATCGTCGTCAGAGAAATTGCTGCTCACCTGCTGTAAAAATGACTTGGAGGTCCCCTCCAGAGGATCGGAATCAAGGTCAAACTGTCTACCTGGTCTGGAGAGCTGGCTTTTGGAAACTGGAGCGGCATTTTTCCTAACAGAGTCCCCTTTTGTGATTGTTTTACCTCGCAACTCACGTACTCGGGCCTCTAGACTTGAGGTGGGTTTTCCATCCCACTTCCTCATGTCCTCTCCGTGGTCACGCAGGTAAAACCACAGGGTGCCCCGGGGTGTATAGCCTCTGTATTCCCTCTCCTGAGCAGAGAAACGCCTGCCCCTAATAGCTGAGATGCGGGCCCGCACAGGTGGGGAGTAGGACATATTCCTGTCTAGTCGCTTGACCAGTTTCTCCACGGCTGAGACAAGGGAGGAAGAGAGACTTTCCTCATATTGCCGGAGTCTGACAGCCACCTCGTCCACTGTTGGTGCGTCTTTGCCTTTCCAGTTTACAACTGCCAGTGAGTTGGCATGCGAGGAGGGTGCACTCCGCACAAACTTCCTCCACATGGCTTGTGAGCACTGGAGTTCATCTGGGTCTGTGGGTACCTGCTCATCGTCTGTGTCACAGTAAACCAGCTCCCGCACAGCTAATTCCCTCAAGTACTGAATACCCCTTTCCATATTGGTCCACTTGCCAGGATAGCATACAAAATCGTCACTGAAGGGGTACCTCTCCCTCACGCCTGACAGAAGTCTCCTCCAGAGGCTGAGGATTTGTTCCTTTTTCCCAATGGCCTTGTCAATGCCCCCATCCCTGGCCAGGGATCCCAGCTGCTTGGCTTCCTTGCCCTCTAATTCCAAGCTGCTAGCCCCGTTATCCCAGCACCGCAGCAGCCAGGTGGCAATGTGCTCGCCTGGGTGGCGGCTGAAGTCTTTCCGCATGTCTCGCAGCTCGCCCAGGGACAGGGACCGGGTGATGATCTCTGTCTCTATCTCCCGTGATGACCCTGGCTCATCATCATCCCTCCCGGAGCGATCTGCTCTCTTTGCGTCTTTCTTTAGTTTTACGGGGGCGACTGCTACCTGCACAGGTTGGTCATTGGGCTCAGTCACTGTGCCTGTGGCTGGAGCTGGAGCAGCTGCTGTGCCCGCTGGGGAAACCGAGGCAGGCCCTGCAGTTGTGGCAGCGGTGGTGCTGGCTGGGGGGCCTGTGACTGCCTGCTGGGCTGGAGGTGCTGCAGGGCCGGCTGGGGGGGCAGCGCCAGCTGCAGTGCCTGCTGCTTCATTCCCCCCCCTTTCCCCTTTAGGGCTCTGAACAGTGTTGAACAGGGCAGCTCGGTAGGCGTGGGCCAGACCCCAGCACATTGTGGTGATCTGTGTCTCTCTGGAGTTCCCAGGGTGGCAGCACACTTTTTTCAGATATTTTACTAGTTTGTCCGGTTTCTGTATTTGTTCAGGGGTGAGTTTAAAACACACCGGGGGTGCCCACTGCTCTAGACACCTGCCCATGCTGTCCCACACACCCAGCCACTCACAGCTATCCGGCCCCGGGGCAGGTCTCTGCACGATGTTCTTAACGACTTGCTTAACCCTAAACAAAACCTGCAACCCATTCAGGAGGCATAACAAAAGGAGAGTGCTGCCCTGAGCATCCCACGGGTACTCGAAATTCTCAAAAGCAGTTAGGACCAGCCTGAGGGAGAGAGGGGGGGGGGCGAAAGAGTGGGGGAAGGTATCCCCTTCGGTTTTCCCCACAGACTGGGTTTGATTATTAACAAAATCTAAGACATAGGATCCGAGGTACGGAAATGACCGCAGTGCCGCATGCAAATACAAGACTAATTTCATGCACAGTGATGTTATCATATCATAAGTCGATATCGTACAGTACAGCAAAATCATCATCCTGATCTTTTTTCCCGAGGTAACAAACAGCACGGCCACAAACACATACAGGAAGTAAGGATTTACGTAGCAGAGATATTTGATCAAAGTCAGAAACATTTTTGCCGGAAACTTTAACTAACACAGTAAATGCGTATAACAAAATTTAAGCAAATCTAAGAAAACAGTTTTAACACCCGCTGCTCAGCCCTGCCGTTATCCCTGCCCCACGTTGGGCGCCAATAAAATGTTTTGGTTTCGGCTGCCGCCGGCAACAAAAGCGCCACGCGGCCGCCCCTCCCCCCGCCGGCGTGCGGAGGAGAATGGAAAGAAAAAGGCAGAAACTGGTGGGTCGGGATAAGGGCAGTTTAACAGAACAGCAAACAGAGGGAAAACAGGAACAACAACGATACAGATAAGGAGAAAACGCAACCACGAACCGTACAACAGCCGCTCTCCCGAAACCGGACCGGCGCTGCGCCCGCCCAAGCCGCGAGTGCGTTCCCGCCGCGCCGCTCCCCCCCCACCGGAACCCAGCATGACGGCACATGGTATGGAATACCGGGCTCTGTTTGGCCAGGTGGGGTCAGCCCCCACCCCCCGGCTGTGCCCCTTCCTGGAGTCTGGTGAAAATTAACCCTGTCCTGGCCAAACCCAGGACAGCTGGCAGCCAGAAGGGGCTAGCCTGGAAAGCTGTTGCTCAGCCTCATCTGCCCATGGCACTGCTCGCACAGAGGCACAGAGAATGGGGCTGCTTGCTTATCTTGCCACTTGAAACTTCAAACACATGCTGGGAGTGGTGTTGTCCCTGCCCGGCTCCTATCACAGCCCTGCTCCGAAAGTGCGAACGTCTGCAGATAGCTGGCAGCCAGAAGGGGCTAGCCTGGAAAGCTGTTGCTCGGCCTCATCTGCCCATGGCAGTGCTCGCACAGAGGCACAGAGAATGGGGCTGCTTGCTTGTCTTGCCACCTCAAACTTCAAACGTAGCCTGGGAAAGTTGGTGTCCCTGCCAGGCTCCTTTCGCAGCCCTGCTCCGAAAGTGCGAACGTCTGCAGATAGCTGGCAGCCAGAAGGGGCTATCCTTGAAAGCTGTTGCTTAGCCTCATCTGCCCATGGCAGTGCTCGCATAGAGGCACAGAGAATGGGGCTGCTTGCTTATCTTGCCACTTGAAACTTCAAACGCATGCTGTGAATGGTGGTGTCCCTGCCAGGCTCCTATCACAGCCCTGCTCCGAAAGTGCGAACGTCTGCAGATAGCTGGCAGGCAGAAGGGGCTAGCCTGGAAAGCTGTTGCTCAGCCTCATCTGCCCATGGCACTGCTCGCACAGAGGCACAGAGAATGGGGCTGCTTGCTTATCTTGCCACTTGAAACTTCAAACGCAAGCTGGGAATGGTGGTGTCCCTGCCACGCTCCTATCACAGCCCTGCTTTTAAAGTGCGAACGTCTGCAGATAGCTGGCAGCCAGAAGGGGCTAGCCTGGAAAGCTGTTGCTCAGCCTCATCTGCCCATGGCAGTGCTCGCACAGAGGCACAGAGAATGGGGCTGCTTGCTTATCTTGCCACTTGAAACTTCAAACGCATGCTGGGAATGGTGGTGTCCCTGCCAGGCTCCTTTCGCAGCCCTGCTCCGAAAGTGCTAACGTCTGCAGATAGCTGGCAGGCAGAAGGGGCTAGCCTGGAAAGCTGTTGCTCAGCCTCATCTGCCCATGGCACTGCTCGCACAGAGACACAGAGAATGGGGCTGCTTGCTTGTCTTGCCACTTGAAACTTCAAACGTAGCCTGGGAAAGTTGGTGTCCCAGCCAGGCTCCTTTCGCAGCCCTGCTCCGAAAGTGCGAACGTCTGCAGATAGCTGGCAGCCAGAAGGGGCTAGCCTGGAAAGCTGTTGCTCAGCCTCATCTGCCCATGGCACTGTTCGCATAGAGGCACAGAGACTGGGGCTCCTTGCTTATCTTGCCACTTGAAACTTCAAACGCATGCTGGGAATGGTGGTGTCCCTGCTAGGCTCCTATCACAGCCCTGCTCCGAAAGTGCGAATGTCTGCAGATAGCTGGCAGCCAGAAGGGGCTATCCTGGAAAGCTGTTGCTCAGCCTCATCTGCCCATGGCAATGCTCGCACAGAGGCACAGAGAATGGGGCTGCTTGCTTGTCTTGCCACCTCAAACTTCAAACATAGCCTGGGAAAGTTGGTGTCCCTGCCAGGCTCCTTTCGCAGCCCTACTCCGAAATTGCGAACGTCTGCAGATAGCTGGCAGCCAGAAGGGGCTAGCCTGGAAAGCTGTTGCTCAGCCTCATCTGCCCATGGCAGCGCTCGCACAGAGGCACAGAGAATGGGGCTGCTTGCTTATCTTGCCACTTGACACTTCAAACGCATGCTGGGAATGGTGGTGTCCCTGCCAGGCTCCTATCACAGCCCTGCTCCGAAAGTGCGAACGTCTGCAGATAGCTGGCAGCCAGAAGGGGCTAAGCTGGACAGCTGTTGCTCAGCCTCATCTGCCCATGGCAGTGCTCGCACAGAGGCACAGAGAATGGGACTCCTTGCTTGTCTTGCCACCTCAAACTTCAAACGTAGCCTGGGAAAGTTGGTGTCCCAGCCAGGCTCCTTTGGCAGCCCTGCTCCGAAAGTGCGAACGTCTGCAGATAGCTGGCAGGCAGAAGAGGCTATCCTGGAAAGCTGTTGCTCAGCCTCATCTGCCCATGGCACTGTTCGCATAGAGGCACAGAGAATGGGGCTGCTTGCTTATCTTGCCACTTGAAACTTCAAACGCATGCTGGGAATGATGGTGTCCCTGCCAGGCTCCTATCACAGCCCTGCTCCGAAAGGGCGAACGTCTGCAGATAGCTGGCAGCCAGAAGGGGCTAGCCTGGAAAGCTGTTGCTCAGCCTCATCTGCCCATGGCAGTGCTCGCACAGAGGCACAGAGAATGGGGCTGCTTGCTTATCTTGCCACTTGAAACTTCAAACACATGCTGAGAATGGTGGTGTCCCTGCCAGGCTCCTATCACAGCCCTGCTCCGAAAGTGCGAACGTCTGCAGATAGCTGGCAGCCAGAAGGGGCTAGCCTGGAAAGCTGTTGCTCAGCCTCATCTGCCCATGGCACTGCTCGCACAGAGGCACAGAGAATGGGGCTGCTTGCTTGTCTTGCCACCTCAAACTTCAAACGTAGCCTGGGAAAGTTGGTGTCCCAGCCAGGCTCCTTTCGCAGCCCTGCTCCGAAAGTGCGAACGTCTGCAGATAGCTGGCAGCCAGAAGGGGCTAGCCTGGAAAGCTGTTGCTTAGACTCATCTGCCCATGGCACTGTTCGCATAGAGGCACAGAGAATGGGGCTGCTTGCTTATCTTGCCACTTGAAACTTCAAACGCATGCTGAGAATGGTGGTGTGACTGCCCGGCTCCTATCACAGCCCTGCTCCTAAAGTGCGAACGTCTGCAGATAGCTGGCAGCCAGAAGGTGCAAGACTGGAAAGCTGTTGCTCAGCCTCATCAGCCCATGGCACTGCTCGCACAGAGGCACAGAGAATGGGGCTGCTTGCTTGTCTTGTCACCTCAAACTTCAAACGTAGCCAGGGAAAGTTGGTGTCCCAGCCAGGCTCCTTTCGCAGCCCTGCTCCGAAAGTGCGAACGTCTGCAGATAGCTGGCAGGCAGAAGGGGCTAGCCTGGAAAGCTGTTGCTTAGCCTCATCTGCCCATGGCACTGTTCGCATAGAGGCACAGAGAATGGGGCTGCTTGCTTATCTTGCCACTTGAAACTTCAAACGCATGCTGGGAATGGTGGTGTCCCTGCCAGGCTCCTATCACAGTCCTGCTGTGAAAGTGCGAACGTCTGCAGATAGCTGGCAGCCAGAAGGGGCTAGCCTGGAAAGCTGTTGCTCAGCCTCATCTGCCCATGGCAGTGCTCGCACAGAGGCACAGAGAAGGGGGCTGCTTGCTTGTCTTGCCACCTCAAACTTCAAACGTAGCCTGTGAAAGTTGGGGTCCCAGCCAGGCTCCTTTCGCAGCCCTGCTCCGAAAGTGCGAACGTCTGCAGATAGCTGGCAGCCAGAAGGGGCTAGCCTGGAAAGCTGTTGCTCAGCCTCATCTGCCCATGGCAGTGCTCGCACAGATTCACAGGACTGGGGCTGCTTGCTTATCTTGCCACTTGAAACTTCAAACGCATGCTGGGAATGGTGGTGTGCCTGCCAGGCTCCTATCACAGCCCTGCTCCGAAAGTGCGAACGTCTGCAGATAGCTGGCAGGCAGAAGGGGCTAGCCTGGAAAGCTGTTGCTCAGCCTCATCTGCCCATGGCACTGTTCGCATAGAGGCACAGAGACTGGGGCTCCTTGCTTATCTTGCCACTTGAAACTTCAAACGCATGCTGGGAATGGTGGTGTCCCTGCCAGGCTCCTATCACAGCCCTGCTCCGAAAGTGCGAACGTCTGCAGATAGCTGGCAGCCAGAAGGGGCTAGCCTGGAAAGCTGTTGCTCAGCCTCATCTGCCCATGGCAGTGCTCGCACAGAGGCACAGAGAAGGGGGCTGCTTGCTTGTCTTGCCACCTCAAACTTCAAACGTAGCCTGGGAAAGTTGGTGTCCCTGCCAGGCTCCTTTCGCAGCCCTGCTCCGAAAGTGCGAACGTCTGCAGATAGCTGGCAGCCAGAAGGGGCTAGCCTGGAAAGCTGTTGCTCAGCCTCATCTGCCCATGGCAGTGCTCGCACAGAGGCACAGAGAAGGGGGCTGCTTGCTTGTCTTGCCACCTCAAACTTCAAACGTAGCCTGGGAAAGTTGGTGTCCCAGCCAGGCTCCTTTCGCAGCCCTGCTCCGAAAGTGCGAACGTCTGCAGATAGCTGGCAGCCAGAAGGGGCTAGCCTGGAAAGCTGTTGCTCAGCCTCATCTGCCCATGGCAGCGCTCGCACAGAGGCACAGAGAATGGGGCTGCTTGCTTATCTTGCCACTTGACACGTCAAACGCAAGCTGGGAATGGCGGTGTCCCTGCCAGGCTCCTATCACAACCCTGCTCCGAAAGTGCGAACGTCTGCAGATAGCTGGCAGGCAGAAGGTGCTAGCCTGGAAAGCTGTTGCTCAGCCTCATCTGCCCATGGCACTGTTCGCATAGAAGCACAGAGAATGGGGCTGCTTGCTTATCTTGCCACTGAAACTTCAAACGCATGCTGGGAATGATGGTGTCCCTGCCAGGCTCCTATCACAGCCCTGCTCCGAAAGTGCGAACGTCTGCAGATAGCTGGCAGCCAGAAGGGGCTAGCCTGGAAAGCTGTTGCTCAGCCTCATCTGCCCATGGCAGTGCTCGCACAGAGGCACAGAGAATGGGGCTGCTTGCTTGTCTTGCCACCTCAAACTTCAAACGTAGCCTGGGAAAGTTGGTGTCCCAGCCAGGCTCCTTTCGCAGCCCTGCTCCTGAAAATGCGAACGTCTGCAGATAGCTGGCAGGCAGAAGGGGCTAGCCTGCAAAGCTGTAGCTCAGCCTCATCTGCCCATGGCACTGTTCGCATAGAGGCACAGAGAATGGGGCTGCTTGCTTATCTTGCCACTTGAAACTTCAAACGCAAGCTGGGAATGGTGGTGTCCCTGCCAGGTTCCTATCACAGCCCTGCTCCGAAAGTGCGAACGTCTGCAGATAGCTGGCAGCCAGAAGGGGCTAAGCTGGAAAGCTGTTGCTCAGCCTCATCTGCCCATGGCAGTGCTCGCACAGAGGCACAGAGAATGGGGCTGCTTGCTTGTCTTGCCACCTCAAACTTCAAACGTAGCCTGGGAAAGTTGGTGTCCCAGCCAGGCTCCTTTCGCAGCCCTGCTCCTGAAAATGCGAACGTCTGCAGATAGCTGGCAGGCAGAAGGGGCTAGCCTGCAAAGCTGTAGCTCAGCCTCATCTGCCCATGGCACTGTTCGCATAGAGGCACAGAGAATGGGGCTGCTTGCTTATCTTGCCACTTGAAACTTCAAACGCAAGCTGGGAATGGTGGTGTCCCTGCCAGGTTCCTATCACAGCCCTGCTCCGAAAGTGCGAACGTCTGCAGATAGCTGGCAGCCAGAAGGGGCTAAGCTGGAAAGCTGTTGCTCAGCCTCATCTGCCCATGGCAGTGCTCGCACAGAGGCACAGAGAATGGGACTCCTTGCTTGTCTTGCCACCTCAAACTTCAAACGTAGCCTGGGAAAGTTGGTGTCCCAGCCAGGCTCCTTTGGCAGCCCTGCTCTGAAAGTGCGAACGTCTGCAGATAGCTGGCAGGCATAAGAGGCTATCCTGGAAAGCTATTGCTCAGCCTCATCTGCCCATGGCACTGTTCGCATAGAGGCACAGAGAATGGGGCTGCTTGCTTATCTTGCCACTTGAAACTTCAAACGCATGCTGGGAATGATGGTGTCCCTGCCAGGCTCCTATCACAGCCCTGCTCCGAAAGTGCGAACGTCTGCAGATAGCTGCCAGCCAGAAGGGGCTAGCCTGGAAAGCTGTTGCTCAGCCTCATCTGCCCATGGCACTGTTCGCATAGAGGCACAGAGAATGGGGCTGCTTGCTTATCTTGCCACTTGAAACTTCAAAAGCATGCTAGGAATGGTGGTGTCCCTGCCAGGCTCCTATCACAGCCCTGCTCCTAAAGTGCGAACGTCTGCAGATAACTGGCAGCCAGAAGGGGCTAGCCTGGAAAGCTGTTGCTCAGCCTCATCTGCCCATGGCAGTGCTCGCACAGAGGCACAGAGAAGGGGGCTGCTTGCTTGTCTTGCCACCTCAAACTTCAAACGTAGCCTGGGAAAGTTGGTGTCCCAGCCAGGCTCCTTTCGCAGCCCTGCTCCGAAAGTGCGAACGTCTGCAGATAGCTGGCAGGCAGAAGGGGCTAGCCTGGAAAGCTGTTGCTCAGCCTCATCTGCCCATAGCAGTGCTTGCACAGAGGCACAGAGAATGGGGCTGCTTGCTTATCTTGTCACTTGAAACTTCAAAAGCATGCTGGGAATGGTGGTGTCCCTGCCAGGCTCCTATCACAGCCCTGCTCCGAAAGTGCGAACGTCTGCAGATAGCTGGCAGCCAGAAGGGGCTAGCCTGGAAAGCTGTTGCTCAGCCTCATCTGCCCATGGCACTGTTCGCATAGAGGCACAGAGAATGGGGCTGCTTGCTTATCTTGCCACTTGAAACTTCAAACGCATGCTGGGAATGGTGGTGTCCCTGCCAGGCTCCTATCACAGCCCTGCTCCGAAAGTGCGAACATCTGCAGATAGCTGGCAGGCAGAAGGGGCTAGCCTGGAAAGCTGTTGCTCAGCCTCATCTGCCCATGGCAGTGCTCGCACAGAGGCACAGAGAATGGGGCTGCTTGCTTGTCTTGCCACCTGAAACTTCAAACGTAGCCTGGGAAAGTTGGTGTCCCAGCCAGGCTCCTTTCGCAGCCCTGCTCCGAAAGTGCGAACGTCTGCAGATAGCTGGCAGGCAGAAGGGGCTAGCGTGGAAAGCTGTTGCTCAGCCTCATCCGCCCATGGCAGTGCTCGCACAGAGGCACAGAGAATGGGGCTGCTTGCTTGTCTTGCCACCTCAAACTTCAAACGCATGCTGGGAATGGTGGTGTCTCTGCCAGGCTCCTTTCGCAGCCCTGCTCCGAAAGTGCGAACGTCTGCAGATAGCTGGCAGCCAGAAGGGGCTAGCCTGGAAAGCTGTTGCTCAGCCTCATCTGCCCATGGCAGTGCTCGCACAGAGGCACAGAGAATGGGACTCCTTGCTTGTCTTGCCACCTCAAACTTCAAACGTAGCCTGGGAAAGTTGATGTCCCAGCCAGGCTCCTATCACAGCCCTGCTCCGAAAGTGCGAACGTCTGCAGATAGCTGGCAGCCAGAAGGGACTAGCGTGGAAAGCTGTTGCTCAGCCTCATCTGCCCATGGCAGTGCTCGCACAGAGGCACAGAGAATGGGGCTGCTTGCTTGTCTTGCCACCTCAAACTTCAAACGTAGCCTGGGAAAGATGGTGTCCCTGCCAGGCTTCTTTCGCAGCCCTGCTCCGAAATTGCGAACGTCTGCAGATAGCTGGCAGCCAGAAGGGGCTAGCCTGGAAAGCTGTTGCTCAGCCTCATCTGCCCATGGCACTGTTCGCATAGAGGCACAGAGAATGGGGCTGCTTGCTTATCTTGCCACTTGAAACTTCAAACGCATTCTGGGAATGGTGGTGTCCCTGCCAGGCTCCTATCACAGCCCTGCTCCGAATGTGCGAACGTCTGCAGATAGCTGGCAGCCAGAAGGGACTAGCGTGGAAAGCTGTTGCTCAGCCTCATCTGCCCATGGCACTGTTCGCATAGAGGCACAGAGAATGGGGCTGCTTGCTTATCTTGCCACTTGAAACTTCAAACGCATGCTGGGAATGATGGTGTCCCTGCCAGGCTCCTTTCGCAGCCCTGCTCCGAAAGTGCGAATGTCTGCAGATAGCTGGCA
Organism: Opisthocomus hoazin; assembly: GCF_030867145.1. Taxonomy (NCBI): domain Eukaryota; kingdom Metazoa; phylum Chordata; class Aves; order Opisthocomiformes; family Opisthocomidae; genus Opisthocomus; species Opisthocomus hoazin. The sequence goes on from NC_134426.1 coordinate 13,190,481, forward strand.
GCCAGAAGGGGCTAGCGTGGAAAGCTGTTGCTCAGCCTCATCTGCCCATGGCACTGTTCGCATAGAGGCACAGAGAATGGGGCTGATTGCTTATCTTGCCACTTGAAACTTCAAACACATGCTGGGAGTGGTGGTGTCCCTAACAGGATCCTATCACAGCCCTGCTCCGAAAGTGCGAACGTCTGCAGATAGCTGGCAGCCAGAAGGGGCTAGCCTGGAAAGCTGTTGCTCAGCCTCATCTGCCCATGGCAGTGCTCGCACAGAGGCACAGAGAATGGGGCTGCTTGCTTGTCTTGCCACCTCAAACTTCAAACGTAGCCTGGGAAAGTTGGTGTCCCAGGCAGGCTCCTTTCGCAGCCCTGCTCCGAAAGTGCGAACCTCTGCAGATAGCTGGCAGGCAGAAGGGGCTAGCGTGGAAAGCTGTTGCTCAGCCTCATCTGCCCATGGCACTGTTCGCATAGAGGCACAGAGAATGGGGCTGCTTGATTGTCTTGCCACTTGAAACTTCAAACGCATGCTGGGAAAGTTGGTGTCCCTGCCAGGCTCCTTTGGCAGCCCTGCTCCGAAATTGCGAACGTCTGCAGATAGCTGGCAGCCAGAAGGGGCTAGCCTGCAAAGCTGTTGCTCAGCCTCATCTGCCCATGGCAGTGCTCGCACAGAGGCACAGAGAATGGGGCTGCTTGCTTGTCTTGCCACCTCAAACTTCAAACGTAGCCTGGGAAAGTTGGTGTCCCAGCCAGGCTTCTTTCGCAGCCCTGCTCCGAAATTGCGAATGTCTGCAGATAGCTGGCAGCCAGAAGGGGCTAGCCTGGAAAGCTGTTGCTCAGCCTCATCTGCCCATGGCACTGTTCGCATAGAGGCACAGAGAATGGGGCTGCTTGCTTATCTTGCCACTTGAAACTTCAAACGCATTCTGGGAATGGTGGTGTCCCTGCCAGGCTCCTTTGGCAGCCCTGCTCCGAATGTGCGAACGTCTGCAGATAGCTGGCAGCCAGAAGGGGCTATCCTGGAAAGCTGTTGCTCAGCCTCATCTGCCCATGGCACTGTTCGCATAGAGGCACAGAGAATGGGGCTGCTTGCTTATCTTGCCATTTGAAACTTCAAACGCATGCTGGGAATGATGGTGTCCCCTGCCAGGCTCCTTTCGCAGCCCTGCTCCGAAAGTGCGAATGTCTGCAGATAGCTGGCAGCCAGAAGGGGTTAGCCTGGAAAGCTGTTGCTCAGCCTCATCTGCCCATGGCACTGTTCGCATAGAGGCACAGAGACTGGGGCTCCTTGCTTATTTTGCAACTTGAAACTTCAAACGCATGCTGGGAATGGTGGTGTCCCAGCTATGCTCCTTTGGCAGCCCTGCTCCGAAAGTGCGAACGTCTGCAGATAGCTGGTAGGCAGAAGGGGCTAGCCTGGAAAGCTGTTGCTCAGCCTCATCTGCCCATGGCACTGTTCGCATAGAGGCACAGAGAATGGGGCTGCTTGCTTGTCTTGCCACCTCAAACTTCAAACGTATCCTGGGAAAGTTGGTGTCCCAGCCAGGCTCCTTTCGCAGCCCTGCTCCGAAAGTGCGAACGTCTGCAGATAGCTGGCAGCCAGAAGGGGCTAGCCTGGAAAGCTGTTGCTTAGCCTCATCTGCCCATGGCACTGTTCGCATAGAGGCACAGAGAATGGGGCTGCTTGCTTATCTTGCCACTTGAAACTTCAAACGCATGCTGGGAATGGTGGTGTCCCTGCCAGGCTCCTATCACAGCGCTGCTCCGAAAGTGCGAACGTCTGCAGATAGCTGGCAGCCAGAAGGGGCTAGCGTGGAAAGCTGTTGCTCAGCCTCATCTGCCCATGGCAGTGCTCGCACAGAGGCACAGAGAATGGGGCTGCTTGCTTGTCTTGCCACCTCAAACTTCAAACGTAGCCTGGGAAAGTTGGTGTCCCAGCCAGGCTCCTTTCGCAGCCCTGCTCCGAAAGTGCGAACGTCTGCAGATAGCTGGCAGCCAGAAGGGGCTAGCCTGGAAAGCTGTTGCTCAGCCTCATCTGCCCATGGCAGTGCTCGCAGAGAGGCACAGAGAATGGGGCTGCTTGCTTGTCTTGCCACCTGAAACTTCAAACGTAGCCTGGGAAAGTTGGTGTCCCAGCCAGGCTCCTTTCGCAGCCCTGCTCCGAAAGTGCGAACCTCTGCAGATAGCTGGCAGGCAGAAGGGGCTAGCGTGGAAAGCTGTTGCTCAGCCTCATCTGCCCATGGCACTGTTCGCATAGAGGCACAGAGAATGGGGCTGCTTGATTGTCTTGCCACTTGAAACTTCAAACGCATGCTGGGAAAGTTGGTGTCCCTGCCAGGCTCCTTTCGCAGCCCTGCTCCGAAATTGCGAACGTCTGCAGATAGCTGGCAGCCAGAAGGGGCTAGCCTGCAAAGCTGTTGCTCAGCCTCATCTGCCCATGGCAGTGCTCGCACAGAGGCACAGAGAATGGGGCTGCTTGCTTGTCTTGCCACCTCAAACTTCAAACGTAGCCTGGGAAAGTTGGTGTCCCAGCCAGGCTTCTTTCGCAGCCCTGCTCCGAAATTGCGAATGTCTGCAGATAGCTGGCAGCCAGAAGGGGCTAGCCTGGAAAGCTGTTGCTCAGCCTCATCTGCCCATGGCACTGTTCGCATAGAGGCACAGAGAATGGGGCTGCTTGCTTATCTTGCCACTTGAAACTTCAAACGCATTCTGGGAATGGTGGTGTCCCTGCCAGGCTCCTTTGGCAGCCCTGCTCCGAATGTGCGAACGTCTGCAGATAGCTGGCAGCCAGAAGGGACTAGCGTGGAAAGCTGTTGCTCAGCCTCATCTGCCCATGGCACTGTTCGCATAGAGGCACAGAGAATGGGGCTGCTTGCTTATCTTGCCATTTGAAACTTCAAACGCATGCTGGGAATGATGGTGTCCCCTGCCAGGCTCCTTTCGCAGCCCTGCTCCGAAAGTGCGAATGTCTGCAGATAGCTGGCAGCCAGAAGGGGTTAGCCTGGAAAGCTGTTGCTCAGCCTCATCTGCCCATGGCACTGTTCGCATAGAGGCACAGAGACTGGGGCTCCTTGCTTATTTTGCAACTTGAAACTTCAAACGCATGCTGGGAATGGTGGTGTCCCAGCTATGCTCCTTTGGCAGCCCTGCTCCGAAAGTGCGAACGTCTGCAGATAGCTGGTAGGCAGAAGGGGCTAGCCTGGAAAGCTGTTGCTCAGCCTCATCTGCCCATGGCACTGTTCGCATAGAGGCACAGAGAATGGGGCTGCTTGCTTGTCTTGCCACCTCAAACTTCAAACGTATCCTGGGAAAGTTGGTGTCCCAGCCAGGCTCCTTTCGCAGCCCTGCTCCGAAAGTGCGAACGTCTGCAGATAGCTGGCAGCCAGAAGGGGCTAGCCTGGAAAGCTGTTGCTTAGCCTCATCTGCCCATGGCACTGTTCGCATAGAGGCACAGAGAATGGGGCTGCTTGCTTATCTTGCCACTTGAAACTTCAAACGCATGCTGGGAATGGTGGTGTCCCAGCCAGGCTCCTATCACAGCCCTGCTCCGAAAGTGCGAACGTCTGCAGATAGCTGGCAGCCACAAGGGGCTAGCGTGGAAAGCTGTTGCTCAGCCTCATCTGCCCATGGCAGTGCTCGCACAGAGGCACAGAGAATGGGGCTGCTTGCTTGTCTTGCCACCTCAAACTTCAAACGTAGCCTGGGAAAGTTGGTGTCCCAGCCAGGCTCCTTTCGCAGCCCTGCTCCGAAAGTGCGAACGTCTGCAGATAGCTGGCAGCCAGAAGGGGCTAGCCTGCAAAGCTGTTGCTCACCCTCATCTGCCCATGGCACTGTTCGCATAGAGGCACAGAGAATGGGGCTGCTTGCTTATCTTGGCACTTGAAACTTCAAAAGCATGCTAGGAATGGTGGTGTCCCTTCCAGGCTCCTATCACAGTCCTACTGTGAAAGTGCGAACGTCTGCAGATAGCTGGCAGGCAGAAGGGGCTAGCCTGGAAAGCTGTTGCTCAGCCTCATCTGCCCATGGCAGTGCTCGCACAGAGGCACAGAGAAGGGGGCTGCTTGCTTGTCTTGCCACCTCAAACTTCAAATGTAGCCTGGGAAAGTTGGTGTCCCAGCCAGGCTCCTTTGGCAGCCCTGCTGTGAAAGTGCGAACGTCTGCAGATAGCTGGCAGGCAGAAGGGGCTAGCCTGGAAAGCTGTTGCTCAGCCTCATCTGCCCATGGCAGTGCTCGCACAGAGGCACAGGACTGGGGCTGCTTGCTTATCTTGCCACTTGAAACTTCAAACGCATGCTGGGAATGGTGGTGTGCCTGCCAGACTCCTATCACAGCCCTGCTCCGAAAGTGCGAACGTCTGCAGATAGCTGGCAGGCAGAAGGGGCTAGCCTGCAAAGCTGTTGCTCAGCCTCATCTGCCCATGGCACTGTTCGCATAGAGGCACAGAGAATGGGGCTCCTTGCTTGTCTTGCCACCTCAAACTTCAAACGTAGCCTGGGAAAGTTGGTGTCCCAGCTATGCTCCTTTGGCAGCCCTGCTCCGAAAGTGCGAACGTCTGCAGATAGCTGGCAGGCAGAAGGGGCTAGCCTGGAAAGCTGTTGCTCAGCCTCATCTGCCCATGGCACTGTTCGCATAGAGGCACAGAGAATGGGGCTGCTTGCTTGTCTTGCCACTTGAAACTTCAAACGCGTGCTGGGAAAGTTGGTGTCCCAGCCAGGATCCTTTCGCAGCCCTGCTCCGAAATTGCGAACGTCTGCAGATAGCTGGCAGCCAGAAGGGGCTAGCCTGGAAAGCTGTTGCTCAGCCTCATCTGCCCATGGCACTGTTCGCATAGAGGCACAGAGAATGGGGCTGCTTGCTTATCTTGCCACTTGAAACTTCAAACGCATGCTGGGAATGGTGGTGTCCCTGGTAGGCTCCTTTCGCAGCCCTGCTCTGAAAGTGCGAAAGTCTGCAGATAGCTGGCAGGCAGAAGAGGCTAGCGTGGAAAGATGTTGCTCAGCCTCATCTGCCCATGGCAGTGCTCGCACAACTGACAGAGAATGGGGCTGCTTGCTTGTCTTGCCACCTCAAACTTCAAACGTAGCCTGGGTAAGTTGGTGTCCCAGCCAGGCTCCTTTGGCAGCCCTGCTCCGAAAGTGCGAACGTCTGCAGATAGCTGGCAGGCATAAGAGGCTATCCTGGAAAGCTATTGCTCAGCCTCATCTGCCCATGGCACTGTTCGCATAGAGGCACAGAGAATGGGGCTGCTTGCTTATCTTGCCACTTGACACTTCAAACGCATGCTGGGAATGATGGTGTCCCTGCCAGGCTCCTATCACAGCCCTGCTGTGAAAGTGCGAACGTCTGCAGATAGCTGGCAGCCAGAAGGGGCTAGCCTGGAAAGCTGTTGCTCAGCCTCATCTGCCCATGGCAGTGCTCGCACAGAGGCACAGAGACTGGGGCTGCTTGCTTATCTTGCAACTTGAAACTTCAAAAGCATGCTGGGAAAGTTGGTGTCCCTGCCAGGCTCCTATCACAGCCCTGCTCCGAAAGTGCGAACGTCTGCAGATAGCTGGCAGGCAGAAGGGGCTAGCCTGGAAAGCTGTTGCTCAGCCTCATCTGCCCATGGCACTGTTCGCATAGAGGCACAGAGAATGGGGCTGCTTGCTTATCTTGCCACTTGAAACTTGAAACGCATGCTGGGAATGGTGGTGTCCCTGCCAGGCTCCTATCACAGCCCTGCTCCGAAAGTGCGAACGTCTGCAGATAGCTGGCAGCCAGAAGGGGCTAGCCTGGAAAGCTGTTGCTCAGCCTCATCTGCCCATGGCAGTGCTCGCACAGAGGCACAGAGAATGGGGCTGCTTGCTTGTCTTGCCACCTGAAACTTCAAACGTAGCCTGGGAAAGTTGGTGTCCCAGCCAGGCTCCTTTCGCAGCCCTGCTCCGAAAGTGCGAACGTCTGCAGATAGCTGGCAGCCAGAAGGGGCTAGCCTGGAAAGCTGTTGCTCAGCCTCATCTGCCCATGGCACTGTTCGCATAGAGGCACAGAGAATGGGGCTGCTTGCTTATCTTGCCATTTGAAACTTCAAACGCATGCTGGGAATGGTGGTGTCCCTGCCAGGCTCCTTTCGCAGCCCTGCTCCGAAAGTGCGAACGTCTGCAGATAGCTGGCAGCCAGAAGGGGCTAGCCTGGAAAGCTGTTGCTCAGCCTCATCTGCCCATGGCACTGTTCGCATAGAGGCACAGAGAATGGGGCTGATTGCTTATCTTGCCACTTGAAACTTCAAACACATGCTGGGAGTGGTGGTGTCCCTAACAGGATCCTATCACAGCCCTGCTCCGAAAGTGCGAACGTCTGCAGATAGCTGGCAGGCAGAAGGGGCTAGCCTGGAAAGCTGTTGCTCAGCCTCATCTGCCCATGGCACTGTTCGCATAGAGGCACAGAGAATGGGGCTGATTGCTTATCTTGCCACTTGAAACTTCAAACACATGCTGGGAATGGTGGTGTCCCTGCCAGGCTCCTTTCGCAGCCCTGCTCCGAAATTGCGAACGTCTGCAGATAGCTGGCAGCCAGAAGGGGCTAGCCTGCAAAGCTGTTGCTCAGCCTCATCTGCCCATGGCAGTGCTCGCACAGAGGCACAGAGAATGGGGCTGCTTGCTTATCTTGCCACCTCAAACTTCAAACGTAGCCTGGGAAAGTTGGTGTCCCAGCCAGGCTTCTTTCGCAGCCCTGCTCCGAAATTGCGAATGTCTGCAGATAGCTGGCAGCCAGAAGGGGCTAGCCTGGAAAGCTGTTGCTCAGCCTCATCTGCCCATGGCACTGTTCGCATAGAGGCACAGAGAATGGGGCTGCTTGCTTATCTTGCCACTTGAAACTTCAAACGCATTCTGGGAATGGTGGTGTCCCTGCCAGGCTCCTTTGGCAGCCCTGCTCCGAATGTGCGAACGTCTGCAGATAGCTGGCAGCCAGAAGGGACTAGCGTGGAAAGCTGTTGCTCAGCCTCATCTGCCCATGGCACTGTTCGCATAGAGGCACAGAGAATGGGGCTGCTTGCTTATCTTGCCATTTGAAACTTCAAACGCATGCTGGGAATGATGGTGTCCCCTGCCAGGCTCCTTTCGCAGCCCTGCTCCGAAAGTGCGAATGTCTGCAGATAGCTGGCAGCCAGAAGGGGTTAGCCTGGAAAGCTGTTGCTCAGCCTCATCTGCCCATGGCACTGTTCGCATAGAGGCACAGAGACTGGGGCTCCTTGCTTATTTTGCAACTTGAAACTTCAAACGCATGCTGGGAATGGTGGTGTCCCAGCTATGCTCCTTTGGCAGCCCTGCTCCGAAAGTGCGAACGTCTGCAGATAGCTGGTAGGCAGAAGGGGCTAGCCTGGAAAGCTGTTGCTCAGCCTCATCTGCCCATGGCACTGTTCGCATAGAGGCACAGAGAATGGGGCTGCTTGCTTGTCTTGCCACCTCAAACTTCAAACGTATCCTGGGAAAGTTGTTGTCCCAGCCAGGCTCCTTTCGCAGCCCTGCTCCGAAAGTGCGAACGTCTGCAGATAGCTGGCAGCCAGAAGGGGCTAGCCTGGAAAGCTGTTGCTTAGCCTCATCTGCCCATGGCACTGTTCGCATAGAGGCACAGAGAATGGGGCTGCTTGCTTATCTTGCCACTTGAAACTTCAAACGCATGCTGGGAATGGTGGTGTCCCTGCCAGGCTCCTATCACAGCGCTGCTCCGAAAGTGCGAACGTCTGCAGATAGCTGGCAGCCAGAAGGGGCTAGCGTGGAAAGCTGTTGCTCAGCCTCATCTGCCCATGGCAGTGCTCGCACAGAGGCACAGAGAATGGGGCTGCTTGCTTGTCTTGCCACCTCAAACTTCAAACGTAGCCTGGGAAAGTTGGTGTCCCAGCCAGGCTCCTTTCGCAGCCCTGCTCCGAAAGTGCGAACGTCTGCAGATAGCTGGCAGCCAGAAGGGGCTAGCCTGCAAAGCTGTTGCTCAGCCTCATCTGCCCATGGCACTGTTCGCATAGAGGCACAGAGAATGGGGCTGCTTGCTTATCTTGGCACTTGAAACTTCAAAAGCATGCTGGGAATGGTGGTGTCCCTTCCAGGCTCCTATCACAGTCCTGCTGTGAAAGTGCGAACGTCTGCAGATAGCTGGCAGGCAGAAGGGGCTAGCCTGGAAAGCTGTTGCTCAGCCTCATCTGCCCATGGCAGTGCTCGCACAGAGGCACAGAGAAGGGGGCTGCTTGCTTGTCTTGCCACCTCAAACTTCAAATGTAGCCTGGGAAAGTTGGTGTCCCAGCCAGGCTCCTTTGGCAGCCCTGCTGTGAAAGTGCGAACGTCTGCAGATAGCTGGCAGGCAGAAGGGGCTAGCCTGGAAAGCTGTTGCTCAGCCTCATCTGCCCATGGCAGTGCTCGCACAGAGGCACAGGACTGGGGCTGCTTGCTTATCTTGCCACTTGAAACTTCAAACGCATGCTGGGAATGGTGGTGTGCCTGCCAGACTCCTATCACAGCCCTGCTCCGAAAGTGCGAACGTCTGCAGATAGCTGGCAGGCAGAAGGGGCTAGCCTGCAAAGCTGTTGCTCAGCCTCATCTGCCCATGGCACTGTTCGCATAGAGGCACAGAGAATGGGGCTCCTTGCTTGTCTTGTCACCTCAAACTTCAAACGTAGCCTGGGAAAGTTGGTGTCCCAGCTATGCTCCTTTGGCAGCCCTGCTCCGAAAGTGCGAACGTCTGCAGATAGCTGGCAGGCAGAAGGGGCTAGCCTGGAAAGCTGTTGCTCAGCCTCATCTGCCCATGGCACTGTTCGCATAGAGGCACAGAGAATGGGGCTGCTTGCTTGTCTTGCCACTTGAAACTTCAAACGCGTGCTGGGAAAGTTGGTGTCCCAGCCAGGATCCTTTCGCAGCCCTGCTCCGAAATTGCGAACGTCTGCAGATAGCTGGCAGGCAGAAGGGGCTAGCCTGGAAAGCTGTTGCTCAGCCTCATCTGCCCATGGCACTGTTCGCATAGAGGCACAGAGAATGGAGCTGCTTGCTTATCTTGCCACTTGAAACTTCAAACGCATGCTGGGAATGGTGGTGTCCCTGGTAGGCTCCTTTCGCAGCCCTGCTCTGAAAGTGCGAAAGTCTGCAGATAGCTGGCAGGCAGAAGAGGCTAGCGTGGAAAGATGTTGCTCAGCCTCATCTGCCCATGGCAGTGCTCGCACAACTGACAGAGAATGGGGCTGCTTGCTTGTCTTGCCACCTCAAAGTTCAAACGTAGCCTGGGTAAGTTGGTGTCCCAGCCAGGCTCCTTTGGCAGCCCTGCTCCGAAAGTGCGAACGTCTGCAGATAGCTGGCAGGCATAAGAGGCTATCCTGGAAAGCTATTGCTCAGCCTCATCTGCCCATGGCACTGTTCGCATAGAGGCACAGAGAATGGGGCTGCTTGCTTATCTTGCCACTTGAAACTTCAAACGCATGCTGGGAATGATGTTGTCCCTGCCAGGCTCCTATCACAGCCCTGCTGTGAAAGTGCGAACGTCTGCAGATAGCTGGCAGCCAGAAGGGGCTAGCCTGGAAAGCTGTTGCTCAGCCTCATCTGCCCATGGCAGTGCTCGCACAGAGGCACAGAGACTGGGGCTGCTTGCTTATCTTGCAACTTGAAACTTCAAAAGCATGCTGGGAAAGTTGGTGTCCCTGCCAGGCTCCTATCACAGCCCTGCTCCGAAAGTGCGAACGTCTGCAGATAGCTGGCAGGCAGAAGGTGCTAGCCTGGAAAGCTGTTGCTCAGCCTCATCTGCCCATGGCACTGTTCGCATAGAGGCACAGAGAATGGGGCTGCTTGCTTATCTTGCCACTTGAAACTTCAAACGCATGCTGGGAATGGTGGTGTCCCTGCCAGGCTCCTATCACAGCCCTGCTCCGAAAGTGCGAACGTCTGCAGATAGCTGGCAGCCAGAAGGGGCTAGCCTGGAAAGCTGTTGCTCAGCCTCATCTGCCCATGGCAGTGCTCGCACAGAGGCACAGAGAATGGGGCTGCTTGCTTGTCTTGCCACCTGAAACTTCAAACGTAGCCTGGGAAAGTTGGTGTCCCAGCCAGGCTCCTTTCGCAGCCCTGCTCCGAAAGTGCGAACGTCTGCAGATAGCTGGCAGCCAGAAGGGGCTAGCCTGGAAAGCTGTTGCTCAGCCTCATCTGCCCATGGCACTGTTCGCATAGAGGCACAGAGAATGGGGCTGATTGCTTATCTTGCCACTTGAAACTTCAAACACATGCTGGGAATGGTGGTGTCCCTGCCAGGCTCCTTTCGCAGCCCTGCTCTGAAATTGCGAACGTCTGCAGATAGCTGGCAGCCAGAAGGGGCTAGCCTGCAAAGCTGTTGCTCAGCCTCATCTGCCCATGGCAGTGCTCGCACAGAGGCACAGAGAATGGGGCTGCTTGCTTATCTTGCCACTTGAAACTTCAAACGCATTCTGGGAATGGTGGTGTCCCTGCCAGGCTCGTTTGGCAGACCTGCTCCGAATGTGCGAACGTCTGCAGATAGCTGGCAGGCAGAAGGGGCTAGACTGGAAAGCTGTTGTTCAGCCTCATCTGCCCATGGCAGTGCTCGCACAGAGGCACAGAGAATGGGGCTGCTTGCTTGTCTTGCCACCTGAAACTTCAAACGTAGCCTGGGAAAGTTGGTGTCCCAGCCAGGCTCCTTTCGCAGCCCTGCTCCGAAAGTGCGAACGTCTGCAGAAAGCTGGCAGCCAGAAGGGGTTAGCCTGGAAAGCTGTTGCTCAGCCTCATCTGCCCATGGCACTGTTCGCATAGAGGCACAGAGACTGGGGCTTCTTGCTTATCTTGCCACTTGAAACTTCAAACGCATGCTGGGAATGGTGGTGTCCCTGCCAGGCTCCTATCACAGCCCTGCTCCGAAAGTGCGAACGTCTGCAGATAGCTGGCAGGCAGAAGGGGCTAGCCTGGAAAGCTGTTGCTCAGCCTCATCTGCCCATGGCACTGTTCGCATAGAGGCACAGAGAATGGGGCTGCTTGCTTATCTTGCCACTTGAAACTTCAAACGCGTGCTGGGAAAGTTGGTGTCCCAGCCAGGCTCCTTTCGCAGCCCTGCTGTGAAAGTGCGAACGTCTGCAGATAGCTGGCAGCCAGAAGGGGCTAGCCTGGAAAGCTGTTGCTCAGCCTCATCTGCCCATGGCACTGTTCGCATAGAGGCACAGAGAATGGGGCTGATTGCTTATCTTGCCACTTGAAACTTCAAACACATGCTGGGAGTGGTGGTGTAAATGCCAGGCTCCTATCACAGCCCTGCTAAGAAATTGCGAATGTCTGCAGATAGCTGGCAGGCAGAAGGGGCTAGCCTGGAAAGCTGTTGCTCAGCCTCATCTGCCCATGGCACTGTTCGCATAGAAGCACAGAGAATGGGGCTGCTTGCTTATCTTGCCACTTGAAACTTCAAACGCATTCTGGGAATGGTGGTGTCCCTGCCAGGCTCCTTTGGCAGCCCTGCTCCGAATGTGCGAACGTCTGCAGATAGCTGGCAGGCAGAAGGGGCTAGACTGGAAAGCTGTTGCTCAGCCTCATCTGCCCATGGCAGTGCTCGCACAGAGGCACAGAGAATGGGACTCCTTGCTTGTCTTGCCACCTCAAACTTCAAACGTATCCTGGGAAAGGTGGTGTCCCAGCCAGGCTCCTTTCGCAGCCCTGCTCCGAAAGTGCGAACGTCTGCAGATAGCTGGCAGCCAGAAGGGGCTAGCCTGGAAAGCTGTTGCTCAGCCTCATCTGCCCATGGCACTGTTCGCATAGAGGCACAGAGAATGGGGCTGATTGCTTATCTTGCCACTTGAAACTTCAAACACATGCTGGGAGTGGTGGTGTAAATGCCAGGCTCCTATCACAGCCCTGCTACGAAATTGCGAATGTCTGCAGATAGCTGGCAGGCAGAAGGGGCTAGCCTGGAAAGCTGTTGCTCAGCCTCATCTGCCCATGGCACTGTTCGCATAGAAGCACAGAGAATGGGGCTGCTTGCTTATCTTGCCACTTGAAACTTCAAACGCATTCTGGGAATGGTGGTGTCCCTGCCAGGCTCCTATCACAGCCCTGCTCCGAATGTGCGAACGTCTGCAGATAGCTGGCAGGCAGAAGGGGCTAGACTGGAAAGCTGTTGCTCAGCCTCATCTGCCCATGGCAGTGCTCGCACAGAGGCACAGAGAATGGGACTCCTTGCTTGTCTTGCCACCTCAAACTTCAAACGTATCCTGGGAAAGGTGGTGTCCCAGCCAGGCTCCTTTCGCAGCCCTGCTCCAAAAGTGCGAACGTCTGCAGATAGCTGGCAGCCAGAAGGGGCTAGCCTGGAAAGCTGTTGCTCAGCCTCATCTGCCCATGGCACTGTTCGCATAGAGGCACAGAGAATGGGGCTCCTTGCTTGTCTTTCCACCTCAAACTTCAAAAGTAGCCTGGGAAAGTTGGTGTCCCAGCTATGCTCCTTTGGCAGCCCTGCTCCGAAAGTGCGAACGTCTGCAGATAGCTGGCAGGCAGAAGGGGCTAGCGTGGAAAGCTGTTGCTCAGCCTCATCTGCCCATGGCACTGTTCGCATAGAGGCACAGAGAATGGGGCTGCTTGCTTGTCTTGTCACTTGAAACTTCAAACGTAGCCTGGGAAAGTTGGTGTCCCAGCCAGGCTCCTTTCGCAGCCCTGCTCCGAAATTGCGAACGTCTGCAGATAGCTGGCAGCCAGAAGGGGCTAGCGTGGAAAGCTGTTGCTCAGCCTCATCTGCCCATGGCAGTGCTCGCACAAGGGACAGAGAATGGGGCTGCTTGCTTGTCTTGCCACCTCAAACTTCAAACGTAGCCTGGGAAAGTTGGTGTCCCAGCCAGGCTCCTTTCGCAGCCCTGCTCCGAAAGTGCTAACGTCTGCAGATAGCTGGCAGGCAGAAGGGGCTAGCCTGGAAAGCTGTTGCTCAGCCTCATCTGCCCATGGCACTGTTCGCATAGAGGCACAGAGAATGGGGCTGCTTGCTTATCTTGCCACTTGAAACTTAAAAGGCATGCTGAGAATGGTGGTGTCCCTGCCAGGCTCCTATCACAGCCCTGCTCAGAAAGTGCGAACGTCTGCAGATAGCTGGCAGCCAGAAGGGGCTAAGCTGGAAAGCTGTTGCTCAGCCTCATCTGCCCATGGCAGTGCTCGCACAGAGGCACAGAGAATGGGACTCCTTGCTTGTCTTGCCACCTCAAACTTCAAACGTAGCCTGGGAAAGTTGGTGTCCCAGGCAGGCTCCTTTCGCAGCCCTGCTCCGAAAGTGCGAACGTCTGCAGATAGCTGGCAGCCAGAAGGGGCTATCCTGGAAAGCTATTGCTCAGCCTCATCTGCCCATGGCACTGTTCGCATAGAGGCACAGAGAATGGGGCTGCTTGCTTATCTTGCCACTTGAAACTTCAAACGCATGCTGGGAATGATGGTGTCCCTGCCAGGCTCCTTTCGCAGCCCTGCTCCGAAAGTGCGAACGTCTGCAGATAGCTGGCAGCCAGAAGGGGCTAGCCTGGAAAGCTGTTGCTCAGCCTCATCTGCCCATGGCACTGTTCGCATAGAGGCACAGAGAATGGGGCTGCTTGCTTATCTTGCCACTTGAAACTTCAAACACATGCTGGGAATGGTGGTGTCCCTGCCAGGCTCCTATCACAGCCCTGCTCCGAAAGTGCGAACGTCTGCAGATAGCTGGCAGGCAGAAGGGGCTAGCCTGGAAAGCTGTTGCTCAGCCTCATCTGCCCATGGCACTGCTCGCACAGAGGCACAGAGAATGGGGCTGCTTGCTTATCTTGCCACTTGAAACTTCAAACGCATGCTGGGAATGGTGGTTTCCCTGCCAGGCTCCTATCACAGTCCTGCTGTGAAAGTGCGAACGTCTGCAGATAGCTGGCAGCCAGAAGGGGCTAGCCTGGAAAGCTGTTGCTCAGCCTCATCTGCCCATGGCAGTGCTCGCACAGAGGCACAGAGAATGGGGCTGCTTGCTTATCTTGCCACTTGAAACTTCAAACGCATTCTGGGAATGGTGGTGTCCCTGCCAGGCTACTTTGGCAGCCCTGCTCCGAAAGTGCGAACGTCTGCAGATAGCTGGCAGGCAGAAGGGGCTAGCCTGGAAAGCTGTTGCTCAGCCTCATCTGCCCATGGCACTGTTCGCATAGAGGCACAGAGAATGGGGCTGCTTGCTTATCTTGCCACTTGAAACTTCAAACGCATGCTGGGAATGGTGGTGTCCCTGCCCGGCTCCTATCACAGCCCTGCTCCGAAAGTGCGAACGTCTGCAGATAGCTGGCAGGCAGAAGGGGCTAGCCTGGAAAGCTGTTGCTCAGCCTCATCTGCCCATGGCAGTGCTCGCACAGAGGCACAGAGAATGGGGCTGCTTGCTTGTCTTGCCACCTCAAACTTCAAACGTAGCCTGGGAAAGTTGGTGTCCCAGCCAGGCTCCTTTCGCAGCCCTGCTCCGAAAGTGCGAACGTCTGCAGATAGCTGGCAGGCAGAAGGGGCTAGCCTGGAAAGCTGTTGCTCAGCCTCATCTGCCCATGGCACTGTTTGCATAGAGGCACAGAGAATGGGGCTGCTTGCTTATCTTGCCACTTGAAACTTCAAACGCATGCTGGGAAAGTTGGTGTCCCAGCCAGGCTCCTTTCGCAGCCCTGCTCCGAAAGTGCGAACATCTGCAGATAGCTGGCAGGCAGAAGGGGCTAGCGTGGAAAGCTGTTGCTCAGCCTCATCTGCCCATGGCAGTGCTCGCACAGAGGCACAGAGAATGGGGCTGCTTGCTTGTCTTGCCACCTCAAACTTCAAACGCATGCTGGGAATGGTGGCGTCCCTGCCAGGCTCCTTTGGCAGCCCTGCTCCGAAAGTGCGAACGTCTGCAGATAGCTGGCAGGCAGAAGGGGCTAGCCTGGAAAGCTGTTGCTCAGCGTCATCTGCCCATGGCACTGTTCGCATAGAGGCACAGAGAATGGGGCTGCTTGCTTATCTTGCCACTTGAAACTTCAAACGCATTATTGGAATGGTGGCGTCCCTGCCAGGATCCTATCACAGCCCTGCTCCGAAAGTGCGAACGTCTGCAGATAGCTGGCAGGCAGAAGGGACTAGCGTGGAAAGCTGTTGCTCAGCCTCATCTGCCCATGGCAGTGCTCGCACAGAGGCACAGAGAATGGGGCTGCTTGCTTGTCTTGCCACCTCAAACTTCAAACGTAGCCTGGGAAAGTTGGTGTCCCAGGCAGGCTCCTTTCGCAGCCCTGCTCCGAAAGTGCGAACTTCTGCAGATAGCTGGCAGCCAGAAGAGGCTAGCATGGAAAGCTGTTGCTCAGCCTCATCTGCCCATGGCACTGTTCGCATAGAGGCACAGAGAATGGGGCTGCTTGCTTATCTTGCCACTTGAACCTTCAAACGCATGGTGGGAATGGTGGTGTCCCTGCCAGGCTCCTATCACAGCCCTGCTCCGAAAGTGCGAATGTCTGCAGATAGCTGGCAGGCAGAAGGGGCTAGCCTGGAAAGCTGTTGCTCAGCCTCATCTGCCCATGGCAGTGCTCGCACAGAGGCACAGAGAATGTGGCTGCTTGCTTGTCTTGCCACCTCAAACTTCAAACGTATCCTGGGAAAGTTGGTGTCCCAGCCAGGCTTCTTTCGCAGCCCTGCTCCGAAATTGCGAACGTCTGCAGATAGCTGGCAGCCAGAAGGGGCTAGCCTGGAAAGCTGTTGCTCAGCCTCATCTGCCCATGGCACTGTTCGCATAGAGGCACAGAGAATGGGGCTGCTTGCTTGTCTTGTCACTTGAAACTTCAAACGCGTGCTGGGAAAGTTGGTGTCCCAGCCAGGCTCCTTTCGCAGCCCTGCTCCGAAATTGCGAACGTCTGCAGATAGCTGGCAGGCAGAAGGGGCTAGCATGGAAAGCTGTTGCTCAGCCTCATCTGCCCATGGCAGTGCTCGCACAAGGGACAGAGAATGGGGCTGCTTGCTTGTCTTGCCACCTCAAACTTCAAACGTAGCCTGGGAAAGTTGGTGTCCCAGCCAGGCTCCTTTGGCAGCCCTGCTCCGAAAGTGCTAACGTCTGCAGATAGCTGGCAGGCAGAAGGGGCTAGCCTGGAAAGCTGTTGCTCAGCCTCATCTGCCCATGGCACTGTTCGCATAGAGGCACAGAGAATGGGGCTGCTTGCTTATCTTGCCACTTGAAACTTCAAAGGCATGCTAAGAATGGTGGTGTCCCTGCCAGGCTCCTATCACAGACCTGCTCAGAAAGTGCGAACGTCTGCAGATAGCTGGCAGCCAGAAGGGGCTAAGCTGGAAAGCTGTTGCTCAGCCTCTTCTGCCCATGGCAGTGCTCGCACAGAGGCACAGAGAATGGGACTCCTTGCTTGTCTTGCCACCTCAAACTTCAAACGTAGCCTGGGAAAGTTGGTGTCCCAGCCAGGCTCCTTTCGCAGCCCTGCTCCGAAAGTGCGAACGTCTGCAGATAGCTGGCAGCCAGAAGGGGCTATCCTGGAAAGCTATTGCTCAGCCTCATCTGCCCATGGCACTGTTCGCATAGAGGCACAGAGAATGGGGCTGCTTGCTTATCTTGCCACTTGAAACTTCAAACGCATGCTGGGAATGATGGTGTCCCTGCCAGGCTCCTTTCGCAGCCCTGCTCCGAAAGTGCGAACGTCTGCAGATAGCTGGCAGCCAGAAGGGGCTAGCCTGGAAAGCTGTTGCTCAGCCTCATCTGCCCATGGCACTGTTCGCATAGAGGCACAGAGAATGGGGCTGCTTGCTTATCTTGCCACTTGAAACTTCAAACACATGCTGGGATTGGTGGTGTCCCTGCCAGGCTCCTATCACAGTCCTGCTGTGAAAGTGCGAACGTCTGCAGATAGCTGGCAGCCAGAAGGGGCTAGCCTGGAAAGCTGTTGCTCAGCCTCATCTGCCCATGGCAGTGCTCGCACAGAGGCACAGAGACTGGGGCTGCTTGCTTATCTTGCCACTTGAAACTTCAAACGCATTCTGGGAATGGTGGTGTCCCTGCCAGGCTACTTTGGCAGCCCTGCTCCGAAAGTGCGAACGTCTGCAGATAGCTGGCAGGCAGAATGGGCTAGCCTGGAAAGCTGTTGCTCAGCCTCATCTGCCCATGGCACTGTTCGCATAGAGGCACAGAGAATGGGGCTGCTTGCTTATCTTGCCACTTGAAACTTCAAACGCATGCTGGGAATGGTGGTGTCCCTGCCAGGCTCCTATCACAGCCCTGCTCCGAAAGTGCGAACGTCTGCAGATAGCTGGCAGGCAGAAGGGGCTAGCCTGGAAAGCTGTTGCTCAGCCTCATCTGCCCATGGCAGTGCTCGCACAGAGGCACAGAGAATGGGGCTGCTTGCTTGTCTTGCCACCTCAAACTTCAAACGTAGCCTGGGAAAGTTGGTGTCCCAGCCAGGCTCCTTTCGCAGCCCTGCTCCGAAAGTGCGAACGTCTGCAGATAGCTGGCAGGCAGAAGGGGCTAGCCTGGAAAGCTGTTGCTCAGCCTCATCTGCCCATGGCACTGTTCGCATAGAGGCACAGAGAATGGGGCTGCTTGCTTATCTTGCCACTTGAAACTTCAAACGCATGCTGGGAAAGTTGGTGTCCCAGCCAGGCTCCTTTCGCAGCCCTGCTCCGAAAGTGCGAACATCTGCAGATAGCTGGCAGGCAGAAGGGGCTAGCGTGGAAAGCTGTTGCTCAGCCTCATCTGCCCATGGCAGTGCTCGCACAGAGGCACAGAGAATGGGGCTGCTTGCTTGTCTTGCCACCTCAAACTTCAAACGCATGCTGGGAATGGTGGTGTCCCTGCCAGGCTCCTTTGGCAGCCCTGCTCCGAAAGTGCGAACGTCTGCAGATAGCTGGCAGCCAGAAGGGGCTAGCCTGGAAAGCTGTTGCTCAGCCTCATCTGCCCATGGCACTGTTCGCATAGAGGCACAGAGAATGGGGCTGCTTGCTTATCTTGCCACTTGAAACTTCAAACGCATTATTGGAATGGTGGCGTCCCTGCCAGGATCCTATCACAGCCCTGCTCCGAAAGTGCGAACATCTGCAGATAGCTGGCAGGCAGAAGGGGCTAGCCTGGAAAGCTGTTGCTCAGCCTCATCTGCCCATGGCAGTGCTCGCACAGAGGCACAGAGAATGGGGCTGCTTGCTTGTCTTGCCACCTCAAACTTCAAACGTAGCCTGGGAAAGTTGGTGTCCCAGGCAGGCTCCTTTCGCAGCCCTGCTCCGAAAGTGCGAACTTCTGCAGATAGCTGGCAGCCAGAAGAGGCTAGCATGGAAAGCTGTTGCTCAGCCTCATCTGCCCATGGCACTGTTCGCATAGAGGCACAGAGAATGGGGCTGCTTGATTATCTTGCCACTTGAACCTTCAAACGCATGGTGGGAATGGTGGTGTCCCTGCCAGGCTCCTATCACAGCCCTGCTCCGAAAGTGCGAATGTCTGCAGATAGCTGGCAGGCAGAAGGGGCTAGCCTGGAAAGCTGTTGCTCAGCCTCATCTGCCCATGGCAGTGCTCGCACAGAGGCACAGAGAATGGGGCTGCTTGCTTGTCTTGCCACCTCAAACTTCAAACGTATCCTGGGAAAGTTGGTGTCCCAGCCAGGCTTCTTTCGCAGCCCTGCTCCGAAATTGCGAACGTCTGCAGATAGCTGGCAGCCAGAAGGGGCTAGCCTGGAAAGCTGTTGCTCAGCCTCATCTGCCCATGGCACTGTTCGCATAGAGGCACAGAGAATGGGGCTGCTTGCTTGTCTTGTCACTTGAAACTTCAAACGCGTGCTGGGAATGGTGGTGTCCCAGCCAGGCTCCTTTCGCAGCCCTGCTCCGAAATTGCGAACGTCTGCAGATAGCTGGCAGCCAGAAGGGGCTAGCCTGGAAAGCTGTTGCTCAGCCTCATCTGCCCATGGCAATGCTCGCACAAGGGACAGAGAATGGGGCTGCTTGCTTGTCTTGCCACCTCAAACTTCAAACATAGCCTTGGAAAGTTGGTGTCCCAGCCAGGCTCCTTTGGCAGCCCTGCTCCGAAAGTGCTAACGTCTGCAGATAGCTGGCAGGCAGAAGGGGCTAGCCTGGAAAGCTGTTGCTCAGCCTCATCTGCCCATGGCACTGTTCGCATAGAGGCACAGAGAATGGGGCTGCTTGCTTATCTTGCCACTTGAAACTTCAAAGGCATGCTGAGAATGGTGGTGTCCCTGCCAGGCTCCTATCACAGACCTGCTCAGAAAGTGCGAACGTCTGCAGATAGCTGGCAGCCAGAAGGGGCTAAGCTGGAAAGCTGTTGCTCAGCCTCATCTGCCCATGGCAGTGCTCGCACAGAGGCACAGAGAATGGGACTCCTTGCTTGTCTTGCCACCTCAAACTTCAAACGTAGCCTGGGAAAGTTGGTGTCCCAGCCAGGCTCCTTTCGCAGCCCTGCTCCGAAAGTGCGAACGTCTGCAGATAGCTGGCAGCCAGAAGGGGCTAGCCTGGAAAGCTATTGCTCAGCCTCATCTGCCCATGGCACTGTTCGCATAGAGGCACAGAGAATGGGGCTGCTTGCTTATCTTGCCACTTGAAACTTCAAACACATGCTGGGATTGGTGGTGTCCCTGCCAGGCTCCTATCACAGTCCTGCTGTGAAAGTGCGAACGTCTGCAGATAGCTGGCAGCCAGAAGGGGCTAGCCTGGAAAGCTGTTGCTCAGCCTCATCTGCCCATGGCAGTGCTCGCACAGAGGCACAGAGAATGGGGCTGCTTGCTTGTCTTGCCACCTCAAACTTCAAACGTAGCCTGGGAAAGTTGGTGTCCCAGCCAGGCTCCTTTCGCAGCCCTGCTCCGAAAGTGCGAACGTCTGCAGATAGCTGGCAGCCAGAAGCGGCTAGCCTGGAAAGCTGTTGCTCAGCCTCATCTGCCCATGGCACTGTTCGCATAGAGGCACAGAGAATGGGGCTGCTTGCTTATCTTGCCACTTGAAACTTCAAACGCATGCTGGGAATGGTGGTGTCCCTGCCAGGCTCCTATCACAGCCCTGCTCCGAAAGTGCGAATGTCTGCAGATAGCTGGCAGGCAGAAGGGGCTAGCCTGGAAAGCTGTTGCTCAGCCTCATCTGCCCATGGCAGTGCTTGCACAGAGGCAAAGAGAATGGGGCTGCTTGCTTGTCTTGCCACCTCAAACTTCAAACATAGCCTGGGAAAGTTGGTGTCCCTGCCAGGCTCCTTTCGCAGCCCTGCTCCGAAAGTGCGAACGTCTGCAGATAGCTGGCAGCCAGAAGAGGCTAGCCTGGAAAGCTGTTGCTCAGCCTCATCTGCCCATGGCAGTGCTCGCACAGAGGCACAGAGAATGGGGCTGCTTGCTTATCTTGCCACTTGAAACTTCAAAGGCATGCTGGGAATGGTGGTGTCCCTGCCAGGCTCCTATCACAGCCCTGATCCGAAAGTGCGAACGTCTGCAGATAGCTGGCAGCCAGAAGGGACCAGCCTGGAAATCTGTTGCTCAGCCTCATCTGCCCATGGGACTGTTCGCACAGAGACACAGAGATGGGGCTGCTTGCTTGTCTTGCCACCTCAAACTTCAAACGTAGCCTGGGAAAGTTGGTGTCCCAGCCAGGCTCCTTTCGCAGCCCTGCTCCTGAAAATGCGAACTTCTGCAGATAGCTGGCAGGCAGAAGGGGCTAGCCTGGAAAGCTGTTGCTCAGCCTCATCTGCCCATGGCAGCGCTCGCACAGAGGCACAGAGAATGGGGCTGCTTGCTTATCTTGCCACTTGACACTTCAAACGCATGCTGGGAATGGTGGTGTCCCTGCCAGGCTCCTATCACAACCCTGCTCCGAAAGTGCGAACGTCTGCAGATAGCTGGCAGGCAGAATGGGCTAGCCTGGAAAGCTGTTGCTCAGCCTCATCTGCCCATGGCAGTGCTCGCACAGAGGCACAGAGAATGGGGCTGCCTGCTTGTCTTGCCACCTGAAACTTCAAACGTAGCCTGGGAAAGTTGGTGTCCCAGCCAGGCTCCTTTCGCAGCCCTGCTCCGAAAGTGCGAACGTCTGCAGATAGCTGGCAGGCAGAAGGGGCTAGCCTGGAAAGCTGTTGCTCAGCCTCATCTGCTCATGGCAGTGCTCGCACAGAGGCACAGAGAATGGCGCTGCTTGCTTGTCTTGCCACCTCAAACTTCAAACGTAGCCTGGCAAAGTTGGTGTCCCAGCCAGGCTCCTTTCGCAGCCCTGCTCCGAAAGTGCGAACGTCTGCAGATAGCTGGCAGGCAGAAGGGGCTAGCCTGGAAAGCTGTTGCTCAGCCTCATCTGCCCATGGCAGTGCTTGCACAGAGGCACAGAGAATGGGGCTGCTTGCTTGTCTTGCCACCTCAAACTTCAAACATAGCCTGGAAAAGTTGGTGTCCCTGCCAGGCTCCTTTCCGCAGCCCTGCTCCGAAAGTGCGAACGTCTGCAGATAGCTGGCAGCCAGAAGAGGCTAGCCTGGAAAGCTGTTGCTCAGCCTCATCTGCCCATGGCAGTGCTCGCACAGAGGCACAGAGAATGGGGCTGCTTGCTTATCTTGCCACTTGAAACTTCAAACGCATGCTGGGAATGGTGGTGTCCCTGCCAGGCTCCTTTGGCAGCCCTGCTCCGAAAGTGCGAACGTCTGCAGATAGCTGGCAGGCAGAAGGGGCTAGCCTGGAAAGCTGTTGCTCAGCCTCATCTGCCCATGGCACTGTTCGCATAGAGGCACAGAGAATGGGGCTGCTTGCTTATCTTGCCACTTGAAACTTCAAACGCATTATTGGAATGGTGGCGTCCCTGCCAGGATCCTATCACAGCCCTGCTCCGAAAGTGCGAACGTCTGCAGATAGCTGGCAGGCAGAAGGGACTAGCGTGGAAAGCTGTTGCTCAGCCTCATCTGCCCATGGCAGTGCTCGCACAGAGGCACAGAGAATGGGGCTGCTTGCTTGTCTTGCCACCTGAAACTTCAAACGTAGCCTGGGAAAGTTGGTGTCCCAGCCAGGCTCCTTTGGCAGCCCTGCTCCGAAAGTGCGAACTTCTGCAGATAGCTGGCAGCCAGAAGAGGCTAGCATGGAAAGCTGTTGCTCAGCCTCATCTGCCCATGGCACTGTTCGCATAGAGGCACAGAGAATGGGGCTGCTTGCTTATCTTGCCACTTGAAACTTCAAACGCATGCTGGGAATGGTGGTGTCCCTGCCAGGCTCCTATCACAGCCCTGCTCCGAAAGTGCGAATGTCTGCAGATAGCTGGCAGGCAGAAGGGGCTAGCCTGGAAAGCTGTTGCTCAGCCTCATCTGCCCATGGCAGTGCTCGCACAGAGGCACAGAGACTGGGGCTGCTTGCTTATCTTGCCACTTGAAACTTCAAACGCATTCTGGGAATGGTGGTGTCCCTGCCAGGCTCCTTTGGCAGCCCTGCTCCGAATGTGCGAACGTCTGCAGATAGCTGGCAGGCAGAAGGGACTAGCGCGGAAAGCTGTTGCTCAGCCTCATCTGCCCATGGCACTGTTCGCATAGAGGCACAGAGAATGGGGCTGCTTGCTTATCTTGCCACTTGAAACTTCAAACGCATGCTGGGAATGGTGGTGTCCCTGCCAGGCTCCTATCACAGCCCTGCTCCGAAAGTGCGAACGTCTGCAGATAGCTGGCAGGCAGAAGGGGCTAGCCTGGAAAGCTGTTGCTCAGCCTCATCTGCCCATGGCAGTGCTCGCACAGAGGCACAGAGAATGGGGCTCCTTGCTTGTCTTGCCACCTGAAACTTCAAATGTAGCTTTTGAAAGATGGTGTCCCTGCCAGGCTCCTATCACAGCCCTGCTCCGAAAGTGCGAACGTCTGCATATAGCTGGCAGGCAGAAGGGGCTAGCCTGCAAAGCTGTTGCTCAGCCTCATCTGCTCATGGCAGTGCTCGCACAGAGGCACAGAGAATGGGGCTGCTTGCTTGTCTTGCCACCTCAAACTTCAAACGTAGCCTGGGAAAGTTGGTGTCCCAGCCAGGCTCCTTTCGCAGCCCTGCTCCGAAAGTGCGAACGTCTGCAGATAGCTGGCAGCCAGAAGCGGCTAGCCTGGAAAGCTGTTGCTCAGCCTCATCTGCCCATGGCAGTGCTCGCACAGAGGCACAGAGAATGGGGCTGCTTGCTTATCTTGCCACTTGAAACTTCAAAGGCATGCTGGGAATGGTGGTGTCCCTGCCAGGCTCCTATCACAGCCCTGCTCCGAAAGTGCGAACGTCTGCAGATAGCTGGCAGCCAGAAGGGGCTAGCCTGGAAAGCTGTTGCTCAGCCTCATCTGCCCATGGGACTGTTCGCACAGAGACACAGAGAATGGGGCTGCTTGCTTGTCTTGCCACCTCAAACTTCAAACGTAGCCTGGGAAAGTTGGTGTCCCAGCCAGGCTCCTTTCGCAGCCCTGCTCCGAAAGTGCGAACGTCTGCAGATAGCTGGCAGCCAGAAGGGGCTAGCCTGGAAAGCTGTTGCTCAGCCTCATCTGCCCATGGCACTGTTCGCATAGAGGCACAGAGAATGGGGCTGATTGCTTATCTTGCCACTTGAAACTTCAAAGGCATGCTGGGAATGGTGGTGTCCCTGCCAGGCTCCTATCACAGCCCTGCTCCGAAAGTGCGAACGTCTGCAGATAGCTGGCAGGCAGAAGGGGCCAGCCTGGAAAGCTGTTGCTCAGCCTCATCTGCCCATGGCACTGTTCGCACAGAGGCACAGAGAATGGGGCTGCTTGCTTGTCTTGCCACCTCAAACTTCAAACGTAGCCTGGGAAAGCTGGTGTCCCTGCCAGGCTCCTTTCGCAGCCCTACTCCGAAAGTGCGAACGTCTGCAGATAGCTGGCAGCCAGAAGGGGCTAGCCTGGAAAGCTGTTGCTCAGCCTCATCTGCCCATGGCAGCGCTCGCACAGAGGCACAGAGAATGGGGCTGCTTGCTTATCTTGCCACTTGACACTTCAAACGCATGCTGGGAATGGTGGTGTCCCTGCCAGGCTCCTATCACAACCCTGCTCCGAAAGTGCGAACGTCTGCAGATAGCTGGCAGGCAGAAGGGGCTAGCGTGGAAAGCTGTTGCTCAGCCTCATCTGCCCATGGCAGTGCTCGCACAGAGGCACAGAGAATGGGGCTGCTTGCTTGTCTTGCCACCTCAAACTTCAAACGTAGCCTGGGAAAGTTGGTGTCCCAGCCAGGCTCCTTTCGCAGCCCTGCTCCAAAAGTGCGAACGTCTGCAGATAGCTGGCAGGCAGAAGGGGCTAGCCTGGAAAGCTGTTGCTCAGCCTCATCTGCCCATGGCAGCGCTCGCACAGAGGCACAGAGAATGGGGCTGCTTGCTTATCTTGCCACTTGACACTTCAAACGCATGCTGGGAATGATGGTGTCCCTGCCAGGCTCCTATCACAGCCCTGCTGCGAAAGTGCGAACGTCTGCAGATAGCTGGCAGCCAGAAGGGGCTAGCCTGGAAAGCTGTTGCTCAGCCTCATCTGCCCATGGCAGTGCTCGCACAGAGGCACAGAGAATGGGGCTGCTTGCTTGTCTTGCCACCTCAAACTTCAAACGTAGCCTGGGAAAGTTGGTGTCCCAGCCAGGCTCCTTTCGCAGCCCTGCTCCTGAAAATGCGAACGTCTGCAGATAGCTGGCAGCCAGAAGGGGCTAGCCTGCAAAGCTGTTGCTCAGCCTCATCTGCCCATGGCACTGTTCGCATAGAGGCACAGAGAATGGGGCTGCTTGCTTGTCTTGCCACTTGAAACTTCAAACGCGTGCTGGGAAAGTTGGTGTCCCTGCCAGGCTCCTTTCGCAGCCCTGCTCCGAAATTGCGAACGTCTGCAGATAGCTGGCAGGCAGAAGGGGCTAGCCTGGAAAGCTGTTGCTCAGCCTCATCTGCCCATGGCACTGTTCGCATAGAGGCACAGAGAATGGGGCTGCTTGCTTATCTTGCCACTTGAAACTTCAAACGCATGCTGGGAATGGTGGTGTCCCTGCCAGGCTCCTATCACAGCCCTGCTCCGAAAGTGCGAACGTCTGCAGATAGCTGGCAGGCAGAAGAGGCTAGCGTGGAAAGCTGTTGCTCAGCCTCATCTGCCCATGGCACTGCTCGCACAGAGGCACAGAGAATGGGGCTGCTTGCTTATCTTGCCACTTGAAACTTCAAACGCATGCTGGGAATGATGGTGTCCCTGCCAGGCTCCTTTCGCAGCCCTGCTCCGAAAGTGCGAACGTCTGCAGATAGCTGGCAGGCAGAAGGGGCTAGCCTGGAAAGCTGTTGCTCAGCCTCATCTGCCCATGGCACTGTTCGCATAGAGGCACAGAGAACGGGGCTGCTTGCTTATCTTGCCACTTGAAACTTCAAACACATGCTGGGAATGGTGGTGTCCCTGCCAGGCTCCTATCACAGCCCTGCTCCGAAATTGCGAACGTCTGCAGATAGCTGGCAGCCAGAAGGGGCTAGCCTGGAAAGCTGTTGCTCAGCCTCATCTGCCCATGGCAGTGCTCGCACAGAGGCACAGAGAATGGGGCTGCTTGCTTGTCTTGCCACCTGAAACTTCAAACGTAGCCTGGGAAAGTTGGTGTCCCAGCCAGGCTCCTTTCGCAGCCCTGCTCCGAAAGTGCGAACGTCTGCAGATAGCTGGCAGGCAGAAGGGGCTAGCCTGGAAAGCTGTTGCTCAGCCTCATCTGCTCATGGCAGTGCTCGCACAGAGGCACAGAGAATGGCGCTGCTTGCTTGTCTTGCCACCTCAAACTTCAAACGTAGCCTGGCAAAGTTGGTGTCCCAGCCAGGCTCCTTTCGCAGCCCTGCTCCGAAAGTGCGAACGTCTGCAGATAGCTGGCAGGCAGAAGGGGCTAGCCTGGAAAGCTGTTGCTCAGCCTCATCTGCCCATGGCAGTGCTTGCACAGAGGCACAGAGAATGGGGCTGCTTGCTTGTCTTGCCACCTCAAACTTCAAACATAGCCTGGAAAAGTTGGTGTCCCTGCCAGGCTCCTTTCCGCAGCCCTGCTCCGAAAGTGCGAACGTCTGCAGATAGCTGGCAGCCAGAAGAGGCTAGCCTGGAAAGCTGTTGCTCAGCCTCATCTGCCCATGGCAGTGCTCGCACAGAGGCACAGAGAATGGGGCTGCTTGCTTATCTTGCCACTTGAAACTTCAAACGCATGCTGGGAATGGTGGTGTCCCTGCCAGGCTCCTTTGGCAGCCCTGCTCCGAAAGTGCGAACGTCTGCAGATAGCTGGCAGGCAGAAGGGGCTAGCCTGGAAAGCTGTTGCTCAGCCTCATCTGCCCATGGCACTGTTCGCATAGAGGCACAGAGAATGGGGCTGCTTGCTTATCTTGCCACTTGAAACTTCAAACGCATTATTGGAATGGTGGCGTCCCTGCCAGGATCCTATCACAGCCCTGCTCCGAAAGTGCGAACGTCTGCAGATAGCTGGCAGGCAGAAGGGACTAGCGTGGAAAGCTGTTGCTCAGCCTCATCTGCCCATGGCAGTGCTCGCACAGAGGCACAGAGAATGGGGCTGCTTGCTTGTCTTGCCACCTGAAACTTCAAACGTAGCCTGGGAAAGTTGGTGTCCCAGCCAGGCTCCTTTGGCAGCCCTGCTCCGAAAGTGCGAACTTCTGCAGATAGCTGGCAGCCAGAAGAGGCTAGCATGGAAAGCTGTTGCTCAGCCTCATCTGCCCATGGCACTGTTCGCATAGAGGCACAGAGAATGGGGCTGCTTGCTTATCTTGCCACTTGAAACTTCAAACGCATGCTGGGAATGGTGGTGTCCCTGCCAGGCTCCTATCACAGCCCTGCTCCGAAAGTGCGAATGTCTGCAGATAGCTGGCAGGCAGAAGGGGCTAGCCTGGAAAGCTGTTGCTCAGCCTCATCTGCCCATGGCAGTGCTCGCACAGAGGCACAGAGACTGGGGCTGCTTGCTTATCTTGCCACTTGAAACTTCAAACGCATTCTGGGAATGGTGGTGTCCCTGCCAGGCTCCTTTGGCAGCCCTGCTCCGAATGTGCGAACGTCTGCAGATAGCTGGCAGGCAGAAGGGACTAGCGCGGAAAGCTGTTGCTCAGCCTCATCGGCCCATGGCACTGTTCGCATAGAGGCACAGAGAATGGGGCTGCTTGCTTATCTTGCCACTTGAAACTTCAAACGCATGCTGGGAATGGTGGTGTCCCTGCCAGGCTCCTATCACAGCCCTGCTCCGAAAGTGCGAACGTCTGCAGATAGCTGGCAGGCAGAAGGGGCTAGCCTGGAAAGCTGTTGCTCAGCCTCATCTGCCCATGGCAGTGCTCGCACAGAGGCACAGAGAATGGGGCTCCTTGCTTGTCTTGCCACCTGAAACTTCAAATGTAGCTTTTGAAAGATGGTGTCCCTGCCAGGCTCCTATCACAGCCCTGCTCCGAAAGTGCGAACGTCTGCAGATAGCTGGCAGCCAGAAGGGGCTAGCCTGCAAAGCTGTTGCTCAGCCTCATCTGCTCATGGCAGTGCTCGCACAGAGGCACAGAGAATGGGGCTGCTTGCTTGTCTTGCCACCTCAAACTTCAAACGTAGCCTGGGAAAGTTGGTGTCCCAGCCAGGCTCCTTTCGCAGCCCTGCTCCGAAAGTGCGAACGTCTGCAGATAGCTGGCAGCCAGAAGCGGCTAGCCTGGAAAGCTGTTGCTCAGCCTCATCTGCCCATGGCAGTGCTCGCACAGAGGCACAGAGAATGGGGCTGCTTGCTTATCTTGCCACTTGAAACTTCAAAGGCATGCTGGGAATGGTGGTGTCCCTGCCAGGCTCCTATCACAGCCCTGCTCCGAAAGTGCGAACGTCTGCAGATAGCTGGCAGCCACAAGGGACCAGCCTGGAAAGCTGTTGCTCAGCCTCATCTGCCCATGGGACTGTTCGCACAGAGACACAGAGAATGGGGCTGCTTGCTTGTCTTGCCACCTCAAACTTCAAACGTAGCCTGGCAAAGTTGGTGTCCCAGCCAGGCTCCTTTCGCAGCCCTGCTCCGAAAGTGCGAACGTCTGCAGATAGCTGGCAGCCAGAAGGGGCTAGCCTGGAAAGCTGTTGCTCAGCCTCATCTGCCCATGGCACTGTTCGCATGGAGGCACAGAGAATGGGGCTGATTGCTTATCTTGCCACTTGAAACTTCAAAGGCATGCTGGGAATGGTGGTGTCCCTGCTAGGCTCCTATCACAGCCCTGCTCCGAAAGTGCGAACGTCTGCAGATAGCTGGCAGGCAGAAGGGGCCAGCCTGGAAAGCTGTTGCTCAGCCTCATCTGCCCATGGCACTGTTCGCACAGAGGCACAGAGAATGGGGCTGCTTGCTTGTCTTGCCACCTCAAACTTCAAACGTAGCCTGGGAAAGCTGGTGTCCCTGCCAGGCTCCTTTCGCAGCCCTACTCCGAAAGTGCGAACGTCTGCAGATAGCTGGCAGCCAGAAGGGGCTAGCCTGGAAAGCTGTTGCTCAGCCTCATCTGCCCATGGCAGCGCTCGCACAGAGGCACAGAGAATGGGGCTGCTTGCTTATCTTGCCACTTGACACTTCAAACGCATGCAGGGAATGGTGGTGTCCCTGCCAGGCTCCTATCACAACCCTGCTCCGAAAGTGCGAACGTCTGCAGATAGCTGGCAGGCAGAAGGGGCTAGCGTGGAAAGCTGTTGCTCAGCCTCATCTGCCCATGGCAGTGCTCGCACAGAGGCACAGAGAATGGGGCTGCTTGCTTGTCTTGCCACCTCAAACTTCAAACGTATCCTGGGAAAGTTGGTGTCCCAGCCAGGCTCCTTTCGCAGCCCTGCTCCGAAAGTGCGAACGTCTGCAGATAGCTGGCAGGCAGAAGGGGCTAACCTGGAAAGCTGTTGCTCAGCCTCATCTGCCCATGGCAGCGCTCGCACAGAGGCACAGAGAATGGGGCTGCTTGCTTATCTTGCCACTTGACACTTCAAACGCATGCTGGGAATGATGGTGTCCCTGCCAGGCTCCTATCACAGCCCTGCTGCGAAAGTGCGAACGTCTGCAGATAGCTGGCAGCCAGAAGGGGCTAGCCTGGAAAGCTGTTGCTCAGCCTCATCTGCCCATGGCAGTGCTCGCACAGAGGCACAGAGAATGGGGCTGCTTGCTTGTCTTGCCACCTCAAACTTCAAACGTAGCCTGGGAAAGTTGGTGTCCCAGCCAGGCTCCTTTCGCAGCCCTGCTCCTGAAAATGCGAACGTCTGCAGATAGCTGGCAGCCAGAAGGGGCTAGCCTGCAAAGCTGTTGCTTAGCCTCATCTGCCCATGGCACTGTTCGCATAGAGGCACAGAGAATGGGGCTGCTTGCTTATCTTGCCACTTGAAACTTCAAACGCATGCTGGGAATGGTGGTGTCCCTGCCAGGCTCCTATCACAGCCCTGCTCCGAAAGTGCGAACGTCTGCAGATAGCTGGCAGGCAGAAGAGGCTAGCGTGGAAAGCTGTTGCTCAGCCTCATCTGCCCATGGCACTGCTCGCACAGAGGCACAGAGAATGGGGCTGCTTGCTTATCTTGCCACTTGAAACTTCAAACGCATGCTGGGAATGATGGTGTCCCTGCCAGGCTCCTTTCGCAGCCCTGCTCCGAAAGTGCGAACGTCTGCAGATATCTGGCAGGCAGAAGGGGCTAGCCTGGAAAGCTGTTGCTCAGCCTCATCTGCCCATGGCACTGTTCGCATAGAGGCACAGAGAACGGGGCTGCTTGCTTATCTTGCCACTTGAAACTTCAAACACATGCTGGGAATGGTGGTGTCCCTGCCAGGCTCCTATCACAGCCCTGCTCC
Source organism: Opisthocomus hoazin (assembly GCF_030867145.1). Taxonomy (NCBI): domain Eukaryota; kingdom Metazoa; phylum Chordata; class Aves; order Opisthocomiformes; family Opisthocomidae; genus Opisthocomus; species Opisthocomus hoazin. The sequence continues at coordinate 13,220,151 of NC_134426.1, forward strand.
GAAATTGCGAACGTCTGCAGATAGCTGGCAGGCAGAAGGGGCTAGCCTGGAAAGCTGTTGCTCAGCCTCATCTGCCCATGGCAGTGCTCGCACAGAGGCACAGAGAATGGGGCTGATTGCTTATCTTGCCACCTGAAACTTCAAACACATGCTGAGAATGGTGGTGTCCCTGCCCGGCTCCTAACACAGCCCTGCTCCGAAAGTGCGAACGTCTGCAGATAGCTGGCAGGCAGAAGGGGCTAGCCTGGAAAGCTGTTGCTCAGCCTCATCTGCCCATGGCACTGCTCGCACAGAGGCACAGAGAATGGGGCTGCTTGCTTATCTTGCCACTTGAAACTTCAAACGCATGCTGGGAATGGTGGTGTCCCTGCCAGGCTCCTATCACAGCCCTGCTCCGAAAGTGCGAACGTCTGCAGATAGCTGGCAGCCAGAAGGGGCTAGCCTGGAAAGCTGTTGCTTAGCCTCATCTGCCCATGGGACTGTTCGCATAGAGGCACAGAGAATGGGGCTGCTTGCTTATCTTGCCACTTGAAACTTCAAAGGCATGCTGGGAATGGTGGTGTCCCTGCCAGGCTCCTATCACAGCCCTGCTCCGAAAGTGCGAACGTCTGCAGATAGCTGGCAGCCAGAAGGGGCTAGCCTGGAAAGCTGTTGCTCAGCCTCATCTGCCCATGGCAGTGCTCGCACAGAGGCACAGAGAATGGGGCTCCTTGCTTATCTTGCCACTTGAAACTTCAAACGCATGCCGGGAATGGTGGTGTCCCTGCCAGGCTCCTATCACAGCCCTGCTCCGAAAGTGCGAACGTCTGCAGATAGCTGGCAGCCAGAAGGGGCTAGCCTGGAAAGCTGTTGCTCAGCCTCATCTGCCCATGGCACTGCTCGCACAGAGGCACAGAGAATGGGGCTGCTTGCTTATCTTGCCACTTGAAACTTCAAACGCATGCTGGGAATGGTGGTGTCCCTGCCAGGCTCCTATCACAGCCCTGCTCCGAAAGTGCGAACGTCTGCAGATAGCTGGCAGGCAGAAGGGGCTAGCCTGGAAAGCTGTTGCTCAGCCTCATCTGCCCATGGCAGTGCTCGCACAGAGGCACAGCGAATGGGGCTGCTTGCTTATCTTGCCACTTGAAACTTCAAACGCATGCTGGGAATGGTGGTGTCCCTGCCAGGCTCCTATCACAGCCCTGCTCCGAAAGTGCGAACGTCTGCAGATAGCTGGCAGCCAGAAGGGGCTAGCCTGGAAAGCTGTTGCTCAGCCTCATCTGCCCATGGCAGTGCTCGCACAGAGGCACAGAGAATGGGACTCCTTGCTTGTCTTGCCACCTCAAACTTCAAACGTAGCCTGGGAAAGTTGGTGTCCCAGCCAGGCTCCTTTCGCAGCCCTGCTCCGAAAGTGCGAACGTCTGCAGATAGCTGGCAGGCAGAAGAGGCTAGCCTGGAAAGCTGTTGCTCAGCCTCATCTGCCCATGGCACTGTCCGCATAGAGACACAGAGAATGGGGCTGCTTGCTTATCTTGCCATTTGAAACTTCAAACGCATGCTGGGAATGATGGTGTCCCTGCCAGGCTCCTTTCGCAGCCCTGCTCCGAAAGTGCGAACGTCTGCAGATAGCTGGCAGGCAGAAGGGGCTAGCCTGGAAAGCTGTTGCTCAGCCTCATCTGCCCATGGCAGTGCTCGCACAGAGGCACAGAGAATGGGGCTGCTTGCTTGTCTTGCCACCTCAAACTTCAAAAGTAGCCTGGGAAAGTTGGTGTCCCAGCCAGGCTTCTTTCGCAGCCCTGCTCCGAAAGTGCGAACGTCTGCAGATAGCTGGCAGGCAGAAGTGGCTAGCCTGGAAAGCTGTTGCTCAGCCTCATCTGCCCATGGCAGTGCTCGCATAGAGGCACAGAGAATGGGGCTGCTTGCTTATCTTGCCACTTGAAACTTCAAACACATGCTGTGAATGGTGGTGTCCCTGCCAGGCTCCTATCACAGCCCTGCTCCGAAAGTGCGAACGTCTGCAGATAGCTGGCAGGCAGAAGGGGTTAGCCTGGAAAGCTGTTGCTCAGCCTCATCTGCCCATGGCAGTGCTCGCACAGAGGCACAGAGAATGGGGCTGCTTGCTTGTCTTGCCACCTCAAACTTCAAACGTAGCCTGGGAAAGTTGGTGTCCCAGCCAGGCTCCTGTCGCAGCCCTGCTCCTGAAAATGCGAACGTCTGCAGATAGCTGGCAGGCAGAAGGGGCTAGCCTGGAAAGCTGTTGCTCAGCCTCATCTGCCCATGGCACTGTTCGCATAGAGGCACAGAGAATGGGGCTGCTTGCTTATCTTGCCACTTGACACTTCAAACGCATGCTGGGAATGGTGGTGTCCCTGCCAGGCTCCTATCACAACCCTGCTCCGAAAGTGCGAACGTCTGCAGATAGCTGGCAGCCAGAAGGGGCTAGCCTGGAAAGCTGTTGCTTAGCCTCATCTGCCCATGGCACTGTTCGCATGGAGGCACAGAGAATGGGGCTGATTGCTTATCTTGCCACTTGAAACTTCAAAGGCATGCTGGGAATGGTGGTGTCCCTGCTAGGCTCCTATCACAGCCCTGCTCCGAAAGTGCGAACGTCTGCAGATAGCTGGCAGGCAGAAGGGGCCAGCCTGGAAAGCTGTTGCTCAGCCTCATCTGCCCATGGCACTGTTCGCACAGAGGCACAGAGAATGGGGCTGCTTGCTTGTCTTGCCACCTCAAACTTCAAACGTAGCCTGGGAAAGCTGGTGTCCCTGCCAGGCTCCTTTCGCAGCCCTACTCCGAAAGTGCGAACGTCTGCAGATAGCTGGCAGCCAGAAGGGGCTAGCCTGGAAAGCTGTTGCTCAGCCTCATCTGCCCATGGCAGCGCTCGCACAGAGGCACAGAGAATGGGGCTGCTTGCTTATCTTGCCACTTGACACTTCAAACGCATGCAGGGAATGGTGGTGTCCCTGCCAGGCTCCTATCACAACCCTGCTCCGAAAGTGCGAACGTCTGCAGATAGCTGGCAGGCAGAAGGGGCTAGCGTGGAAAGCTGTTGCTCAGCCTCATCTGCCCATGGCAGTGCTCGCACAGAGGCACAGAGAATGGGGCTGCTTGCTTGTCTTGCCACCTCAAACTTCAAACGTAGCCTGGGAAAGTTGGTGTCCCAGCCAGGCTCCTTTCGCAGCCCTGCTCCGAAAGTGCGAACGTCTGCAGATAGCTGGCAGGCAGAAGGGGCTAGCCTGGAAAGCTGTTGCTCAGCCTCATCTGCCCATGGCAGCGCTCGCACAGAGGCACAGAGAATGGGGCTGCTTGCTTATCTTGCCACTTGACACTTCAAACGCATGCTGGGAATGATGGTGTCCCTGCCAGGCTCCTATCACAGCCCTGCTGCGAAAGTGCGAACGTCTGCAGATAGCTGGCAGCCAGAAGGGGCTAGCCTGGAAAGCTGTTGCTCAGCCTCATCTGCCCATGGCAGTGCTCGCACAGAGGCACAGAGAATGGGGCTGCTTGCTTGTCTTGCCACCTCAAACTTCAAACGTAGCCTGGGAAAGTTGGTGTCCCAGCCAGGCTCCTTTCGCAGCCCTGCTCCTGAAAATGCGAACGTCTGCAGATAGCTGGCAGCCAGAAGGGGCTAGCCTGCAAAGCTGTTGCTTAGCCTCATCTGCCCATGGCACTGTTCGCATAGAGGCACAGAGAATGGGGCTGCTTGCTTATCTTGCCACTTGAAACTTCAAACGCATGCTGGGAATGGTGGTGTCCCTGCCAGGCTCCTATCACAGCCCTGCTCCGAAAGTGCGAACGTCTGCAGATAGCTGGCAGGCAGAAGAGGCTAGCGTGGAAAGCTGTTGCTCAGCCTCATCTGCCCATGGCACTGCTCGCACAGAGGCACAGAGAATGGGGCTGCTTGCTTATCTTGCCACTTGAAACTTCAAACGCATGCTGGGAATGATGGTGTCCCTGCCAGGCTCCTTTCGCAGCCCTGCTCCGAAAGTGCGAACGTCTGCAGATATCTGGCAGGCAGAAGGGGCTAGCCTGGAAAGCTGTTGCTCAGCCTCATCTGCCCATGGCACTGTTCGCATAGAGGCACAGAGAACGGGGCTGCTTGCTTATCTTGCCACTTGAAACTTCAAACACATGCTGGGAATGGTGGTGTCCCTGCCAGGCTCCTATCACAGCCCTGCTCCGAAATTGCGAACGTCTGCAGATAGCTGGCAGGCAGAAGGGGCTAGCCTGGAAAGCTGTTGCTCAGCCTCATCTGCCCATGGCAGTGCTCGCACAGAGGCACAGAGAATGGGGCTGATTGCTTATCTTGCCACCTGAAACTTCAAACACATGCTGAGAATGGTGGTGTCCCTGCCCGGCTCCTAACACAGCCCTGCTCCGAAAGTGCGAACGTCTGCAGATAGCTGGCAGGCAGAAGGGGCTAGCCTGGAAAGCTGTTGCTCAGCCTCATCTGCCCATGGCACTGCTCGCACAGAGGCACAGAGAATGGGGCTGCTTGCTTATCTTGCCACTTGAAACTTCAAACGCATGCTGGGAATGGTGGTGTCCCTGCCAGGCTCCTATCACAGCCCTGCTCCGAAAGTGCGAACGTCTGCAGATAGCTGGCAGCCAGAAGGGGCTAGCCTGGAAAGCTGTTGCTTAGCCTCATCTGCCCATGGCACTGTTCGCATAGAGGCACAGAGAATGGGGCTGCTTGCTTATCTTGCCACTTGAAACTTCAAAGGCATGCTGGGAATGGTGGTGTCCCTGCCAGGCTCCTATCACAGCCCTGCTCCGAAAGTGCGAACGTCTGCAGATAGCTGGCAGCCAGAAGGGGCTAGCGTGGAAAGCTGTTGCTCAGCCTCATCTGCCCATGGCAGTGCTCGCACAGAGGCACAGAGAATGGGGCTGCTTGCTTATCTTGCCACTTGAAACTTCAAACGCATGCCGGGAATGGTGGTGTCCCTGCCAGGCTCCTATCACAGCCCTGCTCCGAAAGTGCGAACGTCTGCAGATAGCTGGCAGGCAGAAGGGGCTAGCCTGGAAAGCTGTTGCTCAGCCTCATCTGCCCATGGCACTGCTCGCACAGAGGCACAGAGAATGGGGCTGCTTGCTTATCTTGCCACTTGAAACTTCAAACGCATGCTGGGAATGGTGGTGTCCCTGCCAGGCTCCTATCACAGCCCTGCTCCGAAAGTGCGAACGTCTGCAGATAGCTGGCAGGCAGAAGGGGCTAGCCTGGAAAGCTGTTGCTCAGCCTCATCTGCCCATGGCAGTGCTCGCACAGAGGCACAGCGAATGGGGCTGCTTGCTTATCTTGCCACTTGAAACTTCAAACGCATGCTGGGAATGGTGGTGTCCCTGCCAGGCTCCTATCACAGCCCTGCTCCGAAAGTGCGAACGTCTGCAGATAGCTGGCAGCCAGAAGGGGCTAGCCTGGAAAGCTGTTGCTCAGCCTCATCTGCCCATGGCAGTGCTCGCACAGAGGCACAGAGAATGGGACTCCTTGCTTGTCTTGCCACCTCAAACTTCAAACGTAGCCTGGGAAAGTTGGTGTCCCAGCCAGGCTCCTTTCGCAGCCCTGCTCCGAAAGTGCGAACGTCTGCAGATAGCTGGCAGGCAGAAGAGGCTAGCCTGGAAAGCTGTTGCTCAGCCTCATCTGCCCATGGCACTGTCCGCATAGAGACACAGAGAATGGGGCTGCTTGCTTATCTTGCCATTTGAAACTTCAAACGCATGCTGGGAATGATGGTGTCCCTGCCAGGCTCCTTTCGCAGCCCTGCTCCGAAAGTGCGAACGTCTGCAGATAGCTGGCAGGCAGAAGGGGCTAGCCTGGAAAGCTGTTGCTCAGCCTCATCTGCCCATGGCAGTGCTCGCACAGAGGCACAGAGAATGGGGCTGCTTGCTTGTCTTGCCACCTCAAACTTCAAAAGTAGCCTGGGAAAGTTGGTGTCCCAGCCAGGCTTCTTTCGCAGCCCTGCTCCGAAAGTGCGAACGTCTGCAGATAGCTGGCAGGCAGAAGTGGCTAGCCTGGAAAGCTGTTGCTCAGCCTCATCTGCCCATGGCAGTGCTCGCATAGAGGCACAGAGAATGGGGCTGCTTGCTTATCTTGCCACTTGAAACTTCAAACACATGCTGTGAATGGTGGTGTCCCTGCCAGGCTCCTATCACAGCCCTGCTCCGAAAGTGCGAACGTCTGCAGATAGCTGGCAGGCAGAAGGGGCTAGCCTGGAAAGCTGTTGCTCAGCCTCATCTGCCCATGGCAGTGCTCGCACAGAGGCACAGAGAATGGGGCTGCTTGCTTGTCTTGCCACCTCAAACTTCAAACGTAGCCTGGGAAAGTTGGTGTCCCAGCCAGGCTCCTGTCGCAGCCCTGCTCCTGAAAATGCGAACGTCTGCAGATAGCTGGCAGGCAGAAGGGGCTAGCCTGCAAAGCTGTTGCTCAGCCTCATCTGCCCATGGCACTGTTCGCATAGAGGCACAGAGAATGGGGCTGCTTGCTTATCTTGCCACTTGACACTTCAAACGCATGCTGGGAATGGTGGTGTCCCTGCCAGGCTCCTATCACAACCCTGCTCCGAAAGTGCGAACGTCTGCAGATAGCTGGCAGGCAGAATGGGCTAGCCTGGAAAGCTGTTGCTCAGCCTCATCTGCCCATGGCAGTGCTCGCACAGAGGCACAGAGAATGGGGCTGCTTGCTTATCTTGCCACTTGAAACTTCAAAGGCATGCTGGGAATGGTGGTGTCCCTGCCAGGCTCCTATCACAGCCCTGCTCCGAAAGTGCGAACGTCTGCAGATAGCTGGCAGCCAGAAGGGACCAGCCTGGAAAGCTGTTGCTCAGCCTCATCTGCCCATGGGACTGTTCGCACAGAGGCACAGAGAATGGGGCTGCTTGCTTGTCTTGCCACCTCAAACTTCAAACGTAGCCTGGGAAAGTTGGTGTCCCAGCCAGGCTCCTTTCGCAGCCCTGCTCCGAAAGTGCGAACGTCTGCAGATAGCTGGCAGCCAGAAGGGGCTAGCCTGGAAAGCTGTTGCTCAGCCTCATCTGCCCATGGCAGCGCTCGCACAGAGGCACAGAGAATGGGGCTGCTTGCTTATCTTGCCACTTGACACTTCAAACGCATGCTGGGAATGGTGGTGTCCCTGCCAGGCTCCTATCACAACCCTGCTCCGGAAGTGCGAACGTCTGCAGATAGCTGGCAGGCAGAAGAGGCTAGCCTGGAAAGCTGTTGCTCAGCCTCATCTGCCCATGGCAGTGCTCGCACAGAGGCACAGAGAATGGGGCTGCTTGCTTGTCTTGCCACCTCAAACTTCAAACGTAGCCTGGGAAAGTTGGTGTCCCAGCCAGGCTCCTTTCGCAGCCCTGCTCCTGAAAATGCGAACGTCTGCAGATAGCTGGCAGGCAGAAGGGGCTAGCCTGCAAAGGTGTAGCTCAGCCTCATCTGCCCATGGCACTGTTCGCATAGAGGCACAGAGAATGGGGCTGCTTGCTTATCTTGCCACTTGACACTTCAAACGCATGCTGGGAATGGTGGTGTCCCAGCCAGGCTCCTATCACAACCCTGCTCCGAAAGTGCGAACGTCTGCAGATAGCTGGCAGGCAGAATGGGCTAGCCTGGAAAGCTGTTGCTCAGCCTCATCTGCCCATGGCAGTGCTCGCACAGAGGCACAGAGAATGGGGCTGCTTGCTTGTCTTGCCACCTCAAACTTCAAACGTAGCCTGGGAAAGTTGGTGTCCCAGCCAGGCTCCTTTCGCAGCCCTGCTCCGAAAGTGCGAACGTCTGCAGATAGCTGGCAGGCAGAAGGGGCTAGCCTGGAAAGCTGTTGCTCAGCCTCATCTGCTCATGGCAGTGCTCGCACAGAGGCACAGAGAATGGCGCTGCTTGCTTGTCTTGCCACCTCAAACTTCAAACGTAGCCTGGGAAAGTTGGTGTCCCAGCCAGGCTCCTTTCGCAGCCCTGCTCCGAAAGTGCGAACGTCTGCAGATAGCTGGCAGCCAGAAGGGGCTAGCCTGGAAAGCTGTTGCTCAGCCTCATCTGCCCATGGCAGCGCTCGCACAGAGGCACAGAGAATGGGGCTGCTTGCTTATCTTGCCACTTGAAACTTCAAAGGCATGCTGGGAATGGTGGTGTCCCTGCCAGGCTCCTATCACAGACCTGCTCCGAAAGTGCGAACGTCTGCAGATAGCTGGCAGCCAGAAGGGACCAGCCTGGAAAGCTGTTGCTCAGCCTCATCTGCCCATGGGACTGTTCGCACAGAGACACAGAGAATGGGGCTGCTTGCTTGTCTTGCCACCTCAAACTTCAAACGTAGCCTGGGAAAGTTGGTGTCCCAGCCAGGCTCCTTTCGCAGCCCTGCTCCGAAAGTGCGAACGTCTGCAGATAGCTGGCAGCCAGAAGGGGCTAGCCTGGAAAGCTGTTGCTCAGCCTCATCTGCCCATGGCAGCGCTCGCACAGAGGCACAGAGAATGGGGCTGCTTGCTTATCTTGCCACTTGACACTTCAAACGCATGCTGGGAATGGTGGTGTCCCTGCCAGGCTCCTATCACAACCCTGCTCCGGAAGTGCGAACGTCTGCAGATAGCTGGCAGGCAGAAGAGGCTAGCCTGGAAAGCTGTTGCTCAGCCTCATCTGCCCATGGCAGTGCTCGCACAGAGGCACAGAGAATGGGGCTGCTTGCTTGTCTTGCCACCTCAAACTTCAAACGTAGCCTGGGAAAGTTCGTGTCCCAGCCAGGCTCCTTTCGCAGCCCTGCTCCTGAAAATGCGAACGTCTGCAGATAGCTGGCAGGCAGAAGGGGCTAGCCTGCAAAGCTGTAGCTCAGCCTCATCTGCCCATGGCACTGTTCGCATAGAGGCACAGAGAATGGGGCTGCTTGCTTATCTTGCCACTTGACACTTCAAACGCATTCTGGGAATGGTGGTGTCCCTGCCAGGCTCCTATCACAACCCTGCTCCGAAAGTGCGAACGTCTGCAGATAGCTGGCAGGCAGAAGGGGCTAGCCTGGAAAGCTGTTGCTCAGCCTCATCTGCCCATGGCAGTGCTCGCACAGAGGCACAGAGAATGGGGCTGCTTGCTTGTCTTGCCACCTCAAACTTCAAACGTAGCCTGGGAAAGTTGGTGTCCCAGCCAGGCTCCTTTCGCAGCCCTGCTCCGAAAGTGCGAACGTCTGCAGATAGCTGGCAGGCAGAAGGGGCTAGCCTGGAAAGCTGTTGCTCAGCCTCATCTGCTCATGGCAGTGCTCGCACAGAGGCACAGAGAATGGCGCTGCTTGCTTGTCTTGCCACCTCAAACTTCAAACGTAGCCTGGGAAAGTTGGTGTCCCAGCCAGGCTCCTTTCGCAGCCCTGCTCCGAAAGTGCGAACGTCTGCAGATAGCTGGCAGCCAGAAGGGGCTAGCCTGGAAAGCTGTTGCTCAGCCTCATCTGCCCATGGCACTGTTCGCATAGAGGCACAGAGAATGGGGCTGATTGCTTATCTTGCCACTTGAAACTTCAAAGGCATGCTGGGAATGGTGGTGTCCCTGCCAGGCTCCTATCACAGCCCTGCTCCGAAAGTGCGAACGTCTGCAGATAGCTGGCAGGCAGAAGGGGCCAGCCTGGAAAGCTGTTGCTCAGCCTCATCTGCCCATGGCACTGTTCGCACAGAGGCACAGAGAATGGGGCTGCTTGCTTGTCTTGCCACCTCAAACTTCAAACGTAGCCTGGGAAAGCTGGTGTCCCTGCCAGGCTCCTTTCGCAGCCCTACTCCGAAAGTACGAACGTCTGCAGATAGCTGGCAGCCAGAAGGGGCTAGCCTGGAAAGCTGTTGCTCAGCCTCATCTGCCCATGGCAGCGCTCGCACAGAGGCACAGAGAATGGGGCTGCTTGCTTATCTTGCCACTTGACACTTCAAACGCATGCAGGGAATGGTGGTGTCCCTGCCAGGCTCCTTTCGCAACCCTGCTCCGAAAGTGCGAACGTCTGCAGATAGCTGGCAGCCAGAAGGGGCTAGCCTGGAAAGCTGTTGCTCAGCCTCATCTGCCCATGGCAGCGCTCGCACAGAGGCACAGAGAATGGGGCTGCTTGCTTATCTTGCCACTTGACACTTCAAACGCATGCAGGGAATGGTGGTGTCCCTGCCAGGCTCCTATCACAACCCTGCTCCGAAAGTGCGAACGTCTGCAGATAGCTGGCAGGCAGAAGGGGCTAGCCTGGAAAGCTGTTGCTCAGCCTCATCTGCCCATGGCAGTGCTCGCACAGAGGCACAGAGAATGGGGCTGCTTGCTTGTCTTGCCACCTCAAACTTCAAACGTAGCCTGGGAAAGTTGGTGTCCCAGCCAGGCTCCTTTCGCAGCCCTGCTCCTGAAAATGCGAACGTCTGCAGATAGCTGGCAGGCAGAAGGGGCTAGCCTGCAAAGCTGTTGCTCAGCCTCATCTGCCCATGGCACTGTTCGCATAGAGGCACAGAGAATGGGGCTGCTTGCTTGTCTTGCCACTTGAAACTTCAAACGCGTGCTGGGAAAGTTGGTGTCCCAGCCAGGCTCCTTTCGCAGCCCTGCTCCGAAATTGCGAACGTCTGCAGATAGCTGGCAGGCAGAAGGGGCTAGCCTGGAAAGCTGTTGCTCAGCCTCATCTGCCCATGGCACTGTTCGCATAGAGGCACAGAGAATGGGGCTGCTTGCTTATCTTGCCACTTGAAACTTCAAACGCATGCTGGGAATGGTGGTGTCCCTGCCAGGCTCCTATCACAGCCCTGCTCCGAAAGTGCGAACGTCTGCAGATAGCTGGCAGGCAGAAGGGGCTAAGCTGGAAAGCTGTTGCTCAGCCTCATCTGCCCATGGCAGTGCTCGCACAGAGGCACAGAGAATGGGACTCCTTGCTTGTCTTGCCACCTCAAACTTCAAACGTAGCCTGGGAAAGTTGGTGTCCCAGCCAGGCTCCTTTCGCAGCCCTGCTCCGAAAGTGCGAACGTCTGCAGATAGCTGGCAGCCAGAAGGGGCTAGCCTGGAAAGCTGTTGCTTAGCCTCATCTGCCCATGGCACTGTTTGCATAGAGGCACAGAGAATGGGGCTGCTTGCTTATCTTGCCACTTGAAACTTCAAACGCATGCTGGGAATGGTGGTGTCCCTGCCAGGCTCCTATCACAGCCCTGCTCCGAAAGTGCGAACGTCTGCAGATAGCTGGCAGGCAGAAGAGGCTAGCGTGGAAAGCTGTTGCTCAGCCTCATCTGCCCATGGCACTGCTCGCACAGAGGCACAGAGAATGGGGCTGCTTGCTTGTCTTGCCACTTGAAACTTCAAACGCATGCTGGGAATGGTGGTGTCCCTGCCAGGCTCCTATCACAGCCCTGCTCCGAAAGTGCGAACGTCTGCAGATAGCTGGCAGGCAGAAGGGGCTAGCCTGGAAAGCTGTTGCTCAGCCTCATTTGCCCATGGCAGTGCTCGCACAGAGGCACAGAGACTGGGGCTGCTTGCTTATCTTGCCACTTGAAACTTCAAACGCATGCTGGGAATGGTGGTTTCCCTGCCAGGCTCCTATCACCGCCCTGCTCCGAAAGTGCGAACGTCTGCAGATAGCTGGCAGGCAGAAGGGGCTAGCCTGGAAAGCTGTTGCTCAGCCTCATCTGCCCATGGCACTGTTTGCATAGAGGCACAGAGAATGGGGCTGCTTGCTTATCTTGCCACTTGAAACTTCAAACGCATGCTGGGAATGGTGGTGTCCCTGCCAGGCTCCTATCACAGCCCTGCTCCGAAAGTGCGAACGTCTGCAGATAGCTGGCAGGCAGAAGAGGCTAGCGTGGAAAGCTGTTGCTCAGCCTCATCTGCCCATGGCACTGCTCGCACAGAGGCACAGAGAATGGGGCTGCTTGCTTGTCTTGCCACTTGAAACTTCAAACGCATGCTGGGAATGGTGGTGTCCCTGCCAGGCTCCTATCACAGCCCTGCTCCGAAAGTGCGAACGTCTGCAGATAGCTGGCAGGCAGAAGGGGCTAGCCTGGAAAGCTGTTGCTCAGCCTCATCTGCCCATGGCAGTGCTCGCACAGAGGCACAGAGAATGGGGCTGCTTGCTTGTCTTGCCACCTCAAACTTCAAACGTAGCCTGGGAAAGTTGGTGTCCCAGCCAGGCTCCTTTCGCAGCCCTGCTCCGAAAGTGCGAACGTCTGCAGATAGCTGGCAGGCAGAAGGGGCTATCCTGGAAAGCTGTTGCTCAGCCTCATCTGCCCATGGCAGCGCTCGCACAGAGGCACAGAGAATGGGGCTGCTTGCTTATCTTGCCTCTTGACACTTCAAACGCATGCTGGGAATGATGGTGTCCCTGCCAGGCTCCTATCACAGCCCTGCTCAGAAAGTGCGAACGTCTGCAGATAGCTGGCAGCCAGAAGGGGCTAGCCTGGAAAGCTGTTGCTCAGCCTCATCTGCCCATGGCAGTGCTCGCACAGAGGCACAGAGAATGGGGCTGCTTGCTTGTCTTGCTACCTCAAACTTCAAACGTAGCCTGGGAAAGTTGGTGTCCCAGCCAGGCTCCTTTCGCAGCCCTGCTCCTGAAAATGCGAACGTCTGCAGATAGCTGGCAGCCAGAAGGGGCTAGCCTGCAAAGCTGTTGCTCAGCCTCATCTGCCCATGGCACTGTTCGCATAGAGGCACAGAGAATGGGGCTGCTTGCTTGTCTTGCCACTTGAAACTTCAAACGCGTGCTGGGAAAGTTGGTGTCCCTGCCAGGCTCCTTTCGCAGCCCTGCTCCGAAATTGCGAACGTCTGCAGATAGCTGGCAGGCAGAAGGGGCTAGCCTGGAAAGCTGTTGCTCAGCCTCATCTGCCCATGGCACTGTTCGCATAGAGGCACAGAGAATGGGGCTGCTTGCTTATCTTGCCACTTGAAACTTCAAACGCATGCTGGGAATGGTGGTGTCCCTGCCAGGCTCCTATCACAGCCCTGCTCCGAAAGTGCGAACGTCTGCAGATAGCTGGCAGGCAGAAGGGGCTAAGCTGGAAAGCTGTTGCTCAGCCTCATCTGCCCATGGCAGTGCTCGCACAGAGGCACAGAGAATGGGACTCCTTGCTTGTCTTGCCACCTCAAACTTCAAACATAGCCTGGGAAAGTTGGTGTCCCAGCCAGGCTCCTTTCGCAGCCCTGCTCCGAAAGTGCGAACGTCTGCAGATAGCTGGCAGCCAGAAGGGGCTAGCCTGGAAAGCTGTTGCTTAGCCTCATCTGCCCATGGCACTGTTTGCATAGAGGCACAGAGAATGGGGCTGCTTGCTTATCTTGCCACTTGACACTTCAAACGCATGCTGGGAATGGTGGTGTCCCTGCCAGGCTCCTTTCGCAGCCCTGCTCTGAAAGTGCGAACGTCTGCAGATAGCTGGCAGGCAGAAGAGGCTAGCCTGGAAAGCTGTTTCTCAGCCTCATCTGCCCATGGCACTGTTCGCATAGAGGCACAGAGAATGGGGCTGATTGCTTATCTTGCCACTTGAAACTTCAAACACATGCTGGGAGTGGTGGTGTCCCTGCCCGGCTCCTATCACAGCCCTGCTCCGAAAGTGCGAATGTCTGCAGATAGCTGGCAGCCAGAAAGGGCTAGCCTGGAAAGCTGTTGCTCAGCCTCATCTGCCCATGGCAGTGCTCGCACAGAGGCACAGAGAATGGGGCTGCTTGCTTGTCTTGCCACCTCAAACTTCAAACGTAGCCTGGGAAAGTTGGTGTCCCAGCCAGGCTCCTTTCGCAGCCCTGCTCCGAAAGTGCGAACGTCTGCAGATAGCTGGCAGCCAGAAGGGGTTAGCCTGGAAAGCTGTTGCTTAGCCTCATCTGCCCATGGCACTGTTCGCATAGAGGCACAGAGAATGGGGCTGCTTGCTTGTCTTGCCACTTGAAACTTCAAACGCATGCTGGGAATGGTGGTGTCCCTGCCAGGCTCCTATCACAGCCCTGCTCCGAAAGTGCGAACGTCTGCAGATAGCTGGCAGGCAGAAGAGGCTAGCGTGGAAAGCTGTTGCTCAGCCTCATCTGCCCATGGCACTGCTCGCACAGAGGCACAGAGAATGGGGCTGCTTGCTTATCTTGCCACTTGAAACTTCAAACGCATGCTGGGAATGATGGTGTCCCTGCCAGGCTCCTTTCGCAGCCCTGCTCCGAAAGTGCGAACGTCTGCAGATAGCTGGCAGGCAGAAGGGGCTAGCCTGGAAAGCTGTTGCTCAGCCTCATCTGCCCATGGCACTGTTCGCATAGAGGCACAGAGAACGGGGCTGCTTACTTATCTTGCCACTTGAAACTTCAAACACATGCTGGGAATGGTGGTGTCCCTGCCAGGCTCCTATCACAGCCCTGCTCCGAAATTGCGAACGTCTGCAGATAGCTGGCAGCCAGAAGGGGCTAGCCTGGAAAGCTGTTGCTCAGCCTCATCTGCCCATGGCAGTGCTCGCACAGAGGCACAGAGAATGGGACTGATTGCTTATCTTGCCACCTGAAACTTCAAACACATGCTGAGAATGGTGGTGTCCCTGCTAGGCTCCTATCACAGCCCTGCTCCGAAAGTGCGAATGTCTGGAGATAGCTGGCAGCCAGAAGGGGCTAGCCTGGAAAGCTGTTGCTCAGCCTCATCTGCCCATGGCAGTGCTCGCACAGAGGCACAGAGAATGGGGCTGCTTGCTTGTCTTGCCACCTCAAACTTCAAACGTAGCCTGGGAAAGTTGGTGTCCCAGCCAGGCTCCTTTCGCAACCCTGCTCCGAAAGTGCGAACGTCTGCAGATAGCTGGCAGCCAGAAGGGGTTAGCCTGGAAAGCTGTTGCTTAGCCTCATCTGCCCATGGCACTGTTCGCATAGAGGCACAGAGAATGGGGCTGCTTGCTTATCTTGCCACTTGAAACTTCAAACGCATGCTGGGAATGGTGGTGTCCCTGCCAGGCTCCTATCACAGCCCTGCTCCGAAAGTGCGAACGTCTGGAGATAGCTGGCAGGCAGAAGAGGCTAGCGTGGAAAGCTGTTGCTCAGCCTCATCTGCCCATGGCACTGCTCGCACAGAGGCACAGAGAATGGGGCTGCTTGCTTATCTTGCCACTTGAAACTTCAAACGCATGCTGGGAATGATGGTGTCCCTGCCAGGCTCCTTTCGCAGCCCTGCTCCGAAAGTGCGAACGTCTGCAGATAGCTGGCAGGCAGAAGGGGCTAGCCTGGAAAGCTGTTGCTCAGCCTCATCTGCCCATGGCACTGTTCGCATAGAGGCACAGAGAACGGGGCTGCTTGCTTATCTTGCCACTTGAAACTTCAAACACATGCTGGGAATGGTGGTGTCCCTGCCAGGCTCCTATCACAGCCCTGCTCCGAAATTGCGAACGTCTGCAGATAGCTGGCAGGCAGAAGGGGCTAGCCTGGAAAGCTGTTGCTCAGCCTCATCTGCCCATGGCAGTGCTCGCACAGAGGCACAGAGAATGGGGCTGATTGCTTATCTTGCCACCTGAAACTTCAAACACATGCTGAGAATGGTGGTGTCCCTGCCCGGCTCCTAACACAGCCCTGCTCCGAAAGTGCGAACGTCTGCAGATAGCTGGCAGGCAGAAGGGGCTAGCCTGGAAAGCTGTTGCTCAGCCTCATCTGCCCATGGCACTGCTCGCACAGAGGCACAGAGAATGGGGCTGCTTGCTTATCTTGCCACTTGAAACTTCAAACGCATGCTGGGAATGGTGGTGTCCCTGCCAGGCTCCTATCACAGCCCTGCTCCGAAAGTGCGAACGTCTGCAGATAGCTGGCAGCCAGAAGGGGCTAGCCTGGAAAGCTGTTGCTTAGCCTCATCTGCCCATGGCACTGTTCGCATAGAGGCACAGAGAATGGGGCTGCTTGCTTATCTTGCCACTTGAAACTTCAAACGCATGCTGGGAATGGTGGTGTCCCTGCCAGGCTCCTATCACAGCCCTGCTCCGAAAGTGCGAACGTCTGCAGATAGCTGGCAGCCAGAAGGGGCTAGCGTGGAAAGCTGTTGCTCAGCCTCATCTGCCCATGGCAGTGCTCGCACAGAGGCACAGAGAATGGGGCTGCTTGCTTATCTTGCCACTTGAAACTTCAAACGCATGCTGGGAATGGTGGTGTCCCTGCCAGGCTCCTATCACAGCCCTGCTCCGAAAGTGCGAACGTCTGCAGATAGCTGGCAGGCAGAAGGGGCTAGCCTGGAAAGCTGTTGCTCAGCCTCATCTGCCCATGGCACTGCTCGCACAGAGGCACAGAGAATGGGGCTGCTTGCTTATCTTGCCACTTGAAACTTCAAACGCATGCTGGGAATGGTGGTGTCCCTGCCAGGCTCCTATCACAGCCCTGCTCCGAAAGTGCGAACGTCTGCAGATAGCTGGCAGCCAGAAGGGGCTAGCCTGGAAAGCTGTTGCTTAGCCTCATCTGCCCATGGCACTGTTCGCATAGAGGCACAGAGAATGGGGCTGCTTGCTTATCTTGCCACTTGAAACTTCAAACGCATGCTGGGAATGGTGGTGTCCCTGCCAGGCTCCTATCACAGCCCTGCTCCGAAAGTGCGAACGTCTGCAGATAGCTGGCAGCCAGAAGGGGCTAGCGTGGAAAGCTGTTGCTCAGCCTCATCTGCCCATGGCAGTGCTCGCACAGAGGCACAGAGAATGGGGCTGCTTGCTTATCTTGCCACTTGAAACTTCAAACGCATGCTGGGAATGGTGGTGTCCCTGCCAGGCTCCTATCACAGCCCTGCTCCGAAAGTGCGAACGTCTGCAGATAGCTGGCAGGCAGAAGGGGCTAGCCTGGAAAGCTGTTGCTCAGCCTCATCTGCCCATGGCAGCGCTCGCACAGAGGCACAGAGAATGGGGCTGCTTGCTTATCTTGCCACTTGAAACTTCAAACGCATGCTGGGAATGGTGGTGTCCCTGCCAGGCTCCTATCACAGCCCTGCTCCGAAAGTGCGAACGTCTGCAGATAGCTGGCAGCCAGAAGGGGCTAGCCTGGAAAGCTGTTGCTCAGCCTCATCTGTCCATGGCACTGCTCGCACAGAGGCACAGAGAATGGGGCTGCTTGCTTGTCTTGCCACCTCAAACTTCAAACGTAGCCTGGGAAAGTTGGTGTCCCAGCCAGGCTCCTTTCGCAGCCCTGCTCCGAAAGTGCGAACGTCTGCAGATAGCTGGCAGCCAGAAGGGGCTAGCCTGGAAAGCTGTTGCTCAGCCTCATCTGCCCATGGCAGTGCTCGCACAGAGGCACAGAGACTGGGGCTGCTTGCTTATCTTGCCACTTGAAACTTCAAACGCATGCTGGGAATGGTGGTGTCCCTGCCAGGCTCCTATCACAGCCCTGCTCCGAAAGTGCGAACGTCTGCAGATAGCTGGCAGGCAGAAGGGGCTAGCCTGGAAAGCTGTTGCTCAGCCTCATCTGCCCATGGCAGTGCTCGCACAGAGGCACAGAGAATGGGGCTGCTTGCTTGTCTTGCCACCTCAAACTTCAAACGTAGCCTGGGAAAGTTGGTGTCCCAGCCAGGCTCCTTTCGCAGCCCTGCTCCGAAAGTGCGAACGTCTGCAGATAGCTGGCAGGCAGAAGAGGCTAGCCTGGAAAGCTGTTGCTCAGCCTCATCTGCCCATGGCACTGTCCGCATAGAGACACAGAGAATGGGGCTGCTTGCTTATCTTGCCATTTGAAACTTCAAACGCATGCTGGGAATGATGGTGTCCCTGCCAGGCTCCTTTCGCAGCCCTGCTCCGAAAGTGCGAACGTCTGCAGATAGCTGGCAGGCAGAAGGGGCTAGCCTGGAAAGCTGTTGCTCAGCCTCATCTGCCCATGGCAGTGCTCGCACAGAGGCACAGAGAATGGGGCTGCTTGCTTGTCTTGCCACCTCAAACTTCAAACGTAGCCTGGGAAAGTTGGTGTCCCAGCCAGGCTCCTTTCGCAACCCTGCTCCGAAAGTGCGAACGTCTGCAGATAGCTGGCAGCCAGAAGGGGTTAGCCTGGAAAGCTGTTGCTTAGCCTCATCTGCCCATGGCACTGTTCGCATAGAGGCACAGAGAATGGGGCTGCTTGCTTATCTTGCCACTTGAAACTTCAAACGCATGCTGGGAATGGTGGTGTCCCTGCCAGGCTCCTATCACAGCCCTGCTCCGAAAGTGCGAACGTCTGCAGATAGCTGGCAGGCAGAAGAGGCTAGCGTGGAAAGCTGTTGCTCAGCCTCATCTGCCCATGGCACTGCTCGCACAGAGGCACAGAGAATGGGGCTGCTTGCTTATCTTGCCACTTGAAACTTCAAACGCATGCTGGGAATGATGGTGTCCCTGCCAGGCTCCTTTCGCAGCCCTGCTCCGAAAGTGCGAACGTCTGCAGATAGCTGGCAGGCAGAAGGGGCTAGCCTGGAAAGCTGTTGCTCAGCATCATCTGCCCATGGCACTGTTCGCATAGAGGCACAGAGAACGGGGCTGCTTGCTTATCTTGCCACTTGAAACTTCAAACACATGCTGGGAATGGTGGTGTCCCTGCCAGGCTCCTATCACAGCCCTGCTCCGAAATTGCGAACGTCTGCAGATAGCTGGCAGGCAGAAGGGGCTAGCCTGGAAAGCTGTTGCTCAGCCTCATCTGCCCATGGCAGTGCTCGCACAGAGGCACAGAGAATGGGGCTGATTGCTTATCTTGCCACCTGAAACTTCAAACACATGCTGAGAATGGTGGTGTCCCTGCCCGGCTCCTAACACAGCCCTGCTCCGAAAGTGCGAACGTCTGCAGATAGCTGGCAGCCAGAAGGGGCTAGCCTGGAAAGCTGTTGCTCAGCCTCATCTGCCCATGGCACTGCTCGCACAGAGGCACAGAGAATGGGGCTGCTTGCTTATCTTGCCACTTGAAACTTCAAACGCATGCTGGGAATGGTGGTGTCCCTGCCAGGCTCCTATCACAGCCCTGCTCCGAAAGTGCGAACGTCTGCAGATAGCTGGCAGCCAGAAGGGGCTAGCCTGGAAAGCTGTTGCTTAGCCTCATCTGCCCATGGCACTGTTCGCATAGAGGCACAGAGAATGGGGCTGCTTGCTTATCTTGCCACTTGAAACTTCAAAGGCATGCTGGGAATGGTGGTGTCCCTGCCAGGCTCCTATCACAGCCCTGCTCCGAAAGTGCGAACGTCTGCAGATAGCTGGCAGCCAGAAGGGGCTAGCGTGGAAAGCTGTTGCTCAGCCTCATCTGCCCATGGCAGTGCTCGCACAGAGGCACAGAGAATGGGGCTGCTTGCTTATCTTGCCACTTGAAACTTCAAACGCATGCTGGGAATGGTGGTGTCCCTGCCAGGCTCCTATCACAGCCCTGCTCCGAAAGTGCGAACGTCTGCAGATAGCTGGCAGGCAGAAGGGGCTAGCCTGGAAAGCTGTTGCTCAGCCTCATCTGCCCATGGCAGCGCTCGCACAGAGGCACAGAGAATGGGGCTGCTTGCTTATCTTGCCACTTGAAACTTCAAACGCATGCTGGGAATGGTGGTGTCCCTGCCAGGCTCCTATCACAGCCCTGCTCCGAAAGTGCGAACGTCTGCAGATAGCTGGCAGCCAGAAGGGGCTAGCCTGGAAAGCTGTTGCTCAGCCTCATCTGTCCATGGCACTGCTCGCACAGAGGCACAGAGAATGGGGCTGCTTGCTTGTCTTGCCACCTCAAACTTCAAACGTAGCCTGGGAAAGTTGGTGTCCCAGCCAGGCTCCTTTCGCAGCCCTGCTCCGAAAGTGCGAACGTCTGCAGATAGCTGGCAGCCAGAAGGGGCTAGCCTGGAAAGCTGTTGCTCAGCCTCATCTGCCCATGGCAGTGCTCGCACAGAGGCACAGAGACTGGGGCTGCTTGCTTATCTTGCCACTTGAAACTTCAAACGCATGCTGGGAATGGTGGTGTCCCTGCCAGGCTCCTATCACAGCCCTGCTCCGAAAGTGCGAACGTCTGCAGATAGCTGGCAGGCAGAAGGGGCTAGCCTGGAAAGCTGTTGCTCAGCCTCATCTGCCCATGGCAGTGCTCGCACAGAGGCACAGAGAATGGGGCTGCTTGCTTGTCTTGCCACCTCAAACTTCAAACGTAGCCTGGGAAAGTTGGTGTCCCAGCCAGGCTCCTTTCGCAGCCCTGCTCCGAAAGTGCGAACGTCTGCAGATAGCTGGCAGGCAGAAGAGGCTAGCCTGGAAAGCTGTTGCTCAGCCTCATCTGCCCATGGCACTGTCCGCATAGAGACACAGAGAATGGGGCTGCTTGCTTATCTTGCCATTTGAAACTTCAAACGCATGCTGGGAATGATGGTGTCCCTGCCAGGCTCCTTTCGCAGCCCTGCTCCGAAAGTGCGAAAGTCTGCAGATAGCTGGCAGGCAGAAGGGGCTAGCCTGGAAAGCTGTTGCTCAGCCTCATCTGCCCATGGCAGTGCTCGCACAGAGGCACAGAGAATGGGGCTGCTTGCTTGTCTTGCCACCTCAAACTTCAAAAGTAGCCTGGGAAAGTTGGTGTCCCAGCCAGGCTTCTTTCGCAGCCCTGCTCCGAAAGTGCGAACGTCTGCAGATAGCTGGCAGGCAGAAGTGGCTAGCCTGGAAAGCTGTTGCTCAGCCTCATCTGCCCATGGCAGTGCTCGCATAGAGGCACAGAGAATGGGGCTGCTTGCTTATCTTGCCACTTGAAACTTCAAACACATGCTGTGAATGGTGGTGTCCCTGCCAGGCTCCTATCACAGCCCTGCTCCGAAAGTGCGAACGTCTGCAGATAGCTGGCAGGCAGAAGGGGCTAGCCTGGAAAGCTGTTGCTCAGCCTCATCTGCCCATGGCAGTGCTCGCACAGAGGCACAGAGAATGGGGCTGCTTGCTTGTCTTGCCACCTCAAACTTCAAACGTAGCCTGGGAAAGTTGGTGTCCCAGCCAGGCTCCTTTCGCAGCCCTGCTCCTGAAAATGCGAACGTCTGCAGATAGCTGGCAGGCAGAAGGGGCTAGCCTGCAAAGCTGTAGCTCAGCCTCATCTGCCCATGGCACTGTTCGCATAGAGGCACAGAGAATGGGGCTGCTTGCTTATCTTGCCACTTGACACTTCAAACGCATGCTGGGAATGGTGGTGTCCCTGCCAGGCTCCTATCACAACCCTGCTCCGAAAGTGCGAACGTCTGCAGATAGCTGGCAGGCAGAATGGGCTAGCCTGGAAAGCTGTTGCTCAGCCTCATCTGCCCATGGCAGTGCTCGCACAGAGGCACAGAGAATGGGGCTGCTTGCTTATCTTGCCACTTGAAACTTCAAAGGCATGCTGGGAATGGTGGTGTCCCTGCCAGGCTCCTATCACAGCCCTGCTCCGAAAGTGCGAACGTCTGCAGATAGCTGGCAGCCAGAAGGGACCAGTCTGGAAAGCTGTTGCTCAGCCTCATCTGCCCATGGGACTGTTCGCACAGAGGCACAGAGAATGGGGCTGCTTGCTTGTCTTGCCACCTCAAACTTCAAACGTAGCCTGGGAAAGTTGGTGTCCCAGCCAGGCTCCTTTCGCAGCCCTGCTCCGAAAGTGCGAACGTCTGCAGATAGCTGGCAGCCAGAAGGGGCTAGCCTGGAAAGCTGTTGCTCAGCCTCATCTGCCCATGGCAGCGCTCGCACAGAGGCACAGAGAATGGGGCTGCTTGCTTATCTTGCCACTTGACACTTCAAACGCATGCTGGGAATGGTGGTGTCCCTGCCAGGCTCCTATCACAACCCTGCTCCGGAAGTGCGAACGTCTGCAGATAGCTGGCAGGCAGAAGAGGCTAGCCTGGAAAGCTGTTGCTCAGCCTCATCTGCCCATGGCAGTGCTCGCACAGAGGCACAGAGAATGGGGCTGCTTGCTTGTCTTGCCACCTCAAACTTCAAACGTAGCCTGGGAAAGTTGGTGTCCCAGCCAGGCTCCTTTCGCAGCCCTGCTCCTGAAAATGCGAACGTCTGCAGATAGCTGGCAGGCAGAAGGGGCTAGCCTGCAAAGCTGTAGCTCAGCCTCATCTGCCCATGGCACTGTTCGCATAGAGGCACAGAGAATGGGGCTGCTTGCTTATCTTGCCACTTGACACTTCAAACGCATGCTGGGAATGGTGGTGTCCCTGCCAGGCTCCTATCACAACCCTGCTCCGAAAGTGCGAACGTCTGCAGATAGCTGGCAGGCAGAATGGGCTAGCCTGGAAAGCTGTTGCTCAGCCTCATCTGCCCATGGCAGTGCTCGCACAGAGGCACAGAGAATGGGGCTGCTTGCTTGTCTTGCCACCTCAAACTTCAAACGTAGCCTGGGAAAGTTAGTGTCCCAGCCAGGCTCCTTTCGCAGCCCTGCTCCGAAAGTGCGAACGTCTGCAGATAGCTGGCAGGCAGAAGGGGCTAGCCTGGAAAGCTGTTGCTCAGCCTCATCTGCTCATGGCAGTGCTCGCACAGAGGCACAGAGAATGGGGCTGCTTGCTTGTCTTGCCACCTGAAACTTCAAACGTAGCCTGGGAAAGTTGGTGTCCCAGCCAGGCTCCTTTCGCAGCCCTGCTCCGAAAGTGCGAACGTCTGCAGATAGCTGGCAGCCAGAAGGGGCTAGCCTGGAAAGCTGTTGCTCAGCCTCATCTGCCCATGGCAGCGCTCGCACAGAGGCACAGAGAATGGGGCTGCTTGCTTATCTTGCCACTTGAAACTTCAAACGCATGCTGGGAATGGTGGTGTCCCTGCCAGGCTCCTATCACAGACCTGCTCCGAAAGTGCGAACGTCTGCAGATAGCTGGCAGCCAGAAGGGACCAGCCTGGAAAGCTGTTGCTCAGCCTCATCTGCCCATGGGACTGTTCGCACACAGACACAGAGAATGGGGCTGCTTGCTTGTCTTGCCACCTCAAACTTCAAACGTAGCCTGGGAAAGTTGGTGTCCCAGCCAGGCTCCTTTCGCAGCCCTGCTCCGAAAGTGCGAACGTCTGCAGATAGCTGGCAGCCAGAAGGGGCTAGCCTGGAAAGCTGTTGCTCAGCCTCATCTGCCCATGGCAGCGCTCGCACAGAGGCACAGAGAATGGGGCTGCTTGCTTGTCTTGCCACCTCAAACTTCAAACGTAGCCTGGGAAAGTTGGTGTCCCAGCCAGGCTCCTTTCGCAGCCCTGCTCCTGAAAATGCGAACGTCTGCAGATAGCTGGCAGGCAGAAGGGGCTAGCCTGCAAAGCTGTAGCTCAGCCTCATCTGCCCATGGCACTGTTAGCATAGAGGCACAGAGAATGGGGCTGCTTGCTTATCTTGCCACTTGACACTTCAAACGCATGCTGGGAATGGTGGTGTCCCTGCCAGGCTCCTATCACAACCCTGCTCCGAAAGTGCGAACGTCTGCAGATAGCTGGCAGGCAGAAGGGGCTAGCCTGGAAAGCTGTTGCTCAGCCTCATCTGCCCATGGCAGTGCTCGCACAGAGGCACAGAGAATGGGGCTGCTTGCTTGTCTTGCCACCTCAAACTTCAAACGTAGCCTGGGAATGGTGGTGTCCCTGCCAGGCTCCTATCACAGACCTGCTCCGAAAGTGCGAACGTCTGCAGATAGCTGGCAGGCAGAAGGGACCAGCCTGGAAAGCTGTTGCTCAGCCTCATCTGCCCATGGGACTGTTCGCACAGAGACACAGAGAATGGGGCTGCTTGCTTGTCTTGCCACCTCAAACTTCAAACGTAGCCTGGGAAAGTTGGTGTCCCAGCCAGGCTCCTTTCGCAGCCCTGCTCCGAAAGTGCGAACGTCTGCAGATAGCTGGCAGCCAGAAGGGGCTAGCCTGGAAAGCTGTTGCTCAGCCTCATCTGCCCATGGCAGCGCTCGCACAGAGGCACAGAGAATGGGGCTGCTTGCTTATCTTGCCACTTGACACTTCAAACGCATGCTGGGAATGGTGGTGTCCCTGCCAGGCTCCTATCACAACCCTGCTCCGGAAGTGCGAACGTCTGCAGATAGCTGGCAGGCAGAAGAGGCTAGCCTGGAAAGCTGTTGCTCAGCCTCATCTGCCCATGGCAGTGCTCGCACAGAGGCACAGAGAATGGGGCTGCTTGCTTGTCTTGCCACCTCAAACTTCAAACGTAGCCTGGGAAAGTTGGTGTCCCAGCCAGGCTCCTTTCGCAGCCCTGCTCCTGAAAATGCGAACGTCTGCAGATAGCTGGCAGGCAGAAGGGGCTAGCCTGCAAAGCTGTAGCTCAGCCTCATCTGCCCATGGCACTGTTCGCATAGAGGCACAGAGAATGGGGCTGCTTGCTTATCTTGCCACTTGAAACTTCAAAGGCATGCTGGGAATGGTGGTGTCCCTGCCAGGCTCCTATCACAGCCCTGCTCCGAAAGTGCGAACGTCTGCAGATAGCTGGCAGGCAGAAGGGGCCAGCCTGGAAAGCTGTTGCTCAGCCTCATCTGCCCATGGCACTGTTCGCACAGAGGCACAGAGAATGGGGCTGCTTGCTTGTCTTGCCACCTCAAACTTCAAACGTAGCCTGGGAAAGCTGGTGTCCCTGCCAGGCTCCTTTCGCAGCCCTACTCCGAAAGTACGAACGTCTGCAGATAGCTGGCAGCCAGAAGGGGCTAGCCTGGAAAGCTGTTGCTCAGCCTCATCTGCCCATGGCAGCGCTCGCACAGAGGCACAGAGAATGGGGCTGCTTGCTTATCTTGCCACTTGACACTTCAAACGCATGCAGGGAATGGTGGTGTCCCTGCCAGGCTCCTTTCGCAGCCCTGCTCCGAAAGTGCGAACGTCTGCAGATAGCTGGCAGCCAGAAGGGGCTAGCCTGGAAAGCTGTTGCTCAGCGTCATCTGCCCATGGCAGTGCTCGCACAGAGGCACAGAGAATGGGGCTGCTTGCTTATCTTGCCACTTGACACTTCAAACGCATGCAGGGAATGGTGGTGTCCCTGCCAGGCTCCTATCACAACCCTGCTCCGAAAGTGCGAACGTCTGCAGATAGCTGGCAGGCAGAAGGGGCTAGCCTGGAAAGCTGTTGCTCAGCCTCATCTGCCCATGGCAGTGCTCGCACAGAGGCACAGAGAATGGGGCTGCTTGCTTGTCTTGCCACCTCAAACTTCAAACGTAGCCTGGGAAAGTTGGTGTCCCAGCCAGGCTCCTTTCGCAGCCCTGCTCCTGAAAATGCGAACGTCTGCAGATAGCTGGCAGGCAGAAGGGGCTAGCCTGCAAAGCTGTTGCTCAGCCTCATCTGCCCATGGCACTGTTCGCATAGAGGCACAGAGAATGGGGCTGCTTGCTTGTCTTGCCACTTGAAACTTCAAACGCGTGCTGGGAAAGTTGGTGTCCCAGCCAGGCTCCTTTCGCAGCGCTGCTCCGAAATTGCGAACGTCTGCAGATAGCTGGCAGGCAGAAGGGGCTAGCCTGGAAAGCTGTTGCTCAGCCTCATCTGCCCATGGCACTGTTCGCATAGAGGCACAGAGAATGGGGCTGCTTGCTTATCTTGCCACTTGAAACTTCAAACGCATGCTATGAATGGTGGTGTCCCTGCCAGGCTCCTATCACAGCCCTGCTCCGAAAGTGCGAACGTCTGCAGATAGCTGGCAGGCAGAAGGGGCTAAGCTGGAAAGCTGTTGCTCAGCCTCATCTGCCCATGGCAGTGCTCGCACAGAGGCACAGAGAATGGGACTCCTTGCTTGTCTTGCCACCTCAAACTTCAAACGTAGCCTGGGAAAGTTGGTGTCCCA
This sequence comes from Opisthocomus hoazin, assembly GCF_030867145.1. Lineage (NCBI taxonomy): Eukaryota > Metazoa > Chordata > Aves > Opisthocomiformes > Opisthocomidae > Opisthocomus > Opisthocomus hoazin. Next base: position 13,245,678 of record NC_134426.1, read on the forward strand.
GCCAGGCTCCTATCACAGCCCTGCTCCGAAAGTGCGAACGTCTGCAGATAGCTGGCAGCCAGAAGGGGCTAGCCTGGAAAGCTGTTGCTTAGCCTCATCTGCCCATGGCACTGTTTGCATAGAGGCACAGAGAATGGGGCTGCTTGCTTATCTTGCCACTTTAAACTTCAAACGCATGCTGGGAATGGTGGTGTCCCTGCCAGGCTCCTATCACAGCCCTGCTCCGAAAGTGCGAACGTCTGCAGATAGCTGGCAGGCAGAAGAGGCTAGCGTGGAAAGCTGTTGCTCAGCCTCATCTGCCCATGGCACTGCTCGCACAGAGGCACAGAGAATGGGGCTGCTTGCTTGTCTTGCCACTTGAAACTTCAAACGCATGCTGGGAATGGTGGTGTCCCTGCCAGGCTCCTATCACAGCCCTGCTCCGAAAGTGCGAACGTCTGCAGATAGCTGGCAGGCAGAAGGGGCTAGCCTGGAAAGCTGTTGCTCAGCCTCATCTGCCCATGGCAGTGCTCGCACAGAGGCACAGAGACTGGGGCTGCTTGCTTATCTTGCCACTTGAAACTTCAAACGCATGCTGGGAATGGTGGTTTCCCTGCCAGGCTCCTATCACCGCCCTGCTCCGAAAGTGCGAACGTCTGCAGATAGCTGGCAGGCAGAAGGGGCTAGCCTGGAAAGCTGTTGCTCAGCCTCATCTGCCCATGGCACTGTTTGCATAGAGGCACAGAGAATGGGGCTGCTTGCTTATCTTGCCACTTGAAACTTCAAACGCATGCTGGGAATGGTGGTGTCCCTGCCAGGCTCCTATCACAGCCCTGCTACGAAAGTGCGAACGTCTGCAGATAGCTGGCAGGCAGAAGAGGCTAGCGTGGAAAGCTGTTGCTCAGCCTCATCTGCCCATGGCAGTGCTCGCACAGAGGCACAGAGAATGGGGCTGCTTGCTTGTCTTGCCACTTGAAACTTCAAACGCATGCTGGGAATGGTGGTGTCCCTGCCAGGCTCCTATCACAGCCCTGCTCCGAAAGTGCGAACGTCTGCAGATAGCTGGCAGGCAGAAGGGGCTAGCCTGGAAAGCTGTTGCTCAGCCTCATCTGCCCATGGCAGTGCTCGCACAGAGGCACAGAGACTGGGGCTGCTTGCTTATCTTGCCACTTGAAACTTCAAACGCATGCTGGAAATGGTGGTTTCCCTGCCAGGCTCCTATCACCGCCCTGCTCCGAAAGTGCCAACGTCTGCAGATAGCTGGCAGGCAGAAGGGGCTAGCCTGGAAAGCTGTTGCTCAGCCTCATCTGCCCATGGCACTGTTCGCATAGAGGCACAGAGAATGGGGCTGCTTGCTTATCTTGCCACTTGAAACTTCAAACGCATGCTGGGAATGGTGGTGTCCCTGCCAGGCTCCTATCACAGCCCTGCTCCGAAAGTGCGAACGTCTGCAGATAGCTGGCAGCCAGAAGGGGCTAGCCTGGAAAGCTGTTGCTCAGCCTCATCTGTCCATGGCACTGCTCGCACAGAGGCACAGAGAATGGGACTGCTTGCTTGTCTTGCCACCTCAAACTTCCAGCGTAGCCTGGGAAAGTTGGTGTCCCAGCCAAGGCTCCTTTCGCAGCCCTGCTCCGAAAGTGCGAACGTCTGCAGATAGCTGGCAGGCAGAAGGGGCTAGCCTGGAAAGCTGTTGCTTAGCCTCATCTGCCCATGGCACTGTTCTCATAGAGGCACAGAGAATGGGGCTGCTTGCTTATCTTGCCACTTGAAACTTCAAACGCATGCTGGGAATGGTGGTGTCCCTGCCAGGCTCCTATCACAGCCCTGCTCCGAAAGTGCGAACGTCTGCAGATAGCTGGCAGCCAGAAGGGGCTAGCCTGGAAAGCTGTTGCTCAGCCTCATCTGCCCATGGCACTGTTCGCATAGAGGCACAGAGAATGGGGCTGCTTGCTTATCTTGCCACTTGAAACTTCAAAAGCATGCTAGGAATGGTGGTGTCCCTGCCAGGCTCCTATCACAGTCCTGCTCTGAAAGTGCGAACGTCTGCAGATAGCTGGCAGCCAGAAGGGGCTAGCCTGGAAAGCTGTTGCTCAGCCTCATCTGCCCATGGCAGTGCTCGCACAGAGGCACAGAGAAGGGGGCTGCTTGCTTGTCTTGCCACCTCAAACTTCAAACGTAGCCTGGGAAAGTTGGTGTCCCAGCCAGGCTCCTTTCGCAGCCCTGCTCCGAAAGTGCGAACGTCTGCAGATAGCTGGCAGGCAGAAGGGGCTAGCCTGGAAAGCTGTTGCTCAGCCTCATCTGCCCATGGCACTGTTCGCATAGAGGCACAGAGAATGGGGCTGATTGCTTATCTTGCCACTTGAAACTTCAAAGGCATGCTGGGAATGGTGGTGTCCCTGCCAGGCTCCTATCACAGCCCTGCTCCGAAAGTGCGAACGTCTGCAGATAGCTGGCAGGCAGAAGGGGCCAGCCTGGAAAGCTGTTGCTCAGCCTCATCTGCCCATGGCAGCGCTCGCACAGAGGCACAGAGAATGGGGCTGCTTGCTTGTCTTGCCACCTCAAACTTCAAACGTAGCCTGGGAAAGCTTGTGTCCCTGCCAGGCTCCTTTCGCAGCCCTACTCCGAAAGTGCGAACGTCTGCAGATAGCTGGCAGCCAGAAGGGGCTAGCCTGGAAAGCTGTTGCTCAGCCTCATCTGCCCATGGCAGTGCTCGCACAGAGGCACAGAGAATGGGGCTGCTTGCTTATCTTGCCACTTGACACTTCAAACGCATGCAGGGAATGGTGGTGTCCCTGCCAGGCTCCTATCACAACCCTGCTCCGAAAGTGCGAACGTCTGCAGATAGCTGGCAGGCAGAAGGGGCTAGCCTGGAAAGCTGTTGCTCAGCCTCATCTGCCCATGGCAGTGCTCGCACAGAGGCACAGAGAATGGGGCTGCTTGCTTGTCTTGCCACCTCAAACTTCAAACGTAGCCTGGGAAAGTTGGTGTCCCAGCCAGGCTCCTTTCGCAGCTCTGCTCCGAAAGTGCGAACGTCTGCAGATAGCTGGCAGGCAGAAGGGGCTAGCCTGGAAAGCTGTTGCTCAGCCTCATCTGCCCATGGCAGCGCTCGCACAGAGGCACAGAGAATGGGGCTGCTTGCTTATCTTGCCACTTGTCACTTCAAACGCATGCTGGGAATGATGGTGTCCCTGCCAGGCTCCTATCACAGCCCTGCTCCGAAAGTGCGAACGTCTGCAGATAGCTGGCAGGCAGAAGGGGCTAAGCTGGAAAGCTGTTGCTCAGCCTCATCTGCCCATGGCAGTGCTCGCACAGAGGCACAGAGAATGGGACTCCTTGCTTGTCTTGCCACCTCAAACTTCAAACGTAGCCTGGGAAAGTTGGTGTCCCAGCCAGGCTCCTTTCGCAGCCCTGCTCCGAAAGTGCGAACGTCTGCAGATAGCTGGCAGCCAGAAGGGGCTAGCCTGGAAAGCTGTTGCTCAGCCTCATCTGCCCATGGCACTGTTCGCATAGAGGCACAGAGACTGGGGCTGCTTGCTTATCTTGCCACTTGAAACTTCAAAGGCATGCTGGGAATGGTGGTGTCCCTGCCAGGCTCCTATCACAGCCCTGCTCCGAAAGTGCGAACGTCTGCAGATAGCTGGCAGGCAGAAGGGGCTAGCCTGGAAAGCTGTTGCTCAGCCTCATCTGCCCATGGCACTGTTCGCACAGAGGCACAGAGAATGGGGCTGCTTGCTTGTCTTGCCACCTCAAACTTCAAACGTAGCCTGGGAAAGCTGGTGTCCCTGCCAGGCTCCTTTCGCAGCCCTACTCCGAAAGTGCGAACGTCTGCAGATAGCTGGCAGCCAGAAGGGGCTAGCCTGGAAAGCTGTTGCTCAGCCTCATCTGCCCATGGCAGCGCTCGCACAGAGGCACAGAGAATGGGGCTGCTTGCTTATCTTGCCACTTGACACTTCAAACGCATGCAGGGAATGGTGGTGTCCCTGCCAGGCTCCTATCACAACCCTGCTCCGAAAGTGCGAACGTCTGCAGATAGCTGGCAGGCAGAAGGGGCTAGCCTGGAAAGCTGTTGCTCAGCCTCATCTGCCCATGGCAGTGCTCGCACAGAGGCACAGAGAATGGGGCTGCTTGCTTGTCTTGCCACCTCAAACTTCAAACGTAGCCTGGGAAAGTTGGTGTCCCAGCCAGGCTCCTTTCGCAGCCCTGCTCCTGAAAATGCGAACGTCTGCAGATAGCTGGCAGGCACAAGGGGCTAGCCTGCAAAGCTGTTGCTCAGCCTCATCTGCCCATGGCACTGTTCGCATAGAGGCACAGAGAATGGGGCTGCTTGCTTGTCTTGCCACCTCAAACTTCAAACGCGTGCTGGGAAAGTTGGTGTCCCAGCCAGGCTCCTTTCGCAGCCCTGCTCCGAAATTGCGAACGTCTGCAGATAGCTGGCAGGCAGAAGGGGCTAGCCTGGAAAGCTGTTGCTCAGCCTCATCTGCCCATGGCACTGTTCGCATAGAGGCACAGAGAATGGGGCTGCTTGCTTATCTTGCCACTTGAAACTTCAAACGCATGCTGGGAATGGTGGTGTCCCTGCCAGGCTCCTATCACAGCCCTGCTCCGAAAGTGCGAACGTCTGCAGATAGCTGGCAGCCAGAAGGTGCTAGCCTGGAAAGCTGTTGCTCAGCCTCATCTGCCCATGGCACTGTTCGCACAGAGGCACAGAGAATGGGGCTGCTTGCTTGTCTTGCCACCTCAAACTTCAAACGTAGCCTGGGAAAGTTGGTGTCCCAGCCAGGCTCCTTTCGCAGCCCTGCTCCGAAAGTGCGAATGTCTGCAGATAGCTGGCAGGCAGAAGGGGCTAGCCTGGAAAGCTGTTACTCAGCCTCATCTGCCCATGGCACTGTTCGCATAGAGGCACAGAGAATGGGGCTGCTTGCTTATCTTGCCACTTGAAACTTCAAACGCATGCTGGGAATGGTGGTGTCCCTGCCAGGCTCCTTTCGCAGCCCTGCTCCGAAAGTGTGAACGTCTGCAGATAGCTGGCAGCCAGAAGGTGCTAGCCTGGAAAGCTGTTGCTCAGCCTCATCTGCCCATGGCAGTGCTCACACAGAGGCACAGAGAATGGGGCTGCTTGCTTATCTTGCCACCTCAAACTTCAAACGCATGCTGGGATAGTTGGTGTCCCAGCCAGGCTGCTTTCGCAGCCCTGCTCTTGAAATGCGAACGTCTGCAGATAGCTGGCAGCCAGAATGGGCTAGCCTGGAAAGCTGTTGCTCAGCCTCATCCGCCCATGGCACTGTTCGCATAGAGGCACAGAGAATGGGGCTACTTGCTTATCTTGCCACTTGAAACTTCAAAGGCATGCTGGGAATGGTGGTGTCCCTGCCAGGCTCCTATCACAGCCCTGCTCCGAAAGTGCGAACGTCTGCAGATAGCTGGCAGCCAGAAGGGGCTAGCCTGGAAAGCTGTTGCTCAGCCTCATCTGCCCATGGCACCGTTCGCATAGAGGCACAGAGAATGGGGCTGCTTGCTTGTCTTGCCACCTCAAACTTCAAACATAGCCTGGGAAAGTTGGTGTCCCTGCCAGGCTCCTTTCGCAGCCCTGCTCCGAAAGTGCGAACGTCTGCAGATAGCTGGCAGGCAGAAGGGGCTAGCCTGGAAAGCTGTTGCTCACCCTCATCTGCCCATGGCAGTGCTCGCACAGAGGCACAGAGAATGGGGCTGCTTGCTTGTCTTGCCACCTCAAACTTCAAACGTAGCCTGGGAAAGTTGGTGTCCCAGCCAGGCTCCTTTCGCAGCCCTGCTCCGAAAGTGCGAATGTCTGCAGATTGCTGGCAGCCAGAAGGGGCTAGCCTGGAAAGCTGTTACTCAGCCTCATCTGCCCATGGCACTGTTTGCATAGAGGCACAGAGAATGGGGCTGCTTGCTTATCTTGCCACTTGAAACTTCAAACGCATGCTGGGAATGGTGGTGTCCCTGCCAGGCTCCTATCACAGCCCTGCTCCGAAAGTGCGAACGTCTGCAGATAGCTGGCAGCCAGAAGGGGCTAGCCTGGAAAGCTGTTGCTCAGCCTCATCTGCCCATGGCACTGTTCGCATAGAGGCACAGAGAATGGGGCTGCTTGCTTATCTTGCCACTTGAAACTTCAAACGCATGCTGGGAATGGTGGTATCCCTGCCAGGCTCCTTTCGCAGCCCTGCTCCGAAAGTGCGAACGTCTGCATATAGCTGGCAGGCAGAAGGTGCTAGCCTGGAAAGCTGTTGCTCAGCCTCATCTGCCCATGGCACTGCTCGCACAGAGGCACAGAGAATGGGGCTGCTTGCTTGTCTTGCCACCTCAAACTTCAAATATAGCCTGGGAAAGGTGTGTCCCTGCCAGGCTCCTTTCGCAGCCCTGCTCCGAAAGTGCGAACGTCTGCAGATAGCTGGCAGCCAGAAGGGGCTAGCCTGGAAAGCTGTTGCTCAGCCTCATCTGCCCATGGCAGTGCTCGCACAGAGACACAGAGAATGGGGCTGCTTGCTTATCTTGCCACTTGAAACTTCAAACGCATGCTGGGAATGGTGGTGTCCCTGCCAGGCTCCTATCACAGCCCTGCTCCCAAAGTGCGAACGTCTGCAGATAGCTGGCAGCCAGAAGGGGCTAGCCTGGAAAGCTGTTGCTCAGCCTCATCTGCCCATGGCAGTGCTCGCACAGAGGCACAGAGAATGGGGCTGCTTGCTTGTCTTGCCACCTGAAACTTCAAACGTAGCCTGGGAAACTTGGTGTCCCAGCCAGGCTCCTTTCGCAGCCCTGCTCCGAAAGTGCGAACGTCTGCAGATAGCTGGCAGCCAGAAGGGGCTAGCCTGGAAAGCTGTTGCTCAGCCTCATCTGCCCATGGCAGTGCTCGCACAGAGGCACAGAGAATGGGGCTGCTTGCTTGTCTTGCCACCTCAAACTTCAAACGTAGCCTGGGATAGTTGGTGTCCCAGCCAGGCTCCTTTCGCAGCCCTGCTCCGAAAGTGCGAACGTCTGCAGATAGCTGGCAGCCAGAAGGGGCTAGCCTGGAAAGCTGTTGCTCAGCCTCATCTGCCCATGGCACCGTTCGCACAGAGGCACAGAGAATGGGGCTGCTTGCTTATCTTGCCACTTGAAACTTCAAACGCATGCTGGGAATGGTGGTGTCCCTGCCAGGCTCCTATCACAGCCCTGCTCCGAAAGTGCGAACGTCTGCAGATAGCTGGCAGGCAGAAGGTGCTATCCTGGAAAGCTGTTGCTCAGCCTCATCTGCCCATGGCAGTGCTCGCACAGAGGCACAGAGACTGGGGCTGCTTGCTTATCTTGCCACTTGAAACTTCAAACGTAGCCTGGGAATGGTGGTGTCCCTGCCAGGCTCCTATCACAGCCCTGCTCCGAAAGTGCGAACGTCTGCAGATAGCTGGCAGCCAGAAGGGGCTAGCCTGGAAAGCTGTTGCTCAGCCTCATCTGCCCATGGCAGTGCTCGCACAGAGGCACAGAGAATGGGGCTGCTTGCTTGTCTTGCAACCTCAAACTTCAAACGTAGCGTGGGTATGGTGGTGTCCCAGCCAGGCTCCTTTCACAGCCCTGCTCCGAAAGTGCGAATGTCTGCAGATAGCTGGCAGCCAGAAGGGGCTAGCCTGGAAAGCTGTTGCTCAGCCTCATCTGCCCATGGCACTGTTCGCACAGAGGCACAGAGAATGGGGCTGCTTGCTTATCTTGCCACTTGAAACTTCAAACGCATGCTGGGAATGGTGGTGTCCCTGCCAGGCTCCTTTCGCAGCCCTGCTCCGAAAGTGCGAACGTCTGCAGATAGCTGGCAGCCAGAAGGGGCTAGCCTGGAAAGCTGTTGCTCAGCCTCATCTGCCCATGGCACTGCTCGCACAGAGGCACAGAGAATGGGGCTGCTTGCTTATCTTGCCACCTCAAACTTCAAACGCATGCTGGGAATGGTGGTGTCCCTGCCAGGCTCCTATCACAGCCCTGCTCCGAAAGTGCGAACGTCTGCAGATAGCTGGCAGGCAGAAGGGGCTAGCCTGGAAAGCTGTTGCTCAGCCTCATCTGCCCATGGCACTGTTCGCACAGAGGCACAGAGAATGGGGCTGCTTGCTTGTCTTGCCACCTCAAACTTCAAACGTAGCCTGGGAAAGTTGGTGTCCCAGCCAGGCTCCTTTCGCAGCCCTGCTCCGAAAGTGCGAATGTCTGCAGATAGCTGGCAGCCAGAAGGGGCTAGCCTGGAAAGCTGTTACTCAGCCTCATCTGCCCATGGCACTGTTCGCATAGAGGCACAGAGAATGGGGCTGCTTGCTTATCTTGCCACTTGAAACTTCAAACGCATGCTGGAATGGTGGTGTCCCTGCCAGGCTCCTTTCGCAGCCCTGCTCCGAAAGTGTGAACGTCTGCAGATAGCTGGCAGCCAGAAGGTGCTAGCCTGGAAAGCTGTTGCTCAGCCTCATCTGCCCATGGCAGTGCTCACACAGAGGCACAGAGAATGGGGCTGCTTGCTTATCTTGCCACCTCAAACTTCAAACGCATGCTGGGATAGTTGGTGTCCCAGCCAGGCTGCTTTCGCAGCCCTGCTCTTGAAATGCGAACGTCTGCAGATAGCTGGCAGCCAGAATGGGCTAGCCTGGAAAGCTGTTGCTCAGCCTCATCCGCCCATGGCACTGTTCGCATAGAGGCACAGAGAATGGGGCTACTTGCTTATCTTGCCACTTGAAACTTCAAACATAGCCTAGGAAAGTTGGTGTCCCTGCCAGGCTCCTTTCGCAGCCCTGCTCCGAAAGTGCGAACGTCTGCAGATAGCTGGCAGGCAGAAGGGGCTAGCCTGGAAAGCTGTTGCTCAGCCTCATCTGCCCATGGCAGTGCTCGCACAGAGGCACAGAGAATGGGGCTGCTTGCTTGTCTTGCCACCTCAAACTTCAAACGTAGCCTGGGAAAGTTGGTGTCCCAGCCAGGCTCCTTTCGCAGCCCTGCTCCGAAAGTGCGAATGTCTGCAGATTGCTGGCAGCCAGAAGGGGCTAGCCTGGAAAGCTGTTGCTCAGCCTCATCTGCCCATGGCACTGTTTGCATAGAGGCACAGAGAATGGGGCTGCTTGCTTGTCTTGCCACTTGAAACTTCAAACGCATGCTGGAATGGTGGTGTCCCTGCCAGGCTCCTTTCGCAGCCCTGCTCCGAAAGTGTGAACGTCTGCAGATAGCTGGCAGCCAGAAGGTGCTAGCCTGGAAAGCTGTTGCTCAGCCTCATCTGCCCATGGCACTGCTCGCACAGAGGCACAGAGACTGGGGCTGCTTGCTTGTCTTGCCACCTCAAACTTCAAACATAGCCTGGGAAAGTTGGTGTCTCTGCCAGGCTTCTTTCGCAACCCTGCTACGAAAGTGCGAACGTCTGCAGATAGCTGGCAGGCAGAAGGGGCTAGCCTGGAAAGCTGTTGCTCAGCCTCATCTGCCCATGGCAGTGCTCGCACAGAGGCACAGAGAATGGGGCTGCTTGCTTGTCTTGCCACCTCAAACTTCAAACGCATGCTGGGAATGGTGGTGTACCTGCTAGGCTCCTTTCGCAGCCCTGCTCCGAAAGTGCGAACGTCTGCAGATAGCTGGCAGCCAGAAGGGGCTAGCCTGGAAAGCTGTTGCTCAGCCTTATCTGCCCATGGCACCGTTCGCATAGAGGCACAGAGAATGGGGCTGCTTGCTTATCTTGCCACTTGAAACTTCAAACGCATGCTGGGAATGGTGGTGTCCCTGCCAGGCTCCTATCACAGCCCTGCTCCGAAAGTGCGAACGTCTGCAGATAGCTGGCAGGCAGAAGGGGCTAGCCTGGAAAGCTGTTGCTCAGCCTCATCTGCCCATGGCACTGTTCGCATAGAGGCACAGAGAATGGGGCTGCTTGCTTATCTTGCCACTTGAAACTTCAAACGCATGCTGGGAATGGTGGTATCCCTGCCAGGCTCCTTTCGCAGCCCTGCTCCGAAAGTGCGAACGTTTGCAGATAGCTGGCAGCCAGAAGGGGCTAGCCTGGAAAGCTGTTGCTCAGCCTCATCTGCCCATGGCACTGCTCGCACAGAGGCACAGAGAATGGGGCTGCTTGCTTGTCTTGCCACCTCAAACTTCAAACATAGCCTGGGAAAGTTGGTGTCTCTGCCAGGCTCCTTTCGCAACCCTGCTCCGAAAGTGCGAACGTCTGCAGATAGCTGGCAGCCAGAAGGGGCTAGCCTGGAAAGCTGTTGCTCAGCCTCATCTGCCCATGGCAGTGCTCGCACAGAGGCACAGAGAATGGGGCTGCTTGCTTGTCTTGCCACCTCAAACTTCAAACGCATGCTGGGAAAGTTGGTGTACCTGCTAGGCTCCTTTCGCAGCCCTGCTCCGAAAGTGCGAACGTCTGCAGATAGCTGGCAGCCAGAAGGGGCTAGCCTGGAAAGCTGTTGCTCAGCCTCATCTGCCCATGGCACCGTTCGCATAGAGGCACAGAGAATGGGGCTGCTTGCTTATCTTGCCACTTGAAACTTCAAACATAACCTGGGAAAGTTGATGTCCCTGCCAGGCTCCTATCACAGCCCTGCTCCGAAAGTGCGAACGTCGGCAGATAGCTGGCAGCCAGAAGGGGCTATCCTGGAAAGCTGTTGCTCAGCCTCATCTGCCCATGGCAGTGCTCGCACAGAGGCACAGAGAATGGGGCTTCTTGCTTATCTTGCCACTTGAAACTTCAAACGCATGCTGGAATGGTGGTGTCCCTGCCAGGCTCCTTTCGCAGCCCTGCTCCGAAAGTGTGAACGTCTGCAGATAGCTGGCAGCCAGAAGGTGCTAGCCTGGAAAGCTGTTGCTCAGCCTCATCTGCCCATGGCAGTGCTCGCACAGAGGCACAGAGAATGGGGCTGCTTGCTTATCTTGCCACCTCAAACTTCAAACGCATGCTGGGATAGTTGGTGTCCCAGCCAGGCTGCTTTTGCAGCCCTGCTCTTGAAATGCGAACGTCTGCAGATAGCTGGCAGCCAGAAGGGGCTAGCCTGGAAAGCTGTTGCTCAGCCTCATCTGCCCATGGCACTGTTCGCATAGAGGCACAGAGAATGGGGCTGCTTGCTTATCTTGCCACTTGAAACTTCAAACGCATGCTGGGAATGGTGGTGTCCCTGCCAGGCTCCTTTGGCAGCCCTGCTCCGAAAGTGCGAACGTCTGCAGATAGCTGGCAGCCAGAAGGGGCTAGCCTGGAAATCTGTTGCTCAGCCTCATCTGCCCATGGCACTGCTCGCACAGAGGCACAGAGAATGCGGCTGCTTGCTTGTCTTGCCACCTCAAACTTCAAACGCAAGCTGGGAATGGTGGTGTCCCTGCCAGGCTTTTTTCACAGCCCTGCTCCGAAAGTGTGAACGTCTGCAGATAGCTGGCAGGCAGAAGGTGCTAGCCTGGAAAGCTGTTGCTCAGCCTCATCTGCCCATGGCACCGTTCGCATAGAGGCACAGAGAATGGGGCTGCTTGCTTATCTTGCCACTTGAAACTTCAAACGCATGCTGGGAATGGTGGTGTCCCTGCCAGGCTCCTATCACAGCCCTGCTCGGAAAGTGCGAACGTCTGCAGATAGCTGGCAGCCAGAAGGGGCTAGCCTGGAAAGCTGTTGCTCAGCCTCATCTGCCCATGGCAGTGCTCGCACAGAGGCACAGAGAATGGGGCTGCTTGCTTGTCTTGCCACCTCAAACTTCAAACATAGCCTGGGAAAGTTGGTGTCCCTGCCAGGCTCCTTTCGCAGCCCTGCTCCGAAAGTGCGAACGTCTGCAGATAGCTGGCAGGCAGAAGGGGCTAGCCTGGAAAGCTGTTGCTCAGCCTCATCTGCCCATGGCAGTGCTCGCACAGAGGCACAGAGAATGGGGCTGCTTGCTTGTCTTGCCACCTCAAACTTCAAACGTAGCCTGGGAAAGTTGGTGTCCCAGCCAGGCTCCTTTCGCAGCCCTGCTCTGAAAGTGCGAATGTCTGCAGATAGCTGACAGCCAGAAGGGGCTAGCCTGGAAAGCTGTTACTCAGCCTCATCTGCCCATGGCACTGTTTGCATAGAGGCACAGAGAATGGGGCTGCTTGCTTGTCTTGCCACTTGAAACTTCAAACGCATGCTGGAATGGTGGTGTCCCTGCCAGGCTCCTTTCGCAGCCCTGCTCCGAAAGTGTGAACGTCTGCAGATAGCTGGCAGCCAGAAGGGGCTAGCCTGGAAAGCTGTTGCTCAGCCTCATCTGCCCATGGCAGTGCTCGCACAGAGGCACAGAGAATGGGGCTGCTTGCTTATCTTGCCACCTCAAACTTCAAACGCATGCTGGGATAGTTGGTGTCCCAGCCAGGCTGCTTTCGCAGCCCTGCTCTCGAAATGCGAACGTCTGCAGATAGCTGGCAGCCAGAAGGGGCTAGCCTGGAAAGCTGTTGCTCAGCCTCATCTGCCCATGGCACTGTTCGCATAGAGACACAGAGAATGGGGCTGCTTGCTTATCTTGCCACTTGAAACTTCAAACGCATGCTGGGAATGGTGGTGTCCCTGCCAGGCTCCTTTCGCAGCCCTGCTCCGAAAGTGCGAACGTCTGCAGATTGCTGGCAGCCAGAAGGGGCTAGCCTGGAAAGCTGTTGCTCAGCCTCATCTGCCCATGGCAGTGCTCGCACAGAGGCACAGAGAATGGGGCTGCTTGCTTATCTTGCCACCTCAAACTTCAAACGCATGCTGGGATAGTTGGTGTCCCAGCCAGGCTGCTTTCGCAGCCCTGCTCTTGAAATGCGAACGTCTGCAGATAGCTGGCAGCCAGAAGGGGCTAGCCTGGAAAGCTGTTGCTCAGCCTCATCTGCCCATGGCACTGTTCGCATAGAGGCACAGAGAATGGGGCTGCTTGCTTATCTTGCCACTTGAAACTTCAAACGCATGCTGGGAATGGTGGTGTCCCTGCCAGGCTCCTTTCGCAGCCCTGCTCCGAAAGTGCGAACGTCTGCAGATAGCTGGCAGCCAGAAGGGGCTAGCCTGGAAAGCTGTTGCTCAGCCTCATCTGCCCATGGCAGTGCTCGCACAGAGGCACAGAGAATGGGGCTGCTTGCTTATCTTGCCACTTGAAACTTCAAACGCATGCTGGGAATGGTGGTGTCCCTGCCAGGCTCCTTTGGCAGCCCTGCTCCGAAAGTGCGAACGTCTGCAGATAGCTGGCAGCCAGAAGGGGCTAGCCTGGAAAGCTGTTGCTCAGCCTCATCTGCCCATGGCAGTGCTCGCACAGAGGCACAGAGAATGGGGCTGCTTGCTTGTCTTGCCACCTCAAACTTCAAACGTAGCCTGGGAAAGTTGGTGTCCCAGCCAGGCTCCTTTCGCAGCCCTGCTCCGAAAGTGCGAACGTCTGCAGATAGCTGGCAGCCAGAAGGGGCTAGCCTGGAAAGCTGTTGCTCAGCCTCATCTGCCCATGGCACTGTTCGCATAGAGGCACAGAGAATGGGGCTGCTTGCTTATCTTGCCACTTGAAACTTCAAACGCATGCTGGGAATGGTGGTGTCCCAGCCAGGCTCCTATCACAGCCCTGCTCCGAAATTGCAAACGTCTGCAGATAGCTGGCAGGCAGAAGGGGCTAGCCTGGAAAGCTGTTGCTCAGCCTCATCTGCCCATGGCAGTGCTCGCACAGAGGCACAGAGAATGGGGCTGCTTACGTGTCTTGCCACCTCAAACTTCAAACGTAGCCTGGGAAAGTTGGTGTCCCAGCCAGGCTCCTTTCGCAGCCCTGCTCCGAAAGTGCGAACGTCTGCAGATAGCTGGCAGGCAGAAGGGGCTAGCCTGGAAAGCTGTTGCTCAGCCTCATCTGCCCATGGCAGTGCTCGCACAGAGGCACAGAGAATGGGGCTGTTTGCTTATCTTGCCACCTCAAACTTCAAACGCATGCCGGGAATGGTGGTGTCCCTGCCAGGCTCCTATCACAGCCCTGCTCCGAAAGTGCGAACGTCTGCAGATAGCTGGCAGGCAGAAGGGGCTAGCCTGGAAAGCTGTTACTCAGCCTCATCTGCCCATGGCACTGTTCGCATAGAGGCACAGAGAATGGGGCTGCTTGCTTATCTTGCCACTTGAAACTTCAAACGCATGCTGGAATGGTGGTGTCCCTGCCAGGCTCCTATCACAGCCCTGCTCCGAAAGTGCGAACGTCTGCAGATAGCTGGCAGCCAGAAGGGGCTAGCCTGGAAAGCTGTTGCTCAGCCTCATCTGCCCATGGCAGTGCTCGCACAGAGGCACAGAGAATGGGGCTGCTTGCTTGTCTTGCCACCTCAAACTTCAAACGTAGCCTGGGAAAGTTGGTGTCCCAGCCAGGCTCCTTTCGCAGCCCTGCTCCGAAAGTGCGAATGTCTGCAGATAGCTGGCAGCCAGAAGGTGCTAGCCTGGAAAGCTGTTGCTCAGGCTCATCTGCCCATGGCACTGCTCGCACAGAGGCACAGAGAATGGGGCTGCTTGCTTATCTTGCCACCTCAAACTTCAAACGCATGCTGGGATAGTTGGTGTCCCAGCCAGGCTGCTTTCGCAGCCCTGCTCTTGAAATGCGAACGTCTGCAGATAGCTGGCAGCCAGAAGGGGCTAGCCTGGAAAGCTGTTGCTCAGCCTCATCTGCCCATGGCACTGTTCGCATAGAGGCACAGAGAATGGGGCTGCTTGCTTATCTTGCCACTTGAAACTTCAAACGCATGCTGGGAATGGTGGTGTCCCTGCCAGGCTCCTTTCGCAGCCCTGCTCCGAAAATGCGAACGTCTGCAGATAGCTGGCAGCCAGAAGGGGCTAGCCTGGAAAGCTGTTGCTCAGCCTCATCTGCCCATGGCAGTGCTCGCACAGAGGCACAGAGAATGGGGCTGCTTGCTTATCTTGCCACTTGAAACTTCAAACGCATGCTGGGAATGGTGGTGTCCCTGCCAGGCTCCTATCACAGCCCTGCTCCGAAAGTGCGAACGTCTGCAGATAGCTGGCAGCCAGAAGGGGCTAGCCTGGAAAGCTGTTGCTCAGCCTCATCTGCCCATGGCAGTGCTCGCACAGAGGCACAGAGAATGGGGCTGCTTGCTTGTCTTGCCACCTCAAACTTCAAACGTAGCCTGGGAAAGTTGGTGTCCCAGCCAGGCTCCTTTCGCAGCCCTGCTCCGAAAGTGCGAACGTCTGCAGATAGCTGGCAGCCAGAAGGGGCTAGCCTGGAAAGCTGTTGCTCAGCCTCATCTGCCCATGGCAGTGCTCGCACAGAGGCACAGAGAATGGGGCTGCTTGCTTATCTTGCCACTTGAAACTTCAAACGCATGCTGGGAATGGTGGTGTCCCAGCCAGGCTCCTATCACAGCCCTGCTCCGAAATTGCGAACGTGTGCAGATAGCTGGCAGGCAGAAGGTGCTAGCCTGGAAAGCTGTTGCTCAGCCTCATCTGCCCATGGCAGTGCTCGCACAGAGGCACAGAGAATGGGGCTGCTTGCGTGTCTTGCCACCTCAAACTTCAAACATAGCCTGGGAAAGTTGGTGTCCCAGCCGGGCTCCTTTCGCAGCCCTGCTCAGAAAGTGCGAACGTCTGCAGATAGCTGGCAGCCAGAAGGGGCTAGCCTGGAAAGCTGTTGCTCAGCCTCATCTGCCCATGGCAGTGCTCGCACAGAGGCACAGAGAATGGGGCTGTTTGCTTATCTTGCCACCTCAAACTTCAAACGCATGCTGGGAATGGTGGTGTCCCTGCCAGGCTCCTATCACAGCCCTGCTCCGAAAGTGCGAACGTCTGCAGATAGCTGGCAGGCAGAAGGGGCTAGCCTGGAAAGCTGTTACTCAGCCTCATCTGCCCATGGCACTGTTCGCATAGAGGCACAGAGAATGGGGCTGCTTGCTTATCTTGCCACTTGAAACTTCAAACGCATTATTGGAATGGTGGTGTCCCTGCCAGGCTCCTATCACAGCCCTGCTCCGAAAGTGCGAACGTCTGCAGATAGCTGGCAGCCAGAAGGGGCTAGCCTGGAAAGCTGTTGCTCAGCCTCATCTGCCCATGGCAGTGCTCGCACAGAGGCACAGAGAATGGGGCTGCTTGCTTGTCTTGCCACCTCAAACTTCAAACGTAGCCTGGGAAAGTTGGTGTCCCAGCCAGGCTCCTTTCGCAGCCCTGCTCCGAAAGTGCGAATGTCTGCAGATAGCTGGCAGCCAGAAGGTGCTAGCCTGGAAAGCTGTTGCTCAGGCTCATCTGCCCATGGCACTGCTCGCACAGAGGCACAGAGAATGGGGCTGCTTGCTTATCTTGCCACTTGAAACTTCAAACGCATGCTGGGAATGGTGGTGTCCCAGCCAGGCTCCTATCACAGCCCTGCTCCGAAAGTGCGAACGTCTGCAGATAGCTGGCAGGCAGAAGGGGCTAGCCTGGAAAGCTGTTGCTCAGCCTCATCTGCCCATGGCAGTGCTCGCACAGAGGCACAGAGAATGGGGCTGCTTGCGTGTCTTGCCACCTCAAACTTCAAACGTAGCCTGGGAAAGTTGGTGTCCCAGCCAGGCTCCTTTCGCAGCCCTGCTCTCGAAATGCGAACGTCTGCAGATAGCTGGCAGCCAGAAGGGGCTAGCCTGGAAAGCTGTTGCTCAGCCTCATCTGCCCATGGCACTGTTCGCACAGAGGCACAGAGAATGGGGCTGCTTGCTTATCTTGCCACTTGAAACTTCAAACGCATGCTGGGAATGGTGGTGTCCCTGCCAGGCTCCTTTCGCAGCCCTGCTCCGAAAGTGCGAACGTCTGCAGATAGCTGGCAGCCAGAAGGGGCTAGCCTGGAAAGCTGTTGCTCAGCCTCATCTGCCCATGGCACTGTTCGCACAGAGGCACAGAGAATGGGGCTGCTTGCTTGTCTTGCCACCTCAAACTTCAAACGTAGCCTGGGAAAGTTGGTGTCCCAGCCAGGCTCCTTTCGCAGCCCTGCTCCGAAAGTGCGAATGTCTGCAGATAGCTGGCAGCCAGAAGGGGCTAGCCTGGAAAGCTGTTACTCAGCCTCATCTGCCCATGGCACTGTTCGCATAGAGGCACAGAGAATGGGGCTGCTTGCTTATCTTGCCACTTGAAACTTCAAACGCATGCTGGAATGGTGGTGTCCCTGCCAGGCTCCTTTCGCAGCCCTGCTCCGAAAGTGTGAACGTCTGCAGATAGCTGGCAGCCAGGAAGGTGCTAGCCTGGAAAGCTGTTGCTCAGCCTCATCTGCCCATGGCAGTGCTCGCACAGAGGCACAGAGAATGGGGCTGCTTGCTTATCTTGCCACCTCAAACTTCAAACGCATGCTGGGATAGCTGGTGTCCCAGCCAGGCTGCTTTCGCAGCCCTGCTCTTGAAATGCGAACGTCTGCAGATAGCTGGCAGCCAGAAGGGGCTAGCCTGGAAAGCTGTTGCTCAGCCTCATCTGCCCATGGCACCGTTCGCATAGAGGCACAGAGAATGGGGCTGCGTGCTTATCTTGCCACTTGAAACTTCAAACGCAAGCTGGGAATGGTGGTGTCCCTGCCAGGCTCCTATCACAGCCCTGCTCCGAAAGTGCGAACGTCGGCAGATAGCTGGCAGCCAGAAGGGGCTAGCCTGGAAAGCTGTTGCTCAGCCTCATCTGCCCATGGCAGTGCTCGCACAGAGGCACAGAGAATGGGGCTGCTTGCTTGTCTTGCCACCTCAAACTTCAAACATAGCCTGGGAAAGTTGGTGTCCCTGCCAGGCTCCTTTCGCAGCCCTGCTCCGAAAGTGTGAACGTCTGCAGATAGCTGGCAGCCAGAAGGGGCTAGCCTGGAAAGCTGTTGCTCAGCCTCATCTGCCCATAGCAGTGCTCGCACAGAGGCACAGAGAATGGGGCTGCTTGCTTATCTTGCCACCTCAAACTTCAAACGCATGCTGGGATAGTTGGTGTCCCAGCCAGGCTGCTTTCGCAGCCCTGCTCTTGAAATGCGAACGTCAGCAGATAGCTGGCAGCCAGAAGGGGCTAGCCTGGAAAGCTGTTGCTCAGCCTCATCTGCCCATGGCACTGTTCGCATAGAGGCACAGAGAATGGGGCTGCTTGCTTATCTTGCCACTTGAAACTTCAAACGCATGCTGGGAAAGTTGGTGTCCCTGCCAGGCTCCTTTCGCATCCCTGCTCCGAAAGTGCAAACGTCTGCAGATAGCTGGCAGGCAGAAGGGGCTAGCCTGGAAAGCTGTTGCTCAGCCTCATCTGCCCATGGCAGTGCTCGCACAGAGGCACAGAGAATGGGGCTGTTTGCTTATCTTGCCACCTCAAACTTCAAACGTAGCCTGGGAATGGTGGTGTCCCTGCCAGGCTCCTATCACAGCCCTGCTCCGAAAGTGCGAACGTCTGCAGATAGCTGGCAGGCAGAAGGGGCTAGCCTGGAAAGCTGTTGCTCAGCCTCATCTGCCCATGGCAGTGCTCGCACAGAGGCACAGAGAATGGGGCTGCTTGCTTGTCTTGCCACCTCAAACTTCAAACGTAGCCTGGGAAAGTTGGTGTCCCTGCCAGGCTCCTTTCGCAGCCCTGCTCCGAAAGTGCGAATGTCTGCAGATAGCTGGCAGGCAGAAGGGGCTAGCCTGGAAAGCTGTTGCTTAGCCTCATCTGCCCATGGCAGTGCTCGCACAGAGGCACAGAGAATGGGGCTGCTTGCTTATCTTGCCACTTGAAACTTCAAACGCATGCTGGAATGGTGGTGTCCCTGCCAGGCTCCTTTCGCAGCCCTGCTCCGAAAGTGCGAACGTCTGCAGATAGCTGGCAGCCAGAAGGGGCTAGCCTGCAAAGCTGTTGCTCAGCCTCATCTGCCCATGGCAGTGCTCGCACAGAGGCACAGAGAATGGGGCTGCTTGCTTGTCTTGCCACCTCAAACTTCAAACATAGCCTGGGATAGTTGGTGTCCCTGCCAGGCTCCTTTTGCAGCCCTGCTCCGAAAGTGCGAACGTCTGCAGATAGCTGGCAGGCAGAAGGGGTATCCTGGAAAGCTGTTGCTCAGCCTCATCTGCCCATGGCACTGTTCGCATAGAGGCACAGAGAATGGGGCTGCTTGCTTATCTTGCCACTTGAAAGTTCAAACGCATGCTGGAATGGTGGTGTCCCTGCCAGGCTCCTTTCGCAGCCCTGCTCCGAAAGTGTGAACGTCTGCAGATAGCTGGCAGCCAGAAGGGGCTAGCCTGGAAAGCTGTTGCTCAGCCTCATCTGCCCATGGCAGTGCTCGCACAGAGGCACAGAGAATGGGGCTGCTTGCTTGTCTTGCCACCTCAAACTTCAAACATAGCCTGGGAAAGGTGTGTCCCTGCCAGGCTCCTTTCGCAGCCCTGCTCCGAAAGTGCGAACGTCTGCAGATAGCTGGCAGCCAGAAGGGGCTAGCCTGGAAAGCTGTTGCTCAGCCTCATCTGCCCATGGCAGTGCTCGCACAGAGACACAGAGAATGGGGCTGCTTGCTTATCTTGCCACTTGAAACTTCAAACGCATGCTGGGAATGGTGGTGTCCCTGCCAGGCTCCTATCACAGCCCTGCTCCCAAAGTGCGAACGTCTGCAGATAGCTGGCAGGCAGAAGGGGCTAGCCTGGAAAGCTGTTGCTCAGCCTCATCTGCCCATGGCAGTGCTCGCACAGAGGCACAGAGAATGGGGCTCCTTGCTGGTCTTGCCACCTCAAACTTCAAACGTAGCCTGGGAAAGTTGGTGTCCCAGCCAGGCTCCTTTCGCAGCCCTGCTCCGAAAGTGCGAACGTCTGCAGATAGCTGGCAGCCAGAAGGGGTTAGCCTGGAAAGCTGTTGCTCAGCCACATCTGCCCATGGCACTGTTCGCACAGAGGCACAGAGAATGGGGCTGCTTGCTTATCTTGCCACTTGAAACTTCAAACGCATGCTGGGAATGGTGGTGTCCCTGCCAGGCTCCTATCACAGCCCTGCTCCGAAAGTGCCAACGTCTGCAGATAGCTGGCAGCCAGAAGGGGCTAGCCTGGAAAGCTGTTGCTCAGCCTCATCTGCCCATGGCAGTGCTCGCACAGAGGCACAGAGAATGGGGCTGCTTGCTTGTCTTGCCACCTCAAACTTCAAACGTAGCCTGGGAAAGATGGTGTCCCTGCTAGGCTCCTTTCGCAGCCCTGCTGCGAAAGTGCGAACGTCTGCAGATAGCTGGCAGCCAGAAGGGGTTAGCCTGGAAAGCTGTTACTCAGCCTCATCTGCCCATGGCAGTGCTCGCACAGAGGCACAGAGAATGGGGCTGCTTGCTTGTCTTGCCACCTCAAACTTCAAACATAGCCTGGGAAAGTTGGTGTCCCTGCCAGGCTCCTTTCGCAGCCCTACTCGGAAAGTGCGAACGTCTGCAGATAGCTGGCAGGCAGAAGGGGCTAGCCTGGAAAGCTGTCGCTCAGCCTCATCTGCCCATGGCAGTGCTCGCACAGAGGCACAGAGAATGGGGCTGCTTGCTTGTCTTGCCACTTGAAACTTCAAACGTAGCCTGGGAAATTTGGTGTCCCAGCCAGGCTCCTTTCGCAGCCCTGCTCCGAAAGTGCGAACGTCTGCAGATAGCTGGCAGCCAGAAGGGGCTAGCCTGGAAAGCTGTTGCTCAGCCTCATCTGCCCATGGCACCGTTCGCATAGAGGCACAGAGAATGGGGCTGCTTGCTTATCTTGCCACTTGAAACTTCAAACGCATGCTGGGAATGGTGGTGTCCCTGCCAGGCTTCTATCACAGCCCTGCTCCGAAAGTGCGAACGTCTGCAGATAGCTGGCAGGCAGAAGGTGCTAGCCTGGAAAGCTGTTGCTCAGCCTCATCTGCCCATGGCAGTGCTCGCACAGAGGCACAGAGACTGGGGCTGCTTGCTTATCTTGCCACTTGAAACTTCAAACGCATGCTGGGAATGGTGGTGTCCCTGCCAGGCTCCTTTGGCAGCCCTGCTCCGAAAGTGCGAACGTCTGCAGATAGCTGGCAGGCAGAAGGGGCTAGCCTGGAAAGCTGTTGCTCAGCCTCATCTGCCCATGGCAGTGCTCGCACAGAGGCACAGAGAATGGGGCTGCTTGCTTGTCTTGCAACCTCAAACTTCAAACGTAGCGTGGGAATGGTGGTGTCCCAGCCAGGCTCCTTTCACAGCCCTGCTCCGAAAGTGCGAATGTCTGCAGATAGCTGGCAGCCAGAAGGGGCTAGCCTGGAAAGCTGTTGCTCAGCCTCATCTGCCCATGGCACTGTTCGCATAGAGGCACAGAGAATGGGGCTGCTTGCTTATCTTGCCACTTGAAACTTCAAACGCATGCTGGGAATGGTGGTGTCCCTGCCAGGCTCCTTTCGCAGCCCTGCTCTTAAAATGCGAACGTCTGCAGATAGCTGGCAGCCAGAAGGGGCTAGCCTGGAAAGCTGTTGCTCAGCCTCATCTGCCCATGGCACTGTTCGCATAGAGGCACAGAGAATGGGGCTGCTTGATTATCTTGCCACTTGAAACTTCAAACGCATGCTGGGAATGGTGGTGTCCCTGCCAGGCTCCTTTCGCAACTCTGCTCCGAAAGTGCGAACGTCTGCAGATAGCTGGCAGCCAGAAGGGGCTAGCCTGGAAAGCTGTTGCTCAGCCTCATCTGCCCATGGCAGTGCTCGCACAGAGGCACAGAGAATGGGGCTGCTTGCTTGTCTTGCCACCTCAAACTTCAAATATAGCCTGGGAAAGTTGGTGTCTCTGCCAGGCTCCTTTCGCAACCCTGCTCCGAAAGTGCGAACGTCTGCAGATAGCTGGCAGCCAGAAGGTGCTAGTCTGGAAAGCTGTTGCTCAGCCTCATCTGCCCATGGCACTGCTCGCACAGAGGCACAGAGAATGGGGCTGCTTGCTTGTCTTGCCACCTCAAACTTCAAACGTAAACTGGGAAAGATGGTGTACCTGCTAGGCTCCTTTTGCAGCCCTGCTCCGAAAGTGCGAACGTCTGCAGATAGCTGGCAGGCAGAAGGGGCTAGCCTGGAAAGCTGTTGCTCAGCCTCATTTGCCCATGGCACTGTTCGCATAGAGGCACAGAGAATGGGGCTGCTTGCTTATCTTGCCACTTGAAACTTCAAACGCAAGCTGGGAATGGTGGTGTCCCTGCCAGGCTCCTATCACAGCCCTGCTCCGAAAGTGCGAACGCCTGCAGATAGCTGGCAGCCAGAAGGGGCTAGCCTGGAAAGCTGTTGCTCAGCCTCATCTGCCCATGGCAGTGCTCGCACAGAGGCACAGAGAATGGGGCTGCTTGCTTGTCTTGCCACCTCAAACTTCAAACGTAGCCTGGGAAAGTTGGTGTCCCAGCCAGGCTCCTTTCGCAGCCCTGCTCCGAAAGTGCGAACGTCGGCAGATAGCTGGCAGGCAGAAGGGGCTAGCCTGGAAAGCTGTTGCTCAGCCTCATCTGCCCATGGCAGTGCTCGCACAGAGGCACAGAGAATGGGGCTGCTTGCTTGTCTTGCAACCTCAAACTTCAAACGTAGCGTGGGAATGGTGGTGTCCCAGCCAGGCTCCTTTCACAGCCCTGCTCCGAAAGTGCGAATGTCTGCAGATAGCTGGCAGCCAGAAGGGGCTAGCCTGGAAAGCTGTTGCTCAGCCTCATCTGCCCATGGCACTGTTCGCATAGAGGCACAGAGAATGGGGCTGCTTGCTTATCTTGCCACTTGAAACTTCAAACGCATGCTGGGAATGGTGGTGTCCCTGCCAGGCTCCTTTCGCAGCCCTGCTCTTAAAATGCGAACGTCTGCAGATAGCTGGCAGCCAGAAGGTGCTAGTCTGGAAAGCTGTTGCTCAGCCTCATCTGCCCATGGCACTGCTCGCACAGAGGCACAGAGAATGGGGCTGCTTGCTTGTCTTGCCACCTCAAACTTCAAACGTAAACTGGGAAAGATGGTGTACCTGCTAGGCTCCTTTTGCAGCCCTGCTCCGAAAGTGCGAACGTCTGCAGATAGCTGGCAGGCAGAAGGGGCTAGCCTGGAAAGCTGTTGCTCAGCCTCATCTGCCCATGGCACTGTTCGCATAGAGGCACAGAGAATGGGGCTGCTTGCTTATCTTGCCACTTGAAACTTCAAACGCAAGCTGGGAATGGTGGTGTCCCTGCCAGGCTCCTATCACAGCCCTGCTCCGAAAGTGCGAACGCCTGCAGATAGCTGGCAGCCAGAAGGGGCTAGCCTGGAAAGCTGTTGCTCAGCCTCATCTGCCCATGGCAGTGCTCGCACAGAGGCACAGAGAATGGGGCTGCTTGCTTGTCTTGCCACCTCAAACTTCAAACGTAGCCTGGGAAAGTTGGTGTCCCAGCCAGGCTCCTTTCGCAGCCCTGCTCCGAAAGTGCGAACGTCGGCAGATAGCTGGCAGGCAGAAGGGGCTAGCCTGGAAAGCTGTTGCTCAGCCTCATCTGCCCATGGCAGTGCTCGCACAGAGGCACAGAGAATGGGGCTGCTTGCTTATCTTGCCACCTCAAACTACAAATGCATGCTGGGATAGTTGGTGTCCCAGCCAGGCTCCTTTCGCAGCCCTGCTCTTGAAATGCGAACGTCTGCAGATAGCTGGCAGCCAGAAGGGGCTAGCCTGGTAAACTGCTGCTCAGCCTCATTTGCCCATGGCACTGTTCGCATAGAGGCACAGAGAATGGGGCTGCTTCCTTATCTTGCCACTTGAAACTACAAACGCATGCTGGGAATGGTGGTGTCCCTGCCAGGCTCCTATCACAGCCCTGCTTCGAAAGTGCGAACGTCTGCAGATAGCTGGCAGCCAGAAGGGGCTAGCCTGGAAAGCTGTTGCTCAGCCTCATCTGCCCATGGCAGTGCTCGCACACAGGCACAGAGAATGGGGCTGCTTGCTTGTCCTGCCACCTCAAACTTCAAACATAGCCTGGGAAAGTTGGTGTCTCTACCAGGCTCCTTTCGCAACCCTGCTCCGAAAGTGCGAACGTCTGCAGATAGCTGGCAGCCAGAAGGTGCTAGCCTGGAAAGCTGTTGCTCAGCCTCATCTGCCCATGGCAGTGCTCGCACAGAGGCACAGAGAATGGGGCTGCTTGCTTGTCTTGCCACCTCAAACTTCAAACGTAGCCTGGGATAGTTGGTGTCCCAGCCAGGCTCCTTTCGCAGCCCTGCTCTTGAAATGCGAACGTCTGCAGATAGCTGGCAGGCAGAAGGGGCTAGCCTGGAAAGCTGTTGCTCAGCCTCATCTGCCCATGGCACTGTTCGCATACAGGCACAGAGAATGGGGCTGCTTGCTTATCTTGCCACTTGAAACTTCAAACGCATGCTGGGAATGGTGGTGTCCCTGCCAGGCTCCTTTCGCAACCCTGCTCCGAAAGTGCGAACGTCTGCAGATAGCTGGCAGCCAGAAGGTGCTAGCCTGGAAAGCTGTTGCTCAGCCTCATCTGCCCATGGCAGTGCTCGCACAGAGGCACAGAGAACGGGGCTGCTTGCTTGTCTTGCCACCTCAAACTTCAAACATAGCCTGGGAAAGTTGGTTTCTCTGCCAGGCTCCTTTCGCAACCCTGTACCGAAAGTGCGAACGTCTGCAGATAGCTGGCAGGCAGAAGGGGCTAGCCTGGAAAGCTGTTGCTCAGCCTCATCTGCCCATGGCACTGCTCGCATAGAGGCACAGAGAATGGGGCTGCTTGCTTATCTTGCCACTTGAAACTTCAAACCCAAGCTGGGAATGGTGGTGTCCCTGCCAGGCTCCTATGACAGCCCTGCTCCGAAAGTGCGAACGTCTGCAGATAGCTGGCAGGCAGAAGGGGCTAGCCTGGAAAGCTGTTGCTCAGCCTCATCTGCCCATGGCACTGCTCGCACAGAGGCACAGAGAATGGGGCTGCTTGCTTGTCTTGCCACCTCAAACTTCAAACATAGCCTGGGAAAGTTGGTGTCCCTGCCAGGCTCCTTTCGCAGCCCTGCTCCGAAAGTGCGAACGTCTGCAGATAGCTGGCAGGCAGAAGGGGCTAGCCTGGAAAGCTGTTGCTCAGCCTCATCTGCCCATGGCACTGCTCGCATAGAGGCACAGAGAATGGGGCTGCTTGCTTATCTTGCCACTTGAAACTTCAAACCCAAGCTGGGAATGGTGGTGTCCCTGCCAGGCTCCTATCACAGCCCTGCTCCGAAAGTGCGAACGTCGGCAGATAGCTGGCAGCCAGAAGGGGCTAGCCTGGAAAGCTGTTGCTCAGCCTCATCTGCCCATGGCAGTGCTCGCACAGAGGCACAGAGAATGGGGCTGCTTGCTATTCTTGGCACCTCAAACTTCAAACGCATGCTGGGAAAGTTGGTGTCCCAGCCAGGCTCCTTTCGCAGCCCTGCTCCGAAAGTGCGAACGTCTGCAGATAGCTGGCAGCCAGAAGGGGCTAGCCTGGAAAGCTGTTGCTCAGCCTCATCTGCCCATGGCAGTGCTCGCACAGAGGCACAGAGAATGGGGCTGCTTGTTTATCTTGCCACCTCAAACTTCAAACGCATGCTGGGATAGTTGGTGTCCCAGCCAGGCTCCTTTCACAGCCCTGCTCTTGAAATGCGAACGTCTGCAGATAGCTGGCAGCCAGAAGGTGCTAGCCTGGAAAGCTGTTGCTCAGCCTCATCTGCCCATGGCACTGTTCGCATAGAGGCACAGAGAATGGGGCTGCTTGCTTATCTTGCCACTTGAAACTTCAAACGCAAGCTGGGAATGGTGGTGTCCCTGCCAGGCTCCTATCACAGCCCTGCTCCGAAAGTGCGAACGTCGGCAGATAGCTGGCAGCCAGAAGGGGCTAGCCTGGAAAGCTGTTGCTCAGCCTCATCTGCCCATGGCAGTGCTCGCACAGAGGCACAGAGAATGGGGCTGCTTGCTTGTCTTGCCACCTCAAACTTCAAACGCATGCTGGGAAAGTTGGTGTCCCTGCCAGGCTCCTTTCGCAGCCCTGCTCCGAAAGTGCGAACGTCTGCAGATAGCTGGCAGCCAGAAGGGGCTAGCCTGGAAACCTGTTGCTCAGCCTCATCTGCCCATGGCAGTGCTCGCACAGAGGCACAGAGAATGGGGCTGCTTGCTTATCTTGCCACTTGAAACTTCAAACATAGGCTGGGAAAGTTGGTGTCCCTGCCAGGCTCCTTTCGCAACCCTGTTCCGAAAGTGCGAACGTCTGCAGATAGCTGGCAGGCAGAAGGGGCTAGCCTGGAAAGCTGTTGCTCAGCCTCATCTGCCCATGGCAGTGCTCGCACAGAGGCACAGAGAATGGGGCTGCTTGCTTGTCTTGCCACCTCAAACTTCAAACGTAGCCTGGGAAAGTTGGTGTCCCAGCCAGGCTCCTTTCGCAGCCCTGCTCCGAAAGTGCGAACGTCGGCAGATAGCTGGCAGCCAGAAGGGGCTAGCCTGGAAAGCTGTTGCTCAGCCTCATCTGCCCATGGCAGTGCTCGCACAGAGGCACAGAGAATGGGGCTGCTTGCTTATCTTGCCACCTCAAACTACAAATGCATGCTGGGATAGTTGGTGTCCCAGCCAGGCTCCTTTCGCAGCCCTGCTCTTGAAATGCGAACGTCTGCAGATAGCTGGCAGCCAGAAGGGGCTAGCCTGGAAAACTGCTGCTCAGCCTCATTTGCCCATGGCACTGTTCGCATAGAGGCACAGAGAATGGGGCTGCTTCCTTATCTTGCCACTTGAAACTACAAACGCATGCTGGGAATGGTGGTGTCCCTGCCAGGCTCCTATCACAGCCCTGCTTCGAAAGTGCGAACGTCTGCAGATAGCTGGCAGCCAGAAGGGGCTAGCCTGGAAAGCTGTTGCTCAGCCTCATCTGCCCATGGCAGTGCTCGCACACAGGCACAGAGAATGGGGCTGCTTGCTTGTCCTGCCACCTCAAACTTCAAACATAGCCTGGGAAAGTTGGTGTCTCTGCCAGGCTCCTTTCGCAACCCTGCTCCGAAAGTGCGAACGTCTGCAGATAGCTGGCAGGCAGAAGGGGCTAGCCTGGAAAGCTGTTGCTCAGCCTCATCTGCCCGTGGCACTGCTCGCACAGAGGCACAGAGAATGGGGCTGCTTGCTTGTCTTGCCACCTCAAACTTCAAACGCATGCTGGGAAAGTTGGTGTCCCTGCCAGGCTCCTTTCGCAGCCCTGCTCCGAAAGTGCGAACGTCTGCAGATAGCTGGCAGCCAGAAGGTGCTAGCCTGGAAAGCTGTTGCTCAGCCTCATCTGCCCATGGCAGTGCTCGCACAGAGGCACAGAGAATGGGGCTGCTTGCTTATCTTGCCACCTCAAACTTCAAACGTAGCCTGGGATAGTTGGTGTCCCAGCCAGGCTCCTTTCGCAGCCCTGCTCTTGAAATGCGAACGTCTGCAGATAGCTGGCAGCCAGAAGGGGCTAGCCTGGAAAGCTGTTGCTCAGCCTCATCTGCCCATGGCACTGTTCGCATAGAGGCACAGAGAATGGGGCTGCTTGCTTATCTTGCCACTTGAAACTTCAAACGCATGCTGGGAATGGTGGTGTCCCTGCCAGGCTCCTATCACAGCCCTGCTCCGAAAGTGCGAACGTCTGCAGATAGCTGGCAGGCAGAAGGGGCTAGCCTGGAAAGCTGTTGCTCAGCCTCATCTGCCCATGGCACTGTTCGCATAGAGGCCCAGAGAATGGGGCTGCTTGCTTATCTTGCCACTTGAAACTTCAAACGCATGCTGGGAATGGTGGTGTCCCTGCCAGGCTCCTTTCGCAACCCTGCTCCGAAAGTGCGAACGTCTGCAGATAGCTGGCAGCCAGAAGGTGCTAGCCTGGAAAGCTGTTGCTCAGCCTCATCTGCCCATGGCAGTGCTCGCACAGAGGCACAGAGAACGGGGCTGCTTGCTTGTCTTGCCACCTCAAACTTCAAACATAGCCTGGGAAAGTTGGTTTCTCTGCCAGGCTCCTTTCGCAACCCTGCTCCGAAAGTGCGAACGTCTGCAGATAGCTGGCAGGCAGAAGGGGCTAGCCTGGAAAGCTGTTGCTCAGCCTCATCTGCCCATGGCAGTGCTCGCACAGAGGCACAGAGAATGGGGCTGCTTGCTTGTCTTGCCACCTCAAACTTCAAACGTAGCCTGGGAAAGTTGGTGTCCCAGCCAGGCTCCTTTCGCAGCCCTGCTCCGAAAGTGCGAACGTCGGCAGATAGCTGGCAGCCAGAAGGGGCTAGCCTGGAAAGCTGTTGCTCAGCCTCATCTGCCCATGGCAGTGCTCGCACAGAGGCACAGAGAATGGGGCTGCTTGCTTATCTTGCCACCTCAAACTACAAATGCATGCTGGGATAGTTGGTGTCCCAGCCAGGCTCCTTTCGCAGCCCTGCTCTTGAAATGCGAACGTCTGCAGATAGCTGGCAGCCAGAAGGGGCTAGCCTGGAAAACTGCTGCTCAGCCTCATTTGCCCATGGCACTGTTCGCATAGAGGCACAGAGAATGGGGCTGCTTCCTTATCTTGCCACTTGAAACTACAAACGCATGCTGGGAATGGTGGTGTCCCTGCCAGGCTCCTATCACAGCCCTGCTTCGAAAGTGCGAACGTCTGCAGATAGCTGGCAGCCAGAAGGGGCTAGCCTGGAAAGCTGTTGCTCAGCCTCATCTGCCCATGGCAGTGCTCGCACACAGGCACAGAGAATGGGGCTGCTTGCTTGTCCTGCAACCTCAAACTTCAAACATAGCCTGGGAAAGTTGGTGTCTCTGCCAGGCTCCTTTCGCAACCCTGCTCCGAAAGTGCGAACGTCTGCAGATAGCTGGCAGGCAGAAGGGGCTAGCCTGGAAAGCTGTTGCTCAGCCTCATCTGCCCATGGCACTGCTCGCACAGAGGCACAGAGAATGGGGCTGCTTGCTTGTCTTGCCACCTCAAACTTCAAACGCATGCTGGGAAAGTTGGTGTCCCTGCCAGGCTCCTTTCGCAGCCCTGCTCCGAAAGTGCGAACGTCTGCAGATAGCTGGCAGCCAGAAGGTGCTAGCCTGGAAAGCTGTTGCTCAGCCTCATCTGCCCATGGCAGTGCTCGCACAGAGGCACAGAGAATGGGGCTGCTTGCTTATCTTGCCACCTCAAACTTCAAACGTAGCCTGGGATAGTTGGTGTCCCAGCCAGGCTCCTTTCGCAGCCCTGCTCTTGAAATGCGAACGTCTGCAGATAGCTGGCAGCCAGAAGGGGCTAGCCTGGAAAGCTGTTGCTCAGCCTCATCTGCCCATGGCACTGTTCGCATAGAGGCACAGAGAATGGGGCTGCTTGCTTATCTTGCCACTTGAAACTTCAAACGCATGCTGGGAATGGTGGTGTCCCTGCCAGGCTCCTATCACAGCCCTGCTCCGAAAGTGCGAACGTCTGCAGATAGCTGGCAGGCAGAAGGGGCTAGCCTGGAAAGCTGTTGCTCAGCCTCATCTGCCCATGGCACTGTTCGCATAGAGGCACAGAGAATGGGGCTGCTTGCTTATCTTGCCACTTGAAACTTCAAACGCATGCTGGGAATGGTGGTGTCCCTGCCAGGCTCCTTTCGCAACCCTGCTCCGAAAGTGCGAACGTCTGCAGATAGCTGGCAGGCAGAAGGTGCTAGCCTGGAAAGCTGTTGCTCAGCCTCATCTGCCCATGGCAGTGCTCGCACAGAGGCACAGAGAACGGGGCTGCTTGCTTGTCTTGCCACCTCAAACTTCAAACATAGCCTGGGAAAGTTGGTTTCTCTGCCAGGCTCCTTTCGCAACCCTGCTCCGAAAGTGCGAACGTCTGCAGATAGCTGGCAGGCAGAAG
This sequence comes from Opisthocomus hoazin, assembly GCF_030867145.1. Classification (NCBI taxonomy): domain Eukaryota; kingdom Metazoa; phylum Chordata; class Aves; order Opisthocomiformes; family Opisthocomidae; genus Opisthocomus; species Opisthocomus hoazin. The sequence continues at coordinate 13,275,237 of NC_134426.1, forward strand.
GGGCTAGCCTGGAAAGCTGTTGCTCAGCCTCATCTCCCATGGCACTGCTCGCATAGAGGCACAGAGAATGGGGCTGCTTGCTTATCTTGCCACTTGAAACTTCAAACCCAAGCTGGGAATGGTGGTGTCCCTGCCAGGCTCCTATCACAGCCCTGCTCCGAAAGTGCGAACGTCGGCAGATAGCTGGCAGCCAGAAGGGGCTAGCCTGGAAAGCTGTTGCTCAGCCTCATCTGCCCATGGCAGTGCTCGCACAGAGGCACAGAGAATGGGGCTGCTTGCTTGTCTTGCCACCTCAAACTTCAAACGCATGCTGGGAAAGTTGGTGTCCCTGCCAGGCTCCTTTCGCAGCCCTGCTCCGAAAGTGCGAACGTCTGCAGATAGCTGGCAGCCAGAAGGTGCTAGCCTGGAAAGCTGTTGCTCAGCCTCATCTGCCCATGGCAGTGCTCGCACAGAGGCACAGAGAATGGGGCTGCTTGTTTATCTTGCCACCTCAAACTTCAAACGCATGCTGGGATAGTTGGTGTCCCAGCCAGGCTCCTTTCGCAGCCCTGCTCTTGAAATGCGAACGTCTGCAGATAGCTGGCAGCCAGAAGGTGCTAGCCTGGAAAGCTGTTGCTCAGCCTCATCTGCCCATGGCACTGTTCGCATAGAGGCACAGAGAATGGGGCTGCTTGCTTATCTTGCCACTTGAAACTTCAAACGCAAGCTGGGAATGGTGGTGTCCCTGCCAGGCTCCTATCACAGCCCTGCTCCGAAAGTGCGAACGTCTGCAGATAGCTGGCAGCCAGAAGGGGCTAGCCTGGAAAGCTGTTGCTCAGCCTCATCTGCCCATGGCAGTGCTCGCACAGAGGCACAGAGAATGGGGCTGCTTGCTTGTCTTGCCACCTCAAACTTCAAACGCATGCTGGGAAAGTTGGTGTCCCTGCCAGGCTCCTTTCGCAGCCCTGCTCCGAAAGTGCGAACGTCTGCAGATAGCTGGCAGGCAGAAGGGGCTAGCCTGGAAACCTGTTGCTCAGCCTCATCTGCCCATGGCAGTGCTCGCACAGAGGCACAGAGAATGGGGCTGCTTGCTTATCTTGCCACTTGAAACTTCAAACATAGCCTGGGAAAGTTGGTGTCCCTGCCAGGCTCCTTTCGCAACCCTGCTCCGAAAGTGCGAACGTCTGCAAATAGCTGGCAGGCAGAAGAGGCTAGCCTGGAAAGCTGTTGCTCAGCCTCATCTGCCCATGGCAGTGCTCGCACAGAGGCACAGAGAATGGGGCTGCTTGCTTATCTTGCCACTTGAAACTTCAAACATAGCCTGGGAAAGTTGGTGTCTTTGCCAGGCTCCTTTCGCAACCCTGCTCCGAAAGTGCGAACGTCTGCAGATAGCTGGCAGCCAGAAGGGGCTAGCCTGGAAAGCTGTTGCTCAGCCTCATCTGCCCATGGCAGTGCTCGCACAGAGGCACAGAGAATGGGGCTGCTTGCTTGTCTTGCCACCTCAAACTTCAAACGTATCCTGGGATAGTTGGTGTCCCAGCCAGGCTCCTTTCGCAGCCCTGCTCTTGAAATGCGAACGTCTGCAGATAGCTGGCAGCCAGAAGGGGCTAGCCTGGAAAGCTGTTGCTCAGCCTCATCTGCCCATGGCACTGTTCGCATAGAGGCACAGAGAATGGGGCTGCTTGCTTATCTTGCCACTTGAAACTTCAAACGCATGCTGGGAATGGTGGTGTCCCTGCCAGGCTCCTATCACAGCCCTGCTCCGAAAGTGCGAACGTCTGCAGATAGCTGGCAGGCAGAAGGGGCTAGCCTGGAAAGCTGTTGCTCAGCCTCATCTGCCCATGGCACTGTTCGCATAGAGGCACAGAGAATGGGGCTGCTTGCTTATCTTGCCACTTGAAACTTCAAACGCATGCTGGGAATGGTGGTGTCCCTGCCAGGCTCCTTTCGCAACCCTGCTCCGAAAGTGCGAACGTCTGCAGATAGCTGGCAGCCAGAAGGTGCTAGCCTGGAAAGCTGTTGCTCAGCCTCATCTGCCCATGGCAGTGCTCGCACAGAGGCACAGAGAACGGGGCTGCTTGCTTGTCTTGCCACCTCAAACTTCAAACATAGCCTGGGAAAGTTGGTTTCTCTGCCAGGCTCCTTTCGCAACCCTGCTCCGAAAGTGCGAACGTCTGCAGATAGCTGGAAGGCAGAAGGGGCTAGCCTGGAAAGCTGTTGCTCAGCCTCATCTGCCCATGGCAGTGCTCGCATAGAGGCACAGAGAATGGGGCTGCTTGCTTATCTTGCCACTTGAAACTTCAAACCCAAGCTGGGAATGGTGGTGTCCCTGCCAGGCTCCTATCACAGCCCTGCTCCGAAAGTGCGAACGTCGGCAGATAGCTGGCAGACAGAAGGGGCTAGCCTGGAAAGCTGTTGCTCAGCCTCATCTGCCCATGGCAGTGCTCGCACAGAGGCACAGAGAATGGGGCTGCTTGCTTGTCTTGCCACCTCAAACTTCAAACGCATGCTGGGAAAGTTTGTGTCCCTGCCAGGCTCCTTTCGCAGCCCTGCTCCGAAAGTGCGAACGTCTGCAGATAGCTGGCAGCCAGAAGGTGCTAGCCTGGAAAGCTGTTGCTCAGCCTCATCTGCCCATGGCAGTGCTCGCACAGAGGCACAGAGAATGGGGCTGCTTGCTTGTCTTGCCACCTCAAACTTCAAACGCATGCTGGGATAGTTGGTGTCCCAGCCAGGCTCCTTTCGCAGCCCTGCTCTTGAAATGCGAACGTCTGCAGATAGCTGGCAGCCAGAAGGTGCTAGCCTGGAAAGCTGTTGCTCAGCCTCATCTGCCCATTTCACTGTTCGCATAGAGGCACAGAGAATGGGGCTGCTTGCTTATCTTGCCACTTGAAACTTCAAATGCATGCTGGGAATGGTGGTGTCCCTGCCAGGCTCCTATCACAGCCCTGCTCCGAAAGTGCGAACGTCGGCAGATAGCTGGCAGCCAGAAGGGGCTAGCCTGGAAAGCTGTTGCTCAGCCTCATCTGCCCATGGCAGTGCTCGCACAGAGGCACAGAGAATGGGGCTGCTTGCTTGTCTTGCCACCTCAAACTTCAAACGCATGCTGGGAATGATGGTGTCCCTGCCAGGCTCCTATCACAGCCCTGCTGCGAAAGTGCGAACGTCTGCAGATAGCTGGCAGGCAGAAGGGGCTAGCCTGGAAAGCTGTTGCTCAGCCTCATCTGCCCATGGCAGTGCTCGCACAGAGGCACAGAGAATGGGGCTGCTTGCTTATCTTGCCACTTGAAACTTCAAACATAGCCTGGGAAAGTTGGTGTCCCTGCCAGGCTCCTTTCGCAACCCTGCTCCGAAAGTGCGAACGTCTGCAGATAGCTGGCAGGCAGAAAAGGCTCGCCTGGAAAGCTGTTGCTCAGCCTCATCTGCCCATGGCAGTGCTCGCACAGAGGCACAGAGAATGGGGCTGCTTGCTTATCTTGCCACCTCAAACTTCAAACGCATGCTGGGAAAGTTGGTGTCCCTGCCAGGCTCCTTTCGCAGCCCTGCTCCGAAAGTGCGAACGTCTGCAGATAGCTGGCAGCCAGAAGGGGCTAGCCTGGAAAGCTGTTGCTCAGCCTCATCTGCCCATGGCAGTGCTCGCACAGAGGCACAGAGAATGGGGCTGCTTGCTTATCTTGCCACCTCAAACTTCAAACGCATGCTGGGATAGTTGGTGTCCCAGCCAGGCTCCTTTCGCAGCCCTGCTCTTGAAATGCGAACGTCTGCAGATAGCTGGCAGCCAGAAGGTGCCAGCCTGGAAAGCTGTTGCTCAGCCTCATCTGCCCATGGCCCTGTTCGCATAGAGGCACAGAGAATGGGGCTGCTTGCTTATCTTGCCACTTGAAACTTCAAACGCAAGCTGGGAATGGTGGTGTCCCTGCCAGGCTCCTTTCGCAGCCCTGCTCCGAAAGTGCGAACGTCGGCAGATAGCTGGCAGCCAGAAGGGGCTAGCCTGGAAAGCTGTTGCTCAGCCTCATCTGCCCATGGCAGTGCTCGCACAGAGGCACAGAGAATGGGGCTGCTTGCTTGTCTTGCCACCTCAAACTTCAAACGCATGCTGGGAAAGTTGGTGTCCCTGCCAGGCTCCTTTCGCAGCCCTGCTCCGAAAGTGCGAACGTCTGCAGATGGCTGGCAGGCAGAAGGGGCTAGCCTGGAAAGCTGTTGCTCAGCCTCATCTGCCCATGGCAGTGCTCGCACAGAGGCACAGAGAATGGGGCTCCTTGCTTATCTTGCCACTTGAAACTTCAAACGCATGCTGGGAATGGTGGTGTCCCTGCCAGGCTCCTATCACAGCCCTGCTCCGAAAGTGCGAACGTCTGCAGATAGCTGGCAGGTAGAAGGGGCTAGCCTGGAAAGCTGTTGCTCAGCCTCATCTGCCCATGGCAGTGCTCGCACAGAGGCACAGAGAATGGGGCTGCTTGCTTGTCTTGCCACCTCAAACTTCAAACGTAGCCTGGGAAAGTTGGTGTCCCAGCCAGGCTCCTTTCGCAGCCCTGCTCCGAAAGTGCGAACGTCTGCAGATAGCTGGCAGCCAGAAGGGGCTAGCCTGGAAAGCTGTTGCTCAGCCTCATCTGCCCATGGCACCGTTCGCATAGAGGCACAGAGAATGGGGCTGCTTGCTTATCTTGCCACTTGAAACTTCAAACGCATGCTGGAATGGTGGTGTCCCTGCCAGGCTCCTTTCGCAACCCTGCTCCGAAAGTGCGAACGTCTGCAGATAGCTGGCAGCCAGAAGGTGCTAGCCTCTAAAGCTGTTGCTCAGCCTCATCTGCCCATGGCAGTGCTCGCACAGAGGCACAGAGAATGCGGCTGCTTGCTTGTCTTGCCACCTCAAACTTCAAACATAGCCTGGGAAAGTTGGTTTCTCTGCCAGGCTCCTTTCGCAACCCTGCTCCGAAAGTGCGAACGTCTGCAGATAGCTGGCAGGCAGAAGGGGCTAGCCTGCAAAGCTGTTGCTCAGCCTCATCTGCCCATGGCACTGTTCGCATAGAGGCACAGAGAATGGGGCTGCTTGCTTATCTTGCCACTTGAAACTTCAAACGCATGCTGGGAATGGTGGTGTCCCTGCCAGGCTCCTATCACAGCCCTGCTCCGAAAGTGCAAACGTCTGCAGATAGCTGGCAGGCAGAAGGGGCTAGCCTGGAAAGCTGTTGCTCAGCCTCATCTGCCCATGGCAGTGCTCGCACAGAGGCACAGAGAATGGGGCTGCTTGCTTGTCTTGCCACCTCAAACTTCAAACGTAGCCTGGAAAGATGGTGTCCCTGCCAGGCTCCTTTCGCAACCCTGCTCCGAAAGTGCGAAAGTCTGCAGATAGCTGGCAGCCAGAAGAGGCTAGCCTGGAAAGCTGTTGCTCAGCCTCATCTGCCCATGGCAGTGCTCGCACAGAGGCACAGAGAATGGGGCTGCTTGCTTATCTTGCCACTTCAAACTTCAAACGCATGCTGGGATAGTTGGTGTCCCAGCCAGGCTCCTTTCGCTGCCCTGCACTTGAAATGCGAACGTCTGCAGATAGCTGGCAGCCAGAAGGTGCTAGCCTGGAAAGCTGTTGCTCAGCCTCATCTGCCCATGGCACTGTTCGCATAGAGGCACAGAGAATGGGGCTGCTTGCTTATCTTGCCACTTCAAACTTCAAACGCAAGCTGGCAATGGTGGTGTCCCTGCCAGGCTCCTATCACAGCCCTGCTCCGAAAGTGCGAACGTCTGCAGATAGCTGGCAGCCAGAAGGGGCTAGCCTGGAAAGCTGTTGCTCAGCCTCATCTGCCCATGGCAGTGCTCGCACAGAGGCACAGAGAATGGGGCTGCTTGCTTGTCTTGCCACCTCAAACTTCAAACGCATGCTGGGAAAGATGGTGTCCCTGACAGGCTCCTTTCGCAGCCCTGCTCCGAAAGTGCGAACGTCTGCAGATAGATGGCAGCCAGAAGGTGCTAGCCTGGAAAGCTGTTGCTCAGCCTCATCTGCCCATGGCACTGTTCACATAGAGGCACAGAGAATGGGGCTGCTTGCTTATCTTGCCACTTGAAACTTCAAACGCATGCTGGGAATGGTGGTGTCCCTGCCAGGCTCCTATCACAGCCCTGCTCCGAAAGTGCGAACGTCTGCAGATAGCTGGCAGGCAGAAGGGGCTAGCCTGGAAAGCTGTTGCTCAGCCTCATCTGCCCATGGCAGTGCTCGCACAGAGGCACAGAGAATGGGGCTGCTTGCTTGTCTTGCCACCTCAAACTTCAAACGTAGCCTGGGATAGTTGGTGTCCCAGCCAGGCTCCTTTCGCAGCCCTGCTCTTGAAATGCGAACGTCTGCAGATAGCTGGCAGCCAGAAGGGGCTAGCCTGGAAAGCTGTTGCTCAGCCTCATCTGCCCATGGCACTGTTCGCATAGAGGCACAGAGAATGGGGCTGCTTGCTTATCTTGCCACTTGAAACTTCAAACGCATGCTGGGAATGGTGGTGTCCCTGCCAGGCTCCTATCACAGCCCTGCTCCGAAAGTGCGAACGTCTGCAGATAGCTGGCAGCCAGAAGGTGCTAGCCTGGAAAGCTGTTGCTCAGCCTCATCTGCCCATGGCAGTGCTCGCACAGAGGCACAGAGAATGGGGCTGCTTGCTTGTCTTGCCACCTCAAACTTCAAACATAGCCTGGGAAAGTTGGTGTCTCTGCCAGACTCCTTTCGCAACCCTGCTCCGAAAGTGCGAACGTCTGCAGATAGCTGGCAGGCAGAAGGGGCTAGCCTGGAAAGCTGTTGCTCAGCCTCATCTGCCCATGGCACTGCTAGCATAGAGGCACAGAGAATGGGGCTGCTTGCTTATCTTGCCACTTGAAACTTCAAACGCAAGCTGGGAATGGTGGTGTCCCTGCCAGGCTCCTATCACAGCCCTGCTCCGAAAGTGCGAACGTCTGCAGATAGCTGGCAGCCAGAAGGGGCTAGCCTGGAAAGCTGTTGCTCAGCCTCATCTGCCCATGGCAGTGCTCGCACAGAGGCACAGAGAATGGGGCTGCTTGCTTGTCTTGCCACCTCAAACTTCAAACGCATGCTGGGAAAGTTGGTGTCCCTGCCAGGCTCCTTTCGCAGCCCTGCTCCGAAAGTGCGAACGTCTGCAGATAGCTGGCAGCCAGAAGGTGCTAGCCTGGAAAGCTGTTGCTCAGCCTCATCTGCCCATGGCAGTGCTCGCACAGAGGCACAGAGAATGGGGCTGTTTGCTTATCTTGCCACCTCAAACTTCAAACGCATGCTGGGATAGTTGGTGTCCCAGCCAGGCTCCTTTCGCAGCCCTGCTCTTGAAATGCGAACGTCTGCAGATAGCTGGCAGCCAGAAGGTGCTAGCCTGGAAAGCTGTTGCTCAGCCTCATCTGCCCATGGCACTGTTCGCATAGAGGCACAGAGAATGTGGCTGCTTGCTTATCTTGCCACTTGAAACTTCAAACGCAAGCTGGGAATGGTGGTGTCCCTGCCAGGCTCCTTTCGCAGCCCTGCTCCGAAAGTGCGAACGTCGGCAGATAGCTGGCAGCCAGAAGGGGCTAGCCTGGAAAGCTGTTGCTCAGCCTCATCTGCCCATGGCAGTGCTCGCACAGAGGCACAGAGAATGGGGCTGCTTGCTTGTCTTGCCACTTGAAACTTCAAACGCATGCTGGGAATGGTGGTGTCCCTGCCAGGCTCCTATCACAGCCCTGCTCCGAAAGTGCGAACGTCTGCAGATAGCTGGCAGGCAGAAGGGGCTAGCCTGGAAACCTGTTGCTCAGCCTCATCTGCCCATGGCAGTGCTCGCACAGAGGCACAGAGAATGGGGCTGCTTGCTTGTCTTGCCACCTCAAACTTCAAACGTAGCCTGGGAAAGTTGGTGTCCCAGCCAGGCTCCTTTCGCAGCCCTGCTCCGAAAGTGCAAATGTCTGCAGATAGCTGGCAGCAAGAAGGGGCTAGCCTGGAAAGCTGTTGCTCAGCCTCATCTGCCCATGGCACCGTTCGCATAGAGGCACAGAGAATGGGGCTGCTTGCTTATCTTGTCACTTGAAACTTCAAACGCATGCTGGAATGGTGGTGTCCCTGCCAGGCTCCTATCACAGCCCTGCTCCGAAAGTGTGAACGTCTGCAGATAGCTGGCAGCCAGAAGGGGCTAGCCTGGAAAGCTGTTGCTCAGCCTCATCTGCACATGGCAGTGCTCGCACAGAGGCACAGAGAATGGGGCTGCTTGCTTATCTTGCCACCTCAAACTTCAAACGCATGCTGGGATAGTTGTTGTCCCAGCCAGGCTCCTTTCGCAGCCTTGCTCTTGAAATGCGAACGTCTGCAGATAGCTGGCAGGCAGAAGGGGCTAGCCTGGAAAGCTGTTGCTCAGCCTCATCTGCCCATGGCACTGTTCGCATAGAGGCACAGAGAATGGGGCTGCTTGCTTATCTTGCCACTTGAAACTTCAAACGCATGCTGGGAAATTTGGTGTCCCTGCCAGGCTCCTTTCGCAGCCCTGCTCCGAAAGTGCGAACGTCTGCAGATAGCTGGCAGCCAGAAGGTGCTAGCCTGGAAAGCTGTTGCTCAGCCTCATCTGCCCATGGCAGTGCTCGCACAGAGGCACAGAGAATGGGGCTGTTTGCTTATCTTGCCACCTCAAACTTCAAACGCATGCTGGGATAGTTGGTGTCCCAGCCAGGCTCCTTTCGCAGCCCTGCTCTTGAAATGCGAACGTCTGCAGATAACTGGCAGCCAGAAGGTGCTAGCCTGGAAAGCTGTTGCTCAGCCTCATCTGCCCATGGCACTGTTCGCATAGAGGCACAGAGAATGGGGCTGCTTGCTTATCTTGCCACTTGAAACTTCAAACGCAAGCTGGGAATGGTGGTGTCCCTGCCAGGCTCCTTTCGCAGCCCTGCTCCGAAAGTGCGAACGTCGGCAGATAGCTGGCAGCCAGAAGGGGCTAGCCTGGAAAGCTGTTGCTCAGCCTCATCTGCCCATGGCAGTGCTCGCACAGAGGCACAGAGAATGGGGCTGCTTGCTTGTCTTGCCACCTCAAACTTCAAACGCATGCTGGGAAAGTTGGTGGCCCTGCCAGGCTCCTTTCGCAGCCCTGCTCCGAAAGTGCGAACGTCTGCAGATGGCTGGCAGGCAGAAGGGGCTAGCCTGGAAAGCTGTTGCTCAGCCTCATCTGCCCATGGCAGTGCTCGCACAGAGGCACAGAGAATGGGGCTGCTTGCTTATCTTGCCACTTGAAACTTCAAACGCATGCTGGGAATGGTGGTGTCCCTGCCAGGCTCCTATCACAGCCCTGCTCCGAAAGTGCGAACGTCTGCAGATAGCTGGCAGGCAGAAGGGGCTAGCCTGGAAACCTGTTGCTCAGCCTCATCTGCCCATGGCAGTGCTCGCACAGAGGCACAGAGAATGGGGCTGCTTGCTTGTCTTGCCACCTCAAACTTCAAACGTAGCCTGGGAAAGTTGGTGTCCCAGCCAGGCTCCTTTCGCAGCCCTGCTCCGAAAGTGCAAATGTCTGCAGATAGCTGGCAGCCAGAAGGTGCTAGCCTGGAAAGCTGTTGCTCAGCCTCATCTGCCCATGGCACCGTTCGCATAGAGGCACACAGAATGGGGCTGCTTGCTAATCTTGCCACATGAAACTTCAAACGCATGCTGGAATGGTGGTGTCCCTGCCAGGCTCCTATCACAGCCCTGCTCCGAAAGTGTGAACGTCTGCAGATAGCTGGCAGCCAGAAGGTGCTAGCCTGGAAAGCTGTTGCTCAGCCTCATCTGCACATGGCAGTGCTCGCACAGAGGCACAGAGAATGGGGCTGCTTGCTTATCTTGCCACCTCAAACTTCAAACGCATGCTGGGATAGTTGGTGTCCCAGCCAGGCTCCTTTCGCAGCCTTGCTCTTGAAATGCGAACGTCTGCAGATAGCTGGCAGGCAGAAGGGGCTAGCCTGGAAAGCTGTTGCTCAGCCTCATCTGCCCATGGCACTGTTCGCATAGAGGCACAGAGAATGGGGCTGCTTGCTTATCTTGCCACTTGAAACTTCAAACGCATGCTGGGAATGGTGGTGTCCCTGCCAGGCTCCTTTCGCAACCCTGCTCCGAAAGTGCGAACGTCTGCAGATAGCTGGCAGCCAGAAGGTGCTAGCCTGGAAAGCTGTTGCTCAGCCTCATCTGCCCATGGCAGTGCTCGCACAGAGGCACAGAGAATGGGGCTGCTTGCTTGTCTTGCCACCTCAAACTTCAAACATAGCCTGGGAAAGTTGGTGTCTCTGCCAGGCTCCTTTCGCAACCCTGCTCCGAAAGTGCGAACGTCTGCAGATAGCTGGCAGGCAGAAGGGGCTAGCCTGGAAAGCTGTTGCTCAGCCTCATCTGCCCATGGCAGTGCTCGCACAGAGGCACAGAGAATGGGGCTGCTTGCTTGTCTTGCCACCTCAAAATTCAAACGTAGCCTGGGAAAGATGGTGTACCTGCTAGGCTCCTTTTGCAGCCCTGCTCCGAAAGTGCGAACGTCTGCAGATAGCTGGCAGCCAGAAGGGGCTAGCCTGGAAAGCTGTTGCTCAGCCTCATCTGCCCATGGCACCGTTCGCACAGAGGCACAGAGAATGGGGCTGCTTGCTTATCTTGCCACCTCAAACTACAAATGCATGCTGGGATAGTTGGTGTCCCAGCCAGGCTCCTTTCGCAGCCCTGCTCTTGAAATGCGAACGTCTGCAGATAGCTGGCAGCCAGAAGGGGCTAGCCTGGAAAGATGCTGCTCAGCCTCATTTGCCCATGGCACTGTTTGCATAGAGGCACAGAGAATGGGGCTGCTTGCTTATCTTGCCACTTGAAACTTCAAACGCATGCTGGGAATGGTGGTGTCCCTGCCAGGCTCCTATCACAGCCCTGCTCCGAAAGTGCGAACGTCTGCAGATAGCTGGCAGGCAGAAGGGGCTAGCCTGGAAACCTGTTGCTCAGCCTCATCTGCCCATGGCAGTGCTCGCACAGAGGCACAGAGAATGGGGCTGCTTGCTTGTCTTGCCACCTCAAACTTCAAACGTAGCCTGGGAAAGTTGGTGTCCCAGCCAGGCTCCTTTCGCAGCCCTGCTCCGAAAGTGCAAATGTCTGCAGATAGCTGGCAGCAAGAAGGGGCTAGCCTGGAAAGCTGTTGCTCAGCCTCATCTGCCCATGGCACCGTTCGCATAGAGGCACAGAGAATGGGGCTGCTTGCTTATCTTGTCACTTGAAACTTCAAACGCATGCTGGAATGGTGGTGTCCCTGCCAGGCTCCTATCACAGCCCTGCTCCGAAAGTGTGAACGTCTGCAGATAGCTGGCAGCCAGAAGGGGCTAGCCTGGAAAGCTGTTGCTCAGCCTCATCTGCACATGGCAGTGCTCGCACAGAGGCACAGAGAATGGGGCTGCTTGCTTATCTTGCCACCTCAAACTTCAAACGCATGCTGGGATAGTTGTTGTCCCAGCCAGGCTCCTTTCGCAGCCTTGCTCTTGAAATGCGAACGTCTGCAGATAGCTGGCAGGCAGAAGGGGCTAGCCTGGAAAGCTGTTGCTCAGCCTCATCTGCCCATGGCACTGTTCGCATAGAGGCACAGAGAATGGGGCTGCTTGCTTATCTTGCCACTTGAAACTTCAAACGCATGCTGGGAAAGTTGGTGTCCCTGCCAGGCTCCTTTCGCAGCCCTGCTCCGAAAGTGCGAACGTCTGCAGATAGCTGGCAGCCAGAAGGTGCTAGCCTGGAAAGCTGTTGCTCAGCCTCATCTGCCCATGGCAGTGCTCGCACAGAGGCACAGAGAATGGGGCTGTTTGCTTATCTTGCCACCTCAAACTTCAAACGCATGCTGGGATAGTTGGTGTCCCAGCCAGGCTCCTTTCGCAGCCCTGCTCTTGAAATGCGAACGTCTGCAGATAGCTGGCAGCCAGAAGGTGCTAGCCTGGAAAGCTGTTGCTCAGCCTCATCTGCCCATGGCACTGTTCGCATAGAGGCACAGAGAATGGGGCTGCTTGCTTATCTTGCCACTTGAAACTTCAAACGCAAGCTGGGAATGGTGGTGTCCCTGCCAGGCTCCTTTCGCAGCCCTGCTCCGAAAGTGCGAACGTCAGCAGATAGCTGGCAGCCAGAAGGGGCTAGCCTGGAAAGCTGTTGCTCAGCCTCATCTGCCCATGGCAGTGCTCGCACAGAGGCACAGAGAATGGGGCTGCTTGCTTGTCTTGCCACCTCAAACTTCAAACGCATGCTGGGAAAGTTGGTGGCCCTGCCAGGCTCCTTTCGCAGCCCTGCTCCGAAAGTGCGAACGTCTGCAGATGGCTGGCAGGCAGAAGGGGCTAGCCTGGAAAGCTGTTGCTCAGCCTCATCTGCCCATGGCAGTGCTCGCACAGAGGCACAGAGAATGGGGCTCCTTGCTTATCTTGCCACTTGAAACTTCAAACGCATGCTGGGAATGGTGGTGTCCCTGCCAGGCTCCTATCACAGCCCTGCTCCGAAAGTGCGAACGTCTGCAGATAGCTGGCAGGCAGAAGGGGCTAGCCTGGAAACCTGTTGCTCAGCCTCATCTGCCCATGGCAGTGCTCGCACAGAGGCACAGAGAATGGGGCTGCTTGCTTGTCTTGCCACCTCAAACTTCAAACGTAGCCTGGGAAAGTTGGTGTCCCAGCCAGGCTCCTTTCGCAGCCCTACTCCGAAAGTGCAAATGTCTGCAGATAGCTGGCAGCCAGAAGGTGCTAGCCTGGAAAGCTGTTGCTCAGCCTCATCTGCCCATGGCACCGTTCGCATAGAGGCACAGAGAATGGGGCTGCTTGCTTATCTTGCCACATGAAACTTCAAACGCATGCTGGAATGGTGGTGTCCCAGCCAGGCTCCTATCACAGCCCTGCTCCGAAAGTGTGAACGTCTGCAGATAGCTGGCAGCCAGAAGGTGCTAGCCTGGAAAGCTGTTGCTCAGCCTCATCTGCACATGGCAGTGCTCGCACAGAGGCACAGAGAATGGGGCTGCTTGCTTATCTTGCCACCTCAAACTTCAAACGCATGCTGGGATAGTTGGTGTCCCAGCCAGGCTCCTTTCGCAGCCTTGCTCTTGAAATGCGAACGTCTGCAGATAGCTGGCAGGCAGAAGGGGCTAGCCTGGAAAGCTGTTGCTCAGCCTCATCTGCCCATGGCACTGTTCGCATAGAGGCACAGAGAATGGGGCTGCTTGCTTATCTTGCCACTTGAAACTTCAAACGCATGCTGGGAATGGTGGTGTCCCTGCCAGGCTCCTTTCGCAACCCTGCTCCGAAAGTGCGAACGTCTGCAGATAGCTGGCAGGCAGAAGGTGCTAGCCTGGAAAGCTGTTGCTCAGCCTCATCTGCCCATGGCAGTGCTCGCACAGAGGCACAGAGAATGGGGCTGCTTGCTTGTCTTGCCACCTCAAACTTCAAACATAGCCTGGGAAAGTTGGTGTCTCTGCCAGGCTCCTTTCGCAACCCTGCTCCGAAAGTGCGAACGTCTGCAGATAGCTGGCAGGCAGAAGGGGCTAGCCTGGAAAGCTGTTGCTCAGCCTCATCTGCCCATGGCAGTGCTCGCACAGAGGCACAGAGAATGGGGCTGCTTGCTTGTCTTGCCACCTCAAAATTCAAACGTAGCCTGGGAAAGATGGTGTACCTGCTAGGCTCCTTTTGCAGCCCTGCTCCGAAAGTGCGAACGTCTGCAGATAGCTGGCAGCCAGAAGGGGCTAGCCTGGAAAGCTGTTGCTCAGCCTCATCTGCCCATGGCACCGTTCGCACAGAGGCACAGAGAATGGGGCTGCTTGCTTATCTTGCCACCTCAAACTACAAATGCATGCTGGGATAGTTGGTGTCCCAGCCAGGCTCCTTTCGCAGCCCTGCTCTTGAAATGCGAACGTCTGCAGATAGCTGGCAGCCAGAAGGGGCTAGCCTGGAAAGATGCTGCTCAGCCTCATTTGCCCATGGCACTGTTTGCATAGAGGCACAGAGAATGGGGCTGCTTGCTTATCTTGCCACTTGAAACTTCAAACGCATGCTGGGAATGGTGGTGTCCCTGCCAGGCTCCTATCACAGCCCTGCTCCGAAAGTGCGAACGTCTGCAGATAGCTGGCAGCCAGAAGGGGTTAGCCTGGAAAGCTGTTGCTCAGCCTCATCTGCCCATGGCAGTGCTCGCACAGAGGCACAGAGAATGGGGCTGCTTGCTTGTCTTGCCACCTCAAACTTCAAACGTAGCCTGGGAAAGATGGTGTCCCTGCCAGGCTCCTTTCACAGCCCTGCTCTTGAAATGCGAACGTCTGCAGATAGCTGGCAGCCAGAAGGGGCTAGCCTGGAAAGCTGTTGCTCAGCCTCATCTGCCCATGGCACTGTTCGCATAGAGGCACAGAGAATGGGGCTGCTTGCTTATCTTGCCACTTGAAACTTCAAACGCATGCTGGGAATGGTGGTGTCCCTGCCAGGCTCCTATCACAGCCCTGCTCCGAAAGTGCGAACGTCTGCAGATAGCTGGCAGGCAGAAGGGGCTAGCCGGGAAAGCTGTTGCTCAGCCTCATCTGCCCATGGCAGTGCTCGCACAGAGGCACAGAGAATGGGGCTGCTTGCTTGTCTTGCCACCTCAAACTTCAAACGTAGCCTGGGAAAGTTGGTGTCTCTGCCAGGCTCCTTTCGCAACCCTGCTCCGAAAGTGCGAACGTCTGCAGATAGCTGGCAGCCAGAAGGGGCTAGCCTGGAAAGCTGTTGCTCAGCCTCATCTGCCCATGGCACTGCTCGCACAGAGGCACAGAGAATGGGGCTGCTTGCTTGTCTTGCCACCTCAAACTTCAAACGTAGCCTGTTAAAGATGGTGTACCTGCTAGGCTCCTTTTGCAGCCATGCTCCGAAAGTGCGAACGTCTGCAGATAGCTGGCAGGCAGAAGGGGCTAGCCTGGAAAGCTGTTGCTCAGCCTCATCTGCCCATGGCACTGTTCGCATAGAGGCACAGAGAATGGGGCTGCTTGCTTATCTTGCCACTTGAAACTTCAAACGCATGCTGGGAATGGTGGTGTCCATGCCAGGCTCCTATCACAGCCCTGCTCCGAAAGTGCAAACGTCTGCAGATAGCTGGCAGCCAGAAGGGGCTAGCCTGGAAAGCTGTTGCTCAGCCTCATCTGCCCATGGCAGTGCTCGCACAGAGGCACAGAGAATGGGGCTGCTTGCTTATCTTGCCACCTCAAACTTCAAACGCATGCTGGGATAGTTTGTGTCCCTGCCAGGCTCCTTTCGCAGCCTTGCTCTTGAAATGCGAACGTCTGCAGATAGCTGGCAGCCAGAAGGGGCTAGCCTGGAAAGCTGTTGCTCAGCCTCATCTGCCCATGGCACT
The DNA here is from genome assembly GCF_030867145.1 of Opisthocomus hoazin. Taxonomy (NCBI): domain Eukaryota; kingdom Metazoa; phylum Chordata; class Aves; order Opisthocomiformes; family Opisthocomidae; genus Opisthocomus; species Opisthocomus hoazin. The sequence goes on from NC_134426.1 coordinate 13,290,523, forward strand.
GTTCGCATAGAGGCACAGAGAATGGGGCTGCTTGCTTATCTTGCCACTTGAAACTTCAAACGCATGCTGGGAATGGTGGTGTCCATGCCAGGCTCCTATCACAGCCCTGCTCCGAAAGTGCGAACGTCTGCAGATAGCTGGCAGCCAGAAGAGGCTAGCCTGGAAAGCTGTTGCTCAGCCTCATCTGCCCATGGCAGTGCTCGCACAGAGGCACAGAGAATGGGGCTGCTTGCTTATCTTGCCACTTGAAACTTCAAACACATGCTGGGAATGGTGGTGTCCCTGCCAGGCTCCTATCACAGCCCTGCTCCGAAAGTGCAAACGTCTGCAGATAGCTGGCAGGCAGAAGGGGCTAGCCTGGAAAGCTGTTGCTCAGCCTCATCTGCCCATGGCAGTGCTCGCACAGAGGCACAGAGAATGGGGCTGCTTGCTTGTCTTGCCACCTCAAACTTCAAACGTAGCCTGGGAAAGATGGTGTACCTGCTAGGCTCCTTTTGCAGCCCTGCTCCGAAAGTGCGAACGTCTGCAGATAGCTGGCAGGCAGAAGGGGCTAGCCTGGAAAGCTGTTGCTCAGCCTCATCTTCTCATGGCACTGTTCGCATAGAGGCACAGAGAATGGGGCTGCTTGCTTATCTTGCCACTTGAAACTTCAAACGAATGCTGGGAATGGTGGTGTCCCTGCCAGGCTCCTTTCGCAGCCCTGCTCCGAAAGTGCGAACGTCTGCAGATAGCTGGCAGGCAGAAGGTGCTAGCCTGGAAAGCTGTTGCTCAGCCTCATCTGCCCATGGCAGTGCTCGCACAGAGGCACAGAGAATGGGGCTGCTTGCTTATCTTGCCACCTCAAACTTCAAAAGCATGCTGGGATAGTTGGTGTCCCAGCCAGGCTCCTTTCGCAGCCCTGCTCTTTAAATGAGAACGTCTGCAGACAGCTGGCAGCCAGAAGGTGCTAGCCTGGAAAGCTGTTGCTCAGCCTCATCTGCCCATGGCACTGCTCGCACAGAGGCACAGAGAATGGGGCTGCTTGCTTGTCTTGCCACCTCAAACTTCAAACGTAGCCTGGGAAAGATTGTGTACCTGCTAGGCTCCTTTTGCAGCCCTGCTCCGAAAGTGCGAACGTCTGCAGATAGCTGGCAGCCAGAAGGGGCTAGCCTGGAAAGCTGTTGCTCAGCCTCATCTGCCCATGGCAGTGATCGCACAGAGGCACAGAGAATGGGGCTGCTTGCTTGTCTTGCCACCTCAAACTTCAAACGTAGCCTGGGAAAGTTGGTGTCCCTGCCAGGCTCCTTTCGCAACCCTGCTCCGAAAGTGCGAACGTCTGCAGATAGCTGGCAGCCAGAAGGGGCTAGCCTGGAAAGCTGTTGCTCAGCCTCATCTGCCCATGGCAGTGATCGCACAGAGGCACAGAGAATGGGGCTGCTTGCTTATCTTGCCACCTCAAACTTCAAACACATGCTGGGAATGTTGGTGTCCCTGCCAGGGTCCTATCACAGCCCTGCTCCAAAAGTGCGAACGTCTGGAGATAGCTGGCAGCCAGAAGGGGCTAGCCTGGAAAGCTGTTGCTCAGCCTCATCTGCCCATGGCAGTGATCGCACAGAGGCACAGAGAATGGGGCTGCTTGCTTGTCTTGCCACCTCAAACTTCAAACATAGCCTGGGAAAGTTGGTGTCTCTGCCAGGCTCCTTTCGCAACCCTGCTCCGAAAGTGCGAACGTCTGCAGATAGCTGGCAGCCAGAAGGGGCTAGCCTGGAAAGCTGTTGCTCAGCCTCATCTGCCCATGGCACTGCTCGCACAGAGGCACAGAGAATGGGGCTGCTTGCTTGTCTTGTCACCTCAAACTTCAAACGTAGCCTGTTAAAGATGGTGTACCTGCTAGGCTCCTTTTGCAGCCCTGCTCCGAAAGTGCGAACGTCTGCAGATAGCTGGCAGCCAGAAGGGGCTAGCCTGGAAAGCTGTTGCTCAGCCTCATCTGCCCATGGCACTGTTCGCGTAGAGGCACAGAGAATGGGGCTGCTTGCTTATCTTGCCACTTGAAACTTCAAACGCATGCTGGAAAGTTGGTGTCCCTGCCAGGCTCCTTTCGCAGCCCTGCTCCGAAAGTGTGAACGTCTGCAGATAGCTGGCAGCCAGAAGGTGCTAGCCTGGAAAGCTGTTGCTCAGCCTCATCTGCCCATGGCAGTGCTCGCACAGAGGCACAGAGAATGGGGCTGCTTGCTTATCTTGCCACCTCAAACTTCAAACGCATGCTGGGATAGTTGGTGTCCCAGCCAGGCTCCTTTCGCAGCCTTGCTCTTGAAATGCGAACGTCTGCAGATAGCTGGCAGCCAGAAGGGGCTAGCCTGGAAAGCTGTTGCTCAGCCTCATCTGCCCATGGCACTGTTTGCATAGAGGCACAGAGAATGGGGCTGCTTGCTTATCTTGCCACTTGAAACTTCAAACGCATGCTGGGAATGGTGGTGTCCCTGCCAGGCTCCTATCACAGCCCTGCTCCGAAAGTGCGAACGTCTGCAGATAGCTGGCAGCCAGAAGGGGCTAGCCTGGAAAGCTGTTGCTCAGCCTCATCTGCCCATGGCAGTGCTCGCACAGAGGCACAGAGAATGGGGCTGCTTGCTTGTCTTGCCACCTCAAACTTCAAACGTAGCCTGGGAAAGATGGTGTCCCTGCCAGGCTCCTTTCGCAGCCCTGCTCCGAAAGTGCGAACGTCTGCAGATAGCTGGCAGGCAGAAGAGGCTAGCCTGGAAAGCTGTTGCTCAGCCTCATCTGCCCATGGCAGTGCTCGCACAGAGGCACAGAGAATGGGGCTGCTTGCTTATCTTGCCACTTGAAACTTCAAGCACATGCTGGGAATGGTGGTGTCCCTGCCAGGCTCCTATCACAGCCCTGCTCCGAAAGTGCGAACGTCTGCAGATAGCTGGCAGGCAGAAGGGGCTAGCCTGGAAAGCTGTTGCTCAGCCTCATCTGCCCATGGCAGTGCTCGCACAGAGGCACAGAGAATGGGGCTGCTTGCTTGTCTTGCCACCTCAAACTTCAAACGTAGACTGGGAAAGATGGTGTACTTGCTAGGCTCCTTTCGCAGTCCTGCTCTTGAAATGCGAACGTCTGCAGATAGCTGGCAGTCAGAAGGGGCTAGCCTGGAAAGCTGTTGCTCAGCCTCATCTGCCCATGGCACTGTTCGCATAGAGGCACAGAGAATGGGGCTGCTTGCTTATTTTGCCACTTGAAACTTCAAACGCATGCTGGAATGGTGGTGTCCCTGCCAGGCTCCTTTCGCAGCCCTGCTCCGAAAGTGCAAACGTCTGCAGATAGCTGGCAGCCAGAAGGTGCTAGCCTGGAAAGCTGTTGCTCAGCCTCATCTGCCCATGGCAGTGCTCGCACAGAGGCACAGAGAATGGGGCTGCTTGCTTGTCTTGCCACCTCAAACTTCAAACGCATGCTGGGAAAGTTGGTGTCCCAGCCAGGCTCCTTTCGCAGCCCTGCTCCGAAAGTGCGAACGTCTGCAGATAGCTGGCAGCCAGAAGGTGCTAGCCTGGAAAGCTGTTGCTCAGCCTCATCTGCCCATGGCAGTGCTCGCACAGAGGCACAGAGAATGGGGCTGCTTGCTTGTCTTGCCACCTCAAACTTCAAACGTAGCCTGGGATAGTTGGTGTCCCAGCCAGGCTCCTTTTGCAGCCCTGCTCTTGAAATGCGAACGTCTGCAGATAGCTGGCAGCCAGAAGGGGCTAGCCTGGAAAGCTGTTGCTCAGCCTCATCTGCCCATGGCACTGTTCGCATAGAGGCACAGAGAATGGGGCTGCTTGCTTATCTTGCCACTTGAAACTTCAAACGCATGCTGGGAATGGTGGTGTCCCTGCCAGGCTCCTTTCGCAATCCTGCTCCGAAAGTGCGAACGTCTGCAGATAGCTGGCAGCCAGAAGGTGCTAGCCTGGAAAGCTGTTGCTCAGCCTCATCTGCCCATGGCAGTGCTCGCACAGAGGCACAGAGAACGGGGCTGCTTGCTTGTCTTGCCACCTCAAACTTCAAACATAGCCTGGGAAAGTTGGTTTCTCTGCCAGGCTCCTTTCGCAACCCTGCTCCGAAAGTGCGAACGTCTGCAGATAGCTGGCAGGCAGAAGGGGCTAGCCTGGAAAGCTGTTGCTCAGCCTCATCTGCCCATGGCACTGCTCGCATAGAGGCACAGAGAATGGGGCTGCTTGCTTGTCTTGCCACTTGAAACTTCAAACCCAAGCTGGGAATGGTGGTGTCCCTGCCAGGCTCCTATCACAGCCCTGCTCCGAAAGTGCGAACGTCGGCAGATAGCTGGCAGCCAGAAGGGGCTAGCCTGGAAAGCTGTTGCTCAGCCTCATCTGCCCATGGCAGTGCTCGCACAGAGGCACAGAGAATGGGGCTGCTTGCTTGTCTTGCCACCTCAAACTTCAAACGCAAGCTGGGAATGGTGGTGTCCCTGCCAGGCTCCTATCACAGCCCTGCTCCGAAAGTGCGAACGTCGGCAGATAGCTGGCAGCCAGAAGGTGCTAGCCTGGAAAGCTGTTGCTCAGCCTCATCTGCCCATGGCAGTGCTCGCACAGAGGCACAGAGAATGGGGCTGCTTGCTTGTCTTGCCACCTCAAACTTCAAACGCATGCTGGGAAAGTTGGTGTCCCTGCCAGGCTCCTTTCGCAGCCCTGCTCCGAAAGTGCGAACGTCTGCAGATAGCTGGCAGGCAGAAGGGGCTAGCCTGGAAAGCTGTTGCTCAGCCTCATCTGCCCATGGCAGTGCTCGCACAGAGGCACAGAGAATGGGGCTGCTTGCTTATCTTGCCACTTGAAACTTCAAACATAGCCTGGGAAATTTGGTGTCCCTGCCAGGCTCCTTTCGCAACCCTGCTCCGAAAGTGCGAACGTCTGCAGATAGCTGGCAGGCAGAAGAGGCTAGCCTGGAAAGCTGTTGCTCAGCCTCATCTGCCCATGGCAGTGCTCGCACAGAGGCACAGAGAATGGGGCTGCTTGCTTATCTTGCCACTTGAAACTTCAAACATAGCCTGGGAAAGTTGGTGTCTCTGCCAGGCTCCTTTCGCAACCCTGCTCCGAAAGTGCGAACGTCTGCAGATAGCTGGCAGCCAGAAGGGGCTAGCCTGGAAAGCTGTTGCTCAGCCTCATCTGCCCATGGCAGTGCTCGCACAGAGGCACAGAGACTGGGGCTGCTTGCTTGTCTTGCCACCTCAAACTTCAAACGTACCCTGTTAAAGATGGTGTACCTGCTAGGCTCCTTTTGCAGCCCTGCTCTGAAAGTGCGAACGTCTGCAGATAGCTGGCAGCCAGAAGGGGCTAGCCTGCAAAGCTGTTGCTCAGCCTCATCTGCCCATGGCACTGTTCGCGTAGAGGCACAGAGAATGGGGCTGCTTGCTTATCTTGCCACTTGAAACTTCAAATGAATGCTGGAAAGTTGGTGTCCCTGCCAGGCTCCTTTCGCAGCCCTGCTCCGAAAGTGTGAACGTCTGCAGATAGCTGGCAGCCAGAAGGTGCTAGCCTGGAAAGCTGTTGCTCAGCCTCATCTGCCCATGGCAGTGCTCGCACAGAGGCACAGAGAATGGGGCTGCTTGCTTATCTTGCCACCTCAAACTTCAAACGTAGCCTGGGATAGTTGGTGTCCCAGCCAGGCTCCTTTCGCAGGCTTGCTCTTGAAATGCGAACGTCTGCAGATAGCTGGCAGCCAGAAGGGGCTAGCCTGGAAAGCTGTTGCTCAGCCTCATCTGCCCATGGCACTGTTCGCATAGAGGCACAGAGAATGGGGCTGCTTGCTTATCTTGCCACTCGAAACTTCAAACGCATGCTGGGAATGGTGGTGTCCCTGCCAGGCTCCTATCACAGCCCTGCTCCGAAAGTGCGAACGTCTGCAGATAGCTGGCAGCCAGAAGGGGCTAGCCTGGAAAGCTGTTGCTCAGCCTCATCTGCCCATGGCAGTGCTCGCACAGAGGCACAGAGAATGGGGCTGCTTGCTTGTCTTGCCACCTCAAACTTCAAACGTAGCCTGGAAAGATGGTGTCCCTGCCAGACTCCTTTCGCAACCCTGCTCCGAAAGTGCGAAAGTCTGCAGATAGCTGGCTGCCAGAAGAGGCTAGCCTGGAAAGCTGTTGCTCAGCCTCATCTGCCCATGGCAGTGCTCGCACAGAGGCACAGAGAATGGGGCTGCTTGCTTATCTTGCCACTTGAAACTTCAAACACATGCTGGGAATGGTGGTGTCCCTGCCAGGCTCCTATCACAGCCCTGCTCCGAAAGTGCGAACGTCTGCAGATAGCTGGCAGGCAGAAGGGGCTAGCCTGGAAAGCTGTTGCTCAGCCTCATATGCCCATGGCAGTGCTCGCACAGAGGCACAGAGAATGGGGCTGCTTGCTTGTCTTGCCACCTCAAACTTCAAACGTAGCCTGGGAAAGATGGTGTACCTGCTAGGCTCCTTTTGCAGCCCTGCTCCGAAAGTGCGAACGTCTGCAGATAGCTGGCAGCCAGAAGGGGCTAGCCTGGAAAGCTGTTGCTCAGCCTCATCTGCCCATGGCACTGTTCGCATAGAGGCACAGAGAATGGGGCTGCTTGCTTATCTTGCCACTTGAAACTTCAAACGCATGCTGGAATGGTGGTGTCCCTGCCAGGCTCCTTTCGCAGCCCTGCTCCGAAAGTGTGAACGTCTGCAGATAGCTGGCAGCCAGAAGGGGCTAGCCTGGAAAGCTGTTGCTCAGCCTCATCTGCCCATGGCAGTGCTCGCACAGAGGCACAGAGAATGGGGCTGCTTGCTTGTCTTGCCACCTCAAACTTCAAACGTAGCCTGGGATAGTTGGTGTCCCAGCCAGGCTCCTTTCGCAGCCCTGCTCTTGAAATGCGAACGTCTGCAGATAGCTGGCAGCCAGAAGGGGCTAGCCTGGAAAGCTGTTGCTCAGCCTCATCTGCCCATGGCACTGTTCGCATAGAGGCACAGAGAATGGGGCTGCTTGCTTATCTTGCCACTTGAAACTTCAAACGCATGCTGGGAATGGTGGTGTCCCAGCCAGGCTCCTTTCGCAGCCCTGCTCCGAAAGTGCGAACGTCTGCAGATAGCTGGCAGCCAGAAGGTGCTAGCCTGGAAAGCTGTTGCTCAGCCTCATCTGCCCATGGCAGTGCTCGCACAGAGGCACAGAGAACGGGGCTGCTTGCTTGTCTTGCCACCTCAAACTTCAAACATAGCCTGGGAAAGTTGGTTTCTCTGCCAGGCTCCTTTCGCAGCCCTGCTCCGAAAGTGCGAACGTCTGCAGATAGCTGGCAGGCAGAAGGGGCTAGCCTGGAAAGCTGTTGCTCAGCCTCATCTGCCCATGGCACTGCTCGCATAGAGGCACAGAGAATGGGGCTGCTTGCTTGTCTTGCCACTTGAAACTTCAAACCCAAGCTGGGAATGGTGGTGTCCCTGCCAGGCTCCTATCACAGCCCTGCTCCGAAAGTGCGAACGTCGGCAGATAGCTGGCAGCCAGAAGGGGCTAGCCTGGAAAGCTGTTGCTCAGCCTCATCTGCCCATGGCAGTGCTCGCACAGAGGCACAGATAATGGGGCTGCTTGCTTGTCTTGCCACCTCAAACTTCAAACGCAAGCTGGGAATGGTGGTGTCCCTGCCAGGCTCCTATCACAGCCCTGCTCCGAAAGTGCGAACGTCGGCAGATAGCTGGCAGCCAGAAGGTGCTAGCCTGGAAAGCTGTTGCTCAGCCTCATCTGCCCATGGCAGTGCTCGCACAGAGGCACAGAGAATGGGGCTGCTTGCTTGTCTTGCCACCTCAAACTTCAAACGCATGCTGGGAAAGTTGGTGTCCCTGCCAGGCTCCTTTCGCAGCCCTGCTCCGAAAGTGCGAACGTCTGCAGATAGCTGGCAGGCAGAAGGGGCTAGCCTGGAAAGCTGTTGCTCAGCCTCATCTGCCCATGGCAGTGCTCGCACAGAGGCACAGAGAATGGGGCTGCTTGCTTATCTTGCCACTTGAAACTTCAAACATAGCCTGGGAAATTTGGTGTCCCTGCCAGGCTCCTTTCGCAACCCTGCTCCGAAAGTGCGAACGTCTGCAGATAGCTGGCAGGCAGAAGAGGCTAGCCTGGAAAGCTGTTGCTCAGCCTCATCTGCCCATGGCAGTGCTCGCACAGAGGCACAGAGAATGGGGCTGCTTGCTTATCTTGCCACTTGAAACTTCAAACATAGCCTGGGAAAGTTGGTGTCTCTGCCAGGCTCCTTTCGCAACCCTGCTCCGAAAGTGCGAACGTCTGCAGATAGCTGGCAGCCAGAAGGGGCTAGCCTGGAAAGCTGTTGCTCAGCCTCATCTGCCCATGGCAGTGCTCGCACAGAGGCACAGAGACTGGGGCTGCTTGCTTGTCTTGCCACCTCAAACTTCAAACGTACCCTGTTAAAGATGGTGTACCTGCTAGGCTCCTTTTGCAGCCCTGCTCTGAAAGTGCGAACGTCTGCAGATAGCTGGCAGCCAGAAGGGGCTAGCCTGGAAAGCTGTTGCTCAGCCTCATCTGCCCATGGCACTGTTCGCGTAGAGGCACAGAGAATGGGGCTGCTTGCTTATCTTGCCACTTGAAACTTCAAATGAATGCTGGAAAGTTGGTGTCCCTGCCAGGCTCCTTTCGCAGCCCTGCTCCGAAAGTGTGAACGTCTGCAGATAGCTGGCAGCCAGAAGGTGCTAGCCTGGAAAGCTGTTGCTCAGCCTCATCTGCCCATGGCAGTGCTCGCACAGAGGCACAGAGAATGGGGCTGCTTGCTTGTCTTGCCACCTCAAACTTCAAACGTAGCCTGGGATAGTTGGTGTCCCAGCCAGGCTCCTTTCGCAGCCCTGCTCTTGAAATGCGAACGTCTGCAGATAGCTGGCAGGCAGAAGGGGCTAGCCTGGAAAGCTGTTGCTCAGCCTCATCTGCCCATGGCACTGTTCGCATAGAGGCACAGAGAATGGGGCTGCTTGCTTATCTTGCCACTTGAAACTTCAAACGCATGCTGGGATAGTTGGTGTCCCTGCCAGGCTCCTATCACAGCCCTGCTCCGAAAGTGCGAACGTCTGCAGATAGCTGGCAGCCAGAAGGTGCTAGCCTGGAAAGCTGTTGCTCAGCCTCATCTGCCCATGGCACTGCTCGCACAGAGGCACAGAGAATGGGGCTGCTTGCTTGTCTTGCCACCTCAAACTTCAAACGTAGCCTGGGAAAGATGGTGTACCTGCTAGGCTCCTTTTGCAGCCCTGCTCCGAAAGTGCGAACGTCTGCAGATAGCTGGCAGCCAGAAGGGGCTAGCCTGGAAAGCTGTTGCTCAGCCTCATCTGCCCATGGCAGTGATCGCACAGAGGCACAGAGAATGGGGCTGCTTGCTTGTCTTGCCACCTCAAACTTCAAACGTAGCCTGGGAAAGATGGTGTCCCTGCCAGGCTCCTTTCACAACCCTGCTCCGAAAGTGCGAACGTCTGCAGATAGCTGGCAGCCAGAAGGGGCTAGCCTGGAAAGCTGTTGCTCAGCCTCATCTGCCCATGGCAGTGATCGCACAGAGGCACAGAGAATGGGGCTGCTTGCTTATCTTGCCACCTCAAACTTCAAACACATGCTGGGAATGTTGGTGTCCCTGCCAGGCTCCTATCACAGCCCTGCTCCAAAAGTGCGAACGTCTGCAGATAGCTGGCAGCCAGAAGGGGCTAGCCTGGAAAGCTGTTGCTCAGCCTCATCTGCCCATGGCAGTGCTCGCACAGAGGCACAGAGAATGGGGCTGCTTGCTTGTCTTGCCACCTCAAACTTCAAACATAGCCTGGGAAAGTTGGTGTCTCTGCCAGGCTCCTTTCGCAACCCTGCTCCGAAAGTGCGAACGTCTGCAGATAGCTGGCAGGCAGAAGGGGCTAGCCTGCAAAGCTGTTGCTCAGCCTCATCTGCCCATGGCACTGCTCGCACAGAGGCACAGAGAATGGGGCTGCTTGCTTGTCTTGCCACCTCAAACTTCAAACGTAGCCTGTTAAAGATGGTGTACCTGCTAGGCTCCTTTTGCAGCCCTGCTCCGAAAGTGCGAACGTCTGCAGATAGCTGGCAGCCAGAAGGGGCTAGCCTGGAAAGCTGTTGCTCAGCCTCATCTGCCCATGGCAGTGCTCGCACAGAGGCACAGAGAATGGGGCTGCTTGCTTATCTTGCCACTTGAAACTTCAAACGCATGCTGGAAAGTTGGTGTCCCTGCCAGGCTCCTTTCGCAGCCCTGCTCCGAAAGTGTGAACGTCTGCAGATAGCTGGCAGCCAGAAGGTGCTAGCCTGGAAAGCTGTTGCTCAGCCTCATCTGCCCATGGCAGTGCTCGCACAGAGGCACAGAGAATGGGGCTGCTTGCTTATCTTGCCACCTCAAACTTCAAACGCATGCTGGGATAGTTGGTGTCCCAGCCAGGCTCCTTTCGCAGCCTTGCTCTTGAAATGCGAACGTCTGCAGATATCTGGCAGCCAGAAGGGGCTAGCCTGGAAAGCTGTTGCTCAGCCTCATCTGCCCATGGCACTGTTTGCATAGAGGCACAGAGAATGGGGCTGCTTGCTTATCTTGCCACTTGAAACTTCAAACGCATGCTGGGAATGATGGTGTCCCTGCCAGGCTCCTATCACAGCCCTGCTCCGAAAGTGCGAACGTCTGCAGATAGCTGGCAGCCAGAAGGGGCTAGCCTGGAAAGCTGTTGCTCAGCCTCATCTGCCCATGGCAGTGCTCGCACAGAGGCACAGAGAATGGGGCTGCTTGCTTGTCTTGCCACCTCAAACTTCAAACGCATGCTGGGAAAGTTGAAGTACCTGCCAGGCTCCTTTCGCAGCCCTGCTCCGAAAGTGCGAACGTCTGCAGATAGCTGGCAGCCAGAAGGTGCTAGCCTGGAAAGCTGTTGCTCAGCCTCATCTGCCCATGGCAGTGCTCGCACAGAGGCACAGAGAATGGGGCTGCTTGCTTGTCTTGCCACCTCAAACTTCAAACGTAGCCTGGGATAGTTGGTGTCCCAGCCAGGCTCCTTTCGCAGCCCTGCTCTTGAAATGCGAACGTCTGCAGATAGCTGGCAGCCAGAAGGGGCTAGCCTGGAAAGCTGTTGCTCAGCCTCATCTGCCCATGGCACTGTTCGCATAGAGGCACAGAGAATGGGGCTGCTTGCTTATCTTGCCACTTGAAACTTCAAACGCATGCTGGGAATGGTGGTGTCCCTGCCAGGCTCCTATCACAGCCCTGCTCCGAAAGTGCGAACGTCTGCAGATAGCTGGCAGCCAGAAGGGGCTAGCCTGGAAAGCTGTTGCTCAGCCTCATCTGCCCATGGCACTGTTCGCATAGAGGCACAGAGAATGGGGCTGCTTGCTTATCTTGCCACTTGAAACTTCAAACGCATGCTGGGAATGGTGGTGTCCCTGCCAGGCTCCTTTCGCAACCCTGCTCCGAAAGTGCGAACGTCTGCAGATAGCTGGCAGCCAGAAGGTGCTAGCCTGGAAAGCTGTTGCTCAGCCTCATCTGCCCATGGCAGTGCTCGCACAGAGGCACAGAGAACGGGGCTGCTTGCTTGTCTTGCCACCTCAAACTTCAAACATAGCCTGGGAAAGTTGGTTTCTCTGCCAGGCTCCTTTCGCAACCCTGCTCCGAAAGTGCGAACGTCTGCAGATAGCTGGCAGGCAGAAGGGGCTAGCCTGGAAAGCTGTTGCTCAGCCTCATCTGCCCATGGCACTGCTCGCATACAGGCACAGAGAATGGGGCTGCTTGCTTATCTTGCCACTTGAAACTTCAAACCCAAGCTGGGAATGGTGGTGTCCCTGCCAGGCTCCTATCACAGCCCTGCTCCGAAAGTGCGAACGTCGGCAGATAGCTGGCAGCCAGAAGGGGCTAGCCTGGAAAGCTGTTGCTCAGCCTCATCTGCCCATGGCAGTGCTCGCACAGAGGCACACAGAATGGGGCTGCTTGCTTGTCTTGCCACCTCAAACTTCAAACGCATGCTGGGAATGGTGGTGTCCCTGCCAGGCTCCTTTCGCAGCCCTGCTCCGAAAGTGCGAACGTCTGCAGATAGCTGGCAGCCAGAAGGTGCTAGCCTGGAAAGCTGTTGCTCAGCCTCATCTGCCCATGGCAGTGCTCGCACAGAGGCACAGAGAATGGGGCTGCTTGTTTATCTTGCCACCTCAAACTTCAAACGCATGCTGGGATAGTTGGTGTCCCAGCCAGGCTCCTTTCGCAGCCCTGCTCTTGAAATGCGAACGTCTGCAGATAGCTGGCAGCCAGAAGGGGCTAGCCTGGAAAGCTGTTGCTCAGCCTCATCTGCCCATGGCACTGTTCGCATAGAGGCACAGAGAATGGGGCTGCTTGCTTATCTTGCCACTTGAAACTTCAAACGCAAGCTGGGAATGGTGGTGTCCCTGCCAGGCTCCTATCACAGCCCTGCTCCGAAAGTGCGAACGTCGGCAGATAGCTGGCAGCCAGAAGGGGCTAGCCTGGAAAGCTGTTGCTCAGCCTCATCTGCCCATGGCAGTGCTCGCACAGAGGCACAGAGAATGGGGCTGCTTGCTTGTCTTGCCACCTCAAACTTCAAACGCATGCTGGGAAAGTTGGTGTCCCTGCCAGGCTCCTTTCGCAGCCCTGCTCCGAAAGTGCGAACGTCTGCAGATAGCTGGCAGGCAGAAGGGGCTAGCCTGGAAAGCTGTTGCTCAGCCTCATCTGCCCATGGCAGTGCTCGCACAGAGGCACAGAGAATGGGGCTGCTTGCTTATCTTGCCACTTGAAACTTCAAACATAGCCTGGGAAAGTTGGTGTCCCAGCCAGGCTCCTTTCGCAACCCTGCTCCGAAAGTGCGAACGTCTGCAGATAGCTGGCAGGCAGAAGAGGCTAGCCTGGAAAGCTGTTGCTCAGCCTCATCTGCCCATGGCAGTGCTCGCACAGAGGCACAGAGAATGGGGCTGCTTGCTTATCTTGCCACTTGAAACTTCAAACATAGCCTGGGAAAGTTGGTGTCTCTGCCAGGCTCCTATCGCAACCCTGCTCCGAAAGTGCGAACGTCTGCAGATAGCTGGCAGGCAGAAGGGGCTAGCCTGGAAAGCTGTTGCTCAGCCTCATCTGCCCATGGCAGTGCTCGCACAGAGGCACAGAGAATGGGGCTGCTTGCTTGTCTTGCCACCTCAAACTTCAAACGTACCCTGTTAAAGATGGTGTACCTGCTAGGCTCCTTTTGCAGCCCTGCTCTGAAAGTGCGAACGTCTGCAGATAGCTGGCAGCCAGAAGGGGCTAGCCTGGAAAGCTGTTGCTCAGCCTCATCTGCCCATGGCAGTGCTCGCACAGAGGCACAGAGAATGGGGCTGCTTGCTTATCTTGCCACCTCAAACTTCAAACGCATGCTGGGATAGTTGGTGTCCCAGCCAGGCTCCTTTCGCAGCCTTGCTCTTGAAATGCGAACGTCTGCAGATATCTGGCAGCCAGAAGGGGCTAGCCTGGAAAGCTGTTGCTCAGCCTCATCTGCCCATGGCACTGTTTGCATAGAGGCACAGAGAATGGGGCTGCTTGCTTATCTTGCCACTTGAAACTTCAAACGCATGCTGGGAATGATGGTGTCCCTGCCAGGCTCCTATCACAGCCCTGCTCCGAAAGTGCGAACGTCTGCAGATAGCTGGCAGCCAGAAGGGGCTAGCCTGGAAAGCTGTTGCTCAGCCTCATCTGCCCATGGCAGTGCTCGCACAGAGGCACAGAGAATGGGGCTGCTTGCTTGTCTTGCCACCTCAAACTTCAAACGCATGCTGGGAAAGTTGGTGTACCTGCCAGGCTCCTTTCGCAGCCCTGCTCCGAAAGTGCGAACGTCTGCAGATAGCTGGCAGCCAGAAGGTGCTAGCCTGGAAAGCTGTTGCTCAGCCTCATCTGCCCATGGCAGTGCTCGCACAGAGGCACAGAGAATGGGGCTGCTTGCTTGTCTTGCCACCTCAAACTTCAAACGTAGCCTGGGATAGTTGGTGTCCCAGCCAGGCTCCTTTCGCAGCCCTGCTCTTGAAATGCGAACGTCTGCAGATAGCTGGCAGCCAGAAGGGGCTAGCCTGGAAAGCTGTTGCTCAGCCTCATCTGCCCATGGCACTGTTCGCATAGAGGCACAGAGAATGGGGCTGCTTGCTTATCTTGCCACTTGAAACTTCAAACGCATGCTGGGAATGGTGGTGTCCCTGCCAGGCTCCTATCACAGCCCTGCTCCGAAAGTGCGAACGTCTGCAGATAGCTGGCAGCCAGAAGGGGCTAGCCTGGAAAGCTGTTGCTCAGCCTCATCTGCCCATGGCACTGTTCGCATAGAGGCACAGAGAATGGGGCTGCTTGCTTATCTTGCCACTTGAAACTTCAAACGCATGCTGGGAATGGTGGTGTCCCTGCCAGGCTCCTTTCGCAACCCTGCTCCGAAAGTGCGAACGTCTGCAGATAGCTGGCAGCCAGAAGGTGCTAGCCTGGAAAGCTGTTGCTCAGCCTCATCTGCCCATGGCAGTGCTCGCACAGAGGCACAGAGAACGGGGCTGCTTGCTTGTCTTGCCACCTCAAACTTCAAACATAGCCTGGGAAAGTTGGTTTCTCTGCCAGGCTCCTTTCGCAACCCTGCTCCGAAAGTGCGAACGTCTGCAGATAGCTGGCAGGCAGAAGGGGCTAGCCTGGAAAGCTGTTGCTCAGCCTCATCTGCCCATGGCACTGCTCGCATAGAGGCACAGAGAATGGGGCTGCTTGCTTATCTTGCCACTTGAAACTTCAAACCCAAGCTGGGAATGGTGGTGTCCCTGCCAGGCTCCTATCACAGCCCTGCTCCGAAAGTGCGAACGTCGGCAGATAGCTGGCAGCCAGAAGGGGCTAGCCTGGAAAGCTGTTGCTCAGCCTCATCTGCCCATGGCAGTGCTCGCACAGAGGCACACAGAATGGGGCTGCTTGCTTGTCTTGCCACCTCAAACTTCAAACGCATGCTGGGAATGGTGGTGTCCCTGCCAGGCTCCTTTCGCAGCCCTGCTCCGAAAGTGCGAACGTCTGCAGATAGCTGGCAGCCAGAAGGTGCTAGCCTGGAAAGCTGTTGCTCAGCCTCATCTGCCCATGGCAGTGCTCGCACAGAGGCACAGAGAATGGGGCTGCTTGTTTATCTTGCCACCTCAAACTTCAAACGCATGCTGGGATAGTTGGTGTCCCAGCCAGGCTCCTTTCGCAGCCCTGCTCTTGAAATGCGAACGTCTGCAGATAGCTGGCAGCCAGAAGGGGCTAGCCTGGAAAGCTGTTGCTCAGCCTCATCTGCCCATGGCACTGTTCGCATAGAGGCACAGAGAATGGGGCTGCTTGCTTATCTTGCCACTTGAAACTTCAAACGCAAGCTGGGAATGGTGGTGTCCCTGCCAGGCTCCTATCACAGCCCTGCTCCGAAAGTGCGAACGTCGGCAGATAGCTGGCAGCCAGAAGGGGCTAGCCTGGAAAGCTGTTGCTCAGCCTCATCTGCCCATGGCAGTGCTCGCACAGAGGCACAGAGAATGGGGCTGCTTGCTTGTCTTGCCACCTCAAACTTCAAACGCATGCTGGGAAAGTTGGTGTCCCTGCCAGGCTCCTTTCGCAGCCCTGCTCCGAAAGTGCGAACGTCTGCAGATAGCTGGCAGGCAGAAGGGGCTAGCCTGGAAAGCTGTTGCTCAGCCTCATCTGCCCATGGCAGTGCTCGCACAGAGGCACAGAGAATGGGGCTGCTTGCTTATCTTGCCACTTGAAACTTCAAACATAGCCTGGGAAAGTTGGTGTCCCAGCCAGGCTCCTTTCGCAACCCTGCTCCGAAAGTGCGAACGTCTGCAGATAGCTGGCAGGCAGAAGAGGCTAGCCTGGAAAGCTGTTGCTCAGCCTCATCTGCCCATGGCAGTGCTCGCACAGAGGCACAGAGAATGGGGCTGCTTGCTTATCTTGCCACTTGAAACTTCAAACATAGCCTGGGAAAGTTGGTGTCTCTGCCAGGCTCCTTTCGCAACCCTGCTCCGAAAGTGCGAACGTCTGCAGATAGCTGGCAGCCAGAAGGGGCTAGCCTGGAAAGCTGTTGCTCAGCCTCATCTGCCCATGGCAGTGCTCGCACAGAGGCACAGAGAATGGGGCTGCTTGCTTGTCTTGCCACCTCAAACTTCAAACGTACCCTGTTAAAGATGGTGTACCTGCTAGGCTCCTTTTGCAGCCCTGCTCTGAAAGTGCGAACGTCTGCAGATAGCTGGCAGCCAGAAGGGGCTAGCCTGGAAAGCTGTTGCTCAGCCTCATCTGCCCATGGCACTGTTCGCGTAGAGGCACAGAGAATGGGGCTGCTTGCTTATCTTGCCACTTGAAACTTCAAACGAATGCTGGAAAGTTGGTGTCCCTGCCAGGCTCCTTTCGCAGCCCTGCTCCGAAAGTGCGAACGTCTGCAGATAGCTGGCAGGCAGAAGAGGCTAGCCTGGAAAGCTGTTGCTCAGCCTCATCTGCCCATGGCAGTGCTCGCACAGAGGCACAGAGAATGGGGCTGCTTGCTTATCTTGCCACTTGAAACTTCAAACACATGCTGGGAATGGTGGTGTCCCTGCCAGGCTCCTATCACAGCCCTGCTCCGAAAGTGCGAACGTCTGCAGATAGCTGGCAGCCAGAAGGGGCTAGCCTGGAAAGCTGTTGCTCAGCCTCATCTGCCCATGGCAGTGCTCGCACAGAGGCACAGAGAATGGGGCTGCTTGCTTGTCTTGCCACCTCAAACTTCAAACGCATGCTGGGAAAGATGGTGTCCCTGACAGGCTCCTTTCGCAGCCCTGCTCCGAAAGTGCGAACGTCTGCAGATAGCTGGCAGCCAGAAGGTGCTAGCCTGGAAAGCTGTTGCTCAGCCTCATCTGCCCATGGCACTGTTCGCATAGAGGCCCAGAGAATGGGGCTGCTTGCTTATCTTGCCACTTGAAACTTCAAACGCATGCTGGGAATGGTGGTGTCCCTGCCAGGCTCCTATCACAGCCCTGCTCCGAAAGTGCGAACGTCTGCAGATAGCTGGCAGCCAGAAGGTGCTAGCCTGGAAAGCTGTTGCTCAGCCTCATCTGCCCATGGCAGTGCTCGCACAGAGGCACAGAGAATGGGGCTGCTTGCTTGTCTTGCCACCTCAAACTTCAAACATAGCCTGGGAAAGTTGGTGTCTCTGCCAGACTCCTTTCGCAACCCTGCTCCGAAAGTGCGAACGTCTGCAGATAGCTGGCAGCCAGAAGGGGCTAGCCTGGAAAGCTGTTGCTCAGCCTCATCTGCCCATGGCACTGCTAGCATAGAGGCACAGAGAATGGGGCTGCTTGCTTATCTTGCCACTTGAAACTTCAAACGCAAGCTGGGAATGGTGGTGTCCCTGCCAGGCTCCTATCACAGCCCTGCTCCGAAAGTGCGAACGTCGGCAGATAGCTGGCAGACAGAAGGGGCTAGCCTGGAAAGCTGTTGCTCAGCCTCATCTGCCCATGGCAGTGCTCGCACAGAGGCACAGAGAATGGGGCTGCTTGCTTGTCTTGCCACCTCAAACTTCAAACGCATGCTGGGAAAGTTGGTGTCCCTGCCAGGCTCCTTTCGCAGCCCTGCTCCGAAAGTGCGAACGTCTGCAGATAACTGGCAGCCAGAAGGTGCTAGCCTGGAAAGCTGTTGCTCAGCCTCATCTGCCCATGGCAGTGCTCGCACAGAGGCACAGAGAATGGGGCTGCTTGCTTATCTTGCCACCTCAAACTTCAAACGCATGCTGGGATAGTTGGTGTCCCAGCCAGGCTCCTTTCGCAGCCCTGCTCTTGAAATGCGAACGTCTGCAGATAGCTGGCAGCCAGAAGGGGCTAGCCTGGAAAGCTGTTGCTCAGCCTCATCTGCCCATGGCACTGTTCGCATAGAGGCACAGAGAATGGTGCTGCTTGCTTATCTTGCCACTTGAAACTTCAAACGCAAGCTGGGAATGGTGGTGTCCCTGCCAGGCTCCTTTCGCAGCCCTGCTCCGAAAGTGCGAACGTCGGCAGATAGCTGGCAGCCAGAAGGGGCTAGCCTGGAAAGCTGTTGCTCAGCCTCATCTGCCCATGGCAGTGCTCGCACAGAGGCACAGAGAATGGGGCTGCTTGCTTGTCTTGCCACCTCAAACTTCAAACGCATGCTGGGAATGGTGGTGTCCCTGCCAGGCTCCTTTCGCAGCCCTGCTCCGAAAGTGCGAACGTCTGCAGATGGCTGGCAGGCAGAAGGGGCTAGCCTGGAAAGCTGTTGCTCAGCCTCATCTGCCCATGGCAGTGCTCGCACAGAGGCACAGAGAATGGGGCTCCTTGCTTATCTTGCCACTTGAAACTTCAAACGCATGCTGGGAATGGTGGTGTCCCTGCCAGGCTCCTATCACAGCCCTGCTCCGAAAGTGCGAACGTCTGCAGATAGCTGGCAGGCAGAAGGGGCTAGCCTGGAAAGCTGTTGCTCAGCCTCATCTGCCCATGGCAGTGCTCGCACAGAGGCACAGAGAATGGGGCTGCTTGCTTGTCTTGCCACCTCAAAATTCAAACGTAGCCTGGGAAAGTTGGTGTCCCAGCCAGGCTCCTTTCGCAGCCCTGCTCCGAAAGTGCAAATGTCTGCAGATAGCTGGCAGCCAGAAGGGGCTAGCCTGGAAAGCTGTTGCTCAGCCTCATCTGCCCATGGCACCGTTCGCATAGAGGCACAGAGAATGGGGCTGCTTGCTTATCTTGCCACTTGAAACTTCAAACGCATGCTGGAATGGTGGTGTCCCTGCCAGGCTCCTATCACAGCCCTGCTCCGAAAGTGTGAACGTCTGCAGATAGCTGGCAGCCAGAAGGTGCTAGCCTGGAAAGCTGTTGCTCAGCCTCATCTGCACATGGCAGTGCTCGCACAGAGGCACAGAGAATGGGGCTGCTTGCTTATCTTGCCACCTCAAACTCCAAACGCATGCTGGGATAGTTGGTGTCCCAGCCAGGCTCCTTTCGCAGCCCTGCTCTTGAAATGCGAACGTCTGCAGATAGCTGGCAGGCAGAAGGGGCTAGCCTGGAAAGCTGTTGCTCAGCCTCATCTGCCCATGGCACTGTTCGCATAGAGGCACAGAGAATGGGGCTGCTTGCTTATCTTGCCACTTGAAACTTCAAACGCATGCTGGGAATGGTGGTGTCCCTGCCAGGCTCCTTTCGCAACCCTGCTCCGAAAGTGCGAACGTCTGCAGATAGCTGGCAGCCAGAAGGTGCTAGCCTGGAAAGCTGTTGCTCAGCCTCATCTGCCCATGGCAGTGCTCGCACAGAGGCACAGAGAATGGGGCTGCTTGCTTGTCTTGCCACCTCAAACTTCAAACATAGCCTGGGAAATTTGGTGTCCCTGCCAGGCTCCTTTTGCAGCCCTGCTCCGAAAGTGCGAACGTCTGCAGATAGCTGGCAGGCAGAAGGGGCTAGCCTGGAAAGCTGTTGCTCAGCCTCATCTGCCCATGGCAGTGCTCGCACAGAGGCACAGAGAATGGGGCTGCTTGCTTGTCTTGCCACCTCAAAATTCAAACGTAGCCTGGGAAAGATGGTGTACCTGCTAGGCTCCTTTTGCAGCCCTGCTCCGAAAGTGCGAACGTCTGCAGATAGCTGGCAGGCATAAGGTGCTAGCCTGGAAAGCTGTTCTCAGCCTCATCTGCCCATGGCACTGTTCGCATAGAGGCACAGAGAATGGGGCTGCTTGCTTATCTTGCCACTTGAAACTTCAAACGCAAGCTGGAAATGGTGGTGTCCCTGCCAGGCTCCTATCACAGCCCTGCTCCGAAAGTGTGAACGTCTGCAGATAGCTGGCAGGCAGAAGGTGCTAGCCTGGAAAGCTGTTGCTCAGCCTCATCTGCCCATGGCAGTGCTCGCACAGAGGCACAGAGAATGGGGCTGCTTGCTTGTCTTGCCACCTCAAACTTCAAACGCATGCTGGGAATGGTGGTGTCCCGCCAGGCTCCTTTCGCAACCCTGCTCCGAAAGTGTGAACGTCTGCAGATAGCTGGCAGCCAGAAGGGGCTAGCGTGGAAAGCTGTTGCTCAGCCTCATCTGCCCATGGCACCGTTCGCATAGAGGCACAGAGAATGGGGCTGCTTGCTTATCTTGCCACTTGAAACTTCAAACGCATGCTGGGAATGGTGGTGTCCCTGCCAGGCTCCTATCACAGCCCTGCTCCGAAAGTGCGAACGTCTGCAGATAGCTGGCAGGCAGAAGGGGCTAGCCTGGAAAGCTGTTGCTCAGCCTCATCTGCCCATGGCAGTGCTCGCACAGAGGCACAGACAATGGGGCTGCTTGCTTATCTTGCCACCTCAAACTACAAATGCATGCTGGGATAGTTGGTGTCCCAGCCAGGTTCCTTTCGCAGCCCTGCTCTTGAAATGCGAACGTCTGCAGATAGCTGGCAGCCAGAAGGGGCTAGCCTGGAAAGCTGCTGCTCAGCCTCATTTGCCCATGGCACTGTTTGCATAGAGGCACAGAGAATGGGGCTGCTTGCTTATCTTGCCACTTGAAACTTCAAACGCATGCTGGGAATGGTGGTGTCCCTGCCAGGCTCCTATCACAGCCCTGCTCCGAAAGTGCGAACGTCTGCAGATAGCTGGCAGCCAGAAGGGGTTAGCCTGGAAAGCTGTTGCTCAGCCTCATCTGCCCATGGCAGTGCTCGCACAGAGGCACAGAGAATGGGGTTGCTTGCTTGTCTTGCCACCTCAAACTTCAAACGTTGCCTGGGAAAGATGGTGTCCCTGCCAGGCTCCTTTCACAGCCCTGCTCTTGAAATGCGAACGTCTGCAGATAGCTGGCAGCCAGAAGGGGCTAGCCTGGAAAGCTGTTGCTCAGCCTCATCTGCCCATGGCACTGTTCGCATAGAGGCACAGAGAATGGGGCTGCTTGCTTATCTTGCCACTTGAAACTTCAAACGCATGCTGGGAATGGTGGTGTCCCTGCCAGGCTCCTATCACAGCCCTGCTCCGAAAGTGCGAACGTCTGCAGATAGCTGGTAGGCAGAAGGGGCTAGCCTGGAAAGCTGTTGCTCAGCCTCATCTGCCCATGGCAGTGCTCGCACAGAGGCACAGAGAATGGGGCTGCTTGCTTGTGTTGCCACCTCAAACTTCAAACATAGCCTGGGAAAGTTGGTGTCTCTGCCAGGCTCCTTTCGCAAACCTGCTCCGAAAGTGCGAACGTCTGCAGATAGCTGGCAGCCAGAAGGGGCTAGCCTGGAAAGCTGTTGCTCAGCCTCATCTGCCCATGGCACTGCTCGCACAGAGGCACAGAGAATGGGGCTGCTTGCTTGTCTTGCCACCTCAAACTTCAAACGTAGCCTGTTAAAGATGGTGTACCTGCTAGGCTCCTTTTGCAGCCCTGCTCCGAAAGTGCGAACGTCTGCAGATAGCTGGCAGGCAGAAGGGGCTAGCCTGGAAAGCTGTTGCTCAGCCTCATCTGCCCATGGCAGTGCTCGCACAGAGGCACAGAGACTGGGGCTGCTTGCTTATCTTGCCACTTGAAACTTCAAACGCATGCTGGGAATGGTGGTGTCCCTGCCAGGCTCCTTTCGCAACCCTGCTCCGAAAGTGCGAACGTCTGCAGATAGCTGGCAGCCAGAAGGTGCTAGCCTGGAAAGCTGTTGCTCAGCCTCATCTGCCCATGGCAGTGCTCGCACAGAGGCACAGAGAATGGGGCTGCTTGCTTGTCTTGCCACCTCAAAATTCAAACGTAGCCTGGGAAAGATGGTGTACCTGCTAGGCTCCTTTTGCAGCCCTGCTCCGAAAGTGCGAACGTCTGCAGATAGCTGGCAGGCATAAGGTGCTAGCCTGGAAAGCTGTTCTCAGCCTCATCTGCCCATGGCACTGTTCGCATAGAGGCACAGAGAATGGGGCTGCTTGCTTATCTTGCCACTTGAAACTTCAAACGCAAGCTGGGAATGGTGGTGTCCCTGCCAGGCTCCTATCACAGCCCTGCTCCGAAAGTGTGAACGTCTGCAGATAGCTGGCAGGCAGAAGGTGCTAGCCTGGAAAGCTGTTGCTCAGCCTCATCTGCCCATGGCAGTGCTCGCACAGAGGCACAGAGAATGGGGCTGCTTGCTTGTCTTGCCACCTCAAACTTCAAACGCATGCTGGGAATGGTGGTGTCCCGCCAGGCTCCTTTCGCAACCCTGCTCCGAAAGTGCGAATGTCTGCAGATAGCTGACAGCCAGAAGGGGCTAGCCTGGAAAGCTGTTGCTCAGCCTCATCTGCCCATGGCACCGTTCGCATAGATGCACAGAGAATGGGGCTGCTTGCTTATCTTGCCACTTGAAACTTCAAACGCATGCTGGGAATGGTGGTGTCCCTGCCAGGCTCCTATCACAGCCCTGCTCCGAAAGTGCGAACGTCTGCAGATAGCTGGCAGGCAGAAGGGGCTAGCCTGGAAAGCTGTTGCTCAGCCTCATCTGCCCATGGCAGTGCTCGCACAGAGGCACAGACAATGGGGCTGCTTGCTTATCTTGCCACCTCAAACTACAAATGCATGCTGGGATAGTTGGTGTCCCAGCCAGGCTCCTTTCGCAGCCCTGCTCTTGAAATGCGAACGTCTGCAGATAGCTGGCAGCCAGAAGGGGCTAGCCTGGAAAGCTGCTGCTCAGCCTCATTTGCCCATGGCACTGTTTGCATAGAGGCACAGAGAATGGGGCTGCTTGCTTATCTTGCCACTTGAAACTTCAAACGCATGCTGGGAATGGTGGTGTCCCTGCCAGGCTCCTATCACAGCCCTGCTCCGAAAGTGCGAACGTCTGCAGATAGCTGGCAGCCAGAAGGGGTTAGCCTGGAAAGCTGTTGCTCAGCCTCATCTGCCCATGGCAGTGCTCGCACAGAGGCACAGAGAATGGGGCTGCTTGCTTGTCTTGCCACCTCAAACTTCAAACGTAGCCTGGGAAAGATGGTGTCCCTGCCAGGCTCCTTTCACAGCCCTGCTCTTGAAATGCGAAAGTCTGCAGATAGCTGGCAGCCAGAAGGGGCTAGCCTGGAAAGCTGTTGCTCAGCCTCATCTGCCCATGGCACTGTTCGCATAGAGGCACAGAGAATGGGGCTGCTTGCTTATCTTGCCACTTGAAACTTCAAACGCATGCTGGGAATGGTGGTGTCCCTGCCAGGCTCCTATCACAGCCCTTCTCCGAAAGTGCGAACGTCTGCAGATAGCTGGCAGGCAGAAGGGGCTAACCGGGAAAGCTGTTGCTCAGCCTCATCTGCCCATGGCAGTGCTCGCACAGAGGCACAGAGAATGGGGCTGCTTGCTTGTCTTGCCACCTCAAACTTCAAACATAGCCTGGGAAAGTTGGTGTCTCTGCCAGGCTCCTTTCGCAACCCTGCTCCGAAAGTGCGAACGTCTGCAGATAGCTGGCAGCCAGAAGGGGCTAGCCTGGAAAGCTGTTGCTCAGCCTCATCTGCCCATGGCAGTGCTCGCACAGAGGCACAGAGAATGGGGCTGCTTGCTTGTCTTGCCACCTCAAACTTCAAACGTAGCCTGTTAAAGATGGTGTACCTGCTAGGCTCCTTTTGCAGCCCTGCTCCGAAAGTGCGAACGTCTGCAGATAGCTGGCAGGCAGAAGGGGCTAGCCTGGAAAGCTTTTGCTCAGCCTCATCTGCCCATGGCACTGTTCGCGTAGAGGCACAGAGAATGGGGCTGCTTGCTTATCTTGCCACTTGAAACTTCAAACGCATGCTGGAAAGTTGGTGTCCCAGCCAGGCTCCTTTCGCAGCCCTGCTCCGAAAGTGTGAACGTCTGCAGATAGCTGGCAGCCAGAAGGTGCTAGCCTGGAAAGCTGTTGCTCAGCCTCATCTGCCCATGGCAGTGCTCGCACAGAGGCACAGAGAATGGGGCTGCTTGCTTATCTTGCCACCTCAAACTTCAAACGCATGCTGGGATAGTTGGTGTCCCAGCCAGGCTCCTTTCGCAGCCTTGCTCTTGAAATGCGAACGTCTGCAGATAGCTGGCAGCCAGAAGGGGCTAGCCTGGAAAGCTGTTGCTCAGCCTCATCTGCCCATGGCACTGTTCGCATAGAGGCACAGAGAATGGGGCTGCTTGCTTATCTTGCCACTTGAAACTTCAAACGCATGCTGGGAATGGTGGTGTCCATGACAGGCTCCTATCACAGCCCTGCTCCGAAAGTGCGAACGTCTGCAGATAGCTGGCAGCCAGAAGGGGCTAGCCTGGAAAGCTGTTGCTCAGCCTCATCTGCCCATGGCAGTGCTCGCACAGAGGCACAGAGAATGGGGCTGCTTGCTTGTCTTGCCACCTCAAACTTCAAACGTAGCCTGGAAAGATGGTGTCCCAGCCAGGCTCCTTTCGCAACCCTGCTCCGAAAGTGCGAACGTCTGCAGATAGCTGACAGGCCTAAGAGGCTAGCCTGGAAAGCTGTTGCTCAGCCTCATCTGCCCATGGCAGTGCTCGCACAGAGGCACAGAGAATGGGGCTGCTTGCTTATCTTGCCACTTGAAACTTCAAACATAGCCTGGGAAAGTTGGTGTCTCTGCCAGGCTCCTTTCGCAGCCCTGCTCCGAAAGTGCGAACGTCTGCAGATAGCTGGCAGCCAGAAGGGGCTAGCCTGGAAAGCTGTTGCTCAGCCTCATCTGCCCATGGCACTGCTCGCACAGAGGCACAGAGAATGGGGCTGCTTGCTTGTCTTTCCACCTCAAACTTCAAACGTAGCCTGTTAAAGATGGTGTACCTGCTAGGCTCCTTTTGCAGCCCTGCTCCGAAAGTGCGAACGTCTGCAGATAGCTGGCAGCCAGAAGGGGCTAGCCTGGAAAGCTGTTGCTCAGCCTCATCTGCCCATGGCAGTGCTCGCACAGAGGCACAGAGAATGGGGCTGCTTGCTTATCTTGCCACCTCAAACTTCAAACGCATGCTGGGATAGTTGGTGTCCCAGCCAGGCTCCTTTCGCAGCCTTGCTCTTGAAATGCGAACGTCTGCAGATAGCTGGCAGGCAGAAGGGGCTAGCCTGGAAAGCTGTTGCTCAGCCTCATCTGCCCATGGCACTGTTCGCATAGAGGCACAGAGAATGGGGCTGCTTGCTTATCTTGCCACTTGAAACTTCAAACGCATGCTGGGAATGGTGGTGTCCATGCCAGGCTCCTATCACAGCCCTGCTCCGAAAGTGCGAACGTCTGCAGATAGCTGGCAGCCAGAAGAGGCTAGCCTGGAAAGCTGTTGCTCAGCCTCATCTGCCCATGGCAGTGCTCGCACAGAGGCACAGAGAATGGGGCTGCTTGCTTATCTTGCCACTTGAAACTTCAAACACATGCTGGGAATGGTGGTGTCCCTGCCAGGCTCCTATCACAGCCCTGCTCCGAAAGTGCAAACGTCTGCAGATAGCTGGCAGCCAGAAGGGGCTAGCCTGGAAAGCTGTTGCTCAGCCTCATCTGCCCATGGCAGTGCTCGCACAGAGGCACAGAGAATGGGGCTGCTTGCTTGTCTTGCCACCTCAAACTTCAAACGTAACCTGGGAAAGATGGTGTCCCTGCCAGGCTCCTTACGCAGCCCTGCTCCGAAAGTGCGAACGTCTGCAGATAGCTGGCAGCCAGAAGGGGCTAGCCTGGAAAGCTGTTGCTCAGCCTCATCTGCCCATGGCACTGTTCGCATAGAGGCACAGAGAATGGGGCTGCTTGCTTATCTTGCCACTTGAAACTTCAAACGCATGCTGGAATGGTGGTGTCCATGCCAGGCTCCTTTCGCAGCCCTGCTCCGAAAGTGCGAACGTCTGCAGATAGCTGGCAGCCAGAAGGTGCTAGCCTGGAAAGCTGTTGCTCAGCCTCATCTGCCCATGGCAGTGCTCGCACAGAGGCACAGAGAATGGGGCTGCTTGCTTATCTTGCCACCTCAAACTTCAAACGCATGCTGGGATAGTTGGTGTCCCAGCCAGGCTCCTTTCGCAGCCCTGCTCTTGAAATGCGAACGTCTGCAGATAGCTGGCAGCCAGAAGGTGCTAGCCTGGAAAGCTGTTGCTCAGCCTCATCTGCCCATGGCACTGTTCGCATAGAGGCACAGAGAATGGGGCTGCTTGCTTATCTTGCCACTTGAAACTTCAAACGCAAGCTGGGAATGTTGGTGTCCCTGCCAGGCTCCTATCACAGCCCTGCTCCGAAAGTGCGAACGTCGGCAGATAGCTGGCAGCCAGAAGGGGCTAGCCTGGAAAGCTGTTGCTCAGCCTCATCTGCCCATGGCAGTGCTCGCACAGAGGCACAGAGAATGGGGCTGCTTGCTTGTCTTGCCACCTCAAACTTCAAACGCATGCTGGGAAAGTTGGTGTCCCAGCCAGGCTCCTTTCGCAGCCCTGCTCCGAAAGTGCGAACGTCTGCAGATAGCTGGCAGCCAGAAGGGGCTAGCCTGGAAAGCTGTTGCTCAGCCTCATCTGCCCATGGCACTGTTCGCATAGAGGCACAGAGAATGGGGCTGCTTGCTTATCTTGCCACTTGAAACTTCAAACGCATGCTGGGAATGGTGGTGTCCCTGCCAGGCTCCTTTTGCAGCCCTGCTCCGAAAGTGCGAACGTCTGCAGATAGCTGGCAGGCAGAAGGGGCTAGCCTGGAAAGCTGTTGCTCAGCCTCATCTGCCCATGGCAGTGCTCGCACAGAGGCACAGAGAATGGGGCTGCTTGCTTGTCTTGCCACCTCAAACTTCAAACGCATGCTGGGAAAGTTGGTGTCCCTGCCAGGCTCCTTTCGCAGCCCTGCTCCGAAAGTGTGAACGTCTGCAGATAGCTGGCAGCCAGAAGGTGCTAGCCTGGAAAGCTGTTGCTCAGCCTCATCTGCACATGGCAGTGCTCGCACAGAGGCACAGAGAATGGGGCTGCTTGCTTGTCTTGCCACCTCAAACTTCAAACATAGCCTGGGAAAGTTGGTGTCTCTGCCAGGCTCCTTTCGCAACCCTGCTCCGAAAGTGCGAACGTCTGCAGATAGCTGGCAGCCAGAAGGTGCTAGCCTCTAAAGCTGTTGCTCAGGCTCATCTGCCCATGGCACTGCTCGCACAGAGGCACAGAGAATGGGGCTGCTTGCTTGTCTTGCCACCTCAAACTTCAAACGTAGCCTGGGAAAGATGGTGTACCTGCTAGGCTCCTTTTGCAGCCCTGCTCCGAAAGTGCGAACGTCTGCAGATAGCTGGCAGCCAGAAGGGGCTAGCCTGGAAAGCTGTTGCTCAGCCTCATCTGCCCATGGCACTGTTCGCATAGAGGCACAGAGAATGGGGCTGCTTGCTTATCTTGCCACTTGAAACTTCAAACGCAAGCTGGGAATGGTGGTGTCCCTGCCAGGCTCCTATCACAGCCCTGCTCCGAAAGTGTGAACGTCTGCAGATAGCTGGCAGCCAGAAGGGGCTAGCCTGGAAAGCTGTTGCTCAGCCTCATCTGCCCATGGCAGTGCTCGCACAGAGGCACAGAGAATGGGGCTGCTTGCTTATCTTGCCACTTGAAACTTCAAACGCAAGCTGGGAATGGTGGTGTCCCTGCCAGGCTCCTATCACAGCCCTGCTCCGAAAGTGCGAACGTCTGCAGATAGCTGGCAGGCAGAAGGTGCTAGCCTGGAAAGCTGTTGCTCAGCCTCATCTGCCCATGGCAGTGCTCGCACAGAGGCACAGAGAATGGGGCTGCTTGCTTGTCTTGCCACCTCAAACTTCAAACGCTTGCTGGGAATGGTGGTGTCCCTGCCAGGCTCCTTTCGCAACCCTGCTCCGAAAGTGCGAACGTCTGCAGATAGCTGGCAGGCAGAAGGGGCTAGACTGGAAAGCTGTTGCTCAGCCTCATCTGCCCATGGCAGTGCTCGCACAGAGGCACAGAGAATGGGGCTGCTTGCTTATCTTGCCACCTCAAACTACAAATGCATGCTGGGATAGTTGGTGTCCCAGCCAGGCTCCTTTCGCAGCCCTGCTCTTGAAATGCGAACGTCTGCAGATAGCTGGCAGCCAGAAGGGGCTAGCCTGGAAAGCTGCTGCTCAGCCTCATTTGCCCATGGCACTGTTTGCATAGAGGCACAGAGAATGGGGCTGCTTGTTTATCTTGCCACTTGAAACTTCAAACGCATGCTGGGAATGGTGGTGTCCCTGCCAGGCTCCTATCACAGCCCTGCTCCGAAAGTGCGAACGTCTGCAGATAGCTGGCAGCCAGAAGGGGTTAGCCTGGAAAGCTGTTGCTCAGCCTCATCTGCCCATGGCAGTGCTCGCACAGAGGCACAGAGAATGGGGCTGCTTGCTTGTCTTGCCACCTCAAACTTCAAACGTAGCCTGGGAAAGATGGTGTCCCTGCCAGGCTCCTTTCACAGCCCTGCTCTTGAAATGCGAACGTCTGCAGATAGCTGGCAGCCAGAAGGGGCTAGCCTGGAAAGCTGTTGCTCAGCCTCATCTGCCCATGGCAGTGCTCGCATAGAGGCACAGAGAATGGGGCTGCTTGCTTATCTTGCCACTTGAAACTTCAAACGCATGCTGGGAATGGTGGTGTCCCTGCCAGGCTCCTATCACAG
Organism: Opisthocomus hoazin; assembly: GCF_030867145.1. Classification (NCBI taxonomy): domain Eukaryota; kingdom Metazoa; phylum Chordata; class Aves; order Opisthocomiformes; family Opisthocomidae; genus Opisthocomus; species Opisthocomus hoazin. The sequence goes on from NC_134426.1 coordinate 13,318,925, forward strand.
CCCTGCTCCGAAAGTGCGAACGTCTGCAGATAGCTGACAGGCAGAAGGGGCTAGCCGGGAAAGCTGTTGCTCAGCCTCATCTGCCCATGGCACTGTTCGCATAGAGGCACAGAGAATGGGGCTGCTTGCTTATCTTGCCACTTGAAACTTCAAACGCATGCTGGGAATGGTGGTGTCCCTGACAGGCTCCTTTCGCAGCCCTGCTCCGAAAGTGCGAACGTCTGCAGATAGCTGGCAGCCAGAAGGGGCTAGCCTGCAAAGCTGTTGCTCAGCCTCATCTGCCCATGGCAGTGCTCGCACAGAGGCACAGAGAATGGGGCTGCTTGCTTATCTTGCCACTTGAAACTTCAAACGCATGCTGGGAATGGTGGTGTCCCTGCCAGGCTCCTTTCGCAGCCCTGCTCTTGAAATGCGAACGTCTGCAGATAGCTGGCAGCCAGAAGGGGCTAGCCTGGAAAGCTGCTGCTCAGCCTCATTTGCCCATGGCACTCTTTGCATAGAGGCACAGAGAATGGGGCTGCTTGCTTATCTTGCCACTTGAAACTTCAAACGCATGGTGGGAATGGTGGTGTCCCTGCCAGGCTCCTATCACAGCCCTGCTCCGAAAGTGCGAACGTCTGCAGATAGCTGGCAGCCAGAAGGGGTTAGCCTGGAAAGCTGTTGCTCAGCCTCATCTGCCCATGGCAGTGCTCGCACAGAGGCACAGAGAATGGGGCTGCTTGCTTGTCTTGCCACCTCAAACTTCAAACGTAGCCTGGGAAAGATGGTGTCCCTGCCAGGCTCCTTTCACAGCCCTGCTCTTGAAATGCGAACGTCTGCAGATAGCTGGCAGCCAGAAGGGGCTAGCCTGGAAAGCTGTTGCTCAGCCTCATCTGCCCATGGCAGTGCTCGCATAGAGGCACAGAGAATGGGGCTGCTTGCTTATCTTGCCACTTGAAACTTCAAATGCATGCTGGGAATGGTGGTGTCCCTGCCAGGCTCCTATCACAGCCCTGCTCCGAAAGTGCGAACGTCTGCAGATAGCTGACAGGCAGAAGGGGCTAGCCGGGAAAGCTGTTGCTCAGCCTCATCTGCCCATGGCACTGTTCGCATAGAGGCACAGAGAATGGGGCTGCTTGCTTATCTTGCCACTTGAAACTTCAAACGCATGCTGGGAATGGTGGTGTCCCTGACAGGCTCCTTTCGCAGCCCTGCTCCGAAAGTGCGAACGTCTGCAGATAGCTGGCAGCCAGAAGGGGCTAGCCTGCAAAGCTGTTGCTCAGCCTCATCTGCCCATGGCAGTGCTCGCACAGAGGCACAGAGAATGGGGCTGCTTGCTTATCTTGCCACTTGAAACTTCAAACGCATGCTGGGAATGGTGGTGTCCCTGCCAGGCTCCTATCACAGCCCTGCTCCGAAAGTGCGAACGTCGGCAGATAGCTGGCAGGCAGAAGGGGCTAGCCTGGAAAGCTGTTGCTCAGCCTCATCTGCCCATGGCAGTGCTCGCACAGAGGCACAGAGAATGGGGCTGCTTGCTTGTCTTGCCACCTCAAACTTCAAACATAGCCTGGGAAAGTTGGTGTCCCTGCCAGTCTCCTTTCGCAGCCCTGCTCCGAAAGTGCGAACGTCTGCAGATAGCTGGCAGCCAGAAGGTGCTAGCCTGGAAAGCTGTTGCTCAGCCTCATCTGCCCATGGCACTGTTCGCACAGAGGCACAGAGAATGGGGCTGCTTGCTTGTCTTGCCACCTCAAACTTCAAACATAGCCTGGGAAAGTTGGTGTCTCTGCCAGGCTCCTTTCGCAACCCTGCTCCGAAAGTGCGAACGTCTGCAGATAGCTGGCAGGCAGAAGGTGCTAGCCTGGAAAGCTGTTGCTCAGCCTCATCTGCCCATGGCACTGCTCGCACAGAGGCACAGAGAATGGGGCTGCTTGCTTGTCTTGCCACCTCAAAATTCAAACGTAGCCTGGGAAAGATGGTGTACCTGCTAGGCTCCTTTTGCAGCCCTGCTCCGAAAGTGCGAACGTCTGCAGATAGCTGGCAGCCAGAAGGGGCTAGCCTGGAAAGCTGTTGCTCAGCCTCATCTGCCCATGGCACTGTTCGCATAGAGGCACAGAGAATGGGGCTGCTTGCTTATCTTGCCACTTGAAACTTCAAACGCAAGCTGGGAATGGTGGTGTCCCTGCCAGGCTCCTTTCGCAGCCCTGCTCCGAAAGTGTGAACGTCTGCAGATAGCTGGCAGGCAGAAGGTGCTAGCCTGGAAAGCTGTTGCTCAGCCTCATCTGCCCATGGCAGTGCTCGCACAGAGGCACAGAGAATGGGGCTGCTTGCTTGTCTTGCCACCTCAAACTTCAAACGCATGCTGGGAAAGTTGGTGTCCCTGCCAGGCTCCTTTCGCAGCCCTGCTCTTGAAATGCGAACGTCTGCAGATAGCTGGCAGCCAGAAGGTGCTAGCCTGGAAAGCTGTTGCTCAGCCTCATCTGCCCATGGCAGTGCTCGCACAGAGGCACAGAGAATGGGGCTGCTTGCTTATCTTGCCACTTGAAACTTCAAACGCATGCTGGGAATGGTGGTGTCCCTGCCAGGCTCCTTTCGCAGCCCTGCTCCGAAAGTGCGAACGTCTGCAGATAGCTGGCAGCCAGAAGGTGCTAGCCTGGAAAGCTGTTGCTCAGCCTCATCTGCCCATGGCAGTGCTCGCACAGAGGCACAGAGAATGGGGCTGCTTGCTTATCTTGCCACTTCAAACTTCAAACGCAAGCTGGGAATGGTGGTGCCCCTGCCAGAATCCTATCACAGCCCTGCTCCGAAAGTGCAAACCTCTGCAGATAGCTGGCAGCCAGAAGGGGCTAGCCTGGAAAGCTGTTGCTCAGCCTCATCTGCCCATGGCAGTGCTCACACAGAGGCACAGAGAATGGGGCTGCTTGCTTGTCTTGCCACCTCAAACTTCAAACGTAGCCTGGGAAAGATGGTGTCCCTGCCAGGCTCCTTTCGCAGCCCTGCTCTTGAAATGCGAACGTCTGCAGATAGCTGGCAGCCAGAAGGGGCTAGCCTGGAAAGCTGTTGCTCAGCCTCATCTGCCCATGGCACTGTTCGCATAGAGGCACAGAGAATGGGGCTGCTTGCTTATCTTGCCACTTGAAACTTCAAACGCATGCTGGGAATGGTGGTGTCCCTGCCAGGCTCCTATCACAGCCCTGCTCCGAAAGTGCAAACGTCTGCAGATAGCTGGCAGGCAGAAGGGGCTAGCCGGGAAAGCTGTTGCTCAGCCTCATCTGCCCATGGCACTGTTCGCATAGAGGCACAGAGAATGGGGCTGCTTGCTTATCTTGCCACTTGAAACTTCAAACGCATGCTGGGAATGGTGGTGTCCCTGCCAGGCTCCTTTCGCAGCCCTGCTCCGAAAGTGCGAACGTCTGCAGATAGCTGGCAGCCAGAAGGGGCTAGCCTGCAAAGCTGTTGCTCAGCCTCATCTGCCCATGGCAGTGCTCGCACAGAGGCACAGAGAATGGGGCTGCTTGCTTATCTTGCCACTTGAAACTTCAAACGCATGCTGGGAATGGTGGTGTCCCAGCCAGGCTCCTATCACAGCCCTGCTCCGAAAGTGCGAACGTCTGCAGATAGCTGGCAGCCAGAAGGTGCTAGCCTGGAAAGCTGTTGCTCAGCCTCATCTGCCCATGGCACTGCTCGCACAGAGGCACAGAGAATGGGGCTGCTTGCTTGTCTTGCCACCTCAAACTTCAAACATAGCCTGGGAAAGTTGGTGTCTCTGCCAGGCTCCTTTCGCAACCCTGCTCCGAAAGTGCGAACGTCTGCAGATAGCTGGCAGCCAGAAGGGGCTAGCCTGGAAAGCTGTTGCTCAGCCTCATCTGCCCATGGCACTGCTCGCACAGAGGCACAGAGAATGGGGCTGCTTGCTTGTCTTGCCACCTCAAAATTCAAACGTAGCCTGGGAAAGATGGTGTACCTGCTAGGCTCCTTTTGCAGCCCTGCTCCGAAAGTGCGAACGTCTGCAGATAGCTGGCAGCCAGAAGGGGCTAGCCTGGAAAGCTGTTGCTCAGCCTCGTCTGCCCATGGCACTGTTCGCATAGAGGCACAGAGAATGGGGCTGCTTGCTTGTCTTGCCACTTGAAACTTCAAACGCATGCTGGGAATGGTGGTGTCCTTGCCAGGCTCCTTTCGCAGCCCTGCTCCGAAAGTGTGAACGTCTGCAGATAGCTGGCAGGCAGAAGGTGCTAGCCTGGAAAGCTGTTGCTCAGCCTCATCTGCCCATGGCAGTGCTCGCACAGAGGCACAGAGAATGGGGCTGCTTGCTTGTCTTGCCACCTCAAACTTCAAACATAGCCTGGGAAAGTTGGTGTCCCTGCCAGGATCCTTTCGCAGCCCTGCTCTTGAAATGCGAACGTCTGCAGATAGCTGGCAGCCAGAAGGGGCTAGCCTGGAAAGCTGTTGCTCAGCCTCATCTGCCCATGGCACTGTTCGCATAGAGGCACAGAGAATGGGGCTGCTTGCTTATCTTGCCACTTGAAACTTCAAACGCATGCTGGGAATGGTGGTGTCCCTGCCAGGCTCCTATCACAGCCCTGCTCTGAAAGTGCGAACGTCTGCAGATAGCTGGCAGCCAGAAGGGGCTAGCCGGGAAAGCTGTTGCTCAGCCTCATCTGCCCATGGCACTGTTCGCATAGAGGCACAGAGAATGGGGCTGCTTGCTTATCTTGCCACTTGAAACTTCAAACGCAAGCTGGGAATGGTGGTGCCCCTGCCAGAATCCTATCACAGCCTTGCTCCGAAAGTGCAAACGTCTGCAGATAGCTGGCAGCCAGAAGGGGCTAGCCTGGAAAGCTGTTGCTCAGCCTCATCTGCCCATGGCAGTGCTCACACAGAGGCACAGAGAATGGGGCTGCTTGCTTGTCTTGCCACCTCAAACTTCAAACGCATGCTGGGAAAGATGGTGTCCCTGCCAGGCTCCTTTCGCAGCCCTGCTCCGAAAGTGCGAACATCTGCAGATAGCTGGCAGCCAGAAGGTGCTAGCCTGGAAAGCTGTTGCTCAGCCTCATCTGCCCATGGAACTGTTCGCATAGAGGCACAGAGAATTGGGCTGCTTGCTTATCTTGCCACTTGAAACTTCAAACGCATGCTGGGAATGGTGGTGTCCCTGACAGGCTCCTTTCGCAGCCCTGCTCCGAAAGTGCGAACGTCGGCAGATAGCTGGCAGCCAGAAGGGGCTAGCCTGGAAAGCTGTTGCTCAGCCTCATCTGCCCATTGCACTGCTCGCACAGAGGCCCAGAGAATGGGGCTGCTTGCTTGTCTTGCCACCTCAAACTTCAAACATAGCCTGGGAAAGTTGGTGTCCCTGCCAGGCTCCTTTCGCAGCCCTGCTCCGAAAGTGCGAACGTCTGCAGATAGCTGGCAGCCAGAAGGTGCAAGCCTGGAAAGCTGTTGCTCAGCCTCATCTGCCCATGGCAGTGCTCGCACAGAGGCACAGAGAATGGGGCTGCTTGCTTGTCTTGCCACCTCAAACTTCAAACATATCCTGGGAAAGTTGGTGTCTCTGCCAGGCTCCTTTCGCAACCCTGCTCCGAAAGTGCGAACGTCTGCAGATAGCTGGCAGGCAGAAGGGGCTAGCCTGGAAAGCTGTTGCTCAGCCTCATCTGCCCATGGCACTGTTCGCACAGAGGCACAGAGAATGGGGCTGCTTGCTTGTCTTGCCACCTCAACATTCAAACGTATCCTGGGAAAGATGGTGTACCTGCTAGGCTCCTTTTGCAGCCCTGCTCCGAAAGTGCGAACGTCTGCAGATAGCTGGCAGCCAGAAGGGGCTAGCCTGGAAAGCTGTTGCTCAGCCTCATCTGCCCATGGCACTGTTCGCATAGAGGCACAGCGAATGGGGCTGCTTGCTTATCTTGCCACTTGAAACTTCAAACGCAAGCTGGGAATGGTGGTGTCCCTGCCAGGCTCCTATCACAGCCCTGCTCCGAAAGTGCGAACGTCTGCAGATAGCTGGCAGGCAGAAGGGGCTAGCCGGGAAAGCTGTTGCTCAGCCTCATCTGCCCATGGCACTGTTCGCATAGAGGCACAGAGAATGGGGCTGCTTGCTTATCTTGCCACTTGAAACTTCAAACGCATGCTGGGAATGGTGGTGTCCCTGCCAGGCTCCTTTCGCAGCCCTGCTCCGAAAGTGCGAACGTCTGCAGATAGCTGGCAGCCAGAAGGGGCTAGCCTGGAAAGCTGTTGCTCAGCCTCATCTGCCCATGGCACTGTTCGCACAGAGGCACAGAGAATGGGGCTGCTTGCTTATCTTGCCACTTGAAACTTCAAACGCATGCTGGGAATGGTGGTGTCCCTGCCAGGCTCCTATCACAGCCCTGCTCCGAAAGTGCGAACGTCTGCAAATAGCTGGCAGCCAGAAGGGGCTAGCCTGGAAAGCTGTTGCTCAGCCTCATCTGCCCATGGCAGTGCTCGCACAGAGGCACAGAGAATGGGGCTGCTTGCTTGTCTTGCCACCTCAAACTTCAAACTTAGCCTGGGAAAGTTGGTGTCTCTGCCAGGCTCCTTTCGCAACCCTGCTCCGAAAGTGCGAACGTCTGCAGATAGCTGGCAGGCAGAAGGGGCTAGCCTGGAAAGCTGTTGCTCAGCCTCATCTGCCCATGGCAGTGCTCGCACAGAGGCACAGAGAATGGGGCTGCTTGCTTGTCTTGCCACCTCAAAATTCAAACGTAGCCTGGGAAAGATGGTGTACCTGCTAGGCTCCTTTTGCAGCCCTGCTCCGAAAGTGCGAACGTCTGCAGATAGCTGGCAGCCAGAAGGGGCTAGCCTGGAAAGCTGTTGCTCAGCCTCATCTGCCCATGGCACTGTTCGCATAGAGGCACAGAGAATGGGGCTGCTTGCTTATCTTGCCACTTGAAACTTCAAACGCATGCTGGGAATGGTGGTGTCCCTGCCAGGCTCCTATCACAGCCCTGCTCCGAAAGTGCGAACGTCTGCAGATAGCTGGCAGGCAGAAGGGGCTAGCCTGGAAAGCTGTTGCTCAGCCTCATCTACCCATGGCAGTGCTCGCACAGAGGCACAGAGAATGGGGCTGCTTGCTTATCTTGCCACCTCAAACTACAAATGCATGCTGGGATAGTTGGTGTCCCAGCCAGGCTCCTTTCGCAGCCCTGCTCATGAAATGCGAACGTCTGCAGATAGCTGGCAGCCAGAAGGGGCTAGCCTGGAAAGCTGCTTCTCAGCCTCATTTGCCCATGGCACTGTTCGCATAGAGGCACAGAGAATGGGGCTGCTTGCTTATCTTGCCACTTGAAACTTCAAACGCATGCTGGGAATGGTGGTGTCCCTGCCAGGCTCCTATCACAGCCCTGCTCCGAAAGTGCGAACGTCTGCAGATAGCTGGCAGCCAGAAGGGGCTAGCCTGGAAAGCTGTTGCTCAGCCTCATCTGCCCATGGCACTGTTCGCATAGAGGCACAGAGAATGGGGCTGCTTGATTATCTTGCCACTTGAAACTTCAAACGCATGCTGGGAATGGTGGTGTCCCTGCCAGGCTCCTTTCGCAGCCCTGCTCCGAAAGTGCGAACGTCTGCAGATAGCTGGCAGCCAGAAGGTGCTAGCCTGGAAAGCTGTTGCTCAGCCTCATCTGCCCATGGCAGTGCTCGCACAGAGACACAGAGAATGGGGCTGCTTGCTTATCTTGCCACTTGAAACTTCAAACGCATGCTGGGAATGGTGGTGTCCCTGCCAGGCTCCTATCACAGCCCTGCTCCGAAAGTGCGAACGTCTGCAGATAGCTGGCAGGCAGAAGGGGCTAGCCTGGAAAGCTGTTGCTCAGCCTCATCTACCCATGGCAGTGCTCGCACAGAGGCACAGAGAATGGGGCTGCTTGCTTATCTTGCCACCTCAAACTACAAATGCATGCTGGGATAGTTGGTGTCCCAGCCAGGCTCCTTTCGCAGCCCTGCTCATGAAATGCGAACGTCTGCAGATAGCTGGCAGCCAGAATGTGCTAGCCTGGAAAGCTGTTGCTCAGCCTCATCTGCCCATGGCACTGTTCGCATAGAGGCACAGAGAATGGGGCTGCTTGCTTATCTTGCCACTTGAAACTTCAAACGCAAGCTGGGAATGGTGGTGTCCCTGCCAGGCTCCTATCACAGCCCTGCTCCGAAAGTGCGAACGTCGGCAGATAGCTGGCAGCCAGAAGGGGCTAGCCTGGAAAGCTGTTGCTCAGCCTCATCTGCCCATGGCAGTGCTCGCACAGAGGCACAGAGAATGGGGCTGCTTGCTTGTCTTGCCACCTCAAACTTCAAACGCATGCTGGGAAAGTTGGTGTCCCTGCCAGGCTCCTTTCGCAGCCCTGCTCCGAAAGTGTGAACGTCTGCAGATAGCTGGCAGCCAGAAGGTGCTAGCCTGGAAAGCTGTTGCTCAGCCTCATCTGCACATGGCAGTGCTCGCACAGAGGCACAGAGAATGGGGCTGCTTGCTTGTCTTGCCACCTCAAACTTCAAACGCATGCTGGGATAGTTGGTGTCCCAGCCAGGCTCCTTTCGCAGCCCTGCTCTTGAAATGCGAACGTCTGCAGATAGCTGACAGGCAGAAGGGGCTAGCCTGGAAAGCTGTTGCTCAGCCTCATCTGCCCATGGCACTGTTCGCATAGAGGCACAGAGAATGGGGCTGCTTGCTTATCTTGCCACTTGAAACTTCAAACGCATGCTGGGAATGGTGGTGTCCCTGCCAGGCTCCTTTGGCAACCCTGCTCCGAAAGTGCGAACGTCTGCAGATAGCTGGCAGCCAGAAGGGGCTAGCCTGGAAAGCTGTTGCTCAGCCTCATCTGCCCATGGCAGTGCTCGCACAGAGGCACAGAGAATGGGGCTGCTTGCTTGTCTTGCCACCTCAAACTTCAAACATAGCCTGGGAAAGGTGGTGTCCCTGCCAGGCTCCTTTCGCAACCCTGCTCCGAAAGTGCGAACGTCTGCAGATAGCTGGCAGCCAGAAGGGGCTAGCCTGGAAAGCTGTTGCTCAGGCTCATCTGCCCATGGCACTGCTCGCACAGAGGCACAGAGAATGGGGCTGCTTGCTTGTCTTGCCACCTCAAACTTCAAACGTAGCCTGGGAAAGATGGTGTACCTGCTAGGCTCCTTTTGCAGCCCTGCTCCGAAAGTGCGAACGTCTGCAGATAGCTGGCAGCCAGAAGGGGCTAGCCTGGAAAGCTGTTGCTCAGCCTCATCTTCCCATGGCACTGTTCGCATAGAGGCACAGAGAATGGGGCTGCTTGCTTATCTTGCCACTTGAAACTTCAAACGCAAGCTGGGAATGGTGGTGTCCCTGCCAGGCTCCTATCACAGCCCTGCTCCGAAAGTGTGAACGTCTGCAGATAGCTGGCAGGCAGAAGGTGCTAGCCTGGAAAGCTGTTGCTCAGCCTCATCTGCCCATGGCAGTGCTCGCACAGAGGCACAGAGAATGGGGCTGCTTGCTTGTCTTGCCACCTCAAACTTCAAACGCATGCTGGGAATGGTGGTGTCCCTGCCAGGCTCCTTTCGCAACCCTGCTCCGAAAGTGCGAACGTCTGCAGATAGCTGGCAGCCAGAAGGGGCTAGCCTGGAAAGCTGTTGCTCAGCCTCATCTGCCCATGGCAGTGCTCGCACAGAGGCACAGAGAATGGGGCTGCTTGCTTGTCTTGCCACCTCAAACTTCAAACGCATGCTGGGAATGGTGGTGTCCCTGCCAGGCTCCTTTCGCAACCCTGCTCCGAAAGTGCGAACGTCTGCAGATAGCTGGCAGGCAGAAGGGGCTAGACTGGAAAGCTGTTGCTCAGCCTCATCTGCCCATGGCAGTGCTCGCACAGAGGCACAGAGAATGGGGCTGCTTGCTTATCTTGCCACCTCAAACTACAAATGCATGCTGGGATAGTTGGTGTCCCAGCCAGGCTCCTTTCGCAGCCCTGCTCTTGAAATGCGAACGTCTGCAGATAGCTGGCAGCCAGAAGGGGCTAGCCTGGAAAGCTGCTGCTCAGCCTCATTTGCCCATGGCACTGTTTGCATAGAGGCACTGAGAATGGGGCTGCTTGCTTATCTTGCCACTTGAAACTTCAAACGCATGCTGGGAATGGTGGTGTCCCTGCCAGGCTCCTATCACAGCCCTGCTCCGAAAGTGCGAACGTCTGCAGATAGCTGGCAGCCAGAAGGGGTTAGCCTGGAAAGCTGTTGCTCAGCCTCATCTGCCCATGGCAGTGCTCGCACAGAGGCACAGAGAATGGGGCTGCTTGCTTGTCTTGCCACCTCAAACTTCAAACGTAGCCTGGGAAAGATGGTGTCCCTGCCAGGCTCCTTTCACAGCCCTGCTCTTGAAATGCGAACGTCTGCAGATAGCTGGCAGGCAGAAGGGGCTAGCCTGGAAAGCTGTTGCTCAGCCTCATCTGCCCATGGCAGTGCTCGCATAGAGGCACAGAGAATGGGGCTGCTTGCTTATCTTGCCACTTGAAACTTCAAACGCATGCTGGGAATGGTGGTGTCCCTGCCAGGCTCCTATCACAGCCCTGCTCCGAAAGTGCGAACGTCTGCAGATAGCTGACAGGCAGAAGGGGCTAGCCGGGAAAGCTGTTGCTCAGCCTCATCTGCCCATGGCACTGTTCGCATAGAGGCACAGAGAATGGGGCTGCTTGCTTATCTTGCCACTTGCAACTTCAAACGCATGCTGGGAATGGTGGTGTCCCTGCCAGGCTCCTTTCGCAGCCCTGCTCCGAAAGTGCGAACGTCTGCAGATAGCTGGCAGCCAGAAGGGGCTAGCCTGCAAAGCTGTTGCTCAGCCTCATCTGCCCATGGCAGTGCTCGCACAGAGGCACAGAGAATGGGGCTGCTTGCTTATCTTGCCACTTGAAACTTCAAACGCATGCTGGGAATGGTGGTGTCCCTGCCAGGCTCCTATCACAGCCCTGCTCCGAAAGTGCGAACGTCGGCAGATAGCTGGCAGGCAGAAGGGGCTAGCCTGGAAAGCTGTTGCTCAGCCTCATCTGCCCATGGCAGTGCTCGCACAGAGGCACAGAGAATGGGGCTGCTTGCTTGTCTTGCCACCTCAAACTTCAAACATAGCCTGGGAAAGTTGGTGTCCCTGCCAGTCTCCTTTCGCAGCCCTGCTCCGAAAGTGCGAACGTCTGCAGATAGCTGGCAGCCAGAAGGGGCTAGCCTGGAAAGCTGTTGCTCAGCCTCATCTGCCCATGGCACTGTTCGCACAGAGGCACAGAGAATGGGGCTGCTTGCTTGTCTTGCCACCTCAAACTTCAAACATAGCCTGGGAAAGTTGGTGTCTCTGCCAGGCTCCTTTCGCAACCCTGCTCCGAAAGTGCGAGCGTTTGCAGATAGCTGGCAGGCAGAAGGTGCTAGCCTGGAAAGCTGTTGCTCAGCCTCATCTGCCCATGGCACTGCTCGCACAGAGACACAGAGAATGGGGCTGCTTGCTTGTCTTGCCACCTCAAAATTCAAACGTAGCCTGGGAAAGATGGTGTACCTGCTAGGCTCCTTTTGCAGCCCTGCTCCGAAAGTGCGAACGTCTGCAGATAGCTGGCAGCCAGAAGGGGCTAGCCTGGAAAGCTGTTGCTCAGCCTCATCTGCCCATGGCACTGTTCGCATAGAGGCACAGAGAATGGGGCTGCTTTCTTATCTTGCCACTTGAAACTTCAAACGCAAGCTGGGAATGGTGGTGTCCCTGCCAGGCTCCTTTCGCAGCCCTGCTCCGAAAGTGTGAACGTCTGCAGATAGCTGGCAGGCAGAAGGTGCTAGCCTGGAAAGCTGTTGCTCAGCCTCATCTGCCCATGGCAGTGCTCGCACAGAGGCACAGAGAATGGGGCTGCTTGCTTGTCTTGCCACCTCAAACTTCAAACGCATGCTGGGAAAGTTGGTGTCCCTGCCAGGATCCTTTCGCAGCCCTGCTCTTGAAATGCGAACGTCTGCAGATAGCTGGCAGCCAGAAGGGGCTAGCCTGGAAAGCTGTTGCTCAGCCTCATCTGCCCATGGCAGTGCTCGCACAGAGGCACAGAGAATGGGGCTGCTTGCTTATCTTGCCACTTGAAACTTCAAACGCATGCTGGGAATGGTGGTGTCCCTGCCAGGCTCCTATCACAGCCCTGCTCCGAAAGTGCGAACGTCTGCAGATAGCTGGCAGGCAGAAGGGGCTAGCCGGGAAAGCTGTTGCTCAGCCTCATCTGCCCATGGCACTGTTCGCATAGAGGCACAGAGGATGGGGCTGCTTGCTTATCTTGCCACTTGAAACTTCAAACGCATGCTGGGAATGGTGGTGCCCCTGCCAGAATCCTATCACAGCCCTGCTCCGAAAGTGCAAACGTCTGCAGATAGCTGGCAGCCAGAAGGGGCTAGCCTGGAAAGCTGTTGCTCAGCCTCATCTGCCCATGGCAGTGCTCACACAGAGGCACAGAGAATGGGGCTGCTTGCTTGTCTTGCCACCTCAAACTTCAAACGTAGCCTGGGAAAGATGGTGTACCTGCTAGGCTCCTTTTGCAGCCCTGCTCCGAAAGTGCGAACGTCTGCAGATAGCTGGCAGCCAGAAGGGGCTAGCCTGGAAAGCTGTTGCTCAGCCTCGTCTGCCCATGGCACTGCTCGCACAGAGGCACAGAGAATGGGGCTGCTTGCTTATCTTGCCACTTGAAACTTCAAACGCATGCTGGGAATGCTGGTGTCCCTGCCAGGCTCCTATCACAGCCCTGCTCCGAAAGTGCGAACGTCGGCATATAGCTGGCAGGCAGAAGGGGCTAGCCTGGAAAGCTGTTGCTCAGCCTCATCTGCCCATGGCAGTGCTCGCACAGAGGCACAGAGAATGGGGCTGCTTGCTTGTCTTGCCACCTCAAACTTCAAACGTAGCCTGGGAAAGTTGGTGTCCCTGCCAGGCTCCTTTCGCAGCCCTGCTCCGAAAGTGCGAACGTCTGCAGATAGCTGGCAGCCAGAAGGGGCTAGCCTGGAAAGCTGTTGCTCAGCCTCATCTGCCCATGGCAGTGCTCGCACAGAGGCACAGAGAATGGGGCTGCTTGCTTGTCTTGCCACCTCAAACTTCAAACATAGCCTGGGAAAGTTGGTGTCTCTGCCAGGCTCCTTTCGCAACCCTGCTCCGAAAGTGCGAGCGTTTGCAGATAGCTGGCAGGCAGAAGGTGCTAGCCTGGAAAGCTGTTGCTCAGCCTCATCTGCCCATGGCACTGCTCGCACAGAGGCACAGAGAATGGGGCTGCTTGCTTGTCTTGCCACCTCAAAATTCAAACGTAGCCTGGGAAAGATGGTGTACCTGCTAGGCTCCTTTTGCAGCCCTGCTCCGAAAGTGCGAACGTCTGCAGATAGCTGGCAGCCAGAAGGGGCTAGCCTGGAAAGCTGTTGCTCAGCCTCATCTGCCCATGGCACTGTTCGCATAGAGGCACAGAGAATGGGGCTGCTTGCTTATCTTGCCACTTGAAACTTCAAACGCAAGCTGGGAATGGTGGTGTCCCTGCCAGGCTCCTTTCGCAGCCCTGCTCCGAAAGTGTGAACGTCTGCAGATAGCTGGCAGGCAGAAGGTGCTAGCCTGGAAAGCTGTTGCTCAGCCTCATCTGCCCATGGCAGTGCTCGCACAGAGGCACAGAGAATGGGGCTGCTTGCTTGTCTTGCCACCTCAAACTTCAAACGTAGCCTGGGAAAGATGGTGTCCCTGCCAGGATCCTTTCGCAGCCCTGCTCTTGAAATGCGAACGTCTGCAGATAGCTGGCAGGCAGAAGGGGCTAGCCTGGAAAGCTGTTGCTCAGCCTCATCTGCCCATGGCAGTGCTCGCATAGAGGCACAGAGAATGGGGCTGCTTGCTTATCTTGCCACTTGAAACTTCAAACGCATGCTGGGAATGGTGGTGTCCCTGCCAGGCTCCTATCACAGCCCTGCTCCGAAAGTGCGAACGTCTGCAGATAGCTGACAGGCAGAAGGGGCTAGCCGGGAAAGCTGTTGCTCAGCCTCATCTGCCCATGGCACTGTTCGCATAGAGGCACAGAGAATGGGGCTGCTTGCTTATCTTGCCACTTGCAACTTCAAACGCATGCTGGGAATGGTGGTGTCCCTGCCAGGCTCCTTTCGCAGCCCTGCTCCGAAAGTGCGAACGTCTGCAGATAGCTGGCAGCCAGAAGGGGCTAGCCTGCAAAGCTGTTGCTCAGCCTCATCTGCCCATGGCAGTGCTCGCACAGAGGCACAGAGAATGGGGCTGCTTGCTTATCTTGCCACTTGAAACTTCAAACGCATGCTGGGAATGGTGGTGTCCCTGCCAGGCTCCTATCACAGCCCTGCTCCGAAAGTGCGAACGTCGGCAGATAGCTGGCAGGCAGAAGGGGCTAGCCTGGAAAGCTGTTGCTCAGCCTCATCTGCCCATGGCAGTGCTCGCACAGAGGCACAGAGAATGGGGCTGCTTGCTTGTCTTGCCACCTCAAACTTCAAACATAGCCTGGGAAAGTTGGTGTCCCTGCCAGTCTCCTTTCGCAGCCCTGCTCCGAAAGTGCGAACGTCTGCAGATAGCTGGCAGCCAGAAGGGGCTAGCCTGGAAAGCTGTTGCTCAGCCTCATCTGCCCATGGCACTGTTCGCACAGAGGCACAGAGAATGGGGCTGCTTGCTTGTCTTGCCACCTCAAACTTCAAACATAGCCTGGGAAAGTTGGTGTCTCTGCCAGGCTCCTTTCGCAACCCTGCTCCGAAAGTGCGAGCGTTTGCAGATAGCTGGCAGGCAGAAGGTGCTAGCCTGGAAAGCTGTTGCTCAGCCTCATCTGCCCATGGCACTGCTCGCACAGAGACACAGAGAATGGGGCTGCTTGCTTGTCTTGCCACCTCAAAATTCAAACGTAGCCTGGGAAAGATGGTGTACCTGCTAGGCTCCTTTTGCAGCCCTGCTCCGAAAGTGCGAACGTCTGCAGATAGCTGGCAGCCAGAAGGGGCTAGCCTGGAAAGCTGTTGCTCAGCCTCATCTGCCCATGGCACTGTTCGCATAGAGGCACAGAGAATGGGGCTGCTTTCTTATCTTGCCACTTGAAACTTCAAACGCAAGCTGGGAATGGTGGTGTCCCTGCCAGGCTCCTTTCGCAGCCCTGCTCCGAAAGTGTGAACGTCTGCAGATAGCTGGCAGGCAGAAGGTGCTAGCCTGGAAAGCTGTTGCTCAGCCTCATCTGCCCATGGCAGTGCTCGCACAGAGGCACAGAGAATGGGGCTGCTTGCTTGTCTTGCCACCTCAAACTTCAAACGCATGCTGGGAAAGTTGGTGTCCCTGCCAGGATCCTTTCGCAGCCCTGCTCTTGAAATGCGAACGTCTGCAGATAGCTGGCAGCCAGAAGGGGCTAGCCTGGAAAGCTGTTGCTCAGCCTCATCTGCCCATGGCAGTGCTCGCACAGAGGCACAGAGAATGGGGCTGCTTGCTTATCTTGCCACTTGAAACTTCAAACGCATGCTGGGAATGGTGGTGTCCCTGCCAGGCTCCTATCACAGCCCTGCTCCGAAAGTGCGAACGTCTGCAGATAGCTGGCAGGCAGAAGGGGCTAGCCGGGAAAGCTGTTGCTCAGCCTCATCTGCCCATGGCACTGTTCGCATAGAGGCACAGAGGATGGGGCTGCTTGCTTATCTTGCCACTTGAAACTTCAAACGCATGCTGGGAATGGTGGTGCCCCTGCCAGAATCCTATCACAGCCCTGCTCCGAAAGTGCAAACGTCTGCAGATAGCTGGCAGCCAGAAGGGGCTAGCCTGGAAAGCTGTTGCTCAGCCTCATCTGCCCATGGCAGTGCTCACACAGAGGCACAGAGAATGGGGCTGCTTGCTTGTCTTGCCACCTCAAACTTCAAACGTAGCCTGGGAAAGATGGTGTACCTGCTAGGCTCCTTTTGCAGCCCTGCTCCGAAAGTGCGAACGTCTGCAGATAGCTGGCAGCCAGAAGGGGCTAGCCTGGAAAGCTGTTGCTCAGCCTCGTCTGCCCATGGCACTGCTCGCACAGAGGCACAGAGAATGGGGCTGCTTGCTTATCTTGCCACTTGAAACTTCAAACGCATGCTGGGAATGCTGGTGTCCCTGCCAGGCTCCTATCACAGCCCTGCTCCGAAAGTGCGAACGTCGGCATATAGCTGGCAGGCAGAAGGGGCTAGCCTGGAAAGCTGTTGCTCAGCCTCATCTGCCCATGGCAGTGCTCGCACAGAGGCACAGAGAATGGGGCTGCTTGCTTGTCTTGCCACCTCAAACTTCAAACGTAGCCTGGGAAAGTTGGTGTCCCTGCCAGGCTCCTTTCGCAGCCCTGCTCCGAAAGTGCGAACGTCTGCAGATAGCTGGCAGCCAGAAGGGGCTAGCCTGGAAAGCTGTTGCTCAGCCTCATCTGCCCATGGCAGTGCTCGCACAGAGGCACAGAGAATGGGGCTGCTTGCTTGTCTTGCCACCTCAAACTTCAAACATAGCCTGGGAAAGTTGGTGTCTCTGCCAGGCTCCTTTCGCAACCCTGCTCCGAAAGTGCGAGCGTTTGCAGATAGCTGGCAGGCAGAAGGTGCTAGCCTGGAAAGCTGTTGCTCAGCCTCATCTGCCCATGGCACTGCTCGCACAGAGGCACAGAGAATGGGGCTGCTTGCTTGTCTTGCCACCTCAAAATTCAAACGTAGCCTGGGAAAGATGGTGTACCTGCTAGGCTCCTTTTGCAGCCCTGCTCCGAAAGTGCGAACGTCTGCAGATAGCTGGCAGCCAGAAGGGGCTAGCCTGGAAAGCTGTTGCTCAGCCTCATCTGCCCATGGCACTGTTCGCATAGAGGCACAGAGAATGGGGCTGCTTGCTTATCTTGCCACTTGAAACTTCAAACGCAAGCTGGGAATGGTGGTGTCCCTGCCAGGCTCCTTTCGCAGCCCTGCTCCGAAAGTGTGAACGTCTGCAGATAGCTGGCAGGCAGAAGGTGCTAGCCTGGAAAGCTGTTGCTCAGCCTCATCTGCCCATGGCAGTGCTCGCACAGAGGCACAGAGAATGGGGCTGCTTGCTTGTCTTGCCACCTCAAACTTCAAACGCATGCTGGGAAAGTTGGTGTCCCTGCCAGGATCCTTTCGCAGCCCTGCTCTTGAAATGCGAACGTCTGCAGATAGCTGGCAGCCAGAAGGGGCTAGCCTGGAAAGCTGTTGCTCAGCCTCATCTGCCCATGGCAGTGCTCGCACAGAGGCACAGAGAATGGGGCTGCTTGCTTATCTTGCCACTTGAAACTTCAAACGCATGCTGGGAATGGTGGTGTCCCTGCCAGGCTCCTATCACACCCCTGCTCCAAAAGTGCGAACGTCTGCAGATAGCTGGCAGGCAGAAGGGGCTAGCCGGGAAAGCTGTTGCTCAGCCTCATCTGCCCATGGCACTGTTCGCATAGAGGCACAGAGAATGGGGCTGCTTGCTTATCTTGCCACTTGAAACTTCAAACGCATGCTGGGAATGGTGGTGTCCCTGCCAGGCTCCTATCACAGCCCTGCTCCGAAAGTGCGAATGTCTGCAGATAGCTGGCAGGCAGAAGGGGCTAGCCTGGAAAGCTGTTGCTCAGCCTCATCTGCCCATGGCAGTGCTCGCACAGAGGCACAGAGAATGGGGCTGCTTGCTTGTCTTGCCACCTCAAACTTCAAACATAGCCTGGGAAAGTTGGTGTCCCAGCCAGGCTCCTTTCGCAGCCCTGCTCCGAAAGTGCGAACGTCTGCAGATAGCTGGCAGCCAGAAGGGGCTAGCCTGGAAAGCTGTTGCTCAGCCTCATCTGCCCATGGCAGTGCTCGCACAGAGGCACAGAGAATGGGGCTGCTTGCTTGTCTTGCCACCTCAAACTTCAAACATAGCCTGGGAAAGTTGGTGTCTCTGCCAGGCTCCTTTCGCAATCCTGCTCCGAAAGTGCGAACGTCTGCAGATAGCTGGCAGGCAGAAGGGGCTAGCCTGGAAAGCTGTTGCTCAGCCTCATCTGCCCATGGCAGTGCTCGCACAGAGGCACAGAGAATGGGGCTGCTTGCTTGTCTTGCCACCTCAAAATTCAAACGTAGCCTGGGAAAGATGGTGTACCTGCTAGGCTCCTTTTGCAGCCCTGCTCCGAAAGTGCGAACGTCTGCAGATAGCTGGCAGCCAGAAGGGGCTAGCCTGGAAAGCTGTTGCTCAGCCTCGTCTGCCCATGGCACTGCTCGCACAGAGGCACAGAGAATGGGGCTGCTTGCTTATCTTGCCACTTGAAACTTCAAACGCATGCTGGGAATGGTGGTGTCCCTGCCAGGCTCCTATCACAGCCCTGCTCCGAAAGTGCGAACGTCGGCAGATAGCTGGCAGGCAGAAGGGGCTAGCCTGGAAAGCTGTTGCTCAGCCTCATCTGCCCATGGCAGTGCTCGCACAGAGGCACAGAGAATGGGGCTGCTTGCTTGTCTTGCCACCTCAAACTTCAAACGTAGCCTGGGAAAGTTGGTGTCCCTGCCAGGCTCCTTTCGCAGCCCTGCTCCGAAAGTGCGAACGTCTGCAGATAGCTGGCAGCCAGAAGGGGCTAGCCTGGAAAGCTGTTGCTCAGCCTCATCTGCCCATGGCAGTGCTCGCACAGAGGCACAGAGAATGGGGCTGCTTGCTTGTCTTGCCACCTCAAACTTCAAACATAGCCTGGGAAAGTTGGTGTCTCTGCCAGGCTCCTTTCGCAACCCTGCTCCGAAAGTGCGAGCGTTTGCAGATAGCTGGCAGGCAGAAGGTGCTAGCCTGGAAAGCTGTTGCTCAGCCTCATCTGCCCATGGCACTGCTCGCACAGAGGCACAGAGAATGGGGCTGCTTGCTTGTCTTGCCACCTCAAAATTCAAACGTAGCCTGGGAAAGATGGTGTACCTGCTAGGCTCCTTTTGCAGCCCTGCTCCGAAAGTGCGAACGTCTGCAGATAGCTGGCAGCCAGAAGGGGCTAGCCTGGAAAGCTGTTGCTCAGCCTCATCTGCCCATGGCACTGTTCGCATAGAGGCACAGAGAATGGGGCTGCTTGCTTATCTTGCCACTTGAAACTTCAAACGCAAGCTGGGAATGGTGGTGTCCCTGCCAGGCTCCTTTCGCAGCCCTGCTCCGAAAGTGTGAACGTCTGCAGATAGCTGGCAGGCAGAAGGTGCTAGCCTGGAAAGCTGTTGCTCAGCCTCATCTGCCCATGGCAGTGCTCGCACAGAGGCACAGAGAATGGGGCTGCTTGCTTGTCTTGCCACCTCAAACTTCAAACGCATGCTGGGAAAGTTGGTGTCCCTGCCAGGATCCTTTCGCAGCCCTGCTCTTGAAATGCGAACGTCTGCAGATAGCTGGCAGCCAGAAGGGGCTAGCCTGGAAAGCTGTTGCTCAGCCTCATCTGCCCATGGCAGTGCTCGCACAGAGGCACAGAGAATGGGGCTGCTTGCTTATCTTGCCACTTGAAACTTCAAACGCATGCTGGGAATGGTGGTGTCCCTGCCAGGCTCCTATCACAGCCCTGCTCCAAAAGTGCGAATGTCTGCAGATAGCTGGCAGGCAGAAGGGGCTAGCCGGGAAAGCTGTTGCTCAGCCTCATCTGCCCATGGCACTGTTCGCATAGAGGCACAGAGAATGGGGCTGCTTGCTTATCTTGCCACTTGAAACTTCAAACGCATGCTGGGAATGGTGGTGTCCCTGCCAGGCTCCTATCACAGCCCTGCTCCGAAAGTGCGAATGTCTGCAGATAGCTGGCAGGCAGAAGGGGCTAGCCTGGAAAGCTGTTGCTCAGCCTCATCTGCCCATGGCAGTGCTCGCACAGAGGCACAGAGAATGGGGCTGCTTGCTTGTCTTGCCACCTCAAACTTCAAACATAGCCTGGGAAAGTTGGTGTCCCTGCCAGGCTCCTTTCGCAGCCCTGCTCCGAAAGTGCGAACGTCTGCAGATAGCTGGCAGCCAGAAGGGGCTAGCCTGGAAAGCTGTTGCTCAGCCTCATCTGCCCATGGCAGTGCTCGCACAGAGGCACAGAGAATGGGGCTGCTTGCTTGTCTTGCCACCTCAAACTTCAAACATAGCCTGGGAAAGTTGGTGTCTCTGCCAGGCTCCTTTCGCAATCCTGCTCCGAAAGTGCGAACGTCTGCAGATAGCTGGCAGGCAGAAGGGGCTAGCCTGGAAAGCTGTTGCTCAGCCTCATCTGCCCATGGCAGTGCTCGCACAGAGGCACAGAGAATGGGGCTGCTTGCTTGTCTTGCCACCTCAAAATTCAAACGTAGCCTGGGAAAGATGGTGTACCTGCTAGGCTCCTTTTGCAGCCCTGCTCCGAAAGTGCGAACGTCTGCAGATAGCTGGCAGCCAGAAGGGGCTAGCCTGGAAAGCTGTTGCTCAGCCTCGTCTGCCCATGGCACTGCTCGCACAGAGGCACAGAGAATGGGGCTGCTTGCTTATCTTGCCACTTGAAACTTCAAACGCATGCTGGGAATGGTGGTGTCCCTGCCAGGCTCCTATCACAGCCCTGCTCCGAAAGTGCGAACGTCGGCAGATAGCTGGCAGGCAGAAGGGGCTAGCCTGGAAAGCTGTTGCTCAGCCTCATCTGCCCATGGCAGTGCTCGCACAGAGGCACAGAGAATGGGGCTGCTTGCTTGTCTTGCCACCTCAAACTTCAAACGTAGCCTGGGAAAGTTGGTGTCCCTGCCAGGCTCCTTTCGCAACCCTGCTCCGAAAGTGCGAGCGTTTGCAGATAGCTGGCAGGCAGAAGGTGCTAGCCTGGAAAGCTGTTGCTCAGCCTCATCTGCCCATGGCACTGCTCGCACAGAGGCACAGAGAATGGGGCTGCTTGCTTGTCTTGCCACCTCAAAATTCAAACGTAGCCTGGGAAAGATGGTGTACCTGCTAGGCTCCTTTTGCAGCCCTGCTCCGAAAGTGCGAACGTCTGCAGATAGCTGGCAGCCAGAAGGGGCTAGCCTGGAAAGCTGTTGCTCAGCCTCATCTGCCCATGGCACTGTTCGCATAGAGGCACAGAGAATGGGGCTGCTTGCTTATCTTGCCACTTGAAACTTCAAACGCAAGCTGGGAATGGTGGTGTCCCTGCCAGGCTCCTTTCGCAGCCCTGCTCCGAAAGTGTGAACGTCTGCAGATAGCTGGCAGGCAGAAGGTGCTAGCCTGGAAAGCTGTTGCTCAGCCTCATCTGCCCATGGCAGTGCTCGCACAGAGGCACAGAGAATGGGGCTGCTTGCTTGTCTTGCCACCTCAAACTTCAAACGCATGCTGGGAAAGTTGGTGTCCCTGCCAGGATCCTTTCGCAGCCCTGCTCTTGAAATGCGAACGTCTGCAGATAGCTGGCAGCCAGAAGGGGCTTGCCTGGAAAGCTGTTGCTCAGCCTCATCTGCCCATGGCAGTGCTCGCACAGAGGCACAGAGAATGGGGCTGCTTGCTTATCTTGCCACTTGAAACTTCAAACGCATGCTGGGAATGGTGGTGTCCCTGCCAGGCTCCTATCACACCCCTGCTCCAAAAGTGCGAACGTCTGCAGATAGCTGGCAGGCAGAAGGGGCTAGCCGGGAAAGCTGTTGCTCAGCCTCATCTGCCCATGGCACTGTTCGCATAGAGGCACAGAGAATGGGGCTGCTTGCTTATCTTGCCACTTGAAACTTCAAACGCATGCTGGGAATGGTGGTGTCCCTGCCAGGCTCCTTTCGCAGCCCTGCTCCGAAAGTGCGAACGTCTGCAGATAGCTGGCAGCCAGAAGGTGCTAGCCTGGAAAGCTGTTGCTCAGCCTCATCTGCCCATGGCAGTGCTCGCACAGAGGCACAGAGAATGGGGCTGCTTGCTTATCTTGCCACTTGAAACTTCAAACGCCAGCTGGGAATGGTGTTGCCCCTGCCAGAATCCTATCACAGCCCTGCTCCGAAAGTGCAAACGTCTGCAGATAGCTGGCAGCCAGAAGGGGCTAGCCTGGAAAGCTGTTGCTCAGCCTCATCTGCCCATGGCAGTGCTCACACAGAGGCACAGAGAATGGGGCTGCTTGCTTGTCTTGCCACCTCAAACTTCAAACGTAACCTGGGAAAGATGGTGTCCCTGCCAGGCTCCTTTCGCAGCCCTGCTCTTGAAATGCGAACGTCTGCAGATAGCTGGCAGCCAGAAGGGGCTAGCCTGGAAAGCTGTTGCTCAGCCTCATCTGCCCATGGCACTGTTCGCATAGAGGCACAGAGAATGGGGCTGCTTGCTTATCTTGCCACTTGAAACTTCAAACGCATGCTGGGAATGGTGGTGTCCCTGCCAGGCTCCTTTCGCAGCCCTGCTCCGAAAGTGCGAACGTCTGCAGATAGCTGGCAGCCAGAAGGGGCTAGCCTGCAAAGCTGTTGCTCAGCCTCATCTGCCCATGGCAGTGCTCGCACAGAGGCACAGAGAATGGGGCTGCTTGCTTATCTTGCCACTTGAAACTTCAAACGCATGCTGGGAATGGTGGTGTCCCTGCCAGGCTCCTATCACAGCCCTGCTCCGAAAGTGCGAACGTCGGCAGATAGCTGGCAGGCAGAAGGGGCTAGCCTGGAAAGCTGTTGCTCAGCCTCATCTGCCCATGGCAGTGCTCGCACAGAGGCACAGAGAATGGGGCTGCTTGCTTGTCTTGCCACCTCAAACTTCAAACGTAGCCTGGGAAAGTTGGTGTCCCTGCCAGGCTCCTTTCGCAGCCCTGCTCCGAAAGTGCGAACGTCTGCAGATAGCTGGCAGGCAGAAGGGGCTAGCCTGGAAAGCTGTTGCTCAGCCTCATCTGCCCATGGCAGTGCTCGCACAGAGGCACAGAGAATGGGGCTGCTTGCTTGTCTTGCCACCTCAAACTTCAAACATAGCCTGGGAAAGTTGGTGTCTCTGCCAGGCTCCTTTCGCAACCCTGCTCCGAAAGTGCGAGCGTTTGCAGATAGCTGGCAGGCAGAAGGTGCTAGCCTGGAAAGCTGTTGCTCAGCCTCATCTGCCCATGGCAGTGCTCGCACAGAGGCACAGAGAATGGGGCTGCTTGCTTGTCTTGCCACCTCAAAATTCAAACGTAGCCTGGGAAAGATGGTGTACCTGCTAGGCTCCTTTTGCAGCCCTGCTCCGAAAGTGCGAACGTCTGCAGATAGCTGGCAGCCAGAAGGGGCTAGCCTGGAAAGCTGTTGCTCAGCCTCGTCTGCCCATGGCACTGTTCGCATAGAGGCACAGAGAATGGGGCTGCTTGCTTATCTTGCCACTTGAAACTTCAAACGCAAGCTGGGAATGGTGGTGTCCCTGCCAGGCTCCTTTCGCAGCCCTGCTCCGAAAGTGTGAACGTCTGCAGATAGCTGGCAGGCAGAAGGTGCTAGCCGGGAAAGCTGTTGCTCAGCGTCATCTGCCCATGGCAGTGCTCGCACAGAGGCACAGAGAATGGGGCTGCTTGCTTGTCTTGCCACCTCAAACTTCAAACATAGCCTGGGAAAGTTGGTGTCCCTGCCAGGCTCCTTTCGCAGCCCTGCTCTTGAAATGCGAACGTCTGCAGATAGCTGGCAGCCAGAAGGGGCTAGCCTGGAAAGCTGTTGCTCAGCCTCATCTGCCCATGGCACTGTTCGCATAGAGGCACAGAGAATGGGGCTGCTTGCTTATCTTGCCACTTGAAACTTCAAACGCATGCTGGGAATGGTGGTGTCCCTGTCAGGCTCCTATCACAGCCCTGCTCCGAAAGTGCGAACGTCTGCAGATAGCTGGCAGGCAGAAGGGGCTAGCCGGGAAAGCTGTTGCTCAGCCTCATCTGCCCATGGCACTGTTCGCATAGAGGCACAGAGAATGGGGCTGCTTGCTTATCTTGCCACTTGAAACTTCAAACGCATGCTGGGAATGGTGGTGTCCCTGCCAGGCTCCTTTCGCAGCCCTGCTCCGAAAGTGCGAACGTCTGCAGATAGCTGGCAGCCAGAAGGTGCTAGCCTGGAAAGCTGTTGCTCAGCCTCATCTGCCCATGGCAGTGCTCGCACAGAGGCACAGAGAATGGGGCTGCTTGCTTATCTTGCCACTTGAAACTTCAAACGCAAGCTGGGAATGGTGGTGCCCCTGCCAGAATCCTATCACAGCCCTGTTCCGAAAGTGCAAACGTCTGCAGATAGCTGGCAGCCAGAAGGGGCTAGCCTGGAAAGCTGTTGCTCAGCCTCATCTGCCCATGGCAGTGCTCACACAGAGGCACAGAGAATGGGGCTGCTTGCTTGTCTTGCCACCTCAAACTTCAAACGTAGCCTGGGAAAGATGGTGTCCCTGCCAGGCTCCTTTCGCAGCCCTGCTCCGAAAGTGCGAACATCTGCAGATAGCTGGCAGCCAGAAGGGGTTAGCCTGGAAAGCTGTTGCTCAGCCTCATCTGCCCATGGCACTGTTCGCACAGAGGCACAGAGAATGGGGCTGCTTGCTTATCTTGCCACTTGAAACTTCAAACGCATGCTGGGAATGGTGGTGTCCCTGCCAGGCTCCTATCACAGCCCTGCTCCGAAAGTGCGAACGTCGGCAGATAGCTGGCAGCCAGAAGGGGCTAGCCTGGAAAGCTGTTGCTCAGCCTCATCTGCCCATGGCAGTGCTCGCACAGAGGCACAGAGAATGGGGCTGCTTGCTTGTCTTGCCACCTCAAACTTCAAACATAGCCTGGGAAAGTTGGTGTCCCTGCAAGGCTCCTTTCGCAGCCCTGCTCCGAAAGTGCGAACGTCTGCAGATAGCTGGCAGCCAGAAGGTGCTAGCCTGGAAAGCTGTTGCTCAGCCTCATCTGCCCATGGCAGTGCTCGCACAGAGGCACAGAGAATGGGGCTGCTTGCTTGTCTTGCCACCTCAAACTTCAAACATAGCCTGGGAAAGATGGTGTACCTGCTAGGCTCCTTTTGCAGCCCTGCTCCGAAAGTGCGAACGTCTGCAGATAGCTGGCAGCCAGAAGGGGCTAGCCTGGAAAGCTGTTGCTCAGCCTCATCTGCCCATGGCACTGTTCGCATAGAGGCACAGAGAATGGGGCTGCTTTCTTATCTTGCCACTTGAAACTTCAAACGCAAGCTGGGAATGGTGGTGTCCCTGCCAGGCTCCTATCACAGCCCTGCTCCGAAAGTGCGAACGTCTGCAGATAGCTGGCAGGCAGAAGGTGCTAGCCTGGAAAGCTGTTGCTCAGCCTCATCTGCCCATGGCAGTGCTCGCACAGAGGCACAGAGAATGGGGCTGCTTGCTTGTCTTGCCACCTCAAACTTCAAACGCATGCTGGGAAAGTTGGTGTCCCAGCCAGGCTCCTTTCGCAGCCCTGCTCCGAAAGTGCGAACGTCTGCAGATAGCTGGCAGCCAGAAGGGGCTAGCCTGGAAAGCTGTTGCTCAGCCTCATCTGCCCATGGCACTGTTCGCATAGAGGCACAGAGAATGGGGCTGCTTGCTTATCTTGCCACTTGAAACTTCAAACGCATGCTGGGAATGGTGGTGTCCCTGCCAGGCTCCTATCACAGCCCTGCTCCGAAAGTGCGAACGTCTGCAGATAGCTGGCAGGCAGAAGGGGCTAGCCTGGAAAGCTGTTGCTCAGCCTCATCTGCCCATGGCAGTGCTCGCACAGAGGCACAGAGAATGGGGCTGCTTGCTTATCTTGCCACCTCAAACTACAAATGCATGCTGGGATATTTGGTGTCCCAGCCAGGCTCCTTTCGCAGCCCTGCTCATGAAATGTGAACGTCTGCAGATAGCTGGCAGGCAGAAGGGGCTAGCCTGGAAAGCTGTTGCTCAGCCTCATCTGCCCATGGCACTGTTCGCATAGAGGCACAGAGAATGGGGCTGCTTGCTTATCTTGCCACTTGAAACTTCAAACGCATGCTGGGATTGGTGGTGTCCCTGCCAGGCTCCTTTCGCAGCCCTGCTCCGAAAGTGCGAACGTCTGCAGATAGCTGGCAGCCAGAAGGTGCTAGCCTGGAAAGCTGTTGCTCAGCCTCATCTGCCCATGGCAGTGCTCGCACAGAGGCACAGAGAATGGGGCTGCTTGCTTATCTTGCCACTTGAAACTTCAAACGCATGCTGGGAATGGTGGTGTCCCTGCCAGGCTCCTATCACAGCCCTGCTCCGAAAGTGCAAACGTCTGCAGATAGCTGGCAGCCAGAAGGGGTTAGCCTGGAAAGCTGTTGCTCAGCCTCATCTGCCCATGGCAGTGCTCGCACAGAGGCACAGAGAATGGGGCTGCTTGCTTGTCTTGCCACCTCAAACTTCAAACGCATGCTGGGATAGTTGGTGTCCCTGCCAGGCTCCTTTCGCAGCCCTGCTCTTCAAATGCGAACGTCTGCAGATAGCTGGCAGGCAGAAGGGGCTAGCCTGGAAAGCTGTTGCTCAGCCTCATCTGCCCATGGCACTGTTCGCATAGAGGCACAGAGAATGGGGCTGCTTGCTTATCTTGCCACTTGAAACTTCAAACGCATGCTGGGAATGGTGGTGTCCCAGCCAGGCTCCTATCACTGCCCTGCTCCGAAAGTGCGAACGTCTGCAGATAGCTGGCAGCCAGAAGGGGCTAGCCGGGAAAGCTGTTGCTCAGCCTCATCTGCCCATGGCACTGTTCGCATAGAGGCACAGAGAATGGGGCTGCTTGCTTATCTTGCCACTTGAAACTTCAAACGCATGCTGGGAATGGTGGTGTCCCTGCCAGGCTCCTTTCGCAGCCCTGCTCCGAAAGTGCGAACGTCTGCAGATAGCTGGCAGCCAGAAGGTGCTAGCCTGGAAAGCTGTTGCTCAGCCTCATCTTCCCATGGCACTGTTCGCATAGAGGCACAGAGAATGGGGCTGCTTGCTTATCTTGCCACTTGAAACTTCAAACGCATGCTGGGAATGGTGGTGTCCCTGCCAGGCTCCTATCACAGCCCTGCACCGAAAGTGCGAACTTCGGCAGATAGCTGGCAGCCAGAAGGGGCTAGCCTGGAAAGCTGTTGCTCAGCCTCATCTGCCCATGGCAGTGCTCGCACAGAGGCACAGAGAATGGGGCTGCTTGCTTGTCTTGCCACCTCAAACTTCAAACGTAGCCTGGGAAATTTGGTGTCTCTGACAGGCTCCTTTCGCAGCCCTGCTCCGAAAGTGCGAACGTCTGCAGATAGCTGGCAGCCAGAAGGGGCTAGCCTGGAAAGCTGTTGCTCAGCCTCATCTGCCCATGGCAGTGCTCGCACAGAGGCACAGAGAATGGGGCTGCTTGCTTATCTTGCCACTTGAAACTTCAAACGCATGCTGGGAATGGTGGTGTCCCTGCCAGGCTCGTATCACAGCCCTGCTCCGAAAGTGCGAACGTCTGCAGATAGCTGGCAGGCAGAAGGGGCTAGCCTGGAAAGCTGTTGCTCAGCCTCATCTGCCCATGGCAGTGCTCGCACAGAGGCACAGAGAATGGGGCTGCTTGCTTGTCTTGCCACCTCAAACTTCAGACGTAGCCTGGGAAAGTTGGTGTCCCAGCCAGGCTCCTTTCGCAGCCCTGCTCCGAAAGTGCGAATGTCTGCAGATAGCTGGCAGCCAGAAGGGGCTAGCCTGGAAAGCTGTTGCTCAGCCTCATCTGCCCATGGCACTGTTCGCATAGAGGCACAGAGAATGGGGCTGCTTGCTTATCTTGCCACTTGAAACTTCAAACGTTTGCTGGAATGGTGGTGTCCCTGCCAGGCTCCTATCACAGCCCTGCTCCGAAAGTGTGAACGTCTGCAGATAGCTGGCAGCCAGAAGGTGCTAGCCTGGAAAGCTGTTGCTCAGCCTCATCTGCCCATGGCAGTGCTCGCACAGAGGCACAGAGAATGGGGCTGCTTGCTTATCTTGCCACCTCAAACTTCAAACGCATGATGGGATAGTTGGTGTCTCAGCCAGGCTCCTTTCGCAGCCCTGCTCTTGAAATGCGAACGTCTGCAGATAGCTGGCAGCCAGAAGGGGCTAGCCTGGAAAGCTGTTGCTCAGCCTCATCTGCCCATGGCACTGTTCGCATAGAGGCACAGAGAATGGGGCTGCTTGCTTATCTTGCCACTTGAAAATTCAAACGCATGCTGTGAATGGTGATGTCCCTGCCAGGCTCCTATCACAGCCCTGCTCCGAAAGTGCGAACGTCTGCAGATAGCTGGCAGGCAGAAGGGGCTAGCCTGGAAAGCTGTTGCTCAGCCTCATCTGCCCATGGCACTGTTCGCATAGAGGCACAGAGAATGGGGCTGCTTGCTTATCTTGCCACTTGAAACTTCAAACGCATGCTGGGAATGGTGGTGTCCCGGCCAGGCTCCTTTCGCAACCCTGCTCCGAAAGTGCGAACGTCTGCAGATATCTGGCAGCCAGAAGGTGCTAGCCTGGAAAGCTGTTGCTCAGCCTCATCTGCCCATGGCACTGCTCGCACAGAGGCACAGAGAATGGGGCTGCTTGCTTGTCTTGCCACCTCAAACTTCAAACATAGCCTGGGAAAGTTGGTGTCTCTGTCAGGCTCCTTTCGCAACCCTGCTCCGAAAGTGCGAACGTCTGCAGATAGCTGGCAGGCAGAAGGGGCTAGCCTGGAAAGCTGTTGCTCAGCCTCACCTACCAATGGCACTGCTCGCACAGAGGCACAGAGACTGGGGCTGCTTGCTTGTCTTGCCACCTCAAACTTCAAACGTAGCCTGGGAAAGATGGTGTACCTGATAGGCTCCTTTTGCAGCCCCGCTCCGAAAGTGCGAACGTCTGCAGATAGCTGGCAGCCAGAAGGGGCTAGCCTGGAAAGCTGTTGCTCAGCCTCATCTGCCCATGGCACTGTTTGCATAGAGGCACAGAGAATGGGGCTGCTTGCTTATCTTGCCACTTGAAACTTCAAACGCATGCTGGGAATGGTGGTGTCCCTGCCAGGCTCCTTTCGCAGCCCTGCTCCGAAAGTGCGAACGTCTGCAGATAGCTGGCAGCCAGAAGGGGCTAGCCTGGAAAGCTGTTGCTCAGCCTCATCTGCCCATGGCAGTGCTCGCACAGAGGCACAGAGAATGGGGCTGCTTGCTTATCTTGCCACTTGAAACTTCAAACGCATGCTGGGAATGGTGGTGTTCCTGCCAGGCTGCTATCACAGCCCTGCTCCGAAAGTGCAAACGTCTGCAGATAGCTGGCAGCCAGAAGGGGTTAGCCTGGAAAGCTGTTGCTCAGCCTCATCTGCCCATGGCAGTGCTCGCACAGAGGCACAGAGAATGGGGCTGCTTGCTTGTCTTGCCACCTCAAACTTCAAACGTAGCCTGAGAAAGATGGTGTCTCTGCCAGGCTCCTTTCGCAGCCCTGCTCTTGAAATGCGAACGTCTGCAGATAGCTGGCAGGCAGAAGGGGCTAGCCTGGAAAGCTGTTGCTCAGCCTCATCTGCCCATGGCACTGTTCGCATAGAGGCACAGAGAATGGGGCTGCTTGCTTATCTTGCCACTTGAAACTTCAAACGCATGCTGGGAATGGTGGTGTCCCTGCCAGGCTCCTATCACAGCCCTGCTCCGAAAGTGCGAACGTCTGCAGATAGCTGGCAGCCAGAAGGGGTTAGCCGGGAAAGCTGTTGCTCAGCCTCATCTGCCCATGGCACTGTTCGCATAGAGGCACAGAGAATGGGGCTGCTTGCTTATCTTGCCACTTGAAACTTCAAACGCATGCTGGGAATGGTGGTGTCCCTGCCAGGCTCCTTTCGCAGCCCTGCTCCGAAAGTGCGAACGTCTGCAGATAGCTGGCAGCCAGAAGGTGCTAGCCTGGAAAGCTGTTGCTCAGCCTCATCTGCCCATGGCAGTGCTCGCACAGAGGCACAGAGAA
Organism: Opisthocomus hoazin; assembly: GCF_030867145.1. Classification (NCBI taxonomy): domain Eukaryota; kingdom Metazoa; phylum Chordata; class Aves; order Opisthocomiformes; family Opisthocomidae; genus Opisthocomus; species Opisthocomus hoazin. The sequence goes on from NC_134426.1 coordinate 13,348,542, forward strand.
TGGGGCTGCTTGCTTATCTTGCCACTTGAAACTTCAAACGCAAGCTGGGAATGGTGGTGTCCCTGCCAGGCTCCTTTCGCAGCCCTGCTCCGAAAGTGCAAACGTCTGCAGATAGCTGGCAGCCAGAAGGGGGTAGCCTGGAAAGCTGTTGCTCAGCCTCATCTGCCCATGGCAGTGCTCACACAGAGGCACAGAGAATGGGGCTGCTTGCTTGTCTTGCCACCTCAAACTTCAAACGTAGCCTGGGAAAGACGGTGTACCTGCCAGGCTCCTTTCGCAGCCCTGCTCCGAAAGTGCGAACATCTGCAGATAGCTGGCAGCCAGAAGGGGCTAGCCTGGAAAGCTGTTGCTCAGCCTCATCTTCCCATGGCACTGTTCGCATAGAGGCACAGAGAATGGGGCTGCTTGCTTATCTTGCCACTTGAAACTTCAAACGCATGCTGGGAATGGTGGTGTCCCTGCCAGGCTCCTATCACAGCCCTGCTCCGAAAGTGCGAACGTCGGCAGATAGCTGGCAGCCAGAAGGGGCTAGCCTGGAAAGCTGTTGCTCAGCCTCATCTGCCCATGGCAGTGCTCGCACAGAGGCACAGAGAATGGGGCTGCTTGCTTATCTTGCCACCTCAAACTTCAAACATAGCCTGGGAAAGTTGGTGTCCCTGCCAGGCTCCTTTTGCAGCCCTGCTCCGAAAGTGCGAACGTCTGCAGATAGCTGGCAGCCAGAAGGGGCTAGCCTGGAAAGCTGTTGCTCAGCCTCATCTGCCCATGGCAGTGCTCGCACAGAGACACAGAGAATGGGGCTGCTTGCTTATCTTGCCACTTGAAACTTCAAACGCATGCTGGGAATGGTGGTGTCCCTGCAGGCTCCTATCACAGCCCTGCTCCGAAAGTGCGAACGTCTGCAGATAGCTGGCAGGCAGAAGGGGCTAGCCTGGAAAGCTGTTGCTCAGCCTCATCTGCCCATGGCAGTGCTCGCACAGAGGCACAGAGAATGGGGCTGCTTGCTTGTCTTGCCACCTCAAACTTCAAACGTAGCCTGGGAAAGTTGGTGTCCCAGCCAGGCTCCTTTCGCAGCCCTGCTCCGAAAGTGCGAATGTCTGCAGATAGCTGGCAGCCAGAAGGGGCTAGCCTGGAAAGCTGTTGCTCAGCCTCATCTGCCCATGGCACTGTTCGCATAGAGGCACAGAGAATGGGGCTGCTTGCTTATCTTGCCACTTGAAACTTCAAACGCATGCTGGAATGGTGGTGTCCCTGCCAGGCTCCTTTCGCAGCCCTGCTGCGAAAGTGTGAACGTCTGCAGATAGCTGGCAGCCAGAAGGTGCTAGCCTGGAAAGCTGTTGCTCAGCCTCATCTGCACATGGCAGTGCTCGCACAGAGGCACAGAGAATGGGGCTGCTTGCTTATCTTGCCACCTCAAACTTCAAACGCATCCTGGGATAGTTGGTGTCTCAGCCAGGCTCCTTTCGCAGCCCTGCTCTTGAAATGCGAACGTCTGCAGATAGCTGGCAGCCAGAAGGGGCTAGCCTGGAAAGCTGTTGCTCAGCCTCATCTGCCCATGGCACTGTTCGCATAGAGGCACAGAGAATGGGGCTGCTTGCTTATCTTGCCACTTGAAACTTCAAACGCCTGCTGGGAATGGTGGTGTCCCTGCCAGGCTCCTATCACAGCCCTGCTCCGAAAGTGCGAACGTCGGCAGATAGCTGGCAGGCAGAAGGGGCTAGCCTGGAAAGCTGTTGCTCAGCCTCATCTGCCCATGGCAGTGCTCGCACAGAGGCACAGAGAATGGGGCTGCTTGCTTATCTTGCCACTTGAAACTTCAAACGCAAGCTGGGAATGGTGGTGTCACTGCCAGGCTCCTATCACAGCCCTGCTCCGAAAGTGCAAACGTCTGCAGATAGCTGGCAGCCAGAAGGGGTTAGCCTGGAAAGCTGTTGCTCAGCCTCATCTGCCCATGGCAGTGCTCGCACAGAGGCACAGAGAATGGGGCTGCTTGCTTGTCTTGCCACCTCAAACTTCAAACGTAGCCTGGGAAAGATGGTGTCCCTGACAGGCTCCTTTCGCAGCCCTGCTCCGAAAGTGCGAACGTCTGCAGATAGCTGGCAGCCAGAAGGGGCTAGCCTGGAAAGCTGTTGCTCAACCTCATCTGCCCATGGCAGTGATCGCACAGAGGCACAGAGAATGGGGCTTCTTGCTTATCTTGCCACTTGAAACTTCAAACACATGCTGGGAATGGTGGTGTCCCTGCCAGGCTCCTATCACAGCCCTGCTCCGAAAGTGCGAACGTCTGCAGATAGGTGGCAGCCAGAAGGGGCTAGCCTGGAAAGCTGTTGCTCAGCCTCATCTGCCCATGGCAGTGCTCGCACAGAGGCACAGAGAATGGGGCTGCTTGCTTGTCTTGCCACCTCAAACTTCAAACGTAGCCTGGGAAAGATGGTGTCCCTGCCAGGCTCCTTTCGCAGCCCTGCTCCGAAAGTGCGAACGTCTGCAGATAGCTGGCAGCCATAAGAGGCTAGCCTGGAAAGCTGTTGCTCAGCCTCATCTGCCCATGGCAGTGATCGCACAGAGGCACAGAGAATGGGGCTGCTTGCTTATCTTGCCACTTGAAACTTCAAACACATGCTGGGAATGGTGGTGTCCCTGCCAGGCGCCTATCACAGCCCTGCTCCGAAAGTGCGAACGTCTGCAGATAGCTGGCAGCCAGGAAGGGCCTAGCCTGGAAAGCTGTTGCTCAGCCTCATCTGCCCATGGCAGTGCTCGCACAGAGGCACAGAGAATGGGGCTGCTTGCTTATCTTGCCACTTGAAACTTCAAACACATGCTGGGAATGTTGGTGTCCCTGCCAGAATCCTATCACAGCCCTGCTCCGAAAGTGCGAACGTCTGCAGATAGCTGGCAGCCAGAAGGGGCTAGCCTGGAAAGCTGTTGCTCAGCCTCATCTGCCCATGGCACTGCTCGCACAGAGGCACAGAGAATGGGGCTGCTTGCTTGTCTTGCCACCTCAAACTTCAAACATAGCCTGGGAAAGTTGGTGTCTCTGCCAGGCTCCTTTCGCAACCCTGCTCCGAAAGTGCGAACGTCTGCAGATAGCTGGCAGCCAGAAGGGGCTAGCCTGGAAAGCTGTTGCTCAGCCTCATCTGCCCATGGCACTGCTCGCACAGAGGCACAGAGAATGGGGCTGCTTGCTTGTCTTGCCACCTCAAACTTCAAACATAACCTGAGAAAGATGGTGTACCTGCTAGCCTCCTTTTGCAGCCCTGCTCCGAAAGTGCGAACGTCTGCAGATAGCTGGCAGCCAGAAGGGGCTAGCCTGGAAAGCTGTTGCTCAGCCTCATCTGCCCATGGCACTGTTCGCACAGAGGCACAGAGAATGGGGCTGCTTGCTTATCTTGCCACTTGAAACTTCAAACGCATGCTGGAATGGTGGTGTCCCTGCCAGGCTCCTTTCGCAGCCCTGCTCCGAAAGTGTGAACGTCTGCAGATAGCTGGCAGCCAGAAGGTGCTAGCCTGGAAAGCTGTTGCTCAGCCTCATCTGCCCATGGCAGTGCTCGCACAGAGGCACAGAGAATGGGGCTGCTTGCTTATCTTGCCACCTCAAACTTCAAATGCATGCTGGGATAGTTGGTGTCCCAGCCAGGCTCCTTTCGCAGCTTTGCTCTTGAAATGCGAACGTCTGCAGATAGCTGGCAGCCAGAAGGGGCTAGCCTGGAAAGCTGTTGCTCAGCCTCATCTGCCCATGGCACTGTTCGCATAGAGGCACAGAGAATGGGGCTGCTTGCTTATCTTGCCACTTGAAACTTCAAACGCATGCTGGGAATGGTGGTGTCCCTGCCAGGCTCCTATCACAGCCCTGCTCCGAAAGTGCAAACGTCTGCAGGTAGCTGGCAGCCAGAAGGGGCTAGCCTGGAAAGCTGTTGCTCAGCCTCATCTGCCCATGGCAGTGCTCGCACAGAGGCACAGAGAATGGGGCTGCTTGCTTGTCTTGCCACCTCAAACTTCAAACGTAGCCTGGGAAAGATGGTGTCCCTGCCAGGCTCCTTTCGCAACCCTGCTCCGAAAGTGCGAACGTCTGCAGATAGCTGGCAGGCAGAAGGGGCTAGCCTGGAAAGCTGTTGCTCAGCCTCATCTGCCCATGGCAGTGCTCGCACAGAGGCACAGAGAATGGGGCTGCTTGCTTATCTTGCCACTTGAAACTTCAAACACATGGTGGGAATGGTGGTGTCCCTGCCAGGCTCCTATCACAGCCCTGCTCCGAAAGTGCGAACGTCTGCAGATAGCTGGCAGCCAGAAGGGGCTAGCCTGGAAAGCTGTTGCTCAGCCTCATCTGCCCATGGCAGTGCTCGCACAGAGGCTCAGAGAATGGGGCTGCTTGCTTGTCTTGCCACCTCAAACTTCAAACATAGCCTGGGAAAGTTGGTGTCTCTGCCAGGCTCCTTTCGCAACCCTGCTCCGAAAGTGCGAACGTCTGCAGATAGCTGGCAGCCAGAAGGGGCTAGCCTGGAAAGCTGTTGCTCAGCCTCATCTGCCCATGGCAGTGCTCGCACAGAGGCACAGAGAATGCGGCTGCTTGCTTATCTTGCCACTTGAAACTTCAAACGCAAGCTGGGAATGGTGGTGTCCCAGCCAGGCTCCTATCACAGCCCCGCTCCGAAAGTGCAAACGTCTGCAGATAGCTGGCAGCCAGAAGGGGCTAGCCTGGAAAGCTGTTGCTCAGCCTCATCTGCCCATGGCAGTGCTCGCACAGAGGCACAGAGAATGGGGCTGCTTGCTTGTCTTGCCACCTCAAACTTCAAACGTAACCTGGGAAAGGTGTTGTCCCTGCCAGGCTCCTTTCGCAGCCCTGCTCCGAAAGTGCGAACGTCTGCAGATAGCTGGCAGCCAGAAGGGGCTAGCCTGGAAAGCTGTTGCTCAGCCTCATCTGCCCATGGCAGTGCTCGCACAGAGGCACAGAGAATGAGGCTGCTTGCTTATCTTGCCACTTGAAACTTCAAACACATGCTGGGAATGGTGGTGTCCCTGCCAGGCTCCTATCACAGCCCTGCTCCGAAAGTGCGAACGTCTGCAGATAGCTGGCAGCCAGAAGGGGCTAGCCTGGAAAGCTGTTGCTCAGCCTCATCTGCCCATGGCACTGTTCGCATAGAGGCACAGAGAATGGGGCTGCTTGCTTATTCTGCCACTTGAAACTTCAAACGCATGCTGGAATGGTGGTGTCCCTGCCAGGCTCCTTTCGCAGCCCTGCTCAGAAAGTGTGAACGTCTGCAGATAGCTGGCAGCCAGAAGGTGCTAGCCTGGAAAGCTGTTGCTCAGCCTCATCTGCCCATGGCAGTGCTCGCACAGAGGCACAGAGAATGGGGCTGCTTGCTTATCTTGCCACCTCAAACTTCAAACTCATGCTGGGATAGTTGGTGTCCCAGCCAGGCTCCTTTCGCAGCCCTGCTCTTGAAATGCGAACGTCTGCAGATAGCTGGCAGCCAGAAGGGGCTAGCCTGGAAAGCTGTTGCTCAGCCTCATCTGCCCATGGCACTGTTCGCACAGAGGCACAGAGAATGGGGCTGCTTGCTTATCTTGCCACTTGAAACTTCAAACGCATGCTGGAATGGTGGTGTCCCTGCCAGGCTCCTTTCGCAGCCCTGCTCCGAAAGTGTGAACGTCTGCAGATAGCTGGCAGCCAGAAGGTGCTAGCCTGGAAAGCTGTTGCTCAGCCTCATCTGCCCATGGCAGTGCTCGCACAGAGGCACAGAGAATGGGGCTGCTTGCTTATCTTGCCACCTCAAACTTCAAATGCATGCTGGGATAGTTGGTGTCCCAGCCAGGCTCCTTTCGCAGCTTTGCTCTTGAAATGCGAACGTCTGCAGATAGCTGGCAGCCAGAAGGGGCTAGCCTGGAAAGCTGTTGCTCAGCCTCATCTGCCCATGGCACTGTTCGCATAGAGGCACAGAGAATGGGGCTGCTTGCTTATCTTGCCACTTGAAACTTCAAACGCATGCTGGGAATGGTGCTGTCCCTGCCAGGCTCCTATCACAGCCCTGCTCCGAAAGTGCAAACGTCTGCAGGTAGCTGGCAGCCAGAAGGGGCTAGCCTGGAAAGCTGTTGCTCAGCCTCATCTGCCCATGGCAGTGCTCGCACAGAGGCACAGAGAATGGGGCTGCTTGCTTGTCTTGCCACCTCAAACTTCAAACGTAGCCTGGGAAAGATGGTGTCCCTGCCAGGCTCCTTTCGCAACCCTGCTCCGAAAGTGCGAACGTCTGCAGATAGCTGGCAGGCAGAAGGGGCTAGCCTGGAAAGCTGTTGCTCAGCCTCATCTGCCCATGGCAGTGCTCGCACAGAGGCACAGAGAATGGGGCTGCTTGCTTATCTTGCCACTTGAAACTTCAAACACATGGTGGGAATGGTGGTGTCCCTGCCAGGCTCCTATCACAGCCCTGCTCCGAAAGTGCGAACGTCTGCAGATAGCTGGCAGCCAGAAGGGGCTAGCCTGGAAAGCTGTTGCTCAGCCTCATCTGCCCATGGCAGTGCTCGCACAGAGGCTCAGAGAATGGGGCTGCTTGCTTGTCTTGCCACCTCAAACTTCAAACATAGCCTGGGAAAGTTGGTGTCTCTGCCAGGCTCCTTTCGCAACCCTGCTCCGAAAGTGCGAACGTCTGCAGATAGCTGGCAGCCAGAAGGGGCTAGCCTGGAAAGCTGTTGCTCAGCCTCATCTGCCCATGGCAGTGCTCGCACAGAGGCACAGAGAATGCGGCTGCTTGCTTATCTTGCCACTTGAAACTTCAAACGCAAGCTGGGAATGGTGGTGTCCCAGCCAGGCTCCTATCACAGCCCTGCTCCGAAAGTGCAAACGTCTGCAGATAGCTGGCAGCCAGAAGGGGCTAGCCTGGAAAGCTGTTGCTCAGCCTCATCTGCCCATGGCAGTGCTCGCACAGAGGCACAGAGAATGGGGCTGCTTGCTTGTCTTGCCACCTCAAACTTCAAACGTAACCTGGGAAAGGTGTTGTCCCTGCCAGGCTCCTTTCGCAGCCCTGCTCCGAAAGTGCGAACGTCTGCAGATAGCTGGCAGCCAGAAGGGGCTAGCCTGGAAAGCTGTTGCTCAGCCTCATCTGCCCATGGCAGTGCTCGCACAGAGGCACAGAGAATGAGGCTGCTTGCTTATCTTGCCACTTGAAACTTCAAACACATGCTGGGAATGGTGGTGTCCCTGCCAGGCTCCTATCACAGCCCTGCTCCGAAAGTGCGAACGTCTGCAGATAGCTGGCAGCCAGAAGGGGCTAGCCTGGAAAGCTGTTGCTCAGCCTCATCTGCCCATGGCACTGTTCGCATAGAGGCACAGAGAATGGGGCTGCTTGCTTATTCTGCCACTTGAAACTTCAAACGCATGCTGGAATGGTGGTGTCCCTGCCAGGCTCCTTTCGCAGCCCTGCTCAGAAAGTGTGAACGTCTGCAGATAGCTGGCAGCCAGAAGGTGCTAGCCTGGAAAGCTGTTGCTCAGCCTCATCTGCCCATGGCAGTGCTCGCACAGAGGCACAGAGAATGGGGCTGCTTGCTTATCTTGCCACCTCAAACTTCAAACTCATGCTGGGATAGTTGGTGTCCCAGCCAGGCTCCTTTCGCAGCCCTGCTCTTGAAATGCGAACGTCTGCAGATAGCTGGCAGCCAGAAGGGGCTAGCCTGGAAAGCTGTTGCTCAGCCTCATCTGCCCATGGCACTGTTCGCATAGAGGCACAGAGAATGGGGCTGCTTGCTTATCTTGCCACTTGAAACTTCAAACGCATGCTGCGAATGGTGGTGTCCCTGCCAGGGTCCTTTCGCAGCCCTGCTCCGAAAGTGCGAACGTCTGCAGATAGCTGGCAGCCAGAAGGTGCTAGCCTGGAAAGCTGTTGCTCAGCCTCATCTCCCCATGGCAGTGCTCGCACAGAGGCACAGAGAATGGGGCTGCTTGCTTATCTTGCCACTTGAAACTTCAAACGCAAGCTGGGAATGGTGGTGTCCCTGCCAGGCTCCTATCACAGCCCTGCTCCGAAAGTGCAAACGTCTGCAGATAGCTGGCAGGCAGAAGGGGCTAGCCTGGAAAGCTGTTGCTCAGCCTCATCTGCCCATGCAGTGCTCGCACAGAGGCACAGAGAATGGGGCTGCTTGCTTGTCTTGCCACCTCAAACTTCAAACGTATCCTGGGAAAGATGGTGTCCCTGCCAGGCTCCTTTCGCAGCCCTGCTCCGAAAGTGCGAACGTCTGCAGATAGCTGGCAGCCAGAAGAGGCTAGCCTGGAAAGCTGTTGCTCAGCCTCATTTGCCCATGGCAGTGCTCGCACAGAGGCACAGAGAATGGGGCTGCTTGCTTATCTTGCCACTTGAAACTTCAAACACATGCTGGGAATGGTGGTGTCCCTGCCAGGCTCCTATCACAGCCCTGCTCCGAAAGTGCGAACGTCTGCAGATAGCTGGCAGCCAGAAGGGGCTAGCCTGGAAAGCTGTTGCTCAGCCTCATCTGCCCATGCAGTGCTCGCACAGAGGCACAGAGAATGGGGCTGCTTGCTTGTCTTGCCACCTCAAACTTCAAACATAGCCTGGGAAAGTTGGTGTCTCTGCCAGGCTCCTTTCGCAACCCTGCTCCGAAAGTGCGAACGTCTGCAGATAGCTGGCAGGCAGAAGGGGCTAGCCTGGAAAGCTGTTGCTCAGCCTCATCTGCCCATGGCACTGTTCGCATAGAGGCACAGAGAATGGGGCTGCTTGCTTATCTTGCCACTTGAAACTTCAAACGCATGCTGGAATGGTGGTGTCCCTGCCAGGCTCCTTTCGCAGCCCTGCTCCGAAAGTGTGAACGTCTGCAGATAGCTGGGAGCCAGAAGGTGCTAGCCTGGAAAGCTGTTGCTCAGCCTCATCTGCCCATGGCAGTGCTTGCACAGAGGCACAGAGAATGGGGCTGCTTGCTTATCTTGCCACTTGAAACTTCAAACGCAAGCTGGGAATGGTGGTGTCCCAGCCAGGCTCCTATCACAGCCCTGCTCCGAAAGTGTGAACGTCTGCAGATAGCTGGCAGCCAGAAGGGGCTAGCCTGGAAAGCTGTTGCTCAGCCTCATTTGCCCATGGCAGTGCTCGCACAGAGGCACAGAGAATGGGGCTGCTTGCTTGTCTTGCCACCTCAAACTTCAAACGCATGCTGGGAATGGTGGTGTCCCAGCCAGGCTCCTATCACAGCCCTGCTCCGAAAGTGCGAACGTCTGCAGATAGCTGGCAGCCAGAAGGGGCTAGCCTGGAAAGCTGTTGCTCAGCCTCATCTGCCCATGCAGTGCTCGCACAGAGGCACAGAGAATGGGGCTGCTTGCTTGTCTTGCCACCTCAAACTTCAAACATAGCCTGGGAAAGTTGGTGTCCCTGCCAGGCTCCTTTCGCAGCCCTGCTCCGAAAGTGTGAACGTCTGCAGATAGCTGGCAGCCAGAAGGTGCTAGCCTGGAAAGCTGTTGCTCAGCCTCATCTGCCCATGGCAGTGCTTGCACAGAGGCACAGAGAATGGGGCTGCTTGCTTATCTTGCCACTTGAAACTTCAAACGCAAGCTGGGAATGGTGGTGTCCCAGCCAGGCTCCTATCACAGCCCTGCTCCGAAAGTGCAAACGTCTGCAGATAGCTGGCAGCCAGAAGGGGCTAGCCTGGAAAGCTGTTGCTCAGCCTCATCTGCCCATGGCAGTGCTCGCACAGAGGCACAGAGAATGGGGCTGCTTGCTTGTCTTGCCTCCTCAAACTTCAAACGCATGCTGGGAATGGTGGTGTCCCTGCCAGGCTCCTTTCGCAGCCCTGCTCCGAAATTGCGAATGTCTACAGATAGCTGGCAGCCAGAAGGGGCTAGCCTGGAAAGCTGTTGCTCAGCCTCATCTGCCCATGGCAGTGCTCGCACAGAGGCACAGAGAATGGGGCTGCTTGCTTATCTTTCCACTTGAAACTTCAAACACATGCTGGGAATGGTGGTGTCCCTGCCAGGCTCCTATCACAGCCCTGCTCCGAAAGTGCGAACGTCTGCAGATAGCTGGCAGCCAGAAGGGGCTAGCCTGGAAAGCTGTTGCTCAGCCTCATCTGCCCATGGCAGTGCTCGCACAGAGGCACAGAGAATGGGGCTGCTTGCTTATCTTGCCACTTGAAACTTCAAACACATGCTGGGAATGGTGTTGTCCCTGCCAGGCTCCTATCACAGCCCTGCTCCGAAAGTGCGAATGTCTGCAGATAGCTGGCAGCCAGAAGGGGCTAGCCTGGAAAGCTGTTGCTCAGCCTCATCTGCCCATGGCACTGTTCGCATAGAGGCACAGAGAATGGGGCTGCTTGCTTATCTTGCCACTTGAAACTTCAAACGCATGCTGGAATGGTGGTGTCCCTGCCAGGCTCCTTTCGCAGCCCTGCTCCGAAAGTGTGAACGTCTGCAGATAGCTGGCAGCCAGAAGGTGCTAGCCTGGAAAGCTGTTGCTCAGCCTCATCTGCCCATGGCAGTGCTCGCACAGAGGCACAGAGAATGGGGCTGCTTGCTTATCTTGCCACCTCAAACTTCAAACGCATGCTGGGATAGTTGGTGTCCCAGCCAGGCTCCTTTCGCAGCCCTGCTCTTGAAATGCGAACGTCTGCAGATAGCTGGCAGCCAGAAGGGGCTAGCCTGGAAAGCTGTTGCTCAGCCTCATCTGCCCATGGCACTGTTCGCATAGAGGCACAGAGAATGGGGCTGCTTGCTTATCTTGCCACTTGAAACTTCAAACGCATGCTGGGAATGGTGGTGTCCCTGCCAGGGTCCTTTCGCAGCCCTGCTCCGAAAGTGCGAACGTCTGCAGATAGCTGGCAGCCAGAAGGTGCTAGCCTGGAAAGCTGTTGCTCAGCCTCATCTGCCCATGGCAGTGCTCGCACAGAGGCACAGAGAATGGGGCTGCTTGCTTATCTTGCCACTTGAAACTTCAAACGCATGCTGGGAATGGTGGTGTCCCTGCCAGGCTCCTATCACAGCCCTGCTCCGAAAGTGCAAACGTCTGCAGATAGCTGGCAGGCAGAAGGGGCTAGCCTGGAAAGCTGTTGCTCAGCCTCATCTGCCCATGCAGTGCTCGCACAGAGGCACAGAGACTGGGGCTGCTTGCTTGTCTTGCCACCTCAAACTTCAAACGTAACCTGGGAAAGATGGTGTCCCTGCCAGGCTCCTTTCGCAGCCCTGCTCCGAAAGTGCGAACGTCTGCAGATAGCTGGCAGCCAGAAGAGGCTAGCCTGGAAAGCTGTTGCTCAGCCTCATTTGCCCATGGCAGTGCTCGCACAGAGGCACAGAGAATGGGGCTGCTTGCTTATCTTGCCACTTGAAACTTCAAACACATGTTGGGAATGGTGGTGTCCCTGCCAGGCTCCTATCACAGCCCTGCTCCGAAAGTGCGAACATCTGCAGATAGCTGGCAGCCAGAAGGGGCTAGCCTGGAAAGCTGTTGCTCAGCCTCATCTGCCCATGCAGTGCTCGCACAGAGGCACAGAGAATGGTGCTGCTTGCTTGTCTTGCCACCTCAAACTTCAGACATATCCTGGGAAAGTTGGTGTCTCTGCCAGGCTCCTTTCGCAACCCTGCTCCGAAAGTGCGAACGTCTGCAGATAGCTGGCAGCCAGAAGGGGCTAGCCTGGAAAGCTGTTGCTCAGCCTCATCTGCCCATGGCACTGTTCGCATAGAGGCACAGAGAATGGGGCTGCTTGCTTATCTTGCCACTTGAAACTTCAAACGCATGCTGGGAATGGTGGTGTCCCTGCCAGGCTCCTTTCGCAGCCCTGCTCCGAAAGTGCGAACGTCTGCAGATAGCTGGCAGGCAGAAGGGGCTAGCCTGGAAAGCTGTTGCTCAGCCTCATCTGCCCATGGCAGTGCTCGCACAGAGGCACAGAGAATGGGGCTGCTTGCTTATCTTGCCACTTGAAACTTCAAACACATGGTGGGAATGGTGGTGTCCCTGACAGGCTCCTATCACAGCCCTGCTCCGAAAGTGCGAACGTCTGCAGATAGCTGGCAGCCAGAAGGGACTAACCTGGAAAGCTGTTGCTCAGCCTCATCTGCCCATGGCAGTGCTCGCACAGAGGCACAGAGAATGGGGCTGCTTGCTTGTCTTGCCACCTCAAACTTCAAACGTAGCCTGGGAAAGTTGGTGTCCCTGCCAGGCTCCTTTCGCAACCCTGCTCCGAAAGTGCGAACGTCTGCAGATAGCTGGCAGGCAGAAGAGGCTAGCCTGGAAAGCTGTTGCTCAGCCTCATCTGCCCATGGCAGTGCTCGCACAGAGGCACAGAGAATGGGGCTGCTTGCTTATCTTGCCACTTGAAACTTCAAACACATGGTGGGAATGGTGGTGTCCCTGCCAGGGTCCTTTCGCAGCCCTGCTCCGAAAGTGCGAACGTCTGCAGATAGCTGGCAGCCAGAAGGTGCTAGCCTGGAAAGCTGTTGCTCAGCCTCATCTGCCCATGGCAGTGCTCGCACAGAGGCACAGAGAATGGGGCTGCTTGCTTGTCTTGCCACCTCAAACTTCAAACGCAAGCTGGGAATGGTGGTGTCCCTGCCAGGCTCCTTTCGCAGCCCTGCTCTTGAAATGCGAACGTCTGCAGATAGCTGGCAGCCAGAAGGGGCTAGCCTGGAAAGCTGTTGCTCAGCCTCATCTGCCCATGGCACTGTTCGCATAGAGGCACAGAGAATGGGGCTGCTTGCTTATCTTGCCACTTGAAACTTCAAACACATGCTGGGAATGGTGGTGTCCCTGCCAGGCTCCTATCACAGCCCTGCTCCGAAAGTGCGAACGTCGGCAGATAGCTGGCAGCCAGAAGGGGCTAGCCTGGAAAGCTGTTGCTCAGCCTCATCTGCCCATGCAGTGCTCGCACAGAGGCACAGAGAATGGGGCTGCTTGCTTGTCTTGCCACCTCAAACTTCAAACATATCCTGGGAAAGTTGGTGTCTCTGCCAGGCTCCTTTCGCAAACCTGCTCCGAAAGTGCGAACGTCTGCAGATAGCTGGCAGGCAGAAGGGGCTAGCCTGGAAAGCTGTTGCTCAGCCTCATCTGCCCATGGCACTGTTCGCATAGAGGCACAGAGAATGGGGCTGCTTGCTTATCTTGCCACTTGAAACTTCAAACACATGGTGGGAATGGTGGTGTCCCTGCCAGGCTCCTATCACAGCCCTGCTCCGAAAGTGCGAACGTCTGCAGATAGCTGGCAGCCAGAAGGGGCTAGCCTGGAAAGCTGTTGCTCAGCCTCATCTGCCCATGGCAGTGCTCGCACAGAGGCACAGAGAATGGGGCTGCTTGCTTATCTTGCCACTTGAAACTTCAAACACATGGTGGGAATGGTGGTGTCCCTGCCAGGCTCCTATCACAGCCCTGCTCCGAAAGTGCGAACGTCTGCAGATAGCTGGCAGCCAGAAGGGGCTAGCCTGGAAAGCTGTTGCTCAGCCTCATCTGCCCATGGCAGTGCTCGCACAGAGGCACAGAGAATGGGGCTGCTTGCTTGTCTTGCCACCTCAAACTTCAAACGTAGCCTGGGAAAGATGGTGTCCCTGCCAGGCTCCTTTCGCAACCCTGCTCCGAAAGTGCGAACGTCTGCAGATAGCTGGCAGGCAGAAGGGGCTAGCCTGGAAAGCTGTTGCTCAGCCTCATCTGCCCATGGCAGTGCTCGCACAGAGGCACAGAGAATGGGGCTGCTTGCTTATCTTGCCACTTGAAACTTCAAACACATGGTGGGAATGGTGGTGTCCCTGCCAGGCTCCTTTCGCAGCCCTGCTCCGAAAGTGCGAACGTCTGCAGATAGCTGGCAGCCAGAAGGGGCTAGCCTGGAAAGCTGTTGCTCAGCCTCATCTGCCCATGGCAGTGCTCGCACAGAGGCACAGAGAATGGGGCTGCTTGCTTGTCTTGCCACCTCAAACTTCAAACGTAGCCTGGGAAAGTTGGTGTCTCTGCCAGGCTCCTTTCGCAACCCTGCTCCGAAAGTGCGAACGTCTGCAGATAGCTGGCAGGCAGAAGAGGCTAGCCTGGAAAGCTGTTGCTCAGCCTCATCTGCCCATGGCAGTGCTCGCACAGAGGCACAGAGAATGGGGCTGCTTGCTTATCTTGCCACTTGAAACTTCAAACACATGGTGGGAATGGTGGTGTCCCTGCCAGGCTCCTTTCGCAGCCCTGCTCCGAAAGTGCGAACGTCTGCAGATAGCTGGCAGCCAGAAGGGGCTAGCCTGGAAAGCTGTTGCTCAGCCTCATCTGCCCATGGCAGTGCTCGCACAGAGGCACAGAGAATGGGGCTGCTTGCTTGTCTTGCCACCTCAAACTTCAAACATAGCCTGGGAAAGTTGGTGTCTCTGCCAGGCTCCTTTCGCAACCCTGCTCCGAAAGTGCGAACGTCTGCAGATAGCTGGCAGCCAGAAGGGGCTAGCCTGGAAAGCTGTTGCTCAGCCTCATCTGCCCATGGCAGTGCTCGCACAGAGGCACAGAGAATGGGGCTGCTTGCTTATCTTGCCACTTGAAACTTCAAACGCAAGCTGGGAATGGTGGTGTCCCAGCCAGGCTCCTATCACAGCCCCGCTCCGAAAGTGCAAACGTCTGCAGATAGCTGGCAGCCAGAAGGGGCTAGCCTGGAAAGCTGTTGCTCAGCCTCATCTGCCCATGGCAGTGCTCGCACAGAGGCACAGAGAATGGGGCTGCTTGCTTGTCTTGCCACCTCAAACTTCAAACGTAACCTGGGAAAGTTGGTGTCCCTGCCAGGCTCCTTTCGCAGCCCTGCTCCGAAAGTGCGAACATCTGCAGATAGCTGGCAGCCAGAAGGGGCTAGCCTGGAAAGCTGTTGCTCAGCCTCATCTGCCCATGGCAGTGCTCGCACAGAGGCACAGAGAATGGGGCTGCTTGCTTATCTTTCCACTTGAAACTTCAAACACATGCTGGGAATGGTGGTGTCCCTGCCAGGCTCCTATCACAGCCCTGCTCCGAAAGTGCGAACGTCTGCAGATAGCTGGCAGCCAGAAGGGGCTAGCCTGGAAAGCTGTTGCTCAGCCTCATCTGCCCATGGCAGTGCTCGCACAGAGGCACAGAGAATGGGGCTGCTTGCTTATCTTGCCACTTGAAACTTCAAACACATGCTGGGAATGGTGGTGTCCCTGCCAGGCTCCTATCACAGCCCTGCTCCGAAAGTGCGAACGTCTGCAGATAGCTGGCAGCCAGAAGGGGCTAGCCTGGAAAGCTGTTGCTCAGCCTCATCTGCCCATGGCACTGTTCGCATAGAGGCACAGAGAATGGGGCTGCTTGCTTATCTTGCCACTTGAAACTTCAAACGCATGCTGGAATGGTGGTGTCCCAGCCAGGCTCCTTTCGCAGCCCTGCTCCGAAAGTGTGAACGTCTGCAGATAGCTGGCAGCCAGAAGGTGCTAGCCTGGAAAGCTGTTGCTCAGCCTCATCTGCCCATGGCAGTGCTCGCACAGAGGCACAGAGAATGGGGCTGCTTGCTTATCTTGCCACCTCAAACTTCAAACGCATGCTGGGATAGTTGGTGTCCCAGCCAGGCTCCTTTCGCAGCCCTGCTCTTGAAATGCGAACGTCTGCAGATAGCTGGCAGCCAGAAGGGGCTAGCCTGGAAAGCTGTTGCTCAGCCTCATCTGCCCATGGCACTGTTCGCATAGAGGCACAGAGAATGGGGCTGCTTGCTTATCTTGCCACTTGAAACTTCAAACGCATGCTGGGAATGGTGGTGTCCCTGCCAGGGTCCTTTCGCAGCCCTGCTCCGAAAGTGCGAACGTCTGCAGATAGCTGGCAGCCAGAAGGTGCTAGCCTGGAAAGCTGTTGCTCAGCCTCATCTGCCCATGGCAGTGCTCGCACAGAGGCACAGAGAATGGGGCTGCTTGCTTGTCTTGCCACCTCAAACTTCAAACGCAAGCTGGGAATGGTGGTGTCCCTGCCAGGCTCCAATCACAGCCCTGCTCCGAAAGTGCAAACGTCTGCAGATAGCTGGCAGGCAGAAGGGGCTAGCCTGGAAAGCTGTTGCTCAGCCTCATCTGCCCATGCAGTGCTCGCACAGAGGCACAGAGAATGGGGCTGCTTGCTTGTCTTGCCACCTCAAACTTCAAACGTATCCTGGGAAAGATGTTGTCCCTGCCAGGCTCCTTTCGCAGCCCTGCTCCGAAAGTGCGAACGTCTGCAGATAGCTGGCAGCCAGAAGAGGCTAGCCTGGAAAGCTGTTGCTCAGCCTCATTTGCCCATGGCAGTGCTCGCACAGAGGCACAGAGAATGGGGCTGCTTGCTTATCTTGCCACTTGAAACTTCAAACACATGCTGGGAATGGTGGTGTCCCTGCCAGGCTCCTATCACAGCCCTGCTCCGAAAGTGCGAACGTCTGCAGATAGCTGGCAGCCAGAAGGGGCTAGCCTGGAAAGCTGTTGCTCAGCCTCATCTGCCCATGCAGTGCTCGCACAGAGGCACAGAGAATGGGGCTGCTTGCTTGTCTTGCCACCTCAAACTTCAAACATAGCCTGGGAAAGTTGGTGTCTCTGCCAGGCTCCTTTCGCAACCCTGCTCCGAAAGTGCGAACGTCTGCAGATAGCTGGCAGCCAGAAGGGGCTAGCCTGGAAAGCTGTTGCTCAGCCTCATCTGCCCATGGCACTGTTCGCATAGAGGCACAGAGAATGGGGCTGCTTGCTTATCTTGCCACTTGAAACTTCAAACGCAAGCTGGAATGGTGGTGTCCCTGCCAGGCTCCTTTCGCAGCCCTGCTCCGAAAGTGTGAACGTCTGCAGATAGCTGGCAGCCAGAAGGTGCTAGCCTGGAAAGCTGTTGCTCAGCCTCATCTGCCCATGGCAGTGCTCGCACAGAGGCACAGAGAATGGGGCTGCTTGCTTATCTTGCCACTTGAAACTTCAAACGCAAGCTGGGAATGGTGGTGTCCCAGCCAGGCTCCTATCACAGCCCTGCTCTTGAAATGCGAACGTCTGCAGATAGCTGGCAGCCAGAAGGGGCTAGCCTGGAAAGCTGTTGCTCAGCCTCATCTGCCCATGGCACTGTTCGCATAGAGGCACAGAGAATGGGGCTGCTTGCTTGTCTTGCCACCTCAAACTTCAAACGCATGCTGGGAATGGTGGTGTCCCTGCCAGGGTCCTTTCGCAGCCCTGCTCCGAAAGTGCGAACGTCTGCAGATAGCTGGCAGCCAGAAGGTGCTAGCCTGGAAAGCTGTTGCTCAGCCTCATCTGCCCATGGCAGTGCTCGCACAGAGGCACAGAGAATGGGGCTGCTTGCTTATCTTGCCACTTGAAACTTCAAACGCAAGCTGGGAATGGTGGTGTCCCTGCCAGGCTCCTATCACAGCCCTGCTCCGAAAGTGCAAACGTCTGCAGATAGCTGGCAGCCAGAAGGGGCTAGCCTGGAAAGCTGTTGCTCAGCCTCATCTGCCCATGCAGTGCTCGCACAGAGGCACAGAGAATGGGGCTGCTTGCTTGTCTTGCCACCTCAAACTTCAAACGTATCCTGGGAAAGATGGTGTCCCTGCCAGGCTCCTTTCGCAGCCCTGCTCCGAAAGTGCGAACGTCTGCAGATAGCTGGCAGCCAGAAGAGGCTAGCCTGGAAAGCTGTTGCTCAGCCTCATTTGCCCATGGCAGTGCTCGCACAGAGGCACAGAGAATGGGGCTGCTTGCTTATCTTGCCACTTGAAACTTCAAACACATGCTGGGAATGGTGGTGTCCCTGCCAGGCTCCTATCACAGCCCTGCTCCGAAAGTGCGAACGTCTGCAGATAGCTGGCAGGCAGAAGGGGCTAGCCTGGAAAGCTGTTGCTCAGCCTCATCTGCCCATGCAGTGCTCGCACAGAGGCACAGAGAATGGGGCTGCTTGCTTGTCTTGCCACCTCAAACTTCAAACATAGCCTGGGAAAGTTGGTGTCTCTGCCAGGCTCCTTTCGCAACCCTGCTCCGAAAGTGCGAACGTCTGCAGATAGCTGGCAGGCAGAAGGGGCTAGCCTGGAAAGCTGTTGCTCAGCCTCATCTGCCCATGGCACTGTTCGCATAGAGGCACAGAGAATGGGGCTGCTTGCTTATCTTGCCACTTGAAACTTCAAACGCAAGCTGGAATGGTGGTGTCCCTGCCAGGCTCCTTTCGCAGCCCTGCTCCGAAAGTGTGAACGTCTGCAGATAGCTGGCAGCCAGAAGGTGCTAGCCTGGAAAGCTGTTGCTCAGCCTCATCTGCCCATGGCAGTGCTCGCACAGAGGCACAGAGAATGGGGCTGCTTGCTTATCTTGCCACTTGAAACTTCAAACGCAAGCTGGGAATGGTGGTGTCCCAGCCAGGCTCCTATCACAGCCCTGCTCCGAAAGTGCAAACGTCTGCAGTTAGCTGGCAGCCAGAAGGGGCTAGCCTGGAAAGCTGTTGCTCAGCCTCATCTGCCCATGGCAGTGCTCGCACAGAGGCACAGAGAATGGGGCTGCTTGCTTGTCTTGCCACCTCAAACTTCAAACGCATGCTGGGAATGGTGGTGTCCCTGCCAGGCTCCTTTCGCAGCCCTGCTCCGAAAGTGCGAACATCTGCAGATAGCTGGCAGCCAGAAGGGGCTAGCCTGGAAAGCTGTTGCTCAGCCTCATCTGCCCATGGCAGTGCTCGCACAGAGGCACAGAGAATGGGGCTGCTTGCTTATCTTTCCACTTGAAACTTCAAACACATGCTGGGAATGGTGGTGTCGCTGCCAGGCTCCTATCACAGCCCTGCTCCGAAAGTGCGAACGTCTGCAGATAGCTGGCAGCCAGAAGGGGCTAGCCTGCAAAGCTGTTGCTCAGCCTCATCTGCCCATGGCAGTGCTCGCACAGAGGCACAGAGAATGGGGCTGCTTGCTTATCTTGCCACTTGAAACTTCAAACACATGCTGGGAATGGTGTTGTCCCTGCCAGGCTCCTATCACAGCCCTGCTCCGAAAGTGCGAATGTCTGCAGATAGCTGGCAGCCAGAAGGGGCTAGCCTGGAAAGCTGTTGCTCAGCCTCATCTGCCCATGGCACTGTTCGCATAGAGGCACAGAGAATGGGGCTGCTTGCTTATCTTGCCACTTGAAACTTCAAACGCATGCTGGAATGGTGGTGTCCCTGCCAGGCTCCTTTCGCAGCCCTGCTCCGAAAGTGTGAACGTCTGCAGATAGCTGGCAGCCAGAAGGGGCTAGCCTGGAAAGCTGTTGCTCAGCCTCATCTGCCCATGGCAGTGCTCGCACAGAGGCACAGAGAATGGGGCTGCTTGCTTATCTTGCCACCTCAAACTTCAAACGCATGCTGGGATAGTTGGTGTCCCAGCCAGGCTCCTTTCGCAGCCCTGCTCTTGAAATGCGAACGTCTGCAGATAGCTGGCAGCCAGAAGGGGCTATCCTGGAAAGCTGTTGCTCAGCCTCATCTGCCCATGGCACTGTTCGCAAAGAGGCACAGAGAATGGGGCTTCTTGCTTATCTTGCCACTTGAAACTTCAAACGCATGCTGGGAATGGTGGTGTCCCTGCCAGGGTCCTTTCGCAGCCCTGCTCCGAAAGTGCGAACGTCTGCAGATAGCTGGCAGCCAGAAGGTGCTAGCCTGGAAAGCTGTTGCTCAGCCTCATCTGCCCATGGCAGTGCTCGCACAGAGGCACAGAGAATGGGGCTGCTTGCTTATCTTGCCACTTGAAACTTCAAACGCAAGCTGGGAATGGTGGTGTCCCTGCCAGGCTCCTATCACAGCCCTGCTCCGAAAGTGCAAACGTCTGCAGATAGCTGGCAGGCAGAAGGGGCTAGCCTGGAAAGCTGTTGCTCAGCCTCATCTGCCCATGCAGTGCTCGCACAGAGGCACAGAGAATGGGGCTGCTTGCTTGTCTTGCCACCTCAAACTTCAAACGTAACCTGGGAAAGATGGTGTCCCTGCCAGGCTCCTTTCGCAGCCCTGCTCCGAAAGTGCGAACGTCTGCAGATAGCTGGCAGCCAGAAGAGGCTAGCCTGGAAAGCTGTTGCTCAGCCTCATTTGCCCATGGCAGTGCTCGCACAGAGGCACAGAGAATGGGGCTGCTTGCTTATCTTGCCACTTGAAACTTCAAACACATACTGGGAATGGTGGTGTCCCTGCCAGGCTCCTATCACAGCCCTGCTCCGAAAGTGCGAACGTCTGCAGATAGCTGGCAGCCAGAAGGGGCTAGCCTGGAAAGCTGTTGCTCAGCCTCATCTGCCCATGCAGTGCTCGCACAGAGGCACAGAGAATGGGGCTGCTTGCTTATCTTGCCACTTGAAACTTCAAACGCAAGCTGGAATGGTGGTGTCCCTGCCAGGCTCCTTTCGCAGCCCTGCTCCGAAAGTGTGAACGTCTGCAGATAGCTGGCAGCCAGAAGGTGCTAGCCTGGAAAGCTGTTGCTCAGCCTCATCTGCCCATGGCAGTGCTCGCACAGAGGCACAGAGAATGGGGCTGCTTGCTTATCTTGCCACTTGAAACTTCAAACGCAAGCTGGGAATGGTGGTGTCCCAGCCAGGCTCCTATCACAGCCCTGCTCCGAAAGTGCAAACGTCTGCAGTTAGCTGGCAGCCAGAAGGGGCTAGCCTGGAAAGCTGTTGCTCAGCCTCATCTGCCCATGGCAGTGCTCGCACAGAGGCACAGAGAATGGGGCTGCTTGCTTGTCTTGCCACCTCAAACTTCAAACGCATGCTGGGAATGGTGGTGTCCCTGCCAGGCTCCTTTCGCAGCCCTGCTCCGAAAGTGCGAACATCTGCAGATAGCTGGCAGCCAGAAGGGGCTAGCCTGGAAAGCTGTTGCTCAGCCTCATCTGCCCATGGCAGTGCTCGCACAGAGGCACAGAGAATGGGGCTGCTTGCTTATCTTTCCACTTGAAACTTCAAACACATGCTGGGAATGGTGGTGTCGCTGCCAGGCTCCTATCACAGCCCTGCTCCGAAAGTGCGAACGTCTGCAGATAGCTGGCAGCCAGAAGGGGCTAGCCTGCAAAGCTGTTGCTCAGCCTCATCTGCCCATGGCAGTGCTCGCACAGAGGCACAGAGAATGGGGCTGCTTGCTTATCTTGCCACTTGAAACTTCAAACACATGCTGGGAATGGTGTTGTCCCTGCCAGGCTCCTATCACAGCCCTGCTCCGAAAGTGCGAATGTCTGCAGATAGCTGGCAGCCAGAAGGGGCTAGCCTGGAAAGCTGTTGCTCAGCCTCATCTGCCCATGGCACTGTTCGCATAGAGGCACAGAGAATGGGGCTGCTTGCTTATCTTGCCACTTGAAACTTCAAACGCATGCTGGAATGGTGGTGTCCCTGCCAGGCTCCTTTCGCAGCCCTGCTCCGAAAGTGTGAACGTCTGCAGATAGCTGGCAGCCAGAAGGGGCTAGCCTGGAAAGCTGTTGCTCAGCCTCATCTGCCCATGGCAGTGCTCGCACAGAGGCACAGAGAATGGGGCTGCTTGCTTATCTTGCCACCTCAAACTTCAAACGCATGCTGGGATAGTTGGTGTCCCAGCCAGGCTCCTTTCGCAGCCCTGCTCTTGAAATGCGAACGTCTGCAGATAGCTGGCAGCCAGAAGGGGCTATCCTGGAAAGCTGTTGCTCAGCCTCATCTGCCCATGGCACTGTTCGCAAAGAGGCACAGAGAATGGGGCTTCTTGCTTATCTTGCCACTTGAAACTTCAAACGCATGCTGGGAATGGTGGTGTCCCTGCCAGGGTCCTTTCGCAGCCCTGCTCCGAAAGTGCGAACGTCTGCAGATAGCTGGCAGCCAGAAGGTGCTAGCCTGGAAAGCTGTTGCTCAGCCTCATCTGCCCATGGCAGTGCTCGCACAGAGGCACAGAGAATGGGGCTGCTTGCTTATCTTGCCACTTGAAACTTCAAACGCAAGCTGGGAATGGTGGTGTCCCTGCCAGGCTCCTATCACAGCCCTGCTCCGAAAGTGCAAACGTCTGCAGATAGCTGGCAGGCAGAAGGGGCTAGCCTGGAAAGCTGTTGCTCAGCCTCATCTGCCCATGCAGTGCTCGCACAGAGGCACAGAGAATGGGGCTGCTTGCTTGTCTTGCCACCTCAAACTTCAAACGTAACCTGGGAAAGATGGTGTCCCTGCCAGGCTCCTTTCGCAGCCCTGCTCCGAAAGTGCGAACGTCTGCAGATAGCTGGCAGCCAGAAGAGGCTAGCCTGGAAAGCTGTTGCTCAGCCTCATTTGCCCATGGCAGTGCTCGCACAGAGGCACAGAGAATGGGGCTGCTTGCTTATCTTGCCACTTGAAACTTCAAACACATACTGGGAATGGTGGTGTCCCTGCCAGGCTCCTATCACAGCCCTGCTCCGAAAGTGCGAACGTCTGCAGATAGCTGGCAGCCAGAAGGGGCTAGCCTGGAAAGCTGTTGCTCAGCCTCATCTGCCCATGCAGTGCTCGCACAGAGGCACAGAGAATGGGGCTGCTTGCTTATCTTGCCACTTGAAACTTCAAACGCAAGCTGGGAATGGTGGTGTCACTGCCAGGCTCCTATCACAGCCCTGCTCCGAAAGTGCAAACGTCTGCAGATAGCTGGCAGCCAGAAGGGGTTAGCCTGGAAAGCTGTTGCTCAGCCTCATCTGCCCATGGCAGTGCTCGCACAGAGGCACAGAGAATGGGGCTGCTTGCTTGTCTTGCCACCTCAAACTTCAAACGTAGCCTGGGAAAGATGGTGTCCCTGACAGGCTCCTTTCGCAGCCCTGCTCCGAAAGTGCGAACGTCTGCAGATAGCTGGCAGCCAGAAGGGGCTAGCCTGGAAAGCTGTTGCTCAGCCTCATCTGCCCATGGCAGTGCTCGCACAGAGGCACAGAGAATGGGGCTGCTTGCTTATCTTGCCACTTGAAACTTCAAACACATGCTGGGAATGGTGTTGTCCCTGCCAGGCTCCTATCACAGCCCTGCTCCGAAAGTGCGAACGTCTGCAGATAGCTGGCAGCCAGAAGGGGCTAGCCTGGAAAGCTGTTGCTCAGCCTCATCTGCCCATGGCACTGTTCGCATAGAGGCACAGAGAATGGGGCTGCTTGCTTATCTTGCCACTTGAAACTTCAAACGCATTCTGGAATGGTGGTGTCCCAGCCAGGCTCCTTTCGCAGCCCTGCTCCGAAAGTGTGAACGTCTGCAGATAGCTGGCAGCCAGAAGGGGCTAGCCTGGAAAGCTGTTGCTCAGCCTCATCTGCCCATGGCAGTGCTCGCACAGAGGCACAGAGAATGGGGCTGCTTGCTTATCTTGCCACCTCAAACTTCAAACGCATGCTGGGATAGTTGGTGTCCCAGCCAGGCTCCTTTCGCAGCCCTGCTCTTGAAATGCGAACGTCTGCAGATAGCTGGCAGGCAGAAGGGGCTAGCCTGGAAAGCTGTTGCTCAGCCTCATCTGCCCATGGCACTGTTCGCACAGAGGCACACAGAATGGGGCTGCTTGCTTATCTTGCCACTTGAAACTTCAAACGCATGCTGGGAATGGTGGTGTCCCTGCCAGGGTCCTTTCGCAGCCCTGCTCCGAAAGTGCGAACGTCTGCAGATAGCTGGCAGCCAGAAGGGGCTAGCCTGGAAAGCTGTTGCTCAGCCTCATCTGCCCATGGCAGTGCTCGCACAGAGGCACAGAGAATGGGGCTGCTTGCTTATCTTGCCACTTGAAACTTCAAACGCATGCTGGGAATGGTGGTGTCCCTGCCAGGCTCCTATCACAGCCCTGCTCCGAAAGTGCAAACGTCTGCAGGTAGCTGGCAGGCAGAAGGGGCTAGCCTGGAAAGCTGTTGCTCAGCCTCATCTGCCCATGCAGTGCTCGCACAGAGGCACAGAGAATGGGGCTGCTTGCTTGTCTTGCCACCTCAAACTTCAAACGTAACCTGGGAAAGATGGTGTCCCTGCCAGGCTCCTTTCGCAGCCCTGCTCCGAAAGTGCGAACGTCTGCAGATAGCTGGCAGCCAGAAGGGGCTAGCCTGGAAAGCTGTTGCTCAGCCTCATCTGCCCATGGCAGTGCTCGCACAGAGGCACAGAGAATGGGGCTGCTTGCTTGTCTTGCCACCTCAAACTTCAAACATATCCTGGGATAGTTGGTGTCCCAGCCAGGCTCCTTTCGCAGCCCTGCTCTTGAAATGCGAACGTCTGCAGATAGCTGGCAGGCAGAAGGGGCTAGCGTGGAAAGCTGTTGCTCAGCCTCATCTGCCCATGGCACTGTTCGCATAGAGGCACAGAGAATGGGGCTGCTTGCTTATCTTGCCACTTGAAACTTCAAACGCATGCTGGGAATGGTGGTGTCCCAGCCAGGCTACTTTCGCAGCCCTGCTCCGAAAGTGCGAACGTCTGCAGATAGCTGGCAGTCAGAAGGTTCTAGCCTGGAAAGCTGTTGCTCAGTCTCATCTGCCCATGGCAGTGCTCGCACAGAGGCACAGAGAATGGGGCTGCTTGCTTATCTTGCCACTTGAAACTTCAAATGCAAGCTGGGAATGGTGGTGTCCCTGCCAGGCTCCTATCACAGCCCTGCTCCGAAAGTGCAAACGTCTGCAGATAGCTGGCAGGCAGAAGGGGCTAGCCTGGAAAGCTGTTGCTCAGCCTCATCTGCCCATGGCAGTGCTCGCACAGAGGCACAGAGAATGGGGCTGCTTGCTTGTCTTGCCACCTCAAACTTCAAACGTAGCCTGGGAAAGATGGTGTCCCAGCCAGGCTCCTTTCGCAGCCCTGCTCCGAAAGTGCGAACGTCTGCAGATAGCTGGCAGCCAGAAGGGGCTAGCCTGGAAAGCTGTTGCTCAGCCTCATCTGCCCATGGCAGTGCTCGCACAGAGGCACAGAGAATGGGGCTGCTTGCTTATCTTGCCACTTGAAACTTCAAACACATGCTGGGAATGGTGGTGTCCCTGCCAGGCTCCTATCACAGCCCTGCTCCGAAAGTGCGAACGTCTGCAGATAGCTGGCAGCCAGAAGGGGCTAGCCTGGAAAGCTGTTGCTCAGCCTCATCTGCCCATGGCAGTGCTCGCATAGAGGCACAGAGAATGGGGCTGCTTGCTTATCTTGCCACTTGAAACTTCAAAGGCATGCTGGAATGGTGGTGTCCCTGCCAGGCTCCTTTCGCAGCCCTGCTCCGAAAGTGTGAACGTCTGCAGATAGCTGGCAGCCAGATAGTGCTAGCCTGGAAAGCTGTTGCTCAGCCTCATCTGCCCATGGCAGTGCTCGCACAGAGGCACAGAGAATGGGGCTGCTTGCTTATCTTGCCACCTCAAACTTCAAACGCATGCTGGGATAGTTGGTGTCCCAGCCAGGCTCCTTTCGCAGCCCTGCTCTTGAAATGCGAACGTCTGCAGATAGCTGGCAGCCAGAAGGGGCTAGCCTGGAAAGCTGTTGCTCAGCCTCATCTGCCCATGGCACTGTTTGCATAGAGGCACAGAGAATGGGGCTGCTTGCTTATCTTGCCACTTGAAACTTCAAACGCATGCTGGGAATGGTGGTGTCCCTGCCAGGCTCCTTTTGCAGCCCTGCTCCGAAAGTGCGAACGTCTGCACATAGCTGGCAGCCAGAAGGTGCTATCCTGGAAAGCTGTTGCTCAGCCTCATCTGCCCATGGCAGTGCTCGCACAGAGGCACAGAGAATGGGGCTGCTTGCTTATCTTGCCACTTGAAACTTCAAACGCAAGCTGGGAATGGTGGTGTCCCTGCCAGGCTCCTATCACAGCCCTGCTCCGAAAGTGCAAACGTCTGCAGATAGCTGGCAGCCAGAAGGGGCTATCCTGGAAAGCTGTTGCTCAGCCTCATCTGCCCATGGCAGTGCTCGCACAGAGGCACAGAGAATGGGGCTGCTTGCTTGTCTTGCCACCTCAAACTTCAAACATAGCCTGGGAAAGATGGTGTCCCTGCCAGGCTCCTTTCGCAGCCCTGCTCCGAAAGTGCGAACGTCTGCAGATAGCTGGCAGCCAGAAGGGGCTAGCCTGGAAAGCTGTTGCTCAGCCTCATCTGCCCATGGCAGTGCTCGCACAGAGGCACAGAGAATGGGGCTGCTTGCTTATCTTGCCACTTGAAACTTCAAACACATGCTGGGAAAGTTGGTGTCCCTGCCAGGCTCCTATCACAGCCCTGCTCCGAAAGTGCGAACGTCTGCAGATAGCTGGCAGCCAGAAGGGGCTAGCCTGGAAAGCTGTTGCTCAGCCTCATCTGCCCATGGCAGTGCTCGCACAGAGGCACAGAGAATGGGGCTGCTTGCTTGTGTTGCCACCTCAAACTTCAAACGTAGCCTGGGAAAGATGGTGTCCCTGCCAGGCTCCTTTTGCAGCCCTGCTCCGAAAGTGCGAACGTCTGCAGATAGCTGGCAGCCAGAAGGGGCTAGCCTGGAAAGCTGTTGCTCAGCCTCATCTGCCCATGGCACTGTTCGCATAGAGGCACAGAGAATGGGGCTGCTTGCTTATCTTGCCACTTGAAACTTCAAACGCATGCTGGAATGGTGGTGTCCCTGCCAGGCTCCTTTCGCAGCCCTGCTCCGAAAGTGTGAACGTCTGCAGATAGCTGGCAGCCAGAAGGTGCTAGCCTGGAAAGCTGTTGCTCAGCCTCATCTGCCCATGGCAGTGCTCGCACAGAGGCACAGAGAATGGGGCTGCTTGCTTATCTTGCCACCTCAAACTTCAAACGCATGCTGGGATAGTTGGTGTCCCAGCCAGGCTCCTTGCCCAGCCCTGCTCTTGAAATGCTAACGTCTGCAGATAGCTGGCAGCCAGAAGGGGCTAGCCTGGAAAGCTGTTGCTCAGCCTCATCTGCCCATGGCAGTGCTCGCACAGAGGCACAGAGAATGGGGCTGCTTGCTTGTCTTGCCACCTCAAACTTCAAACATAGCCTGGGAAAGTTGGTGTCCCTGCCAGGCTCCTTTCGCAGCCCTGCTCCGAAAGTGCGAACGTCTGCAGATAGCTGGCAGCCAGAAGGGGCTAGCCTGGAAAGCTGTTGCTCAGCCTCATCTGCCCATGGCACTGTTCGCACAGAGGCACAGAGAATGGGGCTGCTTGCTTATCTTGCCACTTGAAACTTCAAACGCATGCTGGGAATGGTGGTGTCCCTGCCAGGCTCCTATCACAGCCCTGCTCCGAAATTGCAAATGTCTGCAGATAGCTGCAGGCAGAAGGGGCTAGCCTGGAAAGCTGTTGCTCAGCCTCATCTGCCCATGGCAGTGCTCGCACAGAGGCACAGAGAATGGGGCTGCTTGCTTGTCTTGCCACCTCAAACTTCAAACGTATCCTGGGAAAGTTGGTGTCCCAGCCAGGCTCCTTTCGCAGCCCTGCTCCGAAAGTGCGAACGTCTGCAGATAGCTGGCAGCCAGAAGGGGCTAGCCTGGAAAGCTGTTGCTCAGCCTCATCTGCCCATGGCAGTGCTCGCACAGAGGCACAGAGAATGGGGCTGCTTGCTTGTCTTGCCACCTCAAACTTCAAACATAACCTGGGAAAGTTGATGTCCCTGCCAGGCGCCTATCACAGCCCTGCTCCGAAAGTGCGAACGTCTGCAGATAGCTGGCAGCCAGAAGAGGCTAGCCTGGAAAGCTGTTGCTCAGCCTCATCTGCCCATGGCAGTGCTCGCACAGAGGCACAGAGATTGGGGCTGCTTGCTTGTCTTGCCACCTCAAACTTCAAACGTAGCCTGGGAAAGTTGGTGTCCCAGCCAGGCTCCTTTCGCAGCCCTGCTCCGAAAGTGCGAACGTCTGCAGATAGCTGGCAGGCAGAAGGGGCTAGCCTGGAAAGCTGTTGCTCAGCCTCATCTGCCCATGGCACTGTTCGCATAGAGGCACAGAGAATGGGGCTGCTTGCTTATCTTGCCACTTGAAACTTCAAACGCATGCTGGGAATGGTGGTGTCCCTGCCAGGCTCCTTTCGCAGCCCTGCTCCGAAAGTGCGAACGTCTGCAGATAGCTGGCAGCCAGAAGGGGCTAGCCTGGAAAGCTGTTGCTCAGCCTCATCTGCCCATGGCAGTGCTCGCACAGAGGCACAGAGAATGGGGCTGCTTGCTTATCTTGCCACTTGAAACTTCAAACGCATGCTGGGAATGTTGGTGTCCCTGCCAGGCTCCTTTCGCAGCCCTGCTCCGAAAGTGCGAACGTCTGCAGATAGCTGGCAGCCAGAAGGTGCTAGCCTGGAAAGCTGTTGCTCAGCCTCATCTGCCCATGCAGTGCTCGCACAGAGGCACAGAGAATGGGGCTGCTTGCTTGTCTTGCCACCTCAAACTTCAAACGTAGCCTGGGAAAGATGGTGTCTCTGCCAGGCTCCTTTCGCAGCCCTGCTCCGAAAGTGCGAACGTCTGCAGATAGCTGGCAGCCAGAAGGGGCTAGCCTGGAAAGCTGTTGCTCAGCCTCATCTGCCCATGGCAGTGCTCGCACAGAGGCACAGAGAATGGGGCTGCTTGCTTGTCTTGCCACCTCAAACTTCAAACATATCCTGGGATAGTTGGTGTCCCAGCCAGGCTCCTTTCGCAGCCCTGCTCTTGAAATGCGAACGTCTGCAGATAGCTGGCAGGCAGAAGGGGCTAGCGTGGAAAGCTGTTGCTCAGCCTCATCTGCCCATGGCACTGTTCGCATAGAGGCACAGAGAATGGGGCTGCTTGCTTATCTTGCCACTTGAAACTTCAAACGCATGCTGGGAATGGTGGTGTCCCTGCCAGGCTCCTATCACAGCCCTGCTCCGAAAGTGCGAACGTCTGCAGATAGCTGGCAGGCAGAAGGGGCTAGCCTGGAAAGCTGTTGCTCAGCCTCATCTGCCCATGGCAGTGCTCGCACAGAGGCACAGAGAATGGGGCTGCTTGCTTGTCTTGCCACCTCAAACTTCAAACGTAGCCTGGGAAAGATTGTGTCCCTGCCAGGCTCCTTTCGCA
This sequence comes from Opisthocomus hoazin, assembly GCF_030867145.1. Classification (NCBI taxonomy): domain Eukaryota; kingdom Metazoa; phylum Chordata; class Aves; order Opisthocomiformes; family Opisthocomidae; genus Opisthocomus; species Opisthocomus hoazin. The sequence goes on from NC_134426.1 coordinate 13,377,300, forward strand.
GCCCTGCTCCGAAAGTGCGAACATCTGCAGATAGCTGGCAGCCAGAAAGGGCTAGCCTGGAAAGCTGTTGCTCAGCCTCATCTGCCCATGGCACTGTTCGCATAGAGGCACAGACAATGGGGCTGCTTGCTTGTCTTGCCACCTCAAACTTCAAACGTAGCCTGGGAAAGTTGGTGTCCCAGCCAGACTCCTTTCGCAGCCCTGCTCCGAAAGTGCGAACGTCTGCAGATAGCTGGCAGCCAGAAGGGGCTAGCCTGGAAAGCTGTTGCTCAGCCTCATCTGCCCATGGCACTGTTCGCATAGAGGCACAGAGAATGGGGCTGCTTGCTTATCTTGCCACTTGAAACTTCAAACGCATGCTGGGAATGGTGGTGTCCCTGCCAGGCTCCTTTCGCAGCCCTGCTCCGAAAGTGCGAACGTCTGCAGATAGCTGGCAGCCAGAAGGGGCTAGCCTGGAAAGCTGTTGCTCAGCCTCATCTGCCCATGGCAGTGCTCGCACAGAGGCACAGACAATGGGGCTGCTTGCTTATCTTGCCACTTGAAACTTCAAACGCATGCTGGGAATGTTGGTGTCCCTGCCAGGCTCCTTTCGCAGCCCTGCTCCGAAAGTGCGAACGTCTGCAGATAGCTGGCAGCCAGAAGGGGCTAGCCTGGAAAGCTGTTGCTCAGCCTCATCTGCCCATGGCACTGCTCGCACAGAGGCACAGAGAATGGGGCTGCTTGCTTGTCTTGCCACCTCAAACTTCAAACATATCCTGGGATAGTTGGTGTCCCAGCCAGGCTCCTTTCGCAGCCCTGCTCTTGAAATGCGAACGTCTGCAGATAGCTGGCAGGCAGAAGGGGCTAGCGTGGAAAGCTGTTGCTCAGCCTCATCTGCCCATGGCACTGTTCGCATAGAGGCACAGAGAATGGGGCTGCTTGCTTATCTTGCCACTTGAAACTTCAAACGTATGCTGGGAATGGTGGTGTCCCTGCCAGGCTCCTATCACAGCCCTGCTCCGAAAGTGCGAACGTCTGCAGATAGCTGGCAGGCAGAAGGGGCTAGCCTGGAAAGCTGTTGCTCAGCCTCATCTGCCCATGGCAGTGCTCGCACAGAGGCACAGAGAATGGGGCTGCTTGCTTGTCTTGCCACCTCAAACTTCAAACGTAGCCTGGGAAAGATTGTGTCCCTGCCAGGCTCCTTTCGCAGCCCTGCTCCGAAAGTGCGAACATCTGCAGATAGCTGGCAGCCAGAAGGGGCTAGCCTGGAAAGCTGTTGCTCAGCCTCATCTGCCCATGGCACTGTTCGCATAGAGGCACAGAGAATGGGGCTGCTTGCTTATCTTGCCACTTGAAACTTCAAACGCATGCTGGGAATGGTGGTGTCCCAGCCAGGCTACTTTCGCAGCCCTGCTCCGAAAGTGCGAACGTCTGCAGATAGCTGGCAGTCAGAAGGTGTTAGCCTGGAAAGCTGTTGCTCAGCCTCATTTGCCCATGGCAGTGCTCGCACAGAGGCACAGAGAATGGGGCTGCTTGCTTGTCTTGCCACCTCAAACTTCAAACATAACCTGGGAAAGTTGATGTCCCTGCCAGGCTCCTATCACAGCCCTGCTCCGAAAGTGCGAACGTCTGCAGATAGCTGGCAGCCAGAAGGGGCTAGCCTGGAAAGCTGTTGCTCAGCCTCATCTGCCCATGGCAGTGCTCGCACAGAGGCACAGAGAATGGGGCTGCTTGCTTGTCTTGCCACCTCAAACTTCAAACGTAGCCTGGGAAAGTTGGTGTCCCAGCCAGGCTCCTTTCGCAGCCCTGCTCCGAAAGTGCGAACGTCTGCAGATAGCTGGCAGCCAGAAGGGGCTAGCCTGGAAAGCTGTTGCTCAGCCTCATCTGCCCATGGCAGTGCTCGCACAGAGGCACAGAGAATGGGGCTGCTTGCTTATCTTGCCACTTGAAACTTCAAACGCATGCTGGGAATGGTGGTGTCCCTGCCAGGCTCCTATCACAGCCCTGCTCCGAAAGTGCGAACGTCTGCAGATAGCTGGCAGGCAGAAGGGGCTAGCCTGGAAAGCTGTTGCTCAGCCTCATCTGCCCATGGCAGTGCTCGCACAGAGGCACAGAGAATGGGGCTGCTTGCTTGTCTTGCCACCTCAAACTTCAAACGTAGCCTGGGAAAGATTGTGTCCCTGCCAGGCTCCTTTCGCAGCCCTGCTCCGAAAGTGCGAACATCTGCAGATAGCTGGCAGCCAGAAAGGGCTAGCCTGGAAAGCTGTTGCTCAGCCTCATCTGCCCATGGCACTGTTCGCATAGAGGCACAGAGAATGGGGCTGCTTGCTTATCTTGCCACTTGAAACTTCAAACGCATGCTGGGAATGGTGATGTCCCAGCCAGGCTACTTTCGCAGCCCTGCTCCGAAAGTGCGAACGTCTGCAGATAGCTGGCAGTCAGAAGGTGCTAGCCTGGAAAGCTGTTGCTCAGCCTCATCTGCCCATGGCAGTGCTCGCACAGAGGCACAGAGAATGGGGCTGCTTGCTTGTCTTGCCACCTCAAACTTCAAACATAACCTGGGAAAGTTGATGTCCCTGCCAGGCTCCTATCACAGCCCTGCTCCGAAAGTGCGAACGTCTGCAGATAGCTGGCAGCCAGAAGGGGCTAGCCTGGAAAGCTGTTGCTCAGCCTCATCTGCCCATGGCAGTGCTCGCACAGAGGCACAGAGAATGGGGCTGCTTGCTTGTCTTGCCACCTCAAACTTCAAACGTAGCCTGGGAAAGTTGGTGTCCCAGCCAGACTCCTTTCGCAGCCCTGCTCCGAAAGTGCGAACGTCTGCAGATAGCTGGCAGCCAGAAGGGGCTAGCCTGGAAAGCTGTTGCTCAGCCTCATCTGCCCATGGCACTGTTCGCATAGAGGCACAGAGAATGGGGCTGCTTGCTTATCTTGCCACTTGAAACTTCAAACGCATGCTGGGAATGGTGGTGTCCCTGCCAGGCTCCTTTCGCAGCCCTGCTCCGAAAGTGCGAACGTCTGCAGATAGCTGGCAGCCAGAAGGGGCTAGCCTGGAAAGCTGTTGCTCAGCCTCATCTGCCCATGGCAGTGCTCGCACAGAGGCACAGACAATGGGGCTGCTTGCTTATCTTGCCACTTGAAACTTCAAACGCATGCTGGGAATGTTGGTGTCCCTGCCAGGCTCCTTTCGCAGCCCTGCTCCGAAAGTGCGAACGTCTGCAGATAGCTGGCAGCCAGAAGGTGCTAGCCTGGAAAGCTGTTGCTCAGCCTCATCTGCCCATGCAGTGCTCGCACAGAGGCACAGAGAATGGGGCTGCTTGCTTGTCTTGCCACCTCAAACTTCAAACGTAACCTGGGAAAGATGGTGTCCCTGCCAGGCTCCTTTCGCAGCCCTGCTCCGAAAGTGCGAACGTCTGCAGATAGCTGGCAGCCAGAAGGGGCTAGCCTGGAAAGCTGTTGCTCAGCCTCATCTGCCCATGGCACTGCTCGCACAGAGGCACAGAGAATGGGGCTGCTTGCTTGTCTTGCCACCTCAAACTTCAAACATATCCTGGGATAGTTGGTGTCCCAGCCAGGCTCCTTTCGCAGCCCTGCTCTTGAAATGCGAACGTCTGCAGATAGCTGGCAGGCAGAAGGGGCTAGCGTGGAAAGCTGTTGCTCAGCCTCATCTGCCCATGGCACTGTTCGCATAGAGGCACAGAGAATGGGGCTGCTTGCTTATCTTGCCACTTGAAACTTCAAACGTATGCTGGGAATGGTGGTGTCCCTGCCAGGCTCCTATCACAGCCCTGCTCCGAAAGTGCGAACGTCTGCAGATAGCTGGCAGGCAGAAGGGGCTAGCCTGGAAAGCTGTTGCTCAGCCTCATCTGCCCATGGCAGTGCTCGCACAGAGGCACAGAGAATGGGGCTGCTTGCTTGTCTTGCCACCTCAAACTTCAAACGTAGCCTGGGAAAGATTGTGTCCCTGCCAGGCTCCTTTCGCAGCCCTGCTCCGAAAGTGCGAACATCTGCAGATAGCTGGCAGCCAGAAGGGGCTAGCCTGGAAAGCTGTTGCTCAGCCTCATCTGCCCATGGCACTGTTCGCATAGAGGCACAGAGAATGGGGCTGCTTGCTTATCTTGCCACTTGAAACTTCAAACGCATGCTGGGAATGGTGGTGTCCCAGCCAGGCTACTTTCGCAGCCCTGCTCCGAAAGTGCGAACGTCTGCAGATAGCTGGCAGTCAGAAGGTGTTAGCCTGGAAAGCTGTTGCTCAGCCTCATTTGCCCATGGCAGTGCTCGCACAGAGGCACAGAGAATGGGGCTGCTTGCTTGTCTTGCCACCTCAAACTTCAAACATAACCTGGGAAAGTTGATGTCCCTGCCAGGCTCCTATCACAGCCCTGCTCCGAAAGTGCGAACGTCTGCAGATAGCTGGCAGCCAGAAGGGGCTAGCCTGGAAAGCTGTTGCTCAGCCTCATCTGCCCATGGCAGTGCTCGCACAGAGGCACAGAGAATGGGGCTGCTTGCTTGTCTTGCCACCTCAAACTTCAAACGTAGCCTGGGAAAGTTGGTGTCCCAGCCAGGCTCCTTTCGCAGCCCTGCTCCGAAAGTGCGAACGTCTGCAGATAGCTGGCAGCCAGAAGGGGCTAGCCTGGAAAGCTGTTGCTCAGCCTCATCTGCCCATGGCAGTGCTCGCACAGAGGCACAGAGAATGGGGCTGCTTGCTTATCTTGCCACTTGAAACTTCAAACGCATGCTGGGAATGGTGGTGTCCCTGCCAGGCTCCTTTCGCAGCCCTGCTCCGAAAGTGCGAACGTCTGCAGATAGCTGGCAGCCAGAAGGGGCTAGCCTGGAAAGCTGTTGCTCAGCCTCATCTGCCCATGGCAGTGCTCGCACAGAGGCACAGAGAATGGGGCTGCTTGCTTATCTTGCCACTTGAAACTTCAAACGCATGCTGGGAATGTTGGTGTCCCTGCCAGGCTTCTTTCGCAGCCCTGCTCCGAAAGTGCGAACGTCTGCAGATAGCTGGCAGCCAGAAGGTGCTAGCCTGGAAAGCTGTTGCTCAGCCTCATCTGCCCATGCAGTGCTCGCACAGAGGCACAGAGAATGGGGCTGCTTGCTTGTCTTGCCACCTCAAACTTCAAACGTAACCTGGGAAAGATGGTGTCCCTGCCAGGCTCCTTTCGCAGCCCTGCTCCGAAAGTGCGAACGTCTGCAGATAGCTGGCAGCCAGAAGGGGCTAGCCTGGAAAGCTGTTGCTCAGCCTCATTTGCCCATGGCAGTGCTCGCACAGAGGCACAGAGAATGGGGCTGCTTGCTTGTCTTGCCACCTCAAACTTCAAACATAACCTGGGAAAGTTGATGTCCCTGCCAGGCTCCTATCACAGCCCTGCTCCGAAAGTGCGAACGTCTGCAGATAGCTGGCAGCCAGAAGGGGCTAGCCTGGAAAGCTGTTGCTCAGCCTCATCTGCCCATGGCAGTGCTCGCACAGAGGCACAGAGAATGGGGCTGCTTGCTTGTCTTGCCACCTCAAACTTCAAACGTAGCCTGGGAAAGTTGGTGTCCCAGCCAGGCTCCTTTCGCAGCCCTGCTCCGAAAGTGCGAACGTCTGCAGATAGCTGGCAGCCAGAAGGGGCTAGCCTGGAAAGCTGTTGCTCAGCCTCATCTGCCCATGGCAGTGCTCGCACAGAGGCACAGAGAATGGGGCTGCTTGCTTATCTTGCCACTTGAAACTTCAAACGCATGCTGGGAATGGTGGTGTCCCTGCCAGGCTCCTTTCGCAGCCCTGCTCCGAAAGTGCGAACGTCTGCAGATAGCTGGCAGCCAGAAGGGGCTAGCCTGGAAAGCTGTTGCTCAGCCTCATCTGCCCATGGCAGTGCTCGCACAGAGGCACAGAGAATGGGGCTGCTTGCTTATCTTGCCACTTGAAACTTCAAACGCATGCTGGGAATGTTGGTGTCCCTGCCAGGCTTCTTTCGCAGCCCTGCTCCGAAAGTGCGAACGTCTGCAGATAGCTGGCAGCCAGAAGGTGCTAGCCTGGAAAGCTGTTGCTCAGCCTCATCTGCCCATGCAGTGCTCGCACAGAGGCACAGAGAATGGGGCTGCTTGCTTGTCTTGCCACCTCAAACTTCAAACGTAACCTGGGAAAGATGGTGTCCCTGCCAGGCTCCTTTCGCAGCCCTGCTCCGAAAGTGCGAACGTCTGCAGATAGCTGGCAGCCAGAAGGGGCTAGCCTGGAAAGCTGTTGCTCAGCCTCATCTGCCCATGGCAGTGCTCGCACAGAGGCACAGAGAATGGGGCTGCTTGCTTGTCTTGCCACCTCAAACTTCAAACATAGCCTGGGAAAGTTGGTGTCCCAGCCAGGCTCCTTTCGCAGCCCTGCTCTTGAAATGCGAACGTCTGCAGATAGCTGGCAGGCAGAAGGGGCTAGCGTGGAAAGCTGTTGCTCAGCCTCATCTGCCCATGGCACTGTTCGCATAGAGGCACAGAGAATGGGGCTGCTTGCTTATCTTGCCACTTGAAACTTCAAACGCATGCTGGGAATGGTGGTGTCCCTGCCAGGCTCCTATCACAGCCCTGCTCCGAAAGTGCGAACGTCTGCAGATAGCTGGCAGGCAGAAGGGGCTAGCCTGGAAAGCTGTTGCTCAGCCTCATCTGCCCATGGCAGTGCTCGCACAGAGGCACAGAGAATGGGGCTGCTTGCTTGTCTTGCCACCTCAAACTTCAAACGTAGCCTGGGAAAGATGGTGTCCCTGCCAGGCTCCTTTCGCAGCCCTGCTCCGAAAGTGCGAACATCTGCAGATAGCTGGCAGCCAGAAAGGGCTAGCCTGGAAAGCTGTTTCTCAGCCTCATCTGCCCATGGCACTGTTCGCATAGAGGCACAGAGAATGGGGCTGCTTGCTTATCTTGCCACTTGAAACTTCAAACGCATGCTGGAATGGTGGTGTCCCTGCCAGGCTCCTATCACAGCCCTGCTCCGAAAGTGTGAACGTCTGCAGATAGCTGGCAGCCAGAAGGTGCTAGCCTGGAAAGCTGTTGCTCAGCCTCATCTGCCCATGCAGTGCTCGCACAGAGGCACAGAGAATGGGGCTGCTTGCTTGTCTTGCCACCTCAAACTTCAAACGTAACCTGGGAAAGATGGTGTCCCTGCCAGGCTCCTTTCGCAGCCCTGCTCCGAAAGTGCGAACGTCTGCAGATAGCTGGCAGGCAGAAGGGGCTAGCCTGGAAAGCTGTTGCTCAGCCTCATCTGCCCATGGCACTGCTCGCACAGAGGCACAGAGAATGGGGCTGCTTGCTTGTCTTGCCACCTCAAACTTCAAACATATCCTGGGATAGTTGGTGTCCCAGCCAGGCTCCTTTCGCAGCCCTGCTCTTGAAATGCGAACGTCTGCAGATAGCTGGCAGGCAGAAGGGGCTAGCGTGGAAAGCTGTTGCTCAGCCTCATCTGCCCATGGCACTGTTCGCATAGAGGCACAGAGAATGGGGCTGCTTGCTTATCTTGCCACTTGAAACTTCAAACGCATGCTGGGAATGGTGGTGTCCCTGCCAGGCTCCTATCACAGCCCTGCTCCGAAAGTGCGAACGTCTGCAGATAGCTGGCAGGCAGAAGGGGCTAGCCTGGAAAGCTGTTGCTCAGCCTCATCTGCCCATGGCAGTGCTCGCACAGAGGCACAGAGAATGGGGCTGCTTGCTTGTCTTGCCACCTCAAACTTCAAACGTAGCCTGGGAAAGATTGTGTCCCTGCCAGGCTCCTTTCGCAGCCCTGCTCCGAAAGTGCGAACATCTGCAGATAGCTGGCAGCCAGAAGGGGCTAGCCTGGAAAGCTGTTGCTCAGCCTCATCTGCCCATGGCACTGTTCGCATAGAGGCACAGAGAATGGGGCTGCTTGCTTATCTTGCCACTTGAAACTTCAAACGCATGCTGGAATGGTGGTGTCCCTGCCAGGTTCCTATCACAGCCCTGCTCCGAAAGTGCGAACGTCTGCAGATAGCTGGCAGCCAGAAGGTGCTAGCCTGGAAAGCTGTTGCTCAGCCTCATCTGCCCATGCAGTGCTCGCACAGAGGCACAGAGAATGGGGCTGCTTGCTTGTCTTGCCACCTCAAACTTCAAACGTAACCTGGGAAAGATGGTGTCCCTGCCAGGCTCCTTTCGCAGCCCTGCTCCGAAAGTGCGAACGTCTGCAGATAGCTGGCAGCCAGAAGGGGCTAGCCTGGAAAGCTGTTGCTCAGCCTCATCTGCCCATGGCAGTGCTCGCACAGAGGCACAGAGAATGGGGCTGCTTGCTTGTCTTGCCACCTCAAACTTCAAACATAGCCTGGGATAGTTGGTGTCCCAGCCAGGCTCCTTTCGCAGCCCTGCTCTTGAAATGCGAACGTCTGCAGATAGCTGGCAGGCAGAAGGGGCTAGCGTGGAAAGCTGTTGCTCAGCCTCATCTGCCCATGGCACTGTTCGCATAGAGGCACAGAGAATGGGGCTGCTTGCTTATCTTGCCACTTGAAACTTCAAACGCATGCTGGGAATGGTGGTGTCCCTGCCAGGCTCCTATCACAGCCCTGCTCCGAAAGTGCGAACGTCTGCAGATAGCTGGCAGGCAGAAGGGGCTAGCCTGGAAAGCTGTTGCTCAGCCTCATCTGCCCATGGCAGTGCTCGCACAGAGGCACAGAGAATGGGGCTGCTTGCTTGTCTTGCCACCTCAAACTTCAAACGTAGCCTGGGAAAGATTGTGTCCCTGCCAGGCTCCTTTCGCAGCCCTGCTCCGAAAGTGCGAACATCTGCAGATAGCTGGCAGCCAGAAGGGGCTAGCCTGGAAAGCTGTTGCTCAGCCTCATCTGCCCATGGCACTGTTCGCATAGAGGCACAGAGAATGGGGCTGCTTGCTTATCTTGCCACTTGAAACTTCAAACGCATGCTGGAATGGTGGTGTCCCTGCCAGGCTCCTTTTGCAGCCCTGCTCCGAAAGTGTGAACGTCTGCAGATAGCTGGCAGCCAGAAGGTGCTAGCCTGGAAAGCTGTTGCTCAGCCTCATCTGCCCATGGCAGTGCTCGCACAGAGGCACAGAGAATGGGGCTGCTTGCTTATCTTGCCACCTCAAACTTCAAAACGCATGCTGGGAATGGTGGTGTCCCTGCCAGGTTCCTATCACAGCCCTGCTCCGAAAGTGCGAACGTCTGCAGATAGCTGGCAGGCAGAAGGGGCTAGCCTGGAAAGCTGTTGCTCAGCCTCATCTGCCCATGGCACTGTTCGCATAGAGGCACAGAGAATGGGGCTGCTTGCTTATCTTGCCACTTGAAACTTCAAACGCATGCTGGGAATGGTGGTGTCCCAGTCAGGCTACTTTCGCAGCCCTGCTCCGAAAGTGCGAACGTCTGCAGATAGCTGGCAGTCAGAAGGTGCTAGCCTGGAAAGCTGTTGCTCAGCCTCATCTGCCCATGGCAGTGCTCGCACAGAGGCACAGAGAATGGGGCTGCTTGCTTATCTTGCCACTTGAAACTTCAAATGCAAGCTGGGAATGGTGGTGTCCCTGCCAGGCTCCTATCACAGCCCTGCTCCGAAAGTGCAAACGTCTGCAGATAGCTGGCAGCCAGAAGGGGCTAGCCTGGAAAGCTGTTGCTCAGCCTCATCTGCCCATGGCAGTGCTCGCACAGAGGCACAGAGAATGGGGCTGCTTGCTTGTCTTGCCACCTCAAACTTCAAACGTAGCCTGGGAAAGATGGTGTCCCTGCCAGGCTCCTTTCGCAGCCCTGCTCCGAAAGTGCGAACGTCTGCAGATAGCTGGCAGCCAGAAGGGGCTAGCCTGGAAAGCTGTTGCTCAGCCTCATCTGCCCATGGCACTGTTCGCATAGAGGCACAGAGAATGGGGCTGCTTGCTTATCTTGCCACTTGAAACTTCAAACGCATGCTGGGAATGGTGGTGTCCCAGCCAGGCTACTTTCGCAGCCCTGCTCCGAAAGTGCGAACGTCTGCAGATAGCTGGCAGTCAGAAGGTGCTAGCCTGGAAAGCTGTTGCTCAGCCTCATCTGCCCATGGCAGTGCTCGCACAGAGGCACAGAGAATGGGGCTGCTTGCTTATCTTGCCACTTGAAACTTCAAATGCAAGCTGGGAATGGTGGTGTCCCTGCCAGGCTCCTATCACAGCCCTGCTCCGAAAGTGCAAACGTCTGCAGATAGCTGGCAGCCAGAAGGGGCTATCCTGGAAAGCTGTTGCTCAGCCTCATCTGCCCATGGCAGTGCTCGCACAGAGGCACAGAGAATGGGGCTGCTTGCTTATCTTGCCACTTGAAACTTCAAACACATGCTGGGAATGGTGTTGTCCCTGCCAGGCTCCTATCACAGCCCTGCTCCGAAAGTGCGAACGTCTGCAGATAGCTGGCAGCCAGAAGGGGCTAGCCTGGAAAGCTGTTGCTCAGCCTCATCTGCCCATGGCAGTGCTCGCATAGAGGCACAGAGAATGGGGCTGCTTGCTTATCTTGCCACTTGAAACTTCAAACGCATGCTGGAATGGTCGTGTCCCTGCCAGGCTCCTTTCGCAGCCCTGCTCCGAAAGTGTGAACGTCTGCAGATAGCTGGCAGCCAGATTGTGCTAGCCTGGAAAGCTGTTGCTCAGCCTCATCTGCCCATGGCAGTGCTCGCGCAGAGGCACAGAGAATGGGGCTGCTTGCTTATCTTGCCACCTCAAACTTCAAACGCATGCTGGGAATGGTGGTGTCCCAGCCAGGCTCCTTTCGCAGCCCTGCTCTTGAAATGCGAACGTCTGCAGATAGCTGGCAGGCAGAAGGGGCTAGCCTGGAAAGCTGTTGCTCAGCCTCATCTGCCCATGGCACTGTTCGCATAGAGGCACAGAGAATGGGGCTGCTTGCTTATCTTGCCACTTGAAACTTCAAACGCATGCTGGGAATGGTGGTGTCCCTGCCAGGCTCCTATCACAGCCCTGCTCCGAAAGTGCGAACGTCTGCAGATAGCTGGCAGCCAGAAGGGGCTAGCCTGGAAAGCTGTTGCTCAGCCTCATCTGCCCATGGCAGTGCTCGCATAGAGGCACAGAGAATGGGGCTGCTTGCTTATCTTGCCACTTGAAACTTCAAACGCATGCTGGAATGGTCGTGTCCCTGCCAGGCTCCTTTCGCAGCCCTGCTCCGAAAGTGTGAACGTCTGCAGATAGCTGGCAGCCAGATTGTGCTAGCCTGGAAAGCTGTTGCTCAGCCTCATCTGCCCATGGCAGTGCTCGCGCAGAGGCACAGAGAATGGGGCTGCTTGCTTATCTTGCCACCTCAAACTTCAAACGCATGCTGGGAATGGTGGTGTCCCAGCCAGGCTCCTTTCGCAGCCCTGCTCTTGAAATGCGAACGTCTGCAGATAGCTGGCAGGCAGAAGGGGCTAGCCTGGAAAGCTGTTGCTCAGCCTCATCTGCCCATGGCACTGTTCGCATAGAGGCACAGAGAATGGGGCTGCTTGCTTATCTTGCCACTTGAAACTTCAAACGCATGCTGGGAATGGTGGTGTCCCTGCCAGGCTCCTTTCGCAGCCCTGCTCCGAAAGTGCGAACGTCTGCAGATAGCTGGCAGCCAGAAGGTGTTATCCTGGAAAGCTGTTGCTCAGCCTCATCTGCCCATGGCAGTGCTCGCACAGAGGCACAGAGAATGGGGCTGCTTGCTTATCTTGCCACTTGAAACTTCAAACGCAAGCTGGGAATGGTGGTGTCCCTGCCAGACTCCTATCACAGCCCTGCTCCGAAAGTGCAAACGTCTGCAGATAGCTGGCAGCCAGAAGGGGCTATCCTGGAAAGCTGTTGCTCAGCCTCATCTGCCCATGGCAGTGCTCGCACAGAGGCACAGAGAATGGGGCTGCTTGCTTGTCTTGCCACCTCAAACTTCAAACGTAGCCTGGGAAAGATGGTGTCCCTGCCAGGCTCCTTTCGCAGCCCTGCTCCGAAAGTGCGAACGTCTGCAGATAGCTGGCAGCCAGAAGGGGCTAGCCTGGAAAGCTGTTGCTCAGCCTCATCTGCCCATGGCAGTGCTCGCACAGAGGCACAGAGAATGGGGCTGCTTGCTTATCTTGCCACTTGAAACTTCAAACACATGCTGGGAATGGTGGTGTCCCAGCCAGGCTCCTATCACAGCCCTGCTCCGAAAGTGCGAACGTCTGCAGATAGCTGGCAGCCAGAAGGGGCTAGCGTGGAAAGCTGTTGCTCAGCCTCATCTGCCCATGGCACTGCTCGCACAGAGGCACAGAGAATGGGGCTGCTTGCTTGTCTTGCCACCTCAAACTTCAAACGTAGCCTGGGAAAGATGGTGTCCCTGCCAGGCTCCTTTTGCAGCCATGCTCCGAAAGAGCGAACGTCTGCAGATAGCTGGCAGCCAGAAGGGGCTAGCCTGGAAAGCTGTTGCTCAGCCTCATCTGCCCATGGCACTGTTCGCATAGAGGCACAGAGAATGGGGCTGCTTGCTTATCTTGCCACTTGAAACTTCAAACGCATGCTGGAATGGTGGTGTCCCTGCCAGGCTCCTTTCGCAGCCCTGCTCCGAAAGTGTGAACGTCTGCAGATAGCTGGCAGCCAGAAGGGGCTAGCCTGGAAAGCTGTTGCTCAGCCTCATCTGCCCATGGCAGTGCTCGCACAGAGGCACAGAGAATGGGGCTGCTTGCTTATCTTGCCACCTCAAACTTCAAACATAGCCTGGGAAAGTTGGTGTCCCTGCCAGGCTCCTTTCGCAGCCCTGCTCCGAAAGTGCGAACGTCTGCAGATAGCTGGCAGCCAGAAGGGGCTAGCCTGGAAAGCTGTTGCTCAGCCTCATCTGCCCATGGCAGTGCTCGCACAGAGGCACAGAGAATGGGGCTGCTTGCTTGTCTTGCCACCTCAAACTTCAAACATATCCTGGGATAGTTGGTGTCTCTGCCAGGCTCCTTTCGCAGCCCTGCTCCGAAAGTGCGAACGTCTGCAGATAGCTGGCAGCCAGAAGGGGCTAGCCTGGAAAGCTGTTGCTCAGCCTCATCTGCCCATGGCACTGCTCGCACAGAGGCACAGAGAATGGGGCTGCTTGCTTGTCTTGCCACCTCAAACTTCAAACGTAGCCTGGGAAAGATTGTGTCCCTGCCAGGCTCCTTTCGCAGCCCTGCTCCGAAAGTGCGAACATCTGCAGATAGCTGGCAGCCAGAAGGGGCTAGCCTGGAAAGCTGTTGCTCAGCCTCATCTGCCCATGGCACTGTTCGCATAGAGGCACAGAGAATGGGGCTGCTTGCTTATCTTGCCACTTGAAACTTCAAACGCATGCTGGAATGGTGGTGTCCCTGCCAGGCTCCTTTTGCAGCCCTGCTCCGAAAGTGTGAACGTCTGCAGATAGCTGGCAGCCAGAAGGTGCTAGCCTGGAAAGCTGTTGCTCAGCCTCATCTGCCCATGGCAGTGCTCGCACAGAGGCACAGAGAATGGGGCTGCTTGCTTGTCTTGCCACCTCAAACTTCAAACATAGCCTGGGAAAGTTGGTGTCCCAGCCAGGCTCCTTTCGCAGCCCTGCTCTTGAAATGCGAACGTCTGCAGATAGCTGGCAGGCAGAAGGGGCTAGCGTGGAAAGCTGTTGCTCAGCCTCATCTGCCCATGGCACTGTTCGCATAGAGGCACAGAGAATGGGGCTGCTTGCTTATCTTGCCACTTGAAACTTCAAACACATGCTGGGAATGGTGGTGTCCCTGCCAGGCTCCTATCACAGCCCTGCTCCGAAAGTGCGAACGTCTGCAGATAGCTGGCAGGCAGAAGGGGCTAGCCTGGAAAGCTGTTGCTCAGCCTCATCTGCCCATGGCAGTGCTCGCACAGAGGCACAGAGAATGGGGCTGCTTGCTTGTCTTGCCACCTCAAACTTCAAACGTAGCCTGGGAAAGATGGTGTCCCTGCCAGGCTCCTTTCGCAGCCCTGCTCCGAAAGTGCGAACATCTGCAGATAGCTGGCAGCCAGAAAGGGCTAGCCTGGAAAGCTGTTTCTCAGCCTCATCTGCCCATGGCACTGTTCGCATAGAGGCACAGAGAATGGGGCTGCTTGCTTATCTTGCCACTTGAAACTTCAAACGCATGCTGGAATGGTGGTGTCCCTGCCAGGCTCCTATCACAGCCCTGCTCCGAAAGTGTGAACGTCTGCAGATAGCTGGCAGCCAGAAGGTGCTAGCCTGGAAAGCTGTTGCTCAGCCTCATCTGCCCATGGCAGTGCTCGCACAGAGGCACAGAGAATGGGGCTGCTTGCTTATCTTGCCACCTCAAACTTCAAAACGCATGCTGGGAATGGTGGTGTCCCTGCCAGGTTCCTATCACAGCCCTGCTCCGAAAGTGCGAACGTCTGCAGATAGCTGGCAGGCAGAAGGGGCTAGCCTGGAAAGCTGTTGCTCAGCCTCATCTGCCCATGGCACTGTTCGCATAGAGGCACAGAGAATGGGGCTGCTTGCTTATCTTGCCACTTGAAACTTCAAACGCATGCTGGGCATGGTGGTGTCCCAGCCAGGCTACTTTCGCAGCCCTGCTCCGAAAGTGCGAACGTCTGCAGATAGCTGGCAGTCAGAAGGTGCTAGCCTGGAAAGCTGTTGCTCAGCCTCATCTGCCCATGGCAGTGCTCACACAGAGGCACAGAGAATGGGGCTGCTTGCTTGTCTTGCCACCTCAAACTTCAAACATAACCTGGGAAAGTTGATGTCCCTGCCAGGCTCCTATCACAGCCCTGCTCCGAAAGTGCGAACGTCTGCAGATAGCTGGCAGCCAGAAGGGGCTAGCCTGGAAAGCTGTTGCTCAGCCTCATCTGCCCATGGCAGTGCTCGCACAGAGGCACAGAGAATGGGGCTGCTTGCTTGTCTTGCCACCTCAAACTTCAAACGTAGCCTGGGAAAGTTGGTGTCCCAGCCAGGCTCCTTTCGCAGCCCTGCTCCGAAAGTGCGAACGTCTGCAGATAGCTGGCAGCCAGAAGGGGCTAGCCTGGAAAGCTGTTGCTCAGCCTCATCTGCCCATGGCACTGTTCGCATAGATGCACAGAGAATGGGGCTGCTTGCTTATCTTGCCACTTGAAACTTCAAACGCATGCTGGGAATGGTGGTGTCCCTGCCAGGCTCCTTTCGCAGCCCTGCTCCGAAAGTGCGAACGTCTGCAGATAGCTGGCAGCCAGAAGGGGCTAGCCTGGAAAGCTGTTGCTCAGCCTCATCTGCCCATGGCAGTGCTCGCACAGAGGCACAGAGAATGGGGCTGCTTGCTTATCTTGCCACTTGAAACTTCAAACGCATGCTGGGAATGGTGGTGTCCCTGCCAGGCTCCTTTCGCAGCCCTGCTCCGAAAGTGCGAACGTCTGCAGATAGCTGGCAGCCAGAAGGTGCTAGCCTGGAAAGCTGTTGCTCAGCCTCATCTGCCCATGCAGTGCTCGCACAGAGGCACAGAGAATGGGGCTGCTTGCTTGTCTTGCCACCTCAAACTTCAAACGTAACCTGGGAAAGATGGTGTCCCTGCCAGGCTCCTTTCGCAGCCCTGCTCCGAAAGTGCGAACGTCTGCAGATAGCTGGCAGCCAGAAGGGGCTAGCCTGGAAAGCTGTTGCTCAGCCTCATCTGCCCATGGCACTGCTCGCACAGAGGCACAGAGAATGGGGCTGCTTGCTTGTCTTGCCACCTCAAACTTCAAACGTAGCCTGGGAATGGTGGTGTCCCTGCCAGGCTCCTTTCGCAGCCCTGCTCTTGAAATGCGAACGTCTGCAGATAGCTGGCAGGCAGAAGGGGCTAGCGTGGAAAGCTGTTGCTCAGCCTCATCTGCCCATGGCACTGTTCGCATAGAGGCACAGAGAATGGGGCTGCTTGCTTAT
The DNA here is from genome assembly GCF_030867145.1 of Opisthocomus hoazin. NCBI lineage: Eukaryota > Metazoa > Chordata > Aves > Opisthocomiformes > Opisthocomidae > Opisthocomus > Opisthocomus hoazin. The sequence continues at coordinate 13,393,064 of NC_134426.1, forward strand.
CTTGCCACTTGAAACTTCAAACGCATTCTGGGAATGGTGGTGTCCCTGCCAGGCTCCTATCACAGCCCTGCTCCGAAAGTGCGAACGTCTGCAGATAGCTGGCAGGCAGAAGGGGCTAGCCTGGAAAGCTGTTGCTCAGCCTCATCTGCCCATGGCAGTGCTCGCACAGAGGCACAGAGAATGGGGCTGCTTGCTTGTCTTGCCACCTCAAACTTCAAACGTAGCCTGGGAAAGATTGTGTCCCTGCCAGGCTCCTTTCGCAGCCCTGCTCCGAAAGTGCGAACATCTGCAGATAGCTGGCAGCCAGAAGGGGCTAGCCTGGAAAGCTGTTGCTCAGCCTCATCTGCCCATGGCACTGTTCGCATAGAGGCACAGAGAATGGGGCTGCTTGCTTATCTTGCCACTTGAAACTTCAAACGCATGCTGGAATGGTGGTGTCCCTGCCAGGTTCCTATCACAGCCCTGCTCCGAAAGTGCGAACGTCTGCAGATAGCTGGCAGGCAGAAGGGGCTAGCCTGGAAAGCTGTTGCTCAGCCTCATCTGCCCATGGCACTGTTCGCATAGAGGCACAGAGAATGGGGCTGCTTGCTTATCTTGCCACTTGAAACTTCAAACGCATGCTGGGAATGGTGGTGTCCCAGCCAGGCTACTTTCGCAGCCCTGCTCCGAAAGTGCGAACGTCTGCAGATAGCTGGCAGTCAGAAGGTGCTAGCCTGGAAAGCTGTTGCTCAGCCTCATTTGCCCATGGCAGTGCTCGCACAGAGGCACAGAGAATGGGGCTGCTTGCTTGTCTTGCCACCTCAAACTTCAAACATAACCTGGGAAAGTTGGTGTCTCTGCCAGGCTCCTATCACAGCCCTGCTCTGAAAGTGCGAACGTCTGCAGATAGCTGGCAGCCAGAAGGGGCTAGCCTGGAAAGCTGTTGCTCAGCCTCATCTGCCCATGGCAGTGCTCGCACAGAGGCACAGAGAATGGGGCTGCTTGCTTGTCTTGCCACCTCAAACTTCAAACGTAGCCTGGGAAAGTTGGTGTCCCAGCCAGGCTCCTTTCGCAGCCCTGCTCCGAAAGTGCGAACGTCTGCAGATAGCTGGCAGCCAGAAGGGGCTAGCCTGGAAAGCTGTTGCTCAGCCTCATCTGCCCATGGCACTGTTCGCATAGAGGCACAGAGAATGGGGCTGCTTGCTTATCTTGCCACTTGAAACTTCAAACGCATGCTGGGAATGGTGGTGTCCCTGCCAGGCTCCTTTCGCAGCCCTGCTCCGAAAGTGCGAACGTCTGCAGATAGCTGGCAGCCAGAAGGGGCTAGCCTGGAAAGCTGTTGCTCAGCCTCATCTGCCCATGGCAGTGCTCGCACAGAGGCACAGAGAATGGGGCTGCTTGCTTATCTTGCCACTTGAAACTTCAAACTCATGCTGGGAATGTTGGTGTCCCTGCCAGGCTTCTTTCGCAGCCCTGCTCCGAAAGTGCGAACGTCTGCAGATAGCTGGCAGCCAGAAGGTGCTAGCCTGGAAAGCTGTTGCTCAGCCTCATCTGCCCATGCAGTGCTCGCACAGAGGCACAGAGAATGGGGCTGCTTGCTTGTCTTGCCACCTCAAACTTCAAACGTAACCTGGGAAAGATGGTGTCCCTGCCAGGCTCCTTTCGCAGCCCTGCTCCGAAAGTGCGAACGTCTGCAGATAGCTGGCAGCCAGAAGGGGCTAGCCTGGAAAGCTGTTGCTCAGCCTCATCTGCCCATGGCAGTGCTCGCACAGAGGCACAGAGAATGGGGCTGCTTGCTTGTCTTGCCACCTCAAACTTCAAACATATCCTGGGATAGTTGGTGTCCCAGCCAGGCTCCTTTCGCAGCCCTGCTCTTGAAATGCGAACGTCTGCAGATAGCTGGCAGGCAGAAGGGGCTAGCGTGGAAAGCTGTTGCTCAGCCTCATCTGCCCATGGCACTGTTCGCATAGAGGCACAGAGAATGGGGCTGCTTGCTTATCTTGCCACTTGAAACTTCAAACGCATGCTGGGAATGGTGGTGTCCCTGCCAGGCTCCTATCACAGCCCTGCTCCGAAAGTGCGAACGTCTGCAGATAGCTGGCAGGCAGAAGGGGCTAGCCTGGAAAGCTGTTGCTCAGCCTCATCTGCCCATGGCAGTGCTCGCACAGAGGCACAGAGAATGGGGCTGCTTGCTTGTCTTGCCACCTCAAACTTCAAACGTAGCCTGGGAAAGATTGTGTCCCTGCCAGGCTCCTTTCGCAGCCCTGCTCCGAAAGTGCGAACATCTGCAGATAGCTGGCAGCCAGAAGGGGCTAGCCTGGAAAGCTGTTGCTCAGCCTCATCTGCCCATGGCACTGTTCGCATAGAGGCACAGAGAATGGGGCTGCTTGCTTATCTTGCCACTTGAAACTTCAAACGCATGCTGGAATGGTGGTGTCCCTGCCAGGCTCCTTTTGCAGCCCTGCTCCGAAAGTGTGAACGTCTGCAGATAGCTGGCAGCCAGAAGGTGCTAGCCTGGAAAGCTGTTGCTCAGCCTCATCTGCCCATGGCAGTGCTCGCACAGAGGCACAGAGAATGGGGCTGCTTGCTTATCTTGCCACCTCAAACTTCAAAACGCATGCTGGGAATGGTGGTGTCCCTGCCAGGTTCCTATCACAGCCCTGCTCCGAAAGTGCGAACGTCTGCAGATAGCTGGCAGGCAGAAGGGGCTAGCCTGGAAAGCTGTTGCTCAGCCTCATCTGCCCATGGCACTGTTCGCATAGAGGCACAGAGAATGGGGCTGCTTGCTTATCTTGCCACTTGAAACTTCAAACGCATGCTGGGAATGGTGGTGTCCCAGCCAGGCTACTTTCGCAGCCCTGCTCCGAAAGTGCGAACGTCTGCAGATAGCTGGCAGTCAGAAGGTGCTAGCCTGGAAAGCTGTTGCTCAGCCTCATCTGCCCATGGCAGTGCTCGCACAGAGGCACAGAGAATGGGGCTGCTTGCTTATCTTGCCACTTGAAACTTCAAATGCAAGCTGGGAATGGTGGTGTCCCTGCCAGGCTCCTATCACAGCCCTGCTCCGAAAGTGCGAACGTCTGCAGATAGCTGGCAGCCAGAAGGGGCTAGCCTGGAAAGCTGTTGCTCAGCCTCATCTGCCCATGGCAGTGCTCGCACAGAGGCACAGAGAATGGGGCTGCTTGCTTATCTTGCCACTTGAAACTTCAAACACATGCTGGGAATGGTGGTGTCCCTGCCAGGCTCCTATCACAGCCCTGCTCCGAAAGTGCGAACGTCTGCAGATAGCTGGCAGCCAGAAGGGGCTAGCCTGGAAAGCTGTTGCTCAGCCTCATCTGCCCATGGCAGTGCTCGCATAGAGGCACAGAGAATGGGGCTGCTTGCTTATCTTGCCACTTGAAACTTCAAACGCATGCTGGAATGGTGGTGTCCCTGCCAGGCTCCTTTCGCAGCCCTGCTCCGAAAGTGTGAACGTCTGCAGATAGCTGGCAGCCAGATTGTGCTAGCCTGGAAAGCTGTTGCTCAGCCTCATCTGCCCATGGCAGTGCTCGCACAGAGGCACAGAGAATGGGGCTGCTTGCTTATCTTGCCACCTCAAACTTCAAACGCATGCTGGGATAGTTGGTGTCCCAACCAGGCTCCTTGCGCAGCCCTGCTCTTGAAATGCTAACGTCTGCAGATAGCTGGCAGCCAGAAGGGGCTAGCCTGGAAAGCTGTTGCTCAGCCTCATCTGCCCATGGCAGTGCTCGCACAGAGGCACAGAGAATGGGGCTGCTTGCTTGTCTTGCCACCTCAAACTTCAAACATAGCCTGGGAAAGTTGGTGTCCCTGCCAGGCTCCTTTCGCAGCCCTGCTCCGAAAGTGCGAACGTCTGCAGATAGCTGGCAGCCAGAAGGGGCTAGCCTGGAAAGCTGTTGCTCAGCCTCATCTGCCCATGGCAGTGCTCGCACAGAGGCACAGAGAATGGGGCTGCTTGCTTGTCTTGCCACCTCAAACTTCAAACATATCCTGGGATAGTTGGTGTCCCAGCCAGGCTCCTTTCGCAGCCCTGCTCTTGAAATGCGAACGTCTGCAGATAGCTGGCAGGCAGAAGGGGCTAGCGTGGAAAGCTGTTGCTCAGCCTCATCTGCCCATGGCACTGTTCGCATAGAGGCACAGAGAATGGGGCTGCTTGCTTATCTTGCCACTTGAAACTTCAAACGCATGCTGGGAATGGTGGTGTCCCTGCCAGGCTCCTATCACAGCCCTGCTCCGAAAGTGCGAACGTCTGCAGATAGCTGGCAGGCAGAAGGGGCTAGCCTGGAAAGCTGTTGCTCAGCCTCATCTGCCCATGGCAGTGCTCGCACAGAGGCACAGAGAATGGGGCTGCTTGCTTGTCTTGCCACCTCAAACTTCAAACGTAGCCTGGGAAAGATTGTGTCCCTGCCAGGCTCCTTTCGCAGCCCTGCTCCGAAAGTGCGAACATCTGCAGATAGCTGGCAGCCAGAAGGGGCTAGCCTGGAAAGCTGTTGCTCAGCCTCATCTGCCCATGGCACTGTTCGCATAGAGGCACAGAGAATGGGGCTGCTTGCTTATCTTGCCACTTGAAACTTCAAACGCATGCTGGGAATGGTGGTGTCCCAGCCAGGCTACTTTCGCAGCCCTGCTCCGAAAGTGCGAACGTCTGCAGATAGCTGGCAGCCAGAAGGGGCTAGCCTGGAAAGCTGTTGCTCAGCCTCATCTGCCCATGGCAGTGCTCGCACAGAGGCACAGAGAATGGGGCTGCTTGCTTATCTTGCCACTTGAAACTTCAAATGCAAGCTGGGAATGGTGGTGTCCCTGCCAGGCTCCTATCACAGCCCTGCTCCGAAAGTGCAAACGTCTGCAGATAGCTGGCAGCCAGAAGGGGCTAGCCTGGAAAGCTGTTGCTCAGCCTCATCTGCCCATGGCAGTGCTCGCACAGAGGCACAGAGAATGGGGCTGCTTGCTTGTCTTGCCACCTCAAACTTCAAACATAGCCTGGGAAAGTTGGTGTCCCTGCCAGGCTCCTTTCGCAGCCCTGCTCCGAAAGTGCGAACGTCTGCAGATAGCTGGCAGCCAGAAGGGGCTAGCCTGGAAAGCTGTTGCTCAGCCTCATCTGCCCATGGCAGTGCTCGCACAGAGGCACAGAGAATGGGGCTGCTTGCTTATCTTGCCACTTGAAAATTCAAACGCATGCTGGGAATGGTGGTGTCCCTGCCAGGCTCCTATCACAGCCCTGCTCCGAAAGTGCGAACGTCTGCAGATAGCTGGCAGGCAGAAGGGGCTAGCCTGGAAAGCTGTTGCTCAGCCTCATCTGCCCATGGCAGTGCTCGCACAGAGGCACAGAGAATGGGGCTGCTTGCTTATCTTGCCACTTGAAACTTCAAACACATGCTGGGAATGGTGGTGTCCCTGCCAGGCTCCTATCACAGCCCTGCTCCGAAAGTGCGAACGTCTGCAGATAGCTGGCAGCCAGAAGGGGCTAGCCTGGAAAGCTGTTGCTCAGCCTCATCTGCCCATGGCAGTGCTCGCACAGAGGCACAGAGAATGGGGCTGCTTGCTTGTGTTGCCACCTCAAACTTCAAACATAGCCTGGGAAAGTTGGTATCTCTGCCAGGCTCCTTTCGCAACCCTGCTCCGAAAGTGCGAACGTCTGCAGATAGCTGGCAGCCAGAAGGGGCTAGCCTGGAAAGCTGTTGCTCAGCCTCATCTGCCAATGGCACTGCTCGCACAGAGGCACAGAGAATGGGGCTGCTTGCTTGTCTTGCCACCTCAAACTTCAAACGTAGCCTGGGAAAGATGGTGTCACTGCCAGGCTCCTTTTGCAGCCCTGCTCCGAAAGTGCGAACGTCTGCAGATAGCTGGCAGCCAGAAGGGGCTAGCCTGGAAAGCTGTTGCTCAGCCTCATCTGCCCATGGCAGTGCTCGCACAGAGGCACAGAGAATGGGGCTGCTTGCTTATCTTGCCACTTGAAACTTCAAACGCAAGCTGGGAATGGTGGTGTCCCTGCCAGGCTCCTATCACAGCCCTGCTCCGAAAGTGCAAACGTCTGCAGATAGCTGGCAGCCAGAAGGGGCTATCCTGGAAAGCTGTTGCTCAGCCTCATCTGCCCATGGCAGTGCTCGCACAGAGGCACAGAGAATGGGGCTGCTTGCTTGTCTTGCCACCTCAAACTTCAAACGTAGCCTGGGAAAGATGGTGTCCCTGCCAGGCTCCTTTCGCAGCCCTGCTCCGAAAGTGCGAACGTCTGCAGATAGCTGGCAGCCAGAAGGGGCTAGCCTGGAAAGCTGTTGCTCAGCCTCATCTGCCCATGGCACTGTTCGCATAGAGGCACAGAGAATGGGGCTGCTTGCTTATCTTGCCACTTGAAACTTCAAACGCATGCTGGGAATGGTGGTGTCCCTGCCAGGCTCCTTTCGCAGCCCTGCTCCGAAAGTGCGAACGTCTGCAGATAGCTGGCAGGCAGAAGGGGCTAGCCTGGAAAGCTGTTGCTCAGCCTCATCTGCCCATGGCACTGCTCGCACAGAGGCACAGAGAATGGGTCTGCTTGCTTGTCTTGCCACCTCAAACTTGAAACGTAGCCTGGGAAAGTTGGTGTCCCAGCCAGGCTCCTTTCGCAGCCCTGCTCCGAAAGTGCGAACGTCTGCAGATAGCTGGCAGCCAGAAGGGGCTAGCCTGGAAAGCTGTTGCTCAGCCTCATCTGCCCATGGCACTGTTCGCATAGAGGCACAGAGAATGGGGCTGCTTGCTTGTCTTGCCACCTCAAACTTCAAACATAGCCTGGGAAAGTTGGTGTCCCTGCCAGGCTCCTTTCGCAGCCCTGCTCCGAAAGTGCGAACGTCTGCAGATAGCTGGCAGCCAGAAGGGGCTAGCCTGGAAAGCTGTTGCTCAGCCTCATCTGCCCATGGCACTGCTCGCACAGAGGCACAGAGAATGGGGCTGCTTGCTTATCTTGCCACTTGAAACTTCAAACGCATGCTGGGAATGGTGGTGTCCCTGCCAGGCTCCTATCACAGCCCTGCTCCGAAAGTGCGAACGTCTGCAGATAGCTGGCAGGCAGAAGGGGCTAGTCTGGAAAGCTGTTGCTCAGCCTCATCTGCCCATGGCAGTGCTCGCACAGAGGCACAGAGAATGGGGCTGCTTGCTTATCTTGCCACTTGAAACTTCAAACGCATGCTGGGAATGGTGGTGTCCCTGCCAGGCTCCTATCACAGCCCTGCTCTGAAATAGCGAATGTCTGCAGATAGCTTGCAGGCAGAAGGGGCTAGCCTGGAAAGCTGTTGCTCAGCCTCATCTGCCCATGGCAGTGCTCGCACAGAGGCACAGATACTGGGGCTGCTTGCTTGTCTTGCCACCTCAAACTTCAAACATAACCTGGGAAATTTGGTGTCCCAGCCAGGCTCCTTTCGCAGCCCTGCTCCGAAAGTGCGAACGTCTGCAGATAGCTGGCAGCCAGAAGGTGCTAGCTTGGAAAGCTGTTGCTCAGCCTCATCTGCCCATGGCAGTGCTCGCACAGAGGCACAGAGAATGGGGCTGCTTGCTTGTCTTGCCACTTGAAACTTCAAACGTAGCCTGGGAAAGTTGGTGTCCCAGCCAGGGTCCTTTCGCAGCCCTGCTCCGAAAGTGCGAACGTCTGCAGATAGCTGGCAGCCAGAAGGGGCTAGCCTGGAAAGCTGTTGCTCAGCCTCATCTGCCCATGGCAGTGCTCGCACAGAGGCACAGAGAATGGGGCTGCTTGCTTATCTTGCCACTTGAAACTTCAAACGCATGCTGGGAATGGTGGTGTCCCAGCCAGGCTCCTTTCGCAGCCCTGCTCTTGAAATGCGAACGTCTGCAGATAGCTGGCAGCCAGAAGGGGCTAGCCTGGAAAGCTGTTGCTCAGCCTCATCTGCCCATGGCACTGTTCGCATAGAGGCACAGAGAATGGGGCTGCTTGCTTATCTTGCCACCTCAAACTTCAAACGCATGCTGGGAATGGTGGTGTCCCAGCCAGGCTCCTATCACAGCCCTGCTCCGAAAGTGCGAACGTCTGCAGATAGCTGGCAGGCAGAAGGGGCTAGCCTGGAAAGCTGTTGCTCAGCCTCATCTGCCCATGGCAGTGCTCGCACAGAGGCACAGAGAATGGGGCTGCTTGCTTGTCTTGCCACCTCAAACTTCAAACATAGCCTGGGAAACATGGTGTACCTGCTAGACTCCTTTCGCAGTCCTGCTCTTGAAATGCGAACGTCTGCAGATAGCTGGCAGGCAGAAGGGGCTAGCCTGGAAAGCTGTTGCTCAGCCTCATCTGCCCATGGCAGTGCTCGCACAGAGGCACAGAGAATGGGGCTGCTTGCTTGTCTTGCCACCTCAAACTTCAAACGTATCCTGGGAAAGTTGGTGTCCCTGCCAGGCTCCTTTCGCAGCCCTGCTCCGAAAGTGCGAACGTCTGTAGATAGCTGGCAGCCAGAAGGGGCTAGCCTGGAAAGCTGTTGCTCAGCCTCATCTGCCCATGGCAGTGCTCGCACAGAGGCACAGAGAATGGGGCTGCTTGCTTGTCTTGCCACCTCAAACTTCAAACATAGCCTGGGAAAGTTGGTGTCCCAGCCAGGCTCCTTTCGCAGCCCTGCTCCGAAAGTGCGAACGTCTGCAGATAGCTGGCAGCCAGAAGGTGCTAGCTTGGAAAGCTGTTGCTCAGCCTCATCTGCCCATGGCACTGCTCGCACAGAGGCACAGAGAATGGGGCTGCTTGCTTGTCTTGCCACCTCAAACTTCAAACATAACCTGAGAAAGTTGATGTCCCTGCCAGGCTCCTATCACAGCCCTGCTCCGAAAGTGCGAACGTCTGCAGATAGCTGGCAGGCAGAAGGGGCTAGCCTGGAAAGCTGTTGCTCAGCCTCATCTGCCCATGGCAGTGCTCGCACAGAGGCACAGAGAATGGGGCTGCTTGCTTATCTTGCCACTTGAAACTTCAAACGCATGCTGGGAATGTTGGTGTCCCTGCCAGGCTCCTTTCGCAGCCCTGCTCCGAAAGTGCGAACGTCTGCAGATAGCTGGCAGCCAGAAGGTGCTAGCCTGGAAAGCTGTTGCTCAGCCTCATCTGCCCATGGCAGTGCTCGCACAGAGGCACAGAGAATGGGGCTGCTTGCTTATCTTGCCACTTGAAACTTCAAACGCAAGCTGGGAATGGTGGTGTCCCAGCCAGGCTCCTATCACAGCCCTGCTCCGAAAGTGCGAACGTCTGCAGATAGCTGGCAGCCAGAAGGGGCTAGCCTGGAAAGCTGTTGCTCAGCCTCATCTGCCCATGGCAGTGCTCGCACAGAGGCACAGAGAATGGGGCTGCTTGCTTGTCTTGCCACCTCAAACTTCAAACATAGCCTGGGAAAGTTGGTGTCCCAGCCAGGCTCCTTTCGCAGCCCTGCTCCGAAAGTGCGAACGTCTGCAGATAGCTGGCAGCCAGAAGGTGCTAGCTTGGAAAGCTGTTGCTCAGCCTCATCTGCCCATGGCAGTGCTCGCACAGAGGCACAGAGAATGGGGCTGCTTGCTTATCTTGCCACTTGAAACTTCAAACGCATGCTGGGAATGTTGGTGTCCCTGCCAGGCTCCTTTCGCAGCCCTGCTCCGAAAGTGCGAACGTCTGCAGATAGCTGGCAGCCAGAAGGTGCTAGCCTGGAAAGCTGTTGCTCAGCCTCATCTGCCCATGGCAGTGCTCGCACAGAGGCACAGAGAATGGGGCTGCTTGCTTATCTTGCCACTTGAAACTTCAAACGCATGCTGGGAATGGTGGTGTCCCTGCCAGGCTCCTTTCGCAGCCCTGCTCCGAAAGTGCGAACGTCTGCAGATAGCTGGCAGCCAGAAGGGGCTAGCCTGGAAAGCTGTTCCTCAGCCTCATCTGCCCATGGCAGTGCTCGCACAGAGGCACAGAGAATGGGGCTGCTTGCTTATCTTGCCACTTGAAACTTCAAACGCGTGCTGGGAATGGTGGTGTCCCTGCCAGGCTCCTTTCGCAGCCCTGCTCCGAAAGTGCGAACGTCTGCAGATAGCTGGCAGGCAGAAGGGGCTAGCCTGGAAAGCTGTTGCTCAGCCTCATCTGCCCATGGCAGTGCTCGCACAGAGGCACAGATACTGGGGCTGCTTGCTTGTCTTGCCACCTCAAACTTCAAACATAACCTGGGAAATTTGGTGTCCCAGCCAGGCTCCTTTCGCAGCCCTGCTCCGAAAGTGCGAACGTCTGCAGATAGCTGGCAGCCAGAAGGTGCTAGCTTGGAAAGCTGTTGCTCAGCCTCATCTGCCCATGGCAGTGCTCGCACAGAGGCACAGAGAATGGGGCTGCTTGCTTGTCTTGCCACTTGAAACTTCAAACGTAGCCTGGGAAAGTTGGTGTCCCAGCCAGGGTCCTTTCGCAGCCCTGCTCCGAAAGTGCGAACGTCTGCAGATAGCTGGCAGCCAGAAGGGGCTAGCCTGGAAAGCTGTTGCTCAGCCTCATCTGCCCATGGCAGTGCTCGCACAGAGGCACAGAGAATGGGGCTGCTTGCTTATCTTGCCACTTGAAACTTCAAACGCATGCTGGGAATGGTGGTGTCCCAGCCAGGCTCCTTTCGCAGCCCTGCTCTTGAAATGCGAACGTCTGCAGATAGCTGGCAGCCAGAAGGGGCTAGCCTGGAAAGCTGTTGCTCAGCCTCATCTGCCCATGGCACTGTTCGCATAGAGGCACAGAGAATGGGGCTGCTTGCTTATCTTGCCACCTCAAACTTCAAACGCATGCTGGGAATGGTGGTGTCCCAGCCAGGCTCCTATCACAGCCCTGCTCCGAAAGTGCGAACGTCTGCAGATAGCTGGCAGGCAGAAGGGGCTAGCCTGGAAAGCTGTTGCTCAGCCTCATCTGCCCATGGCAGTGCTCGCACAGAGGCACAGAGAATGGGGCTGCTTGCTTGTCTTGCCACCTCAAACTTCAAACGTAGCCTGGGAAACATGGTGTACCTGCTAGACTCCTTTCGCAGTCCTGCTCTTGAAATGCGAACGTCTGCAGATAGCTGGCAGGCAGAAGGGGCTAGCCTGGAAAGCTGTTGCTCAGCCTCATCTGCCCATGGCAGTGCTCGCACAGAGGCACAGAGAATGGGGCTGCTTGCTTGTCTTGCCACCTCAAACTTCAAACGTATCCTGGGAAAGTTGGTGTCCCTGCCAGGCTCCTTTCGCAGCCCTGCTCCGAAAGTGCGAACGTCTGTAGATAGCTGGCAGCCAGAAGGGGCTAGCCTGGAAAGCTGTTGCTCAGCCTCATCTGCCCATGGCAGTGCTCGCACAGAGGCACAGAGAATGGGGCTGCTTGCTTGTCTTGCCACCTCAAACTTCAAACATAGCCTGGGAAAGTTGGTGTCCCAGCCAGGCTCCTTTCGCAGCCCTGCTCCGAAAGTGCGAACGTCTGCAGATAGCTGGCAGCCAGAAGGTGCTAGCTTGGAAAGCTGTTGCTCAGCCTCATCTGCCCATGGCACTGCTCGCACAGAGGCACAGAGAATGGGGCTGCTTGCTTGTCTTGCCACCTCAAACTTCAAACATAACCTGAGAAAGTTGATGTCCCTGCCAGGCTCCTATCACAGCCCTGCTCCGAAAGTGCGAACGTCTGCAGATAGCTGGCAGGCAGAAGGGGCTAGCCTGGAAAGCTGTTGCTCAGCCTCATCTGCCCATGGCAGTGCTCGCACAGAGGCACAGAGAATGGGGCTGCTTGCTTATCTTGCCACTTGAAACTTCAAACGCATGCTGGGAATGTTGGTGTCCCTGCCAGGCTCCTTTCGCAGCCCTGCTCCGAAAGTGCGAACGTCTGCAGATAGCTGGCAGCCAGAAGGGGCTAGCCTGGAAAGCTGTTGCTCAGCCTCATCTGCCCATGGCAGTGCTCGCACAGAGGCACAGAGAATGGGGCTGCTTGCTTATCTTGCCACTTGAAACTTCAAACGCAAGCTGGGAATGGTGGTGTCCCAGCCAGGCTCCTATCACAGCCCTGCTCCGAAAGTGCGAACGTCTGCAGATAGCTGGCAGCCAGAAGGGGCTAGCCTGGAAAGCTGTTGCTCAGCCTCATCTGCCCATGGCAGTGCTCGCACAGAGGCACAGAGAATGGGGCTGCTTGCTTGTCTTGCCACCTCAAACTTCAAACATAGCCTGGGAAAGTTGGTGTCCCAGCCAGGCTCCTTTCGCAGCCCTGCTCCGAAAGTGCGAACGTCTGCAGATAGCTGGCAGCCAGAAGGTGCTAGCTTGGAAAGCTGTTGCTCAGCCTCATCTGCCCATGGCAGTGCTCGCACAGAGGCACAGAGAATGGGGCTGCTTGCTTATCTTGCCACTTGAAACTTCAAACGCATGCTGGGAATGTTGGTGTCCCTGCCAGGCTCCTTTCGCAGCCCTGCTCCGAAAGTGCGAACGTCTGCAGATAGCTGGCAGCCAGAAGGTGCTAGCCTGGAAAGCTGTTGCTCAGCCTCATCTGCCCATGGCAGTGCTCGCACAGAGGCACAGAGAATGGGGCTGCTTGCTTATCTTGCCACTTGAAACTTCAAACGCATGCTGGGAATGGTGGTGTCCCTGCCAGGCTCCTTTCGCAGCCCTGCTCCGAAAGTGCGAACGTCTGCAGATAGCTGGCAGCCAGAAGGGGCTAGCCTGGAAAGCTGTTCCTCAGCCTCATCTGCCCATGGCACTGCTCGCACAGAGGCACAGAGAATGGGGCTGCTTGCTTATCTTGCCACTTGAAACTTCAAACGCATGCTGGGAATGGTGGTGTCCCTGCCAGGCTCCTTTCGCAGCCCTGCTCCGAAAGTGCGAACGTCTGCAGATAGCTGGCAGGCAGAAGGGGCTAGCCTGGAAAGCTGTTGCTCAGCCTCATCTGCCCATGGCAGTGCTCGCACAGAGGCACAGAGAATGGGTCTGCTTGCTTGTCTTGCCACCTCAAACTTCAAACGTAGCCTGGGAAAGTTGGTGTCAAGCCAGGCTCCTTTCGCAGCCCTGCTCCGAAAGTGCGAACGTCTGCAGATAGCTGGCAGCCAGAAGGGGCTAGCCTGGAAAGCTGTTGCTCAGCCTCATCTGCCCATGGCATTGCTCGCACAGAGGCACAGAGAATGGGGCTGCTTGCTTGTCTTGCCACTTGAAACTTCAAACATAGCCTGGGAAAGTTGGTGTCCCTGCCAGGCTCCTTTCGCAACCCTGCTCCGAAAGTGCGAACGTCTGCAGATAGCTGGCAGCCAGAAGGTGCTAGCCTGGAAAGCTGTTGCTCAGCCTCATCTGCCCATGGCAGTGCTCGCACAGAGGCACAGAGAATGGGGCTGCTTGCTTATCTTGCCACTTGAAACTTCAAACGCAAGCTGGGAATGGTGGTGTCCCAGCCAGGCTCCTATCACAGCCCTGCTCCGAAAGTGCGAACGTCTGCAGATAGCTGGCAGCCAGAAGGGGCTAGCCTGGAAAGCTGTTGCTCAGCCTCATCTGCCCATGGCAGTGCTCGCACAGAGGCACAGAGAATGGGGCTGCTTGCTTGTCTTGCCACCTCAAACTTCAAACATAGCCTGGGAAAGTTGGTGTCCCAGCCAGGCTCCTTTCGCAGCCCTGCTCCGAAAGTGCGAACGTCTGCAGATAGCTGGCAGCCAGAAGGTGCTAGCTTGGAAAGCTGTTGCTCAGCCTCATCTGCCCATGGCAGTGCTCGCACAGAGGCACAGAGAATGGGGCTGCTTGCTTATCTTGCCACTTGAAACTTCAAACGCATGCTGGGAATGTTGGTGTCCCTGCCAGGCTCCTTTCGCAGCCCTGCTCCGAAAGTGCGAACGTCTGCAGATAGCTGGCAGCCAGAAGGTGCTAGCCTGGAAAGCTGTTGCTCAGCCTCATCTGCCCATGGCAGTGCTCGCACAGAGGCACAGAGAATGGGGCTGCTTGCTTATCTTGCCACTTGAAACTTCAAACGCATGCTGGGAATGGTGGTGTCCCTGCCAGGCTCCTTTCGCAGCCCTGCTCCGAAAGTGCGAACGTCTGCAGATAGCTGGCAGCCAGAAGGGGCTAGCCTGGAAAGCTGTTGCTCAGCCTCATCTGCCCATGGCACTGCTCGCACAGAGGCACAGAGAATGGGGCTGCTTGCTTATCTTGCCACTTGAAACTTCAAACGCATGCTGGGAATGGTGGTGTCCCTGCCAGGCTCCTTTCGCAGCCCTGCTCCGAAAGTGCGAACGTCTGCAGATAGCTGGCAGGCAGAAGGGGCTAGCCTGGAAAGCTGTTGCTCAGCCTCATCTGCCCATGGCAGTGCTCGCACAGAGGCACAGAGAATGGGTCTGCTTGCTTGTCTTGCCACCTCAAACTTCAAACGTAGCCTGGGAAAGTCGGTGTCCCAGCCAGGGTCCTTTCGCAGCCCTGCTCCGAAAGTGCGAACGTCTGCAGATAGCTGGCAGCCAGAAGGGGCTAGCCTGGAAAGCTGTTGCTCAGCCTCATCTGCCCATGGCATTGCTCGCACAGAGGCACAGAGAATGGGGCTGCTTGCTTGTCTTGCCACTTGAAACTTCAAACATAGCCTGGGAAAGTTGGTGTCCCTGCCAGGCTCCTTTCGCAGCCCTGCTCCGAAAGTGCGAACGTCTGCAGATAGCTGGCAGCCAGAAGGGGCTAGCCTGGAAAGCTGTTGCTCAGCCTCATCTGCCCATGGCACTGCTCGCACAGAGGCACAGAGACTGGGGCTGCTTGCTTGTCTTGCCACCTCAAACTTCAAACGTAGCTTGGGAAAGGTGGTGTACCTGCTAGGCTCCTTTTGCAGCCCTGCTCCGAAAGTGCGAACGTCTGCAGATAGCTGGCAGCCAGAAGGGGCTAGCCTGGAAAGCTGTTGCTCAGCCTCATCTGCCCATGGCAGTGCTCGCACAGAGGCACAGAGAATGGGGCTGCTTGCCTGTCTTGCCACCTCAAACTTCAAACGTAGCCTGGGAAAGTTGGTGTCCCAGCCAGGCTCCTTTCGCAGCCCTGCTCCGAAAGTGCGAACGTCTGCAGATAGCTGGCAGCCAGAAGGGGCTAGCCTGGAAAGCTGTTGCTCAGCCTCATCTGCCCATGGCACTGTTCGCATAGAGGCACAGAGAATGGAGCTGCTTGCTTATCTTGCCACTTGAAACTTCAAACGCATGCTGGCAATGGTGGTGTCCCTGCCAGGCTCCTTTCGCAGCCCTACTCCGAAAGTGCGAACGTCTGCAGATAGCTGGCAGGCAGAAGGGGCTAGCCTGGAAAGCTGTTGCTCAGCCTCATCTGCCCATGGCAGTGCTCGCACAGAGGCACAGAGAATGGGTCTGCTTGCTTGTCTTGCCACCTCAAACTTCAAACGTAGCCTGGGAAAGTTGGTGTCCCAGCCAGGCTCCTTTCGCAGCCCTGCTCCGAAAGTGCGAACGTCTGCAGATAGCTGGCAGCCAGAAGGGGCTAGCCTGGAAAGCTGTTGCTCAGCCTCATCTGCCCATGGCACTGTTCGCATAGAGGCACAGAGAATGGGGCTGCTTGCTTATCTTGCCACTTGAAACTTCAAACACATGCTGGGAATGGTGGTGTCCCTGCCAGGCTCCTATCACAGCCCTGCTCCGAAAGTGCGAACGTCTGCAGATAGCTGGCAGGCAGAAGGGGCTAGCCTGGAAAGCTGTTGCTCAGCCTCATCTGCCCATGGCAGTGCTCGCACAGAGGCACAGAGAATGGGGCTGCTTGCTTGTCTTGCCACCTCAAACTTCAAACATAGCCTGGGAAAGTTGGTGTCCCTGCCAGGCTCCTTTCGCAGCCCTGCTCCGAAAGTGCGAACATCTGCAGATAGCTGGCAGCCAGAAGGGGCTAGCCTGGAAAGCTGTTGCTCAGCCTCATCTGCCCATGGCAGTGCTCGCACAGAGGCACAGAGAATGGGGCTGCTTGCTTATCTTGCCACTTGAAACTTCAAACGCATGCTGGGAATGGTGGTGTCCCTGCCAGGCTCCTATCACAGCCCTGCTCCGAAAGTGCGAACGTCTGCAGATAGCTGGCAGGCAGAAGGGGCTAGCCTGGAAAGCTGTTGCTCAGCCTCATCTGCCCATGGCAGTGCTCGCACAGAGGCACAGAGAATGGGGCTGCTTGCTTATCTTGCCACTTGAAACTTCAAACGCATGCTGGGAATGGTGGTGTCCCTGCCAGGCTCCTATCACAGCCCTGCTCCGAAAGAGAGAATGTCTGCAGATAGCTGGCAGGCAGAAGGGGCTAGCCTGGAAAGCTGTTGCTCAGCCTCATCTGCCCATGGCAGTGCTCGCACAGAGGCACAGAGAATGGGGCTGCTTGCTTATCTTGCCACCTCAAACTTCAAAAGCATGCTGGGATAGTTGGTGTCCCAGCCAGGCTCCTTGCGCAGCCCTGCTCTTGAAATGCGAACGTCTGCAGATAGCTGGCAGCCAGAAGGGGCTATCCTGGAAAGCTGTTGCTCAGCCTCATCTGCCCATGGCAGTGCTCGCACAGAGGCACAGAGAATGGGGCTGCTTGCTTGTCTTGCCACCTCAAACTTCAAACATAGCCTGGGAAAGTTGGTGTCCCTGCCAGGCTCCTTTCGCAGCCCTGCTCCGAAAGTGCGAACGTCTGCAGATAGCTGGCAGGCAGAAGGGGCTAGCCTGGAAAGCTGTTGCTCAGCCTCATCTGCCCATGGCAGTGCTCGCACAGAGGCACAGAGAATGGGGCTGCTTGCTTATCTTGCCACTTGAAACTTCAAACGCATGCTGGGAATGGTGGTGTCCCTGCCAGGCTCCTATCACAGCCCTGCTCCAAAAGTGCGAACGTCTGCAGATAGCTGGCAGCCAGAAGGGGCTAGCCTGGAAAGCTGTTGCTCAGCCTCATCTGCCCATGGCAGTGCTCGCACAGAGGCACAGAGAATGGGGCTGCTTGCTTGTCTTGCCACCTCAAACTTCAAACATAACCTGGGAAAGTTGGTGTCCCAGCCAGGCTCCTTTCGCAGCCCTGCTCCGAAAGTGCGAACGTCTGCAGATAGCTGGCAGCCAGAAGGTGCTAGCTTGGAAAGATGTTGCTCAGCCTCATCTGCCCATGGCACTGCTCGCACAGAGGCACAGAGAATGGGGCTGCTTGCTTGTCTTGCCACTTGAAACTTCAAACGTAGCCTGGGAAAGATGGTGTCCCTGCTAGGCTCCTTTCGCAGCCCTGCTCCGAAAGTGCGAACGTCTGCAGATAGCTGGCAGCCAGAAGGGGCTAGCCTGGAAAGCTGTTGCTCAGCCTCATCTGCCCATGGCAGTGCTCGCACAGAGGCACAGAGAATGGGGCTGCTTGCTTATCTTGCCACTTGAAACTTCAAACGCATGCTGGGAATGGTGGTGTCCCAGCCAGGCTCCTTTCGCAGCCCTGCTCCGAAAGTGCGAACGTCTGCAGATAGCTGGCAGCCAGAAGGGGCTAGCCTGGAAAGCTGTTGCTCAGCCTCATCTGCCCATGGCACTGCTCGCACAGAGGCACAGAGACTGGGGCTGCTTGCTTGTCTTGCCACCTCAAACTTCAAACATAGCCTGGGAAAGTTGGTGTCCCAGCCAGGCTCCTATCACAGCCCTGCTCCGAAAGTGCGAACGTCTGTAGATAGCTGGCAGCCAGAAGGTGCTAGCCTGGAAAGCTGTTGCTCAGCCTCATCTGCCCATGGCAGTGCTCGCACACAGGCACAGAGAATGGGGCTGCTTGCTTATCTTGCCACTTGAAACTTCAAACGCAAGCTGGGAATGGTGGTGTCCCAGCCAGGCTCCTTTCGCAGCCCTGCTCCCAAAGTGCGAACGTCTGCAGATAGCTGGCAGGCAGAAGAGGCTAGCCTGGAAAGCTGTTGCTCAGCCTCATCTGCCCATGGCACTGCTCGCACAGACGCACAGAGAATGGGGCTGCTTGCTTGTCTTGCCACTTGAAACTTCAAACATAGCCTGGGAAAGTTGGTGTCCCTGCCAGGCTCCTTTCGCAACCCTGCTCCGAAAGTGCGAACGTCTGCAGATAGCTGGCAGCCAGAAGGGGCTAGCCTGGAAAGCTGTTGCTCAGCCTCATCTGCCCATGGCAGTGCTCGCACAGAGGCACAGAGACTGGGGCTGCTTGCTTGTCTTGCCACCTCAAACTTCAAACGTAGCTTGGGAAAGGTGGTGTACCTGTTAGGCTCCTTTTGCAGCCCTGCTCCGAAAGTGCGAACGTCTGCAGATAGCTGGCAGCCAGAAGGGGCTAGCCTGGAAAGCTGTTGCTCAGCCTCATCTGCCCATGGCAGTGCTCGCACAGAGGCACAGAGAATGGGGCTGCTTGCCTGTCTTGCCACCTCAAACTTCAAACGTAGCCTGGGAAAGTTGGTGTCCCAGCCAGGCTCCTTTCGCAGCCCTGCTCCGAAAGTGCGAACGTCTGCAGATAGCTGGCAGCCAGAAGGGGCTAGCCTGGAAAGCTGTTGCTCAGCCTCATCTGCCCATGGCACTGTTCGCATAGAGGCACAGAGAATGGAGCTGCTTGCTTATCTTGCCACTTGAAACTTCAAAAGCATGCTGGGATAGTTGGTGTCCCAGCCAGGCTCCTTGCGCAGCCCTGCTCTTGAAATGCGAACGTCTGCAGATAGCTGGCAGCCAGAAGGGGCTATCCTGGAAAGCTGTTGCTCAGCCTCATCTGCCCATGGCAGTGCTCGCACAGAGGCACAGAGAATGGGGCTGCTTGCTTGTCTTGCCACCTCAAACTTCAAACATAGCCTGGGAAAGTTGGTGTCCCTGCCAGGCTCCTTTCGCAGCCCTGCTCCGAAAGTGCGAACGTCTGCAGATAGCTGGCAGGCAGAAGGGGCTAGCCTGGAAAGCTGTTGCTCAGCCTCATCTGCCCATGGCAGTGCTCGCACAGAGGCACAGAGAATGGGGCTGCTTGCTTATCTTGCCACTTGAAACTTCAAACGCATGCTGGGAATGGTGGTGTCCCTGCCAGGCTCCTATCACAGCCCTGCTCCAAAAGTGCGAACGTCTGCAGATAGCTGGCAGCCAGAAGGGGCTAGCCTGGAAAGCTGTTGCTCAGCCTCATCTGCCCATGGCAGTGCTCGCACAGAGGCACAGAGAATGGGGCTGCTTGCTTGTCTTGCCACCTCAAACTTCAAACATAACCTGGGAAAGTTGGTGTCCCAGCCAGGCTCCTTTCGCAGCCCTGCTCCGAAAGTGCGAACGTCTGCAGATAGCTGGCAGCCAGAAGGTGCTAGCTTGGAAAGATGTTGCTCAGCCTCATCTGCCCATGGCACTGCTCGCACAGAGGCACAGAGAATGGGGCTGCTTGCTTGTCTTGCCACCTCAAACTTCAAACGTAGCCTGGGAAAGATGGTGTCCCTGCTAGGCTCCTTTCGCAGCCCTGCTCCGAAAGTGCGAACGTCTGCAGATAGCTGGCAGCCAGAAGGGGCTAGCCTGGAAAGCTGTTGCTCAGCCTCATCTGCCCATGGCAGTGCTCGCACAGAGGCACAGAGAATGGGGCTGCTTGCTTATCTTGCCACTTGAAACTTCAAACGCATGCTGGGAATGGTGGTGTCCCAGCCAGGCTCCTTTCGCAGCCCTGCTCCGAAAGTGCGAACGTCTGCAGATAGCTGGCAGCCAGAAGGGGCTAGCCTGGAAAGCTGTTGCTCAGCCTCATCTGCCCATGGCAGTGCTCGCACAGAGGCACAGAGACTGGGGCTGCTTGCTTGTCTTGCCACCTCAAACTTCAAACATAGCCTGGGAAAGTTGGTGTCCCAGCCAGGCTCCTATCACAGCCCTGCTCCGAAAGTGCGAACGTCTGTAGATAGCTGGCAGCCAGAAGGTGCTAGCCTGGAAAGCTGTTGCTCAGCCTCATCTGCCCATGGCAGTGCTCGCACAGAGGCACAGAGAATGGGGCTGCTTGCTTATCTTGCCACTTGAAACTTCAAACGCAAGCTGGGAATGGTGGTGTCCCAGCCAGGCTCCTTTCGCAGCCCTGCTCCCAAAGTGCGAACGTCTGCAGATAGCTGGCAGGCAGAAGAGGCTAGCCTGGAAAGCTGTTGCTCAGCCTCATCTGCCCATGGCACTGCTCGCACAGAGGCACAGAGAATGGGGCTGCTTGCTTGTCTTGCCACTTGAAACTTCAAACATAGCCTGGGAAAGTTGGTGTCCCTGCCAGGCTCCTTTCGCAACCCTGCTCCGAAAGTGCGAACGTCTGCAGATAGCTGGCAGCCAGAAGGGGCTAGCCTGGAAAGCTGTTGCTCAGCCTCATCTGCCCATGGCACTGCTCGCACAGAGGCACAGAGACTGGGGCTGCTTGCTTGTCTTGCCACCTCAAACTTCAAACGTAGCTTGGGAAAGGTGGTGTACCTGCTAGGCTCCTTTTGCAGCCCTGCTCCGAAAGTGCGAACGTCTGCAGATAGCTGGCAGCCAGAAGGGGCTAGCCTGGAAAGCTGTTGCTCAGCCTCATCTGCCCATGGCAGTGCTCGCACAGAGGCACAGAGAATGGGGCTGCTTGCCTGTCTTGCCACCTCAAACTTCAAACGTAGCCTGGGAAAGTTGGTGTCCCAGCCAGGCTCCTTTCGCAGCCCTGCTCCAAAAGTGCGAACGTCTGCAGATAGCTGGCAGCCAGAAGGGGCTAGCCTGGAAAGCTGTTGCTCAGCCTCATCTGCCCATGGCACTGTTCGCATAGAGGCACAGAGAATGGGGCTGCTTGCTTATCTTGCCACTTGAAACTTCAAACGCATGCTGGGAATGGTGGTGTCCCAGCCAGGCTACTTTCGCAGCCCTGCTCCGAAAGTGCGAACGTCTGCAGATAGCTGGCAGTCAGAAGGTGCTAGCCTGGAAAGCTGTTGCTCAGCCTCATCTGCCCATGGCAGTGCTCGCACAGAGGCACAGAGAATGGGGCTGCTTGCTTATCTTGCCACTTGAAACTTCAAATGCAAGCTGGGAATGGTGGTGTCCCTGCCAGGCTCCTATCACAGCCCTGCTCCGAAAGTGCGAACGTCTGCAGATAGCTGGCAGCCAGAAGGGGCTAGCCTGGAAAGCTGTTGCTCAGCCTCATCTGCCCATGGCAGTGCTCGCACAGAGGCACAGAGAATGGGGCTGCTTGCTTATCTTGCCACTTGAAACTTCAAACACATGCTGGGAATGGTGGTGTCCCTGCCAGGCTCCTATCACAGCCCTGCTCCGAAAGTGCGAACGTCTGCAGATAGCTGGCAGCCAGAAGGGGCTAGCCTGGAAAGCTGTTGCTCAGCCTCATCTGCCCATGGCAGTGCTCGCATAGAGGCACAGAGAATGGGGCTGCTTGCTTATCTTGCCACTTGAAACTTCAAACGCATGCTGGAATGGTGGTGTCCCTGCCAGGCTCCTTTCGCAGCCCTGCTCCGAAAGTGTGAACGTCTGCAGATAGCTGGCAGCCAGATTGTGCTAGCCTGGAAAGCTGTTGCTCAGCCTCATCTGCCCATGGCAGTGCTCGCACAGAGGCACAGAGAATGGGGCTGCTTGCTTATCTTGCCACCTCAAACTTCAAACGCATGCTGGGATAGTTGGTGTCCCAACCAGGCTCCTTGCGCAGCCCTGCTCTTGAAATGCTAACGTCTGCAGATAGCTGGCAGCCAGAAGGGGCTAGCCTGGAAAGCTGTTGCTCAGCCTCATCTGCCCATGGCAGTGCTCGCACAGAGGCACAGAGAATGGGGCTGCTTGCTTGTCTTGCCACCTCAAACTTCAAACATAGCCTGGGAAAGTTGGTGTCCCTGCCAGGCTCCTTTCGCAGCCCTGCTCCGAAAGTGCGAACGTCTGCAGATAGCTGGCAGCCAGAAGGGGCTAGCCTGGAAAGCTGTTGCTCAGCCTCATCTGCCCATGGCAGTGCTCGCACAGAGGCACAGAGAATGGGGCTGCTTGCTTGTCTTGCCACCTCAAACTTCAAACATATCCTGGGATAGTTGGTGTCCCAGCCAGGCTCCTTTCGCAGCCCTGCTCTTGAAATGCGAACGTCTGCAGATAGCTGGCAGGCAGAAGGGGCTAGCGTGGAAAGCTGTTGCTCAGCCTCATCTGCCCATGGCACTGTTCGCATAGAGGCACAGAGAATGGGGCTGCTTGCTTATCTTGCCACTTGAAACTTCAAACGCATGCTGGGAATGGTGGTGTCCCTGCCAGGCTCCTATCACAGCCCTGCTCCGAAAGTGCGAACGTCTGCAGATAGCTGGCAGGCAGAAGGGGCTAGCCTGGAAAGCTGTTGCTCAGCCTCATCTGCCCATGGCAGTGCTCGCACAGAGGCACAGAGAATGGGGCTGCTTGCTTGTCTTGCCACCTCAAACTTCAAACGTAGCCTGGGAAAGATTGTGTCCCTGCCAGGCTCCTTTCGCAGCCCTGCTCCGAAAGTGCGAACATCTGCAGATAGCTGGCAGCCAGAAGGGGCTAGCCTGGAAAGCTGTTGCTCAGCCTCATCTGCCCATGGCACTGTTCGCATAGAGGCACAGAGAATGGGGCTGCTTGCTTATCTTGCCACTTGAAACTTCAAACGCATGCTGGGAATGGTGGTGTCCCAGCCAGGCTACTTTCGCAGCCCTGCTCCGAAAGTGCGAACGTCTGCAGATAGCTGGCAGCCAGAAGGGGCTAGCCTGGAAAGCTGTTGCTCAGCCTCATCTGCCCATGGCAGTGCTCGCACAGAGGCACAGAGAATGGGGCTGCTTGCTTATCTTGCCACTTGAAACTTCAAATGCAAGCTGGGAATGGTGGTGTCCCTGCCAGGCTCCTATCACAGCCCTGCTCCGAAAGTGCAAACGTCTGCAGATAGCTGGCAGCCAGAAGGGGCTAGCCTGGAAAGCTGTTGCTCAGCCTCATCTGCCCATGGCAGTGCTCGCACAGAGGCACAGAGAATGGGGCTGCTTGCTTGTCTTGCCACCTCAAACTTCAAACATAGCCTGGGAAAGTTGGTGTCCCTGCCAGGCTCCTTTCGCAGCCCTGCTCCGAAAGTGCGAACGTCTGCAGATAGCTGGCAGCCAGAAGGGGCTAGCCTGGAAAGCTGTTGCTCAGCCTCATCTGCCCATGGCAGTGCTCGCACAGAGGCACAGAGAATGGGGCTGCTTGCTTATCTTGCCACTTGAAAATTCAAACGCATGCTGGGAATGGTGGTGTCCCTGCCAGGCTCCTATCACAGCCCTGCTCCGAAAGTGCGAACGTCTGCAGATAGCTGGCAGGCAGAAGGGGCTAGCCTGGAAAGCTGTTGCTCAGCCTCATCTGCCCATGGCAGTGCTCGCACAGAGGCACAGAGAATGGGGCTGCTTGCTTATCTTGCCACTTGAAACTTCAAACACATGCTGGGAATGGTGGTGTCCCTGCCAGGCTCCTATCACAGCCCTGCTCCGAAAGTGCGAACGTCTGCAGATAGCTGGCAGCCAGAAGGGGCTAGCCTGGAAAGCTGTTGCTCAGCCTCATCTGCCCATGGCAGTGCTCGCACAGAGGCACAGAGAATGGGGCTGCTTGCTTGTGTTGCCACCTCAAACTTCAAACATAGCCTGGGAAAGTTGGTATCTCTGCCAGGCTCCTTTCGCAACCCTGCTCCGAAAGTGCGAACGTCTGCAGATAGCTGGCAGCCAGAAGGGGCTAGCCTGGAAAGCTGTTGCTCAGCCTCATCTGCCAATGGCACTGCTCGCACAGAGGCACAGAGAATGGGGCTGCTTGCTTGTCTTGCCACCTCAAACTTCAAACGTAGCCTGGGAAAGATGGTGTCACTGCCAGGCTCCTTTTGCAGCCCTGCTCCGAAAGTGCGAACGTCTGCAGATAGCTGGCAGCCAGAAGGGGCTAGCCTGGAAAGCTGTTGCTCAGCCTCATCTGCCCATGGCAGTGCTCGCACAGAGGCACAGAGAATGGGGCTGCTTGCTTATCTTGCCACTTGAAACTTCAAACGCAAGCTGGGAATGGTGGTGTCCCTGCCAGGCTCCTATCACAGCCCTGCTCCGAAAGTGCAAACGTCTGCAGATAGCTGGCAGCCAGAAGGGGCTATCCTGGAAAGCTGTTGCTCAGCCTCATCTGCCCATGGCAGTGCTCGCACAGAGGCACAGAGAATGGGGCTGCTTGCTTGTCTTGCCACCTCAAACTTCAAACGTAGCCTGGGAAAGATGGTGTCCCTGCCAGGCTCCTTTCGCAGCCCTGCTCCGAAAGTGCGAACGTCTGCAGATAGCTGGCAGCCAGAAGGGGCTAGCCTGGAAAGCTGTTGCTCAGCCTCATCTGCCCATGGCACTGTTCGCATAGAGGCACAGAGAATGGGGCTGCTTGCTTATCTTGCCACTTGAAACTTCAAACGCATGCTGGGAATGGTGGTGTCCCTGCCAGGCTCCTTTCGCAGCCCTGCTCCGAAAGTGCGAACGTCTGCAGATAGCTGGCAGGCAGAAGGGGCTAGCCTGGAAAGCTGTTGCTCAGCCTCATCTGCCCATGGCACTGCTCGCACAGAGGCACAGAGAATGGGTCTGCTTGCTTGTCTTGCCACCTCAAACTTGAAACGTAGCCTGGGAAAGTTGGTGTCCCAGCCAGGCTCCTTTCGCAGCCCTGCTCCGAAAGTGCGAACGTCTGCAGATAGCTGGCAGCCAGAAGGGGCTAGCCTGGAAAGCTGTTGCTCAGCCTCATCTGCCCATGGCACTGTTCGCATAGAGGCACAGAGAATGGGGCTGCTTGCTTGTCTTGCCACCTCAAACTTCAAACATAGCCTGGGAAAGTTGGTGTCCCTGCCAGGCTCCTTTCGCAGCCCTGCTCCGAAAGTGCGAACGTCTGCAGATAGCTGGCAGCCAGAAGGGGCTAGCCTGGAAAGCTGTTGCTCAGCCTCATCTGCCCATGGCACTGCTCGCACAGAGGCACAGAGAATGGGGCTGCTTGCTTATCTTGCCACTTGAAACTTCAAACGCATGCTGGGAATGGTGGTGTCCCTGCCAGGCTCCTATCACAGCCCTGCTCCGAAAGTGCGAACGTCTGCAGATAGCTGGCAGGCAGAAGGGGCTAGTCTGGAAAGCTGTTGCTCAGCCTCATCTGCCCATGGCAGTGCTCGCACAGAGGCACAGAGAATGGGGCTGCTTGCTTATCTTGCCACTTGAAACTTCAAACGCATGCTGGGAATGGTGGTGTCCCTGCCAGGCTCCTATCACAGCCCTGCTCTGAAATAGCGAATGTCTGCAGATAGCTTGCAGGCAGAAGGGGCTAGCCTGGAAAGCTGTTGCTCAGCCTCATCTGCCCATGGCAGTGCTCGCACAGAGGCACAGATACTGGGGCTGCTTGCTTGTCTTGCCACCTCAAACTTCAAACATAACCTGGGAAATTTGGTGTCCCAGCCAGGCTCCTTTCGCAGCCCTGCTCCGAAAGTGCGAACGTCTGCAGATAGCTGGCAGCCAGAAGGTGCTAGCTTGGAAAGCTGTTGCTCAGCCTCATCTGCCCATGGCAGTGCTCGCACAGAGGCACAGAGAATGGGGCTGCTTGCTTGTCTTGCCACTTGAAACTTCAAACGTAGCCTGGGAAAGTTGGTGTCCCAGCCAGGGTCCTTTCGCAGCCCTGCTCCGAAAGTGCGAACGTCTGCAGATAGCTGGCAGCCAGAAGGGGCTAGCCTGGAAAGCTGTTGCTCAGCCTCATCTGCCCATGGCAGTGCTCGCACAGAGGCACAGAGAATGGGGCTGCTTGCTTATCTTGCCACTTGAAACTTCAAACGCATGCTGGGAATGGTGGTGTCCCAGCCAGGCTCCTTTCGCAGCCCTGCTCTTGAAATGCGAACGTCTGCAGATAGCTGGCAGCCAGAAGGGGCTAGCCTGGAAAGCTGTTGCTCAGCCTCATCTGCCCATGGCACTGTTCGCATAGAGGCACAGAGAATGGGGCTGCTTGCTTATCTTGCCACCTCAAACTTCAAACGCATGCTGGGAATGGTGGTGTCCCAGCCAGGCTCCTATCACAGCCCTGCTCCGAAAGTGCGAACGTCTGCAGATAGCTGGCAGGCAGAAGGGGCTAGCCTGGAAAGCTGTTGCTCAGCCTCATCTGCCCATGGCAGTGCTCGCACAGAGGCACAGAGAATGGGGCTGCTTGCTTGTCTTGCCACCTCAAACTTCAAACATAGCCTGGGAAACATGGTGTACCTGCTAGACTCCTTTCGCAGTCCTGCTCTTGAAATGCGAACGTCTGCAGATAGCTGGCAGGCAGAAGGGGCTAGCCTGGAAAGCTGTTGCTCAGCCTCATCTGCCCATGGCAGTGCTCGCACAGAGGCACAGAGAATGGGGCTGCTTGCTTGTCTTGCCACCTCAAACTTCAAACGTATCCTGGGAAAGTTGGTGTCCCTGCCAGGCTCCTTTCGCAGCCCTGCTCCGAAAGTGCGAACGTCTGTAGATAGCTGGCAGCCAGAAGGGGCTAGCCTGGAAAGCTGTTGCTCAGCCTCATCTGCCCATGGCAGTGCTCGCACAGAGGCACAGAGAATGGGGCTGCTTGCTTGTCTTGCCACCTCAAACTTCAAACATAGCCTGGGAAAGTTGGTGTCCCAGCCAGGCTCCTTTCGCAGCCCTGCTCCGAAAGTGCGAACGTCTGCAGATAGCTGGCAGCCAGAAGGTGCTAGCTTGGAAAGCTGTTGCTCAGCCTCATCTGCCCATGGCACTGCTCGCACAGAGGCACAGAGAATGGGGCTGCTTGCTTGTCTTGCCACCTCAAACTTCAAACATAACCTGAGAAAGTTGATGTCCCTGCCAGGCTCCTATCACAGCCCTGCTCCGAAAGTGCGAACGTCTGCAGATAGCTGGCAGGCAGAAGGGGCTAGCCTGGAAAGCTGTTGCTCAGCCTCATCTGCCCATGGCAGTGCTCGCACAGAGGCACAGAGAATGGGGCTGCTTGCTTATCTTGCCACTTGAAACTTCAAACGCATGCTGGGAATGTTGGTGTCCCTGCCAGGCTCCTTTCGCAGCCCTGCTCCGAAAGTGCGAACGTCTGCAGATAGCTGGCAGCCAGAAGGTGCTAGCCTGGAAAGCTGTTGCTCAGCCTCATCTGCCCATGGCAGTGCTCGCACAGAGGCACAGAGAATGGGGCTGCTTGCTTATCTTGCCACTTGAAACTTCAAACGCAAGCTGGGAATGGTGGTGTCCCAGCCAGGCTCCTATCACAGCCCTGCTCCGAAAGTGCGAACGTCTGCAGATAGCTGGCAGCCAGAAGGGGCTAGCCTGGAAAGCTGTTGCTCAGCCTCATCTGCCCATGGCAGTGCTCGCACAGAGGCACAGAGAATGGGGCTGCTTGCTTGTCTTGCCACCTCAAACTTCAAACATAGCCTGGGAAAGTTGGTGTCCCAGCCAGGCTCCTTTCGCAGCCCTGCTCCGAAAGTGCGAACGTCTGCAGATAGCTGGCAGCCAGAAGGTGCTAGCTTGGAAAGCTGTTGCTCAGCCTCATCTGCCCATGGCAGTGCTCGCACAGAGGCACAGAGAATGGGGCTGCTTGCTTATCTTGCCACTTGAAACTTCAAACGCATGCTGGGAATGTTGGTGTCCCTGCCAGGCTCCTTTCGCAGCCCTGCTCCGAAAGTGCGAACGTCTGCAGATAGCTGGCAGCCAGAAGGTGCTAGCCTGGAAAGCTGTTGCTCAGCCTCATCTGCCCATGGCAGTGCTCGCACAGAGGCACAGAGAATGGGGCTGCTTGCTTATCTTGCCACTTGAAACTTCAAACGCATGCTGGGAATGGTGGTGTCCCTGCCAGGCTCCTTTCGCAGCCCTGCTCCGAAAGTGCGAACGTCTGCAGATAGCTGGCAGCCAGAAGGGGCTAGCCTGGAAAGCTGTTCCTCAGCCTCATCTGCCCATGGCAGTGCTCGCACAGAGGCACAGAGAATGGGGCTGCTTGCTTATCTTGCCACTTGAAACTTCAAACGCGTGCTGGGAATGGTGGTGTCCCTGCCAGGCTCCTTTCGCAGCCCTGCTCCGAAAGTGCGAACGTCTGCAGATAGCTGGCAGGCAGAAGGGGCTAGCCTGGAAAGCTGTTGCTCAGCCTCATCTGCCCATGGCAGTGCTCGCACAGAGGCACAGATACTGGGGCTGCTTGCTTGTCTTGCCACCTCAAACTTCAAACATAACCTGGGAAATTTGGTGTCCCAGCCAGGCTCCTTTCGCAGCCCTGCTCCGAAAGTGCGAACGTCTGCAGATAGCTGGCAGCCAGAAGGTGCTAGCTTGGAAAGCTGTTGCTCAGCCTCATCTGCCCATGGCAGTGCTCGCACAGAGGCACAGAGAATGGGGCTGCTTGCTTGTCTTGCCACTTGAAACTTCAAACGTAGCCTGGGAAAGTTGGTGTCCCAGCCAGGGTCCTTTCGCAGCCCTGCTCCGAAAGTGCGAACGTCTGCAGATAGCTGGCAGCCAGAAGGGGCTAGCCTGGAAAGCTGTTGCTCAGCCTCATCTGCCCATGGCAGTGCTCGCACAGAGGCACAGAGAATGGGGCTGCTTGCTTATCTTGCCACTTGAAACTTCAAACGCATGCTGGGAATGGTGGTGTCCCAGCCAGGCTCCTTTCGCAGCCCTGCTCTTGAAATGCGAACGTCTGCAGATAGCTGGCAGCCAGAAGGGGCTAGCCTGGAAAGCTGTTGCTCAGCCTCATCTGCCCATGGCACTGTTCGCATAGAGGCACAGAGAATGGGGCTGCTTGCTTATCTTGCCACCTCAAACTTCAAACGCATGCTGGGAATGGTGGTGTCCCAGCCAGGCTCCTATCACAGCCCTGCTCCGAAAGTGCGAACGTCTGCAGATAGCTGGCAGGCAGAAGGGGCTAGCCTGGAAAGCTGTTGCTCAGCCTCATCTGCCCATGGCAGTGCTCGCACAGAGGCACAGAGAATGGGGCTGCTTGCTTGTCTTGCCACCTCAAACTTCAAACGTAGCCTGGGAAACATGGTGTACCTGCTAGACTCCTTTCGCAGTCCTGCTCTTGAAATGCGAACGTCTGCAGATAGCTGGCAGGCAGAAGGGGCTAGCCTGGAAAGCTGTTGCTCAGCCTCATCTGCCCATGGCAGTGCTCGCACAGAGGCACAGAGAATGGGGCTGCTTGCTTGTCTTGCCACCTCAAACTTCAAACGTATCCTGGGAAAGTTGGTGTCCCTGCCAGGCTCCTTTCGCAGCCCTGCTCCGAAAGTGCGAACGTCTGTAGATAGCTGGCAGCCAGAAGGGGCTAGCCTGGAAAGCTGTTGCTCAGCCTCATCTGCCCATGGCAGTGCTCGCACAGAGGCACAGAGAATGGGGCTGCTTGCTTGTCTTGCCACCTCAAACTTCAAACATAGCCTGGGAAAGTTGGTGTCCCAGCCAGGCTCCTTTCGCAGCCCTGCTCCGAAAGTGCGAACGTCTGCAGATAGCTGGCAGCCAGAAGGTGCTAGCTTGGAAAGCTGTTGCTCAGCCTCATCTGCCCATGGCACTGCTCGCACAGAGGCACAGAGAATGGGGCTGCTTGCTTGTCTTGCCACCTCAAACTTCAAACATAACCTGAGAAAGTTGATGTCCCTGCCAGGCTCCTATCACAGCCCTGCTCCGAAAGTGCGAACGTCTGCAGATAGCTGGCAGGCAGAAGGGGCTAGCCTGGAAAGCTGTTGCTCAGCCTCATCTGCCCATGGCAGTGCTCGCACAGAGGCACAGAGAATGGGGCTGCTTGCTTATCTTGCCACTTGAAACTTCAAACGCATGCTGGGAATGTTGGTGTCCCTGCCAGGCTCCTTTCGCAGCCCTGCTCCGAAAGTGCGAACGTCTGCAGATAGCTGGCAGCCAGAAGGGGCTAGCCTGGAAAGCTGTTGCTCAGCCTCATCTGCCCATGGCAGTGCTCGCACAGAGGCACAGAGAATGGGGCTGCTTGCTTATCTTGCCACTTGAAACTTCAAACGCAAGCTGGGAATGGTGGTGTCCCAGCCAGGCTCCTATCACAGCCCTGCTCCGAAAGTGCGAACGTCTGCAGATAGCTGGCAGCCAGAAGGGGCTAGCCTGGAAAGCTGTTGCTCAGCCTCATCTGCCCATGGCAGTGCTCGCACAGAGGCACAGAGAATGGGGCTGCTTGCTTGTCTTGCCACCTCAAACTTCAAACATAGCCTGGGAAAGTTGGTGTCCCAGCCAGGCTCCTTTCGCAGCCCTGCTCCGAAAGTGCGAACGTCTGCAGATAGCTGGCAGCCAGAAGGTGCTAGCTTGGAAAGCTGTTGCTCAGCCTCATCTGCCCATGGCAGTGCTCGCACAGAGGCACAGAGAATGGGGCTGCTTGCTTATCTTGCCACTTGAAACTTCAAACGCATGCTGGGAATGTTGGTGTCCCTGCCAGGCTCCTTTCGCAGCCCTGCTCCGAAAGTGCGAACGTCTGCAGATAGCTGGCAGCCAGAAGGTGCTAGCCTGGAAAGCTGTTGCTCAGCCTCATCTGCCCATGGCAGTGCTCGCACAGAGGCACAGAGAATGGGGCTGCTTGCTTATCTTGCCACTTGAAACTTCAAACGCATGCTGGGAATGGTGGTGTCCCTGCCAGGCTCCTTTCGCAGCCCTGCTCCGAAAGTGCGAACGTCTGCAGATAGCTGGCAGCCAGAAGGGGCTAGCCTGGAAAGCTGTTCCTCAGCCTCATCTGCCCATGGCACTGCTCGCACAGAGGCACAGAGAATGGGGCTGCTTGCTTATCTTGCCACTTGAAACTTCAAACGCATGCTGGGAATGGTGGTGTCCCTGCCAGGCTCCTTTCGCAGCCCTGCTCCGAAAGTGCGAACGTCTGCAGATAGCTGGCAGGCAGAAGGGGCTAGCCTGGAAAGCTGTTGCTCAGCCTCATCTGCCCATGGCAGTGCTCGCACAGAGGCACAGAGAATGGGTCTGCTTGCTTGTCTTGCCACCTCAAACTTCAAACGTAGCCTGGGAAAGTTGGTGTCAAGCCAGGCTCCTTTCGCAGCCCTGCTCCGAAAGTGCGAACGTCTGCAGATAGCTGGCAGCCAGAAGGGGCTAGCCTGGAAAGCTGTTGCTCAGCCTCATCTGCCCATGGCATTGCTCGCACAGAGGCACAGAGAATGGGGCTGCTTGCTTGTCTTGCCACTTGAAACTTCAAACATAGCCTGGGAAAGTTGGTGTCCCTGCCAGGCTCCTTTCGCAACCCTGCTCCGAAAGTGCGAACGTCTGCAGATAGCTGGCAGCCAGAAGGTGCTAGCCTGGAAAGCTGTTGCTCAGCCTCATCTGCCCATGGCAGTGCTCGCACAGAGGCACAGAGAATGGGGCTGCTTGCTTATCTTGCCACTTGAAACTTCAAACGCAAGCTGGGAATGGTGGTGTCCCAGCCAGGCTCCTATCACAGCCCTGCTCCGAAAGTGCGAACGTCTGCAGATAGCTGGCAGCCAGAAGGGGCTAGCCTGGAAAGCTGTTGCTCAGCCTCATCTGCCCATGGCAGTGCTCGCACAGAGGCACAGAGAATGGGGCTGCTTGCTTGTCTTGCCACCTCAAACTTCAAACATAGCCTGGGAAAGTTGGTGTCCCAGCCAGGCTCCTTTCGCAGCCCTGCTCCGAAAGTGCGAACGTCTGCAGATAGCTGGCAGCCAGAAGGTGCTAGCTTGGAAAGCTGTTGCTCAGCCTCATCTGCCCATGGCAGTGCTCGCACAGAGGCACAGAGAATGGGGCTGCTTGCTTATCTTGCCACTTGAAACTTCAAACGCATGCTGGGAATGTTGGTGTCCCTGCCAGGCTCCTTTCGCAGCCCTGCTCCGAAAGTGCGAACGTCTGCAGATAGCTGGCAGCCAGAAGGTGCTAGCCTGGAAAGCTGTTGCTCAGCCTCATCTGCCCATGGCAGTGCTCGCACAGAGGCACAGAGAATGGGGCTGCTTGCTTATCTTGCCACTTGAAACTTCAAACGCATGCTGGGAATGGTGGTGTCCCTGCCAGGCTCCTTTCGCAGCCCTGCTCCGAAAGTGCGAACGTCTGCAGATAGCTGGCAGCCAGAAGGGGCTAGCCTGGAAAGCTGTTGCTCAGCCTCATCTGCCCATGGCACTGCTCGCACAGAGGCACAGAGAATGGGGCTGCTTGCTTATCTTGCCACTTGAAACTTCAAACGCATGCTGGGAATGGTGGTGTCCCTGCCAGGCTCCTTTCGCAGCCCTGCTCCGAAAGTGCGAACGTCTGCAGATAGCTGGCAGGCAGAAGGGGCTAGCCTGGAAAGCTGTTGCTCAGCCTCATCTGCCCATGGCAGTGCTCGCACAGAGGCACAGAGAATGGGTCTGCTTGCTTGTCTTGCCACCTCAAACTTCAAACGTAGCCTGGGAAAGTCGGTGTCCCAGCCAGGGTCCTTTCGCAGCCCTGCTCCGAAAGTGCGAACGTCTGCAGATAGCTGGCAGCCAGAAGGGGCTAGCCTGGAAAGCTGTTGCTCAGCCTCATCTGCCCATGGCATTGCTCGCACAGAGGCACAGAGAATGGGGCTGCTTGCTTGTCTTGCCACTTGAAACTTCAAACATAGCCTGGGAAAGTTGGTGTCCCTGCCAGGCTCCTTTCGCAGCCCTGCTCCGAAAGTGCGAACGTCTGCAGATAGCTGGCAGCCAGAAGGGGCTAGCCTGGAAAGCTGTTGCTCAGCCTCATCTGCCCATGGCACTGCTCGCACAGAGGCACAGAGACTGGGGCTGCTTGCTTGTCTTGCCACCTCAAACTTCAAACGTAGCTTGGGAAAGGTGGTGTACCTGCTAGGCTCCTTTTGCAGCCCTGCTCCGAAAGTGCGAACGTCTGCAGATAGCTGGCAGCCAGAAGGGGCTAGCCTGGAAAGCTGTTGCTCAGCCTCATCTGCCCATGGCAGTGCTCGCACAGAGGCACAGAGAATGGGGCTGCTTGCCTGTCTTGCCACCTCAAACTTCAAACGTAGCCTGGGAAAGTTGGTGTCCCAGCCAGGCTCCTTTCGCAGCCCTGCTCCGAAAGTGCGAACGTCTGCAGATAGCTGGCAGCCAGAAGGGGCTAGCCTGGAAAGCTGTTGCTCAGCCTCATCTGCCCATGGCACTGTTCGCATAGAGGCACAGAGAATGGAGCTGCTTGCTTATCTTGCCACTTGAAACTTCAAACGCATGCTGGCAATGGTGGTGTCCCTGCCAGGCTCCTTTCGCAGCCCTACTCCGAAAGTGCGAACGTCTGCAGATAGCTGGCAGGCAGAAGGGGCTAGCCTGGAAAGCTGTTGCTCAGCCTCATCTGCCCATGGCAGTGCTCGCACAGAGGCACAGAGAATGGGTCTGCTTGCTTGTCTTGCCACCTCAAACTTCAAACGTAGCCTGGGAAAGTTGGTGTCCCAGCCAGGCTCCTTTCGCAGCCCTGCTCCGAAAGTGCGAACGTCTGCAGATAGCTGGCAGCCAGAAGGGGCTAGCCTGGAAAGCTGTTGCTCAGCCTCATCTGCCCATGGCACTGTTCGCATAGAGGCACAGAGAATGGGGCTGCTTGCTTATCTTGCCACTTGAAACTTCAAACACATGCTGGGAATGGTGGTGTCCCTGCCAGGCTCCTATCACAGCCCTGCTCCGAAAGTGCGAACGTCTGCAGATAGCTGGCAGGCAGAAGGGGCTAGCCTGGAAAGCTGTTGCTCAGCCTCATCTGCCCATGGCAGTGCTCGCACAGAGGCACAGAGAATGGGGCTGCTTGCTTGTCTTGCCACCTCAAACTTCAAACATAGCCTGGGAAAGTTGGTGTCCCTGCCAGGCTCCTTTCGCAGCCCTGCTCCGAAAGTGCGAACATCTGCAGATAGCTGGCAGCCAGAAGGGGCTAGCCTGGAAAGCTGTTGCTCAGCCTCATCTGCCCATGGCAGTGCTCGCACAGAGGCACAGAGAATGGGGCTGCTTGCTTATCTTGCCACTTGAAACTTCAAACGCATGCTGGGAATGGTGGTGTCCCTGCCAGGCTCCTATCACAGCCCTGCTCCGAAAGTGCGAACGTCTGCAGATAGCTGGCAGGCAGAAGGGGCTAGCCTGGAAAGCTGTTGCTCAGCCTCATCTGCCCATGGCAGTGCTCGCACAGAGGCACAGAGAATGGGGCTGCTTGCTTATCTTGCCACTTGAAACTTCAAACGCATGCTGGGAATGGTGGTGTCCCTGCCAGGCTCCTATCACAGCCCTGCTCCGAAAGAGAGAATGTCTGCAGATAGCTGGCAGGCAGAAGGGGCTAGCCTGGAAAGCTGTTGCTCAGCCTCATCTGCCCATGGCAGTGCTCGCACAGAGGCACAGAGAATGGGGCTGCTTGCTTATCTTGCCACCTCAAACTTCAAAAGCATGCTGGGATAGTTGGTGTCCCAGCCAGGCTCCTTGCGCAGCCCTGCTCTTGAAATGCGAACGTCTGCAGATAGCTGGCAGCCAGAAGGGGCTATCCTGGAAAGCTGTTGCTCAGCCTCATCTGCCCATGGCAGTGCTCGCACAGAGGCACAGAGAATGGGGCTGCTTGCTTGTCTTGCCACCTCAAACTTCAAACATAGCCTGGGAAAGTTGGTGTCCCTGCCAGGCTCCTTTCGCAGCCCTGCTCCGAAAGTGCGAACGTCTGCAGATAGCTGGCAGGCAGAAGGGGCTAGCCTGGAAAGCTGTTGCTCAGCCTCATCTGCCCATGGCAGTGCTCGCACAGAGGCACAGAGAATGGGGCTGCTTGCTTATCTTGCCACTTGAAACTTCAAACGCATGCTGGGAATGGTGGTGTCCCTGCCAGGCTCCTATCACAGCCCTGCTCCAAAAGTGCGAACGTCTACAGATAGCTGGCAGCCAGAAGGGGCTAGCCTGGAAAGCTGTTGCTCAGCCTCATCTGCCCATGGCAGTGCTCGCACAGAGGCACAGAGAATGGGGCTGCTTGCTTGTCTTGCCACCTCAAACTTCAAACATAACCTGGGAAAGTTGGTGTCCCAGCCAGGCTCCTTTCGCAGCCCTGCTCCGAAAGTGCGAACGTCTGCAGATAGCTGGCAGCCAGAAGGTGCTAGCTTGGAAAGATGTTGCTCAGCCTCATCTGCCCATGGCACTGCTCGCACAGAGGCACAGAGAATGGGGCTGCTTGCTTGTCTTGCCACTTGAAACTTCAAACGTAGCCTGGGAAAGATGGTGTCCCTGCTAGGCTCCTTTCGCAGCCCTGCTCCGAAAGTGCGAACGTCTGCAGATAGCTGGCAGCCAGAAGGGGCTAGCCTGGAAAGCTGTTGCTCAGCCTCATCTGCCCATGGCAGTGCTCGCACAGAGGCACAGAGAATGGGGCTGCTTGCTTATCTTGCCACTTGAAACTTCAAACGCATGCTGGGAATGGTGGTGTCCCAGCCAGGCTCCTTTCGCAGCCCTGCTCCGAAAGTGCGAACGTCTGCAGATAGCTGGCAGCCAGAAGGGGCTAGCCTGGAAAGCTGTTGCTCAGCCTCATCTGCCCATGGCACTGCTCGCACAGAGGCACAGAGACTGGGGCTGCTTGCTTGTCTTGCCACCTCAAACTTCAAACATAGCCTGGGAAAGTTGGTGTCCCAGCCAGGCTCCTATCACAGCCCTGCTCCGAAAGTGCGAACGTCTGTAGATAGCTGGCAGCCAGAAGGTGCTAGCCTGGAAAGCTGTTGCTCAGCCTCATCTGCCCATGGCAGTGCTCGCACACAGGCACAGAGAATGGGGCTGCTTGCTTATCTTGCCACTTGAAACTTCAAACGCAAGCTGGGAATGGTGGTGTCCCAGCCAGGCTCCTTTCGCAGCCCTGCTCCCAAAGTGCGAACGTCTGCAGATAGCTGGCAGGCAGAAGAGGCTAGCCTGGAAAGCTGTTGCTCAGCCTCATCTGCCCATGGCACTGCTCGCACAGACGCACAGAGAATGGGGCTGCTTGCTTGTCTTGCCACTTGAAACTTCAAACATAGCCTGGGAAAGTTGGTGTCCCTGCCAGGCTCCTTTCGCAACCCTGCTCCGAAAGTGCGAACGTCTGCAGATAGCTGGCAGCCAGAAGGGGCTAGCCTGGAAAGCTGTTGCTCAGCCTCATCTGCCCATGGCAGTGCTCGCACAGAGGCACAGAGACTGGGGCTGCTTGCTTGTCTTGCCACCTCAAACTTCAAACGTAGCTTGGGAAAGGTGGTGTACCTGTTAGGCTCCTTTTGCAGCCCTGCTCCGAAAGTGCGAACGTCTGCAGATAGCTGGCAGCCAGAAGGGGCTAGCCTGGAAAGCTGTTGCTCAGCCTCATCTGCCCATGGCAGTGCTCGCACAGAGGCACAGAGAATGGGGCTGCTTGCCTGTCTTGCCACCTCAAACTTCAAACGTAGCCTGGGAAAGTTGGTGTCCCAGCCAGGCTCCTTTCGCAGCCCTGCTCCGAAAGTGCGAACGTCTGCAGATAGCTGGCAGCCAGAAGGGGCTAGCCTGGAAAGCTGTTGCTCAGCCTCATCTGCCCATGGCACTGTTCGCATAGAGGCACAGAGAATGGAGCTGCTTGCTTATCTTGCCACTTGAAACTTCAAAAGCATGCTGGGATAGTTGGTGTCCCAGCCAGGCTCCTTGCGCAGCCCTGCTCTTGAAATGCGAACGTCTGCAGATAGCTGGCAGCCAGAAGGGGCTATCCTGGAAAGCTGTTGCTCAGCCTCATCTGCCCATGGCAGTGCTCGCACAGAGGCACAGAGAATGGGGCTGCTTGCTTGTCTTGCCACCTCAAACTTCAAACATAGCCTGGGAAAGTTGGTGTCCCTGCCAGGCTCCTTTCGCAGCCCTGCTCCGAAAGTGCGAACGTCTGCAGATAGCTGGCAGGCAGAAGGGGCTAGCCTGGAAAGCTGTTGCTCAGCCTCATCTGCCCATGGCAGTGCTCGCACAGAGGCACAGAGAATGGGGCTGCTTGCTTATCTTGCCACTTGAAACTTCAAACGCATGCTGGGAATGGTGGTGTCCCTGCCAGGCTCCTATCACAGCCCTGCTCCAAAAGTGCGAACGTCTGCAGATAGCTGGCAGCCAGAAGGGGCTAGCCTGGAAAGCTGTTGCTCAGCCTCATCTGCCCATGGCAGTGCTCGCACAGAGGCACAGAGAATGGGGCTGCTTGCTTGTCTTGCCACCTCAAACTTCAAACATAACCTGGGAAAGTTGGTGTCCCAGCCAGGCTCCTTTCGCAGCCCTGCTCCGAAAGTGCGAACGTCTGCAGATAGCTGGCAGCCAGAAGGTGCTAGCTTGGAAAGATGTTGCTCAGCCTCATCTGCCCATGGCACTGCTCGCACAGAGGCACAGAGAATGGGGCTGCTTGCTTGTCTTGCCACCTCAAACTTCAAACGTAGCCTGGGAAAGATGGTGTCCCTGCTAGGCTCCTTTCGCAGCCCTGCTCCGAAAGTGCGAACGTCTGCAGATAGCTGGCAGCCAGAAGGGGCTAGCCTGGAAAGCTGTTGCTCAGCCTCATCTGCCCATGGCAGTGCTCGCACAGAGGCACAGAGAATGGGGCTGCTTGCTTATCTTGCCACTTGAAACTTCAAACGCATGCTGGGAATGGTGGTGTCCCAGCCAGGCTCCTTTCGCAGCCCTGCTCCGAAAGTGCGAACGTCTGCAGATAGCTGGCAGCCAGAAGGGGCTAGCCTGGAAAGCTGTTGCTCAGCCTCATCTGCCCATGGCAGTGCTCGCACAGAGGCACAGAGACTGGGGCTGCTTGCTTGTCTTGCCACCTCAAACTTCAAACATAGCCTGGGAAAGTTGGTGTCCCAGCCAGGCTCCTATCACAGCCCTGCTCCGAAAGTGCGAACGTCTGTAGATAGCTGGCAGCCAGAAGGTGCTAGCCTGGAAAGCTGTTGCTCAGCCTCATCTGCCCATGGCAGTGCTCGCACAGAGGCACAGAGAATGGGGCTGCTTGCTTATCTTGCCACTTGAAACTTCAAACGCAAGCTGGGAATGGTGGTGTCCCAGCCAGGCTCCTTTCGCAGCCCTGCTCCCAAAGTGCGAACGTCTGCAGATAGCTGGCAGGCAGAAGAGGCTAGCCTGGAAAGCTGTTGCTCAGCCTCATCTGCCCATGGCACTGCTCGCACAGAGGCACAGAGAATGGGGCTGCTTGCTTGTCTTGCCACTTGAAACTTCAAACATAGCCTGGGAAAGTTGGTGTCCCTGCCAGGCTCCTTTCGCAACCCTGCTCCGAAAGTGCGAACGTCTGCAGATAGCTGGCAGCCAGAAGGGGCTAGCCTGGAAAGCTGTTGCTCAGCCTCATCTGCCCATGGCACTGCTCGCACAGAGGCACAGAGACTGGGGCTGCTTGCTTGTCTTGCCACCTCAAACTTCAAACGTAGCTTGGGAAAGGTGGTGTACCTGCTAGGCTCCTTTTGCAGCCCTGCTCCGAAAGTGCGAACGTCTGCAGATAGCTGGCAGCCAGAAGGGGCTAGCCTGGAAAGCTGTTGCTCAGCCTCATCTGCCCATGGCAGTGCTCGCACAGAGGCACAGAGAATGGGGCTGCTTGCCTGTCTTGCCACCTCAAACTTCAAACGTAGCCTGGGAAAGTTGGTGTCCCAGCCAGGCTCCTTTCGCAGCCCTGCTCCAAAAGTGCGAACGTCTGCAGATAGCTGGCAGCCAGAAGGGGCTAGCCTGGAAAGCTGTTGCTCAGCCTCATCTGCCCATGGCACTGTTCGCATAGAGGCACAGAGAATGGAGCTGCTTGCTTATCTTGCCACTTGAAACTTCAAACGCATGCTGGCAATGGTGGTGTCCCTGCCAGGCTCCTTTCGCAGCCCTACTCCGAAAGTGCGAACGTCTGCAGATAGCTGGCAGGCAGAAGGGGCTAGCCTGGAAAGCTGTTGCTCAGCCTCATCTGCCCATGGCAGTGCTCGCACAGAGGCACAGAGAATGGGTCTGCTTGCTTGTCTTGCCACCTCAAACTTCAAACGTAGCCTGGGAAAGTTGGTGTCCCAGCCAGGCTCCTTTCGCAGCCCTGCTCCGAAAGTGCGAACGTCTGCAGATAGCTGGCAGCCAGAAGGGGCTAGCCTGGAAAGCTGTTGCTCAGCCTCATCTGCCCATGGCACTGTTCGCATAGAGGCACAGAGAATGGGGCTGCTTGCTTATCTTGCCACTTGAAACTTCAAACACATGCTGGGAATGGTGGTGTCCCTGCCAGGCTCCTATCACAGCCCTGCTCCGAAAGTGCGAACGTCTGCAGATAGCTGGCAGGCAGAAGGGGCTAGCCTGGAAAGCTGTTGCTCAGCCTCATCTGCCCATGGCAGTGCTCGCACAGAGGCACAGAGAATGGGGCTGCTTGCTTGTCTTGCCACCTCAAACTTCAAACATAGCCTGGGAAAGTTGGTGTCCCTGCCAGGCTCCTTTCGCAGCCCTGCTCCGAAAGTGCGAACATCTGCAGATAGCTGGCAGCCAGAAGGGGCTAGCCTGGAAAGCTGTTGCTCAGCCTCATCTGCCCATGGCAGTGCTCGCACAGAGGCACAGAGAATGGGGCTGCTTGCTTATCTTGCCACTTGAAACTTCAAACGCATGCTGGGAATGGTGGTGTCCCTGCCAGGCTCCTATCACAGCCCTGCTCCGAAAGTGCGAACGTCTGCAGATAGCTGGCAGGCAGAAGGGGCTAGCCTGGAAAGCTGTTGCTCAGCCTCATCTGCCCATGGCAGTGCTCGCACAGAGGCACAGAGAATGGGGCTGCTTGCTTATCTTGCCACTTGAAACTTCAAACGCATGCTGGGAATGGTGGTGTCCCTGCCAGGCTCCTATCACAGCCCTGCTCCGAAAGAGCGAATGTCTGCAGATAGCTTGCAGGCAGAAGGGGCTAGCCTGGAAAGCTGTTGCTCAGCCTCATCTGCCCATGGCAGTGCTCGCACAGAGGCACAGAGAATGGGGCTGCTTGCTTATCTTGCCACCTCAAACTTCAAAAGCATGCTTGGATAGTTGGTGTCCCAGCCAGGCTCCTTGCGCAGCCCTGCTCTTGAAATGCGAACGTCTGCAGATAGCTGGCAGCCAGAAGGGGCTATCCTGGAAAGCTGTTGCTCAGCCTCATCTGCCCATGGCAGTGCTCGCACAGAGGCACAGAGAATGGGGCTGCTTGCTTGTCTTGCCACCTCAAACTTCAAACATAGCCTGGGAAAGTTGGTGTCCCTGCCAGGCTCCTTTCGCAGCCCTGCTCCGAAAGTGCGAACGTCTGCAGATAGCTGGCAGGCAGAAGGGGCTAGCCTGGAAAGCTGTTGCTCAGCCTCATCTGCCCATGGCAGTGCTCGCACAGAGGCACAGAGAATGGGGCTGCTTGCTTATCTTGCCACTTGAAACTTCAAACGCATGCTGGGAATGGTGGTGTCCCTGCCAGGCTCCTATCACAGCCCTGCTCCCAAAGTGCGAACGTCTGCAGATAGCTGGCAGCCAGAAGGGGCTAGCCTGGAAAGCTGTTGCTCAGCCTCATCTGCCCATGGCAGTGCTCGCACAGAGGCACAGAGAATGGGGCTGCTTGCTTGTCTTGCCACCTCAAACTTCAAACATAACCTGGGAAAGTTGGTGTCCCAGCCAGGCTCCTTTCGCAGCCCTGCTCCGAAAGTGCGAACGTCTGCAGATAGCTGGCAGCCAGAAGGTGCTAGCTTGGAAAGATGTTGCTCAGCCTCATCTGCCCATGGCACTGCTCGCACAGAGGCACAGAGAATGGGGCTGCTTGCTTGTCTTGCCACCTCAAACTTCAAACGTAGCCTGGGGAAGATGGTGTCCCTGCTAGGCTCCTTTCGCAGCCCTGCTCCGAAAGTGCGAACGTCTGCAGATAGCTGGCAGCCAGAAGGGGCTAGCCTGGAAAGCTGTTGCTCAGCCTCATCTGCCCATGGCAGTGCTCGCACAGAGGCACAGAGAATGGGGCTGCTTGCTTATCTTGCCACTTGAAACTTCAAACGCATGCTGGGAATGGTGGTGTCCCAGCCAGGCTCCTTTCGCAGCCCTGCTCCGAAAGTGCGAACGTCTGCAGATAGCTGGCAGCCAGAAGGGGCTAGCCTGGAAAGCTGTTGCTCAGCCTCATCTGCCCATGGCACTGCTCGCACAGAGGCACAGAGACTGGGGCTGCTTGCTTGTCTTGCCACCTCAAACTTCAAACATAGCCTGGGAAAGTTGGTGTCCCAGCCAGGCTCCTATCACAGCCCTGCTCCGAAAGTGCGAACGTCTGTAGATAGCTGGCAGCCAGAAGGTGCTAGCCTGGAAAGCTGTTGCTCAGCCTCATCTGCCCATGGCAGTGCTCGCACAGAGGCACAGAGAATGGGGCTGCTTGCTTATCTTGCCACTTGAAACTTCAAACGCAAGCTGGGAATGGTGGTGT
The DNA here is from genome assembly GCF_030867145.1 of Opisthocomus hoazin. Taxonomy (NCBI): domain Eukaryota; kingdom Metazoa; phylum Chordata; class Aves; order Opisthocomiformes; family Opisthocomidae; genus Opisthocomus; species Opisthocomus hoazin. The sequence continues at coordinate 13,434,087 of NC_134426.1, forward strand.
CCCAGCCAGGCTCCTTTCGCAGCCCTGCTCCCAAAGTGCGAACGTCTGCAGATAGCTGGCAGGCAGAAGAGGCTAGCCTGGAAAGCTGTTGCTCAGCCTCATCTGCCCATGGCACTGCTCGCACAGAGGCACAGAGAATGGGGCTGCTTGCTTGTCTTGCCACTTGAAACTTCAAACATAGCCTGGGAAAGTTGGTGTCCCTGCCAGGCTCCTTTCGCAGCCCTGCTCCGAAAGTGCGAACGTCTGCAGATAGCTGGCAGCCAGAAGGGGCTAGCCTGGAAAGCTGTTGCTCAGCCTCATCTGCCCATGGCAGTGCTCGCACAGAGGCACAGAGAATGGGGCTGCTTGCTTATCTTGCCACTTGAAACTTCAAACGCATGCTGGGAATGGTGGTGTCCCAGCCAGGCTCCTTTCGCAGCCCTGCTCCGAAAGTGCGAACGTCTGCAGATAGCTGGCAGCCAGAAGGGGCTAGCCTGGAAAGCTGTTGCTCAGCCTCATCTGCCCATGGCAGTGCTCGCACAGAGGCACAGAGAATGGGGCTGCTTGCCTGTCTTGCCACCTCAAACTTCAAACGTAGCCTGGGAAAGTTGGTGTCCCAGCCAGGCTCCTTTCGCAGCCCTGCTCCGAAAGTGCGAACGTCTGCAGATAGCTGGCAGCCAGAAGGGGCTAGCCTGGAAAGCTGTTGCTCAGCCTCATCTGCCCATGGCACTGTTCGCATAGAGGCACAGAGAATGGAGCTGCTTGCTTATCTTGCCACTTGAAACTTCAAACGCATGCTGGCAATGGTGGTGTCCCTGCCAGGCTCCTTTTGCAGCCCTACTCCGAAAGTGCGAACGTCTGCAGATAGCTGGCAGGCAGAAGGGGCTAGCCTGGAAAGCTGTTGCTCAGCCTCATCTGCCCATGGCAGTGCTCGCACAGAGGCACAGAGAATGGGTCTGCTTGCTTGTCTTGCCACCTCAAACTTCAAACGTAGCCTGGGAAAGTTGGTGTCCCAGCCAGGCTCCTTTCGCAGCCCTGCTCCGAAAGTGCGAACGTCTGCAGATAGCTGGCAGCCAGAAGGGGCTAGCCTGGAAAGCTGTTGCTCAGCCTCATCTGCCCATGGCACTGTTCGCATAGAGGCACAGAGAATGGGGCTGCTTGCTTATCTTGCCACTTGAAACTTCAAACACATGCTGGGAATGGTGGTGTCCCTGCCAGGCTCCTATCACAGCCCTGCTCCGAAAGTGCGAACGTCTGCAGATAGCTGGCAGGCAGAAGGGGCTAGCCTGGAAAGCTGTTGCTCAGCCTCATCTGCCCATGGCAGTGCTCGCACAGAGGCACAGAGAATGGGGCTGCTTGCTTGTCTTGCCACCTCAAACTTCAAACGTAGCCTGGGAAAGTTGGTGTCCCTGCCAGGCTCCTTTCGCAGCCCTGCTCCGAAAGTGCGAACATCTGCAGATAGCTGGCAGCCAGAAGGGGCTAGCCTGGAAAGCTGTTGCTCAGCCTCATCTGCCCATGGCAGTGCTCGCACAGAGGCACAGAGAATGGGGCTGCTTGCTTATCTTGCCACTTGAAACTTCAAACGCATGGTGGGAATGGTGGTGTCCCTGCCAGGCTCCTATCACAGCCCTGCTCCGAAAGTGCGAACGTCTGCAGATAGCTGGCAGCCAGAAGGGGCTAGCCTGGAAAGCTGTTGCTCAGCCTCATCTGCCCATGGCACTGCTCGCACAGAGGCACAGAGACTGGGGCTGCTTGCTTGTCTTGCCACCTCAAACTTCAAACATAGCCTGGGAAAGTTGGTGTCCCAGCCAGGCTCCTATCACAGCCCTGCTCCGAAAGTGCGAACGTCTGTAGATAGCTGGCAGCCAGAAGGTGCTAGCCTGGAAAGCTGTTGCTCAGCCTCATCTGCCCATGGCAGTGCTCGCACAGAGGCACAGAGAATGGGGCTGCTTGCTTATCTTGCCACTTGAAACTTCAAACGCAAGCTGGGAATGGTGGTGTCCCAGCCAGGCTCCTTTCGCAGCCCTGCTCCCAAAGTGCGAACGTCTGCAGATAGCTGGCAGGCAGAAGAGGCTAGCCTGGAAAGCTGTTGCTCAGCCTCATCTGCCCATGGCACTGCTCGCACAGAGGCACAGAGAATGGGGCTGCTTGCTTGTCTTGCCACTTGAAACTTCAAACATAGCCTGGGAAAGTTGGTGTCCCTGCCAGGCTCCTTTCGCAGCCCTGCTCCGAAAGTGCGAACGTCTGCAGATAGCTGGCAGCCAGAAGGGGCTAGCCTGGAAAGCTGTTGCTCAGCCTCATCTGCCCATGGCAGTGCTCGCACAGAGGCACAGAGAATGGGGCTGCTTGCTTATCTTGCCACTTGAAACTTCAAACGCATGCTGGGAATGGTGGTGTCCCAGCCAGGCTCCTTTCGCAGCCCTGCTCCGAAAGTGCGAACGTCTGCAGATAGCTGGCAGCCAGAAGGGGCTAGCCTGGAAAGCTGTTGCTCAGCCTCATCTGCCCATGGCAGTGCTCGCACAGAGGCACAGAGAATGGGGCTGCTTGCCTGTCTTGCCACCTCAAACTTCAAACGTAGCCTGGGAAAGTTGGTGTCCCAGCCAGGCTCCTTTCGCAGCCCTGCTCCGAAAGTGCGAACGTCTGCAGATAGCTGGCAGCCAGAAGGGGCTAGCCTGGAAAGCTGTTGCTCAGCCTCATCTGCCCATGGCACTGTTCGCATAGAGGCACAGAGAATGGAGCTGCTTGCTTATCTTGCCACTTGAAACTTCAAACGCATGCTGGCAATGGTGGTGTCCCTGCCAGGCTCCTTTCGCAGCCCTACTCCGAAAGTGCGAACGTCTGCAGATAGCTGGCAGGCAGAAGGGGCTAGCCTGGAAAGCTGTTGCTCAGCCTCATCTGCCCATGGCAGTGCTCGCACAGAGGCACAGAGAATGGGTCTGCTTGCTTGTCTTGCCACCTCAAACTTCAAACGTAGCCTGGGAAAGTTGGTGTCCCAGCCAGGCTCCTTTCGCAGCCCTGCTCCGAAAGTGCGAACGTCTGCAGATAGCTGGCAGCCAGAAGGGGCTAGCCTGGAAAGCTGTTGCTCAGCCTCATCTGCCCATGGCACTGTTCGCATAGAGGCACAGAGAATGGGGCTGCTTGCTTATCTTGCCACTTGAAACTTCAAACACATGCTGGGAATGGTGGTGTCCCTGCCAGGCTCCTATCACAGCCCTGCTCCGAAAGTGCGAACGTCTGCAGATAGCTGGCAGGCAGAAGGGGCTAGCCTGGAAAGCTGTTGCTCAGCCTCATCTGCCCATGGCAGTGCTCGCACAGAGGCACAGAGAATGGGGCTGCTTGCTTGTCTTGCCACCTCAAACTTCAAACGTAGCCTGGGAAAGTTGGTGTCCCTGCCAGGCTCCTTTCGCAGCCCTGCTCCGAAAGTGCGAACATCTGCAGATAGCTGGCAGCCAGAAGGGGCTAGCCTGGAAAGCTGTTGCTCAGCCTCATCTGCCCATGGCAGTGCTCGCACAGAGGCACAGAGAATGGGGCTGCTTGCTTATCTTGCCACTTGAAACTTCAAACGCATGCTGGGAATGGTGGTGTCCCTGCCAGGCTCCTATCACAGCCCTGCTCCGAAAGTGCGAACGTCTGCAGATAGCTGGCAGGCAGAAGGGGCTAGCCTGGAAAGCTGTTGCTCAGCCTCATCTGCCCATGGCAGTGCTCGCACAGAGGCACAGAGAATGGGGCTGCTTGCTTATCTTGCCACTTGAAACTTCAAACGCATGCTGGGAATGGTGGTGTCCCTGCCAGGCTCCTATCACAGCCCTGCTCCGAAAGAGCGAATGTCTGCAGATAGCTTGCAGGCAGAAGGGGCTAGCCTGGAAAGCTGTTGCTCAGCCTCATCTGCCCATGGCAGTGCTCGCACAGAGGCACAGAGAATGGGGCTGCTTGCTTATCTTGCCACCTCAAACTTCAAAAGCATGCTGGGATAGTTGGTGTCCCAGCCAGGCTCCTTGCGCAGCCCTGCTCTTGAAATGCGAACGTCTGCAGATAGCTGGCAGCCAGAAGGGGCTATCCTGGAAAGCTGTTGCTCAGCCTCATCTGCCCATGGCAGTGCTCGCACAGAGGCACAGAGAATGGGGCTGCTTGCTTGTCTTGCCACCTCAAACTTCAAACATAGCCTGGGAAAGTTGGTGTCCCTGCCAGGCTCCTTTCGCAGCCCTGCTCCGAAAGTGCGAACGTCTGCAGATAGCTGGCAGGCAGAAGGGGCTAGCCTGGAAAGCTGTTGCTCAGCCTCATCTGCCCATGGCAGTGCTCGCACAGAGGCACAGAGAATGGGGCTGCTTGCTTATCTTGCCACTTGAAACTTCAAACGCATGCTGGGAATGGTGGTGTCCCTGCCAGGCTCCTATCACAGCCCTGCTCCAAAAGTGCGAACGTCTGCAGATAGCTGGCAGCCAGAAGGGGCTAGCCTGGAAAGTTGTTGCTCAGCCTCATCTGCCCATGGCAGTGCTCGCACAGAGGCACAGAGAATGGGGCTGCTTGCTTGTCTTGCCACCTCAAACTTCAAACATAACCTGGGAAAGTTGGTGTCCCAGCCAGGCTCCTTTCGCAGCCCTGCTCCGAAAGTGCGAACGTCTGCAGATAGCTGGCAGCCAGAAGGTGCTAGCTTGGAAAGATGTTGCTCAGCCTCATCTGCCCATGGCACTGCTCGCACAGAGGCACAGAGAATGGGGCTGCTTGCTTGTCTTGCCACCTCAAACTTCAAACGTAGCCTGGGGAAGATGGTGTCCCTGCTAGGCTCCTTTCGCAGCCCTGCTCCGAAAGTGCGAACGTCTGCAGATAGCTGGCAGCCAGAAGGGGCTAGCCTGGAAAGCTGTTGCTCAGCCTCATCTGCCCATGGCAGTGCTCGCACAGAGGCACAGAGAATGGGGCTGCTTGCTTATCTTGCCACTTGAAACTTCAAACGCATGCTGGGAATGGTGGTGTCCCAGCCAGGCTCCTTTCGCAGCCCTGCTCCGAAAGTGCGAACGTCTGCAGATAGCTGGCAGCCAGAAGGGGCTAGCCTGGAAAGCTGTTGCTCAGCCTCATCTGCCCATGGCACTGCTCGCACAGAGGCACAGAGACTGGGGCTGCTTGCTTGTCTTGCCACCTCAAACTTCAAACATAGCCTGGGAAAGTTGGTGTCCCAGCCAGGCTCCTATCACAGCCCTGCTCCGAAAGTGCGAACGTCTGTAGATAGCTGGCAGCCAGAAGGTGCTAGCCTGGAAAGCTGTTGCTCAGCCTCATCTGCCCATGGCAGTGCTCGCACAGAGGCACAGAGAATGGGGCTGCTTGCTTATCTTGCCACTTGAAACTTCAAACGCAAGCTGGGAATGGTGGTGTCCCAGCCAGGCTCCTTTCGCAGCCCTGCTCCCAAAGTGCGAACGTCTGCAGATAGCTGGCAGGCAGAAGAGGCTAGCCTGGAAAGCTGTTGCTCAGCCTCATCTGCCCATGGCACTGCTCGCACAGAGGCACAGAGAATGGGGCTGCTTGCTTGTCTTGCCACTTGAAACTTCAAACATAGCCTGGGAAAGTTGGTGTCCCTGCCAGGCTCCTTTCGCAACCCTGCTCCGAAAGTGCGAACGTCTGCAGATAGCTGGCAGCCAGAAGGGGCTAGCCTGGAAAGCTGTTGCTCAGCCTCATCTGCCCATGGCACTGCTCGCACAGAGGCACAGAGACTGGGGCTGCTTGCTTGTCTTGCCACCTCAAACTTCAAACGTAGCTTGGGAAAGGTGGTGTACCTGCTAGGCTCCTTTTGCAGCCCTGCTCCGAAAGTGCGAACGTCTGCAGATAGCTGGCAGCCAGAAGGGGCTAGCCTGGAAAGCTGTTGCTCAGCCTCATCTGCCCATGGCAGTGCTCGCACAGAGGCACAGAGAATGGGGCTGCTTGCCTGTCTTGCCACCTCAAACTTCAAACGTAGCCTGGGAAAGTTGGTGTCCCAGCCAGGCTCCTTTCGCAGCCCTGCTCCGAAAGTGCGAACGTCTGCAGATAGCTGGCAGCCAGAAGGGGCTAGCCTGGAAAGCTGTTGCTCAGCCTCATCTGCCCATGGCACTGTTCGCATAGAGGCACAGAGAATGGAGCTGCTTGCTTATCTTGCCACTTGAAACTTCAAACGCATGCTGGCAATGGTGGTGTCCCTGCCAGGCTCCTTTCGCAGCCCTGCTCCGAAAGTGCGAACGTCTGCAGATAGCTGGCAGGCAGAAGGGGCTAGCCTGGAAAGCTGTTGCTCAGCCTCATCTGCCCATGGCAGTGCTCGCACAGAGGCACAGAGAATGGGTCTGCTTGCTTGTCTTGCCACCTCAAACTTCAAACGTAGCCTGGGAATGTTGGTGTCCCAGCCAGGCTCCTTTCGCAGCCCTGCTCCGAAAGTGCGAACGTCTGCAGATAGCTGGCAGCCAGAAGGGGCTAGCCTGGAAAGCTGTTGCTCAGCCTCATCTGCCCATGGCACTGTTCGCATAGAGGCACAGAGAATGGGGCTGCTTTCTTATCTTGCCACTTGAAACTTCAAACACATGCTGGGAATGGTGGTGTCCCTGCCAGGCTCCTATCACAGCCCTGCTCCGAAAGTGCGAACGTCTGCAGATAGCTGGCAGGCAGAAGGGGCTAGCCTGGAAAGCTGTTGCTCAGCCTCATCTGCCCATGGCAGTGCTCGCACAGAGGCACAGAGAATGGGGCTGCTTGCTTGTCTTGCCACCTCAAACTTCAAACATAGCCTGGGAAAGTTGGTGTCCCTGCCAGGCTCCTTTCGCAGCCCTGCTCCGAAAGTGCGAACATCTGCAGATAGCTGGCAGCCAGAAGGGGCTAGCCTGGAAAACTGTTGCTCAGCCTCATCTGCCCATGGCAGTGCTCGCACAGAGGCACAGAGAATGGGGCTGCTTGCTTATCTTGCCACTTGAAACTTGAAACGCATGCTGGGAATGGTTGTGTCCCTGCCAGGCTCCTATCACAGCCCTGCTCCGAAAGTGCGAACGTCTGCAGATAGCTGGCAGGCAGAAGGGGCTAGCCTGGAAAGCTGTTGCTCAGCCTCATCTGCCCATGGCAGTGCTCGCACAGAGGCACAGAGAATGGGGCTGCTTGTTTATCTTGCCACTTGAAACTTCAAACGCATGCTGGGAATGGTGGTGTCCCTGCCAGGCTCCTATCACAGCCCTGCTCCGAAAGAGCGAATGTCTGCAGATAGCTTGCAGGCAGAAGGGGCTAGCCTGGAAAGCTGTTGCTCAGCCTCATCTGCCCATGGCAGTGCTCGCACAGAGGCACAGAGAATGGGGCTGCTTGCTTATCTTGCCACCTCAAACTTCAAAAGCATGCTGGGATAGTTGGTGTCCCAGCCAGGCTCCTTGCGCAGCCCTGCTCTTGAAATGCGAACGTCTGCAGATAGCTGGCAGCCAGAAGGGGCTATCCTGGAAAGCTGTTGCTCAGCCTCATCTGCCCATGGCAGTGCTCGCACAGAGGCACAGAGAATGGGGCTGCTTGCTTGTCTTGCCACCTCAAACTTCAAACATAGCCTGGGAAAGTTGGTGTCCCTGCCAGGCTCCTTTCGCAGCCCTGCTCCGAAAGTGCGAACGTCTGCAGATAGCTGGCAGGCAGAAGGGGCTAGCCTGGAAAGCTGTTGCTCAGCCTCATCTGCCCATGGCAGTGCTCGCACAGAGGCACAGAGAATGGGGCTGCTTGCTTATCTTGCCACTTGAAACTTCAAACGCATGCTGGGAATGGTGGTGTCCCTGCCAGGCTCCTATCACAGCCCTGCTCCAAAAGTGCGAACGTCTGCAGATAGCTGGCAGCCAGAAGGGGCTAGCCTGGAAAGCTGTTGCTCAGCCTCATCTGCCCATGGCAGTGCTCGCACAGAGGCACAGAGAATGGGGCTGCTTGCTTGTCTTGCCACCTCAAACTTCAAACATAACCTGGGAAAGTTGGTGTCCCAGCCAGGCTCCTTTCGCAGCCCTGCTCCGAAAGTGCGAACGTCTGCAGATAGCTGGCAGCCAGAAGGTGCTAGCTTGGAAAGATGTTGCTCAGCCTCATCTGCCCATGGCACTGCTCGCACAGAGGCACAGAGAATGGGGCTGCTTGCTTGTCTTGCCACCTCAAACTTCAAACGTAGCCTGGGAAAGATGGTGTCCCTGCTAGGCTCCTTTCGCAGCCCTGCTCCGAAAGTGCGAACGTCTGCAGATAGCTGGCAGCCAGAAGGGGCTAGCCTGGAAAGCTGTTGCTCAGCCTCATCTGCCCATGGCAGTGCTCGCACAGAGGCACAGAGACTGGGGCTGCTTGCTTATCTTGCCACCTCAAACTTCAAACATAGCCTGGGAAAGTTGGTGTCCCAGCCAGGCTCCTATCACAGCCCTGCTCCGAAAGTGCGAACGTCTGTAGATAGCTGGCAGCCAGAAGGTGCTAGCCTGGAAAGCTGTTGCTCAGCCTCATCTGCCCATGGCAGTGCTCGCACAGAGGCACAGAGAATGGGGCTGCTTGCTTATCTTGCCACTTGAAACTTCAAACGCAAGCTGGGAATGGTGGTGTCCCAGCCAGGCTCCTTTCGCAGCCCTGCTCCCAAAGTGCGAACGTCTGCAGATAGCTGGCAGGCAGAAGAGGCTAGCCTGGAAAGCTGTTGCTCAGCCTCATCTGCCCATGGCACTGCTCGCACAGAGGCACAGAGAATGGGGCTGCTTGCTTGTCTTGCCACCTCAAACTTCAAACATAGCCTGGGAAAGTTGGTGTCCCTGGCAGGCTCCTTTCGCAACCCTGCTCCGAAAGTGCGAACGTCTGCAGATAGCTGGCAGCCAGAAGGGGCTAGCCTGGAAAGCTGTTGCTCAGCCTCATCTGCCCATGGCACTGCTCGCACAGAGGCACAGAGAATGGGGCTGCTTGCTTATCTTGCCACCTCAAACTTCAAACGTAGCCTGGGAAAGTTGGTGTCCCAGCCAGGCTCCTTTCGCAGCCCTGCTCCGAAATTGCGAACGTCTGCAGATAGCTGGCAGGCAGAAGGGGCTAGCCTGGAAAGCTGGTGCTCAGCCTCATCTGCCCATGGCAGTGCTCGCACAGAGGCACAGAGAATGGGGCTGCTTGCTTATCTTGCCACTTGAAACTTCAAACGCATGCTGGGAATGGTGGTGTCCCAGCCAGGATCCTTTCGCAGCCCTGCTCCGAAAGTGCGAACGTCTGCAGATAGCTGGCAGCCAGAAGGGGCTAGCCTGGAAAGCTGTTGCTCAGCCTCATCTGCCCATGGCAGTGCTCGCACAGAGGCACAGAGACTGGGGCTGCTTGCTTGTCTTGCCACCTCAAACTTCAAACGCAAGCTGGGAATGGTGGTGTCCCTGCCAGGCTCCTATCACAGCCCTGCTCCCAAAGTGCGAACGTCTGCAGATAGCTGGCAGCCAGAAGGGGCTAGCCTGGAAAGCTGTTGCTCAGCCTCATCTGCCCATGGCAGTGCTCGCACAGAGGCACAGAGAATGGGGCTGCTTGCTTGTCTTGCCACCTCAAACTTCAAACATAGCCTGGGAAAGTTGGTGTCCCTGCCAGGCTCCTTTCGCAACCCTGCTCCGAAAGTGCGAACGTCTGCAGATAGCTGGCAGGCAGAAGGGGCTAGCCTGGAAAGCTGTTGCTCAGCCTCATCTGCCCATGGCACTGCTCGCACAGAGGCACAGAGAATGGGGCTGCTTGCTTATCTTGCCACCTCAAACTTCAAACGTAGCCTGGGAAAGTTGGTGTCCCAGCCAGGCTCCTTTCGCAGCCCTGCTCCGAAAGTGCGAACGTCTGCAGATAGCTGGCAGGCAGAAGGGGCTAGCCTGGAAAGCTGTTGCTCAGCCTCATCTGCCCATGGCACTGTTCGCACAGAGGCACAGAGAATGGGGCTGCTTGCTTATCTTGCCACTTGAAACTTCAAACGCATGCTGGGAATGGTGGTGTCCCAGCCAGGCTCCTTTCGCAACCCTGCTCCGAAAGTGCGAACGTCTGCAGATAGCTGGCAGGCAGAAGGGGCTAGCCTGGAAAGCTGTTGCTCAGCCTCATCTGCCCATGGCACTGTTCGCATAGAGGCACAGAGAATGGGGCTGCTTGCTTATCTTGCCACTTGAAACTTGAAACGCATGCTGGGAATGGTTGTGTCCCTGCCAGGCTCCTATCACAGCCCTGCTCCGAAAGTGCGAACGTCTGCAGATAGCTGGCAGGCAGAAGGGGCTAGCCTGGAAAGCTTTTGCTCAGCCTCATCTGCCCATGGCAGTGCTCGCACAGAGGCACAGAGAATGGGGCTGCTTGCTTATCTTGCCACTTGAAACTTCAAACACATGCTGGGAATGGTGGTGTCCCTGCCAGGCTCCTATCACAGCCCTGCTCCGAAAGTGCGAACGTCTGCAGATAGCTGGCAGCCAGAAGGGGCTAGCCTGGAAAGCTGTTGCTCAGCCTCATCTGCCCATGGCACTGCTCGCACAGAGGCACAGAGAATGGGGCTGCTTGCTTGTGTTGCCACCTCAAACTTCAAACATAGCCTTGGAAAGTTGGTGTCCCAGCCAGGCTCCTTTGGCAGCCCTGCTCCGAAAGTGCGAACGTCTGCAGATAGCTGGCAGCCAGAAGGGGCTAGCCTGGAAAGCTGTTGCTCAGCCTCATCTGCCCATGGCAGTGCTCGCACAGAGGCACAGAGACTGGGGCTGCTTGCTTGTCTTGCCACCTCAAACTTCAAACGCAAGCTGGGAATGGTGGTGTCCCTGCCAGGCTCCTATCACAGCCCTGCTCCCAAAGTGCGAACGTCTGCAGATAGCTGGCAGCCAGAAGGGGCTAGCCTGGAAAGCTGTTGCTCAGCCTCATCTGCCCATGGCAGTGCTCGCACAGAGGCACAGAGAATGGGGCTGCTTGCTTGTCTTGCCACCTCAAACTTCAAACATAGCCTGGGAAAGTTGGTGTCCCTGCCAGGCTCCTTTCGCAACCCTGCTCCGAAAGTGCGAACGTCTGCAGATAGCTGGCAGGCAGAAGGGGCTAGCCTGGAAAGCTGTTGCTCAGCCTCATCTGCCCATGGCACTGCTCGCACAGAGGCACAGAGAATGGGGCTGCTTGCTTATCTTGCCACCTCAAACTTCAAACGTAGCCTGGGAAAGTTGGTGTCCCAGCCAGGCTCCTTTCGCAGCCCTGCTCCGAAAGTGCGAACGTCTGCAGATAGCTGGCAGGCAGAAGGGGCTAGCCTGGAAAGCTGGTGCTCAGCCTCATCTGCCCATGGCACTGTTCGCACAGAGGCACAGAGAATGGGGCTGCTTGCTTATCTTGCCACTTGAAACTTCAAACGCATGCTGGGAATGGTGGTGTCCCTGCCAGGCTCCTTTCGCAGCCCTGCTCCGAAAGTGCGAACGTCTGCAGATAGCTGGCAGGCAGAAGGGGCTAGCCTGGAAAGCTGTTGCTCAGCCTCATCTGCCCATGGCACCGCTCGCACAGAGGCACAGAGAACGGGGCTGCTTGCTTGTCTTGCCACCTCAAACTTCAAACGTAGCCTGGGAAAGTTGGTGTCCCAGCCAGGCTCCTTTCGCAACCCTGCTCCGAAAGTGCGAACGTCTGCAGATAGCTGGCAGGCAGAAGGGGCTAGCCTGGAAAGCTGTTGCTCAGCCTCATCTGCCCATGGCACTGTTCGCATAGAGGCACAGAGAATGGGGCTGCTTGCTTATCTTGCCACTTGAAACTTGAAACGCATGCTGGGAATGGTTGTGTCCCTGCCAGGCTCCTATCACAGCCCTGCTCCGAAAGTGCGAACGTCTGCAGATAGCTGGCAGGCAGAAGGGGCTAGCCTGGAAAGCTTTTGCTCAGCCTCATCTGCCCATGGCAGTGCTCGCACAGAGGCACAGAGAATGGGGCTGCTTGCTTATCTTGCCACTTGAAACTTCAAACACATGCTGGGAATGGTGGTGTCCCTGCCAGGCTCCTATCACAGCCCTGCTCCGAAAGTGCGAACGTCTGCAGATAGCTGGCAGCCAGAAGGGGCTAGCCTGGAAAGCTGTTGCTCAGCCTCATCTGCCCATGGCACTGCTCGCACAGAGGCACAGAGAATGGGGCTGCTTGCTTGTGTTGCCACCTCAAACTTCAAACATAGCCTTGGAAAGTTGGTGTCTCTGCCAGGCTCCTTTCGCAACTCTGCTCCGAAAGTGCGAACGTCTGCAGATAGCTGGCAGCCAGAAGGGGCTAGCCTGGAAAGCTGTTGCTCAGCCTCATCTGCCCATGGCACTGCTCGCACAGAGGCACAGAGAATGGGGCTGCTTGCTTATCTTGCCACCTCAAACTTCAAACGTAGCCTGGGAAAGTTGGTGTCCCAGCCAGGCTCCTTTGGCAGCCCTGCTCCGAAAGTGCGAACGTCTGCAGATAGCTGGCAGGCAGAAGGTGCTAGCCTGGAAAGCTGTTGCTCAGCCTCATCTGCCCATGGCACTGTTCGCATAGAGGCACAGAGAATGGGGCTGCTTGCTTATCTTGCCACTTGAAACTTGAAACGCATGCTGGGAATGGTTGTGTCCCTGCCAGGCTCCTATCACAGCCCTGCTCCGAAAGTGCGAACGTCTGCAGATAGCTGGCAGGCAGAAGGGGCTAGCCTGGAAAGCTGTTGCTCAGCCTCATCTGCCCATGGCAGTGCTCGCACAGAGGCACAGAGAATGGGGCTGCTTGCTTATCTTGCCACTTGAAACTTCAAACACATGCTGGGAATGGTGGTGTCCCTGCCAGGCTCCTATCACAGCCCTGCTCCGAAAGTGCGAACGTCTGCAGATAGCTGGCAGCCAGAAGGGGCTAGCCTGGAAAGCTGTTGCTCAGCCTCATCTGCCCATGGCACTGCTCGCACAGAGGCACAGAGAATGGGGCTGCTTGCTTGTGTTGCCACCTCAAACTTCAAACATAGCCTGGGAAAGTTGGTGTCTCTACCAGGCTCCTTTCGCAACCCTGCTCCGAAAGTGCGAACGTCTGCAGATAGCTGGCAGCCAGAAGGGGCTAGCCTGGAAAGCTGTTGCTCAGCCTCATCTGCCCATGGCACTGCTCGCACAGAGGCACAGAGAATGGGGCTGCTTGCTTGTCTTGCCACCTCAAACTTCAAACGTAGCCTGGGAAAGATGGTGTCCCTGCCAGACTCCTTTTGCAGCCCTGCTCCGAAAGTGCGATCGTCTGCAGATAGCTGGCAGCCAGAAGGGGCTAGCCTGGAAAGCTGTTGCTCAGCCTCATCTGCCCATGGCACTGTTCGCATAGAGGCACAGAGAATGGGGCTGCTTGCTTATCTTGCCACTTGAAACTTCAAACGCGTGCTGGAATGGTGGTGTCCCTGCCAGGCTCCTTTCGCAGCCCTGCTCCGAAAGTGTGAACGTCTGCAGATAGCTGGCAGCCAGAAGGTGCTAGCCTGGAAAGCTGTTGCTCAGCCTCATCTGCCCATGGCAGTGCTCGCACAGAGGCACAGAGAATGGGGCTGCTTGCTTATCTTGCCACCTCAAACTTCAAACGCATGCTGGGATAGTTGGTGTCCCAGCCAGGCTCCTTGCGCAGCCCTGCTCTTCAAATGCGAACGTCTGCAGATAGCTGGCAGCCAGAAGGGGCTAGCCTGGAAAGCTGTTGCTCAGCCTCATCTGCCCATGGCAGTGCTCGCACAGAGGCACAGAGAATGGGGCTGCTTGCTTGTCTTGCCACCTCAAACTTCAAACATAGCCTGGGAAAGTTGGTGTCCCTGCCAGGCTCCTTTCGCAGCCCTGCTCCGAAAGTGCGAACGTCTGCAGATAGCTGGCAGGCAGAAGGGGCTAGCCTGGAAAGCTGATGCTCAGCCTCATCTGCCCATGGCAGTGCTCGCACAGAGGCACAGAGAATGGGGCTGCTTGCTTATCTTGCCACTTGAAACTTCAAACGCATGCTGGGAATGGTGGTGTCCCTGCCAGGCTCCTTTCGCAGCCCTGCTCCGAAAGTGCGAACGTCTGCAGATAGCTGGCAGCCAGAAGGGGCTAGCCTGGAAAGCTGTTGCTCAGCCTCATCTGCCCATGGCACTGTTCGCATAGAGGCACAGAGAATGGGGCTGCTTGCTTATCTTGCCACTTGAAACTTCAAACGCGTGCTGGAATGGTGGTTTCCCTGCTAGGCTCCTTTCGCAGCCCTGCTCCGAAAGTGTGAACGTCTGCAGATAGCTGGCAGCCAGAAGGTGCTAGCCTGGAAAGCTGTTGCTCAGCCTCATCTGCCCATGGCAGTGCTCGCACAGAGGCACAGAGAATGGGGCTGCTTGCTTATCTTGCCACCTCAAACTTCAAACGCATGCTGGGATAGTTGGTGTCCCAGCCAGGCTCCTTGCGCAGCCCTGCTCTTCAAATGCGAACGTCTGCAGATAGCTGGCAGCCAGAAGGGGCTAGCCTGGAAAGCTGTTGCTCAGCCTCATCTGCCCATGGCAGTGCTCGCACAGAGGCACAGAGAATGGGGCTGCTTGCTTGTCTTGCCACCTCAAACTTCAAACATAGCCTGGGAAAGTTGGTGTCCCTGCCAGGCTCCTTTCGCAGCCCTGCTCCGAAAGTGCGAACGTCTGCAGATAGCTGGCAGCCAGAAGGTGCTAGCTTGGAAAGCTGTTGCTCAGCCTCATCTGCCCATGGCACTGCTCGCACAGAGGCACAGACAATGGGGCTGCTTGCTTGTCTTGCCACCTCAAACTTCAAACGTAGCCTGGGAAAGATGGTGTACCTGCTAGGCTCCTTTCGCAGCCCTGCTCCGAAAGTGCGAACGTCTGCAGATAGCTGGCAGCCAGAAGGGGCTAGCCTGGAAAGCTGTTGCTCAGCCTCATCTGCCCATGGCAGTGCTCGCACAGAGGCACAGAGAATGGGGCTGCTTGCTTGTCTTGCCACCTCAAACTTCAAACATAACCTGGGAAAGTTGATGTCCCTGCCAGGCTCCTATCACAGCCCTGCTCCGAAAGTGCGAACGTCTGCAGATAGCTGGCAGCCAGAAGGGGCTAGCTTGGAAAGCTGTTGCTCAGCCTCATCTGCCCATGGCACTGTTCGCATAGAGGCACAGAGAATGGGGCTGCTTGCTTATCTTGCCACTTGAAACTTCAAACGCATGCTGGGAATGGTGGTGTCCCTGCCAGGCTCCTTTCGCAGCCCTGCTCCGAAAGTGCGAACGTCTGCAGATAGCTGGCAGGCAGAAGGGGCTAGCCTGGAAAGCTGATGCTCAGCCTCATCTGCCCATGGCAGTGCTCGCACAGAGGCACAGAGAATGGGGCTGCTTGCTTATCTTGCCACTTGAAACTTCAAACGCATGCTGGGAATGGTGGTGTCCCTGCCAGGCTCCTATCACAGAACTGCTCCAAAAGTGCGAACGTCTGCAGATAGCTGGCAGCCAGAAGGGGCTAGCCTGGAAAGCTGTTGCTCAGCCTCATCTGCCCATGGCAGTGCTCGCACAGAGGCACAGAGAATGGGGCTGCTTGCTTGTCTTGCCACCTCAAACTTCAAACATAACCTGGGAAAGTTGGTGTCCCAGCCAGGCTCCTTTCGCAGCCCTGCTCCGAAAGTGCGAACGTCTGCAGATAGCTGGCAGCCAGAAGGTGCTAGCTTGGAAAGCTGTTGCTCAGCCTCATCTGCCCATGGCACTGCTCGCACAGAGGCACAGAGAATGGGGCTGCTTGCTTGTCTTGCCACTTGAAACTTCAAACGTAGCCTGGGAAAGATGGTGTACCTGCTAGGCTCCTTTCGCAGCCCTGCTCCGAAAGTGCGAACGTCTGCAGATAGCTGGCAGCCAGAAGGGGCTAGCCTGGAAAGCTGTTGCTCAGCCTCATCTGCCCATGGCAGTGCTCGCACAGAGGCACAGAGAATGGGGCTGCTTGCTTGTCTTGCCACCTCAAACTTCAAACATAACCTGGGAAAGTTGATGTCCCTGCCAGGCTCCTATCACAGCCCTGCTCCGAAAGTGCGAACGTCTGCAGATAGCTGGCAGCCAGAAGGGGCTAGCTTGGAAAGCTGTTGCTCAGCCTCATCTGCCCATGGCACTGTTCGCATAGAGGCACAGAGAATGGGGCTGCTTGCTTATCTTGCCACTTGAAACTTCAAACGCATGCTGGGAATGGTGGTGTCCCTGCCAGGCTCCTTTAGCAGCCCTGCTCCGAAAGTGCGAACGTCTGCAGATAGCTGGCAGTCAGAAGTTGCTAGCCTGGAAAGCTGTTGCTCAGCCTCATCTGCCCATGGCAGTGCTCGCACAGAGGCACAGAGAATGGGGCTGCTTGCTTATCTTGCCACTTGAAACTTCAAACGCATGCTGGGAATGGTGGTGTCCCATCCGGGCTCCTTTCGCAGCCCTGCTCTTGAAATGCGAACGTCTGCAGATAGCTGGCAGCCAGAAGGGGCTAGCCTGGAAAGCTGTTGCTCAGCCTCATCTGCCCATGGCACTGTTCGCATAGAGGCACAGAGAATGGGGCTGCTTGCTTATCTTGCCACTTGAAACTTCAAACACATGCTGGGAATGGTGGTGTCCCAGCCAGGCTCCTATCACAGCCCTGCTCCGAAAGTGCGAACGTCTGCAGATAGCTGGCAGGCAGAAGGGGCTAGCCTGGAAAGCTGTTGCTCAGCCTCATCTGCCCATGGCACTGTTCGCATAGAGGCACAGAGAATGGGGCTGCTTGCTTATCTTGCCACTTGAAACTTCAAACGCATGCTGGGAATGGTGGTGTCCCTGCCAGGCTCCTTTCGCAGCCCTGCTCCGAAAGTGTGAACGTCTGCAGATAGCTGGCAGGCAGAAGGGGCTAGCCTGGAAAGCTGTTGCTCAGCCTCATCTGCCCATGGCAGTGCTCGCACAGACGCACAGAGAATGGGGCTGCTTGCTTCTCTTGCCACCTCAAACTTCAAACATAACCTGGGAAAGTTGGTGTCCCAGCCAGGCTCCTATCACAGCCCTGCTCCGAAAGTGCGAACGTCTGCAGATAGCTGGCAGGCAGAAGGGGCTAGCCTGGAAAGCTGTTGCTCAGCCTCATCTGCCCATGGCAGTGCTCGCACAGAGGCACAGAGAATGGGGCTGCTTGCTTATCTTGCCACTTGAAACTTCAAACACATGCTGGGAATGGTGGTGTCCCTGCCAGGCTCCTATCACAGCCCTGCTCCGAAAGTGCGAACGTCTGCAGATAGCTGGCAGCCAGAAGGGGCTAGCCTGGAAAGCTGTTGCTCAGCCTCATCTGCCCATGGCACTGCTCGCACAGAGGCACAGAGAATGGGGCTGCTTGCTTGTGTTGCCACCTCAAACTTCAAACATAGCCTGGGAAAGTTGGTGTCTCTACCAGGCTCCTTTCGCAACCCTGCTCCGAAAGTGCGAACGTCTGCAGATAGCTGGCAGCCAGAAGGGGCTAGCCTGGAAAGCTGTTGCTCAGCCTCATCTGCCCATGGCACTGCTCGCACAGAGGCACAGAGAATGGGGCTGCTTGCTTGTCTTGCCACCTCAAACTTCAAACGTAGCCTGGGAAAGATGGTGTCCCTGCCAGACTCCTTTTGCAGCCCTGCTCCGAAAGTGCGAACGTCTGCAGATAGCTGGCAGCCAGAAGGGGCTAGCCTGGAAAGCTGTTGCTCAGCCTCATCTGCCCATGGCACTGTTCGCATAGAGGCACAGAGAATGGGGCTGCTTGCTTATCTTGCCACTTGAAACTTCAAACGCGTGCTGGAATGGTGGTGTCCCTGCCAGGCTCCTTTCGCAGCCCTGCTCCGAAAGTGTGAACGTCTGCAGATAGCTGGCAGCCAGAAGGTGCTAGCCTGGAAAGCTGTTGCTCAGCCTCATCTGCCCATGGCAGTGCTCGCACAGAGGCACAGAGAATGGGGCTGCTTGCTTATCTTGCCACCTCAAACTTCAAACGCATGCTGGGATAGTTGGTGTCCCAGCCAGGCTCCTTGCGCAGCCCTGCTCTTCAAATGCGAACGTCTGCAGATAGCTGGCAGCCAGAAGGGGCTAGCCTGGAAAGCTGTTGCTCAGCCTCATCTGCCCATGGCAGTGCTCGCACAGAGGCACAGAGAATGGGGCTGCTTGCTTGTCTTGCCACCTCAAACTTCAAACATAGCCTGGGAAAGTTGGTGTCCCTGCCAGGCTCCTTTCGCAGCCCTGCTCCGAAAGTGCGAACGTCTGCAGATAGCTGGCAGGCATAAGGGGCTAGCCTGGAAAGCTGATGCTCAGCCTCATCTGCCCATGGCAGTGCTCGCACAGAGGCACAGAGAATGGGGCTGCTTGCTTATCTTGCCACTTGAAACTTCAAACGCATGCTGGGAATGGTGGTGTCCCTGCCAGGCTCCTTTCGCAGCCCTGCTCCGAAAGTGCGAACGTCTGCAGATAGCTGGCAGCCAGAAGGGGCTAGCCTGGAAAGCTGTTGCTCAGCCTCATCTGCCCATGGCACTGTTCGCATAGAGGCACAGAGAATGGGGCTGCTTGCTTATCTTGCCACTTGAAACTTCAAACGCGTGCTGGAATGGTGGTTTCCCTGCTAGGCTCCTTTCGCAGCCCTGCTCCGAAAGTGTGAACGTCTGCAGATAGCTGGCAGCCAGAAGGTGCTAGCCTGGAAAGCTGTTGCTCAGCCTCATCTGCCCATGGCAGTGCTCGCACAGAGGCACAGAGAATGGGGCTGCTTGCTTATCTTGCCACCTCAAACTTCAAACGCATGCTGGGATAGTTGGTGTCCCAGCCAGGCTCCTTGCGCAGCCCTGCTCTTCAAATGCGAACGTCTGCAGATAGCTGGCAGCCAGAAGGGGCTAGCCTGGAAAGCTGTTGCTCAGCCTCATCTGCCCATGGCAGTGCTCGCACAGAGGCACAGAGAATGGGGCTGCTTGCTTGTCTTGCCACCTCAAACTTCAAACATAGCCTGGGAAAGTTGGTGTCCCAGCCAGGCTCCTTTCGCAGCCCTGCTCCGAAAGTGCGAACGTCTGCAGATAGCTGGCAGCCAGAAGGTGCTAGCTTGGAAAGCTGTTGCTCAGCCTCATCTGCCCATGGCACTGCTCGCACAGAGGCACAGAGAATGGGGCTGCTTGCTTGTCTTGCCACCTCAAACTTCAAACGTAGCCTGGGAAAGATGGTGTACCTGCTAGGCTCCTTTCGCAGCCCTGCTCCGAAAGTGCGAACGTCTGCAGATAGCTGGCAGCCAGAAGGGGCTAGCCTGGAAAGCTGTTGCTCAGCCTCATCTGCCCATGGCAGTGCTCGCACAGAGGCACAGAGAATGGGGCTGCTTGCTTGTCTTGCCACCTCAAACTTCAAACATAACCTGGGAAAGTTGATGTCCCTGCCAGGCTCCTATCACAGCCCTGCTCCGAAAGTGCGAACGTCTGCAGATAGCTGGCAGCCAGAAGGGGCTAGCTTGGAAAGCTGTTGCTCAGCCTCATCTGCCCATGGCACTGTTCGCATAGAGGCACAGAGAATGGGGCTGCTTGCTTATCTTGCCACTTGAAACTTCAAACGCATGCTGGGAATGGTGGTGTCCCTGCCAGGCTCCTTTCGCAGCCCTGCTCCGAAAGTGCGAACGTCTGCAGATAGCTGGCAGGCAGAAGGGGCTAGCCTGGAAAGCTGATGCTCAGCCTCATCTGCCCATGGCAGTGCTCGCACAGAGGCACAGAGAATGGGGCTGCTTGCTTATCTTGCCACTTGAAACTTCAAACGCATGCTGGGAATGGTGGTGTCCCTGCCAGGCTCCTATCACAGAACTGCTCCAAAAGTGCGAACGTCTGCAGATAGCTGGCAGCCAGAAGGGGCTAGCCTGGAAAGCTGTTGCTCAGCCTCATCTGCCCATGGCAGTGCTCGCACAGAGGCACAGAGAATGGGGCTGCTTGCTTGTCTTGCCACCTCAAACTTCAAACATAACCTGGGAAAGTTGGTGTCCCAGCCAGGCTCCTTTCGCAGCCCTGCTCCGAAAGTGCGAACGTCTGCAGATAGCTGGCAGCCAGAAGGTGCTAGCTTGGAAAGCTGTTGCTCAGCCTCATCTGCCCATGGCACTGCTCGCACAGAGGCACAGAGAATGGGGCTGCTTGCTTGTCTTGCCACTTGAAACTTCAAACGTAGCCTGGGAAAGATGGTGTCCCTGCTAGGCTCCTTTCGCAGCCCTGCTCCGAAAGTGCGAACGTCTGCAGATAGCTGGCAGCCAGAAGGGGCTAGCCTGGAAAGCTGTTGCTCAGCCTCATCTGCCCATGGCAGTGCTCGCACAGAGGCACAGAGAATGGGGCTGCTTGCTTGTCTTGCCACCTCAAACTTCAAACATAACCTGGGAAAGTTGATGTCCCTGCCAGGCTCCTATCACAGCCCTGCTCCGAAAGTGCGAACGTCTGCAGATAGCTGGCAGCCAGAAGGGGCTAGCTTGGAAAGCTGTTGCTCAGCCTCATCTGCCCATGGCACTGTTCGCATAGAGGCACAGAGAATGGGGCTGCTTGCTTATCTTGCCACTTCAAACTTCAAACGCATGCTGGGAATGGTGGTGTCCCTGCCAGGCTCCTTTAGCAGCCCTGCTCCGAAAGTGCGAACGTCTGCAGATAGCTGGCAGTCAGAAGTTGCTAGCCTGGAAAGCTGTTGCTCAGCCTCATCTGCCCATGGCAGTGCTCGCACAGAGGCACAGAGAATGGGGCTGCTTGCTTATCTTGCCACTTGAAACTTCAAACGCATGCTGGGAATGGTGGTGTCCCATCCGGGCTCCTTTCGCAGCCCTGCTCTTGAAATGCGAACGTCTGCAGATAGCTGGCAGCCAGAAGGGGCTAGCCTGGAAAGCTGTTGCTCAGCCTCATCTGCCCATGGCACTGTTCGCATAGAGGCACAGAGAATGGGGCTGCTTGCTTATCTTGCCACTTGAAACTTCAAACGCATTCTGGGAATGGTGGTGTCCCTGCCAGGCTCCTTTCGCAGCCCTGCTCCGAAAGTGTGAACGTCTGCAGATAGCTGGCAGGCAGAAGGGGCTAGCCTGGAAAGCTGTTGCTCAGCCTCATCTGCCCATGGCAGTGCTCGCACAGACGCACAGAGAATGGGGCTGCTTGCTTCTCTTGCCACCTCAAACTTCAAACATAACCTGGGAAAGTTGGTGTCCCAGCCAGGCTCCTTTCGCAGCCCTGCTCCGAAAGTGCGAACGTCTGCAGATAGCTGGCAGCCAGAAGGTGCTAGCTTGGAAAGCTGTTGCTCAGCCTCATCTGCCCATGGCACTGCTCGCACAGAGGCACAGAGAATGGGGCTGCTTGCTTGTCTTGCCACCTCAAACTTCAAACGTAGCCTGGGAAAGATGGTGTACCTGCTAGGCTCCTTTCGCAGCCCTGCTCCGAAAGTGCGAACGTCTGCAGATAGCTGGCAGCCAGAAGGGGCTAGCCTGGAAAGCTGTTGCTCAGCCTCATCTGCCCATGGCAGTGCTCGCACAGAGGCACAGAGAATGGGGCTGCTTGCTTGTCTTGCCACCTCAAACTTCAAACATAACCTGGTAAAGTTGATGTCCCTGCCAGGCTCCTATCACAGCCCTGCTCCGAAAGTGCAAACGTCTGCAGATAGCTGGCAGCCAGAAGGGGCTAGCCTGGAAAGCTGTTGCTCAGCCTCATCTGCCCATGGCAGTGCTCGCACAGAGGCACAGAGAATGGGGCTGCTTGCTTGTCTTGCCACCTGAAACTTCAAACGTAGCCTGGGAAAGTTGGTGTCCCAGCCAGGCTCCTTTCGCAGCCCTGCTCCGAAAGTGCGAACGTCTGCAGATAGCTGGCAGGCAGAAGGGGCTAGCCTGGAAAGCTGTTGCTCAGCCTCATGTGCCCATGGCACTGTTCGCATAGAGGCACAGAGAATGGGGCTGCTTGCTTGTCTTGCCACCTCAAACTTCAAACGTAGCCTGGGAAAGATGGTGTACCTGCTAGGCTCCTTTCGCAGCCCTGCTCCGAAAGTGCGAACGTCTGCAGATAGCTGGCAGCCAGAAGGGGCTAGCCTGGAAAGCTGTTGCTCAGCCTCATCTGCCCATGGCAGTGCTCGCACAGAGGCACAGAGAATGGGGCTGCTTGCTTGTCTTGCCACCTCAAACCTCAAACATAACCTGGGAAAGTTGATGTCCCTGCCAGGCTCCTATCACAGCCCTGCTCCGAAAGTGCGAACGTCTGCAGATAGCTGGCAGCCAGAAGGGGCTAGCTTGGAAAGCTGTTGCTCAGCCTCATCTGCCCATGGCACTGTTCGCATAGAGGCACAGAGAATGGGGCTGCTTGCTTATCTTGCCACTTGAAACTTCAAACGCATGCTGGGAATGGTGGTGTCCCTGCCAGGCTCCTTTCGCAGCCCTGCTCCGAAAGTGCGAACGTCTGCAGATAGCTGGCAGTCAGAAGTTGCTAGCCTGGAAAGCTGTTGCTCAGCCTCATCTGCCCATGGCAGTGCTCGCACAGAGGCACAGAGAATGGGGCTGCTTGCTTATCTTGCCACTTGAAACTTCAAACGCATGCTGGGAATGGTGGTGTCCCAGCCAGGCTCCTTTCGCAGCCCTGCTCTTGAAATGCGAACGTCTGCAGATAGCTGGCAGCCAGAAGGGGCTAGCCTGGAAAGCTGTTGCTCAGCCTCATCTGCCCATGGCACTGTTCGCATAGAGGCACAGAGAATGGGGCTGCTTGCTTATCTTGCCACTTGAAACTTCAAACACATGCTGGGAATGGTGGTGTCCCAGCCAGGCTCCTATCACAGCCCTGCTCCGAAAGTGCGAACGTCTGCAGATAGCTGGCAGCCAGAAGGGGCTAGCCTGGAAAGCTGTTGCTCAGCCTCATCTGCCCATGGCACTGTTCGCATAGAGGCACAGAGAATGGGGCTGCTTGCTTATCTTGCCACTTGAAACTTCAAACGCATGCTGGGAATGGTGGTGTCCCTGCCAGGCTCCTTTCGCAGCCCTGCTCCGAAAGTGTGAACGTCTGCAGATAGCTGGCAGGCAGAAGGGGCTAGCCTGGAAAGCTGTTGCTCAGCCTCATCTGCCCATGGCAGTGCTCGCACAGAGGCACAGAGAATGGGGCTGCTTGCTTGTCTTGCCACCTCAAACTTCAAACATAACCTGGGAAAGTTGGTGTCCCAGCCAGGCTCCTATCACAGCCCTGCTCCGAAAGTGCGAACGTCTGCAGATAGCTGGCAGCCAGAAGGGGCTAGCCTGGAAAGCTGTTGCTCAGCCTCATCTGCCCATGGCAGTGCTCGCACAGAGGCACAGAGAATGGGGCTGCTTGCTTGTCTTGCCACCTCAAACTTCAAACGTAGCCTGGGAAAGTTGGTGTCCCAGCCAGGCTCCTTTCGCAGCCCTGCTCCGAAAGTGCGAACGTCTGCAGATAGCTGGCAGGCAGAAGGGGCTAGCCTGGAAAGCTGTTGCTCAGCCTCATCTGCCCATGGCACTGTTCGCATAGAGGCACAGAGAATGGGGCTGCTTGCTTGTCTTGCCACCTCAAACTTCAAACGTAGCCTGGGAAAGATGGTGTACCTGCTAGGCTCCTTTCGCAGCCCTGCTCCGAAAGTGCGAACGTCTGCAGATAGCTGGCAGCCAGAAGGGGCTAGCCTGGAAAGCTGTTGCTCAGCCTCATCTGCCCATGGCAGTGCTCGCACAGAGGCACAGAGAATGGGGCTGCTTGCTTGTCTTGCCACCTCAAACTTCAAACATAACCTGGGAAAGTTGATGTCCCTGCCAGGCTCCTATCACAGCCCTGCTCCGAAAGTGCGAACGTCTGCAGATAGCTGGCAGCCAGAAGGGGCTAGCTTGGAAAGCTGTTGCTCAGCCTCATCTGCCCATGGCACTGTTCGCATAGAGGCACAGAGAATGGGGCTGCTTGCTTGTCTTGCCACCTCAAACTTCAAACATAACCTGGGAAAGTTGATGTCCCTGCCAGGCTCCTATCACAGCCCTGCTCCGAAAGTGCGAACGTCTGCAGATAGCTGGCAGCCAGAAGGGGCTAGCCTGGAAAGCTGTTGCTCAGCCTCATCTGCCCATGGCAGTGCTCGCACAGAGGCACAGAGAATGGGGCTGCTTGCTTGTCTTGCCACCTCAAACTTCAAACATAACCTGGGAAAGTTGATGTCCCTGCCAGGCTCCTATCACAGCCCTGCTCCGAAAGTGCGAACGTCTGCAGATAGCTGGCAGTCAGAAGGGGCTAGCTTGGAAAGCTGTTGCTCAGCCTCATCTGCCCATGGCACTGTTCGCATAGAGGCACAGAGAATGGGGCTGCTTGCTTATCTTGCCACTTGAAACTTCAAACGCATGCTGGGAATGGTGGTGTCCCTGCCAGGCTCCTTTCGCAGCCCTGCTCCGAAAGTGCGAACGTCTGCAGATAGCTGGCAGTCAGAAGTTGCTAGCCTGGAAAGCTGTTGCTCAGCCTCATCTGCCCATGGCAGTGCTCGCACAGAGGCACAGAGAATGGGGCTGCTTGCTTATCTTGCCACTTGAAACTTCAAACGCATGCTGGGAATGGTGGTGTCCCAGCCAGGCTCCTATCACAGCCCTGCTCCGAAAGTGCGAACGTCTGCAGATAGCTGGCAGGCAGAAGGGGCTAGCCTGGAAAGCTGTTGCTCAGCCTCATCTGCCCATGGCACTGTTCGCATAGAGGCACAGAGAATGGGGCTGTTTGCTTATCTTGCCACTTGAAACTTCAAACGCATGCTGGGAATGGTGGTGTCCCTGCCAGGCTCCTTTCGCAACCCTGCTCCGAAAGTGTGAACGTCTGCAGATAGCTGGCAGGCAGAAGGGGCTAGCCTGGAAAGCTGTTGCTCAGCCTCATCTGCCCATGGCACTGCTCGCACAGAGGCACACAGAATGGGGCTGCTTGCTTGTCTTGCCACCTCAAACTTCAAACATAACCTGGGAAAGTTGGTGTCCCAGCCAGGCTCCTTTCGCAGCCCTGCTCCGAATGTGCGAACGTCTGCAGATAGCTGGCAGCCAGAAGGTGCTAGCTTGGCAAGCTGTTGCTCAGCCTCATCTGCCCATGGCACTGCTCGCACAGAGGCACAGAGAATGGGGCTGCTTGCTTGTCTTGCCACCTCAAACTTCAAACGTAGCCTGGGAAAGATGGTGTACCTGCTAGGCTCCTTTCGCAGCCCTGCTCCGAAAGTGCGAACGTCTGCAGATAGCTGGCAGCCAGAAGGGGCTAGCCTGGAAAGCTGTTGCTCAGCCTCATCTGCCCATGGCAGTGCTCGCACAGAGGCACAGAGAATGGGGCTGCTTGCTTGTCTTGCCACCTCAAACTTCAAACATAACCTGGGAAAGTTGATGTCCCTGCCAGGCTCCTATCACAGCCCTGCTCCGAAAGTGCGAACGTCTGCAGATAGCTGGCAGCCAGAAGGGGCTAGCCTGGAAAGCTGTTGCTCAGCCTCATCTGCCCATGGCAGTGCTCGCACAGAGGCACAGAGAATGGGGCTGCTTGCTTGTCTTGCCACCTGAAACTTCAAACGCATGCTGGGAAAGTTGGTGTCCCAGCCAGGCTCCTTTCGCAGCCCTGCTCCGAAAGTGCGAACGTCTGCAGATAGCTGGCAGCCAGAAGGGGCTAGCCTGGAAAGCTGTTGCTCAGCCTCATCTGCCCATTGCACTGTTCGCATAGAGGCACAGAGAATGGGGCTGCTTGCTTATCTTGCCACTTGAAACTTCAAACGCATGCTGGGAATGGTGGTGTCCCTGCCAGGCTCCTTTCGCAGCCCTGCTCCGAAAGTGCGAACGTCTGCAGATAGCTGGCAGCCAGAAGGGGCTAGCCTGGAAAGCTGTTGCTCAGCCTCATCTGCCCATGGCACTGTTCGCATAGAGGCACAGAGAATGGGGCTGCTTGCTTATCTTGCCACTTGAAACTTCAAACACATGCTGGGAATGGTGGTGTCCCAGCCAGGCTCCTATCACAGCCCTGCTCCGAAAGTGCGAACGTCTGCAGATAGCTGGCAGCCAGAAGGGGCTAGCCTGGAAAGCTGTTGCTCAGCCTCATCTGCCCATGGCACTGTTCGCATAGAGGCACAGAGAATGGGGCTGCTTGCTTATCTTGCCACTTGAAACTTCAAACGCATGCTGGGAATGGTGGTGTCCCAGCCAGGGTCTTTTCGCAGCCCTGCTCCGAAAGTGCGAACGTCTGCAGATAGCTGGCAGGCAGAAGGGGCTAGCCTGGAAAGCTGTTGCTCAGCCTCATCTGCCCATGGCACTGCTCGCACAGAGGCACAGAGAATGGGGCTGCTTGCTTTTCTTGCCACCTCAAAGTTCAAACGTAGCCTGGGAAAGTTGGTGTCCCTGCCAGGCTCCTTTCGCAGCCCTGCTCCGAAAGTGCGAACGTCTGCAGATAGCTGGCAGGCAGAAGGGGCTATCCTGGAAAGCTGTTGCTCAGCCTCATCTGCCCATGGCAGTGCTCGCACAGAGGCACACAGAATGGGGCTGCTTGCTTGTCTTGCTACCTCAAATTTCAAACGTATCCTGGGAAAGTTTGTGTCCCTGCCAGGCTCCTATCACAGCCCTGCTCCGAAAGTGCGAACGTCTGCAGATAGCTGGCAGGCAGAAGGGGCTAGCCTGGAAATCTGTTGCTCAGCCTCATCTGCCCATGGCACTGCTCGCACAGAGGCACAGAGAATGGGGCTGCTTGCTTGTCTTGCCACCTCAAACTTCAAACATAGCCTGGGAAAGTTGGTGTCCCTGCCAGGCTGCTTTCGCAACCCTGCTCTTAAAATGCGAACGTCTGCAGATAGCTGGCAGCCAGAAGGGGCTAGCCTGGAAAGCTGTTGCTCAGCCTCATCTGCCCATGGCAGTGCTCGCACAGAGGCACAGAGAATGGGGCTGCTTGCTTGTCTTGTCACCTCAAACTTCAAACGTAACCTGGGAAAGATGGTGTACCTGCTAGGCTCCTTTCGCAGTCCTGCTCTTGAAATGCGAACATCTGCAGATAGCTGGCAGTCAGAAGGGGCTAGCCTGGAAAACTTTTGCTCAGCTTCATCTGCCCATGGCAGTGCTCGCAGAGAGGCACAGAGACTGGGGCTGCTTGCTTATCTTGCCACTTGAAACTTCAAACGCATGCTGGGAATGGTGGTGTCCCTGCCAGGCTCCTATCACTGCCCTGCTCCGAAACTGTGAACGTCTGCAGATAGCTGGCAGCCAGAAGGGGCTAGCCTGGAAAGCTGTTGCTCAGCCTCATCTGCCCATGGCAGTGCTCGCACAGAGGCACAGAGAATGGGGCTGCTTGCTTATCTTGCCACTTCAAACTTCAAAGGCATGCTGGCAATGTTGGTGTCCCAGCCAGGGTCCTTTCGCAGCCCTGCTCCGAAAGTGCGAACGTCTGCAGATAGCTGGCAGCCAGAAGGGGCTAGCCTGGAAAGCTGTTGCTCAGCCTCATCTGCCCATGGCACTGCTCGCACAGAGGCACAGAGAATGGGGCTGCTTGCTTGTCTTGCCA
The DNA here is from genome assembly GCF_030867145.1 of Opisthocomus hoazin. Taxonomy (NCBI): domain Eukaryota; kingdom Metazoa; phylum Chordata; class Aves; order Opisthocomiformes; family Opisthocomidae; genus Opisthocomus; species Opisthocomus hoazin. Next base: position 13,461,371 of record NC_134426.1, read on the forward strand.
CCTCAAACTTCAAACATAGCCTGGGAAAGTTGGTTTCCCAGCCAGGCTCCTATCACAGCCCTGCTCCGAAAGTGCGAACGTCTGCAGATAGCTGGCAGCCAGAAGGGGCTAGCCTGGAAATCTGTTGCTCAGCCTCATCTGCCCATGGCAGTGCTCGCACAGAGGCACAGAGAATGGGGCTGCTTGCTTGTCTTGCCACCTCAAGCTTCAAACGTATCTTGGGAAATTTGGTGTCCCAGCCAGGCTGCTTTCGCAGCCCTGCTCCGAAAGTGCGAACGTCTGCAGATAGCTGGCAGCCAGAAGGGGTTAGCCTGCAAAGCTGTTGCTCAGCCTCATCTGCACATGGCAGTGCTCGCACAGAGGCACAGAGAATGGGGCTGCTTGCTTGTCTTGCCACCTCAAACTTCAAACGTAACCTGGGAAAGTTGGTGTCCCAGCCAGGCTGCTTTCGCAGCCCTGCTCTTAAAATGCGAACGTCTGCAGGTAGCTGGCAGGCAGAAGGGGCTAGCCTGGAAAGCTGTTCCTCAGCCTCATCTGCCCATGGCTCTGCTCGCACAGAGGCACAGAGAATGGGGCTGCTTGCTTGTCTTGCCACCTCAAACTTCAAACGTAACCTGAGAATGGTGGTGTCCCTGCCAGGCTCCTTTCGCAGCCCTGCTCTTGAAATGCGAACGTCTGCAGATAGCTGGCAGCCAGAAGGGGCTAGCCTGGAAATCTGTTGCTCAGCCTCATCTGCCCATTGCACTGCTCGCACAGAGGCACAGAGACTGGGGCTGCTTGCTTGTCTTGCCACCTCAAACTTCAAACGTATCCTGGGAAAGTTGGTGTCCCAGCCAGGCTGCTTTCGCAGCCCTGCTCCGAAAGTGCGAACGTCTGCAGATAGCTGGCAGCCAGTAGGGGCTAGCCTGGAAATCTGTTGCTCAGCCTCATCTGCCCATGGCACTGCTCGCACAGAGGCACAGAGACTGGGGCTGCTTGCTTGTCTTGCCACCTCAAACTTCAAACGTAGCCTGGGAAAGTTGGTGTCCCAGCCAGGCTCCTTTCGCAGCCCTGCTCTTAAAATGCGAACGTCTGCAGGTAGCTGGCAGCCAGAAGGGGCTATCCTGGAAAGCTGTTGCTCAGCCTCATCTGCCCATGGCTCTGCTCGCACAGAGGCACAGAGACTGGGGCTGCTGGCTTGTCTTGCCACCTCAAACCTCAAACGTAACCTGAGAATGGTGGTGTCCCTGCCAGGCTCCTTTCGCAGCCCTGCTCTTGAAATGCGAACGTCTGCAGATAGCTGGCAGCCAGAAGGGGCTAGCCTGGAAATCTGTTGCTCAGCCTCATCTGCCCATGGCACTGCTCGCACAGAGGCCCAAAGACTGGGGTGCTTGCTTGTCTTGCCACCTCAAACTTCAAACGTATCCTGGGAAAGTTGGTGTCCCAGCCAGGCTGTTTTCGCAGCCCTGCTCCGAAAGTGCGAATGTCTGCAGATAGCTTGCAGGCAGTAGGGGCTATCCTGGAAAGCTGTTGCTCAGCCTCATCTGCCCATGGCACTGCTCGCACAGAGGCACAGAGACTGGGGCTGCTTGCTTGTCCTGCCACCTCAAACTTCAAACGTAGCCTGCGAATGGTGGTTTCTCTGCCAGGCTCCTTTTGCAGCCCTGCTCCGAAAGTGCGAACGTCTGCAGATAGCTGGCAGCCAGAAGGGGCTAGCCTGGAAAGCTGTTGCTCAGCCTCATCTGCCCATGGCACTGCTCGCACAGAGGCACAGAGAATGGGGCTTCTTGCTTGTCTTGCCACTTGAAACTCCAAACGTAGCCTGTGAAAGTTGATGTCCCAGCTAGGCTCCTTTCGCAGTCCCGCTCTTTAAATGAGAACGTCTGAAGATAGCTGGCAGCCAGAAGGGGCTATCCTGGAAAGCTGTTGCTCAGCCTCATCTGCCCATGGCACTGTTCGCATAGAGGCACAGAAAATGGGGCTTCTTGCTTATCTTGCCACTTGAAACTTCAAACGCATGTGGGGAATGTGGGTTGTCCCTGCCAGGCTCCTTTCGCAGCCCTGCTCCGAAATTGCGAATGTCTGCAGAAATCTGGCAGCCAGAAGGGGCTAGCCTGGCAATCTGTTTCTCAGCCTCATCTGCCCATGCCACTGCTCGCACAGAGGCACAGAGAATGGGGCTGCTTGCTTATCTTGCAAATTGAACCTTCAAATGCATGCTTGTAATGGTGGTGTCTCTGCCATGCTCCTTTCACAGCCCTGCTCCGAAAGTGCGAATGTCTGCAGATAGCTGGCAGGCAGAAGGGGCTAGCCTGGAAAGCTGTTGCTCAGCCTCGTCTGCCCATGGCTCTGCTCGCACAGAGGCACAGAGACTGGGGCTGCTTGCTTGTCTTGCCACCTCAAGCTTCAAACGTAGCCTGGGAAAGTTGGTGTCCCTGCCAGGCTGCTTTCGCAGCCCTGCTCCGAAAGTGCGAACGTCTGCAGATAGCTGGCAGCCAGAAGGGGCTAGCCTGGAAATCTGTTGCTCAGCCTCATCTGCCCATGGCACTGCTCGCACAGAGGCACAGAGAATGGGGCTGCTTGCTTGTCTTGCCACCTCAAACTTCAAACATAGCCTGGGAAAGTTGGTGTCCCAGCCAGGCTCCTTTCGCAGCCCTGCTCCGAAAGTGCGAACGTCTGCAGATAGCTGGCAGCCAGAAGGGGCTATCCTGGAAAGCTGTTCCTCAGCCTCATCTGCCCATGGCTCTGCTCGCACAGAGGCACAGAGACTGGGGCTGCTTGCTTGTCTTGCCACCTCAAACTTCAAACGTAACCTGAGAATGGTGGTGTTCCTGCCAGGCTCCTTTCGCAGCCCTGCTCTTGAAATGCGAACGTGTGCAGGTAGCTGGCAGCCAGAAGGGGCTAGCCTGGAAATCTGTTGCTCAGCCTCATCTGCCCATTGCACTGCTCGCACAGAGGCCCAGAGACTGGGGCTGCTTGCTTGTCTTGCCACCTCAAACTTCAAACGTATCCTGAAAAAGTTGGTGTCCCAGCCAGGCTGCTTTCGCAGCCCTGCTCCGAAAGTGCGAACGTCTGCAGATAGCTGGCAGCCAGTAGGGGCTAGCCTGGAAAGCTGTTGCTCAGCCTCATCTGCCCATGGCACTGCTCGCACAGAGGCACAGAGACTGGGGCTGCTTGCTTGTCTTGCCACCTCAAACTTCAAACGTAGCCTGGGAAAGTTGGTGTCCCTGCCAGGCTCCTTTCGCAGCCCTGCTCCGAAAGTGCGAACGTCTGCAGATAGTTGGCAGCCTGAAGGGGCTATCCTGGAAAGCTGTTGCTCAGCCTCATCTGCCCATGGCTCTGCTCGCACAGAGGCACAGAGAATGGGGCTGCTTGCTTGTCTTGCCACCTCAAACTTCAAACGTAGCCTGGAAAGTTGGTGTCCCAGCCAGGCTCCTTTCGCAGAACTGCTCTTAAAATGCGAATGTCTGCAGATAGCTGGCAGCCAGAAGGGGCTATCCTGGAAATCTGTTGCTCAGCCTCATCTGCCCATGGCACTGCTCACACAGATGCACAGAGACTGGGGCTGCTTGCTTATCTTGCCACTTGAAACTTCAAACGCATGCTGGGAATGGTGGTGTCCCAGCCAGGCTCCTTTCGCAGCCCTGCTCCGAAAGTGCGAACGTCTGCAGATAGCTGGCAGCCAGAAGGGGCTAGCCTGGAAAGCTGTTGCTCAGCCTCATCTGCCCATGGCACTGCTCGCACAGAGGCACAGAGAATGGGGCTGCTTGCTTGTCTTGCCACCTCAAACTTCAAACGTAGCCTAGGTATGGTGGTGTCCCTGCCACGCTCCTTTGGCATCCCTGCTATTAAAATGAGAATGTCTGCAGGTAGCTGGCAGCCAGAAGGGGCTATCCTGGAAATCTGTTGCTCAGCCTCATCTGCCCATGGCACTGCTCACACAGATGCACAGAGACTGGGACTGCTTGCTTATCTTGCCACTTGAAACTTCAAAGGCATGCTGGCAATGTTGGTGTCCCAGCCAGGGTCCTTTCCCAGCCCTGCTCCGAAAGTGCGAACGTCTGCAGATAGCTGGCAGCCAGAAGGGTCTAGCCTGGAAATCTGTTGCTCAGCCTCATCTGCCCATGGCACTGCTCACACAGAGGCACAGAGACTGGGGCTGCTTGCTTATCTTGCCACTCGAAACTTCAAAGGCATGCTGGGAATGGTGGTGTCCCTGCCAGGCTCCTTGCGCAGCCCTGCTCCGAAAGTGCGAACTTCTGCAGATAGGTGGCAGCCAGAAGGGGCTAGCCTGGAAAGCTGTTGCTCAGCCTCATCTGCCCATGGCACTGCTCGCACAGAGGCACAGAGAATGGGGCTGTTTCCTTGTCTTGCCACCTCAAACTTCAAACATAGCCTGGGAAAGTTGGTGTCCCAGCCAGGCTCCTTTCGCAGCCGTGCTCCGAAAGTGCGAACGTCTGCAGATAGCTGGCAGCCAGAAGGGGCTAGCCTGGAAATCTGTTGCTCAGCCTCATCTGCCCATGGCACTGCTCGCACAGAGGCACAGAGAATGGGGCTGCTTGCTTGTCTTGCCACCTCAAGCTTCAAACGTATCTTGGGAAAGTTGGTGTCCCAGCCAGGCTGCTTTCGCAGCCCTGCTCTTAAAATGCGAACGTCTGCAGATAGCTGGCAGCCAGAAGGGGTTAGCCTGCAAAGCTGTTGCTCAGCCTCATCTGCCCATGGCAGTGCTCGCACAGAGGCACAGAGACTGGGGCTGCTTGCTTGTCTTGCCACCTCAAACTTCAAACGTAGCCTGGGAAAGTTGGTGTCCCAGCCAGGCTGCTTTCGCAGCCCTGCTCTTAAAATGCGAACGTCTGCAGGTAGCTGGCAGCCAGCAGAGGCTATCCTGGAAAGCTGTTCCTCAGCCTCATCTGCCCATGGCTCTGCTCGCACAGAGCCACAGAGACTGGGGCTGCTTGCTTGTCTTGCCACCTCAAACTTCAAACGTAACCTGAGAATGGTGGTGTCCCTGCCAGGCTCCTTTCGCAGCCCTGCTCTTGAAATGCGAACGTCTGCAGGTAGCTGGCAGCCAGAAGGGGCTAGCCTGGAAATCTGTTGCTCAGCCTCATCTGCCCATTGCACTGCTCGCACAGAGGCACAGAGACTGGGGCTGCTTTCTTGTCTTGCCACCTCAAACTTCAAACGTATCCTGGGAAAGTTGGTGTCCCAGCCAGGCTGCTTTCGCAGCCCTGCTCCGAAAGTGCGAACGTCTGCAGATAGCTGGCAGCCAGTAGGGGCTAGCCTGGAAATCTGTTGCTCAGCCTCATCTGCCCATGGCACTGCTCGCACAGAGGCACAGAGACTGGGGCTGCTTGCTTGTCTTGCCACCTCAAACTTCAAACGTAGCGTGGGAAAGTTGGTGTCCCTGCCAGGCTCCTTTCGCAGCCCTGCTCTTAAAATGCGAACGTCTGCAGATAGTTGGCAGCCAGAAGGGGCTATCCTGGAAAGCTGTTGCTCAGCCTCATCTGCCCATGGCTCTACTCGCACAGAGACACAGAGAATGGGGCTGCTTGCTTGTCTTGCCACCTCAAACTTCAAACGTAGCCTGGGAAAGTTGGTGTCCCAGCCAGGCTCCTTTCGCAGAACTGCTCTTAAAATGCGAATGTCTGCAGGTAGCTGGCAGCCAGAAGGGGCTATCCTGGAAATCTATTGCTCAGCCTCATCTGCCCATGGCACTGCTCACACAGATGCACAGAGACTGGGGCTGCTTGCTTATCTTGCCACTTGAAACTTCAAACGCATGCTGGGAATGGTGGTGTCCCAGCCAGGCTCCTTTCGCAACCCTGCTCCGAAAGTGCGAACGTCTGCAGATAGCTGGCAGGCAGAAGGGGCTATCCTGGAAAGCTGTTGCTCAGCCTCATCTGCCCATGGCACTGCTCGCACAGAGGCACAGAGAATGGGGCTGCTTGCTTGTCTTGCCACCTCAAACTTCAAACGTAGCCTGGGTATGGTGGTGTCCCTGCCAGGCTCCTTTCGCATCCCTGCTCTTAAAATGCGAATGTCTGCAGGTAGCTGGCAGCCAGAAGGGACTATCCTGGAAATCTGTTGCTCAGCCTCATCTGCCCATGGCACTGCTCACACAGATGCACAGAGACTGGGGCTGCTTGCTTATCTTGCCACTTGAAACTTCAAAGGCATGCTGGGAATGTTGGTGTCCCCGCCAGGGTCCTTTCGCAGCCCTGCTGCGAAAGTGTGAACGTCTGCAGATAGCTGGCAGCCAGAAGGGGCTAGCCTGGAAAGCTGTTGCTCAGCCTCATCTGCCCATGGCACTGCTCGCACAGAGGCACAGAGACTGGGGCTGCTTGCTTGTCTTGCCACCTTAAACTTGAAACGTATCTTGGGAAAGTTGGTGTCCCAGCCAGGCTGCTTTCGCAGCCCTGCTCTTGAAATGCGAACGTCTGAAGGTAGCTGGCAGCCAGAAGGGGCTATCCTGGAAATCTGTTGCTCAGCCTCATCTGCCCATTGCACTGCTCGCACAGAGGCACAGAGACTGGGGCTGCTTGCTTATCTTGCCACTTGAAACTTCAAACGCATGCTGGGAATGTTGGTGTCCCAGCCAGGGTCCTTTCGCAGCCCTGCTCCGAAAGTGCGAACGTCTGCAGATAGCTGGCAGCCAGAAGGGGCTAGCCTGGAAAGCTGTTGCTCAGCCTCATCTGCCCATGGCACTGCTCGCACAGAGGCCCAGAGAATGGGGCTGCTTGCTTGTCTTGCCACCTCAAACTTCAATCGTAGCCTGGGAATGGTGGTGTCCCTGCCAGGCTCCTTTCGCAGCCCTGCTCTTGAAATGCGAACGTCTGAAGGTAGCTAGCAGGCAGAAGGGGCCAGCCCGGAAATCTGTTTCTCAGCCTCATCTGCCCATTGCACTGCTCGCACAGAGGCCCAGAGACTGGGGCTGCTTGCTTGTCTTGGCACCTAAACTTCACACGTAGCCTGGGAATGGTTGGTGTCCCTGCCAGGCTCCTTTCGCAGCCCTGCTCCGAAAGTGCGAACGTCTGCAGATAGCTGGCAGCCAGAAGGGGCTAGCCCGGAAAGCTGTTGCTCAGCCTCATCTGCCCATGGCACTGTTCGCATAGAGGCACAGAGAATGGGGCTTCTTGCTTATCTTGCCACTTGAAACTTCAAACGCATGTGGGGAATGCGGGTTGTCCCTGCCAGGCTCCTTTCGCAGTCCTGCTCCGAAAGTGCGAACGTCTGCAGATAGCTGGCAGGCAGAAGGGGCTAGCCTGGAAAGCTGTTGCTCAGCCTCATCTGCCCATGGCACTGCTCGCACAGAGGCACACAGATTGGGGCTGCTTGCTTGTCTTGCCACCTCAAACTTCAAACGTAGCCTGGGAATGGTGGTGTCCCCTCCAGGCTCCTTTCGCAGCACTGCTCTTAAAATGCGAACGTCTGCAGGTAGCTGGCAGCCAGAAGGGGCTAGCGTGGAAAGCTGTTGCTCAGCCTCATCTGCCCATGGCACTGCTCGCACAGAGGCACACAGAATGGGGCTGCTTGCTTGTCTCGCCACCTCAAACTTCAAATGTATTCTGCGAATGGTGGTGTCCCTGCCAGGCTCCTTTCACAGCCCTGCTCTTAAAATGCGAACGTCTGCATTTAGCAGGTAGCCAGAAGGGGCTATCCTGGAAAGCTGTTGCTCAGCCTCATCTGCTCATGGCAGTGCTCGCACAGAGGCACAGAGACTGGGGCTGCTTGCTTGTCTTGCCACCTCAATCTTCAAAAGTAACCTGGGAATGGTGGTGTCCCTGCCAGGCTCCTTTCGCAGCCCTGCTCTTGAAATGCGAACGTCTGCAGATAGCTGGCAGCCAGAAGGGGCTATCCTTGAAAGCTGTTGCTCAGCCTCATCTGCCCATGGCACTGTTCGCATAGAGGCCCAGAGAATGGGGCTGCATGCTTATCTAGCCACTTGAAACTTCAAACGCATGCTGCGAATGGTGGTGTCCCTGCCAGGCTCCTTTCGCAGCCCTGCTCCGAAAGTGCGAACGTCTGCAGATAGCTGGCAGCCAGAAGGGGCTAGCCTGGAAAGCTGTTGCTCAGCCTCATCTGCCCATGGCACTGCTCGCATAGAGGCACAGAGAATGGGGCTGCTTGCTTGTCCTGCCACCTCAAACTTCAAAAGTAGCCTGCGAATGGTGGTGTCTCTGCCAGGCTCCTTTCGCAGCCCTGCTCCGAAAGTGCGAACGTCTGCAGATAGCTGGCAGCCAGAAGGGGCTAGCCTGGAAATCTGTTGCTCAGCCTCATCTGCCCATGGCACTGCTCGCACAGAGGCACAGAGAATGGGGCTGCTTGCTTGTCTTGCCACCTCAAGCTTCAAACGTATCTTGGGAAAGTTGGTGTCCCAGCCAGGCTGCTTTCGCAGCCCTGCTCTTAAAATGCGAACGTCTGCAGATAGCTGGCAGCCAGAAGGGGTTAGCCTGCAAAGCTGTTGCTCAGCCTCATCTGCCCATGGCACTGCTCGCACAGAGGCACAGAGACTGGGGCTGCTTGCTTGTCTTGCCACCTCAAACTTCAAACGTAGCCTGGGAAAGTTGGTGTCCCAGCCAGGCTGCTTTCGCAGCCCTGCTCTTAAAATGCGAACGTCTGCAGGTAGCTGGCAGCCAGCAGGGGCTATCCTGGAAAGCTGTTCCTCAGCCTCATCTGCCCATGGCTCTGCTCGCACAGAGGCACAGAGACTGGGGCTGCTTGCTTGTCTTGCCACCTCAAACTTCAAACGTAACCTGAGAATGGTGGTGTCCCTGCCAGGCTCCTTTCGCAGCCCTGCTCTTGAAATGCGAACGTCTGCAGGTAGTTGGCAGCCAGAAGGGGCTAGCCTGGAAATCTGTTGCTCAGCCTCATCTGCCCATTGCACTGCTCGCACAGAGGCACAGAGACTGGGGCTGCTTTCTTGTCTTGCCACCTCAAACTTCAAACGTATCCTGGGAAAGTTGGTGTCCCAGCCAGGCTGCTTTCGCAGCCCTGCTCCGAAAGTGCGAACGTCTGCAGATAGCTGGCAGCCAGTAGGGGCTAGCCTGGAAATCTGTTGCTCAGCCTCATCTGCCCATGGCACTGCTCGCACAGAGGCACAGAGACTGGGGCTGCTTGCTTGTCTTGCCACCTCAAACTTCAAACGTAGCGTGGGAAAGTTGGTGTCCCTGCCAGGCTCCTTTCGCAGCCCTGCTCTTAAAATGCGAACGTCTGCAGATAGTTGGCAGCCAGAAGGGGCTATCCTGGAAAGCTGTTGCTCAGCCTCATCTGCCCATGGCTCTACTCGCACAGAGACACAGAGAATGGGGCTGCTTGCTTGTCTTGCCACCTCAAACTTCAAACGTAGCCTGGGAAAGTTGGTGTCCCAGCCAGGCTCCTTTCGCAGAACTGCTCTTAAAATGCGAATGTCTGCAGGTAGCTGGCAGCCAGAAGGGGCTATCCTGGAAATCTATTGCTCAGCCTCATCTGCCCATGGCACTGCTCACACAGATGCACAGAGACTGGGGCTGCTTGCTTATCTTGCCACTTGAAACTTCAAACGCATGCTGGGAATGGTGGTGTCCCAGCCAGGCTCCTTTCGCAACCCTGCTCCGAAAGTGCTAACGTCTGCAGATAGCTGGCAGGCAGAAGGGGCTAGCCTGGAAAGCTGTTGCTCAGCCTCATCTGCCCATGGCACTGCTCGCACAGAGGCACAGAGAATGGGGCTGCTTGCTTGTCTTGCCACCTCAAACTTCAAACGTAGCCTGGGTATGGTGGTGTCCCTGCCAGGCTCCTTTCGCATCCCTGCTCTTAAAATGCGAATGTCTGCAGGTAGCTGGCAGCCAGAAGGGACTATCCTGGAAATCTGTTGCTCAGCCTCATCTGCCCATGGCACTGCTCACACAGATGCACAGAGACTGGGGCTGCTTGCTTATCTTGCCACTTGAAACTTCAAAGGCATGCTGGGAATGTTGGTGTCCCCGCCAGGGTCCTTTCGCAGCCCTGCTGCGAAAGTGTCAACGTCTGCAGATAGCTGGCAGCCAGAAGGGGCTAGCCTGGAAAGCTGTTGCTCAGCCTCATCTGCCCATGGCACTGCTCGCACAGAGGCACAGAGACTGGGGCTGCTTGCTTGTCTTGCCACCTTAAACTTGAAACGTATCTTGGGAAAGTTGGTGTCCCAGCCAGGCTGCTTTCGCAGCCCTGCTCTTGAAATGCGAACGTCTGAAGGTAGCTGGCAGCCAGAAGGGGCTATCCTGGAAATCTGTTGCTCAGCCTCATCTGCCCATTGCACTGCTCGCACAGAGGCACAGAGACTGGGGCTGCTTGCTTATCTTGCCACTTGAAACTTCAAACGCATGCTGGGAATGTTGGTGTCCCAGCCAGGGTCCTTTCGCAGCCCTGCTCCGAAAGTGCGAACGTCTGCAGATAGCTGGTAGCCAGAAGGGGCTAGCCTGGAAAGCTGTTGCTCAGCCTCATCTGCCCATGGCACTGCTCGCACAGAGGCCCAGAGAATGGGGCTGCTTGCTTGTCTTGCCACCTCAAACTTCAATCGTAGCCTGGGAATGGTGGTGTCCCTGCCAGGCTCCTTTCGCAGCCCTGCTCTTGAAATGCGAACGTCTGAAGGTAGCTAGCAGGCAGAAGGGGCCAGCCCGGAAATCTGTTTCTCAGCCTCATCTGCCCATTGCACTGCTCGCACAGAGGCCCAGAGACTGGGGCTGCTTGCTTGTCTTGGCACCTAAACTTCACACGTAGCCTGGGAATGGTTGGTGTCCCTGCCAGGCTCCTTTCGCAGCCCTGCTCCGAAAGTGCGAACGTCTGCAGATAGCTGGCAGCCAGAAGGGGCTAGCCCGGAAAGCTGTTGCTCAGCCTCATCTGCCCATGGCACTGTTCGCATAGAGGCACAGAGAATGGGGCTTCTTGCTTATCTTGCCACTTGAAACTTCAAACGCATGTGGGGAATGCGGGTTGTCCCTGCCAGGCTCCTTTCACAGCCCTGCTCTTAAAATGCGAACGTCTGCATTTAGCAGGTAGCCAGAAGGGGCTATCCTGGAAAGCTGTTGCTCAGCCTCATCTGCTCATGGCAGTGCTCGCACAGAGGCACAGAGACTGGGGCTGCTTGCTTGTCTTGCCACCTCAATCTTCAAAAGTAACCTGGGAATGGTGGTGTCCCTGCCAGGCTCCTTTCGCAGCCCTGCTCTTGAAATGCGAACGTCTGCAGATAGCTGGCAGCCAGAAGGGGCTATCCTTGAAAGCTGTTGCTCAGCCTCATCTGCCCATGGCACTGTTCGCATAGAGGCCCAGAGAATGGGGCTGCATGCTTATCTAGCCACTTGAAACTTCAAACGCATGCTGCGAATGGTGGTGTCCCTGCCAGGCTCCTTTCGCAGCCCTGCTCCGAAAGTGCGAACGTCTGCAGATAGCTGGCAGCCAGAAGGGGCTAGCCTGGAAAGCTGTTGCTCAGCCTCATCTGCCCATGGCACTGCTCGCATAGAGGCACAGAGAATGGGGCTGCTTGCTTGTCCTGCCACCTCAAACTTCAAAAGTAGCCTGCGAATGGTGGTGTCTCTGCCAGGCTCCTTTCGCAGCCCTGCTCCGAAAGTGCGAACGTCTGCAGATAGCTGGCAGCCAGAAGGGGCTAGCCTGGAAAGCTGTTGCTCAGCCTCATCTGCCCATGGCACTGCTCGCACAGAGGCACAGAGACTGGGGCTTCTTGCTTGTCTTGCCACGTGAAACTCCAAACGTAGCCTGTGAAATTTGATGTCCCAGCCAGGCTACTTTCACAGTCCCGCTCTTTAAATGAGAACGTCTGAAGATAGATGGCAGCCAGAAGGGGCTAGCCTGGAAAGCTGTTGCTCAGCCTCATCTGCCCATGGCACTGTTCGCATAGAGGCACAGAGAATGGGGCTTCTTGCTTATCTTGCCACTTGAAACTTCAAACGCATGTGGGGAATGTGGGTTGTCCCTGCCAGGCTCCTTTCGCAGCCCTGCTCCGAAAGTGCGAACGTGTGCAGATAGCTGGCAGCCAGAAGGGGCTAGCCTGGAAAGCTGTTGCTCAGCCTCATCTGCCCATGGCACTGCTCGCACAGAGGCACACAGAATGGGGCTGCTTGCTTGTCTTCCCACCTCAAACTTCAAACGTAGCCTGGGAATGGTGGTGTCCCAGCCAGGCTCCTTTCGCAGCCCTGCTCCGAAAGTGCGAACGTCTGCAGATAGCTGAGAGCCAGAAGGGGCTAGCCTGGAAAGCTTTTGCTCAGCCTCATCTGCCCATGGCAGTGCTCGCACAGAGGCACAGAGAATGGGGCTGCTTGCTTGTCTTGCAAACTCAATCTTCAAAAGTACCCTGGGAATGGTGGTGTCCCTGCCAGGCTCCTTTCGCAGCCCTGCTCTTGAAATGCGAACGTCTGCAGATAGCTGGCAGCCAGAAGGGGCTATCCTGGAAAGCTGTTGCTCAGCCTCATATGCTCATGGCACTGTTCCCATAGAGGCACAGAGAATGGGGCTGCATGCTTATCTAGCCACTTGAAACTTCAAACGCATGCTGGGAATGGTGGTGTCCCTGCCAGGCTCCTTTCACAGCCCTGCTCCGAAAGTGCGAATGTCTGCAGATAGCTGGCAGCCTGAAGGGGCTAGCCTGGAAAGCTGTTGCTCAGCCTCATCTCCTCATGGCACTGATCGCACAGAGGCACAGAGATTGGGGCTGCTTGCTTGTCTTGCCACCTCAATCTTCAAACGTAGCCTGGGAATGGTGGTGTCCCCTTCAGGCTCCTTTCGCAGCACTGCTATTAAAATGCGAACGTCTGCAGGTAGCTGGCAGCCAGAAGGGGCTAGCCTGGAAATCTGTTGCTCAGTCTCATCTGCCCATGGCACTGCTCGCACAGAGGCACAGAGAATGGGGCTGCTTGCTTGTCTTGCCACCTCAAACTTCACACGTAGCCTGGGAATGGTGGTGTCCCTGCCAGGCTCCTTTCACAGCCCTGCTCTTAAAATGCGAACATCTGCATTTAGCTGGTAGCCAGAAGGGGCTATCCTGGAAAGCTGTTGCTCAGCCTCATCTGCTCATGGCAGTGCTCGCACAGAGGCACAGAGACTGGGGCTGCTTGCTTGTCTTGCCACCTCAATCTTCAAAAGTAACCTGGAAATGGTGGTGTCCCTGCCAGGCTCCTTTCGCAGCCCTGCTCTTGAAATGCGAACGCCTGCAGATAGCTGGCAGCCAGAAGGGTCTATCCTTGAAAGCTGTTGCTCAGCCTCATCTGCCCATGGCACTGTTCGCATAGAGGCCCAGAGAATGGGGCTGCATGCTTATCTAGCCACTTGAAACTTCAAAAGTAGAATGCGAATGGTGGTGTCTCTGCCAGGGTCCTTTCGCAGCCCTGCTCCGAAAGTGCGAATGTCTGCAGATAGCTGGCAGCCAGAAGGGGCTAGCCTGGAAAGCTGTTGCTCAGCCTCATCTGCCCATGGCACTGCTCGCACAGAGGCACAGAGACTGGGGCTTCTTGCTTGTCTTGCCACTTGAAACTCCAAACGTAGCCTGTGAATGTTGATGTCCCAGCTAGGCTCCTTTCACAGTCCCGCTCTTTAAATGAGAACGTCTGAAGATAGATGGCAGCCAGAAGGGGCTAGCCTGGAAAGCTGTTGCTCAGCCTCATCTGCCCATGGCACTGTTCGCATAGAGGCACAGAAAATGGGGCTTCTTGCTTATCTTGCCACTTGAAACTTCAAACGCATGTGGGGAATGGTGGTGTCCCTGCCAGGCTCCTTTCGCAGCCCTGCTCCAAAATTGCGAATGTCTGCAGAAAGCTGACAGCCAGAAGGGGCTAGCCTGGAAAGCTGTTGCTCAGCCTCATCTGCCAATGGCACTGCTCGCACAGAGGCACAGAGAATGGGGCTTCTTGCTTATCTTGCCAATTGAAACTTTAAACGCATGCTTGGAATGGTGGTGTCTCTGACAGTCTCCTTTACCAGCCCTTCTCCGAAAGTGCGAACGTCTGCAGATAGCTGGCAGCCAGAAGGGGCTAGCCTGGAAAGCTGTTGCTCAGCCTCATCTGCTCATGGCACTGCTCGCACAGAGGCACAGAGACTGGGGCTGCTTGCTTGTCTTGCCACCTCAAAGTTCAAACGTAGCCTGGGAATGGTGGTGTCCCAGACAGGCTCCTTTCGCAGCCCTGCTCCGAAAGTGCAAATGTCTGCAGATAGCTGGCAGGCAGAAGGGGCTAGCCTGGAAAGCTGTTTCTCAGCCTCATCTGCCCATGTCACTGCTCGCACAGAGGCACAGAGAATGGGGCTGCTTGCTTATCTTGCAAATTGAACCTTCAAATGCATGCTTGGAATGGTGGTGTCGCTGCCATGCTCCTTTCACATCCCTGCTCCGAAAGTGCGAACGTCTGCAGATAGCTGGCAGCCAGAAGGGGCTATCCTGGAAATCTGTTGCTCAGCCTCATCTGCCCATGGCACTGCTCGCATAGAGGCACAGAGAATGGGGCTGCTTGCTTATCTTGCCACTCGAAACTTGAAAGGCATGCTGGGAATGGTGGTGTCCCAGCCAGGGTCCTTTCGCAGCCCTGCTCCGAAAGTGCGAACGTCTGCAGATAGGTGGCAGCCAGAAGGGGCTAGCCTGGAAAGCTGTTGCTCAGCCTCATCTGCCCATGGCACTGCTCGCACAGAGGCACAGAGAATGGGGCTGCTTGCTTGTCTTGCCACTTCAAACTTCAAACATAGCCTGGGAAAGTTGGTGTCCCAGCCAGGCTCCTTTCGCAGCCCTGCTCCGAAAGTGCGAACGTCTGCAGATAGCTGGCAGCCAGAAGGGGCTATCCTGGAAATCTGTTGCTCAGCCTCATCTGCCCATGGCACTGCTCGCACAGAGGCACAGAGAATGGGGCTGCTTGCTTGTCTTGCCACCTCAAACTTCAAACGTATCTTGGGAAAGTTGGTGTCCCAGCCAGGCTCCTTTCGCAGCCCTGCTCCGAAAGTGCGAACGTCTCCAGATAGCTGGCAGCCAGAAAGGGTTAGCCTGCAAAGCTGTTGCTCAGCCTCATCTGCCCATGGCACTGCTCGCACAGAGGCACAGAGAATGGGGCTGCTTGCTTGTCTTGCCACCTCAAACTTCAAACGTAGCCTGGGAAAGTTGGTGTCCCTGCCAGGCTCCTTTCGCAGCCCTGCTCTTAAAATGCGAACGTCTGCAGATAGTTGGCAGCCAGAGGGGGCTATCCTGGAAAGCTGTTGCTCAGCCTCATCTGCCCATGGCTCTGCTCGCACAGAGGCACAGAGACTGGGGCTGCTTGCTTATCTTGCCACTTGAAACTTCAAACGCATGCTGGGAATGGTGGTGTCCCAGCCAGGCTCCTTTCGCAGCCCTGCTCCGAAAGTGCGAACGTCTGCAGATAGCTGGCAGGCAGAAGGGGCTAGCCTGGAAAGCTGTTGCTCAGCCTCATCTGCCCATGGCACTGCTCGCACAGAGGCACAGAGAATGGGGCTGCTTGCTTGTCTTGCCACCTCAAACTTCAAACGTAGCCTGGGTATGGTGGTGTCCCTGCCAGGCTCCTTTCGCATCCCTGCTATTAAAATGCGAATGTCTGCAGGTAGCTGGCAGCAAGAAGGTGCTATCCTGGAAATCTGTTGCTCAGCCTCATCTGCCCATGGCACTGCTCACACAGAGGCACAGAGACTGGGGCTGCTTGCTTATCTTGCCACTTGAAACTTCAAAGGCATGCTGGCTATGTTGGTGTCCCAGCCAGGCTCCTTTCGCAGCCCTGCTCCGAAAGTGCGAACGTCTGCAGATAGCTGGCAGCCTGAAGGGGCTAGCCTGGAAAGCTGTTGCTCAGCCTCATCTGCCCATGGCACTGCTCGCACAGAGGCACAGAGACTGGGACTTCTTGCTTGTCTTGCCACTTGAAACTCCAAAAGTAGCCTGTGAAAGTTGATGTCCCAGCTAGGCTCCTTTCACTGTCCCGCTCTTTAAATGCGAACGTCTGCAGATAGCTGGCAGCCAGAAGGGTCTATCCTTGAAAGCTGTTGCTCAGCCTCATCTGCCCATGGCACTGTTCGCATAGAGGCCCAGAGAATGGGGCTGCATGCTTATCTAGCCACTTGAAACTTCAAACACATGCTGCGAATGGTGGTGTCCCTGCCAGGCTCCTTTCACAGCCCTGCTCCGAAAGTGCGAATGTCTGCATATAGCTAGCAGCCAGAAGGGGCTAGCCTGGAAAGCTGTTGCTCAGCCTCATCTGCCAATGGCAGTGCTCGCACAGAAGCACAGAGAATGGTGCTGCTTGCTTGTCTTGCCACCTCAAACTTCAAACGTAGCCTGGGAAAGTTGGTGTCCCAGCCAGGCTCCTTTACCAGCCCTGCTCCGAAAGTGCGAACGTCTGCAGATACCTGGCAGCCAGAAGGGGCTAGCCTGGAAAGCTGTTGCTCAGCCTCATCTGCCCATGGCACTGCTCGCATAGAGGCACAGAGAATGGGGCTGCTTGCTTGTCCTGCCACCTCAGACTTCAAAAGTAGAATGCGAATTGTGGTGTCTCTGCCAGGCTCCTTTCGCAGCCCTGCTCCGAAAGTGCGAACGTCTGCAGATAGCTGGCAGGCAGAAGGGGCTAGCCTGGAAAGCTGATGCTCAGCCTCATCTGCCCATGGCACTGCTCGCACAGAGGCACAGAGACTGGGGCTTCTTGCTTGTCTTGCCACTTGAAACTCCAAACGTAGCCTGTGAAAGTTGATGTCCCAGCTAGGCTCCTTTCACAGTCCCGCTCTTTAAATGAGAACGTCTGAAGATAGATGGCAGGCAGAAGGGGCTAGCCTGGAAAGCTGTTGCTCAGCCTCATCTGCCCATGGCACTGTTCGCATAGAGGCACAGAAAATGGGGCTTCTTGCTTATCTTGCCACTTGAAACTTCAAACGCATGTGGGGAATGTGGGTTGTCCCTTCCAGGCTCCTTTCGCAGCCCTGCTCCAAAATTGCGAATGTCTGCAGAAAGCTGGCAGCCAGAAGGGGCTAGCCTGGAAAGCTGTTGCTCAGCCTCATCTGCCCATGGCACTGCTCGCACAGAGGCACAGAGAATGGGGCTTCTTGCTTATCTTGCCAATTGAAACTTTAAACGCATGCTTGGAATGGTGGTGTCTCTGACAGTCTCCTTTACCAGCCCTGCTCCGAAAGTGCGAACGTCTGCAGATAGCTGGCAGCCAGAAGGGGCTAGCCTGGAAAGCTGTTGCTCAGCCTCATCTGCTCATGGCAGTGCTCGCACAGAGGCACAGAGACTGGGGCTGCTTGCTTGTCTTGCCACCTCAAAGTTCAAACGTAGCCTGGGAATGGTGGTGTCCCAGCCAGGCTCCTTTCGCAGCCTTGCTCTGAAAGTGCGAACGTCTGCAGGTAGCTGGCAGCCAGAAGGGGCTATCCTGGAAAGCTGTTGCTCAGCCTCATCTGCCCATGGCACTGCTCGCACAGAGGCACAGAGACTGCGGCTGCTTGCTTGTCTTGCCACCTCAAACTTCACACGTAGCCTGGGAATGGTGGTGTCTCTGCCAGGCTCCTTTCAGAGCCCTGCTCCGAAAGTGCGAATGTCTGCAGATAGCTGGCAGGCAGAAGGGGCTAGCCTGGAAAGCTGTTGCCCAGCCTCATCTGCCCATGGCACTGCTCGCACAGAGGCACAGAGACTGGGGCTGCTTGCTTGTCCTGCCACTTCAGACTTCAAAAGTAGAATGCGAATGGTGGTGTCTCTGCCAGGCTCCTTTCGCAGCCCTGCTCCGAAAGTGCGAACGTCTGCAGATAGCTGGCAGCCAGAAGGGGCTAGCCTGGAAATCTGTTTCTCAGCCTCATCTGCCCATGTCACTGCTCGCACAGAGGCACAGAGAATGGGGCTGCTTGCTTATCTTGCCACTCGAAACTTCAAAGGCATGCTGGGAATGGTGGTGTCCCAGCCAGGGTCCTTTCGCAGCCCTGCTCCGAAAGTGCGAACGTCTGCAGATAGCTGGCAGGCAGAAGGGGCTAGCCTGGAAAGCTGTTGCTCAGCCTCATCTGCCCATGGCACTGCTCGCACAGAGGCACAGAGAATGGGGCTGCTTGCTTGTCTTGCCACCTCAAACTTCAAACGTAGCCTGGGAAAGTTGGTGTCCCAGCCAGGCTCCTTTCGCAGCCCTGCTCCGAAAGTGCGAACGTCTGCAGATAGCTGGCAGCCAGAAGGGGCTAGCCTGGAAATCTGTTGCTCAGCCTCATCTGCCCATGGCACTGCTCGCACAGAGGCACAGAGAATGGGGCTGCTTGCTTGTCTTGCCACCTCAAACTTCAAACGTATCTTGGGAAAGTTGGTGTCCCAGCCAGGCTCCTTTCGCAGCCCTGCTCCGAAAGTGCGAACGTCTGCAGATAGCTGGCAGCCAGAAGGGGTTAGCCTGCAAAGCTGTTGCTCAGCCTCATCTGCCCATGGCACTGCTCGCACAGAGGCACAGAGACTGGGGCTGCTTGCTTGTCTTGCCACCTCAAACTTCAAACGTAGCCTGGGAAAGTTGGTGTCCCTGCCAGGCTCCTTTCGCAGCCCTGCTCTTAAAATGCGAACGTCTGCAGATAGTTGGCAGCCAGAAGGGGCTATCCTGGAAAGCTGTTGCTCAGCCTCATCTGCCCATGGCTCTGCTCGCACAGAGGCACAGAGAATGGGGCTGCTTGCTTGTCTTGCCATCTCAAACTTCAAACGTATCCTGGGAAAGTTGGTGTCCCAGCCAGCCTCCTTTCGCAGAACTGCTCTTAAAATGCGAACGTCTGCAGGTAGCTGGCAGCCAGAAGGGGCTATCCTGGAAATCTGTTGCTCAGCCTCATCTGCCCATGGCACTGCTCACACAGATGCACAGAGACTGGGGCTGCTTGCTTATCTTGCCACTTGAAACTTCAAACGCATGCTGGGAATGGTGGTGTCCCTGCCAGGCTCCTTTCGCAGCCCTGCTCCGAAAGTGCGAACGTCTGCAGATAGCTGGCAGCCAGAAGGGGCTAGCCTGGAAAGCTGTTGCTCAGCCTCATCTGCCCATGGCACTGCTCGCACAGAGGCACAGAGAATGGGGCTGCTTGCTTGTCTTGCCACCTCAAACTTCAAACGTAGCCTGGGTATGGTGGTGTCCCTGCCAGGCTCCTTTCGCAGCCCTGCTCTTGAAATGCAAATGTCTGCAGATAGCTGGCAGCCAGAAGGTGCTATCCTGGAAATCTGTTGCTCAGCCTCATCTGCCCATGGCACTACTCACACAGAGGCACAGAGACTGGGGCTGCTTGCTTATCTTGCCACTTGAAACTTCAAAGGCATGCTGGCAATGTTGGTGTCCCAGCCAGGCTCCTTTCGCAGCCCTGCTCCGAAAGTGCGAATGTCTGCAGATAGCTGGCAGCCAGAAGGGGCTAGCCTGGAAAGCTGTTGCTCAGCCTCATCTGCCCATGGCACTGCTCGCAGAGAGGCACAGAGAATGGGGCTGCTTGCTTGTCCTGCCACCTCAGACTTCAAAAGTAGAATGCGAATGGTGGTGTCTCTGCCAGGCTCCTTTCGCAGCCCTGCTCCGAAAGTGCGAACGTCTGCAGATAGCTGGCAGCCAGAAGGGGCTAGCCTGGAAAGCTGTTGCTCAGCCTCATCTGCCCATGGCACTGCTCGCATAGAGGCACAGAAAATGGGGCTTCTTGCTTATCTTGCCACTTGAAACTTCAAACGCATGTGGGGAATGTGGGTTGTCCCTTCCAGGCTCCTTTCGCAGCCCTGCTCCAAAATTGCGAATGTCTGCAGAAAGCTGGCAGCCAGAAGGGGCTAGCCTGGAAAGCTGTTGCTCAGCCTCATCTGCCAATGGCACTGCTCGCACAGAGGCACAGAGAATGGGGCTTCTTGCTTATCTTGCCAATTGAAACTTTAAACGCATGCTTGGAATGGTGGTGTCTCTGACAGTCTCCTTTACCACCCCTGCTCCGAAAGTGCGAACGTCTGCAGATAGCTGGCAGCCAGAAGGGGCTAGCCTGGAAAGCTGTTGCTCAGCCTCATCTGCTCATGGCAGTGCTCGCACAGAGGCACAGAGACTGGGGCTGCTTGCTTGTCTTGCCACCTCAAAGTTCAAACGTAGCCTGGGAATGGTGGTGTCCCAGCCAGGCTCCTTTCGCAGCCTTGCTCCGAAAGTGCGAACGTCTGCAGGTAGCTGGCAGCCAGAAGGGGCTATCCTGGAAAGCTGTTGCTCAGCCTCATCTGCCCATGGCACTGCTCGCACAGAGGCACAGAGACTGCGGCTGCTTGCTTGTCTTGCCACCTCAAACTTCACACGTAGCCTGGGAATGGTGGTGTCTCTGCCAGGCTCCTTTCAGAGCCCTGCTCCGAAAGTGCGAATGTCTGCAGATAGCTGGCAGGCAGAAGGGGCTAGCCTGGAAAGCTGTTGCCCAGCCTCATCTGCCCATGGCACTGCTCGCACAGAGGCACAGAGACTGGGGCTGCTTGCTTGTCCTGCCACTTCAGACTTCAAAAGTAGAATGCGAATTGTGGTGTCTCTGCCAGGCTCCTTTCGCAGCCCTGCTCCGAAAGTGCGAACGTCTGCAGATAGCTGGCAGCCAGAAGGGGCTAGCCTGGAAATCTGTTTCTCAGCCTCATCTGCCCATGTCACTGCTCGCACAGAGGCACAGAGAATGGGGCTGCTTGCTTATCTTGCAAATTGAACCTTCAAATGCATGCTTGGAATGGTGGTGTCGCTGCCATGCTCCTTTCACATCCCTGCTCCGAAAGTGCGAATGCCTGCAGATAGCTGGCAGCCAGAAGGGGCTATCCTGGAAATCTGTTGCTCAGCCTCATCTGCCCATGGCACTGCTCGCATAGAGGCACAGAGAATGGGGCTGCTTGCTTATCTTGCCACTCGAAACTTCAAAGGCATGCTGGGAATGGTGGTGTCCCAGCCAGGGTCCTTTCGCAGCCCTGCTCCGAAAGTGCGAACGTCTGCAGATAGCTGGCAGGCAGAAGGGGCTAGCCTGGAAAGCTGTTGCTCAGCCTCATCTGCCCATGGCACTGCTCGCACAGAGGCACAGAGAATGGGGCTGCTTGCTTGTCTTGCCACTTCAAACTTCAAACATAGCCTGGGAAAGTTGGTGTCCCAGCCAGGCTCCTTTCGCAGCCCTGCTCCGAAAGTGCGAACGTCTGCAGATAGCTGGCAGCCAGAAGGGGCTAGCCTGGAAATCTGTTGCTCAGCCTCATCTGCCCATGGCACTGCTCGCACAGAGGCACAGAGAATGGGGCTGCTTGCTTGTCTTGCCACCTCAAACTTCAAACGTATCTTGGGAAAGTTGGTGTCCCAGCCAGGCTCCTTTCGCAGCCCTGCTCCGAAAGTGCGAACGTCTGCAGATAGCTGGCAGCCAGAAGGGGTTAGCCTGCAAAGCTGTTGCTCAGCCTCATCTGCCCATGGCACTGCTCGCACAGAGGCACAGAGACTGGGGCTGCTTGCTTGTCTTGCCACCTGAAACTTCAAACGTAGCCTGGGAAAGTTGGTGTCCCTGCCAGGCTCCTTTCGCAGCCCTGCTCTTAAAATGCGAACGTCTGCAGATAGTTGGCAGCCAGAAGGGGCTATCCTGGAAAGCTGTTGCTCAGCCTCATCTGCCCATGGCTCTGCTCGCACAGAGGCACAGAGAATGGGGCTGCTTGCTTGTCTTGCCACCTCAAACTTCAAACGTAGCCTGGGAAAGTTGGTGTCCCAGCAAGCCTCCTTTCGCAGAACTGCTCTTAAAATGCGAACGTCTGCAGGTAGCTGGCAGCCAGAAGGGGCTATCCTGGAAATCTGTTGCTCAGCCTCATCTGCCCATGGCACTGCTCACACAGATGCACAGAGACTGGGGCTGCTTGCTTATCTTGCCACTTGAAACTTCAAACGCATGCTGGGAATGGTGGTGTCCCAGCCAGGCTCCTTTCGCAGCCCTGCTCCGAAAGTGCGAACGTCTGCAGATAGCTGGCAGGCAGAAGGGGCTAGCCTGGAAAGCTGTTGCTCAGCCTCATCTGCCCATGGCACTGCTCGCACAGAGGCACAGAGAATGGGGCTGCTTGCTTGTCTTGCCACCTCAAACTTCAAACGTAGCCTGGGTATGGTGGTGTCCCTGCCAGGCTCCTTTCGCAGCCCTGCTCTTGAAATGCAAATGTCTGCAGATAGCTGGCAGCCAGAAGGTGCTATCCTGGAAATCTGTTGCTCAGCCTCATCTGCCCATGGCACTGCTCACACAGAGGCACAGAGACTGGGGCTGCTTGCTTATCTTGCCACTTGAAAATTCAAAGGCATGCTGGCAATGTTGGTGTCCCAGCCAGGCTCCTTTCGCAGCCCTGCTCCGAAAGTGCGAATGTCTGCAGATAGCTGGCAGCCAGAAGGGGCTAGCCTGGAAAGCTGTTGCTCAGCCTCATCTGCCCATGGCACTGCTCGCAGAGAGGCACAGAGACTGGGGCTTCTTGCTTGTCTTGCCACTTGAAACTCCAAAAGTAGCCTGTGAAAGTTGATGTCCCAGCTAGGCTCCTTTCACAGTCCCGCTCTTTAAATGAGAACGTCTGAAGATAGATGGCAGCCAGAAGGGGCTAGCCTGGAAAGCTGTTGCTCAGCCTCATCTGCCCATGGCACTGTTCGCATAGAGGCACAGAAAATGGGGCTTCTTGCTTATCTTGCCACTTGAAACTTCAAACGCATGTGGGGAATGTGGGTTGTCCCTGCCAGGCTCCTTTCGCAGCCCTGCTCCGAAAGTGCGAACGTCTGCAGATAGCTGGCAGCCAGAAGGGGCTAGCCTGGAAAGCTGTTGCTCAGCCTCATCTGCCCATGGCACTGCTCGCACAGAGGCACAGAGAATGGGGCTGCTTGCTTGTCTTGCCACCTCAAACTTCAAACGTAGCCTGGGAATGGTGGTGTCCCAGCCAGGCTCCTTTCGCAGCCTTGCTCCGAAAGTGCGAACGTCTGCAGATAGCTGGCAGCCAGAAGGGGCTAGCCTGGAAAGCTGTTGCTCAGCCTCATCTGCCCATGGCAGTGCTCGCACAGAGGCACAGAGAATGGGGCTGCTTGCTTCTCTTGCAACCTCAATCTTCAAAAGTACCCTGGGAATGGTGGTGTCCCTGCCAGGCTCCTTTCGCAGCCCTGCTCTTGAAATGCGAACGTCTGCAGATAGCTGGCAGCCAGAAGGGGCTATCCTGGAAAGCTGTTGCTCAGCCTCATATGCTCATGGCACTGTTCCCATAGAGGCACAGAGAATGGGGCTGCATGCTTATCTAGCCACTTGAAACTTCAAACGCATGCTGGGAATGGTGGTGTCCCTGCCAGGCTCCTTTCGCAGCCCTGCTCCCAAAGTGAGAATGTCTGCAGATAGCTGGCAGCCTGAAGGGGCTAGCCTGGAAAGCTGTTGCTCAGCCTCATCTCCTCATGGCACTGATCGCACAGAGGCACAGAGATTGGGGCTGCTTGCTTGTCTTGCCACCTCAAACTTCAAACGTAGCCTGGGAATGGTGGTGTCCCCTTCAGGCTCCTTTCGCAGCACTGCTATTAAAATGCGAACGTCTGCAGGTAGCTGGCAGCCAGAAGGGGCTAGCCTGGAAAGCTGTTGCTCAGCCTCATCTGCCCATGGCACTGCTCGCACAGAGGCACACAGAATGGGGCTGCTTGCTTGTCTTGCCACCTCAATCTTCAAAAGTAACCTGGGAATGGTGGTGTCCCTGCCAGGCTCCTTTCGCAGCCCTGCTCTTGAAATGCGAACGTCTGCAGATAGCTGGCAGCCAGAAGGGTCTATCCTTGAAAGCTGTTGCTCAGCCTCATCTGCCCATGGCACTGTTCGCATAGAGGCCCAGAGAATGGGGCTGCATGCTTATCTAGCCACTTGAAACTTCAAACACATGCTGCGAATGGTGGTGTCCCTGCCAGGCTCCTTTCACAGCCCTGCTCCGAAAGTGCGAATGTCTGCAGATAGCTAGCAGCCAGAAGGGGCTAGCCTGGAAAGCTGTTGCTCAGCCTCATCTGCCAATGGCACTGCTCGCACAGAGGCACAGAGAATGGGGCTGCTTGCTTGTCTTGCCACCTCAAACTTCAAACGTAGCCTGGGAAAGTTGGTGTCCCAGCCAGGCTCCTTTACCAGCCCTGCTCCGAAAGTGCGAACGTCTGCAGATACCTGGCAGCCAGAAGGGGCTAGCCTGGAAAGCTGTTGCTCAGCCTCATCTGCCCATGGCACTGCTCGCATAGAGGCACAGAGAATGGGGCTGCTTGCTTGTCCTGCCACCTCAGACTTCAAAAGTAGAATGCGAATGGTGGTGTCTCTGCCAGGCTCCTTTCGCAGCCCTGCTCCGAAAGTGCGAACGTCTGCAGATAGCTGGCAGCCAGAAGGGGCTAGCCTGGAAAGCTGTTGCTCAGCCTCATCTGCCCATGGCACTGCTCGCACAGAGGCACAGAGACTGGGGCTTCTTGCTTGTCTTGCCACTTGAAACTCCAAACGTAGCCTGTGAAAGTTGATGTCCCAGCTAGGCTCCTTTCACAGTCCCGCTCTTTAAATGAGAACGTCTGAAGATAGATGGCAGCCAGAAGGGGCTAGCCTGGAAAGCTGTTGCTCAGCCTCATCTGCCCATGGCAGTGCTCGCACAGAGGCACAGAGAATGGGGCTGCTTGCTTCTCTTGCAACCTCAATCTTCAAAAGTACCCTGGGAATGGTGGTGTCCCTGCCAGGCTCCTTTCGCAGCCCTGCTCTTGAAATGCGAACGTCTGCAGATAGCTGGCAGCCAGAAGGGGCTATCCTGGAAAGCTGTTGCTCAGCCTCATATGCTCATGGCACTGTTCCCATAGAGGCACAGAGAATGGGGCTGCATGCTTATCTAGCCACTTGAAACTTCAAACGCATGCTGGGAATGGTGGTGTCCCTGCCAGGCTCCTTTCGCAGCCCTGCTCCCAAAGTGAGAATGTCTGCAGATAGCTGGCAGCCTGAAGGGGCTAGCCTGGAAAGCTGTTGCTCAGCCTCATCTCCTCATGGCACTGATCGCACAGAGGCACAGAGATTGGGGCTGCTTGCTTGTCTTGCCACCTCAAACTTCAAACGTAGCCTGGGAATGGTGGTGTCCCCTTCAGGCTCCTTTCGCAGCACTGCTATTAAAATGCGAACGTCTGCAGGTAGCTGGCAGCCAGAAGGGGCTAGCCTGGAAAGCTGTTGCTCAGCCTCATCTGCCCATGGCACTGCTCGCACAGAGGCACACAGAATGGGGCTGCTTGCTTGTCTTGCCACCTCAATCTTCAAAAGTAACCTGGGAATGGTGGTGTCCCTGCCAGGCTCCTTTCGCAGCCCTGCTCTTGAAATGCGAACGTCTGCAGATAGCTGGCAGCCAGAAGGGTCTATCCTTGAAAGCTGTTGCTCAGCCTCATCTGCCCATGGCACTGTTCGCATAGAGGCCCAGAGAATGGGGCTGCATGCTTATCTAGCCACTTGAAACTTCAAACACATGCTGCGAATGGTGGTGTCCCTGCCAGGCTCCTTTCACAGCCCTGCTCCGAAAGTGCGAATGTCTGCAGATAGCTAGCAGCCAGAAGGGGCTAGCCTGGAAAGCTGTTGCTCAGCCTCATCTGCCAATGGCACTGCTCGCACAGAGGCACAGAGAATGGGGCTGCTTGCTTGTCTTGCCACCTCAAACTTCAAACGTAGCCTGGGAAAGTTGGTGTCCCAGCCAGGCTCCTTTCGCAGCCCTGCTCCGAAAGTGCGAACGTCTGCAGATAGCTGGCAGCCAGAAGGGGCTAGCCTGGAAAGCTGTTGCTCAGCCTCATCTGCCCATGCCACTGCTCGCACAGAGGCACAGAGACTGGGGCTTCTTGCTTGTCTTGCCACTTGAAACTCCAAACGTAGCCTGTGAAAGTTGATGTCCCAGCTAGGCTCCTTTCACAGTCCCGCTCTTTAAATGAGAACGTCTGAAGATAGATGGCAGCCAGAAGGGGCTAGCCTGGAAAGCTGTTGCTCAGCCTCATCTGCCCATGGCACTGTTCGCACAGAGGCCCAGAAAATGGGGCTTCTTGCTTATCTTGCCACTTGAAACTTCAAACGCATGTGGGGAATGTAGGTTGTCCCTACCAGGCTCCTTTCGCAGCCCTGCTCCAAAATTGCGAATGTCTGCAGAAAGCTGGCAGCCAGAAGGGGCTAGCCTGGAAAGCTGTTGCTCAGCCTCATCTGCCAATGGCACTGCTCGCACAGAGGCACAGAGAATGGGGCTTCTTGCTTATCTTGCCAATTGAAACTTTAAACGCATGCTTGGAATGGTGGTGTCTCTGACAGTCTCCTTTACCAGCCCTGCTCCGAAAGTGCGAACGTCTGCAGATAGCTGGCAGCCAGAAGGGGCTATCCTGGAAATCTGTTGCTCAGCCTCATCTGCCCATGGCACTGCTCGCATAGAGGCACAGAGAATGGGGCTGCTTGCTTATCTTGCCACTCGAAACTTCAAAGGCATGCTGGGAATGGTGGTGTCCCAGCCAGGGTCCTTTCGCAGCCCTGCTCCGAAAGTGCGAACGTCTGCAGATAGGTGGCAGCCAGAAGGGGCTAGCCTGGAAAGCTGTTGCTCAGCCTCATCTGCACATGGCAGTGCTCGCACAGAGGCACAGAGAATGGGGCTGCTTGCTTGTCTTGCCACTTCAAACTTCAAACATAGCCTGATAAAGTTGGTGTCCCAGCCAGGCTCCTTTCGCCGCCCTGCTCCGAAAGTGCGAACGTCTGCAGATAGCTGGCAGCCAGAAGGGGCTAGCCTGGAAAGCTGTTGCTCAGCCTCATCTGCCCATGGCACTGCTCGCACAGAGGCACAGAGAGTGGGGCGGCTTGCTTGTCTTGCCACCTCAAACTTCAAACGTATCTTGGGAATGTTGGTGTCCCAGCCAGGCTGCTTTCGCAGCCCTGCTCCGAAAGTGCGAACGTCTGCAGATAGCTGGCAGCCAGAATGGGTTAGCCTGCAAAGCTGTTTCTCAGCCTCATCTGCCCATGGCACTGCTCGCACAGAGGCACAGAGACTGGGGCTGCTTGCTTGTCTTGCCACCTCAAACTTCAAACGTAGCCTGGGAAAGTTGGTGTCCCAGCCAGGCTGCTTTCGCAGCCCTGCTCTTAAAATGCAAACGTCTGCAGGTAGCTGGCAGCCAGAAAGGGCTATCCTGGAAAGCTGTTCCTCAGCCTCATCTGCCCATGGCAGTGCTCACACAGAGGCACAGAGAATGGGGCTGCTTGCTTGTCTTGCCACCTCAAACTTCAAACGTAACCTGAGAATGGTGGTGTCCCTGCCAGGCTCCTTTCGCAGCCCTGCTCTCGAAATGCGAACGTCTGCAGGTAGCTGGCAGCCAGAAGGGGCTAGCCTGGAAAGCTGTTGCTCAGCCTCATCTGCCCATTGCACTGCTCGCACAGAGGCACAGAGAATGGGGCTGCTTGCTTGTCTTGCCACCTCAAACTTCAGACGTAGCCTGGGAAAGTTGGTGTCCCTGCCAGGCTCCTTTCGCAGCCCTGCTCTTAAAATGCGAACGTCTGCAGATAGTTGGCAGCCAGAAGGGGCTATCCTGGAAATCTGTTGCTCAGCCTCATCTGCCCATGGCTCTGCTCGCACAGAGGCACAGAGAATGGGGCTGCTTGCTTGTCTTGCCACCTCAAACTTCAAACGTAGCCTGGGAAAGTTGGTGTCCCAGCCGGGCTCCTTTCGCAAAACTGCTCTTATAATGCGAATGTCTGCAGGTAGCTGGCAGCCAGAAGGGGCTATCCTGGAAATCTGTTGCTCAGCCTCATCTGCCCATGGCACTGTGCACACACATGCACAGAGACTGGGGCTGCTTGCTTATCTTGCCGCTTGAAACTTCAAACGCATGCTGGGAATGGTGGTGTGCCAGCCAGGCTCCTTTCGCAGCCCTGCTCCGAAAGTGCGAACGTCTGCAGATAGCTGACAGCCAGAAGGGGCTAGCCTGGAAAGCTGTTGCTCAGCCTCATCTGCCCATGGCACTGCTCGCACAGAGGCACAGAGAATGGGGCTGCTTGCTTGTCTTGCCACCTCAAACTTCAAACGTAGCCTGGGTATGGTGGTGTCCCTGCCAGGCTCCTTTCGCATCCCTGCTATTATAATGCGAACGTCTGCAGATAGCTGGCAGCCAGAAGGGGCTATCCTGGAAATCTGTTGCTCAGCCTCATCTGCCCATGGCACTGCTCACACAGAGGCACAGAGACTGGGGCTGCTTGCTAATCTTGCCACTTGAAACTTCAAAGGCATGCTGGTAATGTTGGTGTCCCAGCCAGGCTCCTATCGCAGCCCTGCTCCGAAAGTGCGAACGTCTGCAGATAGCTGGCAGCCAGAAGGGGCTAGCCTGGAAATCTGTTGCTCAGCCTCATCTGCCCATGGCACTGCTCGCACAGAGGCACAGAGACTGGGGCTGCTTACTTATCTTGCCACTCGAAACTTCAAAGGCATGCTGGGAATGGTGGTGTCCCAGCCAGGGTCCTTTCGCAGCCCTGCTCCGAAAGTGCGAACGTCTGCAGATAGCTGGCAGCCAGAAGGGGCTAGCCTGGAAAGCTGTTGCTCAGCCTCATCTGCCCATGGCACTGCTCGCACAGAGGCACAGAGAATGGGGCTGCTTGCTTGTCTTGCCACCTCAAACTTCAAACATAGCCTGGGAAAGTTGGTGTCCCTGCCAGGCTCCTTTCGCAGCCCTGCTCCGAAAGTGCGAACGTCTGCAGATAGCTGGCAGCCAGAAGGGGCTAGCCTGGAAATCTGTTGCTCAGCCTCATCTGCCCATGGCACTGCTCGCACAGAGGCACAGAGAATGGGGCTGCTTGCTTGTCTTGCCACATCAAACTTCAAACGTATCTTGGGAAAGTTGGTGTCCCAGCCAGGCTGCTTTCGCAGCCCTGCTCCGAAAGTGCGAACGTCTGCAGATAGCTGGCAGCCAGAAGGGGTTAGCCTGCAAAGCTGTTGCTCAGCCTCATCTGCACATGGCACTGCTCGCACAGAGGCACAGAGACTGGGGCTGCTTGCTTGTCTTGCCACCTCAAACTTCAAACGTAGCCTGGGAAAGTTGGTGTCCCAGCCAGGCTGCTTTCGCAGCCCTGCTCTTAAAATGCGAACGTCTGCAGGTAGCTGGCAGCCAGCAGGGGCTATCCTGGAAAGCTGTTCCTCAGCCTCATCTGCCCATGGCTCTGCTCGCACAGAGCCACAGAGACTGGGGCTGCTTGCTTGTCTTGCCACCTCAAACTTCAAACG
This sequence comes from Opisthocomus hoazin, assembly GCF_030867145.1. Classification (NCBI taxonomy): domain Eukaryota; kingdom Metazoa; phylum Chordata; class Aves; order Opisthocomiformes; family Opisthocomidae; genus Opisthocomus; species Opisthocomus hoazin. The sequence goes on from NC_134426.1 coordinate 13,490,499, forward strand.
TAACCTGAGAATGGTGGTGTCCCTGCCAGGCTCCTTTCGAAGCCCTGCTCTTGAAATGCGAACGTCTGCAGGTAGCTGGCAGCCAGAAGGGGCTAGCCTGGAAATCTGTTGCTCAGCCTCATCTGCCCATTGCACTGCTCGCACAGAGGCACAGATACTGGGGCTGCTTGCTTGTCTTGCCACCTCAAACTTCAAACGTATCCTGGGAAAGTTGGTGTCCCAGCCAGGCTGCTTTCGCAGCCCTGCTCCGAAAGTGCGAACGTCTGCAGATAGCTGGCAGCCAGTAGGGGCTAGCCTGGAAATCTGTTGCTCAGCCTCATCTGCCCATGGCACTGCTCGCACAGAGGCACAGAGAATGGGGCTGCTTGCTTGTCTTGCCACCTCAAACTTCAAACGTAGCCTGGGAAAGTTGGTGTCCCTGCCAGGCTCCTTTCGCAGCCCTGCTCTTAAAATGCGAACGTCTGCAGATAGTTGGCAGCCAGAAGGGGCTATCCTGGAAAGCTGTTGCTCAGCCTCATCTGCCCATGGCTCTACTCGCACAGAGACACAGAGAATGGGGCTGCTTGCTTGTCTTGCCACCTCAAACTTCAAACGTAGCCTGGGAAAGTTGGTGTCCCTGCCAGGCTCCTTTCGCAGAACTGCTCTTAAAATGCGAATGTCTGCAGGTAGCTGGCAGCCAGAAGGGGCTATCCTGGAAATCTGCTGCTCAGCCTCATCTGCCCATGGCACTGCTCACACAGATGCACAGAGACTGGGGCTGCTTGCTTATCTTGCCACTTGAAACTTCAAACGCATGCTGGGAATGGTGGTGTCCCAGCCAGGCTCCTTTCGCAGCCCTGCTCCGAAAGTGCGAACGTCTGCAGATAGCTGGCAGGCAGAAGGGGCTAGCGTGGAAAGCTGTTGCACAGCCTCATCTGCCCATGGCAGTGCTCGCACAGAGGCACAGAGAATGGGGCTGCTTGCTTGTCTTGCCACCTCAAACTTCAAACGTAGCCTGGGAATGGTGGTGTCCCAGCCAGGCTCCTTTCGCAGCCCTGCTCCGAAAGTGCGAACGTCTGCAGATAGCTGGCAGCCAGAAGGGGCTAGCCTGGAAAGCTGTTGCTCAGCCTCATCTGCCCATGGCAGTGCTCGCACAGAGGCACAGAGAATGGGGCTGCTTGCTTGTCTTGCAACCTCAATCTTGAAAAGTACCCTGGGAATGGTGGTGTCCCTGCCAGGCTCCTTTCGCAGCCCTGCTCTTGAAATGCGAACGTCTGCAGATAGCTGGCAGCCAGAAGGGGCTAGCCTGGAAAGCTGTTGCTCAGCCTCATATGCTCATGGCACTGTTCCCATAGAGGCACAGAGAATGGGGCTGCATGCTTATCTAGCCACTTGAAACTTCAAACGCATGCTGGGAATGGTGGTGTCCCTGCCAGGCTCCTTTCACAGCCCTGCTCCGAAAGTGCGAATGTCTGCAGATAGCTGGCAGCCTGAAGGGGCTAGCCTGGAAAGCTGTTGCTCAGCCTCATCTCCTCATGGCACTGATCGCACAGAGGCACAGACATTGGGGCTGCTTGCTTGTCTTGCCACCTCAAACTTCAAACGTACCCTGGGAATGGTGGTGTCCCCTTCAGGCTCCTTTCGCAGCACTGCTATTAAAATGCGAAGGTCTGCAGGTAGCTGGCAGCCAGAAGGGGCTAGCCTGGAAATCTGTTTCTCAGCCTCATCTGCCCATGGCACTGCTCGCACAGAGGCACAGAGACTGGGGCTGCTTGCTTGTCTTGCCACCTCAAACTTCAAATGTAGCCTGGGAATGGTGGTGTCCCTGCCAGGCTCCTTTCACAGCCCTGCTCTTAAAATGCGAACGTCTGCATTTAGCTGGTAGCCAGAAGAGGCTATCCTGGAAAGCTGTTGCTCAGCCTCATCTGCTCATGGCAGTGCTCGCACAGAGGCACAGAGACTGGGGCTGTTTGCTTGTCTTGCCACCTCAAACTTCAAACGTAGCCTGGGAAAGTTGGTGTCCCAGCCAGGCTCCTTTCGCAGCCCTGCTCCGAAAGTGCGAACGTCTGCAGATAGCTGGCAGCCAGAAGGGGCTATCCTGGAAATCTGTTGCTCAGCCTCATCTGCCCATGGCACTGCTCGCATAGAGGCACAGAGAATGGGGCTGCTTGCTTATCTTGCCACTCGAAACTTGAAAGGCATGCTGGGAATGGTGGTGTCCCAGCCAGGGTCCTTTCGCAGCCCTGCTCCGAAAGTGCGAACGTCTGCAGATAGGTGGCAGCCAGAAGGGGCTAGCCTGGAAAGCTGTTGCTCAGCCTCATCTGCCCATGGCACTGCTCGCACAGAGGCACAGAGACTGGGGCTGCTTGCTTGTCTTGCCACCTCAAACTTCAAACGTAGCCTGGGAATGGTGGTGTCCCTGCCAGGCTCCTTTCACAGCCCTGCTCTTAAAATGCGAACGTCTGCATTTAGCTGGTAGCCAGAAGGGGCTATCCTGGAAAGCTGTTGCTCAGCCTCATCTGCCCATGGCTCTGCTCGCACAGAGGCACAGAGACTGGGGCTGCTTGCTTCTCTTGCCACCTCAAACTTCAAACGTAGCCTGGGAAAGTTGGTGTCCCAGCCAGGCTCCTTTCGCAGCCCTGCTCCGAAAGTGCGAACGTCTGCAGATAGCTGGCAGCCAGAAGGGGCTATCCTGGAAATCTGTTGCTCAGCCTCATCTGCCCATGGCACTGCTTGCATAGAGGCACAGAGAATGGGGCTGCTTGCTTATCTTGCCACTCGAAACTTGAAAGGCATGCTGGGAATGGTGGTGTCCCAGCCAGGGTCCTTTCGCAGCCCTGCTCCGAAAGTGCGAACGTCTGCAGATAGGTGGCAGCCAGAAGGGGCTAGCCTGGAAAGCTGTTGCTCAGCCTCATCTGCCCATGGCACTGCTCGCACAGAGGCACAGAGAATGGGGCTGCTTGCTTATCTTGCCACTTCAAACTTCAAACATAGCCTGGGAAAGTTGGTGTCCCAGCCAGGCTCCTTTCGCAGCCCTGCTCCGAAAGTGCGAACGTCTGCAGATAGCTGGCAGCCAGAAGGGGCTATCCTGGAAAGCTGTTCCTCAGCCTCATCTGCCCATGGCTCTGCTCGCACAGAGGCACAGAGACTGGGGCTGCTTGCTTGTCTTGCCACCTCAAACTTCAAACGTAACCTGAGAATGGTGGTGTCCCTGCAAGGCTCCTTTCGCATCCCTGCTCTTGAAATGCGAACGTCTGCAGATAGCTGGCAGCCAGAAGGGGCTAGCCTGGAAATCTCTTGCTCAGCCTCATCTGCCCATTGCACTGCTCGCACAGAGGCACAGAGAATGGGGCTGCTTGCTTGTCTTGCCACATCAAACTTCAAACGTATCTTGGGAAAGTTGGTGTCCCTGCCAGGCTCCTTTCGCAGCCCTGCTCTTGAAATGCGAACGTCTGCAGATAGTTGGCAGCCAGAAGGGGCTATCCTGGAAAGCTGTTGCTCAGCCTCATCTGCCCATGGCTCTGCTCGCACAGAGGCACAGAGAATGGGGCTGCTTGCTTGTCTTGCCACCTCAAACTTCAAACGTAGCCTGGGAAAGTTGGTGTCCCTGCCAGGCTCCTTTCGTAGAACTGCTCTTAAAATGCGAATGTCTGCAGGTAGCTGGCAGCCAGAAGGGGCTATCCTGGAAATCTGCTGCTCAGCCTCATCTGCCCATGGCACTGCTCACACAGATGCACAGAGACTGGGGCTGCTTGCTTGTCTTGCCACTTGAAACTTCAAACGCATGCTGGGAATGGTGGTGTCCCAGCCAGGCTCCTTTCGCAGCCCTGCTCCGAAAGTGCGAACGTCTGCAGATAGCTGGCAGCCAGAAGGGGCTAGCCTGGAAAGCTGTTGCTCAGCCTCATCTGCCCATGGCACTGCTCGCACAGAGGCACAGAGAATGGGGCTGCTTGCTTGTCTTGCCACCTCAAACTTCAAACGTAGCTTGGGAATGGTGGTGTCCCTGCCAGGCTCCTTTCGCATCCCTACTATTAAAATGCGAATGTCTGCAGGTAGCTGGCAGCCAGAAGGGGCTATCCTGGAAATCTGTTGCTCAGCCTCATCTGCCCATGGCTCTGCTCGCACAGAGGCACAGAGACTGGGGCTGCTTGCTTATCTTGCCACTTAAAACTTCAAAGGCATGCTGGGAATGTTGGTGTCCCAGCCAGGGTCCTTTCGCAGCCCTGCTCCGAAAGTGCGAACGTCTGCAGATAGCTGGCAGCCAGAAGGGGCTAGCCTGGAAATCTGTTGCTCAGCCTCATCTGCCCATGGCACTGCTCGCACAGAGGCACAGAGACTGGGGCTGCTTGCTTATCTTGCCGCTCGAAACTTCAAAGGCATGCTGGGAATGGTGGTGTCCCAGCCAGGGTCCTTTCGCAGCCCTGCTCCGAAAGTGCGAACGTCTGCAGATAGCTGGCAGCCAGAAAGGGCTAGCCTGCAAAGCTGTTGCTCAGCCTCATCTGCCCATTGCACTGCTCGCACAGAGGCACAGAGACTGGGGCTGCTTGCTTGTCTTGCCACCTCAAACTTCAAACGTATCCTGGGAAAGTTGGTGTCCCAGCCAGGCTGCTTTCGCAGCCCTGCTCCGAAAGTGCGAACGTCTGCAGATAGGTGGCAGCCAGTAGGGGCTAGCTTCGAAATCTGTTGCTCAGCCTCATCTGCCCATGGCACTGCTCGCACAGAGGCACAGAGACTGGGGCTGCTTGCTTCTCTTGCCACCTCAAACTTCAAACGTAGCCTGGGAAAGTTGGTGTCCCTGCCAGGCTCCTTTCGCAGAACTGCTCTTAAAATGCGAATGTCTGCAGGTAGCTGGCAGCCAGAAGGGGCTATCCTGGAAATCTGTTGCTCAGCCTCATCTGCCCATGGCACTGCTCACACAGATGCACAGAGACTGGGGCTGCTTGCTTATCTTGCCACTTGGAACTTCAAACGCATGCTGGGAATGGTGGTGTCCCAGCCAGGCTCCTTTCGCAGCCCTGCTCCGAAAGTGCGAACGTCTGCAGATAGCTGGCAGCCAGAAGGGGCTATCCTGGAAAGCTGTTCCTCAGCCTCATCTGTCCAAGGCTCTGCTAGCACAGAGGCACAGAGACTGGGGCTGCTTGCTTGTCTTGCCACCTCAAACTTCAAACGTAACCTGAGAATGGTGGTGTCCCTGCCAGGCTCCTTTCGCAGCCCTGCTCTTGAAATGCGAACGTCTGCAGGTAGCTGGCAGCCAGAAGGGACTATCCTGGAAAGCTGTTGCTCAGCCTCATCTGCCCATTGCACTGCTCGCACAGAGGCCCAGAGACTGGGGCTGCTTGCTTATCTTGCCACTTGAAACTTCAAACGCATGCTGGGAATGTTGGTGTCCCAGCCAGGGTCCTTTCGCAGCCCTGCTCCGAAAGTGCGAACGTCTGCAGATAGCTGGCAGGCAGAAGGGGCTAGCCTGGAAAGCTGTTGCTCAGCCTCATCTGCCCATGGCACTGCTCGCACAGAGGCACAGAGAATGGGGCTGCTTGCTTGTCTTGCCACCTCAAACTTCAGTCGTAGCCTGGGAATGGTGGTGTCCCTGCCAGGCTCCTTTCGCAGCCCTGCTCTTAAAATGCGAACGTCTGCAGGTAGCTGGCAGCCAGAAGGGGCCAGCCCGGAAATCTGTTTCTCAGCCTCATCTGCCCATTGCACTGCTCGCACAGAGGCCCAGAGACTGGGGCTGCTTGCTTGTCTTGGCACCTCAAACTTCACACGTAGCCTGGGAATGGTGATGTCCCTGCCAGGCTCCTTTCGCAGCCCTGCTCCGAAAGTGCGAACGTCTGCAGGTAGCTGGCAGCCAGAAGGGGCTAGCCTGGAAAGCTGTTGCTCAGCCTCATCTGCCCACGGCAGTATTCGCATAGAGGCACAGAGAATGGGGCTTCTTGCTTATCTTGCCACTTGAAACTTCAAACGCATGTGGGGAATGTGGGTTGTCCCTGCCAGGCTCCTTTCGCAGCCCTGCTCCGAAAGTGCGAACGTCTGCAGATAGCTGGCAGGCAGAAGGGGCTAGCCTGGAAAGCTGTTGCTCAGCCTCATCTGCCCATGGCACTGCTTGCACAGAGGCACACAGAATGGGGCTGCTTGCTTGTCTTGCCACCTCAAACTTCAAACGTAGCCTGGGAATGGTGGTGTCCTAGCCAGGCTCCTTTCGCAGCCCTGCTCCGAAAGTGCGAACGTCTGCAGATAGCTGGCAGCCAGAAGGGGCTAGCCTGGAAATCTGTTGCTCAGCCTCATCTGCCCATGGCAGTGCTCGCACAGAGGCACAGAGACTGGGGCTGCTTGCTTATCTTGCCACTTGAAACTTCAAAGGCATGCTGGGAATGTTGGTGTCCCAGCCAGGGTCCTTTCGCAGCTTTGCTCCGAAAGTGCGAACGTCTGCAGATAGCTGTCAGCCAGAAGGGGCTAGCCTGGAAATCTGTTGCTCAGCCTCACCTGCCCATGGCACTGCTCGCACAGAGGCACAGACACTGGGGCTGCTTGCTTATCTTGCCACCTCAAACTTCAAACGTATCTTGGGAAAGTTGGTGTCCCAGCCAGGCTGCTTTCGCAGCCCTGCTCTTAAAATGCGAACGTCTGCAGGTAGCAGGCAGCCAGAAGGGGCTATCCTGGAAATCTGTTCCTCAGCCTCATCTGTCCATGGCTCTGCTCGCACAGAGGCGTAGAGACTGGGGCTGCTTGCTTGTCTTGCCACCTCAAACTTCAAACGTAACCTGAGAATGGTGGTGTCCCTGCCAGGCTCCTTTCGAAGCCCTGGTCTTGAAATGCGAACGTCTGCAGGTAGCTGGCAGCCAGAAGGGGCTAGCCTGGAAAGCTGTTGCTCAGCCTCATCTGCCCATGGCACTGCTCGCACAGAGGCCCAGAGAATGAGACTACTTGCTTGTCTTGCCACCTCAAACTTCAATCGTAGCCTGGGAATGGTGGTGTCCCTGCCAGGCTCCTTTCTCAGCACTGCTCTTAAAATGTGAACGTCTGAAGGTAGCTAGCAGCCAGAAGGGGCAGCCCGGAAATCTGTTTCTCAGCCTCATCTGCCCATTGCACTGCTCGCACAGAGGCCCAGAGACTGGGGCTGCTTGCTTGTCTTGGCACCTCAAACTTCACACGTAGCCTGGGAATGGTTGGTGTCCCTGCCAGGCTCCTTTCGCAGCCCTGCTCCGAAAGTGCGAACGTCTGCAGATAGCTGGCAGCCAGAAGGGGCTACCCCGGAAAGCTGTTGCTCAGCCTCATCTGCCCACGGCAGTATTCGCATAGAGGCACAGAGAATGGGGCTTCTTGCTTATCTTGCCACTTGAAACTTCAAACGCATGTGGGGAATGTGGTTTGTCCCTGCCAGGCTCCTTTCGCAGCCCTGCTCCGAAAGTGCGAATGTCTGCAGATAGCTGGCAGCCAGAAGAGGCTATCCTTGAAAGCTGTTGCTCAGCCTCATCTGCCCATGGCACTGTTCGCATAGAGGCCCAGAGAATGGGGCTGCATGCTTATCTAGGCACTTGAAACTTCAAACGCATGCTGCGAATGGTGGTGTCCCTGCCAGGCTCCTTTCACAGCCCTACTCCGAAAGTGCGAATGTCTGCAGATAGCTAGCAGCCAGAAGGGGGTAGCCTGGAAAGCTGTTGCTCAGCCTCATCTGCCAATGGCAGTGCTCGCACAGAAGCACAGAGAATGGGGCTGCTTGCTTGTCTTGCCACCTCAAACTTCAAACGTAGCCTGGGAAAGTTGGTGTCCCAGCCAGGCTCCTTTCGCAGCCCTGCTCCGAAAGTGCGAACGTCTGCAGATAGCTGGCAGCCAGAAGGGGCTAGCCTGGAAAGCTGTTGCTCAGCCTCATCTACCCATGGCACTGCTCGCATAGAGGCACAGAGAATTGGGCTGCTTGCTTGTCCTGCCACCTCAAACTTCAAAAGTAGCCTGCGAATGGTGGTGTCTCTGCCAGGCTCCTTTCGCAGCCCTGCTCCGAAAGTGCGAACGTCTGCAGATAGCTGGCAGGCAGAAGGGGCTAGCCTGGAAATCTGTTGCCCAGCCTCATCTGCCCATGGCACTGCTCGCACAGAGGCACACAGAATGGGGCTGCTTGCTTATCTTGCCACCTCAAACTTCAAATGTATCCTGGGAATGGTGGTGTCCCCTCCAGGCTCCTTTCGCAGCCCTGCTCTTAAAATGCGAACGTCTGCATTTAGCTGGTAGCCAGAAGGGGCTATCCTGGAAAGCTGTTGCTCAGCCTCATCTGTTCATGGCAGTGCTCGCACAGAGGCACAGAGACTGGGGCTGCTTGCTTGTCTTGCCACTTGAAACTCCAAACGTAGCCTGTGAAAGTTGATGTCCCAGCTAGGCTCCTTTCACAGTCCCGCTCTTTAAATGAGAACGTCTGAAGATAGCTGGCAGCCAGAAGGGGCTAGCCTGGAAAGCTGTTGCTCAGCCTCATCTGCCCATGGCACTGTTCGCATAGAGGCACAGAGAATGGGGCTGCTTGCTTGTCTTGCCACCTCAAACTTCAAAAGTATCTTGGGAAAGTTGGTGTCCCAGCCAGGCTGCTTTAGCAGCCCTGCTCCGAAAGTGCGAACGTCTGCAGATAGCTGGCAGCCAGAAGGGGCTAGCCTGGAAAGCTGTTGCTCAGCCTCATCTGCCCATGGCACTGCTCGCACAGAGGCACAGAGACTGGGGCTGCTTGCTTGTCTTGCCACCTCAAACTTCAAACGCATGCTGCGAATGGTGGTGTCCCTGCCAGGCTCCTTTCGCAGCCCTGCTCTTAAAATGCGAACGTCTGCAGGTAGCTGGCAGCCAGAAGGGGCTAGCCTGGAAAGCTGTTGCTCAGCCTCATCTGCCCATGGCACTGCTCGCACAGAGGCACACAGAATGGGGCTGCTTGCTTGTCTTGCCACCTCAAACTTCAAATGTAGACTGGGAATGGTGGTGTCCCTGCCAGGCTCCTTTCACAGCCCTGCTCTTAAAATGCGAACGTCTGCATTTAGCTGGTAGCCAGAAGGGGCTATCCTGGAAAGCTGTTGCTCAGCCTCATCTGCTCATGGCAGTGCTCGCACAGAGGCACAGAGAATGGGGCTGCTTGCTTGTCTTGCCACCTCAATCTTCAAAAGTACCCTGGGAATGGTGGTGTCCCTGCCAGGCTCCTTACGCAGCCCTGCTCTTGAGATACGAACGTCTGCAGATAGCTGGCAGGCAGAAGGGGCTATCCTTGAAAGCTGTTGCTCAGCCTCATCTGCCCATGGCACTGTTCGCATAGAGGCACAGAGAATGGGGCTGCATGCTTATCTAGCCACTTGAAACTTCAAACGCATGCTGCGAATGTTGGTGTCCCAGCCAGGCTCCTTTCACTGCCCTGCTCCGGAAGTGCGAATGTCTGCAGATAGCTGGCAGCCAGAAGGGGCTAGCCTGGAAAGCTGTTGCTCAGCCTCATCTGCCCATGGCACTGCTCGCACAGAGGCACACAGAATGGGGCTGCTTGCTTGTCTTGCCACCTCAAACTTCAAACGTAGCCTGGGAATGGTGGTGTCCCAGCCAGGCTCCTTTCGCAGCCCTGCTCCGAAAGTGCGAACGTCTGCAGATAGCTGGCAGCCAGAAGGGGCTATCCTGGAAAGCTGTTGCTCAGCCTCATCTGCCCATGGCAGTGCTCGCACAGAGGCACAGAGAATGGGGCTGCTTGCTTGTCTTGCAACCTCAATCTTCAAAAGTACCCTGGGAATGGTGGTGTCCCTGCCAGGCTCCTTTCACAGCCCTGCTCCGAAAGTGCGAATGTCTGCAGATAGCTGGCAGCCTGAAGGGGCTAGCCTGGAAAGCTGTTGCTCAGCCTCATCTCCTCATGGCACTGATCGCACAGAGGCACAGAGATTGGGGCTGCTTGCTTGTCTTGCCACCTCAAACTTCAAACGTAGCCTGGGAATGGTGGTGTCCCGTCCAGGCTCCTTTCGCAGCACTGCTATTAAAATGCGAACGTCTGCAGGTAGCTGGCAGCCAGAAGGGGCTAGCCTGGAAAGCTGTTGCTCAGCCTCATCTGCCAATGGCACTGCTCGCACAGAGGCACAGAGAATGGGGCTTCTTGCTTATCTTGCCAAATGAAACTTTAAACGCATGCTGGGAATGGTGGTGTCCCAGCCAGGCTCCTTTCGCAGCCTTGCTCTGAAAGTGCGAATGTCTGCAGATAGCTGGCAGCCTGAAGGGGCTAGCATGGAAAGCTGTTGCCCAGCCTCATCTGCCCATGGCACTGCTCGCACAGAGGCACAGAGACTGGGGCTGCTTGCTTATCTTGCCACCTCAAACTTCAAACGTAGCCTGGGAAAGTTGGTGTCCCTGCCAGGCTCCTTTCGCAGCCCTGCTCTTAAAATGTGAACGTCTGCAGGTAGCTGGCAACCAGAAGGGGCTAGCCTGGAAATCTGTTTCTCAGCCTCATCTGCCCATGTCACTGCTCGCACAGAGGCACAGAGAATGGGGCTGCTTGCTTATCTTGCAAATTGAACCTTCAAATGCATGCTTGGAATCGTGCTGTCTCTGCCATGCTCCTTTCACATCCCTGCTCCGAAAGTGCGAATGTCTGCAGATAGCTGGCAGCCAGAAGGGGCTAGCCTGGAAAGCTGTTGCTCAGCCTCGTCTGCCCATGGCAGTGCTCGCACAGAGGCACAGAGACTGGGGCTGCTTGCATGTCTTGCCACCTCAAACTTCAAACGTAGCCTGGGAAAGTTGGTGTCCCTGGCAGGCTGCTTTCGCAGCCCTGCTCCGAAAGTGCAAACGTCTGCAGATAGCTGGCAGCCAGAAGGGGCTAGCCTGGAAAGCTGTTGCTCAGCCTCATCTGCCCATGGCACTGCTCGCACAGAGGCACAGAGACTGGGGCTGCTTGCTTGTCTTGCCACCTCAAACTTCAAATGTATCCTGGGAAAGTTGGTGTCCCTGCCAGGCTCCTTTCACAGCCCTGCTCTTAAAATGCGAACGTCCGCAGGCAGCTGGCAGCCAGAAGCGGCTATCCTGGAAAGCTGTTGCTCAGCCTCATCTGCCCATGGCTCTGCTCGCACAGAGGCACAGAGACTGGGGCTGCTTGCTTATCTTGCCACTTGAAACTTCAAACGCATGCTGGGAATGGTGGTGTCCCAGCCAGGCTCCTTTCGCAGCCCTGCTCCGAAAGTGCGAACGTCTGCAGATAGCTGGCAGCCAGAAGGGGCTAGCCTGGAAAGCTGTTGCTCAGCCTCATCTTCCCATGGCACTGCTTGCACAGAGGCACAGAGAATGGGGCTGCTTGCTTGTCTTGCCACCTCAAACTTCAATCGTAGCCTGGGAATGGTGGTGTCCCTGCCAGGCTCCTTTCGCAGCCCTGCTCTTAAAATGCGAACGTCTGCATTTAGCTGGCAGCCAGAAGGGGCTATCCTGGAAATCTGTTGCTCAGCCTTATCTGTCCATGGCACTGCTCGCACAGAGGCACAGAGACTGGGGCTGCTTGCTTATCTTGCCACTTGAAACTTCAAACGCATGCTGGGAATGGTGTTGTCCCTACCAGGCTCCTTTCGCAGCCCTGCTCCGAAAGTGCGAACGTCTGCAGATAGCTGGCAGCCAGAAGGGGCTATCCTGGAAAGCTGTTGCTCAGCCTCATCTGCCCACGGCACTGTTCGCATAGAGGCACAGAGAATGGGGCTTCTTGCTTATCTTGCCACTTGAAACTTCAAACGCATGTGGGGAATGTGGGTTGTCCCTGCCAGGCTCCTTTCGCAGCCCTGCTCCGAAAGTGCGAACGTCTGCAGATAGCTGGCAGGCAGAAGGGGCTAGCCTGGAAAGCTGTTGCTCAGCCTCATCTGCCCATGGCACTGCTCGCACAGAGGCACAGAGAATGGGGCTGCTTGCTTGTCTTGCCACCTCAAACTTCAAACGTAGCCTGGGAATGGTGGTGTCCCTGCCAGGCTCCTTTCGCATCCCTGCTCTTAAAATGCGAATGTCTGCAGATAGCTGGCAGCCAGAAGGGGCTAGCCTGGAAAGCTGTTGCTCAGCCTCATCTGCCCATGGCACTGCTCACACAGATGCACAGAGACTGGGGCTGCTTGCTTATCTTGCCACTTGAAACTTCAAAGGCATGCTGGGAATGTTGGTGTCCCAGCCAGGGTCCTTTCGCAGCTTTGCTCCGAAAGTGCGAACGTCTGCAGATAGCTGGCAGCCAGAAGGGGCTAGCCTGGAAAGCTGTTGCTCAGCCTCATCTGCCCATGGCACTGCTCGCACAGAGGCACACAGAATGGGGCTGCTTGCTTGTCTTGCCACCTCAAACTTCAAATGTAGACTGGGAATGGTGGTGTCCCTGCCAGGCTCCTTTCACAGCCCTGCTCTTAAAATGCGAACGTCTGCATTTAGCTGGTAGCCAGAAGGGGCTATCCTGGAAAGCTGTTGCTCAGCCTCATCTGCTCATGGCAGTGCTCGCACAGAGGCACAGAGAATGGGGCTGCTTGCTTGTCTTGCCACCTCAATCTTCAAAAGTACCCTGGGAATGGTGGTGTCCCTGCCAGGCTCCTTTCGCAGCCCTGCTCTTGAGATACGAACGTCTGCAGATAGCTGGCAGGCAGAAGGGGCTATCCTTGAAAGCTGTTGCTCAGCCTCATCTGCCCATGGCACTGTTCGCATAGAGGCACAGAGAATGGGGCTGCATGCTTATCTAGCCACTTGAAACTTCAAACGCATGCTGCGAATGTTGGTGTCCCAGCCAGGCTCCTTTCACTGCCCTGCTCCGGAAGTGCGAATGTCTGCAGATAGCTGGCAGCCAGAAGGGGCTAGCCTGGAAAGCTGTTGCTCAGCCTCATCTGCCAATGGCAGTGCTCGCACAGAAGCACAGAGAATGGGGCTGCTTGCTTGTCTTGCCACCTCAAACTTCAAACGTAGCCTGGGAAAGTTGGTGTCCCAGCCAGGCTGCTTTCGCAGCCCTGCTCCGAAAGTGCGAACGTCTGCAGATAGCTGGCAGCCAGAAGGGGCTAGCCTGGAAAGCTGTTGCTCAGCCTCATCTGCCCATGGCACTGCTCGCACAGAGGCACACAGAATGGGGCTGCTTGCTTGTCTTGCCACCTCAAACTTCAAACGTAGCCTGGGAATGGTGGTGTCCCAGCCAGGCTCCTTTCGCAGCCCTGCTCCGAAAGTGCGAACGTCTGCAGATAGCTGGCAGCCAGAAGGGGCTATCCTGGAAAGCTGTTGCTCAGCCTCATCTGCCCATGGCAGTGCTCGCACAGAGGCACAGAGAATGGGGCTGCTTGCTTGTCTTGCAACCTCAATCTTCAAAAGTACCCTGGGAATGGTGGTGTCCCTGCCAGGCTCCTTTCACAGCCCTGCTCCGAAAGTGCGAATGTCTGCAGATAGCTGGCAGCCTGAAGGGGCTAGCCTGGAAAGCTGTTGCTCAGCCTCATCTCCTCATGGCACTGATCGCACAGAGGCACAGAGATTGGGGCTGCTTGCTTGTCTTGCCACCTCAAACTTCAAACGTAGCCTGGGAATGGTGGTGTCCCGTCCAGGCTCCTTTCGCAGCACTGCTATTAAAATGCGAACGTCTGCAGGTAGCTGGCAGCCAGAAGGGGCTAGCCTGGAAAGCTGTTGCTCAGCCTCATCTGCCAATGGCACTGCTCGCACAGAGGCACAGAGAATGGGGCTTCTTGCTTATCTTGCCAAATGAAACTTTAAACGCATGCTGGGAATGGTGGTGTCCCAGCCAGGCTCCTTTCGCAGCCTTGCTCTGAAAGTGCGAATGTCTGCAGATAGCTGGCAGCCTGAAGGGGCTAGCATGGAAAGCTGTTGCCCAGCCTCATCTGCCCATGGCACTGCTCGCACAGAGGCACAGAGACTGGGGCTGCTTGCTTATCTTGCCACCTCAAACTTCAAACGTAGCCTGGGAAAGTTGGTGTCCCTGCCAGGCTCCTTTCGCAGCCCTGCTCTTAAAATGTGAACGTCTGCAGGTAGCTGGCAACCAGAAGGGGCTAGCCTGGAAATCTGTTTCTCAGCCTCATCTGCCCATGTCACTGCTCGCACAGAGGCACAGAGAATGGGGCTGCTTGCTTATCTTGCAAATTGAACCTTCAAATGCATGCTTGGAATCGTGCTGTCTCTGCCATGCTCCTTTCACATCCCTGCTCCGAAAGTGCGAATGTCTGCAGATAGCTGGCAGCCAGAAGGGGCTAGCCTGGAAAGCTGTTGCTCAGCCTCGTCTGCCCATGGCAGTGCTCGCACAGAGGCACAGAGACTGGGGCTGCTTGCATGTCTTGCCACCTCAAACTTCAAACGTAGCCTGGGAAAGTTGGTGTCCCTGGCAGGCTGCTTTCGCAGCCCTGCTCCGAAAGTGCAAACGTCTGCAGATAGCTGGCAGCCAGAAGGGGCTAGCCTGGAAAGCTGTTGCTCAGCCTCATCTGCCCATGGCACTGCTCGCACAGAGGCACAGAGACTGGGGCTGCTTGCTTGTCTTGCCACCTCAAACTTCAAATGTATCCTGGGAAAGTTGGTGTCCCTGCCAGGCTCCTTTCACAGCCCTGCTCTTAAAATGCGAACGTCCGCAGGCAGCTGGCAGCCAGAAGCGGCTATCCTGGAAAGCTGTTGCTCAGCCTCATCTGCCCATGGCTCTGCTCGCACAGAGGCACAGAGACTGGGGCTGCTTGCTTATCTTGCCACTTGAAACTTCAAACGCATGCTGGGAATGGTGGTGTCCCAGCCAGGCTCCTTTCGCAGCCCTGCTCCGAAAGTGCGAACGTCTGCAGATAGCTGGCAGCCAGAAGGGGCTAGCCTGGAAAGCTGTTGCTCAGCCTCATCTTCCCATGGCACTGCTTGCACAGAGGCACAGAGAATGGGGCTGCTTGCTTGTCTTGCCACCTCAAACTTCAATCGTAGCCTGGGAATGGTGGTGTCCCTGCCAGGCTCCTTTCGCAGCCCTGCTCTTAAAATGCGAACGTCTGCATTTAGCTGGCAGCCAGAAGGGGCTATCCTGGAAATCTGTTGCTCAGCCTTATCTGCCCATGGCACTGCTCGCACAGAGGCACAGAGACTGGGGCTGCTTGCTTATCTTGCCACTTGAAACTTCAAACGCATGCTGGGAATGGTGTTGTCCCTACCAGGCTCCTTTCGCAGCCCTGCTCCGAAAGTGCGAACGTCTGCAGATAGCTGGCAGCCAGAAGGGGCTATCCTGGAAAGCTGTTGCTCAGCCTCATCTGCCCACGGCACTGTTCGCATAGAGGCACAGAGAATGGGGCTTCTTGCTTATCTTGCCACTTGAAACTTCAAACGCATGTGGGGAATGTGGGTTGTCCCTGCCAGGCTCCTTTCGCAGCCCTGCTCCGAAAGTGCGAACGTCTGCAGATAGCTGGCAGGCAGAAGGGGCTAGCCTGGAAAGCTGTTGCTCAGCCTCATCTGCCCATGGCACTGCTCGCACAGAGGCACAGAGAATGGGGCTGCTTGCTTGTCTTGCCACCTCAAACTTCAAACGTAGCCTGGGAATGGTGGTGTCCCTGCCAGGCTCCTTTCGCATCCCTGCTCTTAAAATGCGAATGTCTGCAGATAGCTGGCAGCCAGAAGGGGCTAGCCTGGAAAGCTGTTGCTCAGCCTCATCTGCCCATGGCACTGCTCACACAGATGCACAGAGACTGGGGCTGCTTGCTTATCTTGCCACTTGAAACTTCAAAGGCATGCTGGGAATGTTGGTGTCCCAGCCAGGGTCCTTTCGCAGCTTTGCTCCGAAAGTGCGAACGTCTGCAGATAGCTGGCAGCCAGAAGGGGCTAGCCTGGAAAGCTGTTGCTCAGCCTCATCTGCCCATGTCACTGCTCGCACAGAGGCACAGAGACTGGGGCTGCTTGCTTGTCTTGCCACCTCAAACTTCACACGTAGCCTGGGAATGTTGGTGTCCCAGCAAGGCTGCTTTCGCAGCCCTGCTCCGAAAGTGCGAACGTCTGCAGATAGCTGGCAGCCAGAAGGGGCTAGCTTGGAAATCTGTTGCTCAGCCTCATCTGCCCATGGCACTGCTCGCACAGAGGCACAGAGAATGGGGCTGCTTGCTTGTCTTGCCACCTCAAACTTCAAACGTATCTTGGGAAAGTTGGTGTCCCAGCTAGGCTTCTTTCACAGTCCCGCTCTTTAAATGAGAACGTCTGAAGATAGATGGCAGCCAGAAGGGGCTATCCTTGAAAGCTGTTGCTCAGCCTCATCTGCCCATGGCACTGTTCGCATAGAGGCCCAGAGAATGGGGCTGCATGCTTATCTAGCCACTTGAAACTTCAAACGCATGCTGCGAATGGTGGTGTCCCTGCCAGGCTCCTTTCACTGCCCTGCTCCGAAAGTGCGAATGTCTGCAGATAGCTGGCAGCCAGAAGGGGCTAGCCTGGAAAGCTGTTGCTCAGCCTCATCTGCCCATGGCACTGCTCGCATAGAGGCACAGAGAATGGGGCTGCTTGCTTGTCCTGCCACCTCAAACTTCAAAAGTAGCCTGTGAATGGTGGTGTCTCTGCCAGGCTCCTTTGGCAGCCCTGCTCCGAAAGTGCGAACGTCTGCAGATAGCTGGCAGCCAGAAGGGGCTAGCCTGGAAAGCTGTTGCTCAGCCTCATCTACCCATGGCACTGCTCGCATAGAGGCACAGAGAATGGGGCTGCTTGCTTGTCCTGCCACCTCAAACTTCAAAAGTAGCCTGCGAATGGTGGTGTCTCTGCCAGGCTCCTTTCGCAGCCCTGCTCCGAAAGTGCGAACGTCTGCAGATAGCTGGCAGGCAGAAGGGGCTAGCCTGGAAATCTGTTGCCCAGCCTCATCTGCCCATGGCACTGCTCGCACAGAGGCACACAGAATGGGGCTGCTTGCTTATCTTGCCACCTCAAACTTCAAATGTATCCTGGGAATGGTGGTGTCCCCTCCAGGCTCCTTTCGCAGCCCTGCTCTTAAAATGCGAACGTCTGCATTTAGCTGGTAGCCAGAAGGGGCTATCCTGGAAAGCTGTTGCTCAGCCTCATCTGCTCATGGCAGTGCTCGCACAGAGGCACAGAGACTGGGGCTGCTTGCTTGTCTTGCCACCTCAAACTTCAAACGTAGCCTGGGAAAGTTGGTGTCCCAGCCAGGCTCCTTTACCAGCCCTGCTCCGAAAGTGCGAACGTCTGCAGATAGCTGGCAGCCAGAAGGGGCTAGCCTGGAAAGCTGTTGCTCAGCCTCATCTGCCCATGGCACTGCTCGCACAGAGGCACAGAGACTGGGGCTTCTTGCTTGTCTTGCCACTTGAAACTCCAAACGTAGCCTGTGAAAGTTGATGTCCCAGCTAGGCTCCTTTCACAGTCCCGCTCTTTAAATGAGAACGTCTGAAGATAGATGGCAGCCAGAAGGGGCTAGCCTGGAAAGCTGTTGCTCAGCCTCATCTGCCCATGGCACTGTTCGCATAGAGGCACAGAGACTGGGGCTGCTTGCTTGTCTTGCCACCTCAAACTTCAAAAGTATCTTGGGAAAGTTGGTGTCCCAGCCAGGCTGCTTTAGCAGCCCTGCTCCGAAAGTGCGAACGTCTGCAGATAGCTGGCAGCCAGAAGGGGCTAGCCTGGAAAGCTGTTGCTCAGCCTCATCTGCCCATGGCACTGCTCGCACAGAGGCACAGAGACTGGGGCTGCTTGCTTGTCTTGCCACCTCAAACTTCAAACGCATGCTGCGAATGGTGGTGTCCCTGCCAGGCTCCTTTCGCAGCCCTGCTCTTAAAATGCGAACGTCTGCAGGTAGCTGGCAGCCAGAAGGGGCTAGCCTGGAAAGCTGTTGCTCAGCCTCATCTGCCCATGGCACTGCTCGCACAGAGGCACACAGAATGGGGCTGCTTGCTTGTCTTGCCACCTCAAACTTCAAATGTAGACTGGGAATGGTGGTGTCCCTGCCAGGCTCCTTTCACAGCCCTGCTCTTAAAATGCGAACGTCTGCATTTAGCTGGTAGCCAGAAGGGGCTATCCTGGAAAGCTGTTGCTCAGCCTCATCTGCTCATGGCAGTGCTCGCACAGAGGCACAGAGAATGGGGCTGCTTGCTTGTCTTGCCACCTCAATCTTCAAAAGTACCCTGGGAATGGTGGTGTCCCTGCCAGGCTCCTTTCGCAGCCCTGCTCTTGAGATACGAACGTCTGCAGATAGCTGGCAGGCAGAAGGGGCTATCCTTGAAAGCTGTTGCTCAGCCTCATCTGCCCATGGCACTGTTCGCATAGAGGCACAGAGAATGGGGCTGCATGCTTATCTAGCCACTTGAAACTTCAAACGCATGCTGCGAATGTTGGTGTCCCAGCCAGGCTCCTTTCACTGCCCTGCTCCGGAAGTGCGAATGTCTGCAGATAGCTGGCAGCCAGAAGGGGCTAGCCTGGAAATCTGTTTCTCAGCCTCATCTGCCCATGTCACTGCTCGCACAGAGGCACAGAGAATGGGGCTGCTTGCTTATCTTGCAAATTGAACCTTCAAATGCATGCTTGGAATCGTGCTGTCTCTGCCATGCTCCTTTCACATCCCTGCTCCGAAAGTGCGAATGTCTGCAGATAGCTGGCAGCCAGAAGGGGCTAGCCTGGAAAG
Source organism: Opisthocomus hoazin (assembly GCF_030867145.1). Lineage (NCBI taxonomy): Eukaryota > Metazoa > Chordata > Aves > Opisthocomiformes > Opisthocomidae > Opisthocomus > Opisthocomus hoazin. The sequence continues at coordinate 13,509,022 of NC_134426.1, forward strand.
CTGTTGCTCAGCCTCGTCTGCCCATGGCAGTGCTCGCACAGAGGCACAGAGACTGGGGCTGCTTGCATGTCTTGCCACCTCAAACTTCAAACGTAGCCTGGGAAAGTTGGTGTCCCTGGCAGGCTGCTTTCGCAGCCCTGCTCCGAAAGTGCAAACGTCTGCAGATAGCTGGCAGCCAGAAGGGGCTAGCCTGGAAAGCTGTTGCTCAGCCTCATCTGCCCATGGCACTGCTCGCACAGAGGCACAGAGACTGGGGCTGCTTGCTTGTCTTGCCACCTCAAACTTCAAATGTATCCTGGGAAAGTTGGTGTCCCTGCCAGGCTCCTTTCACAGCCCTGCTCTTAAAATGCGAACGTCCGCAGGCAGCTGGCAGCCAGAAGCGGCTATCCTGGAAAGCTGTTGCTCAGCCTCATCTGCCCATGGCTCTGCTCGCACAGAGGCACAGAGACTGGGGCTGCTTGCTTATCTTGCCACTTGAAACTTCAAACGCATGCTGGGAATGGTGGTGTCCCAGCCAGGCTCCTTTCGCAGCCCTGCTCCGAAAGTGCGAACGTCTGCAGATAGCTGGCAGCCAGAAGGGGCTAGCCTGGAAAGCTGTTGCTCAGCCTCATCTTCCCATGGCACTGCTTGCACAGAGGCACAGAGAATGGGGCTGCTTGCTTGTCTTGCCACCTCAAACTTCAATCGTAGCCTGGGAATGGTGGTGTCCCTGCCAGGCTCCTTTCGCAGCCCTGCTCTTAAAATGCGAACGTCTGCATTTAGCTGGCAGCCAGAAGGGGCTATCCTGGAAATCTGTTGCTCAGCCTTATCTGCCCATGGCACTGCTCGCACAGAGGCACAGAGACTGGGGCTGCTTGCTTATCTTGCCACTTGAAACTTCAAACGCATGCTGGGAATGGTGTTGTCCCTGCCAGGCTCCTTTCGCAGCCCTGCTCCGAAAGTGCGAACGTCTGCAGATAGCTGGCAGCCAGAAGGGGCTATCCTGGAAAGCTGTTGCTCAGCCTCATCTGCCCACGGCACTGTTCGCATAGAGGCACAGAGAATGGGGCTTCTTGCTTATCTTGCCACTTGAAACTTCAAACGCATGTGGGGAATGTGGGTTGTCCCTGCCAGGCTCCTTTCGCAGCCCTGCTCCGAAAGTGCGAACGTCTGCAGATAGCTGGCAGCCAGAAGGGGCTAGCCTGGAAAGCTGTTGCTCAGCCTCATCTGCCCATGGCACTGCTCGCACAGAGGCACAGAGAATGGGGCTGCTTGCTTGTCTTGCCACCTCAAACTTCAAACGTAGCCTGGGAATGGTGGTGTCCCTGCCAGGCTCCTTTCGCATCCCTGCTCTTAAAATGCGAATGTCTGCAGATAGCTGGCAGCCAGAAGGGGCTAGCCTGGAAAGCTGTTGCTCAGCCTCATCTGCCCATGGCACTGCTCACACAGATGCACAGAGACTGGGGCTGCTTGCTTATCTTGCCACTTGAAACTTCAAAGGCATGCTGGGAATGTTGGTGTCCCAGCCAGGGTCCTTTCGCAGCTTTGCTCCGAAAGTGCGAACGTCTGCAGATAGCTGGCAGCCAGAAGGGGCTAGCCTGGAAAGCTGTTGCTCAGCCTCATCTGCACATGGCACTGCTCGCACAGAGGCACAGAGAATGGGGCTGCTTGCTTGTCTTGCCACCTCAAACTTCAAACGTAGCCTGGGAATGGTGGTGTCCCAGCCAGGCTCCTTTCGCAGCCCTGCTCCGAAAGTGCGAACGTCTGCAGATAGCTGGCAGCCAGAAGGGGCTAGCCTGGAAAGCTGTTGCTCAGCCTCATCTGCCCATGGCAGTGCTCGCACAGAGGCACAGAGAATGGGGCTGCTTGCTTGTCTTGCAACCTCAATCTTCAAAAGTACCCTGGGAATGGTGGTGTCCCTGCCAGGCTCCTTTCACAGCCCTGCTCCGAAAGTGCGAATGTCTGCAGATAGCTGGCAGCCTGAAGGGGCTAGCCTGGAAAGCTGTTGCTCAGCCTCATCTCCTCATGGCACTGATCGCACAGAGGCACAGAGATTGGGGCTGCTTGCTTGTCTTGCCACCTCAAACTTCAAACGTACCCTGGGAATGGTGGTGTCCCGTCCAGGCTCCTTTCGCAGCACTGCTATTAAAATGCGAACGTCTGCAGATAGCTGGCAGGCAGAAGGGGCTAGCCTGGAAAGCTGTTCCTCAGCCTCATCTGCCCATGGCACTGCTCGCACAGAGGCACAGAGAATGGGGCTTCTTGCTTATCTTGACAATTGAAACTTTAAACGCATGCTTGGAATGGTAGTGTCTCTGACAGTCTCCTTTACCAGCCCTGCTCCGAAAGTGCGAACGTCTGCAGATAGCTGGCAGCCAGAAGGGGCTAGCCTGGAAAGCTGTTGCTCAGCCTCATCTGCTCATGGCACTGCTCGCACAGAGGCACAGAGACTGGGGCTGTTTGCTTATCTTGCCACTTGAAACTTCAAACGTAGCCTGGGAATGGTGGTGTCCCAGCCAGGCTCCTTTCGCAGCCTTGCTCCGAAAGTGCGAACGTCTGCAGGTAGCTGGCAGCCAGAAGGGGCTATCCTGGAAAGCTGTTGCTCAGCCTCATCTGCCCATGGCACTGCTCGCACAGAGGCACAGAGACTGGGGCTGCTTGCTTGTCTTGCCACCTCAAACTTCACACGTAGCCTGGGAATGGTGCTGTCTCTGCCAGGCTCCTTTCGCAGCCCTGCTCCGAAAGTGCGAATGTCTGCAGATAGCTGGCAGCCTGAAGGGGCTAGCATGGAAAGCTGTTGCCCAGCCTCATCTGCCCATGGCACTGCTCGCACAGAGGCACAGAGACTGGGGCTGCTTGCTTATCTTGCCACCTCAAACTTCAAACGTAGCCTGGGAAAGTTGGTGTCCCTGCCAGGCTCCTTTCGCAGCCCTGCTCTTAAAATGTGAACGTCTGCAGGTAGCTGGCAGCCAGAAGGGGCTAGCCTGGAAATCTGTTTCTCAGCCTCATCTGCCCATGTCACTGCTCGCACAGAGGCACAGAGAATGGGGCTGCTTGCTTATCTTGCAAATTGAACCTTCAAATGCATGCTTGGAATGGTGGTGTCTCTACCATGCTCCTTTCACATCCCTGCTCCGAAAGTGCGAATGTCTGCAGATAGCTGGCAGCCAGAAGGGGCTAGCCTGGAAAGCTGTTGCTCAGCCTCGTCTGCCCATGGCACTGCTCGCACAGAGGCACAGAGACTGGGGCTGCTTGCCTATCTTGCCACCTCAAACTTCAAACGTAGCCTGGGAAAGTTGGTGTCCCTGCCAGGCTGCTTTCGCAGCCCTGCTCCGAAAGTGCGAACGTCTGCAGATAGCTGGCAGCCAGAAGGGGCTAGCCTGGAAAGCTGTTGCTCAGCCTCATCTGCCCATGGCACTGCTCGCACAGAGGCACAGAGACTGGGGCTGCTTGCTTGTCTTGCCACCTCAAACTTCAAATGTATCCTGGGAAAGTTGGTGTCCCTGCCAGGCTCCTTTCGCAGCCCTACTCTTAAAATGCGAACATCCGCAGGCAGCTGGCAGCCAGAAGGGGCTATCCTGGAAAGCTGTTGCTCAGCCTCATCTGCCCATGGCTCTGCTCGCACAGAGGCACAGAGACTGGGGCTGCTTGCTTATCTTGCCACTTGAAACTTCAAACGCATGCTGGGAATGGTGGTGTCCCAGCCAGGCTCCTTTCGCAGCCCTGCTCCGAAAGTGCGAACGTCTGCAGATAGCTGGCAGCCAGAAGGGGCTAGCCTGGAAAGCTGTTGCCCAGCCTCATCTGCCCATGGCACTGCTCGCACAGAGGCACAGAGACTAGGGCTGCTTGCTTATCTTGCCACCTCAAACTTCAAACGTAGCCTGGGAAAGTTGGTGTCCCAGCCAGGCTCCTTTCGCAGCCCTGCTCTTAAAATGTGAACGTCTGCAGGTAGCTGGCAGCCAGAAGGGGCTAGCCTGGAAATCTGTTTCTCAGCCTCATCTGCCCATGTCACTGCTCGCACAGAGGCACAGAGAATGGGGCTGCTTGCTTATCTTGCAAATTGAACCTTCAAATGCATGCTTGGAATGGTGGTGTCTCTGCCATGCTCCTTTCACATCCCTGCTCCGAAAGTGCGAATGTCTGCAGATAGCTGGCAGCCAGAAGGGGCTAGCCTGGAAAGCTGTTGCTCAGCCTCGTCTGCCCATGGCACTGCTCGCACAGAGGCACAGAGACTGGAGCTGCTTGCCTGTCTTGCCACCTCAAACTTCAAACGTAGCCTGGGAAAGTTGGTGTCCCTGCCAGGCTGCTTTCGCAGCCCTGCTCCGAAAGTGCGAACGTCTGCAGATAGCTGGCAGCCAGAAGGGGCTAGCCTGGAAAGCTGTTGCTCAGCCTCATCTGCCCATGGCACTGCTCGCACAGAGGCACAGAGACTGGGGCTGCTTGCTTGTCTTGCCACCTGAAACTTCAAACGTGGCCTGGGAAAGTTGGTGTCCCTGCCAGGCTCCTTTCGCAGCCCTGCTCTTAAAATGCGAACGTCCGAAGGCAGCTGGCAGCCAGAAGCGGCTATCCTGGAAAGCTGTTGCTCAGCCTCATCTGCCCATGGCTCTGCTCGCACAGAGGCACAGAGACTGGGGCTGCTTGCTTATCTTGCCACTTGAAACTTCAAACGCATGCTGGGAATGGTGTTGTCCCTGCCAGGATCCTTTCGCAGCCCTGCTCCGAAAGTGCGAACGTCTGCAGATAGCTGGCAGCCAGAAGGGGCTAGCCTGGAAAGGTGTTGCTCAGCCTCATCTGCCCATGGCACTGCTCGCACAGAGGCACAGAGACTGGGGCTGCTTGCTTGTCTTGCCACCTCAAACTTCAAATGTATCCTGGGAAAGTTGGTGTCCCTGCCAGGCTCCTTTCGCAGCCCTACTCTTAAAATGCGAACATCCGCAGGCAGCTGGCAGCCAGAAGGGGCTATCCTGGAAAGCTGTTGCTCAGCCTCATCTGCCCATGGCTCTGCTCGCACAGAGGCACAGAGACTGGGGCTGCTTGCTTATCTTGCCACTTGAAACTTCAAACGCATGCTGGGAATGGTGGTGTCCCAGCCAGGCTCCTTTCGCAGCCCTGCTCCGAAAGTGCGAACGTCTGCAGATAGCTGGCAGCCAGAAGGGGCTAGCCTGGAAAGCTGTTGCCCAGCCTCATCTGCCCATGGCACTGTTCGCACAGAGGCACAGAGACTAGGGCTGCTTGCTTATCTTGCCACCTCAAACTTCAAACGTAGCCTGGGAAAGTTGGTGTCCCAGCCAGGCTCCTTTCGCAGCCCTGCTCTTAAAATGTGAACGTCTGCAGGTAGCTGGCAGCCAGAAGGGGCTAGCCTGGAAAGCTGTTTCTCAGCCTCATCTGCCCATGTCACTGCTCGCACAGAGGCACAGAGAATGGGGCTGCTTGCTTATCTTGCAAATTGAACCTTCAAATGCATGCTTGGAATGGTGGTGTCTCTGCCATGCTCCTTTCACATCCCTGCTCCGAAAGTGCGAATGTCTGCAGATAGCTGGCAGCCAGAAGGGGCTAGCCTGGAAAGCTGTTGCTCAGCCTCGTCTGCCCATGGCACTGCTCGCACAGAGGCACAGAGACTGGAGCTGCTTGCCTGTCTTGCCACCTCAAACTTCAAACGTAGCCTGGGAAAGTTGGTGTCCCTGCCAGGCTGCTTTCGCAGCCCTGCTCCGAAAGTGCGAACGTCTGCAGATAGCTGGCAGCCAGAAGGGGCTAGCCTGGAAAGCTGTTGCTCAGCCTCATCTGCCCATGGCACTGCTCGCACAGAGGCACAGAGACTGGGGCTGCTTGCTTGTCTTGCCACCTGAAACTTCAAACGTAGCCTGGGAAAGTTGGTGTCCCTTCCAGGCTCCTTTCGCAGCCCTGCTCTTAAAATGCGAACGTCCGCAGGCAGCTGGCAGCCAGAAGCGGCTATCCTGGAAAGCTGTTGCTCAGCCTCATCTGCCCATAGCTCTGCTCGCACAGAGGCACAGAGACTGGGGCTGCTTGCTTATCTGGCCACTTGAAACTTCAAACGCATGCTGGGAATGGTGTTGTCCCTGCCAGGCTCCTTTCGCAGCCCTGCTCCGAAAGTGCGAACGTCTGCAGATAGCTGGCAGCCAGAAGGGGCTAGCTTGGAAAGCTGTTGCTCAGCCTCATCTGCCCATGGCACTGCTTGCACAGAGGCACAGAGAATGGGGCTGCTTGCTTGTCTTGCCACCTCAAACTTCAATCGTAGCCTAGGAATGGTGGTGTCCCTGCCAGGCTCCTTTCGCAGCCCTGCTCTTAAAATGCGAACTTCTGCAGGTAGCTGGCAGCCAGAAGGGGCTAGCCTGGAAATCTGTTGCTCAGCCTCATCTGCCCTTTGAACTGCTCGCACAGAGGCACAGAGACTGTGGCTGCTTGCTTGTCTTGCAACCTCAAACTTCAAACGTATCCTGGGAATGGTGGTGTCCCTGCCAGGCTCCTTTCGCAGCCCTGCTCTTAAAATGCGAACGTCTGCTAGTAGCTGGCAGCCAGAAGGGGCTATCCTGGAAATCTGTTGCTCAGCCTTATCTGCCCATGGCACTGCTCGCACAGAGGCACAGAGACTGGGGCTGCTTGCTTATCTTGCCACTTGAAACTTCAAACGCATGCTGGGAATGGTGTTGTCCCTGCCAGGCTCCTTTCGCAGCCCTGCTCCGAAAGTGCGAACGTCTGCAGATAGCTGGCAGCCAGAAGGGGCTATCCTGGAAAGCTGTTGCTCAGCCTCATCTGCCCACGGCACTGTTCGCATAGAGGCACAGAGAATGGGTCTTCTTGCTTATCTTGCCACTTGAAACTTCAAACGCATGTGGGGAATGTGGGTTGTCCCTGCCAGGCTCCTTTCGCAGCCCTGCTCCGAAAGTGCGAACGTCTGCAGACAGCTGGCAGGCAGAAGGGGCTAGCCTGGAAAGCTGTTGCTCAGCCTCATCTGCCCATGGCACTGCTCGCACAGAGGCACAGAGAATGGGGCTGCTTGCTTGTCTTGCCACCTCAAACTTCAAACGTAGCCTGGGAATGGTGGTGTCCCTGCCAGGCTCCTTTCGCATCCCTGCTCTTAAAATGCGAATGTCTGCAGATAGCTGGCAGCCAGAAGGGGCTAGCCTGGAAAGCTGTTGCTCAGCCTCATCTGCCCATGGCACTGCTCACACAGATGCACAGAGACTGGGGCTGCTTGCTTATCTTGCCACTTGAAACTTCAAAGGCATCCTGGGAATGTTGGTGTCCCAGCCAGGGTCCTTTCGCAGCTTTGCTCCGAAAGTGCGAACGTCTGCAGATAGCTGTCAGCCAGAAGGGGCTAGCCTGGAAAGCTGTTGCTCAGCCTCATCTGCCCATGGCACTGCTCGCACAGAGGCACAGAGAATGGGGCTGCTTGCTTGTCTTGCCACCTCAAACTTCAAACGTAGCCTGGGAAAGTTGGTGTCCCAGCCAGGCTGCTTTCGCAGCCCTGCTCCGAAAGTGCGAACGTCTGCAGATAGCTGGCAGCCAGAAGGGGCTAGCCTGGAAATCTGTTGCTCAGCCTCATCTGCCCATGGCACTGCTCGCAGAGAGGCACAGAGAATGGGGCTGCTTGCTTGTCTTGCCACCTCAAACTTCAAACGTATCTTGGGAAAGTTGGTGTCCCAGCTAGGCTTCTTTCACAGTCCCGCTCTTTAAATGAGAACGTCTGAAGATAGATGGCAGCCAGAAGGGGCTAGCCTGGAAAGCTGTTGCTCAGCCTCATCTGCCCATGGCACTGTTCGCATAGAGGCACAGAAAATGGGGCTTCTTGCTTATCTTGCCACTTGAAGCTTCAAACGCATGTGGGGAATGTGGGTTGTCCCTGCCAGGCTCCTTTCGCAGCCCTGCTCTTAAAATGCGAACGTCTGTAGATAGCTGGCAGCCAGGAGGGGCTAGCCTGGAAAGCTGTTGCTCAGCCTCATCTGCCCATGGCACTGCTCGCACAGAGGCACACAGAATGGGGCTGCTTGCTTGTCTTGCCACCTCAATCTTCAAAAGTACCCTGGGAATGGTGGTGTCCCTGCCAGGCTCCTTTCGCAGCCCTGCTCTTAAAATGCGAACGTCTGCAGGTAGCTGGCAGCCAGAAGGGGCTAGCCTGGAAATCTGTTGCTCAGCCCCATCTGCCCATTGAACTGCTCGCACAGAGGCCCAGAGACTGTGGCTGCTTGCTTGTCTTGCAAATTCAAACTTCAAACGTATCCTGGGAATGGTGGTGTCCCGTCCAGGCTCCTTTCGCAGCACTGCTCCGAAAGTGCGAATGTCTGCAGATAGCTGGCAGCCTGAAGGGGCTAGCCTGGAAAGCTGTTGCTCAGCCTCATCTCCTCATGGCACTGATCGCACAGAGGCACAGAGATTGGGGCTGCTTGCTTGTCTTGCCACCTCAAACTTCAAACGTAGCCTGGGAATGGTGGTGTCCCGTCCAGGCTCCTTTCGCAGCACTGCTATTAAAATGCGAACGTCTGCAGATAGCTGGCAGGCAGAAGGGGCTAGCCTGGAAAGCTGTTCCTCAGCCTCATCTGCCCATGGCACTGCTCGCACAGAGGCACAGAGAATGGGGCTTCTTGCTTATCTTGACAATTGAAACTTTAAACGCATGCTTGGAATGGTAGTGTCTCTGACAGTCTCCTTTACCAGCCCTGCTCCGAAAGTGCGAACGTCTGCAGATAGCTGGCAGCCAGAAGGGGCTAGCCTGGAAAGCTGTTGCTCAGCCTCATCTGCTCATGGCACTGCTCGCACAGAGGCACAGAGACTGGGGCTGCTTGCTTATCTTGCCACTTGAAACTTCAAACGTAGCCTGGGAATGGTGGTGTCCCAGCCAGGCTCCTTTCGCAGCCTTGCTCCGAAAGTGCGAACGTCTGCAGGTAGCTGGCAGCCAGAAGGGGCTATCCTGGAAAGCTGTTGCTCAGCCTCATCTGCCCATGGCACTGCTCGCACAGAGGCACAGAGACTGGGGCTGCTTGCTTGTCTTGCCACCTCAAACTTCACACGTAGCCTGGGAATGGTGCTGTCTCTGCCAGGCTCCTTTCGCAGCCCTGCTCCGAAAGTGCGAATGTCTGCAGATAGCTGGCAGCCTGAAGGGGCTAGCATGGAAAGCTGTTGCCCAGCCTCATCTGCCCATGGCACTGCTCGCACAGAGGCACAGAGACTGGGGCTGCTTGCTTATCTTGCCACCTCAAACTTCAAACGTAGCCTGGGAAAGTTGGTGTCCCTGCCAGGCTCCTTTCGCAGCCCTGCTCTTAAAATGTGAACGTCTGCAGGTAGCTGGCAGCCAGAAGGGGCTAGCCTGGAAATCTGTTGCTCAGCCTCATCTGCCCATGGCACTGCTCGCACAGAGGCACAGAGACTGGGGCTGCTTGCTTATCTTGCAAATTGAACCTTCAAATGCATGCTTGGAATGGTGGTGTCTCTACCATGCTCCTTTCACATCCCTGCTCCGAAAGTGCGAATGTCTGCAGATAGCTGGCAGCCAGAAGGGGCTAGCCTGGAAAGCTGTTGCTCAGCCTCGTCTGCCCATGGCACTGCTCGCACAGAGGCACAGAGACTGGGGCTGCTTGCCTATCTTGCCACCTCAAACTTCAAACGTAGCCTGGGAAAGTTGGTGTCCCTGCCAGGCTGCTTTCGCAGCCCTGCTCCGAAAGTGCGAACGTCTGCAGATAGCTGGCAGCCAGAAGGGGCTAGCCTGGAAAGCTGTTGCTCAGCCTCATCTGCCCATGGCACTGCTCGCACAGAGGCACAGAGACTGGGGCTGCTTGCTTGTCTTGCCACCTCAAACTTCAAATGTATCCTGGGAAAGTTGGTGTCCCTGCCAGGCTCCTTTCGCAGCCCTACTCTTAAAATGCGAACATCCGCAGGCAGCTGGCAGCCAGAAGGGGCTATCCTGGAAAGCTGTTGCTCAGCCTCATCTGCCCATGGCTCTGCTCGCACAGAGGCACAGAGACTGGGGCTGCTTGCTTATCTTGCCACTTGAAACTTCAAACGCATGCTGGGAATGGTGGTGTCCCAGCCAGGCTCCTTTCGCAGCCCTGCTCCGAAAGTGCGAACGTCTGCAGATAGCTGGCAGCCAGAAGGGGCTAGCCTGGAAAGCTGTTGCCCAGCCTCATCTGCCCATGGCACTGCTCGCACAGAGGCACAGAGACTAGGGCTGCTTGCTTATCTTGCCACCTCAAACTTCAAACGTAGCCTGGGAAAGTTGGTGTCCCAGCCAGGCTCCTTTCGCAGCCCTGCTCTTAAAATGTGAACGTCTGCAGGTAGCTGGCAGCCAGAAGGGGCTAGCCTGGAAATCTGTTTCTCAGCCTCATCTGCCCATGTCACTGCTCGCACAGAGGCACAGAGAATGGGGCTGCTTGCTTATCTTGCAAATTGAACCTTCAAATGCATGCTTGGAATGGTGGTGTCTCTGCCATGCTCCTTTCACATCCCTGCTCCGAAAGTGCGAATGTCTGCAGATAGCTGGCAGCCAGAAGGGGCTAGCCTGGAAAGCTGTTGCTCAGCCTCGTCTGCCCATGGCACTGCTCGCACAGAGGCACAGAGACTGGAGCTGCTTGCCTGTCTTGCCACCTCAAACTTCAAACGTAGCCTGGGAAAGTTGGTGTCCCTGCCAGGCGGCTTTCGCAGCCCTGCTCCGAAAGTGCGAACGTCTGCAGATAGCTGGCAGCCAGAAGGGGCTAGCCTGGAAAGCTGTTGCTCAGCCTCATCTGCCCATGGCACTGCTCGCACAGAGGCACAGAGACTGGGGCTGCTTGCTTGTCTTGCCACCTGAAACTTCAAACGTAGCCTGGGAAAGTTGGTGTCCCTGCCAGGCTCCTTTCGCAGCCCTGCTCTTAAAATGCGAACGTCCGCAGGCAGCTGGCAACCAGAAGCGGCTATCCTGGAAAGCTGTTGCTCAGCCTCATCTGCCCATGGCTCTGCTCGCACAGAGGCACAGAGACTGGGGCTGCTTGCTTATCTTGCCACTTGAAACTTCAAACGCATGCTGGGAATGGTGTTGTCCCTGCCAGGATCCTTTCGCAGCCCTGCTCCGAAAGTGCGAACGTCTGCAGATAGCTGGCAGCCAGAAGGGGCTAGCCTGGAAAGCTGTTGCTCAGCCTCATCTGCCCATGGCACTGCTCGCACAGAGGCACAGAGACTGGGGCTGCTTGCTTGTCTTGCCACCTCAAACTTCAAATGTATCCTGGGAAAGTTGGTGTCCCTGCCAGGCTCCTTTCGCAGCCCTACTCTTAAAATGCGAACATCCGCAGGCAGCTGGCAGCCAGAAGGGGCTATCCTGGAAAGCTGTTGCTCAGCCTCATCTGCCCATGGCTCTGCTCGCACAGAGGCACAGAGACTGAGGCTGCTTGCTTATCTTGCCACTTGAAACTTCAAACGCATGCTGGGAATGGTGGTGTCCCAGCCAGGCTCCTTTCGCAGCCCTGCTCCGAAAGTGCGAACGTCTGCAGATAGCTGGCAGCCAGAAGGGGCTAGCCTGGAAAGCTGTTGCCCAGCCTCATCTGCCCATGGCACTGCTCGCACAGAGGCACAGAGACTAGGGCTGCTTGCTTATCTTGCCACCTCAAACTTCAAACGTAGCCTGGGAAAGTTGGTGTCCCAGCCAGGCTCCTTTCGCAGCCCTGCTCTTAAAATGTGAACGTCTGCAGGTAGCTGGCAGCCAGAAGGGGCTAGCCTGGAAATCTGTTTCTCAGCCTCATCTGCCCATGTCACTGCTCGCACAGAGGCACAGAGAATGGGGCTGCTTGCTTATCTTGCAAATTGAACCTTCAAATGCATGCTTGGAATGGTGGTGTCTCTGCCATGCTCCTTTCACATCCCTGCTCCGAAAGTGCGAATGTCTGCAGATAGCTGGCAGCCAGAAGGGGCTAGCCTGGAAAGCTGTTGCTCAGCCTCGTCTGCCCATGGCACTGCTCGCACAGAGGCACAGAGACTGGAGCTGCTTGCCTGTCTTGCCACCTCAAACTTCAAACGTAGCCTGGGAAAGTTGGTGTCCCTGCCAGGCTGCTTTCGCAGCCCTGCTCCGAAAGTGCGAACGTCTGCAGATAGCTGGCAGCCAGAAGGGGCTAGCCTGGAAAGCTGTTGCTCAGCCTTATCTGCCCATGGCACTGCTCGCACAGAGGCACAGAGACTGGGGCTGCTTGCTTGTCTTGCCACCTGAAACTTCAAACGTAGCCTGGGAAAGTTGGTGTCCCTGCCAGGCTCCTTTCGCAGCCCTGCTCTTAAAATGCGAACGTCCGCAGGCAGCTGGCAGCCAGAAGCGGCTATCCTGGAAAGCTGTTGCTCAGCCTCATCTGCCCATAGCTCTGCTCGCACAGAGGCACAGAGACTGGGGCTGCTTGCTTATCTTGCCACTTGAAACTTCAAACGCATGCTGGGAATGGTGTTGTCCCTGCCAGGCTCCTTTCGCAGCCCTGCTCCGAAAGTGCGAACGTCTGCAGATAGCTGGCAGCCAGAAGGGGCTAGCTTGGAAAGCTGTTGCTCAGCCTCATCTGCCCATGGCACTGCTTGCACAGAGGCACAGAGAATGGGGCTGCTTGCTTGTCTTGCCACCTCAAACTTCAATCGTAGCCTGGGAATGGTGGTGTCCCTGCCAGGCTCCTTTCGCAGCCCTGCTCTTAAAATGCGAACTTCTGCAGGTAGCTGGCAGCCAGAAGGGGCTAGCCTGGAAATCTGTTGCTCAGCCTCATCTGCCCTTTGAACTGCTCGCACAGAGGCACAGAGACTGTGGCTGCTTGCTTGTCTTGCAACCTCAAACTTCAAACGTATCCTGGGAATGGTGGTGTCCCTGCCAGGCTCCTTTCGCAGCCCTGCTCTTAAAATGCGAACGTCTGCTAGTAGCTGGCAGCCAGAAGGGGCTATCCTGGAAATCTGTTGCTCAGCCTTATCTGCCCATGGCACTGCTCGCACAGAGGCACAGAGACTGGGGCTGCTTGCTTATCTTGCCACTTGAAACTTCAAACGCATGCTGGGAATGGTGTTGTCCCTGCCAGGCTCCTTTCGCAGCCCTGCTCCGAAAGTGCGAACGTCTGCAGATAGCTGGCAGCCAGAAGGGGCTATCCTGGAAAGCTGTTGCTCAGCCTCATCTGCCCACGGCACTGTTCGCATAGAGGCACAGAGAATGGGTCTTCTTGCTTATCTTGCCACTTGAAACTTCAAACGCATGTGGGGAATGTGGGTTGTCCCTGCCAGGCTCCTTTCGCAGCCCTGCTCCGAAAGTGCGAACGTCTGCAGACAGCTGGCAGGCAGAAGGGGCTAGCCTGGAAAGCTGTTGCTCAGCCTCATCTGCCCATGGCACTGCTCGCACAGAGGCACAGAGAATGGGGCTGCTTGCTTGTCTTGCCACCTCAAACTTCAAACGTAGCCTGGGAATGGTGGTGTCCCTGCCAGGCTCCTTTCGCATCCCTGCTCTTAAAATGCGAATGTCTGCAGATAGCTGGCAGCCAGAAGGGGCTAGCCTGGAAAGCTGTTGCTCAGCCTCATCTGCCCATGGCACTGCTCACACAGATGCACAGAGACTGGGGCTGCTTGCTTATCTTGCCACTTGAAACTTCAAAGGCATGCTGGCAATGTTGGTGTCCCAGCCAGGGTCCTTTCCCAGCCCTGCTCCGAAAGTGCGAACGTCTGCAGATAGCTGGCAGCCAGAAGGGGCTAGCCTGGAAAGCTGTTGCTCAGCCTCATCTGCCCATGGCACTGCTCGCACAGAGGCACAGAGAATGGGGCTGCTTGCTTGTCTTGCCACCTCAAACTTCAAACGTAGCCTGGGAAAGTTGGTGTCCCAGCCAGGCTGCTTTCGCAGCCCTGCTCCGAAAGTGCGAACGTCTGCAGATAGCTGGCAGCCAGAAGGGGCTAGTCTGGAAATCTGTTGCTCAGCCTCATCTGCCCATGGCACTGCTCGCAGAGAGGCACAGAGAATGGGGCTGCTTGCTTGTCTTGCCACCTCAAACTTCAAACGTATCTTGGGAAAGTTGGTGTCCCAGCTAGGCTTCTTTCACATTCCCGCTCTTGAAATGAGAACGTCTGAAGATAGATGGCAGCCAGAAGGGGGTAGCCTGGAAAGCTGTTGTTCAGCCTCATCTGCCCATGGCACTGTTCGCATAGAGGCACAGAAAATGGGGCTTCTTGCTTATCTTGCCACTTGAAACTTCAAACGCATGTGGGGAATGTGGGTTGTCCCTGCCAGGCTCCTTTCGCAGCCCTGCTCTTAAAATGCGAACGTCTGTAGATAGCTGGCAGCCAGGAGGGGCTAGCCTGGAAAGCTGTTGCTCAGCCTCATCTGCCCATGGCACTGCTCGCACAGAGGCACACAGAATGGGGCTGCTTGCTTGTCTTGCCACCTCAAACTTCAAAAGTAGCCTGGGAATGGTGGTGTCCCAGCCAGGCTCCTTTCGCCGCCCTGCTCCGAAAGTGCGAACGTCTGCAGATAGCTGGCAGCCAGAAGGGGCTAGCCTGGAAACCTGTTGCTCAGCCTCATCTGCCCATGGCAGTGCTCGCACAGAGGCACAGAGAATGGGGCTGCTTGCTTGTCTTGCAACCTCAATCTTCAAAAGTACCCTGGGAATGGTGGTGTCCCTGCCAGGCTCCTTTCACAGCCCTGCTCCGAAAGTGCGAATGTCTGCAGATAGCTGGCAGCCTGAAGGGGCTAGCCTGGAAAGCTGTTGCTCAGCCTCATCTGCTCATGGCACTGCTCGCACAGAGGCACAGAGACTGGGGCTGCTTGCTTATCTTGCCACTTGAAACTTCAAACGCATGCTGGGAATGGTGGTATCCCAGCCAGGCTCCTTTCGCAGCCCTGCTCCGAAAGTGCAAACGTCTGCAGATAGCTGGCAGCCAGAAGGGGCTATCCTTGAAATCTGTTGCTCAGCCTCATCTGCCCATGGCACTGCTCGCACAGAGGCACAGAGAATGGGGCTGCTTGATTGTCTTGCCACCTCAAACTTCAATCGTAGCCTGGGAATGGTGGTGTCCCTGCCAGGCTCCTTTCGCAGCCCTGCTCTTAAAATGCGAACGTCTGCAGGTAGCTGGCAGCCAGAAGGGGCTAGCCTGGAAATCTGTTGCTCAGCCCCATCTGCCCATTGAACTGCTCGCACAGAGGCCCAGAGACTGTGGCTGCTTGCTTGTCTTGCAAATTCAAACTTCAAACGTATCCTGGGAAAGTTGGTGTCCCTGCCAGGCTCCTTTCGCAGCCCTGCTCTTAAAATGCGAACGTCTGCTGGTAGCTGGCAGCCAGAAGGGGCTATCTTGGAAATCTGTTGCTCAGCCTTATCTGCCCATGGCACTGCTCGCACAGAGGCACAGAGACTGCGGCTGCTTGCTTATCTTGCCACTTGAAACTTCAAACGCATGCTGGGAACGGTGTTGTCTCTGCTAGGCTCCTTTCGCAGCCCTGCTCCGAAAGTGCGAACGTCTGCAGATAGCTGGCAGCCAGAAGGGGCTAGCCTGGAAAGCTGTTGCTCAGCCTCATCTGCCCACGGCACTGTTCGCATAGAGGCACAGAGAATGGGGCTTCTTGCTTATCTTGCCACTTGAAACTTCAAACGCATGTGGGGAATGTGGGTTGTCCCTGCCAGGCTCCTTTCGCAGCCCTGCTCCGAAAGTGCGAACGTCTGCAGATAGCTGGCAGGCAGAAGGGGCTAGCCTGGAAAGCTGTTTCTCAGCCTCATCTGCCCATGGCACTGCTCGCACAGAGGCACAGAGAATGGGGCTGCTTGCTTGTCTTGCCACCTCAAACTTCAAACGTAGCCTGGGAATGGTGGTGTCCCTGCCAGGCTCCTTTCGCATCCCTGCTCTTAAAATGCGAATGTCTGCAGATAGCTGGCAGCCAGAAGGGGCTAGCCTGGAAAGCTGTTGCTCAGCCTCATCTGCCCATGGCACTGCTCACACAGATGCACAGAGACTGGGGCTGCTTGCTTATCTTGCCACTTGAAACTTCAAAGGCATGCTGGGAATGTTGGTGTCCCAGCCAGGGTCCTTTCGCAGCCCTGCTCCGAAAGTGCGAACGTCTGCAAATAGGTGGCAGCCAGAAGGGGCTAGCCTGGAAAGCTGTTGCTCAGCCTCATCTGCCCATGGCAGTGCTCGCACAGAGGCACAGAGAATGGGGCTGCTTGCTTGTCTTGCCACCTCAAACTTCAAACGTAGCCTGGGAAAGTTGGTGTCCCAGCCAGGCTGCTTTCGCAGCCCTGCTCCGAAAGTGCGAATGTCTGCAGATAGCTGGCAGCCAGAAGGGGCTAGCCTGGAAAGCTGTTGCTCAGCCTCATCTGCCCATGGCACTGCTCGCACAGAGGCACAGAGAATGGGGCTGCTTGCTTGTCTTGCCACCTCAAACTTCAAACGTAGCCTGGGAAAGTTAGTGTCCCAGCCAGGCTGCTTTAGCAGCCCTGCTCCGAAAGTGCGAACGTCTGCAGATAGCTGGCAGCCAGAAGGGGCTAGCCTGGAAAGCTGTTGCTCAGCCTCATCTGCCCATGGCACTGCTCGCACAGAGGCACAGAGAATGGGGCTGCTTGCTTGTCTTGCCACCTCAAACTTCAAACGTAGCCTGGGAAAGTTGGTGTCCCTGCCAGGCTCCTTTCGCAGCCCTGCTCTTAAAATGCGAACGTCTGCAGGCAGCTGGCAGCCAGAAGGGGCTATCCTGGAAAGCTGTTGCTCAGCCTCATCTGCCCATGGCTCTGCTCGCACAGAGGCACAGAGAATGGGGCTGCTTGCTTGTCTTGCCACCTCAAACTTCAAACGTAGCCTGGGAAAGTTGGTGTCCCAGCCAGGCTCCTTTCGCAGAACTGCTCTTAAAATGCGAACGTCTGCAGGTAGCTGGCAGCCAGAAGGGGCTATCCTGGAAATCTGTTGCTCAGCCTCATCTGCCCATGGCACTGCTCACACAGAGGCACAGAGACTGGGGCTGCTTGCTTATCTTGCCACTTGAAACTTCAAACGCATGCTGGGAATGGTGGTGTCCCAGCCAGGCTCCTTTCGCAGCCCTGCTCCGAAAGTGCGAACGTCTGCAGATAGCTGGCAGCCAGAAGGGGCTAGCCTGGAAAGCTGTTGCTCAGCCTCATCTGCCCATGGCACTGCTCGCACAGAGGCACAGAGAATGGGGCTGCTTGCTTGTCTTGCCACTTGAAACTTCAAACGCATGCTGGGAATGTTGGTGTCCCAGCCAGGCTCCTTTCGCAGCCCTGCTCCGAAAGTGCGAACGTCTGCAGATAGCTGGCAGCCAGAAGGGGCTAGCCTGGAAAGCTGTTGCTCAGCCTCATCTGCCCATGGCAGTGCTCGCACAGAGGCCCAGAGACTGGGGCTGCTTGCTTGTCTTGCAACCTCAAACTTCAAACGTATCCTGGGAATGGTGGTGTCCCTGCCAGGCTCCTTTCGCAGCCCTGCTCTTAAAATGCGAACGTCTGCAGGTAGCTGGCAGCCAGAAGGGGCTATCCTGGAAATCTGTTGCTCAGCCTTATCTGCCCATGGCACTGCTCGCACAGAGGCACAGAGACTGGGGCTGCTTGCTTATCTTGCCACTTGAAACTTCAAACGCATGCTGGGAATGGTGTTGTCCCTGCCAGGCTCCTTTCGCAGCCCTGCTCCGAAAGTGCGAACGTCTGCAGATAGCTGGCAGTCAGAAGGGGCTAGCCTGGAAAGCTGTTGCTCAGCCTCATCTGCCCACGGCACTGTTCGCATAGAGGCACAGAGAATGGGGCTTCTTGCTTATCTTGCCACTTGAAACTTCAAACGCTTGTGGGGAATGTGGGTTGTCCCTGCCAGGCTCCTTTCGCAGCCCTGCTCCCAAAGTGCGAACGTCTGCAGATAGCTGGCAGCCAGAAGGGGCTAGCCTGGAAAGCTGTTGCTCAGCCTCATCTGCCCATGGCACTGCTCGCACAGAGGCACAGAGAATGGGGCTGCTTGCTTGTCTTGCCACCTCAAACTTCAAACGTAGCCTGGGAAAGTTGGTGTCCCAGCCAGGCTCCTTTCGCAGCCCTGCTCCGAAAGTGCGAACGTCTGCAGATAGCTGGCAGCCAGAAGGGGCTATCCTGGAAAGCTGTTGCTCAGCCTCATCTGCCCATGGCACTGCTCGCACAGAGGCACAGAGAATGGGGCTGCTTGCTTGTCTTGCCACCTCAAACTTCAAACGTAGCCTGGGAATGGTGTTGTCCCTGCCAGGCTCCTTTCGCATCCCTGCTCTTAAAATGCGAATGTCTGCAGGTAGCTGGCAGCCAGAAGGGGCTAGCCTGGAAAGCTGTTGCTCAGCCTCATCTGCCCATGGCACTGCTCACACAGATGCACAGAGACTGGGGCTGCTTGCTTATCTTGCCACTTGAAACTTCAAAGGCATGCTGGGAATGTTGGTGTCCCAGCCAGGGTCCTTTCGCAGCCCTGCTCTGAAAGTGCGAACGTCTGCAGATAGCTGGCAGCCAGAAGGGTCTAGCCTGGAAATCTGTTGCTCAGCCTCATCTGCCCATGGCACTGCTCGCACAGAGGCCCAGAGAATGGGGCTGCTTGCTTGTCTTGCCACCTCAAACTTCAAACGTATCTTGGGAATGTTGGTTTCCCAGCCAGGCTGCTTTCGCAGCCCTGCTCCGAAAGTGCGAACGTCTGCAGATAGCTGGCAGCCAGAAGGGGCTAGCCTGGAAAGCTGTTGCTCAGCCTCATCTGCCCATGGCAGTGCTCGCACAGAGGCACAGAGACTGGGGCTGCTTGCTTGTCTTGCCACCTCAAACTTCAAACGTATCTTGGGAAAGTTGGTGTCCCTGCCAGGCTCCTTTTGCAGCCCTGCTCTTAAAATGCGAACGTCTGCAGGTAGCTGGCAGCCAGAAGGGGCTATCCTGGAAAGCTGTTCCTCAGCCTCATCTGCCCATGGCTCTACTCGCACAGAGGCACAGAGACTGGGGCTGCTTGCTTGTCTTGCCACCTCAAACTTCAAACGTAACCTGAGAATGGTGGTGTCCCTGCCAGGCTCCTTTCGCAGCCCTGCTCTTGTATTGCGAACGTCTGCAGGTAGCTGGCAGCCAGAAGGGGCTATCCTGGAAAGCTGTTGCTCAGCCTCATCTGCCCATGGCACTGCTCGCACAGATGCACAGAGAATGGGGCTGCTTGCTTGTCTTGCCACCTCAAACTTCAAACGTAGCCTGGGAAAGTTGGTGTCCCTGCCAGGCTCCTTTCGCAGCCCTGCTCTTAAAATGCGAACGTCTGCAGGTAGCTGGCAGCCAGAAGGGGCTATCCTGGAAAGCTGTTCCTCAGCCTCATCTGCCCATGGCTCTACTCGCACAGAGGCCCAGAGACTGGGGCTGCTTGCTTGTCTTGCCACCTCAAACTTCAAACGTAACCTGAGAATGGTGGTGTCCCTGCCAGGCTCCTTTCGCAGCCCTGCTCTTGTATTGCGAACGTCTGCAGGTAGCTGGCAGCCAGAAGGGGCTATCCCGGAAATCTGTTGCTCAGCCTCATCTGCCCATGGCTCTGCTCGCACAGATGCACAGAGACTGGGGCTGCTTGCTTGTCTTGCCACCTCAAACTTCAAACGTAGCCTGGGAAAGTTGGTGTCCCAGCCAGGCTCCTTTCGCAGAACTGCTCTTAAAATGCGAACGTCTGCAGGTAGCTGGCAGCCAGAAGGGGCTATCCTGGAAATCTGTTGCTCAGCCTCATCTGCCCATGGCACTGCTCACACAGATGCACAGAGACTGGGGCTGCTTGCTTATCTTGCCACTTGAAACTTCAAAGGCATGCTGGGAATGGTGGTGTCCCAGCCAGGGTCCTTTCGCAGCCCTGCTCCGAAAGTGCGAACGTCTGCAGATAGCTGGCAGGCAGAAGGGGCTAGCCTGAAAAGCTGTTGCTCAGCCTCATCTGCCCATGGCAGTGCTCGCACAGAGGCACAGAGAATGGGGCTGCTTGCTTGTCTTGCCACCTCAAACTTCACACGTAGCCTGGGAAAGTTGGTGTCCCAGCCAGGCTCCTTTCGCAGCCCTGCTCCGAAAGTGCGAACGTCTGCAGATAGCTGGCAGCCAGAAGGGGCTAGCCTGGAAAGCTGTTGCTCAGCCTCATCTGCCCATGGCACTGCTCACACAGAGGCACAGAGAATGGGGCTGCTTGCTTGTCTTGCCACCTCAAACTTCAAACGTATCTTGGGAAAGTTGGTGTCCCAGCCAGGCTGCTTTAGCAGCCCTGCTCCGAAAGTGCGAACGTCTGCAGATAGCTGGCAGCCAGAAGGGGCTAGCCTGGAAAGCTGTTGCTCAGCCTCATCTGCCAATGGCACTGCTCGCACAGAGGCACAGAGACTGGGGCTGCTTGCTTGTCTTGCCACCTCAAACTTCAAACGTAGCCTGGGAAAGTTGGTGTCCCTGCCAGGCTCCTTTCGCAGCCCTGCTCTTAAAATGCGAACGTCTGCAGGCAGCTGGCAGCCAGAAGGGGCTATCCTGGAAAGCTGTTGCTCAGCCTCATCTGCCCATGGCTCTGCTCGCACAGAGGCACAGAGAATGGGGCTGCTTGCTTGTCTTGCCACCTCAAACTTCAAACGTAGCCTGGGAAAGTTGGTGTCCCAGCCAGGCTCCTTTCGCAGAACTGCTCTTAAAATGCGAACGTCTGTAGGTAGCTGGCAGCCAGAAGGGGCTATTCTGGAAATCTGTTGCTCAGCCTCATCTGCCCATGGCACTGCTCACACAGAGGCACAGAGACTGGGGCTGCTTGCTTGTCTTGCCACTTGAAACTTCAAACGCATGCTGGGAAAGTTGGTGTCCCAGCCAGGCTGCTTTCGCAGCCCTGCTCCGAAAGTGCGAACGTCTGCAGATAGCTGGCAGCCAGAAGGGGCTAGCCTGGAAAGCTGTTGCTCAGCCTCATCTGCCCATGGCACTGCTCGCACAGAGGCACAGAGACTGGGGCTGCTTGCTTGTCTTGCCACCTCAAACTTCAAACGTATCCTGGGAAAGGTGGTATCCCAGCCAGGCTGCTTTCGCAGCCCTGCTCCGAAAGTGCAAACGTGTGCAGATAGCTGGCAGACAGAAGGGGCTAGCCTGGAAAGCTGTTGCTCAGCCTCATCTGCCCATGGCACTGCTCGCACAGAGGCACAGAGACTGGGGCTGCTTGCTTGTCTTGCCACCTCAAACTTCAAACGTAGCCTGGGAAAGTTGGTGTCCCTGCCAGGCTCCTTTCGCAGCCCTGCTCTTAAAATGCGAACGTCTGCAGGTAGCTGGCAGCCAGAAGGGGCTATCCTGGAAAGCTGTTCCTCAGCCTCATCTGCCCATGGCTCTACTCGCACAGAGGCACAGAGACTGGGGCTGCTTGCTTGTCTTGCCACCTCAAACTTCAAACGTAACCTGAGAATGGTGGTGTCCCTGCCAGGCTCCTTTCGCAGCCCTGCTCTTGTATTGCGAACGTCTGCAGGTAGCTGGCAGCCAGAAGGGGCTATCCCGGAAATCTGTTGCTCAGCCTCATCTGCCCATGGCTCTACTCGCACAGAGGCACAGAGACTGGGGCTGCTTGCTTGTCTTGCCACCTCAAACTTCAAACGTAACCTGAGAATGGTGGTGTCCCTGCCAGGCTCCTTTTGCAGCCCTGCTCTTGAAATGCAAACGTCTGCAGGTAGCTGGCAGCCAGAAGGGGCTAGCCTGGAAAGCTGTTGCTCAGCCTCATCTGCCCATTGCACTGCTCGCTCAGAGGCACAGAGACTGGGGCTGCTTGCTTGTCTTGCCACCTCAAACTTCAAACGTATCCTGGGAATGCTGGTGTCCCAGCCAGGCTGCTTTCGCAGCCCTGCTCCGAAAGTGCGAACGTCTGCAGATAGCTGGCAGCCAGTAGGGGCTAGCCTGGAAAGCTGTTGCTCAGCCTCATCTGCCCATTGCACTGCTTGCACAGAGGCCCAGAGACTGGGGCTGCTTGCTTGTCTTGCCACCTCAAACTTCAAACGTATCCTGGGAAAGGTGATGTCCCAGCCAGGCTGCTTTCGCAGCCCTGCTCCGAAAGTGCGAACGTCTGCAGATAGCTGGCAGCCAGAAGGGGCTAGCCTGGAAAGCTGTTGCTCAGCCTCATCTGCCCATGGCACTGCTCGCACAGAGGCACAGAGAATGGGGCTGCTTGCTTGTCTTGCCACCTCAAACTTCAAACGTAGCCTAGGAAAGTTGGTGTCCCAGCCAGGCTGCTTTCGCAGCCCTGCTCTTAAAATGCGAACGTCTGCAGGTAGCTGGCAGCCAGAAGGGGCTATCCTGGAAAGCTGTTGCTCAGCCTCATCTGCCCATGGCTCTGCTCGCACAGAGGCACAGAGACTGGGGCTGCTTGCTTGTCTTGCTATCTCAAACTTCAAACGTATCCTGAGAATGGTGGTGTCCCTGCCAGGCTCCTTTCGCAGCCCTGCTCTTGAAATGCGAACGTCTGCAGGTAGCTGGCAGCCAGAAGGGGCTAGCCTGGAAAGCTGTTGCTCAGCCTCATCTGCCCATTGCACTGCTCGCACAGAGGCCCAGAGACTGGGGCTGCTTGCTTGTCTTGCCACCTCAAACTTCAAACGTATCCTGGGAAAGTTGGTGTCCCAGCCAGGCTGCTTTTGCAGCCCTGCTCCGAAAGTGCGAACGTCTGCAGATAGCTGGCAGCCAGTAGGGGCTAGCCTGGAAAGCTGTTGCTCAGCCTCATCTGCCCATGGCACTGCTCGCACAGAGGCACAGAGACTGGGGCTGCTTGCTTGTCTTGCCACCTGAAACTTCAAACGTAGCCTGGGAAAGTTGGTGTCCCTGCCAGGTTCCTTTCGCAGCCCTGCTCTTAAAATGCGAACGTCTGCATTTAGCTGGCAGCCAGAAGGGGCTAGCCTGGAAAGCTGTTGCTCAGCCTCATCTGCCCATGGCACTGCTCGCACAGAGGCACAGAGAATGGGGCTGCTTGCTTGTCTTGCCACCTCAAACTTCAAACGCATGCTGGGAATGGTGGTGTCCCTGCCAGGCTCCTTTTGCATCATTGCTCTTAAAATGCGAATGTCTGCAGGTAGCTGGCAGCCTGAAGGGGCTATCCTGGAAATCTGTTGCTCAGCCTCATCTGCCCATGGCACTGCTCACACAGATGCACAGAGAATGGGGCTGCTTGCTTATCTTGCCACTTGAAACTTCAAAGGCATGCTGGGAATGTTGGTGTCCCAGCCAGGGTCCTTTCGCAGCCCTGCTCCGAAAGTGCGAACGTCTGCAGATAGGTGGCAGCCAGAAGGGGCTAGCCTGGAAATCTGTTGCTCAGCCTCATCTGCCCATGGCACTGCTCGCACAGAGGCCCAGAGACTGGGGCTGCTTGCTTGTCTTGCCACCTCAAACTTCAAACGTAGCCTGGGAATGGTGGTGTCCCAGCCAGGCTCCTTTCGCAGCCCTGCTCCGAAAGTGCGAACGTCTGCAGATAGCTGGCAGCCAGAAGGGGCTAGCCTTGAAAGCTGTTGCTCAGCCTCATCTGCCCATGGCACCGCTCGCACAGAGGCACACAGAATGGGGCTGCTTGCTTGTCTTGCCACCTCAAACTTCAAACGTAGCCTGGGAATGGTGGTGTCCCAGCAAGGCTCCTTTCGCAGCCCTGCTCCGAAAGTGCGAATGTCTGCAGATAGCTGGCAGGCAGAAGGGGCTAGCCTGGAAAGCTGTTGCTCAGCCTCATCTGCCCATGGCAGTGCTCGCACAGAGGCACAGAGAATGGGGCTGCTTGCTTGTCTTGCCACCTCAATCTTCAGAAGTACCCTGGGAATGGTGGTGTCCCTGCCAGGCTCCTTTCGCAGCCCTGCTCTTGAAATGCGAACGTCTGCAGATAGCTGGCAGCCAGAAGGGGCTATCCTGGAAAGCTGTTGCTCAGCCTCATATGCTCATGGCACTGTTCCCATAGAGGCCCAGAGAATGGGGCTGCATGCTTATCTAGCCACTTGAAACTTCAAACGCATGCTGAGAATGGTGGTGTCCCTGCCAGGCTCCTTTCACAGCCCTGCCCCGAAAGTGCGAATGTCTGCAGATAGCTGGCAGGCAGAAGGGGCTAGCCTGGAAAGCTGTTGCTCAGCCTCATCTGCTCATGGCACTGCTCGCACAGAGGCACAGAGATTGGGGCTGCTTGCTTGTCTTGCCACCTCAAACTTCAAACGTAGCCTGGGAATGGTGGTGTCCCCTCCAGGCTCCTTTCGCAGCACTGCTATTAAAATGCGAACGTCTGCATTTAGCTGGTAGCCAGAAGGGGCTATCCTGGAAAGCTGTTGCTCAGCCTCATCTGCTCATGGCAGTGCTCGCACAGAGGCACAGAGAATGGGGCTGCTTGCTTGTCTTGCCACCTCAATCTTCAAAAGTAACCTGGGAAAGTTGGTGTCCCTGCCAGGCTCCTTTCGCAGCCCTGCTCTTGAAATGCGAACGTCTGCAGATAGCTGGCAGCCAGAAGGGGCTATCCTTGAAAGCTGTTGCTCAGCCTCATCTGCCCATGGCACTGTTCGCATAGAGGACCAGAGAATGGGGCTGCATGCTTATCTAGCCACTTGAAACTTCAAACGCATGCTGCGAATGGTGGTGTCCCTGCCAGGCTCCTTTCACAGCCCTGCTCCGAAAGTGCGAATGTCTGCAGATAGCTAGCAGACAGAAGGGGCTAGCCTGGAAAGCTGTTGCTCAGCCTCATCTGCCAATGGCAGTGCTCGCACAGAAGCACAGAGAATGGGGCTGCTTGCTTGTCTTGCCACCTCAAACTTCAAACGTAGCCTGGGAAAGTTGGTGTCCCAGCCAGGCTCCTTTACCAGCCCTGCTCCGAAAGTGCGAACGTCTGCAGATAGCTGGCAGCCAGAAGTTTCTAGCCTGGAAAGCTGTTGCTCAGCCTCATCTGCCCATGGCACTGCTCGCACAGAGGCACAGAGACTGGGGCTGCTTGCTTGTCTTGCCACTTGAAACTCCAAACGTAGCCTGTGAAAGTTGATGTCCCAGCTAGGCTCCTTTCGCAGTCCCGCTCTTTAAATTAGAACGTCTGAAGATAGATGGCAGCCAGAAGGGGCTAGCCTGGAAAGCTGTTGCTCAGCCTCATCTGCCCATGGCACTGTTCGCATAGAGGCACAGAAAATGGGGCTTCTTGCTTATCTTGCCACTTGAAACTTCAAACACATGTGGGGAATGTGGGTTGTCCCTGCCAGGCTCCTTTCGCAGCCCTGCTCCGAAATTGCGAATGTCTGCAGAAAACTGGCAGCCAGAAGGGGCTAGCCTGGAAAGCTGTTGCTCAGCCTCATCTGCCCATGGCACTGCTCGCACAGAGGCACAGAGAATGGGGCTTCTTGCTTATCTTGCCAATTGAAACTTTAAACGCATGCTTGGAATGGTGGTGTCTCTGACAGGCTCCTTTACCAGCCCTGCTCCGAAAGTGCGAACGTCTGCAGATAGCTGGCAGCCAGAAGGGGCTATCCTGGAAAGCTGTTGCTCAGCCTCATCTGCCCATGGCACTGCACACACAGATGCACAGAGACTGGGGCTGCTTGCTTATCTTGCCACTTGAAACTTCAAAGGCATGCTGGGAATGTTGGTGTCCCAGCCAGGGTCCTTTCGCAGCCCTGCTCCGAAAGTGCGAACGTCTGCAGATAGGTGGCAGCCAGAAGGGGCTAGCCTGGAAATCTGTTGCTCAGCCTCATCTGCCCATGGCACTGCTCGCACAGAGGCACAGAGACTGGGGCTGCTTGCTTGTCTTGCCACCTCAAACTTCAAACGTAGCCTGGGAATGGTGGTGTCCCAGCCAGGCTCCTTTCGCAGCCCTGCTCCGAAAGTGCGAACGTCTGCAGATAGCTGGCAGCCAGAAGGGGCTAGCCTTGAAAGCTGTTGCTCAGCCTCATCTGCCCATGGCACTGCTCGCACAGAGGCACACAGAATGGGGCTGCTTGCTTGTCTTGCCACCTCAAACTTCAAACGTAGCCTGGGAATGGTGGTGTCCCAGCCAGGCTCCTTTCGCAGCCCTGCTCCGAAAGTGCGAATGTCTGCAGATAGCTGGCAGCCAGAAGGGGCTAGCCTGGAAAGCTGTTGCTCAGCCTCATCTGCCCATGGCAGTGCTCGCACAGAGGCACAGAGAATGGGGCTGCTTGCTTGTCTTGCCACCTCAATCTTCAAAAGTACCCTGGGAATGGTGGTGTCCCTGCCAGGCTCCTTTCGCAGCCCTGCTCTTGAAATGCGAACGTCTGCAGATAGCTGGCAGCCAGAAGGGGCTATCCTGGAAAGCTGTTGCTCAGCCTCATATGCTCATGGCACTCTTCCCATAGAGGCCCAGAGAATGGGGCTGCATTCTTATGTAGCCACTTGAAACTTCAAACGCATGCTGAGAATGGTGGTGTCCCTGCCAGGCTCCTTTCACAGCCCTGCCCCGAAAGTGCGAATGTCTGCAGATAGCTGGCAGCCAGAAGGGGCTAGCCTGGAAAGCTGTTGCTCAGCCTCATCTCCTCATGGCACTGCTCGCACAGAGGCACAGAGATTGGGGCTGCTTGCTTGTCTTGCCACCTCAAACTTCAAACGTAGCCTGGGAATGGTGGTGTCCCCTCCAGGCTCCTTTCGCAGCACTGCTATTAAAATGCGAACGTCTGCAGGTAGCTGGCAGCCAGAAGGGGCTAGCCTGGAAAGCTGTTGCTCAGCCTCATCTGCCCATGGCACTGCTCGCACAGAGGCACACAGAATGGGGCTGCTTGCTTGTCTTGCCACCTCAAACTTCAAATGTAGCCTGGGAATGGTGGTGTCCCTGCCAGGCTCCTTTCACAGCCCTGCTCTTAAAATGCGAACGTCTGCATTTAGCTGGTAGCCAGAAGAGGCTATCCTGGAAAGCTGTTGCTCAGCCTCATCTGCTCATGGCAGTGCTCGCACAGAGGCACAGAGACTGGGGCTGCTTGCTTGTCTTGCCACCTCAATCTTCAAAAGTAACCTGGGAAAGTTGGTGTCCCTGCCAGGCTCCTTTCGCCGCCCTGCTCTTGAAATGCGAACGTCTGCAGATAGCTGGCAGCCAGAATTTTCTAGCCTGGAAAGCTGTTGCTCAGCCTCATCTGCCCATGGCACTGCTCGCACAGAGGCACAGAGACTGGGGCTTCTTGCTTGTCTTGCCACTTGAAACTTCAAACACATGTGGGGAATGTGGGTTGTCCCTGCCAGGCTCCTTTCGCAGCCCTGCTCCGAAATTGCGAATGTCTGCAGAAAACTGGCAGCCAGAAGGGGCTAGCCTGGAAAGCTGTTGCTCAGCCTCATCTGCCCATGGCACTGCTCGCACAGAGGCACAGAGAATGGGGCTTCTTGCTTATCTTGCCAATTGAAACTTTAAACGCATGCTTGGAATGGTGGTGTCTCTGACAGGCTCCTTTACCAGCCCTGCTCCGAAAGTGCGAACGTCTGCAGATAGCTGGCAGCCAGAAGGGGCTAGCCTGGAAAGCTGTTGCTCAGCCTCATCTGCTCATGGCACTGCTCGCACAGAGGCACAGAGAATGGGGCTGCTTGCTTGTCTTGCCACCTGAAACTTCAAAAGTAGCCGGGGAATGGTGGTGTCCCAGCCAGGCTCCTTTCGCAGCCCTGCTAAGAAGGTGCGAACGTCTGCAGGTAGCTGACAGCCAGAAGGGGCTAACCTGGAAAGCTGTTGCTCAGCCTTATCTGCCCATGGCTCTGCTCGCACAGAGGCACAGAGACTGCGGCTGCTTGCTTGTCTTGCCACCTCAATCTTCAAAAGTTACCTGGAAATGGTGGTGTCCCTGCCAGGCTGCTTTCGCAGCCCTGCTCCGAAAGTACGAACGTCTGCAGACAACTGGCAGCCAGAAGGGGCTAGCCTTGAAAGCTGTTGCTCAGCCTCATCTGCCCATGGCACTGTTTGCATAGAGGCCCAGAGAATTGGGCTGCATGCTTATCTAGCCACTTGAAACTTCAAACGCATGCTGCGAATGGTGGTGTCCCTGCCAGGCTCCTTTCACAGCCCTGCTCCGAAAGTGCGAATGTCTGCAGATAGCTGGCAGACAGAAGGGGCTAGCCTGGAAAGCTGTTGCTCAGCCTCATCTGCCCATGGCACTGCTCGCATAGAGGCACAGAGAATGGGGCTGCTTGCTTGTCCTGCCACCTCAAACTTCAAACGTAGCCTGGGAATGGTGGTGTCTCTGCCAGGCTCCTTTCGCATCCCTGCTCCGAAAGTGCGAACGTCTTCAGATAGCTGGCAGCCAGAAGGGGCTAGCCTGGAAAGCTGTTGCTCAGCCTCATCTGCCCATTGCACTGCTCGCACAGAGGCCCAGAGACTGGGGCTTCTTGCTTGTCTTGCCACTTGAAACTCCAAACGTAACCTGTGAAAGTTGATGTCCCAGCTAGGCTGCTTTCACAGCCCCGCTCTTTAAATGAGAACGTCTGCAGATAGCTGGCAGCCAGAAGGGGCTAGCATGGAAAACTGTTGCTCAGCCTCATCTGCCCATGGCAGTGCTCGCACAGAGGCACAGAGAATGGGGCTGCTTGCTTATCTTGCCAATTGAAACTTCAAACGTAGCCTGGGAATGGTGGTGTCCCTGCCAGGCTCCTTTCGCAGCCCTGCTCCGAATGTGCGAACGTCTGCAGATAGATGGCAGCCAGAAGGGGCTAGCCTGGAAATCTGTTTCTCAGCCTCATCTGCCCATGGCTCTGCTCGCACAGAGGAACAGAGAGTGGGGTTTCTTGCTTATCTTGCCAACTGAAACTTTAAACGCATGCTTGGAACGGTGGTGTCTCTGCCAGGCTCCTTTACCAGCCCTGCTCCAAAAGTGCGAACGTCTGCGGATAGCTGGCAGCCAGAAGGGGCTAGCCTGCAAAGCTGTTGCTCAGCCTCATCTGCCCATGGCTCTGCTCGCACAGAGGCACAGAGAATGGGGCTGCTTGCTTATCTTGCCACTTGAAACTTCAAAAGTAGCCTTAGAATGGTGGTGTCCCTGCCAGGCTCCTTTCGCAGAACTGCTCTTAAAATGCGAACGTCTGCAGGTAGCTGGCAGCCAGAAGGGGCTATCCTGGAAATCTGTTGCTCAGCCTCATCTGCCCATGGCACTGCTCACACAGATGCACAGAGACTGGGGCTGCTTGCTTATCTTGCCACTTGAAACTTCAAACGCATGCTGGGAATGGTGGTGTCCCAGCCAGGCTCCTTTCGCAGCCCTGCTCCGAAAGTACGAACGTCTGCAAATAGCTGGCAGCCAGAAGGGGCTAGCCTGGAAAGCTGTTGCTCAGCCTCATCTGCCCATGGCAGTGCTCGCACAGAGGCACAGAGAATGGGGCTGCTTGCTTGTCTTGCCACCTCAAACTTCAATCGTAGCCTGGGAATGGTGGTGTCCCTCCCAGGCTCCTTTCGCAGCCCTGCTCCGAAAGTGCGA
Organism: Opisthocomus hoazin; assembly: GCF_030867145.1. NCBI lineage: Eukaryota > Metazoa > Chordata > Aves > Opisthocomiformes > Opisthocomidae > Opisthocomus > Opisthocomus hoazin. Next base: position 13,538,291 of record NC_134426.1, read on the forward strand.
ACGTCTGCAGATAGCTGGCAGCCAGAAGGGGCTAGCCTGGAAATCTGTTTCTCAGCCTCATCTGCCCACGGCACTGTTCGCATAGAGGCACAGAGAATGGGGCTTCTTGCTTATCTTGCCACTTGAAACTTCAAACGCATGTGGGGAATGTGGGTTGTCCCTGCCAGGCTCCTTTCGCAGTCCTGCTCCGAAAGTGCGAACGTCTGCAGATAGCTGGCAGCCAGAAGGGGCTAGCCTGGAAAGATGTTGCTCAGCCTCATCTGCCCATGGCACTGCTCGCACAGAGGCACACAGAATGGGGCTGCTTGCTTGTCTTGCCACCTCAAACTTCAAACGTAGCCTGGGAATGGTGGTGTCCCAGCCAGGCTCCTTTCGCAGAACTACTCCAAAAGTGCGAACGTCTGCAGATAGCTGGCAGCCAGAAGGGGCTAGCCTGGAAAGCTGTTGCTCAGCCTCATCTGCCCATGGCACTGCTCGCACAGAGGCACAGAGACTGGGGCTGCTTGCTTGTCTTGCCACCTCAATCTTCAAAAGTAACCTGGGAATGGTGGTGTCCCTGCCAGGCTCCTTTCGCAGCCCTGCTCTTGAAATGCGAACGTCTGCAGATAGCTGGCAGCCAGAAGGGGCTAGCCTGGAAAGCTGTTGCTCAGCCTCATATGCTCATGGCACTGTTCCCATAGAGGCACAAAGCACGGGGCTGCATGCTTATGTAGCCTCTTGAAACTTCAAACGCATGCTGCGAATGGTGGTGTCCCTGCCAGGCTCCTTTCACAGCCCTGCTCCGAAAGTGCGAACGTCGGCAGATAGCTGGCAGCCAGAAGGGGCTAGCCTGGAAAGCTGTTGCTCAGCCTCATCTGCCCATGGCACTGCTCGCACAGAGGGACAGAGACTGGGGCTGCTTGCTTGTCTTGCCACCTCAAACTTCAAACGTAGCCTGGGAATCGTGGTGTCCCAGCCAGGCTCCTTTCGCAGCCCTGCTCCGAAAGTGCGAACGTCTGCAGATAGCTGGCAGCCAGAAGGGGCTAGCCTGGAAAGCTGTTGCTCAGCCTCATCTGCCCATGGCACTGCTCGCACAGAGGCACAGAGAATGGGGCTGCTTGCTTGACTTGCCACCTCAAACTTCAAACGTAGCCTGGGAATGGTGGTGTCCCTGCCAGGCTCCTTTCGCATCCCTGCTCTTAAAATGCGAATGTCTGCAGGTAGCTGGCAGCCAGAAGGGGCTAGCCTGGAAATCTGTTGCTCAGCCTCATCTGCCCATGGCACTGCTCACACAGATGCACAGAGACTGGGGCTTCTTGCTTATCTTGCCACTTGAAACTTCAAAGGCATGCTGGGAATGTTGGTGTCCCAGCCAGGCTCCTTTCGCAGCCCTGCTCCGAAAGTGCGAACGTCTGCAGATAGCTGGCAGGCAGAAGGGGCTAGCCTGGAAAGCTGTTGCTCAGCCTCATCTGCCCATGGCACTGCTCGCACAGAGGCACAGAGAATGGGGCTGCTTGCTTGTCTTGCCACCTCAAACTTCAAACGTAGCCTGGGAAAGTTGGTGTCCCTGCCAGGCTGCTTTCGCAGCCCTGCTCTTGAAATGCGAACGTCTGCAGGTAGCTGGCAGCCAGAAGGGGCTATCCTGGAAAGCTGTTGCCCAGCCTCATCTGCCCATGGCTCTGCTCGCACAGAGGCACAGAGACTGTGGCTGCTTGCTTGTCTTGCCACCTTAAACTTCAAACGTAACCTGAGAATGGTGGTGTCCCTGCCAGGCTCCTTTCGCAGCCCTGCTCCGAAAGTGCGAACGTCTGCGGATAGCTGGCAGCAAAAGGGGCTAGCCTGGAAAGCTGTTGCTCAGCCTCATCTGCTCATGGCACTGCTCGCACAGAGGCACAGAGACTGGGGCTGCTTGCTTGTCTTGCCACCTGAAACTTCAAAAGTAGCCTGGGAATGGTGGTGTCCCTGCCAGGCTCCTTTCGCAGCCCTGCTAAGAAGGTGCGAACGTCTGCAGGTAGCTGGCAGCCAGAAGGGGCTAACCTGGAAAGCTGTTGCTCAGCCTTATCTGCCCATGGCTCTGCTCGCACAGAGGCACAGAGACTGGGGCTGCTTGCTTGTCTTGCCACCTCAATCTTCAAAAGTTACCTGGAAATGTTGGTGTCCCTGCCAGGCTGCTTTCGCAGCCCTGCTCCGAAAGTACGAACGTCTGCAGATAGCTGGCAGCCAGAAGGGGCTAGCCTGGAAAGCTGTTGCTCAGCCTCATCTGCCCATGGCACTGTTTGCATAGAGGCCCAGAGAATGGGGCTGCATGCTTATCTAGCCACTTGAAACTTCAAACGCATGCTGCGAATGGTGGTGTCCCTGCCAGGCTCCTTTCACAGCCCTGCTCCGAAAGTGCGAATGTCTGCAGATAGCTGGCAGACAGAAGGGGCTAGCCTGGAAAGCTGTTGCTCAGCCTCATCTGCCCATGGCACTGCTCGCATTGAGGCACAGAGAATGGGGCTGCTTGCTTGTCCTGCCACCTCAAACTTCAAACGTAGCCTTTGAATGGTGGTGTCTCTGCCAGGCTCCTTTCGCAGCCCTGCTCCGAAAGTGCGAACGTCTTCAGATAGCTGGCAGCCAGAAGGGGCTAGCCTGGAAAGCTGTTGCTCAGCCTCATCTGCCCATTGCACTGCTCGCACAGAGGCCCAGAGACTGGGGCTTCTTGCTTGTCTTGCCACTTGAAACTCCAAACGTAACCTGTGAAAGTTGATGTCCCAGCTAGGCTGCTTTCGCAGCCCCGCTCTTTAAATGAGAACGTCTGCAGATAGCTGGCAGCCAGAAGGGGCTAGCATGGAAAACTGTTGCTCAGCCTCATCTGCCCATGGCAGTGCTCGCACAGAGGCACAGAGAATGGGGCTGCTTGCTTATCTTGCCACCTCAAACTTCAAAAGTAGCCTGGGAATGGGGGTGTCCCTGCCAGGCTCCTTTCGCAGCCCTGCTCCGAAATTGCGAACGTCTGCAGATAGCTGGCAGCCAGAAGGGGCTAGCCTGGAAAGCTGTTGCCCAGCCTCATCTCCTCATGGCACTGCTCGCACAGAGGCACAGAGACTGGGGCTGCTTGCTAATCTTGCCACCTCAAACTTCAAAAGTAGCCTGGGAATGGTGGTGTCCCTGCCAGGCTCCTTTCGCAGCCCTGCTCTTAAAATGTGAACGTCTGCAGGTAGCTGGCAGCCAGAAGGGGCTAGCCTGGAAAGCTGTTTCTCAGCCTCATCTGCCCATGCCACTGCTCGCACAGAGGCACAGAGAATGGGGCTGCTTGCTTATCTTGCCAATTGAAACTTCAAACGCATGCTTGGAATGGTGGTGTCTCTGCCAGGCTACTTTCACAGCCCTGCTCCGAAAGTGCGAATGTCTGCAGATAGCTGGCAGCCAGAAGGGGCTAGCCTGGAAAGCTGTTGCTCAGCCTCATCTGCTCAAGGCACTGCTCGCACAGAGGCACAGAGAATGGGGCTGCTTGCTTGTCTTGCAACTTTAAACTTCAAAAGTAGCCTGGGAATGGTGGTGTCCCTGCTAAGGTCCTTTCGCAGCCCTGCTCCGAAAGTGCGAACGTCTGCAGATAGCTGGCAGCCAGAAGGGGCTAGCCTGGAAAGCTGTTGCTCAGCCTCATCTCCTCATGGCACTGCTCGCACAGAGGCACAGAGACTGGGGCTGCTTGCTTGTCTTGCCACCTTAAACTTCAAAAGTAGCCTGGGAATGGTGGTGTCCCTGCCAGGCTCCTTTCGCAGCCTTTCTCCGAAAGTGCGAACTTCTGCAGATAGCTGGCAGCCAGAAGGGGCTAGCCTGGAAAGCTGTTGCTCAGCCTCATCTGCTCATGGCAGTGCTCGCACAGAGGCACAGAGACTGGGGCTGCTTGCTTGTCTTGCCACCTCAATCTTCAAAAGTAACCTGGAAATGGTGGTGTCCCTGCCAGGCTCCTTTCGCAGCCCTGCTCTTGAAATGCGAACGTCTGCAGATAGCTGGCAGCCAGAAGGGGCTATCCTGGAAAGCTGTTGCCCAGCCTCATCTGCCCATGGCATTGTTCGCACAGAGGCACAGAGAATGGGGCTGCATGCTTATCTAGCCACTTGAAACTTCACACGCATGCTGCGAATGGTGGTGTCCCTGCCAGGCTCCTTTCACAGCCCTGCTCCGAAAGTGCGAATGTCTGCAGATAGCTGGCAGCCAGAAGGGGCTAGCCTGGAAAGCTGTTGCTCAGCCTCATCTGCCCATGGCACTGTTCGCATAGAGGCACAGAGAATGGGGCTGCTTGCTTATCTTGCCAATTGAAACTTCAAACGTAGCCTGGGAATTGTGGTGTCCCTGCCAGGCTCGTTTCGCAGCCCTGCTCTGAAAGTGCGAACGTCTGCAGATAGCTGGCAGCCAGAAGGGGCTAGCCTGGAAATCTGTTTCTCAGCCTCATCTGCCCATGGCTCTGCTCGCACAGAGGAACAGAGAGTGGGGCTTCTTGTTTATCTTGCCAACTGAAACTTTAAACGCATGCTTGGAACGGTGGTGTCTCTGCCAGGCTCCTTTACCAGCCCTGCTCCGAAAGTGCGAACGTCTGCGGATAGCTGGCAGCCAGAAGGGGCTAGCCTGGAAAGCTGTTGCTGAGCCTCATCTGCTCATGGCACTGCTCGCACAGAGGCACAGAGACTGGGGCTGCTTGCTTGTCTTGCCACCTCAAACTTCAAAAGTAACCTGACAATGGTGGTGTCCCTGCCAGGCTCCATTCGCAGCCCTGCTCCGAAAGTGCGAACGTCTGCAGATAGCTGGCAGCCAGAAGGGGCGAACCTGGAAAGCTGTTGCTCAGCCTTATCTGCCCATGGCTCTGCTCGCACAGAGGCACAGAGAATGGGGCTGCTTGCTTATCTTGCCACTTGAAACTTCAAACGTAGACTTAGAATGGTAGTGTCCCTGCCAGGCTCCTTTTGCAGCCCTGCTCTTGAAATGCGAACGTCTGCAGATAGCTGGCAGCCAGAAGGGGCTAGCCTGGAAAGCTGTTGCTCAGCCTCATCTGCCCATGGCACTGTTCGCATAGAGGCACAGAAAATGGGGCTTCTTGCTTATCTTGCCACTTGAAACTTCAAACGCATGTGGGGTATGTGGGTTGTCCCTGCCAGGCTTCTTTCACAGCCCTGCTCCGAAATTGCGAATGTCTGCAGATAGCTGGCAGCCAGAAGGGGCTAGCCTGGAAAGCTGTTGCCCAGTCTCATCTGCCCATGGCACTGCTCGCACAGAGGCACAGAGACTGGGGCTGCTTGCTTATCTTGCCACCTCAAACTTCAAAAGTAGCCTGGGAATGGTGGTGTCCCTGCCAGGCTCCTTTCGCAGCCCTGCTCTTAAAATGTGAACGTCTGCAGGTAGCTGGCAGGCAGAAGGGGCTAGCCTGGAAATCTGTTTCTCAGCCTCATCTGCCAATGGCAGTGCTCGCACAGAAGCACAGAGAATGGGGCTGCTTGCTTGTCTTGCCACCTCAAACTTCACACGTAGCCTGGGAAAGTTGGTGTCCCAGCCAGGCTTCTTTACCAGCACTGCTCCGAAAGTGCGAACGTCTGCAGATAGCTGGCAGCCAGAAGGGTCTAGCCTGGAAAGCTGTTGCTCAGCCTCATCTGCCCATGGCACTGCTCGCACAGAGGCACAGAGAATGGGGCTGCTTGCTTGTCTTGCCACCTTAAACTTCAAAAGTAGCCTGGGAATGGTGGTGTCCCTGCTAGGGTCCTTTCGCAGCCCTGCTCCGAAAGTGCGAATGTCTGCAGAGAGCTGGCAGCCAGAAGGGGCTAGCCTGGAAAGCTGTTGCTCAGCCTCATCTGCTCATGGCACTGCTCGCACAGAGGCACAGAGACTGGGGCTGCTTGCTTGTCTTGCCACCTCAAACTTCAAACGTAGCCTGGAAATGGTGGTGTCCCTGCCAGGCTCCTTTCACAGCCCTGCTCTTAAAAGGCGAACATCTGCATTTAGCTGGTAGCCAGAAGGGGCTATCCTAGAAAGCTGTTGCTCAGCCTCATCTGCTCATGGCACTGCTCGCACAGAGGCACAGAGACTGGGGCTGCTTGCTTGTCTTGCCACCTCAATCTTCAAAAGTAACCTGGAAATGGTGGTGTCCCTGCCAGGCTCCTTTCGCAGCCCTGCTCTTGAAATGCGAACGTCTGCAGATAGCTGGCAGCCAGAAGGGGCTATCCTGGAAAGCTGTTGCTCAGCCTCATCTGCCCATGGCACTGTTCACATAGAGGCACAGAGAATGGGGCTACATGCTTATCTAGCCACTTGAAACTTCAAACGCATGCTGCGAATGGTGGTGTCCCTGCCAGGCTCCTTTCACAGCCCTGCTCCGAAAGTGCGAATGTCTGCAGATAGCTGGCAGCCAGAAGGGGCTAGCCTGGAAAGCTGTTGCTCAGCCTCGTCTGCTCATGGCACTGCTCGCACAGAGGCACAGAGATTGGGGCTGCTTGCTTGTCTTCTCACCTCAAACTTCAAACGTAGCCTGGGAATGGTGGTGTCCCCTCCAGGCTCCTTTCGCAGCACTGCTCTTAAAATGCGAACGTCTGCAGGTAGCTGGCAGCCAGAAGGGTCTATCCTGGAAATCTGTTGCTCAGCCTCATCTGCCCATGGCACTGCTCGCACAGAGGCACAGAGACTGCGGCTGCTTGCTTGTCTTGCCACCTCAAACTTCAAACGTAGCCTGGAAATGGTGGTGTCCCTGCCAGGCTCCTTTCACAGCCCTGCTCTTAAAAGGCGAACATCTGCATTTAGCTGGTAGCCAGAAGGGGCTATCCTAGAAAGCTGTTGCTCAGCCTCATCTGCTCATGGCACTGCTCGCACAGAGGCACAGAGACTGGGGCTGCTTGCTTGTCTTGCCACCTCAATCTTCAAAAGTAACCTGGAAATGGTGGTGTCCCTGCCAGGCTCCTTTCGCAGCCCTGCTCTTGAAATGCGAACGTCTGCAGATAGCTGGCAGCCAGAAGGGGCTATCCTGGAAAGCTGTTGCTCAGCCTCATCTGCCCATGGCACTGTTCACATAGAGGCACAGAGAATGGGGCTACATGCTTATCTAGCCACTTGAAACTTCAAACGCATGCTGCGAATGGTGGTGTCCCTGCCAGGCTCCTTTCACAGCCCTGCTCCGAAAGTGCGAATGTCTGCAGATAGCTGGCAGTCAGAAGGGGCTAGCCTGGAAAGCTGTTGCTCAGCCTCGTCTGCTCATGGCACTGCTCGCACAGAGGCACAGAGATTGGGGCTGCTTGCTTGTCTTGTCACCTCAAACTTCAAACGTAGCCTGGGAATGGTGGTGTCCCCTCCAGGCTCCTTTCGCAGCACTGCTCTTAAAATGCGAACGTCTGCAGGTAGCTGGCAGCCAGAAGGGTCTATCCTGGAAATATGTTGCTCAGCCTCATCTGCCCATGGCACTGCTCGCACAGAGGCACAGAGACTGCGGCTGCTTGCTTGTCTTGCCACCTCAAACTTCAAACGTAGCCTGGGAATGGTGGTGTCCCTGCCAGGCTCCTTTCGCAGCCCTGCTCTTAAAATGCGAACGTCTGCATTTAGCTGGTAGACAGAAGGTTCTATCCTGGAAAGCTGTTGCTCAGCCTCATCTGCTCATGGCAGTACTCGCACAGAGGCACAGAGACTGGGGCTGCTTGCTTATCTTGCCACTTGAAACTTCAAAGGCATGCTGGGAATGTTGGTGTCCCAGCCAGGGTCCTTTCGCAGCCCTGCTCCGAAAGTGCGAACGTCTGCAGATAGCTGGCAGCCAGAAGGGGCTAGCCTGGAAAGCTGTTGCTCAGCCTCATCTGCCCATGGCACTGCTCGCACAGAGGCACAGAGAATGGGGCTGCTTGCTTGTCTTGCCACCTCAAACTTCAAACGTATCTTGGGAAAGTTGGTGTCCCAGCCAGGCTGCTTTCGCAACCCTGCTCCGAAAGTGCAAACGTCTGCAGATAGCTGGCAGCCAGAAGGGGCTAGAATGGAAAGCTGTTGCTCAGCCTCATCTGCCCATGGCACTGCTCGCACAGAGGCACAGAGACTGGGGCTGCTTGCTTGTCTTGCCACCTCAAACTTCAAACGTAGCCTGGGAAATTTGGTGTCACTGCCATTCTCCTTTCGCAGCCCTGCTCTTAAAATGCGAACGTCTGCAGATAGCTGGCAGCCAGAAGGGGCTATCCCGGATAGCTGTTCCTCAGCCTCATCTGCCCATGGCTCTACTCGCACAGAGGCACAGAGACTGGGGCTGCTTGCTTGTCTTGCCACCTCAAACTTCAAACGTAACCTGAGAATGGTGGTGTCCCTGCCAGGCTCCTTTCACAGCTCTGCTCTTGTATTGCGAACGTCTGCAGGCAGCTGGCAGCCAGAAGGGGCTATCCTGGAAATCTGTTGCTCAGCCTCATCTGCCCATGGCTCTGCTCGCACAGAGGCACAGAGAATGGGGCTGCTTGCTTGTCTTGCCACCTCAAACTTCAAACGTAGCCTGGGAAAGTTGGTGTCCCAGCCAGGCTCCTTTCGCAGAACTGCTCTTAAAATGCGAACGTCTGCAGGTAGCTGGCAGCCAGAAGGGGCTATCCTGGAAATCTGTTGCTCAGCCTCATCTGCCCATGGCACTGCTCACACAGATGCACAGAGACTGGGGCTGCTTGCTTATCTTGCCACTTGAAACTTCAAACGCATGCTGGGAATGGTGGTGTCCCAGCCAGGCTGCTTTCGCAGCCCTGCTCCGAAAGTGCGAACGTCTGCAGATAGCTGGCAGCCAGAAGGGGCTAGCCTGGAAAGCTGTTGCTCAGCCTCATCTGCCCATGGCACTGCTCGCACAGAGGCACACACAATGGGGCTGCTTGCTTGTCTTGCCACCTCAAACTTCAATCGTAGCCTGGGAATGGTGGTGTCCCAGCCAGGCTCCTTTCGCAGTCCTGCTCCGAAAGTGCGAACGTCTGCAGATAGCTGGCAGCCAGAAGGGGCTAGCCTGGAAAGCTGTTGCTCAGCCTCATCTGCCAATGGCACTGCTCGCACAGAGGCACAGAGACTAGGGCTGCTTGCTTGTCTTGTCATCTTAATCTTCAAACGTAGCCTGGGAAAGTTGGTGTCCCAGCCAGGCTGCTTTCGCAGCCCTGCTCTTGAAATGCCAACGTCTGCAGGTAGCTGGCAGCCAGAAGGGGCTAGCCTGGAAAGCTGTTGCCCAGCCTCATCTGCCCATGGCTCTGCTCGCACAGAGGCACAGAGACTGGGGCTGCTTGCTTGTCTTGCCACCTCAAACTTCGAACGTAACCTGAGAATGGTGGTGTCCCTGCCAGGCTCCTTGCGCAGCCCTGCTCTTGAAATGCGAACGTCTGCAGATAGCTGGCAGCCAGAAGGGGCTAGCCTGGAAAGCTGTTGCTCAGCCTCATCTGCTCATGGCACTGCTCGCACAGAGGCACAGAGACTTGGGCTGCTTGCTTGTCTTGCCACCTCAAACTTCAAAAGTAGCCTGGGAATGGTGGTGTCCCTGCCAGGCTCCTTTCGCAGCCCTGCTCTTGAAATGCGAACGTCTGCAGATAGCTGGCAGCCAGAAGGGGCTAGCCTGGAAAGCTGTTGCTCAGCCTCATCTGCCCATGGCACTGTTCGCATAGAGGCCCAGAGAATGGGGCTGCATGCTTATCTAGCCACTTGAAACTTCAAACGCATGCTGCGAATGGTGGTGTCCCTGCCAGGCTCCTTTCACAGCCCTGCTCCGAAAGTGCGAATGTCTGCAGATAGCTGACAGACAGAAGGGGCTAGCCTGGAAAGCTGTTACTCAGCCTCATCTGCCAATGGCAGTGCTCGCACAGAAGCACAGAGAATGGGGCTGCTTGCTTGTCTTGCCACCTCAAACTTCAAACGTAGCCTGGGAAAGTTGGTGTCCCAGCCAGGCTCCTTTACCAGCCCTGCTCCGAAAGTGCGAACGTCTGAAGATAGCTGGCAGCCAGAAGGGGCTAGCCTGGAAAGCTGTTGCTCAGCCTCATCTGCCCATGGCACTGCTCGCATAGAGGCACAGAGAATGGGGCTGCTTGCTTGTCCTGCCACCTCAAACTTCAATCATAGCCTGGGAATGGTGGTGTCTCTGCAAGGCTCCTTTCGCAGCCCTGCTCCGAAAGTGCGAACGTCTTCAGATAGCTGGCAGCCAGAAGGGGCTAGCCTGGAAAGCTGTTGCTCAGCCTCATCTGCCCATTGTACTGCTCGCACAGAGGCCCAGAGACTGGGGCTTCTTGCTTGTCTTGCCACTTGAAACTCCAAACGTAACCTGTGAAAGTTGATGTCCCAGCTAGGCTGCTTTCACAGCCCTGCTCTAAAAGTGCAAATGTCTGCAGATAGCTGGCATCCAGAAGGGGCTAGCCTGGAAAGCTGTTGCTCAGCCTCATCTGCCAATGGCAGTGCTCGCACAGAAGCACAGAGAATGGGGCTGCTTGCTTGTCTTGCCACCTCAAACTTCAAAAGTAGCCTGGGAAAGTTGGTGTCCCAGCCAGGCTCCTTTACCAGCCCTACTCTGAAAGTGCAAACGTCTGCAGGTAGCTGGCAGCCAGAAGGGGCTATCCTGGAAATCTGTTTCTCAGCCTCATCTGCCCATGCCACTGCTCGCACAGAGGCACAGAGAATGGGGCTGCTTGCTTATCTAGCCACTTGAAACTTCAAACGCATGCTGCGAATGGTGGTGTCCCTGCCAGGCTCCTTTCACAGCCCTGCTCCGAAAGTGCGAATGTCTGCAGATAGCTGGCAGCCAGAAGGGGCTAGCCTGGAAAGCTGTTGCTCAGCCTCATCTGCTCATGGCACTGCTCGCACAGAGGCACAGAGACTGCGGCTGCTTGCTTGTCTTGCCACCTCAAACTTCAAACGTAGCCTGGGAATGGTGGTGTCCCTGCCAGGCTCCTTTCGCAGCCCTGCTCTTAAAATGCGAACGTCTGCATTTAGCTGGTAGACAGAAGGGGCTATCCTGGAAAGCTGTTGCTCAGCCTCATCTGCTCATGGCAGTACTCGCACAGAGGCACAGAGACTGGGGCTGCTTGCTTATCTTGCCACCTCAAACTTCAAACGTAGCCTGGGAATGGTGGTGTCCCCTCCAGGCTCCTTTCGCAGCACTGCTCTTAAAATGCGAACGTCTGCAGGTAGCTGGCAGCCAGAAGGGTCTATCCTGGAAATCTGTTGCTCAGCCTCATCTGCCCATGGCACTGCTCGCACAGAGGCACAGAGACTGCGGCTGCTTGCTTGTCTTGCCACCTCAAACTTCAAACGTAGCCTGGGAATGGTGGTGTCTCTGCCAGGCTCCTTTCACAGCCCTGCTCCGAAAGTGCGAATGTCTGCAGATAGCTGGCAGCCAGAAGGGGCTAGCCTGTAAATCTGTTGCTCAGCCTCATCTGCTCAAGGCACTGCTCGCACAGAGGCACAGAGAATGGGGCTGCTTGCTTGTCTTGCAACTTTAAACTTCAAAAGTAGCCTGGGAATGGTGGTGTCCCTGCTAAGGTCCTTTCGCAGCCCTGCTCCGAAAGTGCGAACGTCTGCAGATAGCTGGCAGCCAGAAGGGGCTAGCCTGGAAAGCTGTTGCTCAGCCTCATCTCCTCATGGCACTGCTCGCACAGAGGCACAGAGACTGGGGCTGCTTGCTTGTCTTGCCACCTTAAACTTCAAAAGTAGCCTGGGAATGGTGGTGTCCCTGCCAGGCTCCTTTCGCAGCCTTTCTCCGAAAGTGCGAACTTCTGCAGATAGCTGGCAGCCAGAAGGGGCTAGCCTGGAAAGCTGTTGCTCAGCCTCATCTGCTCATGGCAGTGCTCGCACAGAGGCACAGAGACTGGGGCTGCTTGCTTGTCTTGCCACCTCAATCTTCAAAAGTAACCTGGAAATGGTGGTGTCCCTGCCAGGCTCCTTTCGCAGCCCTGCTCTTGAAATGCGAACGTCTGCAGATAGCTGGCAGACAGAAGGGGCTAGCCTGGAAAGCTGTTGCCCAGCCTCATCTGCCCATGGCATTGTTCGCACAGAGGCACAGAGAATGGGGCTGCATGCTTATCTAGCCACTTGAAACTTCACACGCATGCTGCGAATGGTGGTGTCCCTGCCAGGCTCCTTTCACAGCCCTGCTCCGAAAGTGCGAATGTCTGCAGATAGCTGGCAGACAGAAGGGGCTAGCCTGGAAAGCTGTTGCTCAGCCTCATCTGCCAATGGCAGTGCTCGCACAGAAGCACAGAGAATGGGGCTGCTTGCTTGTCTTGCAACCTCAAACTTCAAACGTAGCCTGGGAAAGTTGGTGTCCCAGCCAGGCTCCTTTCGCAGCCCTGCTCCGAAAGTGCGAACGTCTACAGATAGCTGGCAGCCAGAAGGGGCTAGCCTGGAAAGCTGTTGCTCAGCCTCATGTGCCCATTGCACTGCTCGCACAGAGGCCCAGTGACAGGGGCTTCTTGCTTGTCTTGCCACTTGAAACTCCAAACGTAGCCTGTGAAAGTTCATGTCCCAGCTAGGCTCCTTTCGCAGCCCCGCTCTTTAAATGAGAACGTCTGCAGATAGCTGGCAGCCAGAAGGGGCTAGCCTGGAAAGCTGTTGCTCAGCCTCATCTGCCCATGGCACTGTTCGCATAGAGGCACAGAGAATGGGGCTGCTTGCTTATCTTGCCAATTGAAACTTCAAACGTAGCCTGGGAATTGTGGTGTCCCTGCCAGGCTCGTTTCGCAGCCCTGCTCTGAAAGTGCGAACGTCTGCAGATAGCTGGCAGCCAGAAGGGGCTAGCCTGGAAATCTGTTTCTCAGCCTCATCTGCCCATGGCTCTGCTCGCACAGAGGAACAGAGAGTGGGGCTTCTTGTTTATCTTGCCAACTGAAACTTTAAACGCATGCTTGGAACGGTGGTGTCTCTGCCAGGCTCCTTTACCAGCCCTGCTCCGAAAGTGCGAACGTCTGCGGATAGCTGGCAGCCAGAAGGGGCTAGCCTGGAAAGCTGTTGCTGAGCCTCATCTGCTCATGGCACTGCTCGCACAGAGGCACAGAGACTGGGGCTGCTTGCTTGTCTTGCCACCTCAAACTTCAAAAGTAACCTGACAATGGTGGTGTCCCTGCCAGGCTCCATTCGCAGCCCTGCTCCGAAAGTGCGAACGTCTGCAGATAGCTGGCAGCCAGAAGGGGCGAACCTGGAAAGCTGTTGCTCAGCCTTATCTGCCCATGGCTCTGCTCGCACAGAGGCACAGAGAATGGGGCTGCTTGCTTATCTTGCCACTTGAAACTTCAAACGTAGACTTAGAATGGTAGTGTCCCTGCCAGGCTCCTTTTGCAGCCCTGCTCTTGAAATGCGAACGTCTGCAGATAGCTGGCAGCCAGAAGGGGCTAGCCTGGAAAGCTGTTGCTCAGCCTCATCTGCCCATGGCACTGTTCGCATAGAGGCACAGAAAATGGGGCTTCTTGCTTATCTTGCCACTTGAAACTTCAAACGCATGTGGGGTATGTGGGTTGTCCCTGCCAGGCTTCTTTCACAGCCCTGCTCCGAAATTGCGAATGTCTGCAGATAGCTGGCAGCCAGAAGGGGCTAGCCTGGAAAGCTGTTGCCCAGTCTCATCTGCCCATGGCACTGCTCGCACAGAGGCACAGAGACTGGGGCTGCTTGCTTATCTTGCCACCTCAAACTTCAAAAGTAGCCTGGGAATGGTGGTGTCCCTGCCAGGCTCCTTTCGCAGCCCTGCTCTTAAAATGTGAACGTCTGCAGGTAGCTGGCAGGCAGAAGGGGCTAGCCTGGAAATCTGTTTCTCAGCCTCATCTGCCAATGGCAGTGCTCGCACAGAAGCACAGAGAATGGGGCTGCTTGCTTGTCTTGCCACCTCAAACTTCACACGTAGCCTGGGAAAGTTGGTGTCCCAGCCAGGCTTCTTTACCAGCACTGCTCCGAAAGTGCGAACGTCTGCAGATAGCTGGCAGCCAGAAGGGTCTAGCCTGGAAAGCTGTTGCTCAGCCTCATCTGCCCATGGCACTGCTCGCACAGAGGCACAGAGAATGGGGCTGCTTGCTTGTCTTGCCACCTTAAACTTCAAAAGTAGCCTGGGAATGGTGGTGTCCCTGCTAGGGTCCTTTCGCCGCCCTGCTCCGAAAGTGCGAATGTCTGCAGATAGCTGGCAGCCAGAAGGGGCTAGCCTGGAAAGCTGTTGCTCAGCCTCATCTGCTTATGGCACTGCTCGCACAGAGGCACAGAGACTGGGGCTGCTTGCTTGTCTTGCCACCTCAAACTTCAAACGTAGCCTGGAAATGGTGGTGTCCCTGCCAGGCTCCTTTCACAGCCCTGCTCTTAAAAGGCGAACATCTGCATTTAGCTGGTAGCCAGAAGGGGCTATCCTAGAAAGCTGTTGCTCAGCCTCATCTGCTCATGGCACTGCTCGCACAGAGGCACAGAGACTGGGGCTGCTTGCTTGTCTTGCCACCTCAATCTTCAAAAGTAACCTGGGAATGGTGGTGTCCCTGCCAGGCTCCTTTCGCAGCCCTGCTCTTGAAATGCGAACGTCTGCAGATAGCTGGCAGCCAGAAGGGGCTATCCTGGAAAGCTGTTGCTCAGCCTCATCTGCCCATGGCACTGTTCACATAGAGGCACAGAGAATGGGGCTACATGCTTATCTAGCCACTTGAAACTTCAAACGCATGCTGCGAATGGTGGTGTCCCTGCCAGGCTCCTTTCACAGCCCTGCTCCGAAAGTGCGAATGTCTGCAGATAGCTGGCAGCCAGAAGGGGCTAGCCTGGAAAGCTGTTGCTCAGCCTCGTCTGCTCTTGGCACTGCTCGCACAGAGGCACAGAGATTGGGGCTGCTTGCTTGTCTTGCCACCTCAAACTTCAAACGTAGCCTGGGAATGGTGGTGTCCCCTCCAGGCTCCTTTCGCAGCACTGCTCTTAAAATGCGAACGTCTGCAGGTAGCTGGCAGCCAGAAGGGTCTATCCTGGAAATCTGTTGCTCAGCCTCATCTGCCCATGGCACTGCTCGCACAGAGGCACAGAGACTGCGGCTGCTTGCTTGTCTTGCCACCTCAAACTTCAAACGTAGCCTGGGAATGGTGGTGTCCCTGCCAGGCTCCTTTCGCAGCCCTGCTCTTAAAATGCGAACGTCTGCATTTAGCTGGTAGACAGAAGGGGCTATCCTGGAAAGCTGTTGCTCAGCCTCATCTGCTCATGGCAGTACTCGCACAGAGGCACAGAGACTGGGGCTGCTTGCTTATCTTGCCACTTGAAACTTCAAAGGCATGCTGGGAATGTTGGTGTCCCAGCCAGGGTCCTTTCGCAGCCCTGCTCCGAAAGTGCGAACGTCTGCAGATAGCTGGCAGCCAGAAGGGGCTAGCCTGGAAAGCTGTTGCTCAGCCTCATCTGCCCATGGCACTGCTCGCACAGAGGCACAGAGAATGGGGCTGCTTGCTTGTCTTGCCACCTCAAACTTCAAACGTATCTTGGGAAAGTTGGTGTCCCAGCCAGGCTGCTTTGGCAACCCTGCTCCGAAAGTGCAAACGTCTGCAGATAGCTGGCAGCCAGAAGGGGCTAGAATGGAAAGCTGTTGCTCAGCCTCATCTGCCCATGGCACTGCTCGCACAGAGGCACAGAGACTGGGGCTGCTTGCTTGTCTTGCCACCTCAAACTTCAAACGTAGCCTGGGAAATTTGGTGTCACTGCCAGGCTCCTTTTGCAGCCCTGCTCTTAAAATGCGAACGTCTGCAGATAGCTGGCAGCCAGAAGGGGCTATCCTGGAAAGCTGTTCCTCAGCCTCATCTGCCCATGGCTCTACTCGCACAGAGGCACAGAGACTGGGGCTGCTTGCTTGTCTTGCCACCTCAAACTTCAAACGTAACCTGAGAATGGTGGTGTCCCTGCCAGGCTCCTTTCACAGCTCTGCTCTTGTATTGCGAACGTCTGCAGGCAGCTGGCAGCCAGAAGGGGCTATCCTGGAAATCTGTTGCTCAGCCTCATCTGCCCATGGCTCTGCTCGCACAGAGGCACAGAGAATGGGGCTGCTTGCTTGTCTTTCCACCTCAAACTTCAAACGTAGCCTGGGAAAGTTGGTGTCCCAGCCAGGCTCCTTTCGCAGAACTGCTCTTAAAATGCGAACGTCTGCAGGTAGCTGGCAGCCAGAAGGGGCTATCCTGGAAATCTGTTGCTCAGCCTCATCTGCCCATGGCACTGCTCACACAGATGCACAGAGACTGGGGCTGCTTGCTTATCTTGCCACTTGAAACTTCAAACGCATGCTGGGAATGGTGGTGTCCCAGCCAGGCTGCTTTCGCAGCCCTGCTCCGAAAGTGCGAACGTCTGCAGATAGCTGGCAGACAGAAGGGGCTAGCCTGGAAAGCTGTTGCTCAGCCTCATCTGCCCATGGCACTGCTCGCACAGAGGCACACACAATGGGGCTGCTTGCTTGTCTTGCCACCTCAAACTTCAATCGTAGCCTGGGAATGGTGGTGTCCCAGCCAGGCTCCTTTCGCAGCCCTGCTCCGAAAGTGCGAACGTCTGCAGATAGCTGGCAGCCAGAAGGGGCTAGCCTGGAAAGCTGTTGCTCAGCCTCATCTGCCCATGGCACTGCTCGCACAGAGGCACAGAGATTGGGGCTGCTTGCTTGTCTTGCCACCTCAATCTTCAAAAGTAACCTGGAAATGGTGGTGTCCCTGCCAGGCTCCTTTCGCAGCCCTGCTCTTGAAATGCGAACGTCTGCAGATAGCTGGCAGCCAGAAGGGGCTATCCTGGAAAGCTGTTGCTCAGCCTCATATGCTCATGGCACTGTTCCCATAGAGGCACAGAGAACGGAGCTGCATGCTTATGTAGCCACTTGAAACTTCAAACGCATGCTGCGAATGGTGGTGTCCCAGCCAGGGTCCTTTCGCAGCCCTGCTCCGAAAGTGCGAACTTCTGCAGATAGGTGACAGGCAGAAGGGGCTAGCCTGGAACGCTGTTTCTCAGCCTCATCTGCCAATGGCACTGCTCGCACAGAGGCACAGAGACTAGGGCTGCTTGCTTGTCTTGCCATCTTAATCTTCAAACGTAGCCTGGGAAAGTTGGTGTCCCAGCCAGGCTGCTTTCGCAGCCCTGCTCCGAAAGTGCCAACGTCTTCAGATAGCTGGCAGCCAGAAGGGGCTAGCCTGGAAAGCTGTTGCCCAGCCTCATCTGCCCATGGCTCTGCTCGCACAGAGGCACAGAGACTGGGGCTGCTTGCTTGTCTTGCCACCTCAAACTTCGAACGTAACCTGAGAATGGTGGTGTCCCTGCCAGACTCCTTGCGCAGCCCTGCTCTTGAAATGCGAACGTCTGCAGATAGCTGGCAGCCAGAAGGGGCTAGCCTGGAAAGCTGTTGCTCAGCCTCATCTGCTCATGGCACTGCTCGCACAGAGGCACAGAGACTTGGGCTGCTTGCTTGTCTTGCCACCTCAAACTTCAAAAGTAGCCTGGGAATGGTGGTGTCCCTGCCAGGCTCCTTTCGCAGCCCTGCTCCGAAAGTGCGAACGTCTGCAGGTAGCTGACAGCCAGAAGGGTCTAACCTGGAAAGCTGTTGCTCAGCCTTATCTGCCCATGGCTCTGCTCGCACAGAGGCACAGAGACTGGGGCTGCTTGCTTGTCTTGCCACCTCAATCTTCAAAAGTAACCTGGAAATGGTGGTGTCCCTGCCAGGCTCCTTTCGCAGCCCTGCTCTTGAAATGCGAACGTCTGCAGATAGCTGGCAGCCAGAAGGGGCTAGCCTGGAAAGCTGTTGCTCAGCCTCATCTGCCCATGGCACTGTTCGCATAGAGGCCCAGAGAATGGGGCTGCATGCTTATCTAGCCACTTGAAACTTCAAACGCATGCTGCGAATGGTGGTGTCCCTGCCAGGCTCCTTTCACAGCCCTGCTCCGAAAGTGCGAATGTCTGCAGATAGCTGGCAGCCTGAAGGGGCTAGCCTGGAAAGCTGTTACTCAGCCTCATCTGCCAATGGCAGTGCTCGCACAGAAGCACAGAGAATGGGGCTGCTTGCTTGTCTTGCCACCTCAAACTTCAAACGTAGCCTGGGAAAGTTGGTGTCCCAGCCAGGCTCCTTTACCAGACCTGCTCCGAAAGTGCGAACGTCTGAAGATAGCTGGCAGCCAGAAGGGGCTAGCCTGGAAAGCTGTTGCTCAGCCTCATCTGCCCATGGCACTGCTCGCATAGAGGCACAGAGAATGGGGCTGCTTGCTTGTCCTGCCACCTCAAACTTCAATCATAGCCTGGGAATGGTGGTGTCTCTGCAAGGCTCCTTTCGCAGCCCTACTCCGAAAGTGCGAACGTCTGCAGATAGCTGGCAGCCAGAAGGGGCTAGCCTGGAAAGCTGTTGCTCAGCCTCATCTGCCCATTGCACTGCTCGCACAGAGGCCCAGAGACTGGGGCTTCTTGCTTGTCTTGCCACTTGAAACTCCAAACGTATCCTGTGAAAGTTGATGTCCCAGCTAGGCTGCTTTCACAGCCCTGCTCCGAAAGTGCGAATGTCTGCAGATAGCTGGCATCCAGAAGGGGCTAGCCTGGAAAGCTGTTGCTCAGCCTCATCTGCCAATGGCAGTGCTCGCACAGAAGCACAGAGAATGGGGCTGCTTGCTTGTCTTGCCACCTCAAACTTCAAACGTAGCCTGGGAAAGTTGGTGTCCCAGCCAGGCTCCTTTACCAGCCCTGCTCCGAAAGTGCAAACGTCTGCAGGTAGCTGGCAGTCAGAAGGGGCTATCCTGGAAATATGTTTCTCAGCCTCATCTGCCCATGCCACTGCTCGCACAGAGGCACAGAGAATGGGGCTGCTTGCTTATCTTGCCACTTCAAACTTCAAACGCATGCTTGGAATGGTGGTGTCTCTGCCAGGCTCCTATCACAGCCCTGCTCCGAAAGTGCGAATGTCTGCAGATAGCTGGCAGCCAGAAGGGGCTAGCCTGGAAAGCTGTTGCTCAGCCTCATCTGGTCATGGCACTGCTCGCACAGAGGCACAGAGACTTGGGCTGCTTGCTTGTCTTGCCACCTTAAACTTCAAAAGTAGCCTGGGAATGGTGGTGTCCCTGCTAGGGTACTTTCGCAGCCCTGCTCCGAAAGTGCGAACGTCTGCAGATAGCTGGCAGCCAGAAGGGGCTAGCCTGGAAAGCTGTTGCTCAGCCTCATCTCCTCATGGCACTGCTCGCACAGAGGCACAGAGACTGGGGCTGCTTGCTTGTCTTGCCACCTTAAACTTCAAAAGTAGCCTGGGAATGGTGGTGTCCCTGCCAGGCTCCTTTCGCAGCCCTGCTCCGAAAGTGCGAACTTCTGCAGATAGCTGGCAGCCAGAAGGGGCTAGCCTGGAAAGCTGTTGCTCAGCCTCATCTGCTCATGGCAGTGCTCGCACAGAGGCACAGAGACTGGGGCTGCTTGCTTGTCTTGCCACCTCAATCTTCAAAAGTAACCTGGAAATGGTGGTGTCCCTGCCAGTCTCCTTTAGCAGCCCTGCTCTTGAAATGCGAACGTCTGCAGATAGCTGGCAGCCAGAAGGGGCTATCCTGGAAAGCTGTTGCCCAGCCTCATCTACCCATGGCACTGTTCGCATAGAGGCACAGAGAATGGGGCTGCATGCTTATCTAGCCACTTGAAACTTCAAACGCATGCTGCGAATGGTGGTGTCCCTGCCAGGCTCCTTTCACAGCTCTGCTCCGAAAGTGCGAATGTCTGCAGATAGCTGGCAGACAGAAGGGGCTAGCCTGGAAAGCTGTTGCTCAGCCTCATCTGCCAATGGCAGTGCTCGCACAGAAGCACAGAGAATGGGGCTGCTTGCTTGTCTTGCCACCTCAAACTTCAAACGTAGCCTGGGAAAGTTGGTGTCCCAGCCAGGCTCCTTTACCACCCCTGCTCGGAAAGTGCGAACGTCTGCAGATAGCTGGCAGCCAGAAGGGGCTAGCCTGGAAAGCTGTTGCTCAGCCTCATCTGCCCATGGCACTGCTCGCATAGAGGCACAGAGAATGGGGCTGCTTGCTTGTCCTGCCACCTTAAACTTCAAACGTAGCCTGGGAATGGTGGTGTCCCTGCCAGGCTCCTTTACCACCCCTGCTCGGAAAGTGCGAACGTCTGCAGATAGCTGGCAGCCAGAAGGGGCTAGCCTGGAAAGCTGTTGCTCAGCCTCATCTGCCCATGGCACTGCTCGCATAGAGGCACAGAGAATGGGGCTGCTTGCTTGTCCTGCCACCTCAAACTTCAAACGTAGCCTGGGAATGGTGGTGTCCCAGCTAGGCTCCTTTCGCAGCCCCGCTCTTTAAATGAGAACGTCTGCAGATAGCTGGCAGCCAGAAGAGGCTAGCATGGAAAGCTGTTGCTCAGCCTCATCTGCCCATGGCACTTCTCGCACAGAGGCACAGAGAATGGGGCTGCTTGCTTATCTTGCCAATTGAAACTTCAAACGTAGCCTGGGAAAGTTGGTGTCCCTGCCAGGCTGCTTTCGCAGCCCTGCTCTTGAAATGCGAACGTCTGCACATAGCTGGCAGCCAGAAGGGGCTAGCCTGGAAATCTGTTTCTCAGCCTCATCTGCCCATGGCTCTGCTTGCACAGAGGAACAGAGAGTGGGGCTTCTTGTTTATCTTGCCAACTGAAACTTTAAACGCATGCTTGCAACGGTGGTGTCTCTGCCAGGCTCCTTTACCAGCCCTGCTCCGAAAGTGCGAACGTCTGCAGATAGCTGGCAGGCAGAAGGGGCTAGCCTGGAAAGCTGTTGCTCAGCCTCATCTGCTCATGGCACTGCTCGCACAGAGGCACAGAGACTGGGGCTGCTTGCTTGTCTTGCCACCTCAAACTTCAAACGTAGCCTGGGAAAGTTGGTGTCCCAGCCAGGCTTCTTTACCAGCCCTGCTCCGAAAGTGCGAACGTCTGCAGATAGCTGGCAGCCAGAAGGGTCTAGCCTGGAAAGCTGTTGCTCAGCCTCATCTGCTCATGACACTGCTCGCACAGAGGCACAGAGAATGGGGCTGCTTGCTTGTCTTGTCACCTTAAACTTCAAAAGTAGCCTGGGAATGGTGGTGTCCCTGCCAGGCTCCTTTCACAGCCCTGCTCCGAAAGTGCGAATGTCTGCAGATTGCTGGCAGCCTGAAGGGGCTAGCCTGGAAAGCTGTTGCTCAGCCTCGTCTGCTCATGGCACTGCTCGCACAGAGGCACAGAGATTGGGGCTGCTTGCTTGTCTTGCCACCTCAAACTTCAAACGTAGCCTGGGAATGGTGGTGTCCCCTCCAGGCTCCTTTCGCAGCACTGCTCTTAAAATGCGAACGTCTGCAGGTAGCTGGCAGCCAGAAGGGGCTATCCTGGAAATCTGTTGCTCAGCCTCATCTGCCCATGGCACTGCTCGCATAGAGGCACAGAGACTGCGGCTGCTTGCTTGTCTTGCCACCTCAAACTTCAAATGTAGCCTGGGAATGGTGGTGTCCCTGCCAGGCTCCTTTCGCAGCCCTGCTCTTAAAATGCGAACGTCTGCATTTAGCTGGTAGCCAGAAGGGGCTAGCCTGGAAAGCTGTTGCTCAGCCTCATCTGCCCATGGCACTGTTCCCATAGAGGCACAGAGAATTGGGATGCATGCTTATCTAGCCACTTGAAACTTCAAACGCATACTGCGAATGGTGGTGTCCCTGCCAGGCTCCTATCAAAGCCCTGCTCTGAAAGTGCGAATGTCTGCAGATAGCTGGCATCCAGAAGGGGCTAGCCTGGAAAGCTGTTGCTCAGCCTCATCTGCCAATGGCAGTGCTCGCACAGAAGCACAGAGAATGGGGCTGCTTGCTTGTCTTGCCACCTCAAACTTCAAACGTAGCCTGGGAAAGTTGGTGTCCCAGCCAGGCTTCTTTACCAGCCCTGCTCGGAAAGTGCGAACGTCTGCAGATAGCTGGCAGCCAGAAGGGGCTAGCCTGGAAAGCTGTTGCTCAGCCTCATCTGCCCATGGCACTGCTCGCATAGAGGCACAGAGAATGGGGCTGCTTGCTTGTCCTGCCACCTCAAACTTCAAACGTAGCCTGGGAATGGTGGTGTCTCTGCCATGCTCCTTTCGCAGCCCTGCTCCGAAAGTGCGAACGTCTGCAGGTAGCTGGCAGCCAGAAGGGGCTAGCCTGGAAAGCTGTTGCTCAGCCTCATCTGCCCATTGCACTACTCGCACAGAGGCCCAGAGACTGGGGCTTCTTGCTTGTCTTGCCACTTGAAACTCCAAACGTAGCCTGTGAAAGTTCATGTCCCAGCTAGGCTACTTTCGCAGCCCCGCTCTTTAAATGAGAACGTCTGCAGATAGCTGGCAGCCAGAAGGGGCTAGCATGGAAAGCTGTTGCTCAGCCTCATCTGCCCATGGCACTTCTCGCACAGAGGCACAGAGAATGGGGCTGCTTGCTTATCTTGCAAATTGAAACTTCAAACGTAGCCTGGGAATGGTGGTGTCCCAGCCAGGCTCCTTTCGCAGCCCTGCTCCGAAAGTGCGAACGTCTGGAGATAGCTGGCAGCCAGAAGGGGCTAGCCTGGAAATCTGTTTCTCAGCCTCATCTGCCCATGGCACTGCTCGCACAGAGGAACAGAGAGTGGGGCTTCTTGCTTATCTTGCCAACTGAAACTTTAATCGCATGCTTGGAACGGTGGTGTCTCTGCCAGGCTCCTTTACCAGCCCTGCTCCGAAAGTGCGAACGTCTGCGGATAGCTGGCAGCCAGAAGGGGCTAGCCTGGAAAGCTGTTGCTCAGCCTCATCTGCTCATGGCACTGCTCGCACAGAGGCACAGAGACTGGGGCTGCTTGCTTGTCTTGCCACCTCAAACTTCAAACGTAGCCTGCGAATGGTGGTGTCCCTGCCAGCCTCCTTTCGCAGAGCTGCTCCGAAAGTGCGAACGTCTGCAGATAGCTGGCAGCCAGAAGGGGCTAGCCTGGAAAGCTGTTGCTCAGCCTCATCTGCCCATGGCACTGTTCGCATAGAGGCACAGAAAATGGGGCTTCTTGCTTATCTTGCCACTTGAAACTTGAAACGCATGTGGGGAATGTGGGTTGTCCCTGCCAGGCTCCTTTCGCAGCCCTGCTCCGAAATTGCGAATGTCTGCAGATAGCTGGCAGCCAGAAGGGGTTAGCCTGGAAAGCTGTTGCTCAGCCTCATCTGCTCATGGCACTGCTCGCACAGAGGCACAGAGAATGGGGCTGCTTGCTTGTCTTGCCACCTCAAACTTCAAAAGTAGCCTGGGAAAGTTGGTGTCCCAGCCAGGCTCCTTTACCAGCCCTGCTCCGAAAGTGCGAACGTCTGCAGATAGCTGGCAGCCAGAAGGGGCTATCCTGGAAAGCTGTTGCTCAGCCTCATCTGCCCATGGCACTGCTCGCATAGAGGCACAGAGAATGGGGCTGCTTGCTTGTCCTGCCACCTCAAACTTCAAACGTAGCCTGGGAATTGTGGTGTCTCTGCCAGGCTCCTTTCGCAGCCCTGCTCCGAAAGTGCGAACGTCTGCAGATAGCTGGCAGCCAGAAGGGGCTAGCCTGGAAAGCTGTTGCTCAGCCTCATCTGCCCATGGCACCGCTCGCACAGAGGCACGGAGACTGCGGCTGCTTGCTTGTCTTGCCACTTGAAACTTCAAACGTAGCCTGGGAATTGTGGTGTCCCTGCCAGGCTCCTTTCGCAGCCCTGCTCTTAAAATGCGAACGTCTGCAGATAGCTGGCAGCCAGAAGGGGCTAGCCTGGAAATCTGTTGCTCAGCCTCATCTGCCCATGGCACTTCTCGCACAAAGGCACAGAGAATGGGGCTGCTTGCTTATCTTGCCAATTGAAACTTCAAACGTAGCCTGGGAATGGTGGTGTCCCTGCTAGGGTCCTTTCGCAGCCCTGCTCCGAAAGTGCGAACGTCTGCAGATAGCTGGCAGCCAGAAGGGGCTAGCCTGGAAAGCTGTTGCTCAGCCTCATCTGCCCATGGCACTGCTCACACAGAGGAACAGAGAGTGGGGCTTCTTGCTTATTTTGCCAACTGAAACTTTAAACGCACGCTTGGAAAGGTGGTGTCCCTGCTAGGGTCCTTTCGCAGCCCTGCTCCGAAAGTGCGAACGTCTGCGGATAGCTGGCAGCCTGAAGGGGCTAGCCTGGAAAGCTGTTACTCAGCCTCATCTGCTCATGGCACTGCTCGCACAGAGGCACAGAGACTGGGGCTGCTTGCTTGTCTTGCCACCTCAAACTTCAAACGTAGCCTGCGAATGGTGTTGTCCCTGCCAGGCTCCTTTCGCAGCCCTGCTCTTGAAATGCGAACGTCTGCAGATAGCTGGCAGCCAGAAGGGGCTAGCCTGGAAAGCTGTTGCTCAGCCTCATCTGCCCATGGCACTGTTCGCATAGATGCACAGAAAATGGGGCTTCTTGCTTATCTTGCCACTTGAAACTTAAAACGCATGTGGGGAATGTGGGTTGTCCCTGCCAGGCTCCTTTCGCAGCCCTGCTCCGAAATTGCGAATGTCTGCAGATAGCTGGCAGCCAGAAGGGGCTAGCCTGGAAAGCTGTTGCCCAGCCTCATCTGCCCATGGCAGTGCTCGCACAGAGGCACAGAGAATGGGTCTGCTTGCTTGTCTTGCCACCTCAAACTTCAAAAGTAGCCTGGGAATGGTGGTGTCCCTGCCAGGCTCCTTTCGCAGCCCTGCTCTTGAAATGTGAACGTCTGCAGGTAGCTGGCAGCCAGAAGGGGCTAGCCTGGAAATCTGTTTCTCAGCCTCATCTGCCAATGGCAGTGCTCGCACAGAAGCACAGAGAATGGGGCTGCTTGCTTGTCTTGCCACCTCAAACTTCAATCGTAGCCTGGGAAAGTTGGTGTCCCAGCCAGGCTTCTTTACCAGCCCTGCTCCGAAAGTGCGAACGTCTGCAGATAGCTGGCAGCCAGAAGGGTCTAGCCTGGAAAGCTGTTGCTCAGCCTCATCTGCTCATGGCACTGCTCGCACAGAGGCACAGAGAATGGGGCTGCTTGCTTGTCTTGTCACCTTAAACTTCAAAAGTAGCCTGGGAATGGTGGTGTCCCTGCCAGGCTCCTTTCACAGCCCTGCTCCGAAAGTGCGAATGTCTGCAGATAGCTGGCAGCCTGAAGGGGCTAGCCTGGAAAGCTGTTGCTCAGCCTCATCTGCCCATGGCACTGCTCGCATAGAGGCACAGAGACTGCGGCTGCTTGCTTGTCTTGCCACCTCAAACTTCAAATGTAGCCTGGGAATGGTGGTGTCCCTGCCAGGCTCCTTTCGCAGCCCTGCTCTTAAAATGCGAACGTCTGCATTTAGCTGGTAGCCAGAAGGGGCTAGCCTGGAAAGCTGTTGCTCAGCCTCATCTGCCCATGGCACTGTTCGCATAGAGGCACAGAGAATGGGGCTGCATGCTTATCTAGCCACTTGAAACTTCAAACGCATGCTGCGAATGGTGGTGTCCCTGCCAGGCTCCTATCACAGCCCTGCTCTGAAAGTGCGAATGTCTGCAGATAGCTGGCATCCAGAAGGGGCTAGCCTGGAAAGCTGTTGCTCAGCCTCATCTGCCAATGGCAGTGCTCGCACAGAGGCACAGAGAATGGGGCTGCTTGCTTGTCTTGCCACCTCAAACTTCAAACGTAGCCTGGGAAAGTTGGTGTCCCAGCTAGGCTTCTTTACCAGCCCTGCTCCGAAAGTGCGAACGTCTGCAGATAGCTGGCAGCCAGAAGGGGCTAGCCTGGAAAGCTGTTGCTCAGCCTCATCTGCCCATGGCACTGCTCGCATAGAGGCACAGAGAATGGGGCTGCTTGCTTGTCCTGCCACCTCAAACTTCAAACGTAGCCTGGGAATGGTGGTGTCTCTGCCAGGCTCCTTTCGCAGCCCTGCTCCGAAAGTGCGAACGTCTGCAGGTAGCTGGCAGCCAGAAGGGGCTAGCCTGGAAAGCTGTTGCTCAGCCTCATCTGCCCATTGCACTACTCGCACAGAGGCCCAGAGACTGGGGCTTCTTGCTTGTCTTGCCACTTGAAACTTCAAACGTAGCCTGTGAAAGTTCATGTCCCAGCTAGGCTACTTTCGCAGCCCCGCTCTTTAAATGAGAACGTCTGCAGATAGCTGGCAGCCAGAAGGGGCTAGCATGGAAAGCTGTTTCTCAGCCTCATCTGCCCATGGCACTTCTCGCACAGAGGCACAGAGAATGGGGCTGCTTGCTTATCTTGCAAATTGAAACTTCAAACGTAGCCTGGGAATGGTGGTGTCCCAGCCAGGCTCCTTTCGCAGCCCTGCTCCGAAAGTGCAAACGTCTGCAGATAGCTGGCAGCCAGAAGGGGCTAGCCTGGAAAGCTGTTTCTCAGCCTCATCTGCCCATGGCACTGCTCGCACAGAGGAACAGAGAGTGGGGCTTCTTGCTTATCTTGCCAACTGAAACTTTAATCGCATGCTTGGAACGGTGGTGTCTCTGCCAGGCTCCTTTACCAGCCCTGCTCCGAAAGTGCGAACGTCTGCGGATAGCTGGCAGCCAGAAGGGGCTAGCCTGGAAAGCTGTTGCTCAGCCTCATCTGCTCATGGCACTGCTCGCACAGAGGCACAGAGACTGGGGCTGCTTCCTTGTCTTGCCACCTCAAACTTCAAACGTAGCCTGCGAATGGTGGTGTTTCTGCCAGCCTCCTTTCGCAGAGCTGCTCCGAAAGTGCGAACGTCTGCAGATAGCTGGCAGCCAGAAGGGGCTAGCCTGGAAAGCTGTTGCTCAGCCTCATCTGCCCATGGCACTGTTCGCATAGAGGCACAGAAAATGGGGCTTCTTGCTTATCTTGCCACTTGAAACTTCAAACGCATGTGGGGAATGTGGGTTGTCCCTGCAAGGCTCCTTTCGCAGCCCTGCTCCGAAATTGCGAATGTCTGCAGATAGCTGGCAGCCAGAAGGGGCTAGCCTGGAAAGCTGTTGCCCAGCCTCATCTGCCCATGGCACTGCTCGCACAGAGGCACAGAGAATGGGGCTGCTTGCTTATCTTGCCACCTCAAACTTCAAAAGTAGCCTGTGAATGGTGCTGTCCCTGCCAGGCTCCTTTCGCAGCCTTGCTCCGAAAGTGCGAACTTCTGCAGATAGCTGGCAGCCAGAAGGGGCTAGAATGGAAAGCTGTTGCTCAGCCTCATCTGCTCATGGCAGTGCTCGCACAGAGGCACAGAGACTGGGGCTGCTTGCTTGTCTTGCCACCTCAATCTTCAAAAGTAACCTGGAAATGGTGGTGTCCCTGCCAGGCTCCTTTCGCAGCCCTGCTCTTGAAATGCGAACGTCTGCAGATAGCTGGCAGCCAGAAGGGGCTAGCCTGGAAAGCTGTTGCTCAGCCTCATCTGCCCATGGCACTGTTCGCATAGAGGCACAGAGAATGGGGCTGCATGCTTATCTAGCCACTTGAAACTTCAAACGCATGCTGCGAATGGTGGTGTCCCTGCCAGGCTCCTTTCACAGGCCTGCTCCGAAAGTGCGAATGTCTGCAGATAGCTGG
Organism: Opisthocomus hoazin; assembly: GCF_030867145.1. Classification (NCBI taxonomy): domain Eukaryota; kingdom Metazoa; phylum Chordata; class Aves; order Opisthocomiformes; family Opisthocomidae; genus Opisthocomus; species Opisthocomus hoazin. The sequence goes on from NC_134426.1 coordinate 13,565,638, forward strand.
CAGACAGAAGGGGCTAGCCTGGAAAGCTGTTGCTCAGCCTCATCTGCCAATGGCAGTGCTCGCACAGAAGCACAGAGAATGGGGCTGCTTGCTTGTCTTGCCACCTCAAACTTCGAACGTAGCCTGGGAAAGTTGGTGTCCCAGCCAGGCTCCTTTACCAGCCCTGCTCCGAAAGTGCGAACGTCTGAAGATAGCTGGCAGCCAGAAGGGGCTAGCCTGGAAAGCTGTTGCTCAGCCTCATCTGCCCATGGCACTGCTCGCACAGAGGCACAGAGAATGGGGCTGCTTGCTTGTCTTGCCACCTCAAACTTCAAACGCATGCTTGGAATGGTGGTGTCTCTGCCAGGCTCCTTTCACAGCCCTGCTCCGAAAGTGCGAATGTCTGCAGATAGCTGGCAGCCAGAAGGGGTTAGCCTGGAAAGCTGTTGCTCAGCCTCATCTGCTCATGGCACTGCTCGCACAGAGGCACAGAGAATGGGGCTGCTTGCTTGTCTTGCCACCTCAAACTTCAAACGTAGCCTGGGAAAGTTGGTGTCCCAGCCAGGCTCCTTTACCAGCCCTGCTCCGAAAGTGCGAACATCTGAAGATAGCTGGCAGCCAGAAGGGGCTAGCCTGGAAAGCTGTTGCTCAGCCTCATCTGCCCATGGCACTGCTCGCATAGAGGCACAGAGAATGGGGCTGCTTGCTTGTCCTGCCACCTCAAACTTCAAACGTAGCCTGGGAATTGTGGTGTCTCTGCCAGGCTCCTTTCGCAGCCCTGCTCCGAAAGTGCGAACGTCTGCAGATAGCTGGCAGGCAGAAGGGGCTAGCCTGGAAAACTGTTGCTCAGCCTCATCTGCCCATGGCACCGCTCGCACAGAGGCACGGAGACTGCGGCTGCTTGCTTGTCTTGCCACTTGAAACTTCAAACGTAGCCTGGGAATTGTGGTGTCCCTGCCAGGCTCCTTTCGCAGCCCTGCTCTTAAAATGCGAACGTCTGCAGGTAGCTGGCAGCCAGAAGGGGCTAGCCTGGAAATCTGTTGCTCAGCCTCATCTGCCCATGGCACTTCTCGCACAGAGGCACAGAGAATGGGGCTGCTTGCTTATCTTGCCAATTGAAACTTCAAACGTAGCCTGAGAAAGGTGGTGTCCCTGCTAGGGTCCTTTCGCAGCCCTGCTCCGAAAGTGCGAACGTCGGCAGATAGCTGGCAGCCAGAAGGGGCTAGCCTGGAAAGCTGTTGCTCAGCCTCATCTGCCCATGGCACTGCTCACACAGAGGAACAGAGAGTGGGGCTTCTTGCTTATTTTGCCAACTGAAACTTTAAACGCACGCTTGTAACGGTGGTGTCCCTGCTAGGGTCCTTTCGCAGCCCTGCTCCGAAAGTGCGAACGTCTGCGGATAGCTGGCAGGCAGAAGGGGCTAGCCTGGAAAGCTGTTGCTCAGCCTCATCTGCTCATGGCACTGCTCGCACAGAGGCACAGAGACTGGGGCTGCTTGCTTGTCTTGCCACCTCAAACTTCAAACGTAGCCTGCGAATGGTGGTGTCCCTGCCAGCCTCCTTTCGCAGCCCTGCTCTTGAAATGCGAACGTCTGCAGATAGCTGGCAGCCAGAAGGGGCTAGCCTGGAAAGCTGTTGCTCAGCCTCATCTGCCCATGGCACTGTTCGCATAGATGCACAGAAAATGGGGCTTCTTGCTTATCTTGCCACTTGAAACTTCAAACGCATGTGGGGAATGTGGGTTGTCCCTGCCAGGCTCCTTTCGCAGCCCTGCTCCGAAATTGCGAATGTCTGCAGATAGCTGGCAGCCAGAAGGGGCTAGCCTGGAAAGCTGTTGCCCAGCCTCATCTGCCCATGGCACTGCTCGCACAGAGGCACAGAGACTGGGGCTGCTTGCTTATCTTGCCACCTCAAACTTCAAAAGTAGCCTGGGAATGGTGGTGTCCCTGCTAGGGTCCTTTCGCAGCCCTGCTCCGAAAGTGCGAACGTCTGCGGATAGCTGGCAGCCTGAAGGGGCTAGCCTGGAAAGCTGTTGCTCAGCCTCATCTGCTCATGGCACTGCTCGCACAGAGGCACAGAGACTGGGGCTGCTTGCTTGTCTTGCCACCTCAAACTTCAAACGTAGCCTGCGAATGGTGGTGTCCCTGCCAGCCTCCTTTCGCAGCCCTGCTCTTGAAATGCGAACGTCTGCAGATAGCTGGCAGCCAGAAGGGGCTAGCCTGGAAAGCTGTTGCTCAGCCTCATCTGCCCATGGCACTGTTCGCATAGATGCACAGAAAATGGGGCTTCTTGCTTATCTTGCCACTTGAAACTTGAAACGCATGTGGGGAATGTGGGTTGTCCCTGCCAGGCTCCTTTCGCAGCCCTGCTCCGAAATTGCGAATGTCTGCAGATAGCTGGCAGCCAGAAGGGGCTAGCCTGGAAAGCTGTTGCCCAGCCTCATCTGCCCATATCACTGCTCGCACAGAGGCACAGAGACTGGGGCTGCTTGCTTATCTTGCCACCTCAAACTTCAAAAGTAGCCTGGGAATGGTGGTGTCCCTGCTAGGGTCCTTTCGCAGCCCTGCTCCGAAAGTGCGAACGTCTGCAGGTAGCTGGCAGCCAGAAGGGGCTAGCCTGGAAATCTGTTTCTCAGCCTCATCTCCTTGTGCCACTGCTCGCACAGAGGCACAGAGAATGGGGCTGCTTGCTTGTCTTGCCTCCTTAAACTTCAAAAGTAGCCTGGGAATGGCGGTGTCCCTGCCAGGCTCCTTTCGCAGCCCTGCTCCGAAAGTGCAAACTTCTGCAGATAGCTGGCAGCCAGAAGGGGCTAGCCTGGAAAGCTGTTGCTCAGCCTCATCTGCTCATGGCACTGCTCGCAAAGAGGCAGAGAGACTGTGGCTGCTTGCTTGTCTTGCCACCTCAAACTTCAAATGTAGCCTGGGAATGGTGGTGTCCCTGCCAGGCTCCTTTCCCAGCCCTACTCTTAAAATGCGAACATCTGCATTTAGCTGGTAGCCAGAAGGGACTATCCTAGAAAGCTGTTGCTCAGCCTCATCTGCTCATGGCACTGCTCGCACAGAGGCACAGATACTGGGGCTGCTTGCTTGTCTTGCCACCTCAAACTTCAAATGTAGCCTGGGAATGGTGGTGTCCCTGCCAGGCTCCTTTCGCAGCCCTGCTCTTGAAATGAGAACGTCTGCAGATAGCTGGCAGCCAGAAGGGGCTAGCATGGAAAGCTGTTTCTCAGCCTCATCTGCCCATGGCACTTCTCGCACAGAGGCACAGAGAATGGGGCTGCTTGCTTATCTTGCAAATTGAAACTTCAAACGTAGCCTGGGAATGGTGGTGTCCCAGCCAGGCTCCTTTCGCAGCCCTGCTCCGAAAGTGCGAACGTCTGCAGATAGCTGGCAGCCAGAAGGGGCTAGCCTGGAAATCTGTTTTTCAGCCTCATCTGCCCATGGCACTGCTCGCACAGAGGAACAGAGAGTGGGGCTTCTTGCTTATCTTGCCAACTGAAACTTTAATCGCATGCTTGGAACGGTGGTGTCTCTGCCAGGCTCCTTTACCAGCCCTGCTCCGAAAGTGCGAACGTCTGCGGATAGCTGGCAGCCAGAAGGGGCTAGCCTGGAAAGCTGTTGCTCAGCCTCATCTGCTCATGGCACTGCTCGCACAGAGGCACAGAGACTGGGGCTGCTTCCTTGTCTTGCCACCTCAAACTTCAAACGTAGCCTGCGAATGGTGGTGTTTCTGCCAGCCTCCTTTCGCAGAGCTGCTCCGAAAGTGCGAACGTCTGCAGATAGCTGGCAGCCAGAAGGGGCTAGCCTGGAAAGCTGTTGCTCAGCCTCATCTGCCCATGGCACTGTTCGCATAGAGGCACAGAAAATGGGGCTTCTTGCTTATCTTGCCACTTGAAACTTCAAACGCATGTGGGGAATGTGGGTTGTCCCTGCAAGGCTCCTTTCGCAGCCCTGCTCCGAAATTGCGAATGTCTGCAGATAGCTGGCAGCCAGAAGGGGCTAGCCTGGAAAGCTGTTGCCCAGCCTCATCTGCCCATGGCACTGCTCGCACAGAGGCACAGAGAATGGGGCTGCTTGCTTATCTTGCCACCTCAAACTTCAAAAGTAGCCTGTGAATGGTGCTGTCCCTGCCAGGCTCCTTTCGCAGCCTTGCTCCGAAAGTGCGAACTTCTGCAGATAGCTGGCAGCCAGAAGGAGCTAGAATGGAAAGCTGTTGCTCAGCCTCATCTGCTCATGGCAGTGCTCGCACAGAGGCACAGAGACTGGGGCTGCTTGCTTGTCTTGCCACCTCAATCTTCAAAAGTAACCTGGAAATGGTGGTGTCCCTGCCAGGCTCCTTTCGCAGCCCTGCTCTTGAAATGCGAACGTCTGCAGATAGCTGGCAGCCAGAAGGGGCTATCCTGGAAAGCTGTTGCTCAGCCTCATCTGCCCATGGCACTGTTCGCATAGAGGCACAGAGAATGGGGCTGCATGCTTATCTACCACTTGAAACTTCAAACGCATGCTTCGAATGGTGGTGTCCCTGCCAGGCTCCTTTCACAGGCCTGCTCCGAAAGTGCGAATGTCTGCAGATAGCTGGCAGACAGAAGGGGCTAGCCTGGAAAGCTGTTGCTCAGCCTCATCTGCCAATGGCAGTGCTCGCACAGAAGCACAGAGAATGGGGCTGCTTGCTTGTCTTGCCACCTCAAACTTCAAACGTAGCCTGGGAAAGTTGGTGTCCCAGCCAGGCTCCTTTACCAGCCCTGCTCCGAAAGTGCGAACGTCTGCAGATAGCTGGCAGCCAGAAGGGGCTAGCCTGGAAAGCTGTTGCTCAGCCTCATCTGCCCATGGCAGTGCTCGCACAGAGGCACAGAGAATGGGGCTGCTTGCTTGTCTTGCCACCTCAAAATTCAAACGCATGCTTGGAATGGTGGTGTCTCTGCCAGGCTCCTTTCACAGCCCTGCTCCGAAAGTGCGAATGTCTGCAGATAGCTGGCAGCCAGAAGGGGCTAACCTGGAAAGCTGTTGCTCAGCCTCATCTGCCCATGGCACTGTTCGCATAGATGCACAGAAAATGGGGCTTCTTGCTTATCTTGCCACTTGAAACTTAAAACGCATGTGGGGAATGTGGGTTGTCGCTGCCAGGCTCCTTTCGCAGCCCTGCTCCGAAATTGCGAATGTCTGCAGATAGCTGGCAGCCAGAAGGGGCTAGCCTGGAAAGCTGTTGCCCAGCCTCATCTGCCCATGGCAGTGCTCGCACAGAGGCACAGAGAATGGGTCTGCTTGCTTGTCTTGCCACCTCAAACTTCAAAAGTAGCCTGGGAATGGTGGTGTCCCTGCCAGGCTCCTTTCGCAGCCCTGCTCTTGAAATGCGAACGTCTGCAGGTAGCTGGCAGCCAGAAGGGGCTAGCCTGGAAATCTGTTTCTCAGCCTCATCTGCCAATGGCAGTGCTCGCACAGAAGCACAGAGACTGGGGCTGCTTGCTTGTCTTGCCACCTCAAACTTCAAACGTAGCCTGGGAAAGTTGGTGTCCCAGCCAGGCTTCTTTACCAGCCCTGCTCCGAAAGTGCGAACGTCTGCAGATAGCTGGCAGCCAGAAGGGTCTAGCCTGGAAAGCTGTTGCTCAGCCTCATCTGCTCATGACACTGCTCGCACAGAGGCACAGAGAATGGGGCTGCTTGCTTGTCTTGTCACCTTAAACTTCAAAAGTAGCCTGGGAATGGTGGTGTCCCTGCCAGGCTCCTTTCACAGCCCTGCTCCGAAAGTGCGAATGTCTGCAGATAGCTGGCAGCCTGAAGGGGCTAGCCTGGAAAGCTGTTGCTCAGCCTCGTCTGCTCATGGCACTGCTCGCACAGAGGCACAGAGAATGGGGCTGCTTGCTTATCTTGCAAATTGAAACTTCAAACGTAGCCTGGGAATGGTGGTGTCCCAGCCAGGCTCCTTTCGCAGCCCTGCTCCGAAAGTGCAAACGTCTGCAGATAGCTGGCAGCCAGAAGGGGCTAGCCTGGAAAGCTGTTTCTCAGCCTCATCTGCCCATGGCACTGCTCGCACAGAGGAACAGAGAGTGGGGCTTCTTGCTTATCTTGCCAACTGAAACTTTAATCGCATGCTTGGAACGGTGGTGTCTCTGCCAGGCTCCTTTACCAGCCCTGCTCCGAAAGTGCGAACGTCTGCGGATAGCTGGCAGCCAGAAGGGGCTAGCCTGGAAAGCTGTTGCTCAGCCTCATCTGCTCATGGCACTGCTCGCACAGAGGCACAGAGACTGGGGCTGCTTGCTTGTCTTGCCACCTCAAACTTCAAACGTAGCCTGCGAATGGTGGTGTTTCTGCCAGCCTCCTTTCGCAGAGCTGCTCCGAAAGTGCGAACGTCTGCAGATAGGTGGCAGCCAGAAGGGGCTAGCCTGGAAAGCTGTTGCTCAGCCTCATCTGCCCATGGCACTGTTCGCATAGAGGTACAGAAAATGGGGCTTCTTGCTTATCTTGCCACTTGAAACTTCAAACGCATGTGGGGAATGTGGGTTGTCCCTGCAAGGCTCCTTTCGCAGCCCTGCTCCGAAATTGCGAATGTCTGCAGATAGCTGGCAGCCAGAAGGGGCTAGCCTGGAAAGCTGTTGCCCAGCCTCATCTGCCCATGGCACTGCTCGCACAGAGGCACAGAGAATGGGGCTGCTTGCTTATCTTGCCACCTCAAACTTCAAAAGTAGCCTGTGAATGGTGCTGTCCCTGCCAGGCTCCTTTCGCAGCCTTGCTCCGAAAGTGCGAACTTCTGCAGATAGCTGGCAGCCAGAAGGGGCTAGAATGGAAAGCTGTTGCTCAGCCTCATCTGCTCATGGCAGTGCTCGCACAGAGGCACAGAGACTGGGGCTGCTTGCTTGTCTTGCCACCTCAATCTTCAAAAGTAACCTGGAAATGGTGGTGTCCCTGCCAGGCTCCTTTCGCAGCCCTGCTCTTGAAATGCGAACGTCTGCAGATAGCTGGCAGCCAGAAGGGGCTATCCTGGAAAGCTGTTGCTCAGCCTCATCTGCCCATGGCACTGTTCGCATAGAGGCACAGAGAATGGGGCTGCATGCTTATCTAGCCACTTGAAACTTCAAACGCATGCTGCGAATGGTGGTGTCCCTGCCAGGCTCCTTTCACAGGCCTGCTCCGAAAGTGCGAATGTCTGCAGATAGCTGGCAGACAGAAGGGGCTAGCCTGGAAAGCTGTTGCTCAGCCTCATCTGCCAATGGCAGTGCTCGCACAGAAGCACAGAGAATGGGGCTGCTTGCTTGTCTTGCCACCTCAAACATCAAACGTAGCCTGGGAAAGTTGGTGTCCCAGCCAGGCTCCTTTACCAGCCCTGCTCCGAAAGTGCGAACGTCTGAAGATAGCTGGCAGCCAGAAGGGGCTAGCCTGGAAAGCTGTTGCTCAGCCTCATCTGCCCATGGCACTGCTCGCACAGAGGCACAGAGAATGGGGCTGCTTGCTTGTCTTGCCACCTCAAACTTCAAACGCATGCTTGGAATGGTGGTGTCTCTGCCAGGCTCCTTTCACAGCCCTGCTCCGAAAGTGCGAATGTCTGCAGATAGCTGGCAGCCAGAAGGGGTTAGCCTGGAAAGCTGTTGCTCAGCCTCATCTGCTCATGGCACTGCTCGCACAGAGGCACAGAGAATGGGGCTGCTTGCTTGTCTTGCCACCTCAAACTTCAAACGTAGCCTGGGAAAGTTGGTGTCCCAGCCAGGCTCCTTTACCAGCCCTGCTCCGAAAGTGCGAACGTCTGCAGATAGCTGGCAGCCAGAAGGGGCTAGCCTGGAAAGCTGTTGCTCAGCCTCATCTGCCCATGGCAGTGCTCGCACAGAGGCACAGAGAATGGGGCTGCTTGCTTGTCTTGCCACCTCAAACTTCAAACGCATGCTTGGAATGGTGGTGTCTCTGCCAGGCTCCTTTCACAGCCCTGCTCCGAAAGTGCGAATGTCTGCAGATAGCTGGCAGCCAGAAGGGGCTAGCCTGGAAAGCTGTTGCTCAGCCTCATCTGCCCATGGCACTGTTCGCATAGATGCACAGAAAATGGGGCTTCTTGCTTATCTTGCCACTTGAAACTTAAAACGCATGTGGGGAATGTGGGTTGTCCCTGCCAGGCTCCTTTCGCAGCCCTGCTCCGAAATTGCGAATGTCTGCAGATAGCTGGCAGCCAGAAGGGGCTAGCCTGGAAAGCTGTTGCCCAGCCTCATCTGCCCATGGCAGTGCTCGCACAGAGGCACAGAGAATGGGTCTGCTTGCTTGTCTTGCCACCTCAAACTTCAAAAGTAGCCTGGGAATGGTGGTGTCCCTGCCAGGCTCCTTTCGCAGCCCTGCTCTTGAAATGCGAACGTCTGCAGGTAGCTGGCAGCCAGAAGGGGCTAGCCTGGAAATCTGTTTCTCAGCCTCATCTGCCAATGGCAGTGCTCGCACAGAAGCACAGAGACTGGGGCTGCTTGCTTGTCTTGCCACCTCAAACTTCAAACGTAGCCTGGGAAAGTTGGTGTCCCAGCCAGGCTTCTTTACCAGCCCTGCTCCGAAAGTGCGAACGTCTGCAGATAGCTGGCAGCCAGAAGGGTCTAGCCTGGAAAGCTGTTGCTCAGCCTCATCTGCTCATGACACTGCTCGCACAGAGGCACAGAGAATGGGGCTGCTTGCTTGTCTTGTCACCTTAAACTTCAAAAGTAGCCTGGGAATGGTGGTGTCCCTGCCAGGCTCCTTTCACAGCCCTGCTCCGAAAGTGCGAATGTCTGCAGATAGCTGGCAGCCTGAAGGGGCTAGCCTGGAAAGCTGTTGCTCAGCCTCGTCTGCTCATGGCACTGCTCGCACAGAGGCACAGAGAATGGGGCTGCTTGCTTATCTTGCAAATTGAAACTTCAAACGTAGCCTGGGAATGGTGGTGTCCCAGCCAGGCTCCTTTCGCAGCCCTGCTCCGAAAGTGCAAACGTCTGCAGATAGCTGGCAGCCAGAAGGGGCTAGCCTGGAAAGCTGTTTCTCAGCCTCATCTGCCCATGGCACTGCTCGCACAGAGGAACAGAGAGTGGGGCTTCTTGCTTATCTTGCCAACTGAAACTTTAATCGCATGCTTGGAACGGTGGTGTCTCTGCCAGGCTCCTTTACCAGCCCTGCTCCGAAAGTGCGAACGTCTGCGGATAGCTGGCAGCCAGAAGGGGCTAGCCTGGAAAGCTGTTGCTCAGCCTCATCTGCTCATGGCACTGCTCGCACAGAGGCACAGAGACTGGGGCTGCTTGCTTGTCTTGCCACCTCAAACTTCAAACGTAGCCTGCGAATGGTGGTGTTTCTGCCAGCCTCCTTTCGCAGAGCTGCTCCGAAAGTGCGAACGTCTGCAGATAGCTGGCAGCCAGAAGGGGCTAGCCTGGAAAGCTGTTGCTCAGCCTCATCTGCCCATGGCACTGTTCGCATAGAGGCACAGAAAATGGGGCTTCTTGCTTATCTTGCCACTTGAAACTTCAAACGCATGTGGGGAATGTGGGTTGTCCCTGCAAGGCTCCTTTCGCAGCCCTGCTCCGAAATTGCGAATGTCTGCAGATAGCTGGCAGCCAGAAGGGGCTAGCCTGGAAAGCTGTTGCCCAGCCTCATCTGCCCATGGCACTGCTCGCACAGAGGCACAGAGAATGGGGCTGCTTGCTTATCTTGCCACCTCAAACTTCAAAAGTAGCCTGTGAATGGTGCTGTCCCTGCCAGGCTCCTTTCGCAGCCTTGCTCCGAAAGTGCGAACTTCTGCAGATAGCTGGCAGCCAGAAGGGGCTAGAATGGAAAGCTGTTGCTCAGCCTCATCTGCTCATGGCAGTGCTCGCACAGAGGCACAGAGACTGGGGCTGCTTCCTTGTCTTGCCACCTCAATCTTCAAAAGTAACCTGGAAATGGTGGTGTCCCTGCCAGGCTCCTTTCGCAGCCCTGCTCTTGAAATGCGAACGTCTGCAGATAGCTGGCAGCCAGAAGGGGCTATCCTGGAAAGCTGTTGCTCAGCCTCATCTGCCCATGGCACTGTTCGCATAGAGGCACAGAGAATGGGGCTGCATGCTTATCTAGCCACTTGAAACTTCAAACGCATGCTGCGAATGGTGGTGTCCCTGCCAGGCTCCTTTCACAGGCCTGCTCCGAAAGTGCGAATGTCTGCAGATAGCTGGCAGACAGAAGGGGCTAGCCTGGAAAGCTGTTGCTCAGCCTCATCTGCCAATGGCAGTGCTCGCACAGAAGCACAGAGAATGGGGCTGCTTGCTTGTCTTGCCACCTCAAACATCAAACGTAGCCTGGGAAAGTTGGTGTCCCAGCCAGGCTCCTTTACCAGCCCTGCTCCGAAAGTGCGAACGTCTGAAGATAGCTGGCAGCCAGAAGGGGCTAGCCTGGAAAGCTGTTGCTCAGCCTCATCTGCCCATGGCACTGCTCGCACAGAGGCACAGAGAATGGGGCTGCTTGCTTGTCTTGCCACCTCAAACTTCAAACGCATGCTTGGAATGGTGGTGTCTCTGCCAGGCTCCTTTCACAGCCCTGCTCCGAAAGTGCGAATGTCTGCAGATAGCTGGCAGCCAGAAGGGGTTAGCCTGGAAAGCTGTTGCTCAGCCTCATCTGCTCATGGCACTGCTCGCACAGAGGCACAGAGAATGGGGCTGCTTGCTTGTCTTGCCACCTCAAACTTCAAACGTAGCCTGGGAAAGTTGGTGTCCCAGCCAGGCTCCTTTACCAGCCCTGCTCCGAAAGTGCGAACATCTGAAGATAGCTGGCAGCCAGAAGGGGCTAGCCTGGAAAGCTGTTGCTCAGCCTCATCTGCCCATGGCACTGCTCGCATAGAGGCACAGAGAATGGGGCTGCTTGCTTGTCCTGCCACCTCAAACTTCAAACGTAGCCTGGGAATTGTGGTGTCTCTGCCAGGCTCCTTTCGCAGCCCTGCTCCGAAAGTGCGAACGTCTGCAGATAGCTGGCAGGCAGAAGGGGCTAGCCTGGAAAACTGTTGCTCAGCCTCATCTGCCCATGGCACCGCTCGCACAGAGGCACGGAGACTGCGGCTGCTTGCTTGTCTTGCCACTTGAAACTTCAAACGTAGCCTGGGAATTGTGGTGTCCCTGCCAGGCTCCTTTCGGAGCCCTGCTCTTAAAATGCGAACGTCTGCAGGTAGCTGGCAGCCAGAAGGGGCTAGCCTGGAAATCTGTTGCTCAGCCTCATCTGCCCATGGCACTTCTCGCACAGAGGCACAGAGAATGGGGCTGCTTGCTTGTCTTGCCGCCTCAAACTTCAAACGTAGCCTGAGAAAGGTGGTGTCCCTGCTAGGGTCCTTTCGCAGCCCTGCTCCGAAAGTGCGAACGTCGGCAGATAGCTGGCAGCCAGAAGGGGCTAGCCTGGAAAGCTGTTGCTCAGCCTCATCTGCCCATGGCACTGCTCACACAGAGGAACAGAGAGTGGGGCTTCTTGCTTATTTTGCCAACTGAAACTTTAAACGCACGCTTGTAACGGTGGTGTCCCTGCTAGGGTCCTTTCGCAGCCCTGCTCCGAAAGTGCGAACGTCTGCGGATAGCTGGCAGCCTGAAGGGGCTAGCCTGGAAAGCTGTTGCTCAGCCTCATCTGCTCATGGCACTGCTCGCACAGAGGCACAGAGACTGGGGCTGCTTGCTTGTCTTGCCACCTCAAACTTCAAACGTAGCCTGCGAATGGTGGTGTCCCTGCCAGCCTCCTTTCGCAGCCCTGCTCTTGAAATGCGAACGTCTGCAGATACCTGGCAGCCAGAAGGGGCTAGCCTGGAAAGCTGTTGCTCAGCCTCATCTGCCCATGGCACTGTTCGCATAGATGCACAGAAAATGGGGCTTCTTGCTTATCTTGCCACTTGAAACTTCAAACGCATGTGGGGAATGTGGGTTGTCCCTGCCAGGCTCCTTTCGCAGCCCTGCTCCGAAATTGCGAATGTCTGCAGATAGCTGGCAGCCAGAAGGGGCTAGCCTGGAAAGCTGTTGCCCAGCCTCATCTGCCCATGGCACTGCTCGCACAGAGGCACAGAGACTGGGGCTGCTTGCTTATCTTGCCACCTCAAACTTCAAAAGTAGCCTGGGAATGGTGGTGTCCCTGCTAGGGTCCTTTCGCAGCCCTGCTCCGAAAGTGCGAACGTCTGCAGATAGCTGGCAGCCTGAAGGGGCTAGCCTGGAAAGCTGTTGCTCAGCCTCATCTGCTCATGGCACTGCTCGCACAGAGGCACAGAGACTGGGGCTGCTTGCTTGTCTTGCCACCTCAAACTTCAAACGTAGCCTGCGAATGGTGGTGTCCCTGCCAGCCTCCTTTCGCAGCCCTGCTCTTGAAATGCGAACGTCTGCAGATAGCTGGCAGCCAGAAGGGGCTAGCCTGGAAAGCTGTTGCTCAGCCTCATCTGCCCATGGCACTGTTCGCATAGATGCACAGAAAATGGGGCTTCTTGCTTATCTTGCCACTTGAAACTTCAAACGCATGTGGGGAATGTGGGTTGTCCCTGCCAGGCTCCTTTCGCAGCCCTGCTCCGAAATTGCGAATGTCTGCAGATAGCTGGCAGCCAGAAGGGGCTAGCCTGGAAAGCTGTTGCCCAGCCTCATCTGCCCATGGCACTGCTCGCACAGAGGCACAGAGACTGGGGCTGCTTGCTTATCTTGCCACCTCAAACTTCAAAAGTAGCCTGGGAATGGTGGTGTCCCTGCTAGGGTCCTTTCGCAGCCCTGCTCCGAAAGTGCGAACGTCTGCAGGTAGCTGGCAGCCAGAAGGGGCTAGCCTGGAAATCTGTTTCTCAGCCTCATCTCCTTGTGCCACTGCTCGCACAGAGGCACAGAGAATGGGGCTGCTTGCTTGTCTTGCCTCCTTAAACTTCAAAAGTAGCCTGGGAATGGCGGTGTCCCTGCCAGGCTCCTTTCGCAGCCCTGCTCCGAAAGTGCAAACTTCTGCAGATAGCTGGCAGCCAGAAGGGGCTAGCCTGGAAAGCTGTTGCTCAGCCTCATCTGCTCATGGCACTGCTCGCAAAGAGGCAGAGAGACTGTGGCTGCTTGCTTGTCTTGCCACCTCAAACTTCAAATGTAGCCTGGGAATGCTGGTGTCCCTGCCAGGCTCCTTTCACAGCCCTACTCTTAAAATGCGAACATCTGCATTTAGCTGGTAGCCAGAAGGGACTATCCTAGAAAGCTGTTGCTCAGCCTCATCTGCTCATGGCACTGCTCGCACAGAGGCACAGATACTGGGGCTGCTTGCTTGTCTTGCCACCTCAAACTTCAAATGTAGCCTGGGAATGGTGGTGTCCCTGCCGGGCTCCTTTCGCAGCCCTGCTCTTGAAATGCGAACGTCTGCAGATAGCTGGCAGCCAGAAGGGGCTAGCCTGGAAATCTGTTGCTCAGCCTCATCTGCCCATGGCACTGTTCGCATAGAGGCACAGAGAATGGGGCTGCATGCTTATCTAGCCACTTGAAACTTCAAACGCATGCTGCGAATGGTGGTGTCCCTGCCAGGCTCCTTTCACAGCCCTGCTCCGAAAGTGCGAATGTCTGCAGATAGCTGGCAGACAGAAGGGGCTATCCTGGAAAGCTGTTGCTCAGCCTCATCTGCCCATGGCACTGTTCGCACAGAGGTACAGAGATTGGGGCTGCTTGCTTGTCTTGCCACCTCAAACTTCAAACGTAGCCTGGGAATGGTGGTGTCCCCTCCAGGCTCCTTTCGCAGCACTGCTCTTAAAATGCGAACGTCTGCAGGTAGCTGGCAGCCAGAAGGGGCTAGCCTGGAAAGCTGTTGCTCAGCCTCATCTGCCCATGGCACTGCTCGCACAGAGGCACAGAGACTGGGGCTGCTTGCTTGTCTTGCCACCTCAAACTTCAAAAGTAGCCTGACAATGGTGGTGTCCCTGCCAGGCTCCATTCGCAGCCCTGCTCCGAAAGTGCGAACGTCTGCAGATAGCTGGCAGCCAGAAGGGGCGAACCTGGAAAGCTGTTGCTCAGCCTTATCTGCCCATGGCTCTGCTCGCACAGAGGCACAGAGAATGGGGCTGCTTGCTTATCTTGCCACTTGAAACTTCAAACGTAGACTTAGAATGGTAGTGTCCCTGCCAGGCTCCTTTTGCAGCCCTGCTCTTGAAATGCGAACGTCTGCAGATAGCTGGCAGCCAGAAGGGGCTAGCCTGGAAAGCTGTTGCTCAGCCTCATCTGCCCATGGCACTGTTCGCATAGAGGCACAGAAAATGGGGCTGCTTGCTTATCTTGCCACTTGAAACTTCAAACGCATGTGGGGTATGTGGGTTGTCCCTGCCAGGCTCCTTTCACAGCCCTGCTCCGAAATTGCGAATGTCTGCAGATAGCTGGCAGCCAGAAGGGGCTAGCCTGGAAAGCTGTTGCCCAGTCTCATCTGCCCATGGCACTGCTCGCACAGAGGCACAGAGACTGGGGCTGCTTGCTTATCTTGCCACCTCAAACTTCAAAAGTAGCCTGGGAATGGTGGTGTCCCTGCCAGCCTCCTTTCGCAGCACTGCTCTTAAAATGCGAACGTCTGCAGGTAGCTGGCAGCCAGAAGGGGCTAGCCTGGAAATCTGTTGCTCAGCCTCATCTGCCCATGGCACTGCTCGCACAGAGGAACAGAGAGTGGGGCTTCTTGCTTATCTTGCCAACTGAAACTTTAAACGCATGCTTGGAACGGTGGTGTCTCTGCCAGGCTCCTTTACCAGCCCTGCTCCGAAAGTGCGAACGTCTGCGGATAGCTGGCAGCCAGAAGGGGCTAGCCTGGAAAGCTGTTGCTGAGCCTCATCTGCTCATGGCACTGCTCGCACAGAGGCACAGAGACTGGGGCTGCTTGCTTGTCTTGCCGCCTCAAACTTCAAAAGTAGCCTGACAATGGTGGTGTCCCTGCCAGGCTCCATTCGCAGCCCTTCTCCGAAAGTGCGAACGTCTGCAGATAGCTGGCAGCCAGAAGGGGCGAACCTGGAAAGCTGTTGCTCAGCCTTATCTGCCCATGGCTCTGCTCGCACAGAGGCACAGAGAATGGGGCTGCTTGCTTATCTTGCCACTTGAAACTTCAAACGTAGACTTAGAATGGTAGTGTCCCTGCCAGGCTCCTTTTGCAGCCCTGCTCTTGAAATGCGAACGTCTGCAGATAGCTGGCAGCCAGAAGGGGCTAGCCTGGAAAGCTGTTGCTCAGCCTCATCTGCCCATGGCACTGTTCGCATAGAGGCACAGAAAATGGGGCTTCTTGCTTATCTTGCCACTTGAAACTTCAAACGCATGTGGGGTATGTGGGTTGTCCCTGCCAGGCTCCTTTCACAGCCCTGCTCCGAAATTGCGAATGTCTGCAGATAGCTGGCAGCCAGAAGGGGCTAGCCTGGAAAGCTGTTGCCCAGTCTCATCTGCCCATGGCACTGCTCGCACAGAGGCACAGAGACTGGGGCTGCTTGCTTATCTTGCCACCTCAAACTTCAAAAGTAGCCTGGGAATGGTGGTGTCCCTGCCAGGCTCCTTTCGCAGCACTGCTCTTAAAATGCGAACGTCTGCAGGTAGCTGGCAGCCAGAAGGGGCTATCCTGGAAATCTGTTGCTCAGCCTCATCTGCCCATGGCACTGCTCGCACAGAGGCCCAGAGACTGGGGCTGCTTGCTTATCTTGCCACCTCAAACTTCAAAAGTAGCCTGGGAATGGTGGTGTCCCTGCCAGGCTCCTTTCGCAGCCCTGCTCTTAAAATGTGAACGTCTGCAGGTAGCTGGCAGCCAGAAGGGGCTAGCTGCCGCGATTGAGAGACGGGACACTGCTTGATGCAAGCAGGATGATCGTTTTATTGTTCTTACACACATACATTTATACAGATCAGAAGATAGCGTGTTTTAAACTGATTGGTTAAGTTTCAAACTAGGCACCTATTGATTGGTTAACACAGTTGCTAATACAGACACATTCTTTTCCTAAGCTCATCTAAACTAAGGCCATGCAGACACATTCTTTTCTTATCTTATCCAAGGCCTTGCTTCCTCCCTCAGGATGGCTCGGCACTATCTCTCTTCTTCTCAGGGTCAGGATGGCTGGGCACTAACTCCCTTCTTCCCAGGGTTTATGGCCCACAAGTTCCAACACATCCTCCCTCATCAATTGCACCGCGCTGGGGGCCCTGCTGAGGCCCACATCTCCCCCTTCCTGTTGTACAATAAGAATTCCTTTTACTGAGCGTGTTATTAGTTTTTGCAAACACTGCAACAGGCATGGAAGGAGTAATAAGAGAAAAATAAAAACAGCTAAAGCATACACTGCTGTCTTTATAGCATGTACACAAAACCCATGGTTTGCAAGTGTTACAGAAAAGACACGAAACTTTCGTGACTGGTGTTTCTATATGCTGGTTCATACAGTCCTTCTATGTTTATGATTCTACCGTCCTGATTGTCCCGGTCCTCTGGAGGAGGTTCACCAACTTGCTGCTCTGAAGGTTGGTCCCGGGTGCGATCCGATTTGTCCTCAGACGGTTGTGGCAACGATTCACGGAAAGGCCGCACACTTTTTGCTGGAATCCATCGGGGGCCTCTTTCTGTGGAAACACAAGCATAACCTCTGCCCCACGTGATAAGGGGGTAGGGTCCCATGATCTTACCTGTTTCAGGATCTCGAATCAATACTGGGGCCTTGATTGTTGCTTCAAACGAAGCGTTTGTATTAAAATGACGAACTATCGGAGGGTTGCCGTCTAACAGAGAACAATTTAAAAAATTAAAAACATATAAGGCTTTCTGTAGACGCTCCTCAGGGGTAGCAGTCCCTACTCCCCCTTTTTGTTGTTGTAACAAGCGTTTCAGAGATTGATGAGAGCGTTCAATTAAGGATTGGCCTGTAGGGGAGTGAGGAATGCCAGTAACGTGAGTAATCCCCCAGGAGTTAAAAAAAGCTTTTGTTGCGGTGGACACGTAGGCAAGGCCGTTGTCCGTCTTGATTTGAGAGGGTATACCTGAAGTGGCAAAGGCACGCATTAAATGTTTTTGAACATCACGTGTCTTTTCTCCTGTGTGGCAGGAGGCAAATAGGGCACCAGAAAAGGTATCAATGGAAGAGTGAATACATTTTAGATGACCAAATTCTGAAAAGTGGGTTACATCGGTTTGCCACAGTTGTAAGCTCTGCAGTCCCCTAGGATTAACCCCTCCCGCTACCGACGGAAAGGAGTGTTTTTGACAGTCAGGACACATGGCGATAATGTTAGTTGCTTGCTGGGTAGTGAGGTCAAATTGCCGTTTAAGACCTCCAGCATTCTGGTGAAAGAAAGAATGGCTGAGTTTAGCCTGTGCTATGCGATCCGGTAATACTTGCACTGGTAATGTAAGTATATCAGCTCGTCGATTCCCTTCTGCAATAAAACCAGGTAAAGCAGTATGTGCCCTGACGTGCATGACAAAATAGGGATGAGGGCGCGAGTCCAGGAGGAAAATAAGTTCCTGCAATAAAGCAAACAATTCAGAATGTGAGACATCACGTAACACAGATGCTTCAGCTCATTCAACAATTCCTGTAACATAAGCTGAGTCAGTAATTATGTTAAGCGGTGTGGACCACTTTCGGAAAACTCGAACAACCGCGTTCAGTTCTACTATCTGAGGAGAACCAGGCACAGTCTCTATATCCGAGTCCCATTGTCCACGCTGGTCATCCCACCATAAGATGACCGATTTATGCGACTTTCCAGAGCCGTCCGTAAACATGGTGAGGGCCTGCAAGGGTTGGTCGCTTCTTTTTGGCCTGGACAGAAGACGAAAGTCAGCATTGAGTAGCTTATGAGATGACGGGTGAGAAGTAAGTTGTCCTGTATAGCCAGCTATTGCTATACTGAAAGCATCGGATTGTTGGTGGAGCCACTGTAAGTAAGTACTTGCCACAGGCAAACAGATGCAGGCAAAGTCCATTCCTGATAGTGTCAGCAAATGTTGTCGGGCTCTAATGATTAAAGATGCAAACATCTCGTGATGTGTTGAAATAGTCTTTGAAGACTGATTCGGTAAGAAAACCCATTCAATAATCAGCAGTGGGTCTGATTTTTGAGAATCCCACTGAAATATTAGCGCATGCGGTTGTCGAGCGGGGTTCAGAATAATCAGAAAAAAGGGTAGCTCGGGAGCCCATCGATGTGCTTGTCGAAGACTAATTGCTGTAGCAACCTTTTGCAGGGAAGTAGTGGCTTCAGGGTCAAGACTGCGGGGGGAGTGCAAGTCAGTGTCCCCTTTTAGCAGTCTAAATAAAGGACTTAAATCTGCATTAGAAATCCCCAACAGTGGTCGAACCCAATTGATTGTTCCCAATAATTTCTGTGCATCATGTAAATTTTGTATGTCTGTCTGTATCTGCAGAGGTTGGGGAATTATAGTTTGGGCCCTGATGCGCCAACCTAAGTATTTCCATGGAGATATTTTTTGAACCTTTTCCGGTGCAATACAGAGGCCTGCCGAGTTAACGGCAGCCATGACAAGAGCTACGGCTTCCTCCATGACTCCATGGAGTTGTGCAGCCACCAGGATGTCATCCATATAGTGATACAACAAGACACTAGGCATTGTAGTTCTAACAGGGGTAAGTACTTTAGCTACGTACCACTGACAAATCGTAGGACTATTCTTCATTCCCTGTGGCAGCACAGCCCACTGGTATCTTTGCAATGGGGCTTGCATGTTGACGCTTGGAACTGAAAAGGCAAATTTAGGAGCATCGTCTGGATGCAGTGGGATATTAAAAAAGCAGTCTTTGAGGTCAATAACAGTCAAGTGCCAATCTCGAGGGATCATAGTAGGGGATGGGAGTCCTGGTTGAAGGGCTCCCATATCTTCCATAGCGTCATTAATTTTTCTAAGGTCATGGAGTAAGCGCCACTTGCCAGTTTGTTTCTTGATGACAAAGACAGGTGAATTCCAAGGGCTAGTGGAGGGCACGATGTGCCCTTTTGTTAACTGCTCCGTGACTAATTCCTGGAGGACGCGAAGCTTTTCCAGAGGGAGGGGCCATTGATCTACCCAAATAGGGTAATCGGTTTTCCAAGTTAATTTCAGGGTGTCGCGCACTTCAATGGCCCCATCTAAAAATGGGTCCGAATAGACATTCCCCACTGAGACAGTACGTCGCGCCCCCACAGGACCATAGGAACAGGCAACACAAAAGGCTTAACAGAAGCTGTATGCCCTTCCGGACCTTGGATTTGGATTAATTCTACGCTTTGGTGGCTTTTACCAGTTCCCCCAATTCCAGCCAATGTCTGGGAAACGTTAGCCAGAGGCCATTGTGGAGGCCACTTGGCCTGGGATATTACTGTGACATCAGCTCCAGTATCAATAATCCCATTTAATATTACTTGCTGCCCCCCCCGAATAAGGGTACATTGGTACACAGGTCGTTTTTGGGAAATAGACTGTACCCATAAAATTTGTGGGTCCCCCGTAGATTTAAACCCTCTCTGCCTTTGTTGAGGTTGGTTAGGAATTGGGGAGTCCGTCACTGTGGGAATCAATATCAATTGTGCTATACGGCTGCCTTCTGGTACCGTGCAAGGAGGAAACGGGGTCCATGCCATGATTTTAATTTCATCAGTACTGTCAGAATCAATAACCTCTGGTAGTACAAAAAGTCCTGACAAGGTGGTAGATGATCTTCCTAACAAAAGCGCTTGAGTTTTTGGGGGTAGGGGCCCCGAAACATTTGTTAACAATAAGTGAACCGAGGAATCGAGCAACGTTACTGTGTGGGAGGTTGCCAGGTCCAATCCGGCACTACCAGCTGCTGTTGGGTGGAGACTTGAGACACTGCTGGTTCCCTCCGTAGGGGTTGAAACGTCGGCTGCGGTACTTGTGTCTGCGCGCGTCGCTGCCCCGCGCTCCGCGATCGGTTTCCCTGTATCGGTTGACCCTGGAAATCATACTTAGACCGACATTGATTAGCATAATGACGCCCTTTTCGGCATCTAGGGCAGACCCCAAGGGCCTGGGGCCCGGCACCAGCATTGGTAGCCAAACAGTTTCTTTTCAAATGACCTGGTTTGTCGCAACCATAACAATTCCTGGGCCCCCCAGAGCTGTGCATGGCCGCGAAAGCAGCAGCCATGGCTTCAAATTTATGATCCATAGTGCCAATTCTATTACAAGCTTCTACCATTTCCACCAGTGTGGGGTTTGGATTTGGGAGAGATTTCAGTAACTTTTTACAATCCACATTAGCATTTTCTACAGCCAATTTTAACAACAAAATCTCCCGCGCTTCCGTGTTGTCTATCTGACGCTCCAGAGCTTGCTTCAGCCTGTCAATAAACTGCATATAAGGTTCCCGGGGGTCCTGGGTAATTGTAGTGAAGGTTTTTTGCGGTTTTTGTGAGTCAGAGACCTTAAAAAGGGCTTTTTTAGCTTTTTCACGAATCGCTTCAAGAGCTTCCCGTGGGATATCCCGGGCTTGAGCCACCGGATCAGAATACTGACCCGTGCCAGTAAGGTGCTCTATAGTCAGCGCAGCTATAGCTGCATTGCCGTGACCCACGTAAGTCGTGACAGAGTGCCTGGAGTCCCCCCCTCCAGTGTGACTCCCACATTTAGTACTGTGTCGGAGTCAGTAACAGTTGCGCTAAAGATTTTAAATCATGCGGAGTCATAACATAAGTGTCAAAAACAGAAGACAGCAAACTTGCAAAATACGGAGACGAAAGCCCGTGCTCAGTAACAGTACGACGCAGTTCCTTAATTACCGAGAAAGATAAAGCCTCCCACTGAGCCCCCCGACCCTGATAGATCACAGGGGCTACAATTGTTTTAGCGATTTCTAACTCCCCCTCCTTCAAGGCTTGGCGTTTTATATTAGCCCACACATCGCGCGGGTTAGGGGGGTAGAGATCTGGTTCTTTTTCAGGATCCACCGGACCCGGGTCAAAAGGATCCCCCCCCGGGGGGTATCCTGCAGCACACACTCTTAAGGGTTTGTTCTCCGGCAGCACCGGAGGCGCCGTGGGAGAGTTATCCTCCTCCCCTGCTTTGTCTTTATGATTTTTCTCTTGCGCTTTTAAAGTCTCAAAAACACTCCTCCACCAGGGGAGCATACGCTGCGCTTCAGCGTTCCCTGTTGTTGCCGCGTCCCATAGTTTCACCCCCACATCGTCCCAAAGTTCCCGCGTAAAGATAGTAGACGCAGTTACGGTGGGCATCTTCATTTGTACCCATTTAAGCATTAGTTTAAGATCATGCCCAGAAATATTCTTTCCATGTTTTTTAAGGAGAGCTTTCATAAGCTCATATACGTCTCTCTCTGGGGAAGATGTCTGACTTCCCATGTTTCCCACAGCTCACCTCTCAGCTCCAGAGGGATTGTTTAAGCCGGCTCCTGCTTCCTTTCAGCAGCTCATTCAACGTCCTGTGGGACTCGCAGCATGCCACGCAGATAGGTGGTTTTTCTCCGAATCACGTCGGGGTCACCAATTTGCCGCGATTGAGAGACGGGACACTGCTTGATGCAAGCAGGATGATCGTTTTATTGTTCTTACACACATACATTTATACAGATCAGAAGGTAGCGTGTTTTAAACTGATTGGTTAAGTTTCAAACTAGGCACCTATTGATTGGTTAACACAGTTGCTAATACAGACACATTCTTTTCCTAAGCTCATCTAAACTAAGGCCATGCAGACACATTCTTTTCTTATCTTATCCAAGGCCTTGCTTCCTCCCTCAGGATGGCTCGGCACTATCTCTCTTCTTCTCAGGGTCAGGATGGCTGGGCACTAACTCCCTTCTTCCCAGGGTTTATGGCCCACAAGTTCCAACACATCCTCCCTCATCAATTGCACCGTGCTGGGGGCCCTGCTGAGGCCCACAGCTAGCCTGGAAATCTCTTTCTCAGCCTCATCTGCCCATGCCACTGCTCGCACAGAGGCACAGAGAATGGGGCTGCTTGCTTATCTTGCAAATTGAACCTTCAAACGCATGGTTGGAATGGTGGTGTCTCTGCCAGGCTCCTTTCACAGCCCTGCTCCGAAAGTGCGAATGTCTGCAGATAGCTGGCAGCCAGAAGGGGCTAGCCTGGAAAGCTGTTGCTCAGCCTCATCTGCCCATGGCACTGCTCGCACAGAGGCACAGAGAATGGGGCTGCTTGCTTGTCTTGCCACCTTAAACTTCAAAAGTAGCCTGGGAATGGTGGTGTCCCTGCTAGGGTCCTTTCGCAGCCCTGCTCCGAAAGTGCGAACGTCTGCAGATAGCTGGCAGCCAGAAGGGGCTAGCCTGGAAAGCTGTTGCTCAGCCTCATCTGCCCATGGCACTGCTCGCACAGAGGCAGAGAGACTGTGGCTGCTTGCTTGTCTTGCCACCTCAAACTTCAAATGTAGCCTGGGAATGGTGGTGTCCCTGCCAGGCTCCTTTCACAGCCCTGCTCTTAAAATGCGAACATCTGCATTTAGCTGGTAGCCAGAAGGGGCTATCCTGGAAAGCTGTTGCTCAGCCTCATCTGCTCATGGCAGTGCTCGCACAGAGGCACAGAGACTGGGGCTGCTTGCTTGTCTTGCCACCTCAATCTTCAAAAGTAACCTGGGAATGGTGGTGTCCCTGCCAGGCTACTTTCGCAGCCCTGCTCTTGAAATGCGAACGTCTGCAAATAGCTGGCAGCCTGGAGGGGCTAGCCTGGAAAGCTGTTGCTCAGCCTCATCTGCCCATGGCACTGCTCGCATAGAGGCACAGAGAATGGGGCTGCTTGCTTGTCCTGCCACCTCAAACTTCACACGTAGCCTGGGAATGGTGGTGTCTGCCAGGCTGCTTTCGCAGCCCTGCTCCGAAAGTGCGAACGTCTGCAGATAGCTTGCAGCCAGAAGGGGCTAGCCTGGAAAGCTGTTGCTCAGCCTCATCTGCCCATGGCACTGCTCGCACAGAGGCCCAGAGACTGGGGCTTCTTGCTTGTCTTGCCACTTGAAACTCCAAATGTAGCCTGTGAAAGTTGATGTCCCAGCTAGGCTCCAATCGCAGCCCCGCTCTTTAAATGAGAACGTCTGCAGATAGCTGGCAGCCAGAAGGGGCTAGCATGGAAAGCTGTTGCTCAGCCTCATCTGCCCATGGCTCTGCTCGCATAGAGGCAGAGAGAATGGGGCTGCTTGCTTATCTTGCCACTTGAAACTTCAAACGTAGACTTAGAATGGTGGTGTTCCTGCCAGGCTCCTTTCGCAGCCCTGCTCTTGAAATGCGAACGTCTGCAGATAGCTGGCAGCCAGAAGGGGCTAGCCTGGAAAGCTGTTGCTCAGCCTCATCTGCCCATGGCACTGTTCGCATAGAGGCACAGAAAATGGGGCTTCTTGCTTATCTTGCCACGTGAACCTTCAAACGCATGCTTGGAATGGTGGTGTCTCTGCCAGGCTGCTTTCACAGCCCTGCTACGAAAGTGCGAATGTCTGCAGATAGCTGGCAGCCTGAAGGGGCTAGCCTGGAAAGCTGTTGCTCAGCCTCATCTGCCCATTGCACTGCTCGCACAGAGGCCCAGAGACTGGGGCTTCTTGCTTGTCTTGCCACTTCAAACTCCAAACGTAGCCTGTGAAATCTGATGTCCCAGCTAGGCTCCTTTCGCAGCCCCGCTCTTTAAATGAGAACGTCTGCAGATAGCTGGCAGCCAGAAGGGGCTAGCATGGAAAGCTGTTGCTCAGCCTCATCTGCCCATGGCACTGCTCGCACAGAGGCACAGAGAATGGGGCTGCTTGCTTATATTGCCAATTGAAACTTCAAACGTATCCTGGGAATGGTGGTGTCCCTGCCAGGCTCCTTTCGCAGCCCTGCTCCGAAAGTGCGAACGTCTGCAGATAGCTGGTAGCCAGAAGGGGCTAGCCTGGAAATCTGTTTCTCAGCCTCATCTGCCCATGGCACTGCTCGCACAGAGGAACAGATATTGGGGCTTCTTGCTTATCTTGCCAACTGAAACTTTAAATGCATGCTTGGAACGGTGGTGTCCCAGACAGGCTCCTTTCGCAGCCCTGCTCCGAAAGTGCGAACGTCTGCAGATAGCTGGCAGCCAGAAGGGGCTAGCCTGGAAAGCTGTTGCTCACCCTCATCTGCTCATGGCACTGCTCGCACAGAGGCACAGAGACTGGGGCTGCTTCCTTGTCTTGCCACTTGAAACTTCAAAAGTAGCCTGACTATGGTGGTGTCCCTGCCAGCCACCTTTCGCAGCCCTGCTCCGAAAGTGCGAACGTCTGCAGGTAGCTGGCAGCCAGAAGGGGCTAGCCTGGAAAGCTGTTGCTCAGCCTCATCTGCCCATGGCTCTGCTCGCACAGAGGCACAGAGAATGGGGCTGCTTGCTTATCTTGCCAATTGAACCTTCAAACGCATGCTTGGAATGGTGGTGTCCCTGCCAGGCCCCTTTCGCAGCCCTGCTCCGAAAGTGCGAACGTCTGCAGATAGCTGGCAGCCAGAAGGGGCTAGCCTGGAAAGCTGTTGCTCAGCCTCATCTGCTCATGGCAGTGCCCGCACAGAGGCACAGAGACTGGGGGTGCTTGCTTGGCTTGCCACCTCAATCTTCAAAAGTAGCCTGGGAAAGTTGGTGTCCCTGCTAGGCTCCTTTCGCAGCACTGCTCTTAAAATGCAAACGTCTGCAGGTAGCTGGCAGCCAGAAGGGGCTATCCTGGAAATCTGTTGCTCAGCCTCATCTGCCCATGGCAGTGCTCGCACAGAGGCACAGAGACTGGGGCTGCTTGCTTGTCTTGCCACCTCAAACTTCAAACGTAGCCTGGGAATGGTGGTGTCCCAGCCAGGCTCCTTTCGCAGCCCTGCTCTTAAAATGCGAACGTCTGCAGGTAGCTGGCAGCCAGAAGGGGCTAGCCTGGAAAGCTGTTGCTCAGCCTCATCTGCCCATGGAACTGCTCTCACAGAGGCACAGAGAATGGGGCTGCTTGCTTATCTTCCCAATTGAAACTTCAAACGTAGCCTGGGAATGGTGGTGTCCCAGCCAGGCTCCTTTCGCAGCCCTGCTCCGAAAGTGCGAACGTCTGCAGATAGCTGGCAGCCAGAAGGGGCTAACCTGGAAAGCTGTTGCTCAGCCTCATCTGCCCATGGCTCTGCTCGCACAGAGGCACAGAGAGTGGGGCTGCTTGCTTATCTTGCCACTTGAAACTTCAAACGTAGCCTTAGAATGGTGGTGTCCCTGCCAGGCTCCTTTCGCAGCCATGCTCTTAAAATGCGAACGTCTGCAGATAGCTGGCAGCCAGAAGGGGCTAACCTGGAAAGCTGTTGCTCAGCCTCATCTGCCCATGGCACTGCTCGCACAGAGGAACAGAGAATGGGGCTTCTTGCTTATCTTGCCAACTGAAACTTCAAACGCATGCTTAGAATGGTGGTGTCTCTGCCAGGCTCCTTTCACAGCCCTGCTCCGAAAGTGCGAACGTGTGCAGGTAGCTGGCAGCCAGAAGGGGCTAGCCTGGAAAGCTGTTGCTCAGCCTCATCTGCCCATGGCCACTGTTCGCATAGAGGCACAGAGAATGAGGCTTCTTGCTTATCTTGACACTTGCAACTTGAAACGCATGTGGGGAATGTGGGTTGTCCCAGCCAGGCTCCTTTCGCAGCCCTGCCCCGAAAGTGCGAACGTCTGCAGATAGCTGGCAGCCAGAAGGGGCTAGCCTGGAAAGCTGTTGCTCAGCCTCATCTGCCCATGCACTGTTCACACAGAGGCACAGAGAATTGGGCTGTTTGCTTATCTTGCCACTTGAAACTTCAAACGCATACTGGGAATGGTGGTGTCTCTGCCAGGCTCCTTTCACAGCCCTGCTTTTAAAATGCGAACGTCTGCAGGTAGCTGGCAGCCAGAAGGGGCTATCCTGGAAATGTGTTGCTCAGCCTCATCTGCCCATGGCACTGCTCGCACAGAGGCCCAGAGACTGGGCTTCTTGCTTATGTTGCCACTTGAAACTTCAAACGCATGTTGGGAATGTTATTGTCCCTGCCAGGCTCATTTCACAGCCCTGCTCCGAAAGTGCGAACGTCTGCAGATAGCTGGCAGCCAGAAGGGGCTAGCCTGGAAAGCTGTTGCTCAGCCTCATCTGTCCATGGCACTGCTCGCACAGAGGCACAGAGAATGGGGCTGCTTGCTTGTCTTGCCACCTCAAACTTCAAACGTAGCCTGGGAATGGTGGTGTCCCTGCCAGGCTCCTTTCGCAGCCCTGCTCTTAAAATGCGAACGTCTTCAGGTAGCTGGCAGGCAGAAGGGGCTAGCCTGGAAAGCTGTTGCTCAGCCTCATCTGCCCATGGCACTGCTCGCACAGAGGCACAGAGAATGGGGCTCTTTGCTTATCTTGCCAATTGAACCTTCAAACGCATGCTTGGAATGGTGGTGTCTCTGCCAGGCTCCTTTCACAGCCCTGCTCCGAAAGTGCGAACGTCTGCAGATAGCTGGCAGCCTGAAGGGGCTAGCCTGGAAAGCTGTTGCTCAGCCTCATCTCCTCATGGCACTGCTCGCACAGAGGCACAGAGACTGGGGCTGCTTGCTTGTCTTGCCACCTCAATCTTCAAACGTATCCTGGGAAAGTTGGTGTCCCAGCTAGGCTCCTTTCGCAGCAATGCTCTTGAAATGCGAACGTCTGCAGATAGCTGGCAGCCTGAAGGGGCTAGCCTGGAAAGCTGTTGCTCAGCCTCATCTGCCCATGGCACTGCTCGCACAGAGGCACAGAGACTGGGGCTGCTTGCTTGTCTTGCCACCTCAAACTTCATATGTAGCCTGGGAATGGTGGTGTTCCTGCCAGGCTCCTTTCACAGCCCTGCTCTTAAAATGCGAACGTCTGCATTTAGCTGGTAGCCAGAAGGGGCTATCCTTGAAAGCTGTTGCTCAGCCTCATCTGCTCATGGCAGTGCCCGCACAGAGGCACAGAGACTGGGGCTGCTTGCTTGTCTTGCCACCTCAATCTTCAAAAGTAACCTGGAAATGGTGGTGTCCCTGCCAGGCTCCTTTCGCAGCCCTGCTCTTGAAATGCGAACGTCTGCAGATACCTGGCAGCCAGAAGGGGCTAGCCTGGAAAGCTGTTGCTCAGCCTCATCTGCCCATGGCACTGTTCGCATAGAGGCACAGAGAATTGGGCTGCATGCATATCTAGCCACTTGAAACTACAAACGCTTTCTGCGAATGGTGCTTTCCCTGCCAGGCTCCTTTCACAGCCCTGCTCCGAAAGTGCAAATGTCTGCAGATAGCTGGCAGCCTGAAGGGGCTAGCCTGGAAAGCTGTTGCTCAGCCTCATCTGCCCATGGCACTGCTCGCACAGAGGCACAGAGACTGGGGCTTCTGGCTTGTCTTGCCACTTGAAACTCCAAACGTAGCCTGGGAAAGTTGATGTCCCAGCTAGGCTCCTTTCGCAGCCCCGCTCTTTAAATGAGAACGTCTGCAGATAGCTGGCAGCCAGAAGGGGCTAGCCTGGAAAGCTGTTGCTCAGCCTCATCTGCCCATGGCACTGCTCTCACAGAGGAACAGAGAATGGGGCTTCTTGCTTATCTTGTCAACTGAAACTTTAAACGCATGCTTGGAATGGTGCTGTCTCTGTCAGGCCCCTTTACCAGCCCTGCTCCGAAAGTGCGAACGTCTGCAGATAGCTGGCAGCCAGAAGGGGCTAGCCTGGAAAGCTGTTGCTCAGCCTCATCTGCTCATGGCACTGCTCGCACAGAGGCACAGAGACTGGGGCTGCTTGCTTGTCTTGCCACCTCAAACTTCAAAAGTAGCTTGACAATGGTGGTGTCCCTGCCAGCCTCCTTTCGCAGCCCCGCTCCGAAAGTGCGAACGTCTGCAGTTAGCTGGCAGCCAGAAGGGGCTAGCCTGGAAAGCTGTTGCTCAGCCTCATCTGCCCATGGCTCTGCTCGCACAGAGGCACAGAGAATGGGGCTCTTTGCTTATCTTGCCAATTGAACATTCAAACGCATGCTTGGAATGGTGGTGTCCCTGCCAGGCTCCTATCACAGCCCTGCTCCGAAAGTGCGAACGTCTGCAGATAGCTGGCAGCCTGAAGGGGCTAGCCTGGAAAGCTGTTGCTCAGCCTCATCTGCTCATGGCACTGCTCGCACAGAGGCACAGAGAATGGGGCTGCTTGCTTGTCTTGCCACCTCAAACTTCAAAAGTAGCCTGGCAATGGTGGTGTCCCTGCCAGGCTCCTTTCGCAGCCCTGCTCCGAAAGTGCGAACGTCTGCAGATAGCTGGCAGCCTGAAGGGGCTAGCCTGGAAATCTGTTGCTCAGCCTCATCTGCCCATGGCACTGCTCGCACAGAGGAACAGAGAATGGGGCTTCTTGCTTATCTTGCCAACTGAAACTTCAAACGCATGCTTAGAATGGTGGTGTCTCTGCCAGGCTCCTTTACCAGCCCTGCTCCGAAAGTGCGAACGTGTGCAGGTAGCTGGCAGCCAGAAGGGGCTAGCCTGGAAAGCTGTTGCTCAGCCTCATCTGCCCATGGCCACTGTTCGCATAGAGGCACAGAGAATGAGGCTTCTTGCTTATCTTGACACTTGCAACTTGAAACGCATGTGGGGAATGTGGGTTGTCCCAGCCAGGCTCCTTTCGCAGCCCTGCTCCGAAAGTGTGAACGTGTGCAGATAGCTGGCAGCCAGAAGGGGCTAGCCTGGAAAGCTGTTTCTCAGCCTCATCTGCCCATGCACTGTTCACACAGAGGCACAGAGAATTGGGCTGTTTGCTTATCTTGCCACTTGAAACTTCAAACGCATACTGGGAATGGTGGTGTCTCTGCCAGGCTCCTTTCACAGCCCTGCTTTTAAAATGCGAACGTCTGCAGGTAGCTGGCAGCCAGAAGGGGCTATCCTGGAAATCTGTTGCTCAGCCTCATCTGCCCATGGCACTGCTCGCACAGAGGCCCAGAGACTGGGCTTCTTGCTTATGTTGCCACTTGAAACTTCAAACGCATGTTGGGAATGTTATTGTCCCTGCCAGGCTCATTTCACAGCCCTGCTCCGAAAGTGCGAACGTCTGCACATAGCTGGCAGCCAGAAGGGGCTAGCCTGGAAAGCTGTTGCTCAGCCTCATCTGTCCATGGCACTGCTCGCACAGAGGCACAGAGAATGGGGCTGCTTGCTTGTCTTGCCACCTCAAACTTCAAACGTAGCCTGGGAATGGTGGTGTCCCTGCCAGGCTCCTTTCGCAGCCCTGCTCTTAAAATGCGAACGTCTTCAGGTAGCTGGCAGTCAGAAGGGGCTAGCCTGGAAATCTGTTTCTCAGCCTCATCTGCCCATGGCACTGCTCGCACAGAGGCACAGAGAATGGGGCTCTTTGCTTATCTTGCCAATTGAACCTTCAAACGCATGCTTGGAATGGTGGTGTCTCTGCCAGGCTCCTTTCACAGCCCTGCTCCGAAAGTGCGAACGTCTGCAGATAGCTGGCAGCCTGAAGGGGCTAGCCTGGAAAGCTGTTGCTCAGCCTCATCTGCTCATGGCACTGCTTGCACAGAGGCACAGAGACTGGGGCTGCTTGCTTGTCTTGCCACCTCAATCTTCAAACGTATCCTGGGAAAGTTGGTGTCCCAGCTAGGCTCCTTTCGCAGCAATGCTCTTGAAATGCGAACGTCTGCAGATAGCTGGCAGCCTGAAGGGGCTAGCCTGGAAAGCTGTTGCTCAGCCTCATCTCCTCATGGCACTGCTCGCACAGAGGCACAGAGACTGGGGCTGCTTGCTTGTCTTGCCACCTCAAACTTCAAACGTAGCCTGGGAATGGTGGTGTCCCAGCCAGGCTCCTTTCGCAGCACTGCTCTTAAAATGCGAACGTCTGCAGGTAGCTGGCAGCCAGAAGGAGCTAGCCTGGAAATCTGTTGCTCAGCCTCATCTGCCCATGGCACTGCTCGCACAGAGGCACAGAGACTGGGGCTGCTTGCTTGTCTTGCCACCTCAAACTTCATATGTAGCCTGGGAATGGTGGTGTTCCTGCCAGGCTCCTTTCACAGCCCTGCTCTTAAAATGCGAACGTCTGCATTTAGCTGGTAGCCAGAAGGGGCTACCCTTGAAAGCTGTTGCTCAGCCTCATCTGCTCATGGCAGTGCCCGCACAGAGGCACAGAGACTGGGGCTGCTTGCTTGTCTTGCCACCTCAATCTTCAAAAGTAACCTGGAAATGTTGGTGTCCCTGCCAGGCTCCTTTCGCATCCCTGCTCTTGAAATGCGAACGTCTGCAGATACCTGGCAGCCAGAAGGGGCTAGCCTGGAAAGCTGTTGCTCAGCCTCATCTCCCCATGGCACTGTTCGCATAGAGGCACAGAGAATTGGGCTGCATGCTTATCTAGCCACTTGAAACTACAAACGCTTTCTGCGAATGGTGCTGTCCCTGCCAGGCTCCTTTCACAGCCCTGCTCCGAAAGTGCGAATGTCTGCAGATAGCTGGCAGCCTGAAGGGGCTAGCCTGGAAAGCTGTTGCTCAGCCTCATCTGCCCATGGCACTGCTCGCACAGAGGCACAGAGACTGGGGCTTCTTGCTTGTCTTGCCACTTGAAACTCCAAACGTAGCCTGGGAAAGTTGATGTCCCAGCTAGGCTCCTTTCGCAGCCCCGCTCTTTAAATGAGAACGTCTGCAGATAGCTGGCAGCCAGAAGGGGCTAGCCTGGAAAGCTGTTGCTCAGCCTCATCTGCCCATGGCACTGCTCTCACAGAGGAACAGAGAATGGGGCTTCTTGCTTATCTTGTCAACTGAAACTTTAAACGCATGCTTGGAATGGTGCTGTCTCTGTCAGGCCCCTTCACCAGCCCTGCTCCGAAAGTGCGAACGTCTGCAGATAGCTGGCAGCCAGAAGGGGCTAGCCTGGAAAGCTGTTGCTCAGCCTCATCTGCTCATGGCACTGCTCGCACAGAGGCGCAGAGACTGGGGCTGCTTGCTTGTCTTGCCACCTCAAACTTCAAAAGTAGCTTGACAATGGTGGTGTCCCTGCCAGGCTCCTTTCGCAGCCCTGCTCCGAAAGTGCGAACGTCTGCAGTTAGCTGGCAGCCAGAAGGGGCTAGCCTGGAAATCTGTTTCTCAGCCTCATCTGCCCATGGCACTGCTCGCACAGAGGCACAGAGAATGGGGCTCTTTGCTTATCTTGCCAATTGAACCTTCAAACGCATGCTTGGAATGGTGGTGTCTCTGCCAGGCTCCTTTCACAGCCCTGCTCCGAAAGTGCGAACGTCTGCAGATAGCTGGCAGCCTGAAGGGGCTAGCCTGGAAAGCTGTTGCTCAGCCTCATCTGCTCATGGCACTGCTTGCACAGAGGCACAGAGACTGGGGCTGCTTGCTTGTCTTGCCACCTCAATCTTCAAACGTATCCTGGGAAAGTTGGTGTCCCAGCTAGGCTCCTTTCGCAGCAATGCTCTTGAAATGCGAACGTCTGCAGATAGCTGGCAGCCTGAAGGGGCTAGCCTGGAAAGCTGTTGCTCAGCCTCATCTCCTCATGGCACTGCTCGCACAGAGGCACAGAGACTGGGGCTGCTTGCTTGTCTTGCCACCTCAAACTTCAAACGTAGCCTGGGAATGGTGGTGTCCCAGCCAGGCTCCTTTCGCAGCACTGCTCTTAAAATGCGAACGTCTGCAGGTAGCTGGCAGCCAGAAGGGGCTAGCCTGGAAAGCTGTTGCTCAGCCTCATCTGCCCATGGCACTGCTCGCACAGAGGCACAGAGACTGGGGCTGCTTTCTTGTCTTGCCACCTCAAACTTCATATGTAGCCTGGGAATGGTGGTGTTCCTGCCAGGCTCCTTTCACAGCCCTGCTCTTAAAATGCGAACGTCTGCATTTAGCTGGTAGCCAGAAGGGGCTATCCTTGAAAGCTGTTGCTCAGCCTCATCTGCTCATGGCAGTGCCCGCACAGAGGCACAGAGACTGGGGCTGCTTGCTTGTCTTGCCACCTCAATCTTCAAAAGTAACCTGGAAATGTTGGTGTCCCTGCCAGGCTCCTTTCGCATCCCTGCTCTTGAAATGCGAACGTCTGCAGATACCTGGCAGCCAGAAGGGGCTAGCCTGGAAAGCTGTTGCTCAGCCTCATCTGCCCATGGCACTGTTCGCATAGAGGCACAGAGAATTGGGCTGCATGCTTATCTAGCCACTTGAAACTACAAACGCTTTCTGCGAATGGTGCTGTCCCTGCCAGGCTCCTTTCACAGCCCTGCTCCGAAAGTGCGAATGTCTGCAGATAGCTGGCAGCCTGAAGGGGCTAGCCTGGAAAGCTGTTGCTCAGCCTCATCTGCCCATGGCACTGCTCGCACAGAGGCACAGAGACTGGGGCTTCTTGCTTGTCTTGCCACTTGAAACTCCAAACGTAGCCTGGGAAAGTTGATGTCCCAGCTAGGCTCCTTTCGCAGCCCCGCTCTTTAAATGAGAACGTCTGCAGATAGCTGGCAGCCAGAAGGGGCTAGCCTGGAAAGCTGTTGCTCAGCCTCATCTGCCCATGGCACTGCTCTCACAGAGGAACAGAGAATGGGGCTTCTTGCTTATCTTGTCAACTGAAACTTTAAACGCATGCTTGGAATGGTGCTGTCTCTGTCAGGCCCCTTCACCAGCCCTGCTCCGAAAGTGCGAACGTCTGCAGATAGCTGGCAGCCAGAAGGGGCTAGCCTGGAAAGCTGTTGCTCAGCCTCATCTGCTCATGGCACTGCTCGCACAGAGGCGCAGAGACTGGGGCTGCTTGCTTGTCTTGCCACCTCAAACTTCAAAAGTAGCTTGACAATGGTGGTGTCCCTGCCAGCCTCCTTTCGCAGCCCTGCTCCGAAAGTGCGAACGTCTGCAGTTAGCTGGCAGCCAGAAGGGGCTAGCCTGGAAAGCTGTTGCTCAGCCTCATCTGCCCATGGCTCTGCTCGCACAGAGGCACAGAGAATGGGGCTGCTTGCTTATCTTGCCAATTGAACCTTCAAACGGATGCTTGGAATGGTGGTGTCTCTGCCAGGCTCCTTTCACAGCCCTGCTCCGAAAGTGCGAACGTCTGCAGATAGCTGGCAGCCAGAAGGGGCTAGCCTGGAAAGCTGTTGCTCAGCCTCATCTGCTCATGGCACTGCTCGCACAGAGGCACAGAGACTGGGGCTGCTTGCTTGTCTTGCCACCTCAATCTTCAAACGTATCCTGGGAAAGTTGGTGTCCCAGCTAGGCTCCTTTCGCAGCAATGCTCTTGAAATGCGAACGTCTGCAGATAGCTGGCAGCCTGAAGGGGCTAGCCTGGAAAGCTGTTGCTCAGCCTCATCTCCTCATGGCACTGCTCGCACAGAGGCACAGAGACTGGGGCTGCTTGCTTGTCTTGCCACCTCAAACTTCAAACGTAGCCTGGGAATGGTGGTGTCCCTGCCAGGCTCCTTTCGCAGCACTGCTCTTAAAATGCGTACGTCTGCAGGTAGCTGGCAGCCAGAAGGGGCTAGCCTGGAAATCTGTTGCTCAGCCTCATCTGCCCATGGCACTGCTCGCACAGAGGCACAGAGACTGGGGCTGCTTGCTTGTCTTGCAACCTCAAACTTCATATGTAGTCTGGGAATGGTGGTGTTCCTGCCAGGCTCCTTTCACAGCCCTGCTCTTAAAATGCGAACGTCTGCATTTAGCTGGTAGCCAGAAGGGGCTATCCTTGAAAGCTGTTGCTCAGCCTCATCTGCTCATGGCACTGTTCGCATAGAGGCACAGAGAATTGGGCTGCATGCTTATCTAGCCACTTGAAACTTCAAAAGCATTCTGCGAATGGTGCTGTCCCTGCCAGGCTCCTTTCACAGCCCTGCTCCGAAAGTGCGAATGTCTGCAGATAGCTGGCAGCCTGAAGGGGCTAGCCTGGAAAGCTGTTGCTCAGCCTCATCTGCCCATGGCACTGCTCGCACAGAGGCACAGAGACTGGGGCTTCTTGCTTGTCTTGCCACTTGAAACTCCAAACGTAGCCTGGGAAAGTTGATGTCCCAGCTAGGCTCCTTTCGCAGCCCCGCTCTTTAAATGAGAACGTCTGCAGATAGCTGGCAGCCAGAAGGGGCTAGAATGGAAAGCTGTTGCTCAGCCTCATCTGCCCATGGCACTGCTCTCACAGAGGAACAGAGAATGGGGCTTCTTGCTTATCTTGTCAACTGAAACTTTAAACGCATGCTTGGAATGGTGCTGTCTCTGTCAGGCCCCTTTACCAGCCCTGCTCCGAAAGTGCGAACGTCTGCAGATAGCTGGCAGCCAGAAGGGGCTAGCCTGGAAAGCTGTTGCTCAGCCTCATCTGCTCATGGCACTGCTCGCACAGAGGCACAGAGAATGGGGCTGCTTGCTTGTCTTGCCACCTCAAACTTCAAAAGTAGCTTGACAATGGTGGTGTCCCTGCCAGCCTCCTTTCGCAGCCCTGCTCCGAAAGTGCGAACGTCTGCAGTTAGCTGGCAGCCAGAAGGGGCTAACCTGGAAAGCTGTTGCTCAGCCTCATCTGCCCATGGCTCTGCTCGCACAGAGGCACAGAGAATGGAGCTGCTTGCTTATCTTGCCACTTGAAACTTCAAACGTAGCCTTAGAATGGTGGTGTCCCTGCCAGGCTCCTTTCGCAGCCCTGCTCTTGAAATGCGAACGTCTGCAGATAGCTGGCAGCCAGAAGGGGCTAGCCTGGAAAGCTGTTGCTCAGCCTCATCTGCCCATGGCACTGTTCGCATAGAGGCACAGAAAATGGGGCTTCTTGCTGATCTTGCCACTTGAAACTTCAAACGCATGTGGGGAATGTGGGTTGTCCCTGCCAGGCTCCTTTCGCAGCCCTGCTCTTGAAATTGCGAATGTCTGCAGAAAGCTGGCAGGCAGAAGGGGCTAGCCTGGAAAGCTGTTGCTCAGCCTCATCTGCCCATGGCACTGCTCGCACAGAGGCACAGAGAATGGGGCTCTTTGCTTATCTTGCCAATTGAACCTTCAAACGCATGCTTGGAATGGTGGTGTCTCTGCCAGGCTCCTTTCACAGCCCTGCTCTTAAAATGCGAACGTCTGCAGGTAGCTGGCTGCCTGAAGGGGCTAGCCTGGAAAGCTGTTGCTCAGCCTCATCTGCTCATGGCACTGCTCGCACAGAGGCACAGAGACTGGGGCTGCTTGCTTGTCTTGCCACCTCAATCTTCAAACGTAGCCTGGGAAAGTTGGTGTCCCAGCTAGGCTCCTTTCGCAGCAATGCTCTTGAAATGCGAACGTCTGCAGATAGCTGGCAGCCTGAAGGGGCTAGCCTGGAAAGCTGTTGCTCAGCCTCATCTCCTCATGGCACTGCTCGCACAGAGGCACAGAGACTGGGGCTGCTTGCTTGTCTTGCCACCTCAAACTTCAAACGTAGCCTGGGAATGGTGGTGTCCCAGCCAGGCTCCTTTCGCAGCACTGCTCTTAAAATGCGAACGTCTGCAGGTAGCTGGCAGCCAGAAGGGGCTAGCCTGGAAATCTGTTGCTCAGCCTCATCTGCCCATGGCACTGCTCGCACAGAGGCACAGAGAATGGGGCTGCTTGCTTGTCTTGCCACCTCAAACTTCATATGTAGCCTGGGAATGGTGGTGTTCCTGCCAGGCTCCTTTCACAGCCCTGCTCTTAAAATGCGAACGTCTGCATTTAGCTGGTAGCCAGAAGGGGCTATCCTTGAAAGCTGTTGCTCAGCCTCATCTGCTCATGGCAGTGCCCGCACAGAGGCACAGAGACTGGGGCTGCTTGCTTGTCTTGCCACCTCAATCTTCAAAAGTAACCTGGAAATGGTGGTGTCCCTGCCAGGCTCCTTTCGCATCCCTGCTCTTGAAATGCGAACGTCTGCAGATACCTGGCAGCCAGAAGGGGCTAGCCTGGAAAGCTGTTGCTCAGCCTCA
Organism: Opisthocomus hoazin; assembly: GCF_030867145.1. Lineage (NCBI taxonomy): Eukaryota > Metazoa > Chordata > Aves > Opisthocomiformes > Opisthocomidae > Opisthocomus > Opisthocomus hoazin. Next base: position 13,601,286 of record NC_134426.1, read on the forward strand.
TCTGCCCATGGCACTGTTCGCATAGAGGCACAGAGAATTGGGCTGCATGCTTATCTAGCCACTTGAAACTTCAAACGCATTCTGCGAATGGTGCTGTCCCTGCCAGGCTCCTTTCACAGCCCTGCTCCGAAAGTGCGAATGTCTGCAGATAGCTGGCAGCCTGAAGGGGCTAGCCTGGAAAGCTGTTGCTCAGCCTCATCTGCCCATGGCACTGCTCGCACAGAGGCACAGAGACTGGGGCTTCTTGCTTGTCTTGCCACTTGAAACTCCAAACGTAGCCTGGGAAAGTTGATGTCCCAGCTAGGCTCCTTTCGCAGCCCCGCTCTTTAAATGAGAACGTCTGCAGATAGCTGGCAGCCAGAAGGGGCTAGCCTGGAAAGCTGTTGCTCAGCCTCATCTGACCATGGCACTGCTCTCACAGAGGAACAGAGAATGGGGCTTCTTGCTTATCTTGTCAACTGAAACTTTAAACGCATGCTTGGAATGGTGCTGTCTCTGTCAGGCCCCTTCACCAGCCCTGCTCCGAAAGTGCGAACGTCTGCAGATAGCTGGCAGCCAGAAGGGGCTAGCCTGGAAAGCTGTTGCTCAGCCTCATCTGCTCATGGCACTGCTCGCACAGAGGCACAGAGACTGGGGCTGCTTGCTTGTCTTGCCACCTCAAACTTCAAAAGTAGCTTGACAATGGTGGTGTCCCTGCCAGCCTCCTTTCGCAGCCCTGCTCCGAAAGTGCGAACGTCTGCAGTTAGCTGGCAGCCAGAAGGGGCTAGCCTGGAAAGCTGTTGCTCAGCCTCATCTGCCAATGGCTCTGCTCGCACAGAGGCACAGAGAATGGGGCTCTTTGCTTATCTTGCCAATTGAACCTTCAAACGCATGCTTGGAATGGTGGTGTCTCTGCCAGGCTCCTTTCACAGCCCTGCTCCGAAAGTGCGAACGTCTGCAGATAGCTGGCAGCCTGAAGGGGCTAGCCTGGAAAGCTGTTGCTCAGCCTCATCTGCTCATGGCACTGCTCGCACATAGGCACAGAGACTGGGGCTGCTTGCTTGTCTTGCCACCTCAATCTTCAAACGTATCCTGGGAAAGTTGGTGTCCCAGCTAGGCTCCTTTCGCAGCAATGCTCTTGAAATGCGAACGTCTGCAGATAGCTGGCAGCCTGAAGGGGCTAGCCTGGAAAGCTGTTGCTCAGCCTCATCTCCTCATGGCACTGCTCGCACAGAGGCACAGAGACTGGGGCTGCTTACTTGTCTTGCCACCTCAAACTTCAAACGTAGCCTGGGAATGGTGGTGTCCCAGCCAGGCTCCTTTCGCAGCACTGCTCTTAAAATGCGAACGTCTGCAGGTAGCTGGCAGCCAGAAGGGGCTAGCCTGGAAATCTGTTGCTCAGCCTCATCTGCCCATGGCACTGCTCGCACAGAGGCACAGAGACTGGGGCTGCTTTCTTGTCTTGCCACCTCAAACTTCATATGTAGCCTGGGAATGGTGGTGTTCCTGCCAGGCTCCTTTCACAGCCCTGCTCTTAAAATGCGAACGTCTGCATTTAGCTGGTAGCCAGAAGGGGCTATCCTTGAAAGATGTTGCTCAGCCTCATCTGCTCATGGCAGTGCTCGCACAGAGGCACAGAGAATGGGGCTGCTTGCTTGTCTTGCCACCTCAATCTTCAAAAGTAACCTGGGAATGGTGGTGTCCCTGCCAGGCTCCTTTCGCAGCCCTGCTCTTGAAATGCGAACGTCTGCAGATACCTGGCAGCCAGAAGGGGCTAGCCTGGAAAGCTGTTGCTCAGCCTCATCTGCCCATGGCACTGTTCGCATAGAGGCACAGAGAATTGGGCTGCATGCTTATCTAGCCACTTGAAACTTCAAACGCATGCTGCGAATGGTGGTGTCCCTGCCAGGCTCCTTTCGCAGCCCTGCTCTTGAAATGCGAACGTCTGCAGATAGCTGGCAGCCAGAAGGGGCTAGCCTGGAAAGCTGTTGCTCAGCCTCATCTGCCCATGGCACTGTTCGCTTAGAGGCACAGAAAATGGGGCTTCTTGCTTATCTTGCCACTTGAAACTTCAAACGCATGTGGGGAATGTGGGTTGTCCCTGCCAGGCTCCTTTCACAGCCCTGCTCCGAAATTGCGAATGTCTGCAGAAAGCTGGCAGCCAGAAGGGGCTATCCTGGAAAGCTGTTGCTCAGCCTCATCTGCCAATGGCACTGCTCGCACAGAGGCACAGAGAATGGGGCTTCTTGCTTATCTTGCCAATTGAAACTTTAAACGCATGCTTCGAATGGTGGTGTCTCTGCCAGGCTCCTTTACCAGCCCTGCTCCGAAAGTGCGAACGTCTGCAGATAGCTGGCAGCCAGAAGGGGCTAGCCTGGAAAGCTGTTGCTCAGCCTCATCTGCCCATGGCACTGCTCGCACAGAGGCACGGAGACTGCGGCTGCTTGCTTGTCTTGCCACTTGAAACTTCAAACGTAGCCTGGGAATGGTGGTGTCCCTGCCAGGCTCCTTTCGCAGCCCTGCTCTTAAAATGCGAACGTCTGCAGGTAGCTGGCAGGCAGAAGGGGCTAGCCTGGAAATCTGTTTCTCAGCCTCATCTGCTCATGGCACTGCTCGCACAGAGGCACAGAGACTGGGGCTGCTTGCTTATCTTGCCACTTATAAATTCAAACGCATGTGGGGAATGTGGGTTGTCCCTGCCAGGCTCCTTTCGCAGCCCTGCTCCGAAATTGTGAATGTCTGCAGATAGATGGCAGCCAGAAGGGGCTAGCCTGGAAAGCTGTTGCTCAGCCTCATCTGCCCATGGCACTGCTCGCACAGAGGCACAGAGACTGGGGCTGCTTGCTTGTCTTGCCGCCTCAAACTTCAAACGTAGCCTGGGAAAGTTGGTGTCCCAGCCAGGCTCCTTTACCAGCCCTGCTCCGAAAATGCGAACGTCTGCAGATAGCTGGCAGCCTGAAGGTGCTAGCCTGGAAATCTGTTGCTCAGCCTCATCTGCCCATGGCACTGCTCGCACAGAGGCACAGAGAATGGGGCTGCTTGCTTGTCTTGCCACCTCAAACTTCAAACGTAGCCTGGGAATGGTGGTGTCCCTGCCAGGCTCCTTTCGCAGCCCTGCTCTTAAAATGCGAACGTCTGCAGGTAGCTGGCAGCCAGAAGGGGCTAGCCTGGAAATCTGTTGCTCAGCCTCATCTGCCCATGGCACTGCTCGCACAGAGGCACAGAGACTGGGGCTGCTTGCTTGTCTTGCCACCTCAAACTTCAAAAGTAGCCTGGGAAAGTTGGTGTCCCTGCCAGGCTCCTTTACCAGCCTTGCTCCGAAAGTGCGAACGTCTGCAGATAGCTGGCAGCCAGAAGGGGCTATCCTGGAAAGCTGTTGCTCAGCCTCATCTGCCCATGGCTCTGCTCACACAGAGGCACAGAGACTGGGGCTGCTTGCTTATCTTGCCACTTGTAACTTCAAACGCATGTCGGGAATGTGGATTGTCCCTGCCAGGCTCCTTTCGCAGCCCTGCTCCGAAATTGCGAATGTCTGCAGATAGATGGCAGCCAGAAGGGGCTAGCCTGGAAAGCTGTTGCTCAGCCTCATCTGCCCATGGCACTGCTCGCACAGAGGCACAGAGAATGGGGCTCTTTGCTTATCTTGCCAATTGAACCTTCAAACGCATGCTTGGAATGGTGGTGTCTCTGCCAGGCTCCTTTCACAGCCCTGCTCCTAAAGTGCGAACGTCTGCAGATAGCTGGCAGCCAGAAGGGGCTAGCCTGGAAAGCTGTTGCTCAGCCTCATCTGCTCATGGCACTGCTCGCACAGAGGCACAGAGACTGGGGCTGCTTGCTTGTCTTGCCACCTCAATCTTCAAACGTAGCCTGGGAAAGTTGGTGTCCCAGCTAGGCTCCTTTCGCAGCAATGCTCTTGAAATGCGAACGTCTGCAGATAGCTGGCAGCCAGAAGGGGCTAGCCTGGAAAGCTGTTGCTCAGCCTCATCTGCCCACGGCACTGCTCACACAGAGGCACAGAGACTGGGGCTGCTTGCTTGTCTTGCCACCTCAAACTTCAAACGTAGCCTGGGAATGGTGGTGTCCCAGCCAGGCTCCTTTCGCAGCACTGCTCTTAAAATGCGAACGTCTGCAGGTAGCTGGCAGCCAGAAGGGGCTAGCCTGGAAATCTGTTGCTCAGCCTCATCTGCCCATGGCACTGCTCGCACAGAGGCCCAGAGACTGGGGCTGCTTGCTTCTCTTGCCACCTCAAACTTCATATGTAGCCTGGGAATGGTGGTGTTCCTGCCAGGCTCCTTTCACAGCCCTGCTCTTAAAATGCGAACGTCTGCAGATAGCTGGCAGCCAGAAGGGGCTAGCCTGGAAAGCTGTTGCTCAGCCTCATCTGCCCATGGCACTGTTCGCTTAGAGGCACAGAAAATGGGGCTTCTTGCTTATCTTGCCACTTGAAACTTCAAACGCATGTGGGGAATGTGGGTTGTCCCTGCCAGGCTCCTTTCACAGCCCTGCTCCGAAATTGCGAATGTCTGCAGAAAGCTGGCAGCCAGAAGGGGCTATCCTGGAAAGCTGTTGCTCAGCCTCATCTGCCAATGGCACTGCTCGCACAGAGGCACAGAGAATGGGGCTTCTTGCTTATCTTGCCAATTGAAACTTTAAACGCATGCTTGGAATGGTGGTGTCTCTGCCAGGCTCCTTTACCAGCCCTGCTCCGAAAGTGCGAACGTCTGCAGATAGCTGGCAGCCAGAAGGGGCTAGCCTGGAAAGCTGTTGCTCAGCCTCATCTGCCCATGGCACTGCTCGCACAGAGGCACGGAGACTGCGGCTGCTTGCTTGTCTTGCCACTTGAAACTTCAAACGTAGCCTGGGAATGGTGGTGTCCCTGCCAGGCTCCTTTCGCAGCCCTGCTCTTAAAATGCGAACGTCTGCAGGTAGCTGGCAGGCAGAAGGGGCTAGCCTGGAAATCTATTTCTCAGCCTCATCTGCTCATGGCACTGCTCGCACAGAGGCACAGAGAATGGGGCTGCTTGCTTATCTTGCCACTTATAAATTCAAACGCATGTGGGGAATGTGGGTTGTCCCTGCCAGGCTCCTTTCGCGGCCCTGCTCCGAAATTGTGAATGTCTGCAGATAGATGGCAGCCAGAAGGGGCTATCCTGGAAAGCTGTTGCTCAGCCTCATCTGCCCATGGCACTGCTCGCACAGAGGCACAGAGACTGGGGCTGCTTGCTTGCCTTGCCACCTCAAACTTAAAAAGTAGCCTGGGAAAGTTGGTGTCCCAGCCAGGCTCCTTTCGCAGCCCTGCTCCGAAAATGCGAACGTCTGCAGATAGCTGGCAGCCTGAAGGGGCTAGCCTGGAAAGCTGTTGCTCAGCCTCATCTGCCCATGGCACTGCTCGCACAGAGGCACAGAGAATGGGGCTGCTTGCTTGTCTTGCCACCTCAAACTTCAAACGTAGCCTGGGAAAGTTGGTGTCCCTGCCAGGCTCCTTGCGCAGCCCTGCTCTTAAAATGCGAACGTCTGCAGGTAGCTGGTAGCCAGAAGAGGCTATCCTGGAAAGCTGTTGCTCAGCCTCATCTGCCCATGACACTGCTCGCACAGAGGCACAGAGACTGGGGCTACTTTCTTGTTTTGCCACCTCAAACTTCAGACGTACGCTGGGAATGCGGGGGTCACTGCCGATCTCCCTTCGCAGCCCTGCTCCTAAAATGCGAACGTCTACAGATAGCACGCAGTCAGAAGGGGCTATCCTGGAAAGCTGTTGCTCAGCCTCATCTGCCCATGGCACTGCTCACACTGAGGCACAGAGACTGGGGCTGCTTGCTTGTCTTGCCACCTCAAACTTCAAACGTAGCCTGGGAAAGTTGGTGTCCCTGCTAAGCTCCTTTCACAGCCCTGCTCTTGAAATGCGAACGTCTGCAGATAGCTGGCAGCCAGAAGGGGCTAGCCTGGAAAGCTGTTGCTCAGCCTCATCTGCCCATGGCACTGCTCACACAGAGGCACAGAGAATGGGGCTGCTTGCTTGTCTTGCCACCTCAAACTTCGAACGTAGCCTGGGAATGGTGGTGTCCATGCCAGGCTCCTTTCGCAGCCCTGCTCATAAAATGCGAACGTCTGCAGGTAGCTGGCAGCCAGAAGGGGCTAGCCTGGAAAGCTGTTGCTCAGCCTCATCTGCCCATGGCACTGCTCGCACAGAGGCACAGAGACTGGGGCTGCTTGCTTGTCTTGCCACCTCAAACTTCAAAAGTAGCCTGGGAAAGTTGGTGTCCCTGCCAGGCTCCTTTCGCAGCCTTGCTCCGAAAGTGCGAACGTCTGCAGATAGCTGGCAGGCAGAAGGGGCTAGCCTGGAAAGCTGTTGCTCAGCCTCATCTGCCCATGGCTCTGCTCACACAGAGGCACAGAGACTGGGGCTGCTTGCTTATCTTGCCACTTGTAACTTCAAACGCATGTCGGGAATGTGGATTGTCCCTGTCAGGCTCCTTTCGCAGCCCTGCTCCGAAATTGCGAATGTCTGCAGATAGATGGCAGCCAGAAGGGGCTAGCCTGGAAAGCTGTTGCTCAGCCTCATCTGCCCATGGCACTGCTCGCACAGAGGCCCAGAGACTGGGGCTGCTTGCTTGTCTTGCCGCCTCAAACTTCAAACGTAGCCTGGGAAAGTTGGTGTCTCTGCCAGGCTCCTTTCGCAGCCCTGCTCCGAAAATGCGAACGTCTGCAGATAGCTGGCAGCCTGAAGGTGCTAGCCTGGAAATCTGTTGCTCAGCCTCATCTGCCCATGGCACTGCTCGCACAGAGGCACAGAGAATGGGGCTGCTTGCTTGTCTTGCCACCTCAAACTTCAAACGTAGCCTGGGAATGGTGGTGTCCCTGCCAGGCTCCTTTCGCAGCCCTGCTCTTAAAATGCGAACGTCTGCAGGTAGCTGGCAGCCAGAAGGGGCTAGCCTGGAAATCTGTTGCTCAGCCTCATCTGCCCATGGCACTGCTCGCACAGAGGCACAGAGACTGGGGCTGCTTGCTTGTCTTGCCACCTCAATCTTCAAAAGTAACCTGGGAAAGTTGGTGTCCCTGCCAGGCTCCTTTACCAGCCTTGCTCCGAAAGTGCGAACGTCTGCAGATAGCTGGCAGCCAGAAGGGGCTATCCTGGAAAGCTGTTGCTCAGCCTCATCTGCCCATGGCTCTGCTCACACAGATGCACAGAGACTGGGGCTGCTTGCTTATCTTGCCACTTGTAACTTCAAACGCATGTCGGGAATGTGGATTGTCCCTGCCAGGCTCCTTTCGCAGCCCTGCTCCGAAATTGCGAATGTCTGCAGATAGATGGCAGCCTGAAGGGGCTAGCCTGGAAAGCTGTTGCTCAGCCTCATCTGCCCATGGCACTGCTCGCACAGAGGCACAGAGAATGGGGCTCTTTGCTTATCTTGCCAATTGAACCTTCAAACGCATGCTTGGAATGGTGGTGTCTCTGCCAGGCTCCTTTCACAGCCCTGCTCCTAAAGTGCGAACGTCTGCAGATAGCTGGCAGCCAGAAGGGGCTAGCCTGGAAAGCTGTTGCTCAGCCTCATCTGCTCATGGCACTGCTCGCACAGAGGCACAGAGACTGGGGCTGCTTGCTTGTCTTGCCACCTCAATCTTCAAACGTAGCCTGGGAAAGTTGGTGTCCCAGCTAGGCTCCTTTCGCAGCAATGCTCTTGAAATGCGAACGTCTGCAGATAGCTGGAAGCCTGAAGGGGCTAGCCTGGAAATCTGTTGCTCAGCCTCATCTGCCCATGGCACTGCTCACACAGAGGCACAGAGACTGGGGCTGCTTGCTTGTCTTGCCACCTCAAACTTCAAACGTAGCCTGGGAATGGTGGTGTCCCAGCCAGGCTCCTTTCGCAGCACTGCTCTTAAAATGCGAACGTCTGCAGGTAGCTGGCAGCCAGAAGGGGCTAGCCTGGAAAGCTGTTGCTCAGCCTCATCTGCCCATGGCACTGCTCGCACAGAGGCCCAGAGACTGGGGCTGCTTGCTTGTCTTGCCACCTCAAACTTCAAACGTAGCCTGGGAAAGTTGGTGTCCCTGCCAGGCTCCTTGCGCAGCCCTGCTCTTAAAATGCGAACGTCTGCAGGTAGCTGGTAGCCAGAAGAGGCTATCCTGGAAAGCTGTTGCTCAGCCTCATCTGCCCATGACACTGCTCGCACAGAGGCACAGAGACTGGGGCTACTTTCTTGTTTTGCCACCTCAAACTTCAGACGTACGCTGGGAATGCGGGGGTCACTGCCGATCTCCCTTCGCAGCCCTGCTCCTAAAATGCGAACGTCTACAGATAGCACGCAGTCAGAAGGGGCTATCCTGGAAAGCTGTTGCTCAGCCTCATCTGCCCATGGCACTGCTCACACTGAGGCACAGAGACTGGGGCTGCTTGCTTGTCTTGCCACCTCAAACTTCAAACGTAGCCTGGGAAAGTTGGTGTCCCTGCTAAGCTCCTTTCACAGCCCTGCTCTTGAAATGCGAACGTCTGCAGATAGCTGGCAGCCAGAAGGGGCTAGCCTGGAAAGCTGTTGCTCAGCCTCATCTGCCCATGGCACTGCTCACACAGAGGCACAGAGAATGGGGCTGCTTGCTTGTCTTGCCACCTCAAACTTCGAACGTAGCCTGGGAATGGTGGTGTCCATGCCAGGCTCCTTTCGCAGCCCTGCTCATAAAATGCGAACGTCTGCAGGTAGCTGGCAGCCAGAAGGGGCTAGCCTGGAAAGCTGTTGCTCAGCCTCATCTGCCCATGGCACTGCTCGCACAGAGGCACAGAGACTGGGGCTGCTTGCTTGTCTTGCCACCTCAAACTTCAAAAGTAGCCTGGGAAAGTTGGTGTCCCTGCCAGGCTCCTTTCGCAGCCTTGCTCCGAAAGTGCGAACGTCTGCAGATAGCTGGCAGGCAGAAGGGGCTAGCCTGGAAAGCTGTTGCTCAGCCTCATCTGCCCATGGCTCTGCTCACACAGAGGCACAGAGACTGGGGCTGCTTGCTTATCTTGCCACTTGTAACTTCAAACGCATGTCGGGAATGTGGATTGTCCCTGTCAGGCTCCTTTCGCAGCCCTGCTTCGAAATTGCGAATGTCTGCAGATAGATGGCAGCCAGAAGGGGCTAGCCTGGAAAGCTGTTGCTCAGCCTCATCTGCCCATGGCACTGCTCGCACAGAGGCCCAGAGACTGGGGCTGCTTGCTTGTCTTGCCGCCTCAAACTTCAAACGTAGCCTGGGAAAGTTGGTGTCTCTGCCAGGCTCCTTTCGCAGCCCTGCTCCGAAAATGCGAACGTCTGCAGATAGCTGGCAGCCTGAAGGTGCTAGCCTGGAAATCTGTTGCTCAGCCTCATCTGCCCATGGCACTGCTCGCACAGAGGCACAGAGACTGGGGCTGCTTGCTTGTCTTGCCACCTCAAACTTCAAACGTAGCCTGGGAATGGTGGTGTCCCTGCCAGGCTCCTTTCGCAGCCCTGCTCTTAAAATGCGAACGTCTGCAGGTAGCTGGCAGCCAGAAGGGGCTAGCCTGGAAATCTGTTGCTCAGCCTCATCTGCCCATGGCACTGCTCGCACAGAGGCACAGAGACTGGGGCTGCTTGCTTGTCTTGCCACCTCAATCTTCAAAAGTAACCTGGGAAAGTTGGTGTCCCTGCCAGGCTCCTTTACCAGCCTTGCTCCGAAAGTGCGAACGTCTGCAGATAGCTGGCAGCCAGAAGGGGCTATCCTGGAAAGCTGTTGCTCAGCCTCATCTGCCCATGGCTCTGCTCACACAGATGCACAGAGACTGGGGCTGCTTGCTTATCTTGCCACTTGTAACTTCAAACGCATGTCGGGAATGTGGATTGTCCCTGCCAGGCTCCTTTCGCAGCCCTGCTCCGAAATTGCGAATGTCTGCAGATAGATGGCAGCCTGAAGGGGCTAGCCTGGAAAGCTGTTGCTCAGCCTCATCTGCCCATGGCACTGCTCGCACAGAGGCACAGAGAATGGGGCTCTTTGCTTATCTTGCCAATTGAACCTTCAAACGCATGCTTGGAATGGTGGTGTCTCTGCCAGGCTCCTTTCACAGCCCTGCTCCTAAAGTGCGAACGTCTGCAGATAGCTGGCAGCCAGAAGGGGCTAGCCTGGAAAGCTGTTGCTCAGCCTCATCTGCTCATGGCACTGCTCGCACAGAGGCACAGAGACTGGGGCTGCTTGCTTGTCTTGCCACCTCAATCTTCAAACGTAGCCTGGGAAAGTTGGTGTCCCAGCTAGGCTCCTTTCGCAGCAATGCTCTTGAAATGCGAACGTCTGCAGATAGCTGGCAGCCTGAAGGGGCTAGCCTGGAAATCTGTTGCTCAGCCTCATCTGCCCATGGCACTGCTCACACAGAGGCACAGAGACTGGGGCTGCTTGCTTGTCTTGCCACCTCAAACTTCAAACGTAGCCTGGGAATGGTGGTGTCCCAGCCAGGCTCCTTTCGCAGCACTGCTCTTAAAATGCGAACGTCTGCAGGTAGCTGGCAGCCAGAAGGGGCTAGCCTGGAAAGCTGTTGCTCAGCCTCATCTGCCCATGGCACTGCTCGCACAGAGGCCCAGAGACTGGGGCTGCTTGCTTGTCTTGCCACCTCAAACTTCATATGTAGCCTGGGAATGGTGGTGTTCCTGCCAGGCTCCTTTCACAGCCCTGCTCTTAAAATGCGAACATCTGCATTTAGCTGGTAGCCAGAAGGGGCTATCCTTGAAAGATGTTGCTCAGCCTCATCTGCTCATGGCAGTGCTCGCACAGAGGCACAGAGAATGGGGCTGCTTGCTTGTCTTGCCACCTCAATCTTCAAAAGTAACCTGGGAATGGTGGTGTCCCTGCCAGGCTCCTTTCGCAGCCCTGCTCTTGAAATGCGAACGTCTGCAGATACCTGGCAGCCAGAAGGGGCTAGCCTGGAAAGCTGTTGCTCAGCCTCATCTGCCCATGGCACTGTTCGCATAGAGGCACAGAGAATGGGGCTGCATGCTTATCTAGCCACTTGAAACTTCAAACGCATGTCGGGAATGTGGATTGTCCCTGCCAGGCTCCTTTCGCAGCCCTGCTCCGAAATTGCGAATGTCTGCAGATAGATGGCAGCCAGAAGGGGCTAGCCTGGAAAGCTGTTGCTCAGCCTCATCTGCCCATGGCACTGCTCGCACAGAGGCACAGAGAATGGGGCTCTTTGCTTATCTTGCCAATTGAACCTTCAAACGCATGCTTGGAATGGTGGTGTCTCTGCCAGGCTCCTTTCACAGCCCTGCTCCTAAAGTGCGAACGTCTGCAGATAGCTGGCAGCCAGAAGGGGCTAGCCTGGAAAGCTGTTGCTCAGCCTCATCTGCTCATGGCACTGCTCGCACAGAGGCACAGAGACTGGGGCTGCTTGCTTGTCTTGCCACCTCAATCTTCAAACGTAGCCTGGGAAAGTTGGTGTCCCAGCTAGGCTCCTTTCGCAGCAATGCTCTTGAAATGCGAACGTCTGCAGATAGCTGGCAGCCTGAAGGGGCTAGCCTGGAAAGCTGTTGCTCAGCCTCATCTGCCCATGGCACTGCTCACACAGAGGCACAGAGACTGGGGCTGCTTACTTGTCTTGCCACCTCAAACTTCAAACGTAGCCTGGGAATGGTGGTGTCCCAGCCAGGCTCCTTTCGCAGCACTGCTCTTAAAATGCGAACGTCTGCAGGTAGCTGGCAGCCAGAAGGGGCTAGCCTGGAAATCTGTTGCTCAGCCTCATCTGCCCATGGCACTGCTCGCACAGAGGCACAGAGACTGGGGCTGCTTTCTTGTCTTGCCACCTCAAACTTCATATGTAGCCTGGGAATGGTGGTGTTCCTGCCAGGCTCCTTTCACAGCCCTGCTCTTAAAATGCGAACGTCTGCATTTAGCTGGTAGCCAGAAGGGGCTATCCTTGAAAGATGTTGCTCAGCCTCATCTGCTCATGGCAGTGCTCGCACAGAGGCACAGAGAATGGGGCTGCTTGCTTGTCTTGCCACCTCAATCTTCAAAAGTAACCTGGGAATGGTGGTGTCCCTGCCAGGCTCCTTTCGCAGCCCTGCTCTTGAAATGCGAACGTCTGCAGATACCTGGCAGCCAGAAGGGGCTAGCCTGGAAAGCTGTTGCTCAGCCTCATCTGCCCATGGCACTGTTCGCATAGAGGCACAGAGAATTGGGCTGCATGCTTATCTAGCCACTTGAAACTTCAAACGCATGCTGCGAATGGTGGTGTCCCTGCCAGGCTCCTTTCGCAGCCCTGCTCTTGAAATGCGAACGTCTGCAGATAGCTGGCAGCCAGAAGGGGCTAGCCTGGAAAGCTGTTGCTCAGCCTCATCTGCCCATGGCACTGTTCGCTTAGAGGCACAGAAAATGGGGCTTCTTGCTTATCTTGCCACTTGAAACTTCAAACGCATGTGGGGAATGTGGGTTGTCCCTGCCAGGCTCCTTTCACAGCCCTGCTCCGAAATTGCGAATGTCTGCAGAAAGCTGGCAGCCAGAAGGGGCTATCCTGGAAAGCTGTTGTTCAGCCTCATCTGCCAATGGCACTGCTCGCACAGAGGCACAGAGAATGGGGCTTCTTGCTTATCTTGCCAATTGAAACTTTAAACGCATGCTTCGAATGGTGGTGTCTCTGCCAGGCTCCTTTACCAGCCCTGCTCCGAAAGTGCGAACGTCTGCAAATAGCTGGCAGCCAGAAGGGGCTAGCCTGGAAAGCTGTTGCTCAGCCTCATCTGCCCATGGCACTGCTCGCACAGAGGCACGGAGACTGCAGCTGCTTGCTTGTCTTGCCACTTGAAACTTCAAACGTAGCCTGGGAATGGTGGTGTCCCTGCCAGGCTCCTTTCGCAGCCCTGCTCTTAAAATGCGAACGTCTGCAGGTAGCTGGCAGGCAGAAGGGGCTAGCCTGGAAATCTGTTTCTCAGCCTCATCTGCTCATGGCACTGCTCGCACAGAGGCACAGAGACTGGGGCTGCTTGCTTATCTTGCCACTTATAAATTCAAACGCATGTGGGGAATGTGGGTTGTCCCTGCCAGGCTCCTTTCGCAGCCCTGCTCCGAAATTGTGAATGTCTGCAGATAGATGGCAGCCAGAAGGGGCTAGCCTGGAAAGCTGTTGCTCAGCCTCATCTGCCCATGGCACTGCTCGCACAGAGGCACAGAGACTGGGGCTGCTTGCTTGTCTTGCCGCCTCAAACTTCAAACGTAGCCTGGGAAAGTTGGTGTCCCAGCCAGGCTCCTTTACCAGCCCTGCTCTTAAAATGCGAACGTCTGCAGATAGCTGGCAGCCTGAAGGTGCTAGCCTGGAAATCTGTTGCTCAGCCTCATCTGCCCATGGCACTGCTCGCACAGAGGCACAGAGAATGGGGCTGCTTGCTTGTCTTGCCACCTCAAACTTCAAACGTAGCCTGGGAATGGTGGTGTCCCTGCCAGGCTCCTTTCGCAGCCCTGCTCTTAAAATGCGAACGTCTGCAGGTAGCTGGCAGCCAGAAGGGGCTAGCCTGGATATCTGTTGCTCAGCCTCATCTGCCCATGGCACTGCTCGCACAGAGGCACAGAGACTGGGGCTGCTTGCTTGTCTTGCCACCTCAAACTTCAAAAGTAGCCTGGGAAAGTTGGTGTCCCTGCCAGGCTCCTTTCCCAGCCTTGCTCCGAAAGTGCGAACGTCTGCAGATAGCTGGCAGCCAGAAGGGGCTATCCTGGAAAGCTGTTGCTCAGCCTCATCTGCCCATGGCTCTGCTCACACAGAGGCACAGAGACTGGGGCTGCTTGCTTATCTTGCCACTTGTAACTTCAAACGCATGTCGGGAATGTGGATTGTCCCTGCCAGGCTCCTTTCGCAGCCCTGCTCCGAAATTGCGAATGTCTGCAGATAGATGGCAGCCAGAAGGGGCTAGCCTGGAAAGCTGTTGCTCAGCCTCATCTGCCCATGGCACTGCTCGCACAGAGGCACAGAGAATGGGGCTCTTTGCTTATCTTGCCAATTGAACCTTCAAACGCATGCTTGGAATGGTGGTGTCTCTGCCAGGCTCCTTTCACAGCCCTGCTCCTAAAGTGCGAACGTCTGCAGATAGCTGGCAGCCAGAAGGGGCTAGCCTGGAAAGCTGTTGCTCAGCCTCATCTGCTCATGGCACTGCTCGCACAGAGGCACAGAGAATGGGGCTGCTTGCTTGTCTTGCCACCTCAATCTTCAAACGTAGCCTGGGAAAGTTGGTGTTCCAGCTAGGCTCCTTTCGCAGCAATGCTCTTGAAATGCGAACGTCTGCAGATAGCTGGCAGCCAGAAGGGGCTAGCCTGGAAAGCTGTTGCTCAGCCTCATCTGCCCATGGCACTGCTCACACAGAGGCACAGAGACTGGGGCTGCTTGCTTGTCTTGCCACCTCAAACTTCAAACGTAGCCTGGGAATGGTGGTGTCCCAGCCAGGCTCCTTTCGCAGCACTGCTCTTAAAATGCGAACGTCTGCAGGTAGCTGGCAGCCAGAAGGGGCTAGCCTGGAAATCTGTTGCTCAGCCTCATCTGCCCATGGCACTGCTCGCACAGAGGCCCAGAGACTGGGGCTGCTTGCTTCTCTTGCCACCTCAAACTTCATATGTAGCCTGGGAATGGTGGTGTTCCTGCCAGGCTCCTTTCACAGCCCTGCTCTTAAAATGCGAACGTCTGCAGATAGCTGGCAGCCAGAAGGGGCTAGCCTGGAAAGCTGTTGCTCAGCCTCATCTGCCCATGGCACTGTTCGCTTAGAGGCACAGAAAATGGGGCTTCTTGCTTATCTTGCCACTTGAAACTTCAAACGCATGTGGGGAATGTGGGTTGTCCCTGCCAGGCTCCTTTCACAGCCCTGCTCCGAAATTGCGAATGTCTGCAGAAAGCTGGCAGCCAGAAGGGGCTATCCTGGAAAGCTGTTGCTCAGCCTCATCTGCCAATGGCACTGCTCGCACAGAGGCACAGAGAATGGGGCTTCTTGCTTATCTTGCCAATTGAAACTTTAAACGCATGCTTCGAATGGTGGTGTCTCTGCCAGGCTCCTTTACCAGCCCTGCTCCGAAAGTGCGAACGTCTGCAGATAGCTGGCAGCCAGAAGGGGCTAGCCTGGAAAGCTGTTGCTCAGCCTCATCTGCCCATGGCACTGCTCGCACAGAGGCAAGGAGACTGCGGCTGCTTGCTTGTCTTGCAACTTGAAACTTCAAACGTAGCCTGGGAATGGTGGTGTCCCTGCCAGGCTCCTTTCGCAGCCCTGCTCTTAAAATGCGAACGTCTGCAGGTAGCTGGCAGGCAGAAGGGGCTAGCCTGGAAATCTGTTTCTCAGCCTCATCTGCTCATGGCACTGCTCGCACAGAGGCACAGAGACTGGGGCTGCTTGCTTATCTTGCCACTTATAAATTCAAACGCATGTGGGGAATGTGGGTTGTCCCTGCCAGGCTCCTTTCGCAGCCCTGCTCCGAAATTGTGAATGTCTGCAGATAGATGGCAGCCAGAAGGGGCTATCCTGGAAAGCTGTTGCTCAGCCTCATCTGCCCATGGCACTGCTCGCACAGAGGCACAGAGACTGGGGCTGCTTGCTTGCCTTGCCACCTCAAACTTAAAAAGTAGCCTGGGAAAGTTGGTGTCCCAGCCAGGCTCCTTTCGCAGCCCTGCTCCGAAAATGCGAACGTCTGCAGATAGCTGGCAGCCTGAAGGGGCTAGCCTGGAAAGCTGTTGCTCAGCCTCATCTGCCCATGGCACTGCTCGCACAGAGGCACAGAGAATGGGGCTGCTTGCTTGTCTTGCCACCTCAAACTTCAAACGTAGCCTGGGAAAGTTGGTGTCCCTGCCAGGCTCCTTGCGCAGCCCTGCTCTTAAAATGCGAACGTCTGCAGGTAGCTGGTAGCCAGAAGAGGCTATCCTGGAAAGCTGTTGCTCAGCCTCATCTGCCCATGACACTGCTCGCACAGAGGCACAGAGACTGGGGCTACTTTCTTGTTTTGCCACCTCAAACTTCAGACGTACGCTGGGAATGCGGGGGTCACTGCCGATCTCCCTTCGCAGCCCTGCTCCTAAAATGCGAACGTCTACAGATAGCACGCAGTCAGAAGGGGCTATCCTGGAAAGCTGTTGCTCAGCCTCATCTGCCCATGGCACTGCTCACACTGAGGCACAGAGACTGGGGCTGCTTGCTTGTCTTGCCACCTCAAAATTCAAACGTAGCCTGGGAAAGTTGGTGTCCCTGCTAAGCTCCTTTCACAGCCCTGCTCTTGAAATGCGAACGTCTGCAGATAGCTGGCAGCCAGAAGGGGCTAGCCTGGAAAGCTGTTGCTCAGCCTCATCTGCCCATGGCACTGCTCACACAGAGGCACAGAGAATGGGGCTGCTTGCTTGTCTTGCCACCTCAAACTTCGAACGTAGCCTGGGAATGGTGGTGTCCATGCCAGGCTCCTTTCGCAGCCCTGCTCATAAAATGCGAACGTCTGCAGGTAGCTGGCAGCCAGAAGGGGCTAGCCTGGAAAGCTGTTGCTCAGCCTCATCTGCCCATGGCACTGCTCGCACAGAGGCACAGAGACTGGGGCTGCTTGCTTGTCTTGCCACCTCAAACTTCAAAAGTAGCCTGGGAAAGTTGGTGTCCCTGCCAGGCTCCTTTCGCAGCCTTGCTCCGAAAGTGCGAACGTCTGCAGATAGCTGGCAGGCAGAAGGGGCTAGCCTGGAAAGCTGTTGCTCAGCCTCATCTGCCCATGGCTCTGCTCACACAGAGGCACAGAGACTGGGGCTGCTTGCTTATCTTGCCACTTGTAACTTCAAACGCATGTCGGGAATGTGGATTGTCCCTGTCAGGCTCCTTTCGCAGCCCTGCTCCGAAATTGCGAATGTCTGCAGATAGATGGCAGCCAGAAGGGGCTAGCCTGGAAAGCTGTTGCTCAGCCTCATCTGCCCATGGCACTGCTCGCACAGAGGCACAGAGACTGGGGCTGCTTGCTTGTCTTGCCGCCTCAAACTTCAAACGTAGCCTGGGAAAGTTGGTGTCCCAGCCAGGCTCCTTTCGCAGCCCTGCTCCGAAAATGCGAACGTCTGCAGATAGCTGGCAGCCTGAAGGTGCTAGCCTGGAAATCTGTTGCTCAGCCTCATTTGCCCATGGCACTGCTCGCACAGAGGCACAGAGAATGGGGCTGCTTGCTTGTCTTGCCACCTCAAACTTCAAACGTAGCCTGGGAATGGTGGTGTCCCTGCCAGGCTCCTTTCGCAGCCCTGCTCTTAAAATGCGAACGTCTGCAGGTAGCTGGCAGCCAGAAGGGGCTAGCCTGGAAATCTGTTCCTCAGCCTCATCTGCCCATGGCACTGCTCGCACAGAGGCACAGAGACTGGGGCTGCTTGCTTGTCTTGCCACCTCAAACTTCAAAAGTAGCCTGGGAAAGTTGGTGTCCCTGCCAGGCTCCTTTACCAGCCTTGCTCCGAAAGTGCGAACGTCTGCAGATAGCTGGCAGCCAGAAGGGGCTATCCTGGAAAGCTGTTGCTCAGCCTCATCTGCCCATGGCTCTGCTCACACAGATGCACAGAGACTGGGGCTGCTTGCTTATCTTGCCACTTGTAACTTCAAACGCATGTTGGGAATGTGGATTGTCCCTGCCAGGCTCCTTTCGCAGCCCTGCTCCGAAATTGCGAATGTCTGCAGATAGATGGCAGCCAGAAGGGGCTAGCCTGGAAAGCTGTTGCTCAGCCTCATCTGCCCATGGCACTGCTCGCACAGAGGCACAGAGAATGGGGCTCTTTGCTTATCTTGCCAATTGAACCTTCAAACGCATGCTTGGAATGGTGGTGTCTCTGCCAGGCTCCTTTCACAGCCCTGCTCCTAAAGTGCGAACGTCTGCAGATAGCTGGCAGCCAGAAGGGGCTAGCCTGGAAAGCTGTTGCTCAGCCTCATCTGCTCATGGCACTGCTCGCACAGAGGCACAGAGACTGGGGCTGCTTGCTTGTCTTGCCACCTCAATCTTCAAACGTAGCCTGGGAAAGTTGGTGTCCCAGCTAGGCTCCTTTCGCAGCAATGCTCTTGAAATGCGAACGTCTGCAGATAGCTGGCAGCCTGAAGGGGCTAGCCTGGAAAGCTGTTGCTCAGCCTCATCTGCCCATGGCACTGCTCACACAGAGGCACAGAGACTGGGGCTGCTTGCTTGTCTTGCCACCTCAAACTTCAAACGTAGCCTGGGAATGGTGGTGTCCCAGCCAGGCTCCTTTCGCAGCACTGCTCTTAAAATGCGAACGTCTGCAGGTAGCTGGCAGCCAGAAGGGGCTAGCCTGGAAATCTGTTGCTCAGCCTCATCTGCCCATGGCACTGCTCGCACAGAGGCCCAGAGACTGGGGCTGCTTGCTTCTCTTGCCACCTCAAACTTCATATGTAGCCTGGGAATGGTGGTGTTCCTGCCAGGCTCCTTTCACAGCCCTGCTCTTAAAATGCGAACGTCTGCAGATAGCTGGCAGCCAGAAGGGGCTAGCCTGGAAAGCTGTTGCTCAGCCTCATCTGCCCATGGCACTGTTCGCTTAGAGGCACAGAAAATGGGGCTTCTTGCTTATCTTGCCACTTGAAACTTCAAACGCATGTGGGGAATGTGGGTTGTCCCTGCCAGGCTCCTTTCACAGCCCTGCTCCGAAATTGCGAATGTCTGCAGAAAGCTGGCAGCCAGAAGGGGCTATCCTGGAAAGCTGTTGTTCAGCCTCATCTGCCCATGGCACTGCTCGCACAGAGGCACAGAGAATGGGGCTTCTTGCTTATCTTGCCAATTGAAACTTTAAACGCATGCTTCGAATGGTGGTGTCTCTGCCAGGCTCCTTTACCAGCCCTGCTCCGAAAGTGCGAACGTCTGCAGATAGCTGGCAGCCAGAAGGGGCTAGCCTGGAAAGCTGTTGCTCAGCCTCATCTGCCCATGGCACTGCTCGCACAGAGGCACGGAGACTGCGGCTGCTTGCTTGTCTTGCCACTTGAAACTTCAAACGTAGCCTGGGAATGGTGGTGTCCCTGCCAGGCTCCTTTCGCAGCCCTGCTCTTAAAATGCGAACGTCTGCAGGTAGCTGGCAGGCAGAAGGGGCTAGCCTGGAAATCTGTTTCTCAGCCTCATCTGCTCATGGCACTGCTCGCACAGAGGCACAGAGACTGGGGCTGCTTGCTTATCTTGCCACTTATAAATTCAAACGCATGTGGGGAATGTGGGTTGTCCCTGCCAGGCTCCTTTCGCAGCCCTGCTCCGAAATTGTGAATGTCTGCAGATAGATGGCAGCCAGAAGGGGCTATCCTGGAAAGCTGTTGCTCAGCCTCATCTGCCCATGGCACTGCTCGCACAGAGGCACAGAGACTGGGGCTGCTTGCTTGCCTTGCCACCTCAAACTTAAAAAGTAGCCTGGGAAAGTTGGTGTCCCAGCCAGGCTCCTTTCGCAGCCCTGCTCCGAAAATGCGAACGTCTGCAGATAGCTGGCAGCCTGAAGGGGCTAGCCTGGAAAGCTGTTGCTCAGCCTCATCTGCCCATGGCACTGCTCGCACAGAGGCACAGAGAATGGGGCTGCTTGCTTGTCTTGCCACCTCAAACTTCAAACGTAGCCTGGGAAAGTTGGTGTCCCTGCCAGGCTCCTTGCGCAGCCCTGCTCTTAAAATGCGAACGTCTGCAGGTAGCTGGTAGCCAGAAGAGGCTATCCTGGAAAGCTGTTGCTCAGCCTCATCTGCCCATGACACTGCTCGCACAGAGGCACAGAGACTGGGGCTACTTTCTTGTTTTGCCACCTCAAACTTCAGACGTACGCTGGGAATGCGGGGGTCACTGCCGATCTCCCTTCGCAGCCCTGCTCCTAAAATGCGAACGTCTACAGATAGCACGCAGTCAGAAGGGGCTATCCTGGAAAGCTGTTGCTCAGCCTCATCTGCCCATGGCACTGCTCACACAGAGGCACAGAGACTGGGGCTGCTTGCTTGTCTTGCCACCTCAAACTTCAAACGTAGCCTGGGAAAGTTGGTGTCCCTGCTAAGCTCCTTTCACAGCCCTGCTCTTGAAATGCGAACGTCTGCAGATAGCTGGCAGCCAGAAGGGGCTAGCCTGGAAAGCTGTTGCTCAGCCTCATCTGCCCATGGCACTGCTCACACAGAGGCACAGAGAATGGGGCTGCTTGCTTGTCTTGCCACCTCAAACTTCGAACGTAGCCTGGGAATGGTGGTGTCCATGCCAGGCTCCTTTCGCAGCCCTGCTCATAAAATGCGAACGTCTGCAGGTAGCTGGCAGGCAGAAGGGGCTAGCCTGGAAAGCTGTTGCTCAGCCTCATCTGCCCATGGCACTGCTCGCACAGAGGCACAGAGACTGGGACTGCTTGCTTGTCTTGCCACCTCAAACTTCAAAAGTAGCCTGGGAAAGTTGGTGTCCCTGCCAGGCTCCTTTCGCAGCCTTGCTCCGAAAGTGCGAACGTCTGCAGATAGCTGGCAGCCAGAAGGGGCTAGCCTGGAAAGCTGTTGCTCAGCCTCATCTGCCCATGGCTCTGCTCACACAGAGGCACAGAGACTGGGGCTGCTTGCTTATCTTGCCACTTGTAACTTCAAACGCATGTCGGGAATGTGGATTGTCCCTGTCAGGCTCCTTTCGCAGCCCTGCTCCGAAATTGCGAATGTCTGCAGATAGATGGCAGCCAGAAGGGGCTAGCCTGGAAAGCTGTTGCTCATCCTCATCTGCCCATGGCACTGCTCGCACAGAGGCACAGAGAATGGGGCTGCTTGCTTGTCTTGCCACCTCAAACTTCAAACATAGCCTGGGAAAGTTGGTGTCCCAGCCAGGCTCCTTTCGCAGCCCTGCTCCGAAAATGCGAACGTCTGCAGATAGCTGGCAGCCTGAAGGGGCTAGCCTGGAAAGCTGTTGCTCAGCCTCATCTGCCAATGGCACTGCTGGCACAGAGGCACAGAGACTGGGGCTGCTTGCTTGTCTTGCCACCTCAAACTTCAAACGTAGCCTGGGAATTGTGGTGTCCCTGCCAGGCTCCTTTCGCAGCCCTGCTCTTAAAATGCGAACGTCTGCAGGTAGCTGGCAGCCAGAAGAGGCTATCCTGGAAAGCTGTTGCTCAGCCTCATCTGCCCATGGCAGTGCTCGCACAGAGGCACAGAGAATGGGGCTGCTTGCTTGTCTTGCCACCTCAAACTTCAAACGTAGCCTTGGAATGGTGGTGTCTCTGTCAGGCTCCTTTCACAGCCCTGCTCTTAAAATGCGAACGTCTGCAGGTAGCTGGCAGCCAGAAGGGGCTATCCTGGAAAGCTGTTGCTCAGCCTCATCTGCCCATGGCACTGCTCACACTGAGGCACAGAGACTGGGGCTGCTTGCTTGTCTTGCCACCTCAAACTTCAAACGTAGCCTGGGAAAGTTGGTGTCCCTGCCAGGCTCCTTTCACAGCCCTGCTCTTGAAATGCGAACGTCTGCAGATAGCTGGCAGCCAGAAGGGGCTAGCCTGGAAAGCTGTTGCTCAGCCTCATCTGCCCATGGCACTGCTCGCACAGAGGCACAGAGAATGGGGCTGCTTGCTTGTCTTGCCACCTCAAACTTCAAACGTAGCCTGGGAATGGTGGTGTCCCTGCCAGGCTCCTTTCGCAGTCCTGCTCATAAAATGCGAACGTCTGCAGGTAGCTGGCAGCCAGAAGGGGCTAGCCTGGAAAGCTGTTGCTCAGCCTCATCTGCCCATGGCACTGCTCGCACAGAGGCACAGAGAATGGGGCTGCTTGCTTGTCTTGCCACCTCAAACTTCAAACGTAGCCTGGGAAAGTTGGTGTTCCTACCAGGCTCCTTTCTCAGCCTTCCTCCGAAAGTGCGAACGTCTGCAGATAGCTGGCAGCCAGAAGGGGCTAGCCTGGAAAGCTGTTGCTCAGCCTCATCTGCCCATGGCTCTTCTCACACAGAGGCACAGAGACTGGGGCTGCTTGCTTATCTTGCCACTTGTAACTTCAAACCTATGTCGGGAATGTGGGTTGTCCCTGCCAGGCTCCTTTAGCAGCCCTGCTCCGAAATTGCGAATGTCTGCAGATAGCTGGCAGCCAGAAGGGGCTATCCTGGAAAGCTGTTGCTCAGCCTCATCTGCCCATGGCTCTACTCGCACAGAGGCACAGAGACTGGGGCTGCTTGATTATCTTGCCACTTGTAACTTCAAACGCATGTGGGGAATGTGGGTTGTCCCTGCCAGGCTCCTTTCGCAGTCCTGCTCCGAAATTGCGAATGTCTGCAGATAGCTGGCAGGCAGAAGGGGCTAGCCTGGAAAGCTGTTGCTCAGCCTCATCTGCCCATGGCACTGCTCGCACAGAGGCACAGAGAATGGGGCTGCTTGCTTGTCTTGCCACCTAAAACTTCAAACGTAGCCTGGGAATGGTGGTGTCCCTGCCAGGCTCCTTTCGCAGCCCTGCTCTTAAAATGCGAACGTCTGCAGGTAGTTGGCAGCCAGAAGAGTCTGTCCTGGAAAGCTGTTGCTCAGCCTCATCTGCCCATGGCACTGCTCGCACAGAGGCACAGAGACTGGGGCTGCTTGCTTATCTTGCCACTTGAAACTTCAAACGCATGCTTGGAATGGTGGTGTCCCAGCCAGGCTCCTTTACGAGCCCTGCTCCGAAAGTGCGAACGTCTGCAGGTAGCTGGCAGGCAGAAGGGGCTAGCCTGGAAAGCTGTTGCTCAGCCTCATCTGCCCATGGCACTGCTCGCACAGAGGCACAGAGAATGGGGCTTCTTGCTTGTCTTGCCACTGGAAACTTCAAACGTATCCTGGGAATGGTGGTGTCCCTGCCAGGCTCCTTTCGCAGCCCTGCTCCGAAAATGCGAACGTCTGCAGGTAGCTGGCAGCCAGAAGGGGCTATCCTGGAAAGCTGTTGCTCAGCCTCATCTGCCCATGGCACTGCTCGCACAGAGGCACAGAGACTGGGGCTGCTTGCTTATCTTGCCACTTGAAACTTCAAACGCATGCTGGGAATGGTGGTGTCCCAGCCAGGCTCCTTTCGCAGCCCTTGTCCAAAAGTGCGAACGTCTGCAGATAGCTGGCAGCCAGAAGGGGCTAGCCTGGAAATCTGTTTCTCAGCCTCACCTGCTCATGGCAGTGCTCGCACAGAGGCACAGAGAATGGGGCTGCTTGCTTATCTTGCCACCTCAAACTTCAAACGCATGCTTGGAATGGTGGTGTCTCTGCCAGGCTCCTTTCCAGGCCTGCTCTTAAAATGCGAACGTCTGCAGATAGCTGGCAGCCAGAAGGGGCTAGCCTGTAAAGCTGTTGCTCAGCCTCATCTGCTCATGGCACTGCTCGCACAGAGGCACAGAGACTGGGGCTGCTTGCTTGTCCTGCCACCTCAAACTTCAGACGTACGCTGGGAATGGGGGGGTCACTGCCGGTCTGCCTTCGCAGCCCTGCTTCTAAAATGCGAATGTCTACAGACAGAACGCAGTCAGAAGGGGCTAGCCTGGAAAGCTGTTGCTCAGCCTCATCTGCCCATGGCACTGCTCGCAAAGAGGCACAGAGACTGGGGCTGCTTGCTTGTCTTGCCACCTCAAACTTCAAACTTATATTAGAGTGTCCGTCTAAGGCGCCTCCTGCAGCCGTGCTTCGAAAATGCGAACGTCTCCAGATAGCTCGCAGCCAGTAGGGGTTTGTCTGCAAAGATGTTGCTCAGCCTCATCCGCCCATGGCACTGCTCACACAGAGACACAGAGACTGGGGCTGCTTGCTTGTCTTGCCACCTCAAACTTCAAACGTAGATTAGGGGGTCCCTGCCGGGCGTCTTCAGCAGCCTGCTTCGAAAATGCGAACGTCTCCAGATACCTCGCAGCCAGAATAGGCTTGCATGGAAAGGTGTTGCTCAGCCTCATCTGCCCATGGCACTGCTCACACAGAGGCACAGAGACTGGGTATGCTTGCTTGTCTTGCCACATCAAACTTCAAACGTAGCCCCGGAATGGGGGGTTCGTGCCGGGCGCCTCCAGCAGACCTGCTCTCAATATGCGAAGGTCTCCAGATAGCTCGCAGCCAGAAGGGGCTAGCCTGGAAAGTTGTTGCTCAGCTGCATCTGCCCATGGCACTGCTTGAACAGAGGCACAGAGACTGGGACTGCTTGCTTGTCTTACCACCTCAAACGTCAAACGTACCCCAGGGATGGGTTTCCCTGTCGTGCGCCTCCAGCAGCCCTGCTCCGAAAATGCGAACGTCTCCAGATAGCTCACAGCCAGAAGGGGCTAGCCTGCAAAGCTGTTGCTCAGCCTCATCTGCCCATGGCACTGCTCACACAGAGGCACAGAGACTGGGGCTGCTTGCTTGTCTTGCCATCTCAAACTTCAAAAGTATCCCGGGGATGGGGAAGTCCCTTTAAGGGGGCTCCAGCAGCCGTGCTGCAAAAATGTGAACGTTTCCAGATAGCTTGCAGCCAGAAGGGGCTAGCTTGGAAAGCTGTTTCTCAGCCTCATCTGCCCATCGCACTGCTCGCACAGAGGCACAGAGACTGGGGCTGCTTGCTTGTCTTGCCACCTCAAACTTCAAAGGTATATTAGGGGGTCCCTGCCAGGCGTCTCCGGCAGCCCTGCTTAGAAATTGCGAACGTTTATAGATAGCTTGCAGCCAGAAGGGGCTAGCCTGGAATTCTGTTTCTCACCCTCATCTGCCAATGGCACTGCTCACACAGAGGCACAGAGAATGGGGCTGCTTGCTTGTCTTGCCACCTCAAACTTCAAACGTAGCCTGGGAATGGTGGTGTCCCTGCCAGGCTCCTTTCGCAGCCCTGCTCCGAAAATGCGAACGTCTGCAGGTAGCTGGCAGCCAGAAGGGGCTATCCTGGAAAGCTGTTGCTCAGCCTCATCTGCCCATGGCACTGCTCGCACAGAGGCACAGAGACTGGGGCTGCTTGCTTATCTTGCCACTTGAAAATTCAAACGCATGCTGGGAATGGTGGTGTCCCAGCCAGGCTCCTTTCGCAGCCCTTGTCCAAAAGTGCGAACGTCTGCAGATAGCTGGCAGCCAGAAGGGGCTAGCCTGGAAATCTGTTTCTCAGCCTCACCTGCTCATGGCACTGCTCGCACAGAGGCACAGAGAATGGGGCTGCTTGCTTATCTTGCCACCTCAAACTTCAAACGCATGCTTGGAATGGTGGTTTCTCTGCCAGGCTCCTTTCCAGGCCTGCTCCTAAAATGCGAACGTCTGCAGATAGCTGGCAGCCAGAAGGGGCTAGCCTGGAAAGCTGTTGCTCAGCCTCATCTGCTCATGGCACTGCTCGCACAGAGGCACAGAGACTGGGGCTGCTTGCTTGTCCTGCCACCTCAAACTTCAGACGTACGCTGGGAATGGGGGGGGTCACTGCCGGTCTCCCTTCGCAGCCCTGCTTCTAAAATGCGAATGTCTACAGACAGAACGCAGTCAGAAGGGGCTAGCCTGGAAAGCTGTTGCTCAGCCTCATCTGCCCATGGCACTGCTCGCAAAGAGGCACAGAGACTGGGGCTGCTTGCTTGTCTTGCCACCTCAAACTTCAAACTTATATTAGAGTGTCCGTCTAAGGCGCCTCCTGCAGCCGTGCTTCGAAAATGCGAACGTCTCCAGATAGCTCGCAGCCAGTAGGGGTTTGTCTGCAAAGCTGTTGCTCAGCCTCACCCGCCCATGGCACTGCTCACACAGAGACACAGAGACTGGGGCTGCTTGCTTGTCTTGCACCTCAAACTTCAAACGTAGATTAGGGGGTCCCTGCCGGGCGTCTCCAGCAGCCTGCTTCGAAAATGCGAACGTCTCCAGATAGCTCGCAGCCAGAATAGGCTTGCATGGAAAGGTGTTGCTCAGCCTCATCTGCCCATGGCACTGCTCACACAGAGGCACAGAGACTGGGTATGCTTGCTTGTCTTGCCACATCAAACTTCAAACGTAGCCCCGGAATGGGGGGTTCGTGCCGGGCGCCTCCAGCAGACCTGCTCTCAATATGCGAAGGTCTCCAGATAGCTCGCAGCCAGAAGGGGCTAGCCTGGAAAGTTGTTGCTCAGCCTCATCTGCCCATGGCACTGCTTGAACAGAGGCACAGAGACTGGGACTGCTTGCTTGTCTTACCACCTCAAACATCAAACGTACCCCAGGGATGGGTTTCCCTGTCGTGCGCCTCCAGCAGCCCTGCTCCGAAAATGCGAACGTCTCCAGATAGCTCGCAGCCAGAAGGGGCTACCCTGCAAAGCTGTTGCTCAGCCTCATCTGCCCATGGCACTGCTCGAACACAGGCACAGAGACTGGGGCTGCTTGCTTGTCTTGCCACCTCAAACTTCAAAAGTAGCCTGGGAATGGTGGTGTCCCTGCCAGGCTCCTTTCGCAGCCCTGCTCCGAAAATGCGAACGTCTGCAGGTAGCTGGCAGCCAGAAGGGGCTATCCTGGAAAGCTGTTGCTCAGCCTCATCTGCCCATGGCACTGCTCGCACAGAGGCACAGAGACTGGGGCTGCTTGCTTATCTTGCCACTTGAAAATTCAAACGCATGCTGGGAATGGTGGTGTCCCAGCCAGGCTCCTTTCGCAGCCCTTGTCCAAAAGTGCGAACGTCTGCAGATAGCTGGCAGCCAGAAGGGGCTAGCCTGGAAATCTGTTTCTCAGCCTCACCTGCTCATGGCACTGCTCGCACAGAGGCACAGAGAATGGGGCTGCTTGCTTATCTTGCCACCTCAAACTTCAAACGCATGCTTGGAATGGTGGTGTCTCTGCCAGGCTCCTTTCCAGGCCTGCTCCTAAAATGCGAACGTCTGCAGATAGCTGGCAGCCAGAAGGGGCTAGCCTGGAAAGCTGTTGCTCAGCCTCATCTGCTCATGGCACTGCTCGCACAGAGGCACAGAGACTGGGGCTGCTTGCTTGTCCTGCCACCTCAAACTTCAGACGTACGCTGGGAATGGGGGGGGTCACTGCCGGTCTCCCTTCGCAGCCCTGCTTCTAAAATGCGAATGTCTACAGACAGAACGCAGTCAGAAGGGGCTAGCCTGGAAAGCTGTTGCTCAGCCTCATCTGCCCATGGCACTGCTCGCAAAGAGGCACAGAGACTGGGGCTGCTTGCTTGTCTTGCCACCTCAAACTTCAAACTTATATTAGAGTGTCCGTCTAAGGCGCCTCCTGCAGCCGTGCTTCGAAAATGCGAACGTCTCCAGATAGCTCACAGCCAGTAGGGGTTTGTCTGCAAAGCTGTTGCTCAGCCTCACCCGCCCATGGCACTGCTCACACAGAGACACAGAGACTGGGGCTGCTTGCTTGTCTTGCACCTCAAACTTCAAACGTAGATTAGGGGGTCCCTGCCGGGCGTCTCCAGCAGCCTGCTTCGAAAATGCGAACGTCTCCAGATAGCTCGCAGCCAGAATAGGCTTGCATGGAAAGGTGTTGCTCAGCCTCATCTGCCCATGGCACTGCTCACACAGAGGCACAGAGACTGGGTATGCTTGCTTGTCTTGCCACATCAAACTTCAAACGTAGCCCCGGAATGGGGGGTTCGTGCCGGGCGCCTCCAGCAGACCTGCTCTCAATATGCGAAGGTCTCCAGATAGCTCGCAGCCAGAAGGGGCTAGCCTGGAAAGTTGTTGCTCAGCCTCATCTGCCCATGGCACTGCTTGAACAGAGGCACAGAGACTGGGACTGCTTGCTTGTCTTACCACCTCAAACGTCAAACGTACCCCAGGGATGGGTTTCCCTGTCGTGCGCCTCCAGCAGCCCTGCTCCGAAAATGCGAACGTCTCCAGATAGCTCGCAGCCAGAAGGGGCTACCCTGCAAAGCTGTTGCTCAGCCTCATCTGCCCATGGCACTGCTCGAACACAGGCACAGAGACTGGGGCTGCTTGCTTGTCTTGCCACCTCAAACTTCAAACGTAGCCTGGGAATGGTGGTGTCCCTGCCAGGCTCCTTTCGCAGCCCTGCTCCGAAAATGCGAACGTCTGCAGGTAGCTGGCAGCCAGAAGGGGCTATCCTGGAAAGCTGTTGCTCAGCCTCATCTGCCCATGGCACTGCTCGCACAGAGGCACAGAGACTGGGGCTGCTTGCTTATCTTGCCACTTGAAAATTCAAACGCATGCTGGGAATGGTGGTGTCCCAGCCAGGCTCCTTTCGCAGCCCTTGTCCAAAAGTGCGAACGTCTGCAGATAGCTGGCAGCCAGAAGGGGCTAGCCTGGAAATCTGTTTCTCAGCCTCACCTGCTCATGGCACTGCTCGCACAGAGGCACAGAGAATGGGGCTGCTTGCTTATGTTGCCACCTCAAACTTCAAACGCATGCTTGGAATGGTGGTGTCTCTGCCAGGCTCCTTTCCAGGCCTGCTCCTAAAATGCGAACGTCTGCAGATAGCTGGCAGCCAGAAGGGGCTAGCCTGGAAAGCTGTTGCTCAGCCTCATCTGCTCATGGCACTGCTCGCACAGAGGCACAGAGACTGGGGCTGCTTGCTTGTCCTGCCACCTCAAACTTCAGACGTACGCTGGGAATGGGGGGGGTCACTGCCGGTCTCCCTTCGCAGCCCTCCTTCTAAAATGCGAATGTCTACAGACAGAACGCAGTCAGAAGGGGCTAGCCTGGAAAGCTGTTGCTCAGCCTCATCTGCCCATGGCACTGCTCGCAAAGAGGCACAGAGACTGGGGCTGCTTGCTTGTCTTGCCACCTCAAACTTCAAACTTATATTAGAGTGTCCGTCTAAGGCGCCTCCTGCAACCGTGCTTCGAAAATGCGAACGTCTCCAGATAGCTCGCAGCCAGTAGGGGTTTGTCTGCAAAGCTGTTGCTCAGCCTCACCCGCCCATGGCACTGCTCACACAGAGACACAGAGACTGGGGCTGCTTGCTTGTCTTGCACCTCAAACTTCAAACGTAGATTAGGGGGTCCCTGCCGGGCGTCTCCAGCAGCCTGCTTCGAAAATGCGAACGTCTCCAGATAGCTCGCAGCCAGAATAGGCTTGCATGGAAAGGTGTTGCTCAGCCTCATCTGCCCATGGCACTGCTCACACAGAGGCACAGAGACTGGGTATGCTTGCTTGTCTTGCCACATCAAACTTCAAACGTAGCCCCGGAATGGGGGGTTCGTGCCGGGCGCCTCCAGCAGACCTGCTCTCAATATGCGAAGGTCTCCAGATAGCTCGCAGCCAGAAGGGGCTAGCCTGGAAAGTTGTTGCTCAGCTGCATCTGCCCATGGCACTGCTTGAACAGAGGCACAGAGACTGGGACTGCTTGCTTGTCTTACCACCTCAAACGTCAAACGTACCCCAGGGATGGGTTTCCCTGTCGTGCGCCTCCAGCAGCCCTGATCCGAAAATGCGAACGTCTCCAGATAGCTCACAGCCAGAAGGGGCTAGCCTGCAAAGCTGTTGCTCAGCCTCATCTGCCCATGGCACTGCTCGAACACAGGCACAGAGACTGGGGCTGCTTGCTTGTCTTGCCATCTCAAACTTCAAAAGTATCCCGGGGATGGGGAAGTCCCTTTAAGGGGGCTAAAGCAGCCGTGCTGCAAAAATGTGAACGTTTCCAGATAGCTTGCAGCCAGAAGGGGCTAGCTTGGAAAGCTGTTTCTCAGCCTCATCTGCCCATCGCACTGCTCGCACAGAGGCACAGAGACTGGGGCTGATTGCTTGTCTTGCCACCTCAAACTTCAAAGGTATATTAGGGGGTCCCTGCCAGGCGTCTCCGGCAGCCCTGCTTAGAAATTGCGAACGTTTATAGATAGCTTGCAGCCAGAAGGGGCTAGCTTGGAAAGCTGTTGCTCAGCCTCATCTGCCCATGGCACTGCTCGAACACAGGCACAGAGACTGGGGCTGCTTGCTTGTCTTGCCACCTCAAACTTCAAACTTATATTAGAGTGTCCGGTAAGGGCGCCTCCGGCAGCCCTGCTTCGAAAATGTGAACGTCTCCAGATAGCTCGCAGCCAGTAGGGGTTTGTCTGCAAAGATGTTGCTCAGCCTCATCCGCCCATGGCACTGCTCGCACAGAGACACAGAGACTGGGGCTGCTTGCTTATCTTGTCACCTCAAACTTCAAACGTAGATTAGGGGGTCCCTGCCGGGCGTCTCCAGCAGCCTGCTTCGAAAATGCGAACGTCTCCAGATAGCTTGCAGCCAGAGTAGGGTTGCATGGAAAGGTGTTGCTCAGCCTCATCTGCCCATGGCACTGCTTGCACAGAGGCACAGAGACTGGGGCTGCTTGCTTGTCTTGCCACCTCAAACTTCATAAGCATTCCGGGGATGGGAATCCCTGTCGGGCGCCTCCAACAGACCAGCTCACAAAATGCAAACGTCTCCAGATAGCTCACAGCCAGAAGGGGCTAGCCTGCAAAGCTCTTGCTCAGCCTCATCTGCCCATGGCACTGCTAGCACAGAGGCACAGAGACTGGGGCTGCTTGCTTGTCTTGCCACCTCAAACTTCGAATGTAGCCCGGGTATGGGGATCCCTGTCGTGCGCCTCCAGCAGCCCTGCTCCTAAAGTGCGAACGTCTGCACATAGCTCGCAGTCAGAAGGGGCTAGCCTGGAAAGCTGTTGCTCAGCCTCATCTGCCCATGGCACTGCTCGCAAAGAGGCACAGAGACTGGGGCTGCTTTCTTGTCTTGCCACCTCAAACTTCAAACTTATATTAGAGTGTCCGTGAAAGGTGCCTCCGGCAGCCCTGCTTGAAAAATGCGAACGTCTCCAGATAGCTCGCAGCCAGTAGGGGTTTGTCTGCAAAGATGTTGCTCAGCCTCATCCGCCCATGGCACTGCTCGCACAGAGACACAGAGACTGGGGCTGATTGCTTGTCTTGCCACCTCAAACTTCAAAGGTTTATTAGGGGGTCCCTGCCAGGCGTCTCCGCCAGCCCTGCTTAGAAATTGCGAACGTTTCCAGATAGCTTGCAGCCAGAATGGGCTAGCATGGAAAGCTGTTGCTCAGCCTCATCTGCCCATGGCACTGCTCGAACACAGGCACAGAGACTGGGGCTGCTTGCTTGTCTTGCCACCTCAAACTTCAAACGTAGCCCCGGAATGGGGGGTTCGTGCCGGGCGCCTCCAGCAGACCTGCTCTCAATATGCGAAGGTCTCCAGATAGCTCGCAGCCAGAAGGGGCTAGCCTGGAAAGTTGTTGCTCAGCCTCATCTGCCCATGGCACTGCTTGAACAGAGGCACAGAGACTGGGACTGCTTGCTTGTCTTACCACCTCAAACGTCAAACGTACCCCAGGGATGGGTTTCCCTGTCGTGCGCCTCCAGCAGCCCTGCTCCGAAAATGCGAACGTCTCCAGATAGCTCGCAGCCAGAAGGGGCTACCCTGCAAAGCTGTTGCTCAGCCTCATCTGCCCATGGCACTGCTCGAACACAGGCACAGAGACTGGGGCTGCTTGCTTGTCTTGCCACCTCAAACTTCAAACGTAGCCTGGGAATGGTGGTGTCCCTGCCAGGCTCCTTTCGCAGCCCTGCTCCGAAAATGCGAACGTCTGCAGGTAGCTGGCAGCCAGAAGGGGCTATCCTGGAAAGCTGTTGCTCAGCCTCATCTGCCCATGGCACTGCTCGCACAGAGGCACAGAGACTGGGGCTGCTTGCTTATCTTGCCACTTGAAAATTCAAACGCATGCTGGGAATGGTGGTGTCCCAGCCAGGCTCCTTTCGCAGCCCTTGTCCAAAAGTGCGAACGTCTGCAGATAGCTGGCAGCCAGAAGGGGCTAGCCTGGAAATCTGTTTCTCAGCCTCACCTGCTCATGGCACTGCTCGCACAGAGGCACAGAGAATGGGGCTGCTTGCTTATGTTGCCACCTCAAACTTCAAACGCATGCTTGGAATGGTGGTGTCTCTGCCAGGCTCCTTTCCAGGCCTGCTCCTAAAATGCGAACGTCTGCAGATAGCTGGCAGCCAGAAGGGGCTAGCCTGGAAAGCTGTTGCTCAGCCTCATCTGCTCATGGCACTGCTCGCACAGAGGCACAGAGACTGGGGCTGCTTGCTTGTCCTGCCACCTCAAACTTCAGACGTACGCTGGGAATGGGGGGGGTCACTGCCGGTCTCCCTTCGCAGCCCTCCTTCTAAAATGCGAATGTCTACAGACAGAACGCAGTCAGAAGGGGCTAGCCTGGAAAGCTGTTGCTCAGCCTCATCTGCCCATGGCACTGCTCGCAAAGAGGCACAGAGACTGGGGCTGCTTGCTTGTCTTGCCACCTCAAACTTCAAACTTATATTAGAGTGTCCGTCTAAGGCGCCTCCTGCAACCGTGCTTCGAAAATGCGAACGTCTCCAGATAGCTCGCAGCCAGTAGGGGTTTGTCTGCAAAGCTGTTGCTCAGCCTCACCCGCCCATGGCACTGCTCACACAGAGACACAGAGACTGGGGCTGCTTGCTTGTCTTGCACCTCAAACTTCAAACGTAGATTAGGGGGTCCCTGCCGGGCGTCTCCAGCAGCCTGCTTCGAAAATGCGAACGTCTCCAGATAGCTCGCAGCCAGAATAGGCTTGCATGGAAAGGTGTTGCTCAGCCTCATCTGCCCATGGCACTGCTCACACAGAGGCACAGAGACTGGGTATGCTTGCTTGTCTTGCCACATCAAACTTCAAACGTAGCCCCGGAATGGGGGGTTCGTGCCGGGCGCCTCCAGCAGACCTGCTCTCAATATGCGAAGGTCTCCAGATAGCTCGCAGCCAGAAGGGGCTAGCCTGGAAAGTTGTTGCTCAGCTGCATCTGCCCATGGCACTGCTTGAACAGAGGCACAGAGACTGGGACTGCTTGCTTGTCTTACCACCTCAAACGTCAAACGTACCCCAGGGATGGGTTTCCCTGTCGTGCGCCTCCAGCAGCCCTGATCCGAAAATGCGAACGTCTCCAGATAGCTCACAGCCAGAAGGGGCTAGCCTGCAAAGCTGTTGCTCAGCCTCATCTGCCCATGGCACTGCTCGAACACAGGCACAGAGACTGGGGCTGCTTGCTTGTCTTGCCATCTCAAACTTCAAAAGTATCCCGGGGATGGGGAAGTCCCTTTAAGGGGGCTAAAGCAGCCGTGCTGCAAAAATGTGAACGTTTCCAGATAGCTTGCAGCCAGAAGGGGCTAGCTTGGAAAGCTGTTTCTCAGCCTCATCTGCCCATCGCACTGCTCGCACAGAGGCACAGAGACTGGGGCTGATTGCTTGTCTTGCCACCTCAAACTTCAAAGGTATATTAGGGGGTCCCTGCCAGGCGTCTCCGGCAGCCCTGCTTAGAAATTGCGAACGTTTATAGATAGCTTGCAGCCAGAAGGGGCTAGCTTGGAAAGCTGTTGCTCAGCCTCATCTGCCCATGGCACTGCTCGAACACAGGCACAGAGACTGGGGCTGCTTGCTTGTCTTGCCACCTCAAACTTCAAACTTATATTAGAGTGTCCGGTAAGGGCGCCTCCGGCAGCCCTGCTTCGAAAATGTGAACGTCTCCAGATAGCTCGCAGCCAGTAGGGGTTTGTCTGCAAAGATGTTGCTCAGCCTCATCCGCCCATGGCACTGCTCGCACAGAGACACAGAGACTGGGGCTGCTTGCTTATCTTGTCACCTCAAACTTCAAACGTAGATTAGGGGGTCCCTGCCGGGCGTCTCCAGCAGCCTGCTTCGAAAATGCGAACGTCTCCAGATAGCTTGCAGCCAGAGTAGGGTTGCATGGAAAGGTGTTGCTCAGCCTCATCTGCCCATGGCACTGCTTGCACAGAGGCACAGAGACTGGGGCTGCTTGCTTGTCTTGCCACCTCAAACTTCATAAGCATTCCGGGGATGGGAATCCCTGTCGGGCGCCTCCAACAGACCAGCTCACAAAATGCAAACGTCTCCAGATAGCTCACAGCCAGAAGGGGCTAGCCTGCAAAGCTCTTGCTCAGCCTCATCTGCCCATGGCACTGCTAGCACAGAGGCACAGAGACTGGGGCTGCTTGCTTGTCTTGCCACCTCAAACTTCGAATGTAGCCCGGGTATGGGGATCCCTGTCGTGCGCCTCCAGCAGCCCTGCTCCTAAAGTGCGAACGTCTGCACATAGCTCGCAGTCAGAAGGGGCTAGCCTGGAAAGCTGTTGCT
Organism: Opisthocomus hoazin; assembly: GCF_030867145.1. NCBI lineage: Eukaryota > Metazoa > Chordata > Aves > Opisthocomiformes > Opisthocomidae > Opisthocomus > Opisthocomus hoazin. The sequence continues at coordinate 13,635,185 of NC_134426.1, forward strand.
CAGCCTCATCTGCCCATGGCACTGCTCGCAAAGAGGCACAGAGACTGGGGCTGCTTTCTTGTCTTGCCACCTCAAACTTCAAACTTATATTAGAGTGTCCGTGAAAGGTGCCTCCGGCAGCCCTGCTTGAAAAATGCGAACGTCTCCAGATAGCTCGCAGCCAGTAGGGGTTTGTCTGCAAAGATGTTGCTCAGCCTCATCCGCCCATGGCACTGCTCGCACAGAGACACAGAGACTGGGGCTGATTGCTTGTCTTGCCACCTCAAACTTCAAAGGTTTATTAGGGGGTCCCTGCCAGGCGTCTCCGCCAGCCCTGCTTAGAAATTGCGAACGTTTCCAGATAGCTTGCAGCCAGAATGGGCTAGCATGGAAAGCTGTTGCTCAGCCTCATCTGCCCATGGCACTGCTCGAACACAGGCACAGAGACTGGGGCTGCTTGCTTGTCTTGCCACCTCAAACTTCAAACGCATGCTTGGAATGGTGGTGTCTCTGCCAGGCTCCTTTCCAGGCCTGCTCTTAAAATGCGAACGTCTGCAGATAGCTGGCAGCCAGAAGGGGCTAGCCTGGAAAGCTGTTGCTCAGCCTCATCTGCTCATGGCACTGCTCGCACAGAGGCACAGAGACTGGGGCTGCTTGCTTGTCCTGCCACCTCAAACTTCAGACGTACGCTGGGAATGGGGGGGTCACTGCCGGTCTGCCTTCGCAGCCCTGCTTCTAAAATGCGAATGTCTACAGACAGAACGCAGTCAGAAGGGGCTAGCCTGGAAAGCTGTTGCTCAGCCTCATCTGCCCATGGCACTGCTCGCAAAGAGGCACAGAGACTGGGGCTGCTTGCTTGTCTTGCCACCTCAAACTTCAAACTTATATTAGAGTGTCCGTCTAAGGCGCCTCCTGCAGCCGTGCTTCGAAAATGCGAACGTCTCCAGATAGCTCGCAGCCAGTAGGGGTTTGTCTGCAAAGATGTTGCTCAGCCTCATCCGCCCATGGCACTGCTCACACAGAGACACAGAGACTGGGGCTGCTCGCTTGTCTTGCCACCTCAAACTTCAAACGTAGATTAGGGGGTCCCTGCCGGGCGTCTCCAGCAGCCTGCTTCGAAAATGCGAACGTCTCCAGATAGCTCGCAGCCAGAATAGGCTTGCATGGAAAGGTGTTGCTCAGCCTCATCTGCCCATGGCACTGCTCACACAGAGGCACAGAGACTGGGGCTGCTTGCTTGTCTTGCCACCTCAAACTTCAAAGGTATATTAGGGGGTCCCTGCCAGGCGTCTCCGGCAGCCCTGCTTAGAAATTGCGAACGTTTATAGATAGCTTGCAGCCAGAAGGGGCTAGCCTGGAATTCTGTTTCTCACCCTCATCTGCCAATGGCACTGCTCGCACAGAGGCACAGAGACTGGGGCTGCTTGCTTATCTTGCCACCTAAAACTTCAAACGTAGCCTTGGAATCGGGGTGTCTCTGCCAGGCTCCTTTCACAGCCCTGCTCTTAAAATGCGAACGTCTGCAGGTAGCTGGCAGCCAGAAGGGGCTATCCTGGAAAGCTGTTGCTCAGCCTCATCTGCCCATGGCAGTGCTCGCACAGAGGCACAGAGACTGGGGCTGCTTGCTTGTCTTGCCACCTCAAACTTCAAACGTAGCCTGGGAAAGTTGGTGTCTTTGCTAAGCTCCTTTCACAGCCCTGCTCTTGAAATGCGAACGTCTGCAGATAGCTGGCAGCCAGAAGGGGCTAGCCTGGAAAGCTGTTGCTCAGCCTCATCTGCCCGTGGCACTGCTCGCACAGAGGCACAGAGAATGGGGCTGCTTGCTTGTCTTGCCACCTCAAACTTCAAACGTACGCTGGGAAAGGTGGTGTCCCTGCCAGGCTCCTTTCGCAGCCCTGCTCCGAAAATGCGAACGTCTGCAGGTAGCTGGCAGCCAGAAGGGGCTATCCTGGAAAGCTGTTGCTCAGCCTCATCTGCCCATGGCACTGCTCGCACAGAGGCACAGAGACTGGGGCTGCTTGCTTATCTTGCCACTTGAAAATTCAAACGCATGCTGGGAATGGTGGTGTCCCAGCCAGGCTCCTTTCGCAGCCCTTGTCCAAAAGTGCGAACGTCTGCAGATAGCTGGCAGACAGAAGGGGCTAGCCTGGAAATCTGTTTCTCAGCCTCACCTGCTCATGGCACTGCTCGCACAGAGGCACAGAGAATGGGGCTGCTTGCTTATCTTGCCACCTCAAACTTCAAACGCATGCTTGGAATGGGGGTGTCTCTGCCAGGCTCCTTTCCAGGCCTGCTCCTAAAATGCGAACGTCTGCAGATAGCTGGCAGCCAGAAGGGGCTATCCTGGAAAGCTGTTGCTCAGCCTCATCTGCTCATGGCACTGCTCGCACAGAGGCACAGAGACTGGGGCTGCTTGCTTGTCCTGCCACCTCAAACTTCAGACGTACGCTGGGAATGGGGGGGGTCACTGCCGGTCTCCCTTCGCAGCCCTGCTTCTAAAATGCGAATGTCTACAGACAGAACGCAGTCAGAAGGGGCTAGCCTGGAAAGCTGTTGCTCAGCCTCATCTGCCCATGGCACTGCTCGCAAAGAGGCACAGAGACTGGGGCTGCTTGCTTGTCTTGCCACCTCAAACTTCAAACTTATATTAGAGTGTCCGTCTAAGGCGCCTCCTGCAGCCGTGCTTCGAAAATGCGAACGTCTCCAGATAGCTCGCAGCCAGTAGGGGTTTGTCTGCAAAGCTGTTGCTCAGCCTCACCCGCCCATGGCACTGCTCACACAGAGACACAGAGACTGGGGCTGCTTGCTTGTCTTGCACCTCAAACTTCAAACGTAGATTAGGGGGTCCCTGCCGGGCGTCTCCAGCAGCCTGCTTCGAAAATGCGAACGTCTCCAGATAGCTCGCAGCCAGAATAGGCTTGCATGGAAAGGTGTTGCTCAGCCTCATCTGCCCATGGCACTGCTCACACAGAGGCACAGAGACTGGGAATGCTTGCTTGTCTTGCCACATCAAACTTCAAACGTAGCCCCGGAATGGGGGGTTCGTGCCGGGCGCCTCCAGCAGACCTGCTCTCAATATGCGAAGGTCTCCAGATAGCTCGCAGCCAGAAGGGGCTAGCCTGGAAAGTTGTTGCTCAGCTGCATCTGCCCATGGCACTGCTTGAACAGAGGCACAGAGACTGGGACTGCTTGCTTGTCTTACCACCTCAAACGTCAAACGTACCCCAGGGATGGGTTTCCCTGTCGTGCGCCTCCAGCAGCCCTGCTCCGAAAATGCGAACGTCTCCAGATAGCTCGCAGCCAGAAGGGGCTACCCTGCAAAGCTGTTGCTCAGCCTCATCTGCCCATGGCACTGCTCGAACACAGGCACAGAGACTGGGGCTGCTTGCTTGTCTTGCCATCTCAAACTTCAAAAGTATCCCGGGGATGGGGAAGTCCCTTTAAGGGGGCTCCAGCAGCCGTGCTGCAAAAATGTGAACGTTTCCAGATAGCTTGCAGCCAGAAGGGGCTAGCTTGGAAAGCTGTTTCTCAGCCTCATCTGCCCATCGCACTGCTCGCACAGAGGCACAGAGACTGGGGCTGCTTGCTTGTCTTGCCACCTCAAACTTCAAAGGTATATTAGGGGGTCCCTGCCAGGCGTCTCCGGCAGCCCTGCTTAGAAATTGCGAACGTTTATAGATAGCTTGCAGCCAGAAGGGGCTAGCTTGGAAAGCTGTTGCTCAGCCTCATCTGCCCATGGCACTGCTCGAACACAGGCACAGAGACTGGGGCTGCTTGCTTGTCTTGCCACCTCAAACTTCAAACTTATATTAGAGTGTCCGGTAAGGGCGCCTCCCGCAGCCCTGCTTCGAAAATGTGAACGTCTCCAGATAGCTTGCAGCCAGAATAGGGTTGCATGGAAAGGTGTTGCTCAGCCTCATCTGCCCATGGCACTGCTTGCACAGAGGCACAGAGACTGGGGCTGCTTGCTTGTCTTGCCACCTCAAACTTCATAAGCATTCCGGGGATGGGAATCCCTGTCGGGCGCCTCCAACAGACCAGCTCACAAAATGCAAACGTCTCCAGATAGCTCACAGCCAGAAGGGGCTAGCCTGCAAAGCTCTTGCTCAGCCTCATCTGCCCATGGCACTGCTCGCACAGAGGCACAGAGACTGGGGCTGCTTGCTTATCTTGCCACTTGAAAATTCAAACGCATGCTGGGAATGGTGGTGTCCCAGCCAGGCTCCTTTCGCAGCCCTTGTCCAAAAGTGCGAACGTCTGCAGATAGCTGGCAGCCAGAAGGGGCTAGCCTGGAAATCTGTTTCTCAGCCTCACCTGCTCATGGCACTGCTCGCACAGAGGCACAGAGAATGGGGCTGCTTGCTTATCTTGCCACCTCAAACTTCAAACGCATGCTTGGAATGGTGGTGTCTCTGCCAGGCTCCTTTCCAGGCCTGCTCCTAAAATGCGAACGTCTGCAGATAGCTGGCAGCCAGAAGGGGCTAGCCTGGAAAGCTGTTGCTCAGCCTCATCTGCTAATGGCACTGCTCGCACAGAGGCACAGAGACTGGGGCTGCTTGCTTGTCCTGCCACCTCAAACTTCAGACGTACGCTGGGAATGGGGGGGGTCACTGCCGGTCTCCCTTCGCAGCCCTGCTTCTAAAATGCGAATGTCTACAGACAGAACGCAGTCAGAAGGGGCTAGCCTGGAAAGCTGTTGCTCAGCCTCATCTGCCCATGGCACTGCTCGCAAAGAGGCACAGAGACTGGGGCTGCTTGCTTGTCTTGCCACCTCAAACTTCAAACTTATATTAGAGTGTCCGTCTAAGGCGCCTCCTGCAGCCGTGCTTCGAAAATGCGAACGTCTCCAGATAGCTCGCAGCCAGTAGGGGTTTGTCTGCAAAGCTGTTGCTCAGCCTCACCCGCCCATGGCACTGCTCACACAGAGACACAGAGACTGGGGCTGCTTGCTTGTCTTGCACCTCAAACTTCAAACGTAGATTAGGGGGTCCCTGCCGGGCGTCTCCAGCAGCCTGCTTCGAAAATGCGAACGTCTCCAGATAGCTCGCAGCCAGAATAGGCTTGCATGGAAAGGTGTTGCTCAGCCTCATCTGCCCATGGCACTGCTCACACAGAGGCACAGAGACTGGGTATGCTTGCTTGTCTTGCCACATCAAACTTCAAACGTAGCCCCGGAATGGGGGGTTCGTGCCGGGCGCCTCCAGCAGACCTGCTCTCAATATGCGAAGGTCTCCAGATAGCTCGCAGCCAGAAGGGGCTAGCCTGGAAAGTTGTTGCTCAGCCTCATCTGCCCATGGCACTGCTTGAACAGAGGCACAGAGACTGGGACTGCTTGCTTGTCTTACCACCTCAAACATCAAACGTACCCCAGGGATGGGTTTCCCTGTCGTGCGCCTCCAGCAGCCCTGCTCCGAAAATGCGAACGTCTCCAGATAGCTCGCAGCCAGAAGGGGCTACCCTGCAAAGCTGTTGCTCAGCCTCATCTGCCCATGGCACTGCTCGAACACAGGCACAGAGACTGGGGCTGCTTGCTTGTCTTGCCACCTCAAACTTCAAACGTAGCCTGGGAATGGTGGTGTCCCTGCCAGGCTCCTTTCGCAGCCCTGCTCCGAAAATGCGAACGTCTGCAGGTAGCTGGCAGCCAGAAGGGGCTATCCTGGAAAGCTGTTGCTCAGCCTCATCTGCCCATGGCACTGCTCGCACAGAGGCACAGAGACTGGGGCTGCTTGCTTATCTTGCCACTTGAAAATTCAAACGCATGCTGGGAATGGTGGTGTCCCAGCCAGGCTCCTTTCGCAGCCCTTGTCCAAAAGTGCGAACGTCTGCAGATAGCTGGCAGCCAGAAGGGGCTAGCCTGGAAATCTGTTTCTCAGCCTCACCTGCTCATGGCACTGCTCGCACAGAGGCACAGAGAATGGGGCTGCTTGCTTATCTTGCCACCTCAAACTTCAAACGCATGCTTGGAATGGTGGTGTCTCTGCCAGGCTCCTTTCCAGGCCTGCTCCTAAAATGCGAACGTCTGCAGATAGCTGGCAGCCAGAAGGGGCTAGCCTGGAAAGCTGTTGCTCAGCCTCATCTGCTCATGGCACTGCTCGCACAGAGGCACAGAGACTGGGGCTGCTTGCTTGTCTTGCCACCTCAAACTTCAAAGGTATATTAGGGGGTCCCTGCCAGGCGTCTCCGGCAGCCCTGCTTAGAAATTGCGAACGTTTATAGATAGCTTGCAGCCAGAAGGGGCTAGCTTGGAAAGCTGTTGCTCAGCCTCATCTGCCCATGGCACTGCTCGAACACAGGCACAGAGACTGGGGCTGCTTGCTTGTCTTGCCACCTCAAACTTCAAACTTATATTAGAGTGTCCGGTAAGGGCGCCTCCGGCAGCCCTGCTTCGAAAATGTGAACGTCTCCAGATAGCTCGCAGCCAGTAGGGGTTTGTCTGCAAAGATGTTGCTCAGCCTCATCCGCCCATGGCACTGCTCGCACAGAGACACAAAGACTGGGGCTGCTTGCTTATCTTGTCACCTCAAACTTCAAACGTAGATTAGGGGGTCCCTGCCGGGCGTCTCCAGCAGCCTGCTTCGAAAATGCGAACGTCTCCAGATAGCTTGCAGCCAGAATAGGGTTGCATGGAAAGGTGTTGCTCAGCCTCATCTGCCCATGGCACTGCTTGCACAGAGGCACAGAGACTGGGGCTGCTTGCTTGTCTTGCCACCTCAAACTTCATAAGCATTCCGGGGATGGGAATCCCTGTCGGGCGCCTCCAACAGACCAGCTCACAAAGTGCAAACGTCTCCAGATAGCTCACAGCCAGAAGGGGCTAGCCTGCAAAGCTCTTGCTCAGCCTCATCTGCCCATGGCACTGCTCGCACAGAGGCACAGAGACTGGGGCTGCTTGCTTGTCTTGCCACCTCAAACTTCGAATGTAGCCCGGGTATGGGGATCCCTGTCGTGCGCCTCCAGCAGCCCTGCTCCTAAAGTGCGAACGTCTGCACATAGCTCGCAGTCAGAAGGGGATAGCCTGGAAAGCTGTTGCTCAGCCTCATCTGCCCATGGCACTGCTCGCAAAGAGGCACAGAGACTGGGGCTGCTTTCTTGTCTTGCCACCTCAAACTTCAAACTTATATTAGAGTGTCCGTGAAAGGTGCCTCCGGCAGCCCTGCTTGAAAAATGCGAACGTCTCCAGATAGCTCGCAGCCAGTAGGGGTTTGTCTGCAAAGATGTTGCTCAACCTCATCCGCCCATGGCACTGCTCGCACAGAGACACAGAGACTGGGGCTGCTTGCTTGTCTTGCCACCTCAAACTTCAAAGGTTTATTAGGGGGTCCCTGCCAGGCGTCTCCGCCAGCCCTGCTTAGAAATTGCGAACGTTTCCAGATAGCTTGCAGCCAGAATGGGCTAGCATGGAAAGCTGTTGCTCAGCCTCATCTGCCCATGGCACTGCTCGAACACAGGCACAGAGACTGGGGCTGCTTGCTTGTCTTGCCACCTCAAACTTCAAACGCATGCTTGGAATGGTGGTGTCTCTGCCAGGCTCCTTTCCAGGCCTGCTCTTAAAATGCGAACGTCTGCAGATAGCTGGCAGCCAGAAGGGGCTAGCCTGGAAAGCTGTTGCTCAGCCTCATCTGCTCATGGCACTGCTCGCACAGAGGCACAGAGACTGGGGCTGCTTGCTTGTCCTGCCACCTCAAACTTCAGACGTACGCTGGGAATGGGGGGGTCACTGCCGGTCTGCCTTCGCAGCCCTGCTTCTAAAATGCGAATGTCTACAGACAGAACGCAGTCAGAAGGGGCTAGCCTGGAAAGCTGTTGCTCAGCCTCATCTGCCCATGGCACTGCTCGCAAAGAGGCACAGAGACTGGGGCTGCTTGCTTGTCTTGCCACCTCAAACTTCAAACTTATATTAGAGTGTCCGTCTAAGGCGCCTCCTGCAGCCGTGCTTCGAAAATGCGAACGTCTCCAGATAGCTCGCAGCCAGTAGGGGTTTGTCTGCAAAGATGTTGCTCAGCCTCATCCGCCCATGGCACTGCTCACACAGAGACACAGAGACTGGGGCTGCTTGCTTGTCTTGCCACCTCAAACTTCAAACGTAGATTAGGGGGTCCCTGCCGGGCGTCTCCAGCAGCCTGCTTCGAAAATGCGAACGTCTCCAGATAGCTCGCAGCCAGAATAGGCTTGCATGGAAAGGTGTTGCTCAGCCTCATCTGCCCATGGCACTGCTCACACAGAGGCACAGAGACTGGGTATGCTTGCTTGTCTTGCCACATCAAACTTCCAATGTAGCCCCGGAATGGGGGGTTCGTGCCGGGCGCCTCCAGCAGACCTGCTCTCAATATGCGAAGGTCTCCAGATAGCTCGCAGCCAGAAGGGGCTAGCCTGGAAAGTTGTTGCTCAGCTGCATCTGCCCATGGCACTGCTTGAACAGAGGCACAGAGACTGGGACTGCTTGCTTGTCTTACCACCTCAAACGTCAAACGTACCCCAGGGATGGGTTTCCCTGTCGTGCGCCTCCAGCAGCCCTGCTCCGAAAATGCGAACGTCTCCAGATAGCTCACAGCCAGAAGGGGCTAGCCTGCAAAGCTGTTGCTCAGCCTCATCTGCCCATGGCACTGCTCACACAGAGGCACAGAGACGGGGGCTGCTTGCTTGTCTTGCCATCTCAAACTTCAAAAGTATCCCGGGGATGGGGAAGTCCCTTTAAGGGGGCTCCAGCAGCCGTGCTGCAAAAATGTGAACGTTTCCAGATAGCTTGCAGCCAGAAGGGGCTAGCTTGGAAAGCTGTTTCTCAGCCTCATCTGCCCATCGCACTGCTCGCACAGAGGCACAGAGACTGGGGCTGCTTGCTTGTCTTGCCACCTCAAACTTCAAAGGTATATTAGGGGGTCCCTGCCAGGCGTCTCCGGCAGCCCTGCTTAGAAATTGCGAACGTTTATAGATAGCTTGCAGCCAGAAGGGGCTAGCCTGGAATTCTGTTTCTCACCCTCATCTGCCAATGGCACTGCTCGCACAGAGGCACAGAGAATGGGGCTGCTTGCTTATCTTGCCACCTAAAACTTCAAACGTAGCCTTGGAATCGGGGTGTCTCTGCCAGGCTCCTTTCACAGCCCTGCTCTTAAAATGCGAACGTCTGCAGGTAGCTGGCAGCCAGAAGGGGCTATCCTGGAAAGCTGTTGCTCAGCCTCATCTGCCCATGGCACTGCTCACACAGAGGCACAGAGACTGGGGCTGCTTGCTTGTCTTGCCACCTCAAACTTCAAACGTAGCCTGGGAAAGTTGGTGTCTTTGCTAAGCTCCTTTCACAGCCCTGCTCTTGAAATGCGAACGTCTGCAGATAGCTGGCAGCCAGAAGGGGCTAGCCTGGAAAGCTGTTGCTCAGCCTCATCTGCCCGTGGCACTGCTCGCACAGAGGCACAGAGAATGGGGCTGCTTGCTTGTCTTGCCACCTCAAACTTCAAACGTAGCCTGGGAATGGTGGTGTCCCTGCCAGGCTCCTTTCGCAGCCCTGCTCCGAAAATGCGAACGTCTGCAGGTAGCTGGCAGCCAGAAGGGGCTATCCTGGAAAGCTGTTGCTCAGCCTCATCTGCCCATGGCACTGCTCGCACAGAGGCACAGAGACTGGGGCTGCTTGCTTATCTTGCCACTTGAAAATTCAAACGCATGCTGGGAATGGTGGTGTCCCAGCCAGGCTCCTTTCGCAGCCCTTGTCCAAAAGTGCGAACGTCTGCAGATAGCTGGCAGCCAGAAGGGGCTAGCCTGGAAATCTGTTTCTCAGCCTCACCTGCTCATGGCACTGCTCGCACAGAGGCACAGAGAATGGGGCTGCTTGCTTATCTTGCCACCTCAAACTTCAAACGCATGCTTGGAATGGTGGTGTCTCTGCCAGGCTCCTTTCCAGGCCTGCTCCTAAAATGCGAACGTCTGCAGATAGCTGGCAGCCAGAAGGGGCTAGCCTGGAAAGCTGTTGCTCAGCCTCATCTGCTCATGGCACTGCTCGCACAGAGGCACAGAGACTGGGGCTGCTTGCTTGTCCTGCCACCTCAAACTTCAGACGTACGCTGGGAATGGGGGGGGTCACTGCCGGTCTCCCTTCGCAGCCCTGCTTCTAAAATGCGAATGTCTACAGACAGAACGCAGTCAGAAGGGGCTAGCCTGGAAAGCTGTTGCTCAGCCTCATCTGCCCATGGCACTGCTCGCACAGAGGCACAGAGACTGGGGCTGCTTGCTTATCTTGCCACTTGAAAATTCAAACGCATGCTGGGAATGGTGGTGTCCCAGCCAGGCTCCTTTCGCAGCCCTTGTCCAAAAGTGCGAACGTCTGCAGATAGCTGGCAGCCAGAAGGGGCTAGCCTGGAAATCTGTTTCTCAGCCTCACCTGCTCATGGCACTGCTCGCACAGAGGCACAGAGAATGGGGCTGCTTGCTTATCTTGCCACCTCAAACTTCAAACGCATGCTTGGAATGGTGGTGTCTCTGCCAGGCTCCTTTCCAGGCCTGCTCCTAAAATGCGAACGTCTGCAGATAGCTGGCAGCCAGAAGGGGCTAGCCTGGAAAGCTGTTGCTCAGCCTCATCTGCTCATGGCACTGCTCGCACAGAGGCACAGAGACTGGGGCTGCTTGCTTGTCCTGCCACCTCAAACTTCAGACGTACGCTGGGAATGGGGGGGGTCACTGCCGGTCTCCCTTCGCAGCCCTGCTTCTAAAATGCGAATGTCTACAGACAGAACGCAGTCAGAAGGGGCTAGCCTGGAAAGCTGTTGCTCAGCCTCATCTGCCCATGGCACTGCTCGCAAAGAGGCACAGAGACTGGGGCTGCTTGCTTGTCTTGCCACCTCAAACTTCAAACTTATATTAGAGTGTCCGTCTAAGGCGCCTCCTGCAGCCGTGCTTCGAAAATGCGAACGTCTCCAGATAGCTCGCAGCCAGTAGGGGTTTGTCTGCAAAGCTGTTGCTCAGCCTCACCCGCCCATGGCACTGCTCACACAGAGACACAGAGACTGGGGCTGCTTGCTTGTCTTGCACCTCAAACTTCAAACGTAGATTAGGGGGTCCCTGCCGGGCGTCTCCAGCAGCCTGCTTCGAAAATGCGAACGTCTCCAGATAGCTCGCAGCCAGAATAGGCTTGCATGGAAAGGTGTTGCTCAGCCTCATCTGCCCATGGCACTGCTCACACAGAGGCACAGAGACTGGGTATGCTTGCTTGTCTTGCCACATCAAACTTCAAACGTAGCCCCGGAATGGGGGGTTCGTGCCGGGCGCCTCCAGCAGACCTGCTCTCAATATGCGAAGGTCTCCAGATAGCTCGCAGCCAGAAGGGGCTAGCCTGGAAAGTTGTTGCTCAGCTGCATCTGCCCATGGCACTGCTTGAACAGAGGCACAGAGACTGGGACTGCTTGCTTGTCTTACCACCTCAAACGTCAAACGTACCCCAGGGATGGGTTTCCCTGTCGTGCGCCTCCAGCAGCCCTGCTCCGAAAATGCGAACGTCTCCAGATAGCTCGCAGCCAGAAGGGGCTACCCTGCAAAGCTGTTGCTCAGCCTCATCTGCCCATGGCACTGCTCGAACACAGGCACAGACACTGGGGCTGCTTGCTTGTCTTGACATCTCAAACTTCAAAAGTATCCCGGGGATGGGGAAGTCCCTTTAAGGGGGCTCCAGCAGCCGTGCTGCAAAAATGTGAACGTTTCCAGATAGCTTGCAGCCAGAAGGGGCTAGCTTGGAAAGCTGTTTCTCAGCCTCATCTGCCCATCGCACTGCTCGCACAGAGGCACAGAGACTGGGGCTGCTTGCTTGTCTTGCCACCTCAAACTTCAAAGGTATATTAGGGGGTCCCTGCCAGGCGTCTCCGGCAGCCCTGCTTAGAAATTGCGAACGTTTATAGATAGCTTGCAGCCAGAAGGGGCTAGCTTGGAAAGCTGTTGCTCAGCCTCATCTGCCCATGGCACTGCTCGAACACAGGCACAGAGACTGGGGCTGCTTGCTTGTCTTGCCACCTCAAACTTCAAACTTATATTAGAGTGTCCGGTAAGGGCGCCTCCGGCAGCCCTGCTTCGAAAATGTGAACGTCTCCAGATAGCTTGCAGCCAGAATAGGGTTGCATGGAAAGGTGTTGCTCAGCCTCATCTGCCCATGGCACTGCTCACACAGAGGCACAGAGACTGGGGCTGCTTGCTTGTCTTGCCACCTCAAACTTCATAAGCATTCCGGGGATGGGAATCCCTGTCGGGCGCCTCCAACAGACCAGCTCACAAAATGCAAACGTCTCCAGATAGCTCACAGCCAGAAGGGGCTAGCCTGCAAAGCTCTTGCTCAGCCTCATCTGCCCATGGCACTGCTCGCACAGAGGCACAGAGACTGGGGCTGCTTGCTTATCTTGCCACTTGAAAATTCAAACGCATGCTGGGAATGGTGGTGTCCCAGCCAGGCTCCTTTCGCAGCCCTTGTCCAAAAGTGCGAACGTCTGCAGATAGCTGGCAGCCAGAAGGGGCTAGCCTGGAAATCTGTTTCTCAGCCTCACCTGCTCATGGCACTGCTCGCACAGAGGCACAGAGAATGGGGCTGCTTGCTTATCTTGCCACCTCAAACTTCAAACGCATGCTTGGAATGGTGGTGTCTCTGCCAGGCTCCTTTCCAGGCCTGCTCCTAAAATGCGAACGTCTGCAGATAGCTGGCAGCCAGAAGGTGCTAGCCTGGAAAGCTGTTGCTCAGCCTCATCTGCTAATGGCACTGCTCGCACAGAGGCACAGAGACTGGGGCTGCTTGCTTGTCCTGCCACCTCAAACTTCAGACGTACGCTGGGAATGGGGGGGGTCACTGCCGGTCTCCCTTCGCAGCCCTGCTTCTAAAATGCGAATGTCTACAGACAGAACGCAGTCAGAAGGGGCTAGCCTGGAAAGCTGTTGCTCAGCCTCATCTGCCCATGGCACTGCTCGCAAAGAGGCACAGAGACTGGGGCTGCTTGCTTGTCTTGCCACCTCAAACTTCAAACTTATATTAGAGTGTCCGTCTAAGGCGCCTCCTGCAGCCGTGCTTCGAAAATGCGAACGTCTCCAGATAGCTCGCAGCCAGTAGGGGTTTGTCTGCAAAGCTGTTGCTCAGCCTCACCCGCCCATGGCACTGCTCACACAGAGACACAGAGACTGGGGCTGCTTGCTTGTCTTGCACCTCAAACTTCAAACGTAGATTAGGGGGTCCCTGCCGGGCGTCTCCAGCAGCCTGCTTCGAAAATGCGAACGTCTCCAGATAGCTCGCAGCCAGAATAGGCTTGCATGGAAAGGTGTTGCTCAGCCTCATCTGCCCATGGCACTGCTCACACAGAGGCACAGAGACTGGGGCTGCTTGCTTGTCTTGCCACATCAAACTTCAAACGTAGCCCCGGAATGGGGGGTTCGTGCCGGGCGCCTCCAGCAGACCTGCTCTCAATATGCGAAGGTCTCCAGATAGCTCGCAGCCAGAAGGGGCTAGCCTGGAAAGTTGTTGCTCAGCCTCATCTGCCCATGGCACTGCTTGAACAGAGGCACAGAGACTGGGACTGCTTGCTTGTCTTACCACCTCAAACATCAAACGTACCCCAGGGATGGGTTTCCCTGTCGTGCGCCTCCAGCAGCCCTGCTCCGAAAATGCGAACGTCTCCAGATAGCTCGCAGCCAGAAGGGGCTACCCTGCAAAGCTGTTGCTCAGCCTCATCTGCCCATGGCACTGCTCGAACACAGGCACAGAGACTGGGGCTGCTTGCTTGTCTTGCCACCTCAAACTTCAAACGTAGCCTGGGAATGGTGGTGTCCCTGCAAGGCTCCTTTCGCAGCCCTGCTCCGAAAATGCGAACGTCTGCAGGTAGCTGGCAGCCAGAAGGGGCTATCCTGGAAAGCTGTTGCTCAGCCTCATCTGCCCATGGCACTGCTCGCACAGAGGCACAGAGACTGGGGCTGCTTGCTTATCTTGCCACTTGAAAATTCAAACGCATGCTGGGAATGGTGGTGTCCCAGCCAGGCTCCTTTCGCAGCCCTTGTCCAAAAGTGCGAACGTCTGCAGATAGCTGGCAGCCAGAAGGGGCTAGCCTGGAAATCTGTTTCTCAGCCTCACCTGCTCATGGCACTGCTCGCACAGAGGCACAGAGAATGGGGCTGCTTGCTTATCTTGCCACCTCAAACTTCAAACGCATGCTTGGAATGGTGGTGTCTCTGCCAGGCTCCTTTCCAGGCCTGCTCCTAAAATGCGAACGTCTGCAGATAGCTGGCAGCCAGAAGGGGCTAGCCTGGAAAGCTGTTGCTCAGCCTCATCTGCTCATGGCACTGCTCGCACAGAGGCACAGAGACTGGGGCTGCTTGCTTGTCCTGCCACCTCAAACTTCAGACGTACGCTGGGAATGGGGGGGGTCACTGCCGGTCTCCCTTCGCAGCCCTGCTTCTAAAATGCGAATGTCTACAGACAGAACGCAGTCAGAAGGGGCTAGCCTGGAAAGCTGTTGCTCAGCCTCATCTGCCCATGGCACTGCTCGCAAAGAGGCACAGAGACTGGGGCTGCTTGCTTGTCTTGCCACCTCAAACTTCAAACTTATATTAGAGTGTCCGTCTAAGGCGCCTCCTGCAGCCGTGCTTCGAAAATGCGAACGTCTCCAGATAGCTCGCAGCCAGTAGGGGTTTGTCTGCAAAGCTGTTGCTCAGCCTCACCCGCCCATGGCACTGCTCACACAGAGACACAGAGACTGGGGCTGCTTGCTTGTCTTGCACCTCAAACTTCAAACGTAGATTAGGGGGTCCCTGCCGGGCGTCTCCAGCAGCCTGCTTCGAAAATGCGAACGTCTCCAGATAGCTCGCAGCCAGAATAGGCTTGCATGGAAAGGTGTTGCTCAGCCTCATCTGCCCATGGCACTGCTCACACAGAGGCACAGAGACTGGGGCTGCTTGCTTGTCTTGCCACATCAAACTTCAAACGTAGCCCCGGAATGGGGGGTTCGTGCCGGGCGCCTCCAGCAGACCTGCTCTCAATATGCGAAGGTCTCCAGATAGCTCGCAGCCAGAAGGGGCTAGCCTGGAAAGTTGTTGCTCAGCTGCATCTGCCCATGGCACTGCTTGAACAGAGGCACAGAGACTGGGACTGCTTGCTTGTCTTACCACCTCAAACGTCAAACGTACCCCAGGGATGGGTTTCCCTGTCGTGCGCCTCCAGCAGCCCTGCTCCGAAAATGCGAACGTCTCCAGATAGCTCGCAGCCAGAAGGGGCTACCCTGCAAAGCTGTTGCTCAGCCTCATCTGCCCATGGCACTGCTCGAACACAGGCACAGACACTGGGGCTGCTTGCTTGTCTTGACATCTCAAACTTCAAAAGTATCCCGGGGATGGGGAAGTCCCTTTAAGGGGGCTCCAGCAGCCGTGCTGCAAAAATGTGAACGTTTCCAGATAGCTTGCAGCCAGAAGGGGCTAGCTTGGAAAGCTGTTTCTCAGCCTCATCTGCCCATCGCACTGCTCGCACAGAGGCACAGAGACTGGGGCTGCTTGCTTGTCTTGCCACCTCAAACTTCAAAGGTATATTAGGGGGTCCCTGCCAGGCGTCTCCGGCAGCCCTGCTTAGAAATTGCGAACGTTTATAGATAGCTTGCAGCCAGAAGGGGCTAGCTTGGAAAGCTGTTGCTCAGCCTCATCTGCCCATGGCACTGCTCGAACACAGGCACAGAGACTGGGGCTGCTTGCTTGTCTTGCCACCTCAAACTTCAAACTTATATTAGAGTGTCCGGTAAGGGCGCCTCCGGCAGCCCTGCTTCGAAAATGTGAACGTCTCCAGATAGCTCGCAGCCAGTAGGGGTTTGTCTGCAAAGATGTTGCTCAGCCTCATCCGCCCATGGCACTGCTCGCACAGAGACACAAAGACTGGGGCTGCTTGCTTATCTTGTCACCTCAAACTTCAAACGTAGATTAGGGGGTCCCTGCCGGGCGTCTCCAGCAGCCTGCTTCGAAAATGCGAACGTCTCCAGATAGCTTGCAGCCAGAATAGGGTTGCATGGAAAGGTGTTGCTCAGCCTCATCTGCCCATGGCACTGCTTGCACAGAGGCACAGAGACTGGGGCTGCTTGCTTGTCTTGCCACCTCAAACTTCATAAGCATTCCGGGGATGGGAATCCCTGTCGGGCGCCTCCAACAGACCAGCTCACAAAGTGCAAACGTCTCCAGATAGCTCACAGCCAGAAGGGGCTAGCCTGCAAAGCTCTTGCTCAGCCTCATCTGCCCATGGCACTGCTCGCACAGAGGCACAGAGACTGGGGCTGCTTGCTTGTCTTGCCACCTCAAACTTCGAATGTAGCCCGGGTATGGGGATCCCTGTCGTGCGCCTCCAGCAGCCCTGCTCCTAAAGTGCGAACGTCTGCACATAGCTCGCAGTCAGAAGGGGCTAGCCTGGAAAGCTGTTGCTCAGCCTCATCTGCCCATGGCACTGCTCGCAAAGAGGCACAGAGACTGGGGCTGCTTTCTTGTCTTGCCACCTCAAACTTCAAACTTATATTAGAGTGTCCGTGAAAGGTGCCTCCGGCAGCCCTGCTTGAAAAATGCGAACGTCTCCAGATAGCTCGCAGCCAGTAGGGGTTTGTCTGCAAAGATGTTGCTCAGCCTCATCCGCCCATGGCACTGCTCGCACAGAGACACAGAGACTGGGGCTGCTTGCTTGTCTTGCCACCTCAAACTTCAAAGGTTTATTAGGGGGTCCCTGCCAGGCGTCTCCGCCAGCCCTGCTTAGAAATTGCGAACGTTTCCAGATAGCTTGCAGCCAGAATGGGCTAGCATGGAAAGCTGTTGCTCAGCCTCATCTGCCCATGGCACTGCTCGAACACAGGCACAGAGACTGGGGCTGCTTGCTTGTCTTGCCACCTCAAACTTCAAACGCATGCTTGGAATGGTGGTGTCTCTGCCAGGCTCCTTTCCAGGCCTGCTCTTAAAATGCGAACGTCTGCAGATAGCTGGCAGCCAGAAGGGGCTAGCCTGGAAAGCTGTTGCTCAGCCTCATCTGCTCATGGCACTGCTCGCACAGAGGCACAGAGACTGGGGCTGCTTGCTTGTCCTGCCACCTCAAACTTCAGACGTACGCTGGGAATGGGGGGGTCACTGCCGGTCTGCCTTCGCAGCCCTGCTTCTAAAATGCGAATGTCTACAGACAGAACGCAGTCAGAAGGGGCTAGCCTGGAAAGCTGTTGCTCAGCCTCATCTGCCCATGGCACTGCTCGCAAAGAGGCACAGAGACTGGGGCTGCTTGCTTGTCTTGCCACCTCAAACTTCAAACTTATATTAGAGTGTCCGTCTAAGGCGCCTCCTGCAGCCGTGCTTCGAAAATGCGAACGTCTCCAGATAGCTCGCAGCCAGTAGGGGTTTGTCTGCAAAGATGTTGCTCAGCCTCATCCGCCCATGGCACTGCTCACACAGAGACACAGAGACTGGGGCTGCTTGCTTGTCTTGCCACCTCAAACTTCAAACGTAGATTAGGGGGTCCCTGCCGGGCGTCTCCAGCAGCCTGCTTCGAAAATGCGAACGTCTCCAGATAGCTCGCAGCCAGAATAGGCTTGCATGGAAAGGTGTTGCTCAGCCTCATCTGCCCATGGCACTGCTCACACAGAGGCACAGAGACTGGGTATGCTTGCTTGTCTTGCCACATCAAACTTCCAATGTAGCCCCGGAATGGGGGGTTCGTGCCGGGCGCCTCCAGCAGACCTGCTCTCAATATGCGAAGGTCTCCAGATAGCTCGCAGCCAGAAGGGGCTAGCCTGGAAAGTTGTTGCTCAGCTGCATCTGCCCATGGCACTGCTTGAACAGAGGCACAGAGACTGGGACTGCTTGCTTGTCCTACCACCTCAAACGTCAAACGTACCCCAGGGATGGGTTTCCCTGTCGTGCGCCTCCAGCAGCCCTGCTCCGAAAATGCGAACGTCTCCAGATAGCTCACAGCCAGAAGGGGCTAGCCTGCAAAGCTGTTGCTCAGCCTCATCTGCCCATGGCACTGCTCACACAGAGGCACAGAGACGGGGGCTGCTTGCTTGTCTTGCCATCTCAAACTTCAAAAGTATCCCGGGGATGGGGAAGTCCCTTTAAGGGGGCTCCAGCAGCCGTGCTGCAAAAATGTGAACGTTTCCAGATAGCTTGCAGCCAGAAGGGGCTAGCTTGGAAAGCTGTTTCTCAGCCTCATCTGCCCATCGCACTGCTCGCACAGAGGCACAGAGACTGGGGCTGCTTGCTTGTCTTGCCACCTCAAACTTCAAAGGTATATTAGGGGGTCCCTGCCAGGCGTCTCCGGCAGCCCTGCTTAGAAATTGCGAACGTTTATAGATAGCTTGCAGCCAGAAGGGGCTAGCCTGGAATTCTGTTTCTCACCCTCATCTGCCAATGGCACTGCTCGCACAGAGGCACAGAGAATGGGGCTGCTTGCTTATCTTGCCACCTAAAACTTCAAACGTAGCCTTGGAATCGGGGTGTCTCTGCCAGGCTCCTTTCACAGCCCTGCTCTTAAAATGCGAACGTCTGCAGGTAGCTGGCAGCCAGAAGGGGCTATCCTGGAAAGCTGTTGCTCAGCCTCATCTGCCCATGGCACTGCTCACACAGAGGCACAGAGACTGGGGCTGCTTGCTTGTCTTGCCACCTCAAACTTCAAACGTAGCCTGGGAAAGTTGGTGTCTTTGCTAAGCTCCTTTCACAGCCCTGCTCTTGAAATGCGAACGTCTGCAGATAGCTGGCAGCCAGAAGGGGCTAGCCTGGAAAGCTGTTGCTCAGCCTCATCTGCCCGTGGCACTGCTCGCACAGAGGCACAGAGAATGGGGCTGCTTGCTTGTCTTGCCACCTCAAACTTCAAACGTAGCCTGGGAATGGTGGTGTCCCTGCCAGGCTCCTTTCGCAGCCCTGCTCCGAAAATGCGAACGTCTGCAGGTAGCTGGCAGCCAGAAGGGGCTATCCTGGAAAGCTGTTGCTCAGCCTCATCTGCCCATGGCACTGCTTGCACAGAGGCACAGAGACTGGGGCTGCTTGCTTATCTTGCCACTTGAAAATTCAAACGCATGCTGGGAATGGTGGTGTCCCAGCCAGGCTCCTTTCGCAGCCCTTGTCCAAAAGTGCGAACGTCTGCAGATAGCTGGCAGCCAGAAGGGGCTAGCCTGGAAATCTGTTTCTCAGCCTCACCTGCTCATGGCACTGCTCGCACAGAGGCACAGAGAATGGGGCTGCTTGCTTATCTTGCCACCTCAAACTTCAAACGCATGCTTGGAATGGTGGTGTCTCTGCCAGGCTCCTTTCCAGGCCTGCTCCTAAAATGCGAACGTCTGCAGATAGCTGGCAGCCAGAAGGGGCTAGCCTGGAAAGCTGTTGCTCAGCCTCATCTGCTCATGGCACTGCTCGCACAGAGGCACAGAGACTGGGGCTGCTTGCTTGTCCTGCCACCTCAAACTTCAGACGTACGCTGGGAATGGGGGGGGTCACTGCCGGTCTCCCTTCGCAGCCCTGCTTCTAAAATGCGAATGTCTACAGACAGAACGCAGTCAGAAGGGGCTAGCCTGGAAAGCTGTTGCTCAGCCTCATCTGCCCATGGCACTGCTCGCACAGAGGCACAGAGACTGGGGCTGCTTGCTTATCTTGCCACTTGAAAATTCAAACGCATGCTGGGAATGGTGGTGTCCCAGCCAGGCTCCTTTCGCAGCCCTTGTCCAAAAGTGCGAACGTCTGCAGATAGCTGGCAGCCAGAAGGGGCTAGCCTGGAAATCTGTTTCTCAGCCTCACCTGCTCATGGCACTGCTCGCACAGAGGCACAGAGAATGGGGCTGCTTGCTTATCTTGCCACCTCAAACTTCAAACGCATGCTTGGAATGGTGGTGTCTCTGCCAGGCTCCTTTCCAGGCCTGCTCCTAAAATGCGAACGTCTGCAGATAGCTGGCAGCCTGAAGGGGCTAGCCTGGAAAGCTGTTGCTCAGCCTCATCTGCTCATGGCACTGCTCGCACAGAGGCACAGAGACTGGGGCTGCTTGCTTGTCCTGCCACCTCAAACTTCAGACGTACGCTGGGAATGGGGGGGGTCACTGCCGGTCTCCCTTCGCAGCCCTGCTTCTAAAATGCGAATGTCTACAGACAGAACGCAGTCAGAAGGGACTAGCCTGGAAAGCTGTTGCTCAGCCTCATCTGCCCATGGCACTGCTCGCAAAGAGGCACAGAGACTGGGGCTGCTTGCTTGTCTTGCCACCTCAAACTTCAAACTTATATTAGAGTGTCCGTCTAAGGCGCCTCCTGCAGCCGTGCTTCGAAAATGCGAACGTCTCCAGATAGCTCGCAGCCAGTAGGGGTTTGTCTGCAAAGCTGTTGCTCAGCCTCACCCGCCCATGGCACTGCTCACACAGAGACACAGAGACTGGGGCTGCTTGCTTGTCTTGCACCTCAAACTTCAAACGTAGATTAGGGGGTCCCTGCCGGGCGTCTCCAGCAGCCTGCTTCGAAAATGCGAACGTCTCCATATAGCTCGCAGCCAGAATAGGCTTGCATGGAAAGGTGTTGCTCAGCCTCATCTGCCCATGGCACTGCTCACACAGAGGCACAGAGACTGGGTATGCTTGCTTGTCTTGCCACATCAAACTTCAAACGTAGCCCCGGAATGGGGGGTTCGTGCCGGGCGCCTCCAGCAGACCTGCTCTCAATATGCGAAGGTCTCCAGATAGCTCGCAGCCAGAAGGGGCTAGCCTGGAAAGTTGTTGCTCAGCTGCATCTGCCCATGGCACTGCTTGAACAGAGGCACAGAGACTGGGACTGCTTGCTTGTCTTACCACCTCAAACGTCAAACGTACCCCAGGGATGGGTTTCCCTGTCGTGCGCCTCCAGCAGCCCTGCTCCGAAAATGCGAACGTCTCCAGATAGCTCGCAGCCAGAAGGGGCTACCCTGCAAAGCTGTTGCTCAGCCTCATCTGCCCATGGCACTGCTCGAACACAGGCACAGAGACTGGGGCTGCTTGCTTGTCTTGCCATCTCAAACTTCAAAAGTATCCCGGGGATGGGGAAGTCCCTGCAAGGGGGCTCCAGCAGCCGTGCTGCAAAAATGTGAACGTTTCCAGATAGCTTGCAGCCAGAAGGGGCTAGCTTGGAAAGCTGTTTCACAGCCTCATCTGCCCATCGCACTGCTCGCACAGAGGCACAGAGACTGGGGCTGCTTGCTTGTCTTGCCACCTCAAACTTCAAAGGTATATTAGGGGGTCCCTGCCAGGCGTCTCCGGCAGCCCTGCTTAGAAATTGCGAACGTTTATAGATAGCTTGCAGCCAGAAGGGGCTAGCTTGGAAAGCTGTTGCTCAGCCTCATCTGCCCATGGCACTGCTCGAACACAGGCACAGAGACTGGGGCTGCTTGCTTGTCTTGCCACCTCAAACTTCAAACTTATATTAGAGTGTCCGGTAAGGGCGCCTCCGGCAGCCCTGCTTCGAAAATGTGAACGTCTCCAGATAGCTCGCAGCCAGTAGGGGTTTGTCTGCAAAGATGTTGCTCAGCCTCATCCGCCCATGGCACTGCTCGCACAGAGACACAAAGACTGGGGCTGCTTGCTTATCTTGTCACCTCAAACTTCAAACGTAGATTAGGGGATCCCTGCCGGGCGTCTCCAGCAGCCTGCTTCGAAAATGCGAACGTCTCCAGATAGCTTGCAGCCAGAATAGGGTTGCATGGAAAGGTGTTGCTCAGCCTCATCTGCCCATGGCACTGCTTGCACAGAGGCACAGAGACTGGGGCTGCTTGCTTGTCTTGCCACCTCAAACTTCATAAGCATTCCGGGGATGGGAATCCCTGTCGGGCGCCTCCAACAGACCAGCTCACAAAATGCAAACGTCTCCAGATAGCTCACAGCCAGAAGGGGCTAGCCTGCAAAGCTCTTGCTCAGCCTCATCTGCCCATGGCACTGCTCGCAGAGAGGCACAGAGACTGGGGCTGCTTGCTTGTCTTGCCACCTCAAACTTCGAATGTAGCCCGGGTATGGGGATCCCTGTCGTGCGCCTCCAGCAGCCCTGCTCCTAAAGTGCGAACGTCTGCACATAGCTAGCAGTCAGAAGGGGATAGCCTGGAAAGCTGTTGCTCAGCCTCATCTGCCCATGGCACTGCTCGCAAAGAGGCACAGAGACTGGGGCTCCTTGCTTGTCTTGCCACCTCAAACTTCAAACTTATATTAGAGTGTCCGTGAAAGGTGCCTCCGGCAGCCCTGCTTGAAAAATGCGAACGTCTCCAGATAGCTCGCAGTCAGTAGGGGTTTGTCTGTAAAGATGTTGCTCAGCCTCATCCGCCCATGGCACTGCTCGCACAGAGACACAGAGACTGGGGCTGCTTGCTTGTCTTGCCACCTCAAACTTCAAAGGTTTATTAGGGGGTCCCTGCCAGGCGTCTCCGGCAGCCCTGCTTAGAAATTGCGAACGTTTCCAGATAGCTTGCAGCCAGAATGGGCTAGCATGGAAAGCTGTTGCTCAGCCTCATCTGCCCATGGCACTGCTCGAACACAGGCACAGAGACTGGGGCTGCTTGCTTGTCTTGCCACCTCAAACTTCAAACGCATGTTAAAGTGTCTGTGAAAGGCACCTCCGGCAGCCCTGCTCCAAAAATGCGAACGTCTCCAGATAGATTGCAGCCAGAAGGGGCTTGCCTGGAAAGCTGTTGCTCAGACTCATCTGCCCATGGCACTGCTCGCACAGAGGCACAGACACTGGGGCTCCTTTCTTGTTTTGCCACCTCAAACTTCAGACGTACGCTGGGAAAGGGGGGTCACTGCCGGTCTCCCTTCGCATCCCTGCTCCTAAAATGCAAACGTCTACGGATAGCACGCAGTCAGAAGGGGCTAGCCTGGAAAGCTGTTGCTCAGCCTCATCTGCCCATGGCACTGCTCGCACAGAGGCACAGAGACTGGGGCTGCTTGCTTGTCTTGCCACATCAAACTTCAAACGTAGCCCCAGAATGAAGGGTTCGGACCGGGCGCCTCCAGCAGACCTGCTCTGAATATGCGAACGTCTGCACATCGCTCGCAGTCAGAAGGGGCTAGCCTGCAAAGCTGTTTCTCAGCCTCATCTGCCCATGGCACTGCTCGCAAAGAGGCACAGACACTGGGGCTGCTTGCTTGTCTTGCCACCTCAAACTTCAAACTTATATAAGATTGTCCGTGAAAGGCGCCTCCGGCAGCCCTGCTTCGAAAATGTGAACGTCTCCAGATAGCTCGCAGCCAGTAGGGGTTTGTCTGCAAAGCTGTTGCTCAGCCTCATCCGCCCATGGCACTGCTCGCACAGAGACACAGAGACTGGGGCTGCTTGCTTGTCTTGCCACCTCAAACTTCAAACGTAGATAAAGGGGTCCCTGCCGGGCGTCTCCAGCAGCCTGCTTCGAAAATGCGAACGTCTCCAGATAGCTCGCAGCCAAAATAGGCTTGCATGGAAAGGTGTTGCTCAGCCTCATCTGCCCATGGCACTGCTCACACAGAGGCACAGAGACTGGGTCTGCTTTCTTATTTTGCCACCTCAAACTTCAGACGTACGCTGGGAATGGGGGGGTCACTGCCGGTCTCCCTTCGCAGCCCTGCTCCTAAAATGCGAACGTCTACACACAGCACGCAGTCAGAAGAGGCTAGCCTGGAAAGCTGTTGCTCAGCCTCATCTGCCCATGGCACTGCTCGCACAGAGGCACAGAGACTGGGGCTGCTTACTTGTCTTGCCACCTCAAACTTCAAAAGCATTCCGGGGATGGGAATCCCTGTCGAGCGCCTCCAGCAGACCAGCTCACAAAATGCAAACGTCTCCAGATAGCTCACAGCCAGAAGGGGCTAGCCTGCAAAGCTCTTGCTCAGCCTCATCTGCCCATGGCACTGCTCGCACAGAGGCACAGACACTGGGTATGCTTGCTTGTCTTGCCACATCAAACTTCAAACGTAGCCCCGGAATGGGGGGTTCGTGCCGGGCGCCTCCAGCAGACGTGCTCTGAATATGCGAAGGTCTCCAGATAGCTCACAGCCATAAGGGGCTAGCCTGGAAAGTTGTTGCTCAGCCGCATCTGCCCATGGCACTGCTTGAACAGAGGCACAGAGACTGGGACTGCTTGCTTGTCTTACCACCTAAAACGTCAAACGTACCCCAGGGATGGGTTTCCCTGTCGTGCGCCTCCAGCAGCCCTGCTCCAAAAATGCGAACGTCTCCAGATAGGTCGCAGCCAGAAGGGGCTAGCCTGCAAAGCTCTTGCTCAGCCTCATCTGCCCATGGCACTGCTCGCACAGAGGCACAGACACTGGGGCTGCTTGCTTGTCTTGACATCTCAAACTTCTAAAGTATCCCGGGGATGGGGAAGTCCCTTTAAGGGGGCTCCAGCAGCCGTGCTGCAAAAATGTGAACGTTTCCAGATAGCTTGCAGCCAGAAGGGGCTAGCTTGGAAAGCTGTTTCTCAGGCTCATCTGCCCATCGCAGTGCTCGCACAGAGGCACAGAGACTGGGGCTGCTTGCTTGTCTTGCCACCTCAAACTTCAAACGTAGCCTGGGAATGGTGGTGTCTCTGCCAGGCTCCTTTCGCAGACCTGCTCCGAAAGTGCGAACGTCTGCAGATAGCTGGCAGCCAGAAGGGGCTAGCCTGGAAAGCTGTTGCTCAGCCTCATCTGCCCATGGCACTGCTCGCACAGAGGCCCAGAGACTGGGGCTTCTTGCTTGTCTTGCCACTTCAAACTCTAAACGTAGCCTGTGAAAACTGATGTCCCAGCTAGGCTCCTTTCGCAGCCCCACTCTTTAAATGAGAACGTCTGCAGATAGCTGGCAGCCAGAAGGGGCTAGCCTGGAAAGCTGTTGCTCAGCCTCATCTGCCCATGGCACTGCTCGCACAGAGGCACAGAGAATGGGGCTGCTTGCTTATCTTGCCAATTGAAACTTCAAACGTAGCCTGGGAATGGTGGTGTCCCTGCCAGGCTCCTTTCGCAGCCCTGCTCCGAAAGTGCGAACGTCTGCAGATAGCTGGCAGCCAGAAGGGGCTATCCTGGAAAGCTGTTTCTCAGCCTCATCTGCCCATGGCACTGCTCGCACAGAGGCCCAGAGACTGCGGCTGCTTGCTTGTCTTGCCACCTCAAACTTTAAACGCATGCTTGGAACGGTGGTGTCTCTGCCAGGCTCCTTTACCAGCCCTGCTCCGAAAGTGCGAACGTCTGCGGATATCTGGCAGCCAGAAGGGGCTAGCCTGGAAAGCTGTTGCTCAGCCTCATCTGCTCATGGCACTGCTCGCACAGAGGCACAGAGACTGGGGCTGCTTGCTTGTCTTGCCACCTCAAACTTCAAAGGTAGCCTGACAATGGTGGTGTCCCTGCCAGCCTCCTTTCGCAGCCCTGCTCCGAAAGTGCGAACATCTGCAGGTAGGTGGCAGCCAGAAGGGGCTAGCCTGAAAGCTGTTGCTCAGCCTCATCTGCTCATGGCACTGCTCGCAAAGAGGCACAGAGAGTGGGGCTTCTTGCTTGTCTTGCCACCTTAAACTTCAAAAGTAGCCTGGGAATGGTGGTGTCCCTGCCAGGCTCCTTTCGCAGCCCTGCTCTTAAAATGCGAACGTCTGCAGGTAGCTGGCAGCCAGAAGGGGCTAGCCTGGAAAACTGTTGCTCAGCCTCATCTGCCCATGGAACTGCTCTCACAGAGGCACAGAGACTGGGGCTGCTTGCTTATCTTCCCAATTGAAACTTCAAAAGTAGCCTGGGAATGGTGGTGTCCCAGCCAGGCTCCTTTCGCAGCCCTGCTCCGAAAGTGCGAACGTCTGTAGATAGCTGGCAGCCAGAAGTGGCTAGCCTGAAAATCTTTTTCTCAGCCTCATCTGCCCATGGCACTGCTCGCACAGAGGCACAGAGAATGGGGCTTCTTGCTTATCTTGCCAACTGAAAATTTAAACGCATGCTTGGAATGGTGGTGTCTCTGCCAGGCTCCTTTCGCAGCCCTGCTCCGAAAGTGCGAACGTCTGCAGATAGCTGGCAGCCAGAAGGGGCTAACCTGGAAAGCTGTTGCTCAGCCTCATATGCCCATGGCTCTGCTCGCACAGAGGCACAGAGAATGGGGCTGCTTGCTTATCTTGCCACTTGAAACTTCAAACGTAGCCTTAGAATGGTGGTGTCCCAGCCAGGCTCCTTGCGCAGCCATGCTCTTAAAATGCGAACGTCTGCAGATAGCTGGCAGCCAGAAGGGGCTATCCTGGAAAGCTGTTGCTCAGCCTCATCTGCCAATGGCAGTGCTCGCACAGAGGCACAGAGAATGGGGCTGCTTGCTTGTCTTGCCACCTCAAACTTCAAACGTAGCCTGGGAAAGTTGGTGTCCCTGCCAGGCTCCTTTCGCAGCCCTGCTCCGAAAGTGCGAACGTCTGCAGATAGCTGGCAGCCAGAAGGGGCTAGCCTGGAAAGCTGTTGCTCAGCCTCATCTGCTCATGGCACTGCTCGCAGAGAGGCACAGAGAATGGGGCTGCTTGCTTGTCTTGCCACCTCAAACTTCAAACGTAGCCTGCGAATGGTGGTGTCCCTGCCAGGCTCCTTTCGCAGCCCTGCTCCGAAAGTGCGAACGTCTGCAGATAGCTGGCAGCCTGAAGGGGCTAGCCTGGAAATCTGTTTCTCAGCCTCATCTGCCCATGGCACTGCTCGCACAGAGGAACAGAGAATGGGGCTTCTGTCTTATCTTGCCAACTGAATCTTTAAACGCATGCTTGGAATTTTGGTGTCTTTGCCAGGCTCCTTTACCAGCCCTGCTCCGAAAGTGCGAACGTCTGCAGATAGCTGGCAGCCTGAAGGGGCTAGCCTGGAAAGCTGTTGCTCAGCCTCATCTGCCCATGGCACTGCTCGCACAGAGGCACAGAGAATGGGATTGCTTGCTTGTCTTGCCACCTCAAACTTCAAACGTAGCCTGGAAAAGTTGGTGTCCCAGCTAGGCTCCTTTCGCAGCAATGCTCTTGAAATGCGAACGTCTGCAGATAGCTGGCAGCCTGAAGGGGCTAGCCTGGAAAGCTGTTGCTCAGCCTCATCTCCTCATGGCATTGCTCGCACAGAGGCACAGAGACTGGGGCTGCTTGCTTGTCTTGCCACCTCAAACTTCAAACGTAGCCTGGGAATGGTGGTGTCCCAGCCAGGCTCCTTTCGCAGCACTGCTCTTAAAATGCGAACGTCTGCAGGTAGCTGGCAGCCAGAAGGGGCTAGCCTGGAAATCTGTTGCTCAGCCTCATCTGCCCATGGCACTGCTCGCACAGAGGCCCAGAGAATGGGGCTGCTTGCTTCTCTTGCCACCTCAAACTTCATATGTAGCCTGGGAAAGTTGGTGTTCCTGCCAGGCTCCTTTCACAGCCCTGCTATTAAAATGCGAACGTCTGCATTTAGCTGGTAGCCAGAAGGGGCTAGCCTGGAAAGCTGTTGCTCAGCCTCATCTGCTCATGGCAGTGCTCGCACAGAGGCACAGAGACTGGGGCTGCCTGCTTGTCTTGCCACCTCAATCTTCAAAAGTAACCTGGGAATGGTGGTGTCCCTGCCAGGCTCCTTTCGCAGCCCTGCTCTTGAAATGCGAACGTCTGCAGATAGCTGGCAGCCAGAAGGGGCTAGCCTGGAAAGCTGTTGCTCAGCCTCATCTGCCCATGGCACTGCTCGCACAGAGGCACAGAGAATGGGGCTGCTTGCTTGTCTTGCCACCTCAAATTTCAAACGTAACCTGGGAAAGGCGGTGTCTCTGCCAGGCTCCTTTCACAGCCCTTCTCTTAAAATGGGAACGTATGCAGATAGCTGGCAGCCAGAAGGGGCTAGCCTGGAAAGCTGTTGCTCAGCCTCATCTGCCCATGGCACTGTTCGCATAGAGGCACAGAGAATGAGGCTTCTTGCTTATCTTGACACTTGCAACTTGAAACGCATGTGGGGAATGTGGGTTGTCCCAGCCAGGCTCCTTTCGCAGCCCTTCTCCGAAGGTGCGAACGTCTGCAGATAGCTGGCAGCCAGAAGGGGCTATCCTGGAAAGCTGTTGCTCAGCCTCATCTGCCCATGGCACTGTTCACACAGAGGCACAGAGAATTGGGCTGCTTGCTTATGTTGCCACTTGAAACTTCAAACGCATACTGGGAATGGTGGTGTCCCTGCCAGGCTCCTTTCGCAGCCCTGCTCCGAAATTGCGAATGTCTGCAGATAGATGGCAGCCAGAAGGCGCTAGCCTGGAAAGCTGTTGCTCAGCCTCATCTGCCCATGGCACTGCTCGCACAGAGGCACAGAGAATGGGGCTGCTTGCTTGTCTTGCCACCTCAAACTTCACACGTAGCCTGGGAAAGTTGGTGTCCCAGCTAGGCTCCTTTCGCAGCCCTGCTCCGAAAATGCGAACGTCTGCAGATAGCTGGCAGCCAGAAGGGGCAAGCCTGGAAATCTGTTGCTCAGCCTCATCTGCCAATGGCACTGCTCGCACAGAGGCACAGAGAATTGGTCTGCTTGCTTATCTTGGAACCTCAAACTTCAAACGTAGCCTGGGAATGGTGGTGTCCCTGCCAGGCTCCTTTCGCAGCCCTGCTCTTAAAATGCGAACGTCTGCAGGTAGCTGGCAGCCAGAAGGGACTATCCTGCAAAGCTGTTGCTCAGCCTCATCTGCCCATGGCTCTACTCGCAGAGAGGCACAGAGACTAGGGCTGCTTGCTTATCTTGCCACTTTTAACTTCAAACGCATGTGGGGAATGTGGGTTGTCCCTGCCAGGCTCCTTTCGCAGCCCTGGTCCGAAATTGCGAATGTCTGCAGATAGCTGGCAGCCAGAAGGGGCTACCCTGCAAAGATGTTGCTCAGCCTCATCTGCCCATGGCACTGCTTGAACAGAGGCACAGAGACTGGGGCTGCTTGCTTGTCTTGACATCTCAAACTTCAAAAGTATCCCGGGGATGGGGAAGTCCCTTTAAGGGGGCTCCAGCAGCCGTGCTGCAAAAATGTGAACGTTTCCAGATAGCTTGCAGCCAGAAGGGGCTAGCTTGGAAAGCTGTTTCTCAGCCTCATCTGCCCATGGCACTGCTCACACAGAGGCACAGAGACTGGGGCTGCTTGCTTGTCTTGCCACCTCAAACTTCAAAGGTATATTAGGGGGTCCCTGCCAGGCGTCTCCGGCAGCCCTGCTTAGAAATTGCGAACGTTTCCAGATAGCTTGCAGCCAGAAGGGGCTAGCTTGGAAAGCTGTTGCTCAGCCTCATCTGCCCATCGCACTGCTCGCACAGAGGCACAGAGACTGGGGCTGCTTGCTTGTCTTGCCACCTCAAACTTCAAACTTATGTTAAAGTGTCCGTGAAAGGCGCCTCCGGCAGCCCTGCTCCAGAAATGCGAACGTCTCCAGATAGGTTGCAGCCAGAAGGGGCTTGCCTGGAAAGCTGTTGCTCAGCCTCATCTGCCCATGGCACTGCTCGCACAGAGGCACAGAGACTGGGACTCCTTTCTTATTTTGCCACCTCAAACTTCAGATGTACGCTGGGAATGGGGGGGTCACTGCCGGTCTCCCTTCACAGCCCTGCTCCTAAAATGCGAACGTCTACAGATAGCACGCAGTCAGAAGGGGCTAGCCTGGAAAGCTGTTGCTCAGCCTCATCTGCCCATGGCACTGCTCGCAAAAAGGCACAGAGACTGGGGCTGCTTGCTTGTCTTCCCACCTCAAACTTCAAACTTATATTAGAGTGTCCGTGAAGGGCGCCTCCGGCAGCCCTGCTTCGAAAATGTGAACGTCTCCAGATAGCTCGCAGCCAGTAGGGGTTTGTCTGCAAAGATGTTGCTCAGCCTCATCCGCCCATGGCACTGCTCGCACAGAGACACAGAGACTGGGGCCGCTTGCTTGTCTTGCCACCTCAAACTTCAAACGTAGATTAGGGGATCCCTGCCGGGCGTCTCCAGCAGCCTGCTTCAAAAATGCGAACGTCTCCAGATAGCTGGCAGCCAAAATAGGCTTGCATGGAAAGGTGTTGCTCAGCCTCATCTCCCCATGGCACTGCTCGCACAGAGGCACAGAGACTGGGGCTGCTTGCTTGTCTTGCCACCTCAAACTTCAAAAGCATTCCTGGGATGGGAATCCCTGTCGGGCGCCTCCAGCAGACCAGCTCACAAAATGCAAACGTCTCCAGATAGCTCACAGCCAGAAGGGGCTAGCCTGCAAAGCCCTTGCTCAGCCTCATCTGCCCATGGCACTGCTCGCAGAGAGGCACAGAGACTGGGGCTGCTTGCTTGTCTTGCCACCTCATACTTCCAATATAGCCCGGGGATGCGGATCCCTGTCGCGCGCCTCCAGCATCCCTGCTCCGAAAATGACAACTTCTTCAGAAAGCTCGCAACCAGAAGGGGCTAGCCTTCAAAGGTGTTGCTCAGCCGCATCTGCCCATGGCACTGCTTGAACAGAGGCACAGAGACTGGGACTGCTTGCTTGTCTTACCACCTCAAACGTCAAACGTACCCCAGGGATGGGTTTCCCTGTCGTGCGCCTCCAGCAGCCCTGCTTCGAAAATGCGAACGTCTCCAGATAGCTCGCAGCCAGAAGGGGCTAGCCTGTAAAGCTGTTGCTCAGCCTCATCTGCCCATCGCACTGCTCGCACAGAGGCACAGAGACTGGGGCTGCTTGCTTGTCTTGCCACCTCAAACTTCAAAGGTATATTAGGGGGTCCCTGCCAGGCGTCTTCGGAAGCCCTGCTTAGAAATTGCGAACGTTTCCAGATACCTTGCAGCCAGAATGGCCTAGCTTGGAAAGCTGTTGCTCAGCCTCATCTGCCCATGGCACTGCTCGCACAGAGGCACAGAGACTGGGGCTGCTTGCTTGTCTTGCCACATCAAACTTGAAACGTAGCCCCAGAATGGGGGGTTCGGACCGGGCGCCTCCAGCAGACCTGCTCTGAATATGCGAACGTCTGCACATAGCTCGCAGTCAGAAGGGGATAGCCTGGAAAGCTGTTGCTCAGCCTCATCTGCCCATGGCACCGCTCGCACAGAGGCACAGAGACTGGGGCTACTTTCTTGTTTTTCTACCTCAAACTTCAGACGTACGCTGGGAATGGGGTGGTCACTGCGAGTCTCCCTTCGCAGCCCTGCTCCTAAAATGCGAACGTCTACAGATAGCACGCAGTCAGAAGGGGCTAGCCTGGAAAGCTGTTGCTCAGCCTCATCTGCCCATGGCACTGCTCGAACACAGGCACAGAGACTGGGGCTGCTTGCTTGTTTTGCCACCTCAAACTTCAAACTTATATTAGAGAGTCCATGAAGGGCGCCTCCGGCAGCCTGCTTCAAAAATGCGAACGTCTCCAGATAGCTCACAGCCAAAATAGGCTTGCATGGAAAGGTGTTGCTCAGCCTCATCTGCCCATGGCACTGCTCACACAGAGGCACAGACACTGGGGCTGCTTTCTTGTTTTGCCACCTCAAACTTCAGACGTACGCTGGGAATGGGGGGGTCACTGCCGGTCTACTTCGCAGCCCTGCTCCTAAAATGCGAACGTCTACAGACAGCACGCAGTCAGAAGGGGCTAGCCTGGAAAGCTGTTGCTCAGCCTCATCTGCCCATGGCACTGCTCGCACAGAGGCACAGACACTGGGTATGCTTGCTTGTCTTTCCACATCAAACTTCAAACGTAGCCCCGGAATGGGGGGTTCGTGCCGGGAGCCTCCAGCAGACGTGCTCTGAATATGCGAATGTCTCCAGATAGCTCGCAGCCAGAAGGAGCTAGCCTGGAAAGTTGTTGCTCAGCCGCATCTGCCCATGGCACTGCTTGAACAGAGGCACAGAGACTGGGACTGCTTGCTTGTCTTACCACCTCAAACGTCAAACGTACCCCAGGGATGGGTTTCCCTGTCGTGCGCCTCCAGCAGCCCTGCTCCGAAAATGCGAACGTCTCCAGATAGCTCGCAGCCAGAAGGGGCTAGCCTGCAAAGCTGTTGCTCAGCCTCATCTGCCCATGGCACTGCTTGAACAGAGGCACAGAGACTGGGGCTGCTTGCTTGTCTTGACATCTCAAACTTCAAAAGTATCCCGGGGATGGGGAAGTCCCTTTAAGGGGGCTCCAGCAGCCGTGCTGCAAAAATGTGAACGTTTCCAGATAGCTTGCAGCCAGAAGGGGCTAGCTTGGAAAGCTGTTTCTCAGCCTCATCTGCCCATCGCACTGCTCGCACAGAGGCACAGAGACTGGGGCTGCTTGCTTGTCTTGCCACCTCAAACTTCAAAGGTATATTAGGGG
Organism: Opisthocomus hoazin; assembly: GCF_030867145.1. NCBI lineage: Eukaryota > Metazoa > Chordata > Aves > Opisthocomiformes > Opisthocomidae > Opisthocomus > Opisthocomus hoazin. Next base: position 13,667,314 of record NC_134426.1, read on the forward strand.
GTCCCTGCCAGGCGTCTTCGGCAGCCCTGCTTAGAAATTGCGAACGTTTCCAGATAGCTTGCAGTCAGAAGGGGCTAGCTTGGAAAGCTGTTGCTCAGCCGCATCTGCCCATGGCACTGCTCGAACACAGGCACAGAGACTGGGGCTCCTTTCTTGTTTTGCCACCTGAAACTTCAGACGTACGATGGGAATGGGGGGGTCACTGCCGGTCTCCCTTCGCAGCCCTGCTCCTAAAATGCAAACGTCTACAGATAGCACGCAGTCAGAAGGGGCTAGCCTGGAAAGCTGTTGCTCAGCCTCATCTGCCCATGGCACTGCTCTAACAGAGGCACAGAGACTGGGGCTGCTTGCTTGTCTTGACATCTCAAACTTCAAAAGTATCCCGGGGATGGGGAAGTCCCTTTAAGGGGGCTCCAGCAGCCGTGCTGCAAAAATGTGAACGTTTCCAGATAGCTTGCAGCCAGAAGGGGCTAGCTTGGAAAGCTGTTTCTCAGCCTCATCTGCCCATCGCACTGCTCGCACAGAGGCACAGAGACTGGGGCTGCTTGCTTGTCTTGCCACCTCAAACTTCAAAGGTATATTAGGGGGTCCCTGCCAGGCGTCTCCGGCAGCCCTGCTTAGAAATTGCGAACGTTTATAGATAGCTTGCAGCCAGAAGGGGCTAGCTTGGAAAGCTGTTGCTCAGCCTCATCTGCCCATGGCACTGCTCGAACACAGGCACAGAGATTGGGGCTGCTTGCTTGTCTTGCCACCTCAAACTTCAAACTTATGTTAGAGTGTCCGTGAAAGGCACCTCCGGCAGCCCTGCTCCAAAAATGCCAACGTCTCCAGATAGCTCGCAGCCAGAAGGGGCTTGCCTGGAAAGCTGTTGCTCAGCCTCATCTGCCCATGGCACTGCTCGCACAGAGGCACAGAGACTGGGGCTCCTTTCTTGTTTTGCCACCTCAAACTTCAGACGTATGCTGGGAATGGGGTGTCACTGCCGGTCTCCCTTCACAGCCCTGCTCCTAAAATGCGAACGTCTACAGATAGCACGCAGTCAGAAGGGGCTAGCGTGGAAAGGTGTTGCTCAGCCTCATCTGCCCATGGCACTGCTCGCAAAGAGGCACAGAGACTGGGGCTGCTTGCTTGTCTTGCCACCTCAAACTTCAAACTTATATTAGAGTGTCCGTGAAAGGCGCCTCCGGCAGCCCTGCTTCGAAAATGTGAACGTCTCCAGATAGCTCGCAGCCAGTAGGGGTTTGTCTGCAAAGATGTTGCTCAGCCTCATCTGCCCATGGCACTGCTCGCACAGAGGCACAGAGACTGGGGCTGCTTGCTTGTCTTGCCACCTCAAACTTCAAACGTAGATTAGGGGATCCCTGCCGGGCGTCTCCAGCAGCCTGCTTCAAAAATGCGAACGTCTCCAGATAGCTGGCAGCCAGAATAGGCTTGCATGGAAAGGTGTTGATCAGCCTCATCTGCCCATGGCACTGCTCGCACAGAGGCACAGAGACTGGGGCTGCTTGCTTGTCTTGCCACCTCAAACTTCAAAAGCATTCCGGGGATGGGAATCCCTGTCGGGCGCCTCCAGCAGACCAGCTCACAAAATGCAATCGTCTCAAGATAGCTCACAGCCAGAAGGGGCTAGCCTGCAAAGCCCTTGCTCAGCCTCATCTGCCCATGGCACTGCTCGCAGAGAGGCACAGAGACTGGGGCTGCTTGCTTGTCTTGCCACCTCATACTTCCAATATAGCCCGGGGATGGGGATCCCTGTCGCGCGCCTCCAGCATCCCTGCTCCGAAAATGACAACTTCTTCAGATAGCTCGCAGCCAGTAGGGGTTTGTCTGCAAAGATGTTGCTCAGCCTCATCCGCCCATGGCACTGCTCGCACAGAGACACAGAGACTGGGGCTGCTTGCTTGTCTTGCCACCTCAAACTTCAAACGTACATTAGGGGATCCCTGCCGGGCGTCTCCAGCAGCCTGCTTCAAAAATGCGAACGTCTCCAGATAGCTGGCAGCCAGAATAGGCTTGCATGGAAAGGTGTTGCTCAGCCTCATCTGCCCATGGCACTGCTCGCACAGAGGCACAGAGACTGGGACTGCTTGCTTGTCTTACCACCTCAAACGTCAAACGTACCCCAGGGATGGGTTTCCCTGTCGTGCGCCTCCAGCAGCCCTGCTCCGAAAATGCGAACTTCTCCAGATAGCTTGCAGCCAGAAGGGGCTTGCCTGGAAAGCTGTTGCTCAGCCTCATCTGCCCATGGCACTGCTCGCACAGAGGCACAGAGACTGGGGCTCCTTTCTTGTTTTGCCACCTCAAACTTCAGACGTACGCTGGGAATGAGGGGGTCACTGCCGGTCTCCCTTCACAGCCCTGCTCCTAAAATGCGAACGTCTACAGATAGCACGCAGTCAGAAGGGGCTAGCCTGGAAAGCTGTTGCTCAGCCTCATCTGCCCATGGCACTGCTCGCACAGAGGCACAGAGACTGGGGCTGCTTGCTTGTTTTGCCACCTCAAACTTCAAACTTATATTAGAGAGTCCATGAAGGGCGCCTCCGGCAGCCTGCTTCGAAAATGCGAACGTCTCCAGATAGCTCACAGCCAAAATAGGCTTGCATGGAAAGGTGTTGCTCAGCCTCATCTGCCCATGGCACTGCTCACACAGAGGCACAGACACTGGGGCTGCTTTCTTGTTTTGCCACGTCAAACTTCAGACGTACGCTGGGAATGGGGGGGTCACTGCCGGTCTCCCTTCGCAGCCCTGCTCCTAAAATGCGAACGTCTACAGACAGCACGCAGTCAGAAGGGGCTAGCCTGGAAACCTGTTGCTCAGCCTCATCTGCCCATGGCACTGCTCGCACAGAGGCACAGACACTGGGTATGCTTGCTTGTCTTGCCACATCAAACTTCAAACGTAGCCCCAGAATGGGGGGTTCGGACCGGGCGCCTCCAGCAGACCTGCTCTGAATATGCGAACGTCTGCACATAGCTCGTAGTCAGAAGGGGATAGCCTGGAAAGCTGTTGCTCAGCCTCATCTGCCCATGGCACTGCTTGCAAAGAGGCACAGAGACTGGGGCTGCTTGCTTGTCTTGACACCTCAAACTTCAAACTTATATTAGAGTGTCCGTGAAATGTGCCTCCGGCAGCCCAGCTTCAAAAATGCGAACGTCTCCAGATAGCTCGCAGCCAGTAGGGGTTTGTCTGCAAAGATGTTGCTCAGCCTCATCCGTACATGGCACTGCTCGCACAGAGACACAAAGACTGGGGCTGCTTGCTTGTCTTGCCACCTCAAACTTCAAACTTATGTTAAAGTGTCTGTGAAAGGCACCTCCAGCAGCGTGCTTCAAAAATGCGAACGTCTCCAGATACCTGGCAGCCAGAATAGGCTTGCATGGAAAGGTGTTGCTCAGCCTCATCTGCCCATGGCTCTACTCGCACAGAGGCACAGAGACTGGGGCTGCTTGCTTATCTTGCCACTTGTAACTTCAAACGCATGTGGGGAATGTGGGTTGTCCCTGCCAGGCTCCTTTCGCAGCCCTGCTCCGAAAGTGCGAACGTCTGCAGGTATCTGGCAGGCAGAAGGGGCTAGCCTGGAAAGCTGTTGCTCAGCCTCATCTGCCCATGGCACTGCTCGCACAGAGGCACAGAGACTGGGGCTGCTTGCTTGTCTTGCCACCTCAAACTTCAAACGTATCCTGGGAATGGTGGTGTCCCTGCCAGGCTCCTTTCGCAGCCCTGCTCCGAAAATGCGAACGTCTGTAGGTAGCTGGCAGCCAGAAGAGGCTATCCTGGAAAGCTGTTGCTCAGCCTCATCTGCCCATGGCACTGCTCGCACAGAGGCACAGAGAATGGGGCTGCTTGCTTATCTTGCCACTTGAAACTTCAAACGCATGCTGGGAATGGTGGTGTCCCAGCCAGGCTCCTTTCCAGGCCTGCTCTTGAAATGCGAACGTCTGCAGATAGCTGGCAGCCAGAAGGGGCTATCCTGGAAAGCTGTTGCTCAGCCTCATCTGCTCATGGCACTGCTCGCACAGAGGCACAGAGAATGGGGCTGCTTGCTTGTCCTGCCACCTCAAACTTCAGACGTACGCTGGGAATGGGGGGGTCACTGTCGGTCTCCCTTCGCAGCCCTGCTCCTAAAATGCGAATATCTACAGACAGAACGCAGTCAGAAGGGGATAGCCTGCAAAGCTGTTGCTCAGCCTCATCTGCCCATGGCACTGCTCGCAAAGAGGCACAGAGACTGGGGCTGCTTGCTTGTCTTGCCACCTCAAACTTCAAACTTATATTAGAGTGTCCGTCTAAGGCGCCTCCGGCAGCCGTGCTTCGAAAATGCGAACGTCTCCAGATAGCTCGCAGCCAGTAGGGGTTTGTCTGCAAAGCTGTTGCTCAGCCTCACCCGCCCATGGCACTGCTCGCACAGAGACACAGAGACTGGGGCTGCTTGCTTGTCTTGCTACCTCAAACTTCAAACGTAGATTAGGGGGTCCCTGCCGGGCGTCTCCAGCAGCCTGCTTCGAAAATGCGAACGTCTCCAGATAGCTCGCAGCCAGAATAGGCTTGCATGGAAAGGTGTTGCTCAGCCTCATCTGCCCATGGCACTGCTCACACAGAGGCACAGACACTGGGGCTGCTTTCTTGTTTTGCCACCTCAAACTTCAGACGTACGCTGGGAATGGGGGGGTCACTGCCGGTCTCCCTTCGCAGCCCTGCTCCTAAAATGCGAACGTCTCTACAGACAGCACGCAGTCAGAAGGGGATAGCCTGGAAAGCTGTTGCTCAGCCTCATCTGCCCATGGCACCGCTCGCACAGAGGCACAGAGACTGGGGCTACTTTCTTGTTTTGCCACCTCAAAGTTCAGACGTACGCTGGGAATGGGGGGGTCACTGCGAGTCTCCCTTCGCAGCTCTGCTCCTAACATGCGAACGCCTACAGATAGCACGCAGTCAGAAGGGGCTAGCCTGTAAAGCTCTTGCACAGCCTCATCTGCCCATGGCACTGCTCGCACAGAGGCACAGAGACTGGGGCTGCTTGCTTGTCTTGACATCTCAAACTTCAAAAGTATCCCGGGGATGGGGAAGTCCCTTTAAGGGGGCTCCAGCAGCCGTGCTGCAAAAATGTGAACGTTTCCAGATAGTTTGCATCCAGAAGGGGCTAGCTTGGAAAGCTGTTTATCAGCCTCATCTGCCCATGGCACTGCTCGCACAGAGGCACAGAGACTGGGGCTGCTTGCTTGTCTTGCCACCTCAAACTTCAAAGGTATATTAGGGGGTCCCTGCCAGGCGTCTCCGGCAGCCCTGCTTAGAAATTGCGAACATTTCCAGATAGCTTGCAGCCAGAATGGGCTAGCTTGGAAAGCTGTTTCTCAGCCTCATCTGCCCATGGCACTGCTCGAACACAGGCACAGAGACTGGGGCTCCTTTCTTGTTTTGCCACCTCAAACTTCAGACGTACGCTGGGAATGGGGGGGTCACTGACAGTCTCCCTTCGCAGCCCTGCTTCTAAAATGCGAACGTCTACAGATAGCACGCAGTCAGAAGGCGCTAGCCTGGAAAGCTGTTGCTCAGCCTCATCTGCCCATGGCACTGCTCGCACAGAGGAACAGACACTGGGGCTGCTTGCTTGTCTTGACATCTCAAACTTCAAAAGTATCCCGGGGATGGGGAACTCCCTGCAGGGGGGCTCCAGCAGCCGTGCTGCAAAAATGTGAACGTTTCCAGATAGCTTGCAGCCAGAAGGGGCTAGCTTGGAAAGCTGTTTCTCAGCCTCATCTGCCCATCGCACTGCTCGCACAGAGGCACAGAGACTGGGGCTGCTTGCTTGTCTTGCCACCTCAAACTTCAAACGAAGATTAGGGGATCCCTGCCGGGCGTCTCCAGCAGCCTGCTTCAAAAATGCGAACGTCTCCAGATAGCTGGCAGCCAGAATAGGCTTGCATGGAAAGGTGTTGCTCAGCCTCATCTGCCCATGGCACTGCTCGAACACAGGCACAGAGACTGGGGCTGTTGCTTGTCTTGCCACCTCAAACTTCAAAAGCATTCCGGGGATGGGAATCCCTGTCGGGCGCCTCCAGCAGACCAGCTCACAAAATGCAAACGTCTCCAGATAGCTCACAGCCAGAAGGGGCTAGCCTGCAAAGCCCTTGCTCAGCCTCATCTGCCCATGGCACTGCTCGCAGAGAGGCACAGAGACTGGGGCTGCTTGCTTGTCTTGACACCTCATACTTCCAATATAGCCCGGGGATGGGGATCCCTGTCGCGCGCCTCCAGCATCCCTGCTCCGAAAATGACAACTTCTTCAGATAGCTCGCAACCAGAAGGGGCTAGCCTTCAAAGGTGTTGCTCAGCCGCATCTGCCCATGGCACTGCTTGAACAGAGGCACAGAGACTGGGACTGCTTGCTTGTCTTACCACCTCAAACGTCAAACGTACCCCAGGGATGGGTTTCCCTGTCGTGCGCCTCCAGCATCCCTGCTCCGAAAATGACAACTTCTTCAGATGGCACGCAGCCAGAAGAGGCTAGCCTGTAAAGCTGTTGCTCAGCCTCATCTGCCCATGGCACTGCTCGCACAGAGGCACAGAGACTGGGGCTGCTTGCTTGTCTTGCCACCTCAAACTTCAAATGTATATTAGGGGGTCCCTGCCAGGCGTCTCCGGAAGCCCTGCTTAGAAATTGCGAACGTTTCCAGATAGCTTGCAGCCAGAATGGGCTAGCTTGGAAAGCTGTTGCTCAGCCTCATCTGCCCATGGCACTGCTCGCACAGAGGCACAGAGACTGGGGCTGCTTGCTTGTCTTGCCACATCAAACTTCCAATGTAGCCCCAGAATGGGGGGTTCGGACCGGGCGCCTCCAGCAGACCTGCTCTGAATATGCGAACGTCTGCACATAGCTCGCATTCAGAAGGGGATAGCCTGGAAAGCTGTTGCTCAGCCTCATCTACCCATGGCACCGCTCGCACAGAGGCACAGAGACTGGGGCTACTTTCTTGTTTTGCTACCTCAAACTTCAGACGTACGCTGGGAATGGGGGGGTCACTGTGAGTCTCCCTTCGCAGCCCTGCTCCTAAAATGCGAACGCCTACAGATAGCACGCAGTCAGAAGGGGCTAGTCTGTAAAGCTCTTGCTCAGCCTCATCTGCCCATGGCACTGCTCGCACAGAGGCACAGAGACTGGGGCTGCTTGCTTGTCTTGCCATCTCAAACTTCAAAAGTATCCCGGGGATGGGGAAGTTCCTGCAAGGGGGCTCCAGCAGCCGTGCTGCAAAAATGTGAACGTTTCCAGATAGCTTGCAGCCAGAAGGGGCTAGCTTGGAAAGCAGTTTATCAGCCTCATCTGCCCATGGCACTGCTCGCACAGAGGCACAGAGACTGGGGCTGCTTGCTTGTCTTGCCACCTCAAACTTCAAAGGTATATTAGGGGGTCCCTGCCAGGCGTCTCCGGCAGCCCTGCTTAGAAATTGCGAACGTTTCCAGATAGCTTGCAGCCAGAATGGGCTAGCTTGCAAAGCTGTTGCTCAGCCTCATCTGCCCATGGCACTGCTCGAACACAGGCACAGAGACTGGGGCTGTTGCTTGTCTTGCCACCTCAAACTTCAAACTTAGGTTAGAGTGTCCGTGAAAGGCGCCTCCGGCAGCCCTGCTCCAAAAATGCGAACGTCTCCAGATAGGTTGCAGCCAGAAGGGGCTTGCCTGGAAAGCTGTTGCTCAGTCTCATCTGCCCATGGCACTGCTCGCACAGAGGCACAGAGACTGGGGCTGCTTGCTTGTCTTGCCACCTCAAACTTCAAAGGTATATTAGGGGGTCCCTGCCAGGCGTCTTCGGAAGACCTGCTTAGAAGTTGCGAACGTTTCCAGATAGCTTGCAGCCAGAATGGGCTAGCTTGGAAAGCTCTTGCTCAGCCTCATCTGCCCATGGCACTGCTCGAACACAGGCACAGAGACTGGGCATGCTTGCTTGTCTTGCCACATCAAACTTCAAACGTAGCCCCAGAATGGGGGGTTCGGACCGGGCGCCTCCAGAAGACCTGCTCTGAATATGCGAACGTCTGCACATAGCTCGCAGTCAGAAGGGGCTAGCCTGGAAAGCTGTTGCTCAGCCTCATCTGCCCATGGCACTGCTCGCAAAGAGGCAGAGATACTGGGGCTGCTTGCTTGTCTTGCCACCTCAAACTTCAAACTTATATTAGATTGTCCGTGAAAGGCGCCTCCGGCAGCCCTGCTTCGAAAATGTGAACGTCTCCAGATAGCTCGCAGCCAGTAGGGGTTTGTCTGCAAAGATGTTGCTCAGCCTCCTCCGCCCATGGAACTGCTCGCACAGAGACACAGAGACTGAGGCTGCTTGCTTCTCTTGCCACCTCAAACTTCAAACGTAGATTAGGGGGTCCCTGCCGGGCGTCTCCAGCAGCCTGCTTCGAAAATGCGAACGTCTCCAGATAGCTCGCAGCCAAAATAGGCTTGCATGGAAAGGTGTTGCTCAGCCTCATCTGCCCATGGCACTGCTCACACAGAGGCACAGAGACTGGGGCTGCTTGCTTGTCTTGCCACCTCAAACTTCAAAAGCATTCCGGGCATGGGAATCCGTGTCGGGAGCCTCCAGCAGACCAGCTCAGAAAATGCAAAAGTCTCCAGATAGCTCACAGCCAGAAGGGGCTAGCCTGCAAAGCTCTTGCTCAGCCTCATCTGCCCATGGCACTGCTCGCACAGAGGCACAGAGACTGGGGCTGCTTGCTTGTCTTGCCACCTCAAACTTCAAACGTATCCCCGGAATGGGGGGTTCGTGCCGGGCGCCTCCAGCAGACGTGCTCTGAATATGCGAAAGTCTCCAGATAGCTCGCAGCCAGAAGGGGCTAGCCTGGAAAGTTGTTGCTCAGCCGCATCTGCCCATGGCACTGCTTGAACAGAGGCACAGAGACTGGGACTGCTTGCTTGTCTTACCACCTCAAACGTCAAACGTACCCCAGGGATGGGTTTCCCTGTCGTGCGCCTCCAGCAGCCCTGCTCCGAAAATGCGAACGTCTCCAGATAGCTCGCAGCCAGAAGGGGCTAGCCTGAAAAGCTGTTGCTCAGCCTCATCTGCCCATGGCACTGCTTGAACAGAGGCACAGAGACTGGGGCTGCTTGCTTGTCTTGACATCTCAAACTTCAAAAGTATCCCGGGGATGGGGAACTCCCTGCAAGGGGGCTCCAGCAGCCGTGCTGCAAAAATGTGAACGTTTCCAGATAGCTTGCAGCCAGAAGGGGCTTGCTTGGAAAGCTGTTTATCAGCCACATCTGCCCATGGCACTGCTCACACAGAGGCACAGAGAATGGGGCTCCTTTCTTGTTTTGCCACCTCAAACTTCAGACGTACGCTGGGAATGGGGGGGTCACTGCCGGTCTCCCTTCGCAGCCCTGCTCCTAAAATGCAGACGTCTACATATAGCACGCAGTCAGAAGGGGCTAGCCTGGAAAGCTATTGCTCAGCCTCATCTGCCCATGGCACTGCTCGCACAGAGGCACAGACACTGGGTATGCTTGCTCTTCTTACCACATTAAACTTCAAACGTAGCCCCAGAATGGGGGGTTCGGACCGGGCGCCTCCAGCAGACCTGCTCTGAATATGCGAACGTCTGCACATAGCTCGCAATCAGAAGGGGATAGCCTGGAAAGCTGTTGCTCAGCCTCATCTGCCCATGGCACTGCTCGCAAAGAGGCACAGAGACTGGGGCTGCTTGCTTGTCTTGACACCTCAAACTTCAAACTTATATTATAGTGTCCGTGAAAGGTGCCTCCGGCAGCCCAGCTTCAAAAATGCGAACGTCTCCAGATAGCTCGCAGCCAGTAGGGGTTTGTCTGCAAAGATGTTGCTCAGCCTCATCCGCCCATGGCACTGCTCGCACAGAGACACAAAGACTGGGGCTGCTTGCTTGTCTTGCCACCTCAAACTTCAAAGGTTTATTAGGGGGTCCCTGCCAGGCGTCTCCGGCAGCCCTGCTTAGAAATTGCGAACGTTTCCAGATAGCTTGCAGCCAGAAGGGGCTAGCCTGGAAAGCTGTTGCTCAGCCTCATCTGCCCATGGCACTGCTCGAACACAGGCACAGAGACTGGGGCTGCTTGCTTGTCTTGCCACCTCAAACTTCAAACTTATGTTAAAGTGTCTGTGAAAGGCACCTCCGGCAGCCCTGCTCCAAAAATGCGAACGTCTCCAGATAGCTTGCAGCCAGAAGGGGCTTGCCTGGAAAGCTGTTGCTCAGCCTCATCTGCCCATGGCACTGCTCGCACAGAGGCACAGAGACTGGGGCTCCTTTCTTGTTTTGCCACCTTAAACTTCAGACGTACGATGGGAATGGGGGGGTCACTGCCGGTCTCCCTTCGCATCCCTGCTCCTAAAATGCAAACGTCTACGGATAGCACGCAGTCAGAAGGGGCTAGCCTGGAAAGCTGTTGCTCAGCCTCATCTGCCCATGGCACTGCTCGCACAGAGGCACAGACACTGGGTATGCTTGCTTGTCTTGCCACATTAAACTTCAAACGTAGCCCCAGAATGGGGGGTTCGGAACGGGCGCATCCAGCAGACCTGCTCTGAATATGCGAACGTCTGCACATAGCTCGCAGTCAGAAGGGGATAGCCTGCAAAGCTGTTGCTCAGCCTCATCTGCCCATGGCACTGCTCGCAAAGAGCCACAGAGACTGGGGCTCCTTGCTTGTCTTGACACCTCAAACTTCAAACTTATATTAGAGTGTCCGTCTAAGGTGCCTCTGGCAGCCCTGCTTCGAAAATGTGAACGTCTCCAGATAGCTCGCAGTTAGTAGGGGTTTGTCTGCAAAGATGTTGCTCAGCCTCATCCGCCCATGGCACTGCTCGCACAGAGACACAGAGACTGGGGCTGCTTGCTTGTCTTGCCACCTCAAACTTCAAACGTAGATTAAGGGGTCCCTGCCGGGCGTCTCCAGCAGCCTGCTTCGAAAATGCGAACGTCTCCAGATAGCTCGCAGCCAGAATAGGCTTGCATGGAAAGGTGTTGCTCAGCCTCATCTGCCCATGGCACTGCTCACACAGAGGCACAGAGACTGGGGCTGCTTTCTTATTTTGCCACCTCAAACTTCAGACGTACGCTGGGAATGGGGGGGTCACTGCCGGTCTCCCTTCGCAGCCCTGCTCCTAAAATGCGAACGTCTACAGACAGCACGCAGTCAGAAGGGGCTAGCCTGGAAAGCTGTTGCTCAGCCTCATCTGCCCATGGCACTGCTCGCACAGAGGCACAGAGACTGGGGCTGCTTGCTTGTCTTGCCACCTCAAACTTCAAAAGCATTCCGGGGATGGGAATCCCTGTCGGGCGCCTCCAGCAGACCAGCTCACAAAATGCAAACGTCTTCAGATAGCTCACAGCCAGAAGGGGCTAGCCTGCAAAGCTCTTGCTCAGCCTCATCTGCCCATGGCACTGCTCGCAAAGAGGCACAGAGACTAGGGCTGCTTGCTTGTCTTGCCACCTCAAACTTCAAACTTATGTTAAGGTGTCCGTAAAAGGCACCTCCGGCAGCCCTGCTCCAAAAATGCGAACGTCTCCAGATAGCTTGCAGCCAGAAGGGGCTTGCCTGGAAAGCTGTTGCTCAGCCTCATCTGCCCATGGCACTGCTCGCACAGAGGCACAGAGACTGGGGCTGCTTGCTTGTCTTGCCACCTCAAACTTCAAACTTATGTTAAGGTGTCCGTAAAAGGCACCTCCGGCAGCCCTGCTCCAAAAATGCGAACGTCTCCAGATAGCTTGCAGCCAGAAGGGGCTTGCCTGGAAAGCTGTTGCTCAGCCTCATCTGCCCATGGCACTGCTCGCACAGAGGCACAGAGACTGGGGCTACTTTCTTGTTTTGCCACCTCAAACTTCAGACGTACGCTGGGAATGCGGGGGTCACTGCCGATCTCCCTTCGCAGCCCTGCTCCTAAAATGCGAACGTCTACAGATAGCACGCAGTCAGAAGGAGATAGCCTGGAACGCTGTTGCTCAGCCTCATCTGCCCATGGCACTGCTCGCACAGAGGCACAGACACTGGGTATGCTTGCTTGTCTTGCCACCTCAAACTTCAAACGTAGCCCCGGAATGGGGGGTTCGTGCCGGGCGCCTCCAGCAGACCTGCTCTGAATATGCGAAGGTCTCCAGATAGCTCGCAGCCAGAAGGGGCTAGCCTGCAAAGCTGTTTCTCAGCCTCATCTGCCCATGGCACTGCTCGCACAGAGGCACAGAGACTGGGGCTGCTTGCTTGTCTTGCCACCTCAAACTTCCAATGTAGCCCCGGGATGGGGATGCCTGTCGCGCGCCTCCAGCATCCCTGCTCAGAAAATGACAACTTCTTCAGAAAGCTCGCAACCAGAAGGGGCTAGCCTTCAAAGGTGTTGCTCAGCCGCATCTGCCCATGGCACTGCTTGAACAGAGGCACAGAGACTGGGACTGCTTGCTTGTCTTACCACCTCAAACGTCAAACGTACCCCAGGGATGGGTTTCCCTGTCGTGCGCCTCCAGCAGCCCTGCTCCGAAAATGCGAACGTCTCCAGATAGCTCGCAACCAGAAGGGGCTTGCCTGGAAAGCTGTTGCTCAGCCTCATCTGCCCATCGCACTGCTAGCACACAGGCACAGAGACTGGGGCTGCTTGCTTCTCTTGGAACCTCAAACTTCAGACGTACCCTGGGAATGGGGGGGTCACTGCCGGGCTCCCTTCACAGCCCTGCTCCTAAAGTGCGAACGTCTGCACATAGCTCGCAGTCAGAAGGGGATAGCCTGGAAAGCTGTTGCTCAGCCTCATCTGCCCATGGCACTGCTCGCAAAGAGGCACAGAGACTGGGGCTGCTTGCTTGTCTTGCCACCTCAAACTTCAAACTTATATTAGAGTGTCCGTGAAAGGTGCCTCCGGCAGCCCTGCTTGAAAAATGCGAACGTCTCCAGATAGCTCGCAGCCAGTAGGGGGTTGTCTGCAAAGATGTTGCTCAGCCTCATCCGCCCATGGCACTGCTCGCACAGAGACACAGAGACTGGGGCTGCTTGCTTGTCTTGCCACCTCAAACGTCAAACGTAGATTAGGGGGTCCCTGCCGGGCGTCTCCAGCAGCCTGCTTCGCAAATGCGAACGTCTCCAGATAGCTCGCAGCCAGAATAGGCTTGCATGGAAAGGTGTTGCTCAGCCTCATCTGCCCATGGCACTGCTCACACAGAGGCACAGAGACTGGGGCTGCTTTCTTGTTTTGCCACCTCAAACTTCAGACGTACGCTGGGAATGGGGGGGTCACTGCCGGTCTCCCTTCGCAGCCCTGCTCCTAAAATGCGGACGTCTACAGACAGCACGCAGTCAGAAGGGGCTAACCTGGAAAGCTGTTGCTCAGCCTCATCTGCCCATGGCACTGCTCGCACAGAGGCACAGAGACTGGGGCTGCTTGCTTGTCTTGCCACCTCAAACTTCCAATGTAGCCCTGGTATGGGGATCCCTGTCGCGCACCTCTAGCATCCCTGCTCCGAAAATGACAACTTCTTCAGAAATCTCGCAACCAGAAGGGGCTAGCCTGGAAAGTTTTTGCTCAGCCGCATCTGCCCATGGCACTGCTTGAACAGAGGCACAGAGACTGGGACTGCTTGCTTGTCTTACCACCTCACACGTCAAACGTACCCCAGGGATGGGTTTCCCTGTCGTGCGCCTCCAGCAGCCCTGCTCCGAAAATGCGAACGTCTCCAGATAGCTTGCAGCCAGAAGGGGCTAGCCTGCAAAGCTCTTGCTCAGCCTCATCTGCCCATGGCACTGCTCGCACAGAGGCACAGAGACTGGGGCTGCTTGCTTGTCTTGCCATCTCAAACTTCAAAAGTATCCCGGGGATGGGGAAGTCCCTTTAAGGGGGCTCCAGCAGCCGTGCTGCAAAAATGTGAACGTTTCCAGATAGCTTGCAGCCAGAAGGGGCTAGCTTGGAAAGCTGTTTCTCAGCCTCATCTGCCCATCGCACTGCTCGCACAGAGGCACAGAGACTGGGGCTGCTTGCTTGTCTTGCCACCTCAAACTTCAAAGGTATATTAGGGGGTCCCTGCCAGGCGTCTCCGGCAGCCCTGCTTAGAAATTGCGAACGTTTCCAGATAGCTTGCAGCCAGAAGGGGCTAGCTTGGAAAGCTGTTGCTCAGCCTCATCTGCCCATGGCACTGCTCGAACACAGGCAAAGAGACTGGGGCTGCTTGCTTGTCTTGCCACCTCAAACTTCAAACTTATGTTAGAGTGTCCGTGAAAGGTGCCTCCGGCAGCCCAGCTTCAAAAATGCGAACGTCTCCAGATAGCTCGCAGCCAGTAGGGGTTTGTCTGCAAAGATGTTGCTCAGCCTCATCCGCCCATGGCACTGCTCGCACAGAGACACAAAGACTGGGGCTGCTTGCTTGTCTTGCCACCTCAAACTTCAAAGGTATATTAGGGGGTCCCTGCCATGGGTCTCCGGCAGCCCTGCTTAGAAATTTGGAACATTTCCAGATAGCTTGCAGCCAGAAGGGGCTAGCCTGGAAAGCTGTTGCTCAGCCTCATCTGCCCATGGCACTGCTCGAACACAGGCACAGAGACTGGGGCTGCTTGCTTGTCTTGCCACCTCAAACTTCAAACTTATGTTAAAGTGTCTGTGAAAGGCACCTCCGGCAGCCCTGCTCCAAAAATGCGAACGTCTCCAGATAGCTGGCAGCCAGAAGGGGCTTGCCTGGAAAGCTGTTGCTCAGCCTCATCTGCCCATGGCACTGCTCGCACAGAGGCACAGAGACTGGGGCTCCTTTCTTGTTTTGCCACCTCAAACTTCAGACGTACGATGGGAATGGGGGGGTCACTGCCGGTCTCCCTTCGCATCCCTGCTCCTAAAATGCAAACGTCTACGGATAGCACGCAGTCAGAAGGGGCTAGCCTGGAAAGCTGTTGCTCAGCCTCATCTGCCCATGGCACTGCTCGCACAGAGGCACAGACACTGGGTATGCTTGCTTGTCTTGCCACATCAAACTTCAAACGTAGCCCCAGAATGGGGGGTTCGGACCGGGCGCATCCAGCAGACCTGCTCTGAATATGCGAACGTCTGCACATAGCTCGCAGTCAGAAGGGGATAGCCTGCAAAGCTGTTGCTCAGCCTCATCTGCCCATGGCACTGCTTGCAAAGAGGCACAGAGACTGGGGCTGCTTGCTTGTCTTGACACCTCAAACTTCAAACTTATATTAGAGTGTCCGTGAAATGTGCCTCCGGCAGCCCTGCTTCGAAAATGTGAACGTCTCCAGATAGCTCGCAGTTAGTAGGGGTTTGTCTGCAAAGATGTTGCTCAGCCGCATCCGCCCATGGCACTGCTCGCACAGAGACACAGAGATTGGGGCTGCTTGCTTGTCTTGCCACCTCAAACTTCAAACGTAGATTAAGGGGTCCCTGCCGGGCGTCTCCAGCAGCCTGCTTCGAAAATGCGAACGTCTCCAGATAGCTCGCAGCCAGAATAGGCTTGCATGGAAAGGTGTTGCTCAGCCTCATCTGCCCATGGCACTGCTCACACAGAGGCACAGAGACTGGGGCTGATTGCTTGTCTTGCCACCTCAAACTTCAAACTTATGTTAAGGTGTCCGTAAAAGGCACCTCCGGCAGCCCTGCTCCAAAAATGCGAACGTCTCCAGATAGCTTGCAGCCAGAAGGGGCTTGCCTGGAAAGCTGTTGCTCAGCCTCATCTGCCCATGGCACTGCTCACACAGAGGCACAGAGACTGGGGCTGCTTGCTTGTCTTGCCACCTCAAACTTCAAACTTATGTTAAGGTGTCCGTAAAAGACACCTCCGGCAGCCCTGCTCCAAAAATGCGAACGTCTCCAGATAGCTTGCAGCCAGAAGGGGCTTGCCTGGAAAGCTGTTGCTCAGCCTCATCTGCCCATGTCATTGCTCGCAGAGAGGCACAGAGACTGGGGCTCCTTTCTTGTTTTGCCGCCTCAAACTTCAGACGTACGCTGGGAATGCGGGGGTCACTGCCGATCTCCCTTCGCAGCCCTGCTCCTAAAATGCGAACGTCTACAGATAGCACGCAGTCAGAAGGGGCTAGCCTGGAACGCTGTTGCTCAGCCTCATCTGCTCATGGCACTGCTCGCACAGAGGCACAGACACTGGGTATGCTTGCTTGTCTTGCCACATCAAACTTCAAACGTAGCCCCGGAATGGGGGGTTCGTGCCGGGCGCCTCCAGCAGACCTGCTCTGAATATGCGAAGGTCTCCAGAAAGCTCGCAGCCAGAAGGGGCTAGCCTGCAAAGCTGTTTCTCAGCCTCATCTGCCCATGGCACTGCTCGCACAGAGGCACAGAGACTGGGGCTGCTTGCTTGTCTTGCCACCTCAAACTTCCAATGTAGCCCGGGGATGGGGATGCCTGTCGCGCGCCCCCAGCATCCCTGCTTCGAAAATGACAACTTCTTCAGAAAGCTCGCAACCAGAAGGGGCTAGTCTTCAAAGGTGTTGCTCAGCCGCATCTGCCCATGGCACTGCTTGAACAGAGGCACAGAGACTGGGACTGCTTGCTTGTCTTACCACCTCAAACGTCAAACGTACCCCAGGGATGGGTTTCCCTGTCGTGCGCCTCCAGCAGCCCTGCTCCGAAAATGCGAACGTCTCCAGATAGCTCGCAACCAGAAGGGCCTTGCAGGGAAAGCTGTTGCTCAGCCTCATCTGCCCATCGCACTGCTAGCACACAGGCACAGAGACTGGGTATGCTTGCTTCTCTTGGAACCTCAAACTTCAGACGTACCCTGGGAATGGGGGGGTCACTGCCGGGCTCCCTTCACAGCCCTGCTCCTAAAGTGCGAACGTCTGCACATAGCTCGCAGTCAGAAGGGGATAGCCTGGAAAGCTGTTGCTCAGCCTCATCTGCCCATGGCACTGCTCGCAAAGAGGCACAGAGACTGGGGCTGCTTGCTTGTCTTGCCACCTCAAACTTCAAACTTATATTAGAGTGTCCGTGAAAGGTGCCTCCGGCAGCCCTGCTTGAAAAATGCGAACGTCTCCAGATAGCTCGCAGCCAGTAGGGGGTTGTCTGCAAAGATGTTGCTCAGCCTCATCCGCACATGGCACTGCTCGCACAGAGACACAGAGACTGGGGCTGCTTGCTTGTCTTGCCACCTCAAACGTCAAACGTAGGTTAGGGGGTCCCTACCGGGCGTCTCCAGCAGCCTGCTTCGAAAATGCGAACGTCTCCAGATAGCTCGCAGCCAGAAGGGGCTAACCTGGAAAGCTTTTGCTCAGCCTCATCTGCCCATGGGACTGCTCGCACAGAGGCACAGAGACTGGGCCTGCTTGCTTGTCTTGCCACCTCAAACTTCCAATGTAGCCCGGGTATGGGGATCCCTGTCGCGCGCCTCTAGCATCCCTGCTCCGAAAATGACAACTTCTTCAGAAATCTCGCAACCAGAAGGGGCTAGCCTGGAAAGTTTTTGCTCAGCCGCATCTGCCCATGGCACTGCTTGAACAGAGGCACAGAGACTGGGACTGCTTGCTTGTCTTACCACCTCAAACGTCAAACGTACCCCAGGGATGGTTTTCCCTGTCGTGCGCCTCCAGCAGCCCTGCTCCGAAAATGCGAACGTCTCCAGATAGCTCGCAGCCAGAAGGGGCTAGCCTGCAAAGCTCTTGCTCAGCCTCATCTGCCCATGGCACTGCTCGCACAGAGGCACAGAGACTGGGGCTGCTTGCTTGTCTTGCCATCTCAAACTTCAAAAGTATCCCGGGGATGGGGAAGTCCCTTTAAGGGGGCTCCAGCAGCCGTGCTGCAAAAATGTGAACGTTTCCAGATAGCTTGCAGCCAGCAGGGGCTAGCTTGGAAAGCTGTTTCTCAGCCTCATCTGCCCATCGCACTGCTCGCACAGAGGCACAGAGACTGGGGCTGCTTGCTTGTCTTGCCACCTCAAACTTCAAAGGTATATTAGGGGGTCCCTGCCAGGCGTCTCCGGCAGCCCTGCTTAGAAATTGCGAACGTTTCCAGATAGCTTGCAGCCAGAAGGGGCTAGCTTGGAAAGCTGTTGCTCAGCCTCATCTGCCCATGGCACTGCTCGAACACAGGCACAGAGACTGGGGCTGCTTGCTTGTCTTGCCACCTCAAACTTCAAACTTATGTTAGAGTGTCCGTGAAAGGCACCTCCGGCAGCCCTGCTCCAAAAATGCGAACGTCTCCAGACAGCTTGCAGACAGAAGGGGCTTGCCTGGAAAGCTGTTGCTCAGCCTCATCTGCCCATGGCACTGCTCGCACAGAGGCACAGAGACTGGGGCTCCTTTCTTGTTTTGCCACCTCAAACTTCAGACGTACGCTGGGAATGGGGGGGTCACTGCCGGTCTCCCTTCGCAGCCCTGCTCCTAAAATGCGAACGTCTACAGATAGCACGCAGTCAGAAGGGGCTAGCCTGGAAAGCTGTTGCTCAGCCTCATCTGCCCATGGCACTGCTCGCACAGAGGCACAGACACTGGGGCTGCTTGCTTGTCTTGCCACCTCAAACTTCAAACGTAGCCCCAGAATGGGGGGTTCGGACCGGGCGCCTCCAGCAGACCTGCTCTGAATATGCGAACGTCTGCACATAGCTAACAGTCAGAAGGGGATAGCCTGGAAAGCTGTTGCTCAGCCTCATCTGCCCATGGCACTGCTCGCAAAGAGGCACAGAGACTGGGGCTGCTTGCTTGTCTTGCCACCTCAAACTTCGAACTTATATTAGATTGTCCGTGAAAGGTGCCTCCGGCAGCCCTGCTTCGAAAATGTGAACGTCTCCAGATAGCTCGCAGCCAGTAGGGGTTTGTCTGCAAAGATGTTGCTCAGCCTCATCCGCAAATGGCACTGCTCGCACAGAGACACAGAGACTGGGGCTGCTTGCTTGTCTTGCCACCTCAAACTTCAAACGTAGATTAGGGGGTCCCTGCCGGGCGTCTCCAGCAGCCTGCTTCGAAAATGCGAACGTCTCCAGATAGCTCGCAGCCAGAATAGGGTTGCATGGAAAGGTGTTGCTCAGCCTCATCTGCCCATGGCACTGCTCGCACAGAGGCACAGACACTGGGGCTGCTTTCTTATTTTGCCACCTCAAACTTCAGACGTACGCTGGGAATGGGGGAGTCACTGCCGCTCTCCCTTCGCAGCCCTGCTCCTAAAATGCGAACGTCTACAGACAGCACGCAGTCAGAAGGGGTTAACCTGGAAAGCTGTTGCTCAGCCTCATCTGCCCATGGCACTGCTCGCACAGAGGCACAGAGACTGGGGCTGCTTCCTTGTCTTGCCACCTCAAACTTCAAAAGCATTCCGGGGATGGGAATCCCTGTCGAGCGCCTCCAGCAGACCAGCTCACAAAATGCAAACGTCTCCAGATAGCTCACAGCCAGAAGGGGCTAGCCTGCCAAGCTTTTGCTCAGCCTCATCTGCCCATGGCACTGCTCGCACAGAGGCACAGACACTGGGTATGCTTGCTTGTCTTGCCACCTCAAACTTCCAATGTAGCCCGGGGATGGGGATGCCTGTCGCGCGCCTCCAGCATCCCTGCTCTGAAAATGACAACTTCTTCAGAAAGCTCACAACCACAAGGGGCTAGCCTTCAAAGGTGTTGCTCAGCCGCATCTGCCCATGGCACTGCTTGAACAGAGGCACAGAGACTGGGACTGCTTGCTTGTCTTACCACCTCAAACGTCAAACGTACCCCAGGGATGGGTTTCCCTGTCGTGCGCCTCCAGCAGCCCTGCTCCGAAAATGCGAACGTCTCCAGATAGCTCGCAGCCAGAAGGGGCTAGCCTGCAAAGCTCTTGCTCAGCCTCATCTGCCCATGGCACTGCTCGCAGAGGCACAGAGACTGGGGCTGCTTGCTTGTCTTGCCATCTCAAACTTCAAAAGTATCCCGGGGATGGGGAAGTCCCTTTAAGGGGGCTCCAGCAGCCGTGCTGCAAAAATGTGAACGTTTCCAGATAGCTTGCAGCCAGAAGGGGCTAGCTTGGAAAGCTGTTTCTCAGCCTCATCTGCCCATCGCACTGCTCGCACAGAGGCACAGAGACTGGGGCTGCTTGCTTGTCTTGCCACCTCCAACTTCAAAGGTATATTAGGGGGTCCCTGCCAGGCGTCTCCGGCAGCCCTGCTTAGAAATTGCGAACGTTTCCAGATAGCTTGCAGCCAGAAGGGGCTAGCTTGGAAAGCTGTTGCTCAGCCTCATCTGCCCATGGCACTGCTCGAACACAGGCACAGAGACTGGGGCTGCTTGCTTGTCTTGCCACCTCAAACTTCAAACTTATGGTAGAGTGTCCGTGAAAGGCACCTCCGGCAGCCCTGCTCCAAAAATGCGAACGTCTCCAGATAGCTTGCAGCCAGAAGGGGCTTGCCTGGAAAGCTGTTGCTCAGCCTCATCTGCCCATGGCACTGCTCGCACAGAGGCACAGAGACTGGGGCTCCTTTCTTGTTTTGCCACCTCAAACTTCAGACGTACGCTGGGAATGGGGGGGTCACTGCCGGTCTCCCTTCGCAGCCCTGCTCCTAAAATGCGAACGTCTACAGATAGCACGCAGTCAGAAGGGGCTAGCCTGGAAAGCTGTTGCTCAGCCTCATCTGCCCATGGCACTGCTCGCACAGAGGCACAGAGACTGGGGCTGCTTGCTTGTCTTGCCACCTCAAACTTCAAAAGCATTCCGGGGATGGGAATCCCTGTCGGGCGCCTCCAGCAGACCTGCTCTGAATATGCGAAGGTCTCCAGATAGCTCGCAGCCAGAAGGGGCTAGCCTGCAAAGCTGTTGCTCAGCCTCATCTGCCCATGGCACTGCTCACACAGAGGCACAGAGACTGGGGCTGCTTGCTTGTCTTGCCACCTCAAACTTCAAACTTATGTTAAGGTGTCCGTAAAAGACACCTCCGGCAGCCCTGCTCCAAAAATGCGAACGTCTCCAGATAGCTTGCAGCCAGAAGGGGCTTGCCTGGAAAGCTGTTGCTCAGCCTCATCTGCCCATGTCATTGCTCGCAGAGAGGCACAGAGACTGGGGCTCCTTTCTTGTTTTGCCGCCTCAAACTTCAGACGTACGCTGGGAATGCGGGGGTCACTGCCGATCTCCCTTCGCAGCCCTGCTCCTAAAATGCGAACGTCTACAGATAGCACGCAGTCAGAAGGGGCTAGCCTGGAACGCTGTTGCTCAGCCTCATCTGCTCATGGCACTGCTCGCACAGAGGCACAGACACTGGGTATGCTTGCTTGTCTTGCCACATCAAACTTCAAACGTAGCCCCGGAATGGGGGGTTCGTGCCGGGCGCCTCCAGCAGACCTGCTCTGAATATGCGAAGGTCTCCAGAAAGCTCGCAGCCAGAAGGGGCTAGCCTGCAAAGCTGTTTCTCAGCCTCATCTGCCCATGGCACTGCTCGCACAGAGGCACAGAGACTGGGGCTGCTTGCTTGTCTTGCCACCTCAAACTTCCAATGTAGCCCGGGGATGGGGATGCCTGTCGCGCGCCCCCAGCATCCCTGCTTCGAAAATGACAACTTCTTCAGAAAGCTCGCAACCAGAAGGGGCTAGTCTTCAAAGGTGTTGCTCAGCCGCATCTGCCCATGGCACTGCTTGAACAGAGGCACAGAGACTGGGACTGCTTGCTTGTCTTACCACCTCAAACGTCAAACGTACCCCAGGGATGGGTTTCCCTGTCGTGCGCCTCCAGCAGCCCTGCTCCGAAAATGCGAACGTCTCCAGATAGCTCGCAACCAGAAGGGCCTTGCAGGGAAAGCTGTTGCTCAGCCTCATCTGCCCATCGCACTGCTAGCACACAGGCACAGAGACTGGGTATGCTTGCTTCTCTTGGAACCTCAAACTTCAGACGTACCCTGGGAATGGGGGGGTCACTGCCGGGCTCCCTTCACAGCCCTGCTCCTAAAGTGCGAACGTCTGCACATAGCTCGCAGTCAGAAGGGGATAGCCTGGAAAGCTGTTGCTCAGCCTCATCTGCCCATGGCACTGCTCGCAAAGAGGCACAGAGACTGGGGCTGCTTGCTTGTCTTGCCACCTCAAACTTCAAACTTATATTAGAGTGTCCGTGAAAGGTGCCTCCGGCAGCCCTGCTTGAAAAATGCGAACGTCTCCAGATAGCTCGCAGCCAGTAGGGGGTTGTCTGCAAAGATGTTGCTCAGCCTCATCCGCACATGGCACTGCTCGCACAGAGACACAGAGACTGGGGCTGCTTGCTTGTCTTGCCACCTCAAACGTCAAACGTAGGTTAGGGGGTCCCTACCGGGCGTCTCCAGCAGCCTGCTTCGAAAATGCGAACGTCTCCAGATAGCTCGCAGCCAGAAGGGGCTAACCTGGAAAGCTTTTGCTCAGCCTCATCTGCCCATGGGACTGCTCGCACAGAGGCACAGAGACTGGGCCTGCTTGCTTGTCTTGCCACCTCAAACTTCCAATGTAGCCCGGGTATGGGGATCCCTGTCGCGCGCCTCTAGCATCCCTGCTCCGAAAATGACAACTTCTTCAGAAATCTCGCAACCAGAAGGGGCTAGCCTGGAAAGTTTTTGCTCAGCCGCATCTGCCCATGGCACTGCTTGAACAGAGGCACAGAGACTGGGACTGCTTGCTTGTCTTACCACCTCAAACGTCAAACGTACCCCAGGGATGGTTTTCCCTGTCGTGCGCCTCCAGCAGCCCTGCTCCGAAAATGCGAACGTCTCCAGATAGCTCGCAGCCAGAAGGGGCTAGCCTGCAAAGCTCTTGCTCAGCCTCATCTGCCCATGGCACTGCTCGCACAGAGGCACAGAGACTGGGGCTGCTTGCTTGTCTTGCCATCTCAAACTTCAAAAGTATCCCGGGGATGGGGAAGTCCCTTTAAGGGGGCTCCAGCAGCCGTGCTGCAAAAATGTGAACGTTTCCAGATAGCTTGCAGCCAGCAGGGGCTAGCTTGGAAAGCTGTTTCTCAGCCTCATCTGCCCATCGCACTGCTCGCACAGAGGCACAGAGACTGGGGCTGCTTGCTTGTCTTGCCACCTCAAACTTCAAAGGTATATTAGGGGGTCCCTGCCAGGCGTCTCCGGCAGCCCTGCTTAGAAATTGCGAACGTTTCCAGATAGCTTGCAGCCAGAAGGGGCTAGCTTGGAAAGCTGTTGCTCAGCCTCATCTGCCCATGGCACTGCTCGAACACAGGCACAGAGACTGGGGCTGCTTGCTTGTCTTGCCACCTCAAACTTCAAACTTATGTTAGAGTGTCCGTGAAAGGCACCTCCGGCAGCCCTGCTCCAAAAATGCGAACGTCTCCAGACAGCTTGCAGACAGAAGGGGCTTGCCTGGAAAGCTGTTGCTCAGCCTCATCTGCCCATGGCACTGCTCGCACAGAGGCACAGAGACTGGGGCTCCTTTCTTGTTTTGCCACCTCAAACTTCAGACGTACGCTGGGAATGGGGGGGTCACTGCCGGTCTCCCTTCGCAGCCCTGCTCCTAAAATGCGAACGTCTACAGATAGCACGCAGTCAGAAGGGGCTAGCCTGGAAAGCTGTTGCTCAGCCTCATCTGCCCATGGCACTGCTCGCACAGAGGCACAGACACTGGGGCTGCTTGCTTGTCTTGCCACCTCAAACTTCAAACGTAGCCCCAGAATGGGGGGTTCGGACCGGGCGCCTCCAGCAGACCTGCTCTGAATATGCGAACGTCTGCACATAGCTAACAGTCAGAAGGGGATAGCCTGGAAAGCTGTTGCTCAGCCTCATCTGCCCATGGCACTGCTCGCAAAGAGGCACAGAGACTGGGGCTGCTTGCTTGTCTTGCCACCTCAAACTTCGAACTTATATTAGATTGTCCGTGAAAGGTGCCTCCGGCAGCCCTGCTTCGAAAATGTGAACGTCTCCAGATAGCTCGCAGCCAGTAGGGGTTTGTCTGCAAAGATGTTGCTCAGCCTCATCCGCAAATGGCACTGCTCGCACAGAGACACAGAGACTGGGGCTGCTTGCTTGTCTTGCCACCTCAAACTTCAAACGTAGATTAGGGGGTCCCTGCCGGGCGTCTCCAGCAGCCTGCTTCGAAAATGCGAACGTCTCCAGATAGCTCGCAGCCAGAATAGGGTTGCATGGAAAGGTGTTGCTCAGCCTCATCTGCCCATGGCACTGCTCGCACAGAGGCACAGACACTGGGGCTGCTTTCTTATTTTGCCACCTCAAACTTCAGACGTACGCTGGGAATGGGGGAGTCACTGCCGCTCTCCCTTCGCAGCCCTGCTCCTAAAATGCGAACGTCTACAGACAGCACGCAGTCAGAAGGGGTTAACCTGGAAAGCTGTTGCTCAGCCTCATCTGCCCATGGCACTGCTCGCACAGAGGCACAGAGACTGGGGCTGCTTCCTTGTCTTGCCACCTCAAACTTCAAAAGCATTCCGGGGATGGGAATCCCTGTCGAGCGCCTCCAGCAGACCAGCTCACAAAATGCAAACGTCTCCAGATAGCTCACAGCCAGAAGGGGCTAGCCTGCCAAGCTTTTGCTCAGCCTCATCTGCCCATGGCACTGCTCGCACAGAGGCACAGACACTGGGTATGCTTGCTTGTCTTGCCACCTCAAACTTCCAATGTAGCCCGGGGATGGGGATGCCTGTCGCGCGCCTCCAGCATCCCTGCTCTGAAAATGACAACTTCTTCAGAAAGCTCACAACCACAAGGGGCTAGCCTTCAAAGGTGTTGCTCAGCCGCATCTGCCCATGGCACTGCTTGAACAGAGGCACAGAGACTGGGACTGCTTGCTTGTCTTACCACCTCAAACGTCAAACGTACCCCAGGGATGGGTTTCCCTGTCGTGCGCCTCCAGCAGCCCTGCTCCGAAAATGCGAACGTCTCCAGATAGCTCGCAGCCAGAAGGGGCTAGCCTGCAAAGCTCTTGCTCAGCCTCATCTGCCCATGGCACTGCTCGCAGAGGCACAGAGACTGGGGCTGCTTGCTTGTCTTGCCATCTCAAACTTCAAAAGTATCCCGGGGATGGGGAAGTCCCTTTAAGGGGGCTCCAGCAGCCGTGCTGCAAAAATGTGAACGTTTCCAGATAGCTTGCAGCCAGAAGGGGCTAGCTTGGAAAGCTGTTTCTCAGCCTCATCTGCCCATCGCACTGCTCGCACAGAGGCACAGAGACTGGGGCTGCTTGCTTGTCTTGCCACCTCCAACTTCAAAGGTATATTAGGGGGTCCCTGCCAGGCGTCTCCGGCAGCCCTGCTTAGAAATTGCGAACGTTTCCAGATAGCTTGCAGCCAGAAGGGGCTAGCTTGGAAAGCTGTTGCTCAGCCTCATCTGCCCATGGCACTGCTCGAACACAGGCACAGAGACTGGGGCTGCTTGCTTGTCTTGCCACCTCAAACTTCAAACTTATGGTAGAGTGTCCGTGAAAGGCACCTCCGGCAGCCCTGCTCCAAAAATGCGAACGTCTCCAGATAGCTTGCAGCCAGAAGGGGCTTGCCTGGAAAGCTGTTGCTCAGCCTCATCTGCCCATGGCACTGCTCGCACAGAGGCACAGAGACTGGGGCTCCTTTCTTGTTTTGCCACCTCAAACTTCAGACGTACGCTGGGAATGGGGGGGTCACTGCCGGTCTCCCTTCGCAGCCCTGCTCCTAAAATGCGAACGTCTACAGATAGCACGCAGTCAGAAGGGGCTAGCCTGGAAAGCTGTTGCTCAGCCTCATCTGCCCATGGCACTGCTCGCACAGAGGCACAGAGACTGGGGCTGCTTGCTTGTCTT
Organism: Opisthocomus hoazin; assembly: GCF_030867145.1. Classification (NCBI taxonomy): domain Eukaryota; kingdom Metazoa; phylum Chordata; class Aves; order Opisthocomiformes; family Opisthocomidae; genus Opisthocomus; species Opisthocomus hoazin. The sequence goes on from NC_134426.1 coordinate 13,692,961, forward strand.
GCCACCTCAAACTTCAAAAGCATTCCGGGGATGGGAATCCCTGTCGGGCGCCTCCAGCAGACCTGCTCTGAATATGCGAAGGTCTCCAGATAGCTCGCAGCCAGAAGGGGCTAGCCTGCAAAGCTGTTGCTCAGCCTCATCTGCCCATGGCACTGCTCGCACAGAGGCACAGACAATGGAGCTGCTTGCTTGTCTTCCACCTCAAACTTCCAATGTAGCCCGGGTATGGGGATCCCTGTCGGGCGCCTCCAGCATCCCTACTCCGAAAATGACAACTTCTTCAGAAAGCTCGCAACCAGAAGGGACTAGCCTTCAAAGCTGTTGCTCAGCCGCATCTGCCCATGGCACTGCTTGAACAGAGGCACAGAGACTGGGGCTGCTTGCTTGTCTTGCCACCTCAAACGTCAAACGTACCCCAGGGATGGGTTTCCCTGTCGTGCTCCTCCAGCAGCCCTGCTCCGAAAATGCGAACGTCTCCAGATAGCTCGCAGCCAGAAGGGCCTTGCAGGGAAAACTGTTGCTCAGCCTCATCTGCCCATGGCACTGCTCGCACAGAGGCACAGAGACTGGGGCTGCTTGCTTGTCTTGCCACCTCAAACTTCAAAAGCATTCCGGGGATGGGAATCCCTGTCGTGCGCCTCCAGCAGACCTGCTCTGAATATGTGAAGGTCTCCAGATAGCTCGCAGACAGAAGGGGCTAGCCTGCAAAGCTGTTGCTCAGCCTCATCTGCCCATGGCACTGTTCGCACAGAGGCACAGACACTGGAGCTGCTTGCTTGTCTTGCCACCTCAAACTTCCAATGTAGCCCGGGTATGGGGATCACTGTCGGGCGCCTCCAGCATCCCTGCTCCGAAAATGACAATTTCTTCAGAAAGCTCGCAACCAGAAGGGGCTAGCCTTCAAAGCTGTTGCTCAGCCGCATCTGCCCATGGCACTGCTCACACAGAGGCACAGAGTCTGGGTATGCTTTCTTGTCTTGCCACCTCAAACTTCAAGAGCATTCCGGGGATGGGAATCCCTGTCGAGCGCCTCCAGCAGACCAGCTCACAAAATGCAAACGTCTCCAGAGAGCTCACAGCCAGAAGGGGCTAGCCTGCAAAGCTCTTGCTCAGCCTCATCTGCCCATGGCACTGCTCGCACAGAGGCACAGACACTGGGTATGCTTGCTTGTCTTGCCACATCAAACTTCAAACGTAGCCCCGGAATGGGGGTTTCGTGCCGGGCGCCTCCAGCAGACGTGCTCTGAATATGCGAAGGTCTCCAGATAGCTCACAGCCAGAAGGGGCTAGCCTGGAAAGTTGTTGCTCAGCCGCATCTGCCCATGGCACTGCTTGAACAGAGGCACAGAGACTGGGACTGCTTGCTTGTCTTACCACCTCAAACGTCAAACGTACCCCAGGGATGGGTTTCCCTGTCGTGCGCCTCCAGCAGCCCTGCTTCGAAAATGCGAACGTCTCCAGATAGCTCGCAGCCAGAAGGGGCTAGCCTGCAAAGCTCTTGCTCAGCCTCATCTGCCCATGGCACTGCTCGCACAGAGACACAGAGACTGGGGCTGCTTGCTTGTCTTGACATCTCAAACTTCAAAAGTATCCCGGGGATGGGGAAGTCCCTTTAAGGGGGCTCCAGCAGCCGTGCTGCAAAAATGTGAACGTTTCCAGATAGCTTGCAGCCAGAAGGGGCTAGCCTGCAAAGCTGTTTCTCAGCCTCATCTGCACATCGCACTGCTCGCACAGAGGCACAGAGAATGGGGCTGCTTGCTTGTCTTGCCACCTCAAACTTCAAACTTATGGTAGAGTGTCCGTGAAAGGCACCTCCGGCAGCCCTGCTCCAAAAATGCGAAAGTCTCCAGATAGCTTGCAGCCAGAAGGGGCTTGCCTGGAATGCTGTTGCTCAGCCTCATCTGCCCATGGCACTGCTCGCACAGAGGCACAGAGACTGGGGCTGCTTTCTTGTTTTGCCACCTCAAACTTCAGACGTACGCTGGGAATGGGGGGGTCACTGCCGCTCTCCCTTCGCAGCCCTGCTCCTAAAATGCAAAGGTCTACAGATAGCACGCAGTCAGAAGGGGCTAGCCTGGAAAGCTGTTGCTCAGCCTCATCTGCCCATGGCACTGCTCGCACAGAGGTACAGAGACTGGGGCTGCTTGCTTGTCTTGCCACCTCAAACTTCAAAGGTATATTAGGGGGTCCCTGCAAGGCGTCTCCGGCAGCCCTGCTTAGAAATTACGAACGTTTCCAGATAGCTTGCAGTCAGAATGGGCTAGTTGGAAAGCTGTTGCTCAGCCTCATCTGCCCATGGCACTGCTCGAACACAGGCACAGAGACTGGGGCTGCTTGCTTGTCTTGCCACCTCAAACTTCAAACTTATGTTAAAGTGTCCGTAAAAAGCACCTCCGGCAGCCCTGCTCCAAAAATTCGAAAGTCTCCAGATACCTTGCAGCCAGAAGGGGCTTGCCTGGAAAGCTGTTGCTCAGCCTCATCTGCCCATGGCACTGCTCGCACAGAGGCACAGAGACTGGGGCTGCTTGCTTGTCTTGCCACCTCAAACTTCAAAAGCATTCCGGGGATGGGAATCCCTGTCGTGCGCCTCCAGCAGACCTGCTCTGAATATGCGAAGGTCTCCAGATAGCTCGCAGACAGAAGGGGCTAGCCTGCAAAGCTGTTGCTCAGCCTCATCTGCCCATGGCACTGTTCGCACAGAGGCACAGACACTGGAGCTGCTTGCTTGTCTTACCACCTCAAACTTCCAATGTAGCCCTGGGATGGGGATCCCTGTCGGGCGCCTCCAGCATCCCTGCTCCGAAAATGACAACTTCTTCAGAAAGCTCGCAACCAGAAGGGACTAGCCTGGAAAGGTGTTGCTCAGCCGCATCTGCCCATGTCACTGCTTGAACAGAGGCACAGAGACTGGGGCTGCTTGCTTATCTTGCCACCTCAAACGTCAAACGTACCCCAGGGATGGGTTTCCCTGTCGTGCGCCTCCAGCAGCCCTGCTCCGAAAATGCGAACGTCTCCAGATAGCTCGCAGCCAGAAGGGCCTTGCAGGGAAAACTGTTGCTCAGCCTCATCTGCCCATGGCACTGCTCGCACAGAGGCACAGACAATGGAGCTGCTTGCTTGTCTTCCACCTCAAACTTCCAATGTAGCCCGGGTATGGGGATCCCTGTCGGGCGCCTCCAGCAGACCAGCTCACAAAATGCAAACGTCTCCAGATAGCTCACAGCCAGAAGGGGCTAGCCTGCAAAGCTCTTGCTCAGCCTCATCTGCCCATGGCACTGCTCGCACAGAGGCACAGACACTGGGTATGCTTGCTTGTCTTGCCACATCAAACTTCAAACGTAACCCCGGAATGGGGGGTTCGTGCCGGGCACCTCCAGCAGACCTGCTCTGAATATGCGAAGGTCTCCAGATAGCTCACAGCCATAAGGGGCTAGCCTGGAAAGCTGTTGCTCAGCCGCATCTGCCCATGGCACTGCTTGAACAGAGGCACAGAGACTGGGACTGCTTGCTTGTCTTACCACCTCAAACGTCAAACATACCCCAGGGATGGGTTTCCCTGTCGTGCGCCTCCAGCAGCCCTGCTCCGAAAATGCGAACGTCTCCAGATAGCTCGCAGCCAGAAGGGGCTAGCCTGCAAAGCTCTTGCTCAGCCTCATCTGCCCATGGCACTGCTCGCACAGAGGCACAGAGACTGGGGCTGCTTGCTTGTCTTGCCATCTCAAACTTCAAAAGTATCCCGGGGATGGGGAAGTCCCTTTAAGGGGGCTCCAGCAGCCGTGCTGCAAAAATGTGAACGTTTCCAGATAGCTTGCAGCCAGAAGGGGCTAGCTTGGAAAGCTGTTTCTCAGCCTCATCTGCCCATCGCACTGCTCGCACAGAGGCACAGAGACTGGGGCTGCTTGCTTGTCTTGCCACCTCAAACTTCAAAGGTATATTAGGGGGTCCCTGCCAGGCGTCTCCGGCAGCCCTGCTTAGAAATTGCGAACGTTTCCAGATAGCTTGCAGCCAGAAGGGGCTAGCTTGGAAAGCTGTTGCTCAGCCTCATCTGCCCATGGCACTGCTCGAACACAGGCACAGAGACTGGGGCTGCTTGCTTGTCTTGCCACCTCAAACTTCAAACTTATGTTAGAGTGTCCGTGAAAGGCACCTCCGGCAGCCCTGCTCCAAAAATGCGAAAGTCTCCAGATAGCTTGCAGACAGAAGGGGCTTGCCTGGAAAGCTGTTGCTCAGCCTCATCTGCCCATGGCACTGCTCGCACAGAGGCACAGAGACTGGGGCTCATTTCTTGTTTTACCACCTCAAACTTCAGACGTACGCTGGGAATGGGGGGGTCACTGCCGCTCTCCCTTCGCAGCCCTGCTCCTAAAATGCAAAGGTCTACAGATAGCACGCAGTCAGAAGGGGCTAGCCTGCAAAGCTGTTGCTCAGCCTCATCTGCCCATGGCACTGCTCGCACAGAGGCACAGAGACTGGGGCTGCTTGCTTGTCTTGCCACCTCATACTTCAAAGGTATATTAGGGGGTCCCTGCCAGGCGTCTCCGGCAGGCCTGCTTAGAAATTACGAACGTTTCCAGATAGCTTGCAGTCAGAATGGGCTAGCTTGGAAAGCTGTTGCTCAGCCTCATCTGCCCAGGGCACTGCTCGCACAGAGGCACAGAGACTGGGGCTCCTTTCTTGTTTTGCCACCTCAAACTTCAAAAGCATTCCGGGGATGGGAATCCCTGTCGTGCGCCTCCAGCAGACCTGCTCTGAATATGAGAAGGTCTCCAGATAGCTCGCAGACAGAAGGGGCTAGCCTGCAAAGCTGTTGCTCAGCCTCATCTGCCCATGGCACTGCTTGAACAGAGGCACAGACACTGGAGCTGCTTGCTTGTCTTACCACCTCAAACTTCCAATGTAGCCCTGGGATGGGGATCCCTGTCGGGCGCCTCCAGCATCCCTGCTCCGAAAATGACAACTTCTTCAGAAAGCTCGCAACCAGAAGGGGCTAGCCTGAAAAGGTGTTGCTCAGCCTCATCTGCCCATGGCACTGCTTGAACAGAGGCACAGAGACTGGGGCTGCTTGCTTATCTTGCCACCTCAAACGTCAAACGTACCCCAGGGATGGGTTTCCCTGTCGTGCGCCTCCAGCAGCCCTGCTCCGAAATTGAGAACGTCTCCAGATAGCTCGCAGCCAGAAGGGCCTTGCAGGGAAAACTGTTGCTCAGCCTCATCTGCCCATGGCACTGCTCACACAGAGGCACAGAGACTGGGGCTGCTTGCTTGTCTTGCCACCTCAAACTTCAAAAGCATTCCGGGGATGGGAATCCCTGTCGGGCGCCTCCAGCAGACCAGCTCACAAAATGCAAACGTCTCCAGATAGCTCGCAGCCAGAAGGGGCTAGCCTGCAAAGCTCTTGCTCAGCCTCATCTGCCCATGGCACTGCTCGCACAGAGGCACAGACACTGGGTATCCTTGCTTGTCTTGCCATATAAAACTTCAAACGTAGCCCCGGAATGGGGGGTTCGTGCCGGGCGCCTCCAGCAGACCTGCTCTGAATATGCGAAAGTCTCCAGATAGCTGACAGCCAGAAGGGGCTAGCCTGGAAAGTTGTTGCTCAGCCGCATCTGCCCATGGCACTGCTTGAACAGAGGCACAGAGACTGGGACTGCTTGCTTGTCTTACCACCTCAAACGTCAAACGTACCCCAGGGATGGGTTTCCCTGTCGTGCGCCTCCAGCAGCCCTGCTCCAAAAATGTGAACGTCTTCAGATAGCTCGCAGCCAGAAGGGGCTAGCCTGCAAAGCTGTTGCTCAGCCTCATCTGCCCATGGCACTGCTCGCAAAGAGGCACAGAGACTGGGGCTGCTTGCTTGTCTTGCCACCTCAAACTTCAAATTTATATTAGAGTGTCCGTCTAAGGCGCCTCCGGCAGCCCTCCTTCAAAAATGCGAATGTCTCCAGATAGCTCGCAGCCAGTATAGGTTTGCCTGCAAAGATTTTGCTCAGCTTCATCCGCCCATGGCACTGCTCGCACAGAGACACAGAGACTGGGGCTGCTTGCTTGTCTTGCCACCTCAAACTTCACACATAGATTAGGAGGTCCCTGCCGGGCGTCTCCAGCAGCCTGCTTCGAGAATGCGAACGTCTCCAGATAGCTCGCAGCCAGAATAGGCTTGCATGTAAAGGTGTTGCTCAGCCTCATCTGCCCATGGCACTGCTCACACAGAGGCACAGAGACTGGGGCTCCTTTCTTGTTTTGCCACCTCAAACTTCAGACGTATGCTGGGAATGGGGGGGTCACTGCCGGTCTCCCTTCGCAGCCCTGCTCCTAAAATGCGAACGTCTACAGATAGCACGCAGTCAGAAGGGGCTAGCCTGGAAAGCTGTTGCTCAGCCTCATCTGCCCATGGCACTGCTCGCACAGAGGCACAGACACTGGGTATGCTTGCTTGTCTTGCCACCTCAAACTTCAAACGTAGCCCCAGAATGGGGGGTTCGTGCCGGGCGCCTCCAGCAGACCTGCTCTGAATATGCGAACGTCTGCACATAGCTCGCAGTCAGAAGGGGATAGCCTGGAAAGCTGTTGCTCAGCCTCATCTGCCCATGGCACTGCTCGCAAAGAGGCACAGAGACTGGGGCTGCTTGCTTGTCTTGCCACCTCAAACTTCAAACTTATATTAGAGTGTCCGTGAAAGGCGCCTCCAGCAGCCCTGCTTCGAAAATGTGAACGTCTCCAGATAGCTCGCAGCCAGTAGGGGTTTGTCTGCAAAGATGTTGCTCAGCCTCATCTGCCCATGGCACTGCTCGCACAGAGACACAGAGACTGGGGCTGCTTGCTTGTCTTGCCACCTCAAACTTCAAAAGCATTCCGGGGATGGGAATCCCTGTCGGGAGCCTCCAGCAGACCAGCTCACAAAATGCAAACGTCTCCAGATAGCTCACAGCCAGAAGGGGCTAGCCTGCAAAGCTCTTGCTCAGCCTCATCTGCCCATGGCACTGCTCGCACAGAGGCACAGACACTGGGTATGTTTGCTTGTCTTGCCACATCAAACTTCAAACGTAGCCCCGGAATGGGGGGTTCGTGCCGGGCGCCTCCAGCAGACCTGCTCTGAATATGCGAATGCCTCCAGAAAGCTGTTTCTCAGCCTCATCTGCCCATCGCACTGCTCGCACAGAGGCACAGAGACTGGGGCTGCTTGCTTGTCTTGCCACCTCAAACTTCAAAGGTATATTAGGGGGTCCCTGCCAGGCGTCTCCGGCAGCCCTGCTTAGAAATTGCGAATGTCTCCAGATAGCTCGCAGCCAGAAGCGGCTAGCCTGGAAAGTTGTTGCTCAGCCTCATCTGCCCATGGCACTGCTCGCACAGAGGCACAGAGACTGGGACTGCTTGCTTGTCTTACCACCTCAAACGTCAAACGTACCCCAGGGATGGGTTTCCCTGTCGTGCGCCTCCAGCAGCCCTGCTCCGAAAATGCGAACGTCTCCAGATAGCTCGCAGCCAGAAGGGGCTAGCCTGCAAAGCTCTTGCTCAGCCTCATCTGCCCATGGCACTGCTCGCACAGAGGCACAGAGACTGGGGCTGCTTGCTTGTCTTGACATCTCAAACTTAAAAGTATCCCGGGGATGGGGAACTCCCTGCAAGGAGGCTCCAGCAGCCGTGCTGCAAATATGTGAACGTTTCCAGATAGCTTGCAGCCAGAAGGGGCTAGCTTGGAAAGCTGTTGCTCAGCCTCATCTGCCCATCGCACTGCTCGCAAAGAGGCACAGAGACTGGGGCTGCTTGCTTGTCTTGCCACCTCAAACTTCAAACTTATGTTAGAGTGTTCGTGAAAGGCACCTCCGGCAGCCCTGCTCCAAAAATGCGAAAGTCTCCAGATAGCTTGCAACCAGAAGGGGCTTGCCTGGAAAGCTGTTACTCAGCCTCATCTGCCCATGGCACTGCTCGCACAGAGGCACAGAGACTGGGGCTCCTTTCTTGTTTTGTAACCTCAAACTTCAGACGTACGCTGGGAATGGGGGGGTCACTGCCGGTCTCCCTTCGCAGCCCTGCTCCTAAAATGCGAACGTCTACAGATAGCACGCAGTCAGAAGGGGCTAGACTTGAAAGTTGTTGCTCAGCCTCATCTGCCCATGGCACAGCTCGCACAGAGGCACAGACACTGGGTATGCTTGCTTGTCTTGCCACATCAAACTTCAAACGTAGCCCCAGAATGGGGGGTTCGTGCCGGGCGCCTCCAGCAGACCTGCTCTGAATATGCGAAGGTCTGCACATACCTCGCAGTCAGAAGGGGATAGCCTGCAAAGCTGTTGCTCAGCCTCATCTGCCCATGGCACTGCTCGCAAAGAGGCACAGAGACTGGGGCTGCTTGCTTGTCTTGCCACCTCAAACTTCAAACTTATAATAGAGTGTCCGTCTAAGGTGCCTCCGGCAGCCCTGCTTCGAAAATGCGAACGTCTCCAGATAGCTCGCAGTTAGTAGGGGTTTGTCTGCAAAGATGTTGCTCAGCCTCATCCGCCCATGGCACTGCTCGCACAGAGGCACAGACACTGGGTATGCTTGCTTGTCTTGCCACATCAAACTTCAAACGTAACCCCGGAATGGGGGGTTCGTGCCGGGCGCCTCCAGCAGACCTACTCTGAATATGCGAAGGTCTCCAGATAGCTCACAGCCATAAGGGGCTAGCCTGGAAAGCTGTTGCTCAGCCGCATCTGCCCATGGCACTGCTTGAACAGAGGCACAGAGACTGGGACTGCTTGCTTGTCTTACCACCTCAAACGTCAAACATACCCCAGGGATGGGTTTCCCTGTCGTGCGCCTCCAGCAGCCCTGCTCCGAAAATGCGAACGTCTCCAGATAGCTCGCAGCCAGAAGGGGCTAGCCTGCAAAGCTCTTGCTCAGCCTCATCTGCCCATGGCACTGCTCGCACAGAGGCACAGAGACTGGGGCTGCTTGCTTGTCTTGCCATCTAAAACTTCAAAAGTATCCCGGGGATGGGGAAGTCCCTTTAAGGGGGCTCCAGCAGCCGTGCTGCAAAAATGTGAACGTTTCCAGATAGCTTGCAGCCAGAAGGGGCTAGCTTGGAAAGCTGTTTCTCAGCCTCATCTGCCCATCGCACTGCTCGCACAGAGGCACAGAGACTGGGGCTGCTTGCTTGTCTTGCCACCTCAAACTTCAAAGGTATATTAGGGGGTCCCTGCCAGGCGTCTCCGGCAGCCCTGCTTAGAAATTGCGAACGTTTCCAGATAGCTTGCAGCCAGAAGGGGCTAGCTTGGAAAGCTGTTGCTCAGCCTCATCTGCCCATGGCACTGCTCGAACACAGGCACAGAGACTGGGGCTGCTTGCTTGTCTTGCCACCTCAAACTTCAAACTTATGTTAGAGTGTCCGTGAAAGGCACCTCCGGCAGCCCTGCTCCAAAAATGCGAAAGTCTCCAGATAGCTTGCAGACAGAAGGGGCTTGCCTGGAAAGCTGTTGCTCAGCCTCATCTGCCCATGGCACTGCTCGCACAGAGGCACAGAGACTGGGGCTCATTTCTTGTTTTACCACCTCAAACTTCAGACGTACGCTGGGAATGGGGGGGTCACTGCCGCTCTCCCTTCGCAGCCCTGCTCCTAAAATGCAAAGGTCTACAGATAGCACGCAGTCAGAAGGGGCTAGCCTGCAAAGCTGTTGCTCAGCCTCATCTGCCCATGGCACTGCTCGCACAGAGGCACAGAGACTGGGGCTGCTTGCTTGTCTTGCCACCTCATACTTCAAAGGTATATTAGGGGGTCCCTGCCAGGCGTCTCCGGCAGCCCTGCTTAGAAATTACGAACGTTTCCAGATAGCTTGCAGTCAGAATGGGCTAGCTTGGAAAGCTGTTGCTCAGCCTCATCTGCCCAGGGCACTGCTCGCACAGAGGCACAGAGACTGGGGCTCCTTTCTTGTTTTGCCACCTCAAACTTCAAAAGCATTCCGGGGATGGGAATCCCTGTCGTGCGCCTCCAGCAGACCTGCTCTGAATATGAGAAGGTCTCCAGATAGCTCGCAGACAGAAGGGGCTAGCCTGCAAAGCTGTTGCTCAGCCTCATCTGCCCATGGCACTGCTTGAACAGAGGCACAGACACTGGAGCTGCTTGCTTGTCTTACCACCTCAAACTTCCAATGTAGCCCTGGGATGGGGATCCCTGTCGGGCGCCTCCAGCATCCCTGCTCCGAAAATGACAACTTCTTCAGAAAGCTCGCAACCAGAAGGGGCTAGCCTGGAAAGGTGTTGCTCAGCCTCATCTGCCCATGGCACTGCTTGAACAGAGGCACAGAGACTGGGGCTGCTTGCTTATCTTGCCACCTCAAACGTCAAACGTACCCCAGGGATGGGTTTCCCTGTCGTGCGCCTCCAGCAGCCCTGCTCCGAAATTGAGAACGTCTCCAGATAGCTCGCAGCCAGAAGGGCCTTGCAGGGAAAACTGTTGCTCAGCCTCATCTGCCCATGGCACTGCTCACACAGAGGCACAGAGACTGGGGCTGCTTGCTTGTCTTGCCACCTCAAACTTCAAAAGCATTCCGGGGATGGGAATCCCTGTCGGGCGCCTTCAGCAGACCAGCTCACAAAATGCAAACGTCTCCAGATAGCTCGCAGCCAGAAGGGGCTAGCCTGCAAAGCTCTTGCTCAGCCTCATCTGCCCATGGCACTGCTCGCACAGAGGCACAGAGACTGGGGCTCCTTTCTTGTTTTGCCACCTCAAACTTCAGACGTACGCTGGGAATGGGGGGGTCACTGCCGGTCTCCCTTCACAGCCCTGCTCCTAAAATGCGAACGTCTACAGATAGCACGCAGTCAGAAGGGGCAGCCTGGAAAGCTGTTGCTCAGCCTCATCTGCCCATGGCACTGCTCGCACAGAGGCACAGACACTGGGTATGCTTGCTTGTCTTGCCACATCAAACTTCAAACGTAGCCCCAGAATGGGGGGTTCGTGCCGGGCGCCTCCAGCAGACCTGCTCTGAATATGCGAACGTCTGCACATAGCTAACAGTCAGAAGGGGATAGCCTGGAAAGCTGTTGCTCAGCCTCATCTGCCCATGGCACTGCTCACACAGAGGCACAGAGACTGGGGCTGCTTGCTTGTCTTGCCACCTCAAACTTCAAAAGCATTCCGGGGATGGGCATCCCTGTCGGGCGCCTCCAGCAGACCAGCTCACAAAATGCAAACGTCTCCAGATAGCTCACAGCCAGAAGGGGCTAGCCTGCAAAGCTCTTGCTCAGCCTCATCTGCCCATGGCACTGCTCACACAGAGGCACAGACACTGGGTATCCTTGCTTGTCTTGCCATATAAAACTTCAAACGTAGCCCCGGAATGGGGGGTTCGTGCCGGGCGCCTCCAGCAGACCTGCTCTGAATATGCGAAAGTCTCCAGATAGCTCACAGCCAGAAGGGGCTAGCCTGGAAAGTTGTTGCTCAGCCGCATCTGCCCATGGCACTGCTCGCACAGAGGCACAGAGACTGGGACTGCTTGCTTGTCTTACCACCTCAAACGTCAAACGTACCCCAGGGATGGGTTTCCCTGTCGTGCGCCTCCAGCAGCCCTGCTCCAAAAATGTGAACGTCTTCAGATAGCTCGCAGCCAGAAGGGGCTAGCCTGCAAAGCTGTTGCTCAGCCTCATCTGCCCATGGCACTGCTCGCAAAGAGGCACAGAGACTGGGGCTGCTTGCTTGTCTTGCCACCTCAAACTTCAAATTTATATTAGAGTGTCCGTCTAAGGCGCCTCCGGCAGCCCTCCTTCAAAAATGCGAATGTCTCCAGATAGCTCGCAGCCAGTATAGGTTTGCCTGCAAAGATGTTGCTCAGCTTCATCCGCCCATGGCACTGCTCGCACAGAGACACAGAGACTGGGGCTGCTTGCTTGTCTTGCCACCTCAAACTTCACACATAGATTAGGAGGTCCCTGCCGGGCGTCTCCAGCAGCCTGCTTCGAGAATGCGAACGTCTCCAGATAGCTCGCAGCCAGAATAGGCTTGCATGTAAAGGTGTTGCTCAGCCTCATCTGCCCATGGCACTGCTCACACAGAGGCACAGAGACTGGGGCTCCTTTCTTGTTTTGCCACCTCAAACTTCAGACGTATGCTGGGAATGGGGGGGTCACTGCCGGTCTCCCTTCGCAGCCCTGCTCCTAAAATGCGAACGTCTACAGATAGCACGCAGTCAGAAGGGGCTAGCCTGGAAAGCTGTTGCTCAGCCTCATCTGCCCATGGCACTGCTCGCACAGAGGCACAGACACTGGGTATGCTTGCTTGTCTTGCCACCTCAAACTTCAAACGTAGCCCCAGAATGGGGGGTTCGTGCCGGGCGCCTCCAGCAGACCTGCTCTGAATATGCGAACGTCTGCACATAGCTCGCAGTCAGAAGGGGATAGCCTGGAAAGCTGTTGCTCAGCCTCATCTGCCCATGGCACTGCTCGCAAAGAGGCACAGAGACTGGGGCTGCTTGCTTGTCTTGCCACCTCAAACTTCAAACTTATATTAGAGTGTCCGTGAAAGGCGCCTCCAGCAGCCCTGCTTCGAAAATGCGAACGTCTACAGATAGCACGCAGTCAGAAGGGGCTAGCCTGGAAAGCTGTTGCTCAGCCTCATCTGCCCATGGCACTGCTTGAACAGAGGCACAGACACTGGGTATGCTTGCTTGTCTTGCCACCTCAAACTTCAAACGTAGCCCCAGAATGGGGGGTTCGTGCCGGGCGCCTCCAGCAGACCTGCTCTGAATATGCGAACGTCTGCACATAGCTCGCAGTCAGAAGGGGATAGCCTGGAAAGCTGTTGCTCAGCCTCATCCGCCCATGGCACTGCTCGCACAGAGACACAGAGACTGGGGCTGCTTGCTTGTCTTGCCACCTCAAACTTCAAAAGCATTCCGGGGATGGGAATCCCTGTCGGGAGCCTCCAGCAGACCAGCTCACAAAATGCAAACGTCTCCAGATAGCTCACAGCCAGAAGGGGCTAGCCTGCAAAGCTCTTGCTCAGCCTCATCTGCCCATGGCACTGCTCGCACAGAGGCACAGACACTGGGTATGTTTGCTTGTCTTGCCACATCAAACTTCAAACGTAGCCCCGGAATGGGGGGTTCGTGCCGGGCGCCTCCAGCAGACCTGCTCTGAATATGCGAATGTCTCCAGAAAGCTGTTTCTCAGCCTCATCTGCCCATCGCACTGCTCGCACAGAGGCACAGAGACTGGGGCTGCTTGCTTGTCTTGCCACCTCAAACTTCAAAGGTATATTAGGGGGTCCCTGCCAGGCGTCTCCGGCAGCCCTGCTTAGAAATTGCGAATGTCTCCAGATAGCTCGCAGCCAGAAGCGGCTAGCCTGGAAAGTTGTTGCTCAGCCTCATCTGCCCATGGCACTGCTCGCACAGAGGCACAGAGACTGGGACTGCTTGCTTGTCTTACCACCTCAAACGTCAAACGTACCCCAGGGATGGGTTTCCCTGTCGTGCGCCTCCAGCAGCCCTGCTCCGAAAATGCGAACGTCTCCAGATAGCTCGCAGCCAGAAGGGGCTAGCCTGCAAAGCTCTTGCTCAGCCTCATCTGCCCATGGCACTCCTCGCACAGAGGCACAGAGACTGGGGCTGCTTGCTTGTCTTGACATCTCAAACTTAAAAGTATCCCGGGGATGGGGAACTCCCTGCAAGGAGGCTCCAGCAGCCGTGCTGCAAATATGTGAACGTTTCCAGATAGCTTGCAGCCAGAAGGGGCTAGCTTGGAAAGCTGTTGCTCAGCCTCATCTGCCCATCGCACTGCTCGCAAAGAGGCACAGAGACTGGGGCTGCTTGCTTGTCTTGCCACCTCAAACTTCAAACTTATGTTAGAGTGTTCGTGAAAGGCACCTCCGGCAGCCCTGCTCCAAAAATGCGAAAGTCTCCAGATAGCTTGCAACCAGAAGGGGCTTGCCTGGAAAGCTGTTACTCAGCCTCATCTGCCCATGGCACTGCTCGCACAGAGGCACAGAGACTGGGGCTCCTTTCTTGTTTTGTAACCTCAAACTTCAGACGTACGCTGGGAATGGGGGGGTCACTGCCGGTCTCCCTTCGCAGCCCTGCTCCTAAAATGCGAACGTCTACAGATAGCACGCAGTCAGAAGGGGCTAGCCTGGAAAGTTGTTGCTCAGCCTCATCTGCCCATGGCACAGCTCGCACAGAGGCACAGACACTGGGTATGCTTGCTTGTCTTGCCACATCAAACTTCAAACGTAGCCCCAGAATGGGGGGTTCGTGCCGGGCGCCTCCAGCAGACCTGCTCTGAATATGCGAAGGTCTGCACATACCTCGCAGTCAGAAGGGGATAGCCTGCAAAGCTGTTGCTCAGCCTCATCTGCCCATGGCACTGCTCGCAAAGAGGCACAGAGACTGGGGCTGCTTGCTTGTCTTGCCACCTCAAACTTCAAACTTATAATAGAGTGTCCGTCTAAGGTGCCTCCGGCAGCCCTGCTTCGAAAATGCGAACGTCTCCAGATAGCTCGCAGTTAGTAGGGGTTTGTCTGCAAAGATGTTGCTCAGCCTCATCCGCCCATGGCACTGCTCGCACAGAGACACAGAGACTGGGGCTGCTTGCTTGTCTTGCCACCTCAAACTTCAAAAGCATTCAGGATATGGGAATCCCTGTCGGGCGCCTCCAGCAGACCAGCTCACAAAATGCAAACATCTCCAGATAGCTCACAGCCAGAAGGGGCTAGCCTGCAAAGCTCTTGCTCAGCCTCATCTACCCATGGCACCGCTCGCACAGAGGCACAGACACTGGGTGTGCTTGCTTGTCTTGCCACCTCAAACTTCAAACGTAGATTAGGGGTCCCTGCCGGGCGTCTCCAGCAGCCTGCTTCGAAAATGCAAACGTCTCCAGATAGCTCGCAGCCAGAATAGGCTTGCATGGAAAGGTGTTACTCAGCCTCATCTGCCCATGGCACTGCTCGCACAGAGGCACAGAGACTGGGGCTGCTTGCTTGTCTTGCCACATCAAACTTCAAACGTAGCCCCGGAATGGGGGGTTCGTGCCGGGCGCGTCCAGCAGACCTGCTCTGAATATGCGAACGTCTCCAGATAGCTCGCAGACAGAAGGGGCTAGCCTGCAAAGCTGTTGCTCAGCCTCATCTGCCCATGGCACTGCTCGCACAGAGGCACAGAGACTGGGGCTGCTTGCTTGTCTTGCCACCTCAAGCTTCCAATGTAGCCCGGGGATGGGGATCCCTGTCGCGCGCCTCCAGCATCCCTGCTCCGAAAATGACAACTTCTTCAGAAAGCTCGCAACCAGAAGGGGCTAGCCTGGAAAGGTGTTGCTCAGCCGCATCTGCCCATGGCACTGCTTGAACAGAGGCACAGAGACTGGGACTGCTTGCTTGTCTTACCACCTCAAACGTCAAACGTACCCCAGGGATGGGTTTCCCTGTCGTGCGCCTCCAGCAGCCCTGCTCCGAAAATGCGAACGTCTCCAGATAGCTCGCAACCAGAAGGGGCTTGCAGGGAAAGCTGTTGCTCAGCCTCATCTGCCCATGGCACTGCTCGCACAGAGGCACAGACACTGGGGCAGCTTTCTTGTTTTGCCACCTCAAACTTCAGACGTACGCTGGGAATGGGGGGGTCACTGCCGGTCTCCCTTCGCAGCCCTGCTCCTAAAATGCGAACGTCTACAGACAGCACGCAGTCAGAAGGGGCTAGCCTGGAAAGCTGTTGCTCAGCCTCATCTGCCCATGGCACTGCTCGCACAGAGGCACAGAGACTGGGGCTGCTTGCTTGTCTTACCACCTCAAACGTCAAACGTACTCCAGGGATGGGTTTCCCTGTCGTGCGTCACCAGCAACCCTGCTACGAAAATGCGAACGTCTCCAGATAGTTCGAAGCCAGAAGGGGATAGCCTGCAAAGCTGTTGCTCAGCCTCCTCTGCCCATGGCACTGCTCGCACAGAGGCACAGAGATTGGGGCTGCTTGCTTGTCTTGACATCTTAAACTTCAAAAGTATGCCGGGGATGGGGAAGTCCCTGCAAGGGGGCTCCAGCAGCCGTGCTGCAAAAATGTGAACGTTTCCAGATAGCTTGCAGCCAGCAGGGGCTAGCTTGGAAAGCTGTTGCTCAGTCTCATCTGCCCATGGCTCTGCTCGCACAGAGGCACAGAGACTGGGGCTGCTTGCTTGTCTTCCCACCTCAAACTTCAAAGGTATATTAGGGGGTCCCTGCCAGGCGTCTCCGGCAGCCCTGCTTAGAAATTGCGAACGTTTCCAGATAGCTTGCAGCCAGAAGGGGCTAGCTTGGAAAGCTGTTGCTCAGCCTCATCTGCCCATGGCACTGCTTGAACACAGGCACAGAGACTGGGGCTGCTTGCTTGTCTTGCCACCTCAAACTTCAAACTTATGTTAGAGTGTCCGTGAAAGGCGCCTCCGGCAGCCCTGCTCCAAAAATGCGAACGTCTCCAGGTAGCTTGCAGCCAGAAGGGGCTTGCCTGGAAAGCTGTTGCTCAGCCTCATCTGCCCATGGCACTGCTCGCACAGAGGCACAGAGACTGGGGCTCCTTTCTTGTTTTGCCAACTCAAAATTCAGACGTACGCTGGGAATGGGGGGGTCACTGCCGGTCTCCCTTCGCAGCCCTGCTCCTAAAATGCGAACGTCTACAGACAGCACGCAGTCAGAAGGGGACAGCCTGGAAAGCTGTTGCTCAGCCTCATCTGCCCATGGCACTGCTCGCACAGAGGCACAGAGACTGGGGCTGCTTGCTTGTCTTGCCACCTCAAACTTCAAAAGCATTCCGGGGATGGGAATCCCTGTCGGGCGCCTCCAGCAGACCAGCTCACAAAATGCAAACATCTCAAGATAGCTCACAGCCAGAAGGGGCTAGCCTGCAAAGCTCTTGCTCAGCCTCATCTATCCATGGCACCGCTCGCACAGAGGCACAGACACTGGGTATGCTTGCTTGTCTTGCCACATCAAACTTCAAACGTAGCCCCGGAATGGGGGATTCGTGCCGGGCGCCTCCAGCAGACCTGCTCTGAATATGCGAACGTCTCCACATAGCTTGCAGCCAGAAGGGGCTAGCCTGGAAACCTGTTGCTCAGCCTCATCTACCCATGGCAGTGCTCGCACAGAGGCACTGACACTGGGGCTGCTTGCTTGTCTTGCCACTTCAAACTTCCAATGTAGCCCGGGGATGGGGATCCCTGTTGCGCGCCTCCAGCATCCCTGCTCCGAAAATGACAACTTCTTCAGAAAGCTCGCAACCAGAAGGGGCTAGCCTTCAAAGGTGTTGCTCAGCCGCATCTGCCCATGGCACTGCTTGTATAGAGGCACAGAGACTGGGACTGCATGCTTGTCTTACAACCTAAAACGTCAAACGTACCCCAGGGATGGGTTTCCCTGCCGTGCGCCTGCAGCAGCCCTGCTCCGAAAATGCGAACGTCTCCAGATAGCTCGCAGCCAGAAGGGGCTTGCAGGGAAAGCTGTTGCTCAGCCTCATCTGCCCATGGAACTGCTCGCACAGAGACACAGAGACTGGGGCTGCTTGCTTGTCTTGCCACCTCAAACTTCAAACGTAGATTAGGGGGTCCCTGCCGGGCGTCTCCAGCAGCCTGCTTCGAAAATGCAAACGTCTCCGGATAGCTTGCAGCCAGAATAGGCTTGCATGGAAGGGTGTTACTCAGCCTCATCTGCCCATGGCACTGCTCGCACAGAGGCACAGACACTGGGTATGCTTGCTTGTCTTGCCACATCAAACTTCAAACGTAGCCCCGGAATGGGGGGTTCGTGCCGGGCGCCTCCAGCAGACCTGCTCTGAATATGCGAACGTCTCCACATAGCTTGCAGCCAGAAGGGGCTAGCCTGGAAACCTGTTGCTCAGCCTCATCTACCCATGGCAGTGCTCGCACAGAGGCACTGACACTGGGGCTGCTTGCTTGTCTTGCCACCTCAAACTTCCAATGTAGCCCGGGGATGGGGATCCCTGTTGCGCGCCTCCAGCATCCCTGCTCCGAAAATGACAACTTCTTCAGAAAGCTCGCAACCAGAAGGGGCTAGCCTTCAAAGGTGTTGCTCAGCCGCATCTGCCCATGGCACTGCTTGAACAGAGGCATAGAGACTGGGACTGCTTGCTTGTCTTACCACCTCAAACGTCAAACGTACTCCAGGGATGGGTTTCCCTGTCGTGCGTCACCAGCAACCCTGCTACGAAAATGCGAACGTCTCCAGATAGTTCGAAGCCAGAAGGGGATAGCCTGCAAAGCTGTTGCTCAGCCTCCTCTGCCCATGGCACTGCTCGCACAGAGGCACAGAGATTGGGGCTGCTTGCTTGTCTTGACATCTTAAACTTCAAAAGTATGCCGGGGATGGGGAAGTCCCTGCAAGGGGGCTCCAGCAGCCGTGCTGCAAAAATGTGAACGTTTCCAGATAGCTTGCAGCCAGCAGGGGCTAGCTTGGAAAGCTGTTGCTCAGTCTCATCTGCCCATGGCTCTGCTCGCACAGAGGCACAGAGACTGGGGCTGCTTGCTTGTCTTCCCACCTCAAACTTCAAAGGTATATTAGGGGGTCCCTGCCAGGCGTCTCCGGCAGCCCTGCTTAGAAATTGCGAACGTTTCCAGATAGCTTGCAGCCAGAAGGGGCTAGCTTGGAAAGCTGTTGCTCAGCCTCATCTGCCCATGGCACTGCTTGAACACAGGCACAGAGACTGGGGCTGCTTGCTTGTCTTGCCACCTCAAACTTCAAACTTATGTTAGAGTGTCCGTGAAAGGCGCCTCCGGCAGCCCTGCTCCAAAAATGCGAACGTCTCCAGGTAGCTTGCAGCCAGAAGGGGCTTGCCTGGAAAGCTGTTGCTCAGCCTCATCTGCCCATGGCACTGCTCGCACAGAGGCACAGAGACTGGGGCTCCTTTCTTGTTTTGCCAACTCAAAATTCAGACGTACGCTGGGAATGGGGGGGTCACTGCCGGTCTCCCTTCGCAGCCCTGCTCCTAAAATGCGAACGTCTACAGACAGCACGCAGTCAGAAGGGGACAGCCTGGAAAGCTGTTGCTCAGCCTCATCTGCCCATGGCACTGCTCGCACAGAGGCACAGAGACTGGGGCTGCTTGCTTGTCTTGCCACCTCAAACTTCAAAAGCATTCCGGGGATGGGAATCCCTGTCGGGCGCCTCCAGCAGACCAGCTCACAAAATGCAAACATCTCAAGATAGCTCACAGCCAGAAGGGGCTAGCCTGCAAAGCTCTTGCTCAGCCTCATCTATCCATGGCACCGCTCGCACAGAGGCACAGACACTGGGTATGCTTGCTTGTCTTGCCACATCAAACTTCAAACGTAGCCCCGGAATGGGGGATTCGTGCCGGGCGCCTCCAGCAGACCTGCTCTGAATATGCGAACGTCTCCACATAGCTTGCAGCCAGAAGGGGCTAGCCTGGAAACCTGTTGCTCAGCCTCATCTACCCATGGCAGTGCTCGCACAGAGGCACTGACACTGGGGCTGCTTGCTTGTCTTGCCACTTCAAACTTCCAATGTAGCCCGGGGATGGGGATCCCTGTTGCGCGCCTCCAGCATCCCTGCTCCGAAAATGACAACTTCTTCAGAAAGCTCGCAACCAGAAGGGGCTAGCCTTCAAAGGTGTTGCTCAGCCGCATCTGCCCATGGCACTGCTTGTATAGAGGCACAGAGACTGGGACTGCATGCTTGTCTTACAACCTAAAACGTCAAACGTACCCCAGGGATGGGTTTCCCTGCCGTGCGCCTGCAGCAGCCCTGCTCCGAAAATGCGAACGTCTCCAGATAGCTCGCAGCCAGAAGGGGCTTGCAGGGAAAGCTGTTGCTCAGCCTCATCTGCCCATGGAACTGCTCGCACAGAGACACAGAGACTGGGGCTGCTTGCTTGTCTTGCCACCTCAAACTTCAAACGTAGATTAGGGGGTCCCTGCCGGGCGTCTCCAGCAGCCTGCTTCGAAAATGCAAACGTCTCCGGATAGCTTGCAGCCAGAATAGGCTTGCATGGAAGGGTGTTACTCAGCCTCATCTGCCCATGGCACTGCTCGCACAGAGGCACAGACACTGGGTATGCTTGCTTGTCTTGCCACATCAAACTTCAAACGTAGCCCCGGAATGGGGGGTTCGTGCCGGGCGCCTCCAGCAGACCTGCTCTGAATATGCGAACGTCTCCACATAGCTTGCAGCCAGAAGGGGCTAGCCTGGAAACCTGTTGCTCAGCCTCATCTACCCATGGCAGTGCTCGCACAGAGGCACTGACACTGGGGCTGCTTGCTTGTCTTGCCACCTCAAACTTCCAATGTAGCCCGGGGATGGGGATCCCTGTTGCGCGCCTCCAGCATCCCTGCTCCGAAAATGACAACTTCTTCAGAAAGCTCGCAACCAGAAGGGGCTAGCCTTCAAAGGTGTTGCTCAGCCGCATCTGCCCATGGCACTGCTTGAACAGAGGCATAGAGACTGGGACTGCTTGCTTGTCTTACCACCTCAAACGTCAAACGTACTCCAGGGATGGGTTTCCCTGTCGTGCGTCACCAGCAACCCTGCTACGAAAATGCGAACGTCTCCAGATAGTTCGAAGCCAGAAGGGGATAGCCTGCAAAGCTGTTGCTCAGCCTCCTCTGCCCATGGCACTGCTCGCACAGAGGCACAGAGATTGGGGCTGCTTGCTTGTCTTGACATCTTAAACTTCAAAAGTATGCCGGGGATGGGGAAGTCCCTGCAAGGGGGCTCCAGCAGCCGTGCTGCAAAAATGTGAACGTTTCCAGATAGCTTGCAGCCAGCAGGGGCTAGCTTGGAAAGCTGTTGCTAAGTCTCATCTGCCCATGGCTCTGCTCGCACAGAGGCACAGAGACTGGGGCTGCTTGCTTGTCTTCCCACCTCAAACTTCAAAGGTATATTAGGGGGTCCCTGCCAGGCGTCTCCGGCAGCCCTGCTTAGAAATTGCGAACGTTTCCAGATAGCTTGCAGCCAGAAGGGGCTAGCTTGGAAAGCTGTTGCTCAGCCTCATCTGCCCATGGCACTGCTTGAACACAGGCACAGAGACTGGGGCTGCTTGCTTGTCTTGCCACCTCAAACTTCAAACTTATGTTAGAGTGTCCGTGAAAGGCGCCTCCGGCAGCCCTGCTCCAAAAATGCGAACGTCTCCAGGTAGCTTGCAGCCAGAAGGGGCTTGCCTGGAAAGCTGTTGCTCAGCCTCATCTGCCCATGGCACTGCTCGCACAGAGGCACAGAGACTGGGGCTCCTTTCTTGTTTTGCCAACTCAAAATTCAGACGTACGCTGGGAATGGGGGGGTCACTGCCGGTCTCCCTTCGCAGCCCTGCTCCTAAAATGCGAACGTCTACAGACAGCACGCAGTCAGAAGGGGACAGCCTGGAAAGCTGTTGCTCAGCCTCATCTGCCCATGGCACTGCTCGCACAGAGGCACAGAGACTGGGGCTGCTTGCTTGTCTTGCCACCTCAAACTTCAAAAGCATTCCGGGGATGGGAATCCCTGTCGGGCGCCTCCAGCAGACCAGCTCACAAAATGCAAACATCTCAAGATAGCTCACAGCCAGAAGGGGCTAGCCTGCAAAGCTCTTGCTCAGCCTCATCTATCCATGGCACCGCTCGCACAGAGGCACAGACACTGGGTATGCTTGCTTGTCTTGCCACATCAAACTTCAAACGTAGCCCCGGAATGGGGGGTTCGTGCCGGGCGCCTCCAGCAGACCTGCTCTGAATATGCGAACGTCTCCACATAGCTCGCAGACAGAAGGGGCTAGCCTGGAAACCTGTTGCTCAGCCTCATCTACCCATGGCAGTGCTCGCACAGAGGCACTGACACTGGGGCTGCTTGCTTGTCTTGCCACTTCAAACTTCCAATGTAGCCCGGGGATGGGGATCCCTGTTGCGCGCCTCCAGCATCCCTGCTCCGAAAATGACAACTTCTTCAGAAAGCTCGCAACCAGAAGGGACTAGCCTTCAAAGGTGTTGCTCAGCCGCATCTGCCCATGGCACTGCTTGTATAGAGGCACAGAGACTGGGACTGCATGCTTGTCTTACAACCTAAAACGTCAAACGTACCCCAGGGATGGGTTTCCCTGCCGTGCGCCTGCAGCAGCCCTGCTCCGAAAATGCGAACGTCTCCAGATAGCTCGCAGCCAGAAGGGGCTTGCAGGGAAAGCTGTTGCTCAGCCTCATCTGCCCATGGCACTGCTCGCACAGAGACACAGAGACTGGGGCTGCTTGCTTGTCTTGCCACCTCAAACTTCAAACGTAGATTAGGGGGTCCCTGCCGGGCGTCTCCAGCAGCCTGCTTCGAAAATGCAAACGTCTCCGGATAGCTTGCAGCCAGAATAGGCTTGCATGGAAGGGTGTTACTCAGCCTCATCTGCCCATGGCACTGCTCGCACAGAGGCACAGACACTGGGTATGCTTGCTTGTCTTGCCACATCAAACTTCAAACGTAGCCCCGGAATGGGGGGTTCGTGCCGGGCGCCTCCAGCAGACCTGCTCTGAATATGCGAACGTCTCCACATAGCTTGCAGCCAGAAGGGGCTAGCCTGGGAAGATGTTGCTCAGCCTCATCTACCCATGGCAGTGCTCGCACAGAGGCACTGAGACTGGGGCTGCTTGCTTGTCTTGCCACTTCAAACTTCCAATGTAGCCCGGGGATGGGGATCCCTGTTGCGCGCCTCCAGCATCCCTGCTCCGAAAATGACAACTTCTTCAGAAAGCTCGCAACCAGAAGGGGCTAGCCTTCAAAGGTGTTGCTCAGCCGCATCTGCCCATGGCACTGCTTGTACAGAGGCACAGAGACTGGGACTGCATGCTTGTCTTACAACCTAAAACGTCAAACGTACCCCAGGGATGGGTTTCCCTGCCGTGCGCCTGCAGCAGCCCTGCTCCGAAAATGCGAACGTCTCCAGATAGCTCGCAGCCAGAAGGGGCTTGCAGGGAAAGCTGTTGCTCAGCCTCATCTGCCCATGGCACTGCTTGCACAGAGACACAGAGACTGGGGCTGCTTGCTTGTCTTGCCACCTCAAACTTCAAACGTAGATTAGGGGGTCCCTGCCGGGCGTCTCCAGCAGCCTGCTTCGAAAATGCAAACGTCTCCGGATAGCTTGCAGCCAGAATAGGCTTGCATGGAAAGGTGTTACTCAGCCTCATCTGCCCATGGCACTGCTCGCACAGAGGCACAGACACTGGGTATGCTTGCTTGTCTTGCCACATCAAACTTCAAACGTAGCCCCGGAATGGAGGGTTCGTGCCGGGCGCGTCCAGCAGACCTGCTCTGAATATGCGAACGTCTCCAGATAGCTCGCAGACAGAAGGGGCTTGCCTGGAAAGCTGTTGCTCAGCCTCATCTGCCCATGGCACTGCTCGCACAGAGGCACAGACACTGGGGCTGCTTGCTTGTCTTGCCACCTCAAGCTTCCAATGTAGCCCGGGGATGGGGATCCCTGTCGCGCGCCTCCATCATCCCTGCTCCGAAAATGAAAACTTCTTCAGAAAGCTCGCAACCAGAAGGGGCTAGCCTGGAAAGGTGTTGCTCAGCCGCATCTGCCCATGGCACTGCTTGAACAGAGGCACAGAGACTGGGACTGCTTGCTTGTCTTACCACCTCAAACGTCAAACGTACCCCAGGGATGGGTTTCCCTGTCGTGCGCCTCCAGCAGCCCTGCTCCGAAAATGCGAACGTCTCCAGATACTTCGCAACCAGAAGGGGCTTGCAGGGAAAGCTGTTGCTCAGCCTCATCTGCCCATGGCACTGCTCGCACAGAGGCACAGAAATTGGGGCGGCTTGCTTGTCTTGACATCTCAAACTTCTAAAGTATCCCGGGGATGGGGAAGTCCCTTTAAGGGGGCTCCAGCAGCCGTGCTGCAAAAATGTGAACGTTTCCAGATAGCTTGCAGCCAGAAGGGGCTAGCTTGGAAAGCTGTTTATCAGCCTCATCTGCCCATCGCACTGCTCGCACAGAGGCACAGAGACTGGGGCTGCTTGCTTGTCTTCCCACCTCAAACTTCAAAGCTATATTAGGGGGTCCCTGCCAGGCGTCTCCGGCAGCCCTGCTTAGAAATTGCGAACGTTTCCAGATAGCTTGCAGTCAGAAGGGGCTAGCTTGGAAAGCTGTTGCTCAGCCTCATCTGCCCATGGCACTGCTCGAACACAGGCACAGAGACTGGGGCTGCTTGCTTGTCTTGCCACCTCAAACTTCAAACTTATGTTAGAGTGTCCGTGAAAGGCGCCTCCGGCAGCCCTGCTCCAAAAATGCGAACGTCTCCAGATAGCTTGCAGCCAGAAGGGGCTAGCCTGCAAAGCTGTTGCTCAGCCGCATCTGCCCATGGCACTGCTTGAACAGAGGCACAGAGACTGGGGCTGCTTGCTTGTCTTGCCACCTAAAATGTCAAACATACCCCAGGGATGGGTTTCCCTGTCGTGCGCCTCCAGCAGCCCTGCTCCGAAAATGCGAACGTCTCCAGATAGCTCACAGCCAGAAGGGGCTAGCCTGCAAAGCTCTTGCTCAGCCTCATCTGCCCATGGCACTGCTCGCACAGAGACACAGACACTGGGTATGCTTGCTTGTCTTGCCACCTCAAACTTCAAACGTAGCCCCGGAATGGGGGGTTCGTGCTGGGCGCCTCCAGCAGACCTGCTCTGAATTTGCGAAGGTCTCCAGATAGCTCGCAGCCAGAAGGGGCTAGCCTGGAAAGCTGTTGCTCAGCCTCATCTGCCCATGCCACTGCTCGCACAGAGGCACAGAGACTGGGGCTGCTTGCTTGTCTTGCCACCTCAAACTTCCAATGTAGCCCGGGGATGGGGATCCCTGTCGCGCGCCTCCAGCATCCCTGCTCCGAAAATGACAACTTCTTCAGAAAGCTCGCAAAAAGAAGGGGCTAGCCTTCAAAGGTGTTGCTCAGTCGCATCTGCCCATGGCACTGCTTGAACAGAGGCACAGAGACTGGGACTGCTTGCTTGTCTTACCACCTCAAACGTCAAACGTACCCCAGGGATGGGTTTCCCTGCCGTGCGCCTCCAGCAGCCCTGCTCCGAAAATGCGAACGTCTCCAGATAGCTCGCAGCCAGAAGGGGCTTGCAGGGAAAGCTGTTGCTCAGCCTCATCTGCCCATGGCACTGCTCGCACAGAGACACAGAGACTGGGGCTGCTTGCTTGTCTTGCCACCTCAAACGTCAAACGTAGATTAGGGGGTCCCTGCCGGGCGTCTCCAGCAGCCTGCTTCGAAAATGCAAACGTCTTCAGATAGCTCGCAGCCAGAAGGGGCTTGCCTGGAAGGCTGTTGCTCAGCCTCATCTGCCCATGGCACTGCTCACACAGAGGCACAGAGACTGGGGCTGCTTGCTTGTTTTGCCACCTCAAACTTCAGACGTACGCTGGGAATGGGGGGGTCACTGCCGGTCTCCCTTCGCAGCCCTGCTCCTAAAATGCGAACGTCTACAGACAGCACGCAGTCAGAAGGGGCTAGCCTGCAAAGCTGTTGCTCAGCCTCATCTGCCCATGGCACTGCTCGCACAGAGGCACAGAGACTGGGGCTGCTTGCTTGTCTTGCCACCTCAAACTTCAAAAGCATTCCGGGGATGGGAATCCCTGTCGGGAGCCTCCAGCAGACCAGCTCACAAAATGCAAACGTCTCCAGATAGCTCACAGCCAGAAGGGGCTAGCCTGCAAAGCTCTTGCTCAGCCTCATCTGCCCATGGCACTGCTCGCACAGAGGCACAGACACTGGGTATGCTTGCTTGTCTTGCCACCTCAAACTTCAAACGTAGCCCCGGAATGGGGGGTTCGTGCCGGGCGCCTCCAGCAGACCTGCTCCAAAAATGCGAACGTCTCCAGATAGCTCGCAGCCAGAAGGGGCTAGCCTGGAAAGCTGTTGCTCAGCCTCATCTGCCCATGGCACTGCTCGCACAGAGGCACAGAGACTGGGGCTGCTTGCTTGTCTTGCCACCTCAAACTTCCAATGTAGCCCGGGGATGGGGATCCCTGTCGCGCGCCTCCAGCATCCCTGCTCCGAAAATGACAACTTCTTCAGAAAGCTCGCAAAAAGAAGGGGCTAGCCTTCAAAGGTGTTGCTCAGTCGCATCTGCCCATGGCACTGCTTGAACAGAGGCACAGAGACTGGGACTGCTTGCTTGTCTTACCACCTCAAACGTCAAACGTACCCCAGGGATGGGTGTCCCTGCCGTGCGCCTCCAGCAGCCCTGCTCCGAAAATGCGAACGTCTCCAGATAGCTCGCAGCCAGAAGGGGCTTGCAGGGAAAGCTGTTGCTCAGCCTCATCTGCCCATGGCACTGCTCGCACAGAGACACAGAGACTGGGGCTGCTTGCTTGTCTTGCCACCTCAAACTTCAAACGTAGATTAGGGAGTCCCTGCCGGGCGTCTCCAGCAGCCTGCTTCGAAAATGCAAACGTCTTCAGATAGCTCGCAGCCAGAATAGGCTTGCATGGAAAGGTGTTGCTCAGCCTCATCTGCCCATGGCACTGCTCACACAGAGGCACAGAGACTGGGGCTGCTTTCTTGTTTTGCCACCTCAAACTTCAGACGTACGCTGGGAATGGGGGGGTCACTGCCGGTCTCCCTTCGCAGCCCTGCTCCTAGAATGCGAACGTCTACAGACAGCACGCAGTCAGAAGGGGCTAGCCTGCAAAGCTGTTGCTCAGCCTCATCTGCCCATGGCACTGCTCGCACAGAGGCACAGAGACTGGGGCTGCTTGCTTGTCTTGCCACCTCAAA
The DNA here is from genome assembly GCF_030867145.1 of Opisthocomus hoazin. Classification (NCBI taxonomy): domain Eukaryota; kingdom Metazoa; phylum Chordata; class Aves; order Opisthocomiformes; family Opisthocomidae; genus Opisthocomus; species Opisthocomus hoazin. The sequence continues at coordinate 13,719,637 of NC_134426.1, forward strand.
CTTCAAAAGCATTCCGGGGATGGGAATCCCTGTCGGGCGCCTCCAGCAGACCAGCTCACAAAATGCAAACGTCTCCAGATAGCTCACAGCCAGAAGGGGCTAGCCTGCAAAGCTCTTGCTCAGCCTCATCTGCCCATGGCACTGCTCGCACAGAGGCACAGACACTGGGTATGCTTGCTTGTCTTGCCACCTCAAACTTCAAACGTAGCCCCGGAATGGGGGGTTCGTGCCGGGCGCCTCCAGCAGACCTGCTCTGAATTTGCGAAGGTCTCCAGATAGCTCGCAGCCAGAAGGGGCTAGCCTGGAAAGCTGTTGCTCAGCCTCATCTGCCCATGCCACTGCTCGCACAGAGGCACAGAGACTGGGGCTGCTTGCTTGTCTTGCCACCTCAAACTTCCAATGTAGCCCGGGGATGGGGATCCCTGTCGCGCGCCTCCAGCATCCCTGCTCCGAAAATGACAACTTCTTCAGAAAACTCGCAAATAGAAGGGGCTAGCCTTCAAAGGTGTTGCTCAGTCGCATCTGCCCATGGCACTGCTTGAACAGAGGCACAGAGACTGGGACTGCTTGCTTGTCTTACCACCTCAAACGTCAAACGTACCCCAGGGATGGGTGTCCCTGCCGTGCGCCTCCAGCAGCCCTGCTCCGAAAATGCGAACGTCTCCAGATAGCTCGCAGCCAGAAGGGGCTTGCAGGGAAAGCTGTTGCTCAGCCTCATCTGCCCATGGCACTGCTCGCACAGAGACACAGAGACTGGGGCTGCTTGCTTGTCTTGCCACCTCAAACTTCAAACGTAGATTAGGGGGTCCCTGCCGGGCGTCTCCAGCAGCCTGCTTCGAAAATGCAAACGTCTTCAGATAGCTCGCAGCCAGAATAGGCTTGCATGGAAAGGTGTTGCTCAGCCTCATCTGCCCATGGCACTGCTCACACAGAGGCACAGAGACTGGGGCTGCTTTCTTGTTTTGCCACCTCAAACTTCAGACGTACGCTGGGAATGGGGGGGTCACTGCCGGTCTCCCTTCGCAGCCCTGCTCCTAGAATGCGAACGTCTACAGACAGCACGCAGTCAGAAGGGGCTAGCCTGCAAAGCTGTTGCTCAGCCTCATCTGCCCATGGCACTGCTCGCACAGAGGCACAGAGACTGGGGCTGCTTGCTTGTCTTGCCACCTCAAACTTCAAAAGCATTCCGGGGATGGGAATCCCTGTCGGGCGCCTCCAGCAGACCAGTTCACAAAATGCAAACGTCTCCAGATAGCTCACAGCCAGAAGGGGCTAGCCTGCAAAGCTCTTGCTCAGCCTCATCTGCCCATGGCACTGCTCGCACAGAGGCACAGACACTGGGTATGCTTGCTTGTCTTGCCACCTCAAACTTCAAACGTAGCCCCGGAATGGGGGGTTCGTGCCGGGCACCTCCAGCAGACCTGCTCTGAATATGCGAACGTCTCCACATAGCTCGCAGCCAGAAGGGGCTAGCCTGGAAAGCTGTTGCTCAGCCTCATCTGCCCATGGCACTGCTCGCACAGAGGCACAGAGACTGGGGCTGCTTGCTTGTCTTGCCACCTCAAACTTCAAAAGCATTCCGGGGATGGGAATCCCTGTCGGGCGCCTCCAGCAGACCAGCTCACAAAATGCAAACATCTCCAGATAGCTCACAGCCAGAAGGGGCTACCCTGCAAACCTCTTGGTCAGCCTCATCTGCCCATGGCACTGCTCGCACAGAGGCACAGACACTGGGTATGCTTGCTTGTCTTGCCACCTCAAACTTCAAACGTAGCCCCGGAATGGGGGATTCGTGCCGGGCGCCTCCAGCAGACCTGCTCTGAATATGCGAACGTCTCCACATAGCTCGCAGACAGAAGGGGCTAGCCTGCAAAGCTGTTGCTCAGCCTCATCTGCCCATGGCACTGCTCGCACAGAGGCACAGACACTGGGGCTGCTTGCTTGTCTTGCCACCTCAAACTTCCAATGTAGCCCGGGGATGGGGATCCCTGTCGCGCGCCTCCAGCATCCCTGCTCCAAAAATGAGAACTTCTTCAGAAAGCTCGCAACCAGAAGTGGCTAGCCTTCAAAGGTGTTGCTCAGCCGCATCTGCCCATGGCACTGCTTGAACAGAGGCACAGAGAATGGGACTGCTTGCTTGTCTTACCACCTAAAACGTCAAACGTACCCCAGGGATGGGTTTCCCTGCCGTGCGCCTCCAGCAGCCCTGCTCCGAAAATGCGAACGTCTCCAGATAGCTCGCAGCCAGAAGGGGCTAGCCTGCAAAGCTCTTGCTCAGCCTCCTCTGCCCATGGCACTGCTCGCACAGAGGCACAGAGATTGGGGCTGCTTGCTTGTCTTGACATCTCAAACTTCAAAAGTATCCCGGGGATGGGGAAGTCCCTGCAAGGGGGCTTCAGCAGCCGTGCTGCAAAAATGTGAACGTTTCCAGATAGCTTGCAGCCAGAAGGGGCTAGCTTGGAAAGCTGTTTCTCAGCCTCATCTGCCCATCGCACTGCTCGCACAGAGGCACAGAGACTGGGGCTGCTTGCTTGTCTTGCCACCTCAAACTTCAAAGGTATATTAGGGGGTCCCTGCCAGGCGTCTCCGGCAGCCCTGCTTAGAAATTGCGAACGTTTCCAGATAGCTTGCAGCCAGAAGGGTCTAGCTTGGAAAGCTGTTGCTCAGCCTCATCTGCCCATGGCACTGCTCGAACACAGGCACAGAGACTGGGGCTGCTTGCTTGTCTTGCCACCTCAAACTTCAAACCTATTTTAAAGTGTCCGTGAAAGGCGCCTCCAGCAGCCCTGCTCCAAAAATGCAAACGTCTCCAGATAGCTTGCAGCCAGAAGGGGCTTGCCTGGAAAGCTGTTGCTCAGCCTCATCTGCCCATGGCACTGCTCGCACAGAGGCACAGACACTGGGGATACTTTCTTGTTTTGCCACCTCAAACTTCAGACGTACGCTGGGAATGGGGGGGTCACTGCCGGTCTCCCTTCGCAGCCCTGCTCCTAAAATGCGAACGTCTACAGATAGCACGCAGTCAGAAGGGGCTAGCCTGGAAAGCTGTTGCTCAACCTCATCTGCCCATGGCACTGCTCGCACAGAGGCACAGAGACTGGGGCTGCTTGCTTGTCTTGCCACCTCAAACTTCTAATGTAGCCCGGGGATGGGGATCCCTGTCGCGCGCCTCCAGCATCCCTGCTCCGAAAATGACAACTTCTTCAGAAAGCTCGCAAAAAGAAGGGGCTAGCCTTCAAAGGTGTTGCTCAACCGCATCTGCCCATGGCACTGCTTGAACAGAGGCACAGAGACTGGCACTGCTTGCTTGTCTTACCACCTCAAACGTCAAACGTACCCCAGGGATGGGTTTCCCTACCGTGCGCCTCCAGCAGCCCGGCTCCGAAAATGCGAACGTCTCCAGATAGCTCGCAACCAGAAGGGGCTTGCAGGGAAAGCTGTTGCTCAGCCTCATCTGCCCATCGCACTGCTAGCACAGAGGCACAGAGACTGGGGCTGCTTGCTTGTCTTGCCACCTCAAACTTCAGACGTACGCTGGGAATGGGGGGGTCACTGCCGGTCTCCCTTCGCAGCCCTGCTGCTAAAATGCGAACGTCTCCAGATAGCTCGCAGCCAGAAGGGGCTTGCAGGGAAAGCTGTTGCTCAGCCTCATCTGCCCATGGCACTGCTCGCACAGAGGCACAGAGATTAGGGCGGCTTGCTTGTCTTGACATCTCAAACTTCAAAAGTATCCCGGGGATGGGGAAGTCCCTGCAAGGGGGCTCCAGCAGCCGTGCTGCAAAAATGTGAACGTTTCCAGATAGCTTGCAGCCAGAAGGGGCTAGCTTGGAAAGCTGTTTCTCAGCCTCATCTGCCCATCGCACTGCTCGCACAGAGGCACAGAGACTGGGGCTGCTTGCTTGTCTTGCCACCTCAAACTTCAAAGGTATATTAGGGGGTCCCTGCCAGGCGTCTCCGGCAGCCCTGCTTAGAAATTGCGAACGTTTCCAGATAGCTTGCAGCCAGAAGGGTCTAACTTGGAAAGCTGTTGCTCAGCCTCATCTGCCCATGGCACTGCTCGAACACAGGCACAGAGACTGGGGCTGCTTGCTTGTCTTGCCACCTCAAACTTCAAACTTAGGTTAGAGTGTCCGTGAAAGGCGCCTCCGGCAGCCCTGCTCCAAAAATGCGAACGTCTCCAGATAGCTTGCAGCTAGAAGGGGCTAGCCTGCAAAGCTGTTGCTCAGCCTCATCTGCCCATGGCACTGCTCGCATAGAGGCACAGAAACTATGGCTACTTTCTTGTTTTACCACCTCAAATTTCAGACGTACGCTGGGAATGGGGGGGTCACTGCCGGTCTCCCTTCGCAGCCCTGCTCCTAAAATGCGAACGTCTACAGATAGCACGCAGTCAGAAGGGGCTAGCCTGGAAAGCTGTTGCTCAGCCTAATCTGCCCATGGCACTGCTCGCACAGAGGCACAGACACTGGGGCTGATTGCTTGTCTTGCCACCTCAAACTTCAAAAGCATTCCGGGGATGGGAATCCCTGTCGGGCGCCTCCAGCAGACCAGCTCACAAAATGCAAACATCTCCAGATAGCTCACAGCCAGAAGGGGCTAGCCTGCAAAGCTCTTGCTCAGCCTCATCTACCCATGACACCGCTCGCACAGAGGCACAGACACTGGGTATGTTTGCTTGTCTTGCCACTTCAAACTTCAAACGTAGCCCCGGAATGGGGGATTCGTGCCGGGCACCTCCAGCAGACCTGCTCTGAATATGCACACGTCTCCACATAGCTCGCAGACAGAAGGGCCTAGCCTTCAAAGGTGTTGCTCAGTCGCATCTGCCCATGGCACTGCTTGAACAGAGGCACAGAGACTGGGACTGCTTGCTTGTCTTACCACCTCAAACGTCAAACGTACCCCAGGGATGGGTTTCCCTGTCGTGCGCCTCCAGCAGCCCTGCTCCGAAAATGCGAACGTCTCCAGACAGCTCGCAACCAGAAGGGGCTTGCAGGGAAAGCTGTTGCTCAGCCTCATCTGCCCATCGCACTGCTAGCACAGAGGCACAGAGACTGGGGCTGCTTGCTTGTCTTGCCACCTCAAACTTCAGACGTACGCTGGGAATGCGGGGGTCACTGTCGGTCTCCCTTCGCAGCCCTGCTCCTAAAATGCGAACGTCTGCACATAGATCGCAGTCAGAAAGGGATAGCCTGGAAAGCTGTTGCTCAGCCTCATCTGCCCATGGCACTGCTCGCAAAGAGGCACAGAGACTGGGGCTGCTTGCTTGTCTTGCCACCTCAAACTTCAAAATTATATTAGAGTGTCCGTTTAAGGCGCCTCCGGCAGACGTGCTTCGAAAATGCGAACGTCTCCAGATAGCTCGCAGCCAGTAGGGGTTTGTCTGCAAAGATGTTGCTCAGCCTCATCCGCCCATGGCACTGCTCGCACAGAGACACAGAGACTGAGGCTGCTTGCTTGTCTTGCCACCTCAAACTTCAAACGTAGATTAGGGGGTCCCTGCCAGGCGTCTCCAGCAGCCTGCTTCGAAAATGCGAACGTCTCCAGATAGCTCGCAGTCAGAAGGGGCTAGCCTGGAAAGCTGTTGCTCAGCTTCATCTGCCCATGGCACTGCTCGCACAGAGGCACAGACACTGGGTATGCTTGCTTGTCTTGCCACATCAAACTTCAAACGTAGCCCCGGAATGGGGGGTTCGTGCCGGGCGCCTCCAGCAGACCTGCTCTGAATATGCGAACGTCTGCACATACCTCGCAGTCAGAAGGGGCTAGCCTGCAAAGCTGTTGCTCAGCCTCATCTGCCCATGGCACTGCTCGCACAGAGGCACAGACACTGGGGCTGCTTGCTTGTCTTGCCACCTCAAACTTCCAATGTAGCCCGGGGATGGGGATCCCTGTCGCGCGCCTCCAGCATCCCTGCTCCAAAAATGAGAACTTCTTCAGAAAGCTCGCAACCAGAAGTGGCTAGCCTTCAAACGTGTTGCTCAGCCGCATCTGCCCATGGCACTGCTTGAACAGAGGCACAGAGAATGGGACTGCTTGCTTGTCTTACCACCTAAAACGTCAAACGTACCCCAGGGATGGGTTTCCCTGCCGTGCGCCTCCAGCAGCCCTGCTCCGAAAATGCGAACGTCTCCAGATAGCTCGCAGCCAGAAGGGGCTAGCCTGCAAAGCTCTTGCTCAGCCTCCTCTGCCCATGGCACTGCTCGCACAGAGGCACAGAGATTGGGGCTGCTTGCTTGTCTTGACATCTCAAACTTCAAAAGTATCCCGGGGATGGGGAAGTCCCTGCAAGGGGGCTTCAGCAGCCGTGCTGCAAAAATGTGAACGTTTCCAGATAGCTTGCAGCCAGAAGGGGCTAGCTTGGAAAGCTGTTTCTCAGCCTCATCTGCCCATCGCACTGCTCGCACAGAGGCACAGAGACTGGGGCTGCTTGCTTGTCTTGCCACCTCAAACTTCAAAGGTATATTAGGGGGTCCCTGCCAGGCGTCTCCGGCAGCCCTGCTTAGAAATTGCGAACGTTTCCAGATAGCTTGCAGCCAGAAGGGTCTAGCTTGGAAAGCTGTTGCTCAGCCTCATCTGCCCATGGCACTGCTCGAACACAGGCACAGAGACTGGGGCTGCTTGCTTGTCTTGCCACCTCAAACTTCAAACCTATTTTAAAGTGTCCGTGAAAGGCGCATCCAGCAGCCCTGCTCCAAAAATGCAAACGTCTCCAGATAGCCTGCAGCCAGAAGGGGCTTGCCTGGAAAGCTGTTGCTCAGCCTCATCTGCCCATGGCACTGCTCGCACAGAGGCACAGACACTGGGGATACTTTCTTGTTTTGCCACCTCAAACTTCAGACGTACGCTGGGAATGGGGGGGTCACTGCCGGTCTCCCTTCGCAGCCCTGCTCCTAAAATGCGAACGTCTACAGATAGCACGCAGTCAGAAGGGGCTAGCCTGGAAAGCTGTTGCTCAACCTCATCTGCCCATGGCACTGCTCGCACAGAGGCACAGAGACTGGGGCTGCTTGCTTGTCTTGCCACCTCAAACTTCTAATGTAGCCCGGGGATGGGGATCCCTGTCGCGCGCCTCCAGCATCCCTGCTCCGAAAATGACAACTTCTTCAGAAAGCTCGCAAAAAGAAGGGGCTAGCCTTCAAAGCTGTTGCTCAGCCGCATCTGCCCATGGCACTGCTTGAACAGAGGCACAGAGACTGGGACTGCTTGCTTGTCTTACCACCTCAAACGTCAAACGTACCCCAGGGATGGGTTTCCCTACCGTGCGCCTCCAGCAGCCCGGCTCCGAAAATGCGAACGTCTCCAGATAGCTCGCAACCAGAAGGGGCTTGCAGGGAAAGCTGTTGCTCAGCCTCATCTGCCCATCGCACTGCTAGCACAGAGGCACAGAGACTGGGGCTGCTTGCTTGTCTTGCCACCTCAAACTTCAGACGTACGCTGGGAATGGGGGGGTCACTGCCGGTCTCCCTTCGCAGCCCTGCTGCTAAAATGCGAACGTCTCCAGATAGCTCGCAGCCAGAAGGGGCTTGCAGGGAAAGCTGTTGCTCAGCCTCATCTGCCCATGGCACTGCTCGCACAGAGGCACAGAGATTAGGGCGGCTTTCTTGTCTTGACATCTCAAACTTCAAAAGTATCCCGGGGATGGGGAAGTCCCTGCAAGGGGGCTCCAGCAGCCGTGCTGCAAAAATGTGAACGTTTCCAGATAGCTTGCAGCCAGAAGGGGCTAGCTTGGAAAGCTGTTTCTCAGCCTCATCTGCCCATCGCACTGCTCGCACAGAGGCACAGAGACTGGGGCTGCTTGCTTGTCTTGCCACCTCAAACTTCAAAGGTATATTAGGGGGTCCCTGCCAGGCGTCTCCGGCAGCCCTGCTTAGAAATTGCGAACGTTTCCAGATAGCTTGCAGCCAGAAGGCTCTAGCTTGGAAAGCTGTTGCTCAGCCTCATCTGCCCATGGCACTGCTCGAACACAGGCACAGAGACTGGGGCTGCTTGCTTGTCTTGCCACCTCAAACTTCCAATGTAGCCCGGGGATGGGGATCCCTGTCGCGCGCCTCCAGCATCCCTGCTCCAAAAATGAGAACTTCTTCAGAAAGCTCGCAACCAGAAGTGGCTAGCCTGGAAAGCTGTTGCTCAGCCGCATCTGCCCATGGCACTGCTTGAACAGAGGCACAGAGAATGGGGCTGCTTGCTTGTCTTACCACCTAAAACGTCAAACGTACCCCAGGGATGGGTTTCCCTGCCGTGCGCCTCCAGCAGCCCTGCTCCGAAAATGCGAACGTCTCCAGATAGCTCGCAGCCAGAAGGGGCTAGCCTGCAAAGCTCTTGCTCAGCCTCCTCTGCCCATGGCACTGCTCGCACAGAGGCACAGAGATTGGGGCTGCTTGCTTGTCTTGACATCTCAAACTTCAAAAGTATCCCGGGGATGGGGAAGTCCCTGCAAGGGGGCTCCAGCAGCCGTGCTGCAAAAATGTGAACGTTTCCAGATAGCTTGCAGCCAGAAGGGGCTAGCTTGGAAAGCTGTTTCTCAGCCTCATCTGCCCATCGCACTGCTCGCACAGAGGCACAGAGACTGGGGCTGCTTGCTTGTCTTGCCACCTCAAACTTCAAAGGTATATTAGGGGGTCCCTGCCAGGCGTCTCCGGCAGCCCTGCTTAGAAATTGCGAACGTTTCCAGATAGCTTGCAGCCAGAAGGGTCTAGCTTGGAAAGCTGTTGCTCAGCCTCATCTGCCCATGGCACTGCTCGAACACAGGCACAGAGACTGGGGCTGCTTGCTTGTCTTGCCACCTCAAACTTCAAACTTAGGTTAGAGTGTCCGTGAAAGGCGCCTCCGGCAGCCCTGCTCCAAAAATGCGAACGTCTCCAGATAGCTTGCAGCTAGAAGGGGCTAGCCTGCAAAGCTGTTGCTCAGCCTCATCTGCCCATGGCACTGCTCGCATAGAGGCACAGAAACTATGGCTACTTTCTTGTTTTACCACCTCAAATTTCAGACGTACGCTGGGAATGGGGGGGTCACTGCCGGTCTCCCTTCGCAGCCCTGCTCCTAAAATGCGAACGTCTACAGATAGCACGCAGTCAGAAGGGGCTAGCCTGGAAAGCTGTTGCTCAGCCTAATCTGCCCATGGCACTGCTCGCACAGAGGCACAGACACTGGGGCTGATTGCTTGTCTTGCCACCTCAAACTTCAAAAGCATTCCGGGGATGGGAATCCCTGTCGGGCGCCTCCAGCAGACCAGCTCACAAAATGCAAACATCTCCAGATAGCTCACAGCCAGAAGGGGCTAGCCTGCAAAGCTCTTGCTCAGCCTCATCTACCCATGACACCGCTCGCACAGAGGCACAGACACTGGGTATGTTTGCTTGTCTTGCCACTTCAAACTTCAAACGTAGCCCCGGAATGGGGGATTCGTGCCGGGCACCTCCAGCAGACCTGCTCTGAATATGCACACGTCTCCACATAGCTCGCAGACAGAAGGGCCTAGCCTTCAAAGGTGTTGCTCAGTCGCATCTGCCCATGGCACTGCTTGAACAGAGGCACAGAGACTGGGACTGCTTGCTTGTCTTACCACCTCAAACGTCAAACGTACCCCAGGGATGGGTTTCCCTGTCGTGCGCCTCCAGCAGCCCTGCTCCGAAAATGCGAACGTCTCCAGACAGCTCGCAACCAGAAGGGGCTTGCAGGGAAAGCTGTTGCTCAGCCTCATCTGCCCATCGCACTGCTAGCACAGAGGCACAGAGACTGGGGCTGCTTGCTTGTCTTGCCACCTCAAACTTCAGACGTACGCTGGGAATGCGGGGGTCACTGTCGGTCTCCCTTCGCAGCCCTGCTCCTAAAATGCGAACGTCTGCACATAGATCGCAGTCAGAAAGGGATAGCCTGGAAAGCTGTTGCTCAGCCTCATCTGCCCATGGCACTGCTCGCAAAGAGGCACAGAGACTGGGGCTGCTTGCTTGTCTTGCCACCTCAAACTTCAAAATTATATTAGAGTGTCCGTTTAAGGCGCCTCCGGCAGACGTGCTTCGAAAATGCGAACGTCTCCAGATAGCTCGCAGCCAGTAGGGGTTTGTCTGCAAAGATGTTGCTCAGCCTCATCCGCCCATGGCACTGCTCGCACAGAGACACAGAGACTGAGGCTGCTTGCTTGTCTTGCCACCTCAAACTTCAAACGTAGATTAGGGGGTCCCTGCCAGGCGTCTCCAGCAGCCTGCTTCGAAAATGCGAACGTCTCCAGATAGCTCGCAGTCAGAAGGGGCTAGCCTGGAAAGCTGTTGCTCAGCTTCATCTGCCCATGGCACTGCTCGCACAGAGGCACAGACACTGGGTATGCTTGCTTGTCTTGCCACATCAAACTTCAAACGTAGCCCCGGAATGGGGGGTTCGTGCCGGGCGCCTCCAGCAGACCTGCTCTGAATATGCGAACGTCTGCACTTACCTCGCAGTCAGAAGGGGCTAGCCTGCAAAGCTGTTGCTCAGCCTCATCTGCCCATGGCACTGCTCGCACAGAGGCACAGACACTGGGGCTGCTTGCTTGTCTTGCCACCTCAAACTTCCAATGTAGCCCGGGGATGGGGATCCCTGTCGCGCGCCTCCAGCATCCCTGCTCCAAAAATGAGAACTTCTTCAGAAAGCTCGCAACCAGAAGTGGCTAGCCTTCAAACGTGTTGCTCAGCCGCATCTGCCCATGGCACTGCTTGAACAGAGGCACAGAGAATGGGACTGCTTGCTTGTCTTACCACCTAAAACGTCAAACGTACCCCAGGGATGGGTTTCCCTGCCGTGCGCCTCCAGCAGCCCTGCTCCGAAAATGCGAACGTCTCCAGATAGCTCGCAGCCAGAAGGGGCTAGCCTGCAAAGCTCTTGCTCAGCCTCCTCTGCCCATGGCACTGCTCGCACAGAGGCACAGAGATTGGGGCTGCTTGCTTGTCTTGACATCTCAAACTTCAAAAGTATCCCGGGGATGGGGAAGTCCCTGCAAGGGGGCTTCAGCAGCCGTGCTGCAAAAATGTGAACGTTTCCAGATAGCTTGCAGCCAGAAGGGGCTAGCTTGGAAAGCTGTTTCTCAGCCTCATCTGCCCATCGCACTGCTCGCACAGAGGCACAGAGACTGGGGCTGCTTGCTTGTCTTGCCACCTCAAACTTCAAAGGTATATTAGGGGGTCCCTGCCAGGCGTCTCCGGCAGCCCTGCTTAGAAATTGCGAACGTTTCCAGATAGCTTGCAGCCAGAAGGGTCTAGCTTGGAAAGCTGTTGCTCAGCCTCATCTGCCCATGGCACTGCTCGAACACAGGCACAGAGACTGGGGCTGCTTGCTTGTCTTGCCACCTCAAACTTCAAACCTATTTTAAAGTGTCCGTGAAAGGCGCCTCCAGCAGCCCTGCTCCAAAAATGCAAACGTCTCCAGATAGCCTGCAGCCAGAAGGGGCTTGCCTGGAAAGCTGTTGCTCAGCCTCATCTGCCCATGGCACTGCTCGCACAGAGGCACAGACACTGGGGATACTTTCTTGTTTTGCCACCTCAAACTTCAGACGTACGCTGGGAATGGGGGGGTCACTGCCGGTCTCCCTTCGCAGCCCTGCTCCTAAAATGCGAACGTCTACAGATAGCACGCAGTCAGAAGGGGCTAGCCTGGAAAGCTGTTGCTCAACCTCATCTGCCCATGGCACTGCTCGCACAGAGGCACAGAGACTGGGGCTGCTTGCTTGTCTTGCCACCTCAAACTTCTAATGTAGCCCGGGGATGGGGATCCCTGTCGCGCGCCTCCAGCATCCCTGCTCCGAAAATGACAACTTCTTCAGAAAGCTCGCAAAAAGAAGGGGCTAGCCTTCAAAGCTGTTGCTCAGCCGCATCTGCCCATGGCACTGCTTGAACAGAGGCACAGAGACTGGGACTGCTTGCTTGTCTTACCACCTCAAACGTCAAACGTACCCCAGGGATGGGTTTCCCTACCGTGCGCCTCCAGCAGCCCGGCTCCGAAAATGCGAACGTCTCCAGATAGCTCGCAACCAGAAGGGGCTTGCAGGGAAAGCTGTTGCTCAGCCTCATCTGCCCATCGCACTGCTAGCACAGAGGCACAGAGACTGGGGCTGCTTGCTTGTCTTGACACCTCAAACTTCAGACGTACGCTGGGAATGGGGGGGTCACTGCCGGTCTCCCTTCGCAGCCCTGCTGCTAAAATGCGAACGTCTCCAGATAGCTCGCAGCCAGAAGGGGCTTGCAGGGAAAGCTGTTGCTCAGCCTCATCTGCCCATGGCACTGCTCGCACAGAGGCACAGAGATTAGGGCGGCTTGCTTGTCTTGACATCTCAAACTTCAAAAGTATCCCGGGGATGGGGAAGTCCCTGCAAGGGGGCTCCAGCAGCCGTGCTGCAAAAATGTGAACGTTTCCAGATAGCTTGCAGCCAGAAGGGGCTAGCTTGGAAAGCTGTTTCTCAGCCTCATCTGCCCATCGCACTGCTCGCACAGAGGCACAGAGACTGGGGCTGCTTGCTTGTCTTGCCACCTCAAACTTCAAAGGTATATTAGGGGGTCCCTGCCAGGCGTCTCCGGCAGCCCTGCTTAGAAATTGCGAACGTTTCCAGATAGCTTGCAGCCAGAAGGCTCTAGCTTGGAAAGCTGTTGCTCAGCCTCATCTGCCCATGGCACTGCTCGAACACAGGCACAGAGACTGGGGCTGCTTGCTTGTCTTGCCACCTCAAACTTCCAATGTAGCCCGGGGATGGGGATCCCTGTCGCGCGCCTCCAGCATCCCTGCTCCAAAAATGAGAACTTCTTCAGAAAGCTCGCAACCAGAAGTGGCTAGCCTGGAAAGCTGTTGCTCAGCCGCATCTGCCCATGGCACTGCTTGAACAGAGGCACAGAGAATGGGGCTGCTTGCTTGTCTTACCACCTAAAACGTCAAACGTACCCCAGGGATGGGTTTCCCTGCCGTGCGCCTCCAGCAGCCCTGCTCCGAAAATGCGAACGTCTCCAGATAGCTCGCAGCCAGAAGGGGCTAGCCTGCAAAGCTCTTGCTCAGCCTCCTCTGCCCATGGCACTGCTAGCACAGAGGCACAGAGATTGGGGCTGCTTGCTTGTCTTGACATCTCAAACTTCAAAAGTATCCCGGGGATGGGGAAGTCCCTGCAAGGGGGCTCCAGCAGCCGTGCTGCAAAAATGTGAACGTTTCCAGATAGCTTGCAGCCAGAAGGGGCTAGCTTGGAAAGCTGTTTCTCAGCCTCATCTGCCCATCGCACTGCTCGCACAGAGGCACAGAGACTGGGGCTGCTTGCTTGTCTTGCCACCTCAAACTTCAAAGGTATATTAGGGGGTCCCTGCCAGGCGTCTCCGGCAGCCCTGCTTAGAAATTGCGAACGTTTCCAGATAGCTTGCAGCCAGAAGGGTCTAGCTTGGAAAGCTGTTGCTCAGCCTCATCTGCCCATGGCACTGCTCGAACACAGGCACAGAGACTGGGGCTGCTTGCTTGTCTTGCCACCTCAAACTTCAAACCTATTTTAAAGTGTCCGTGAAAGGCGCCTCCAGCAGCCCTGCTCCAAAAATGCGAACGTCTCCAGATAGCTTGCAGCCAGAAGGGGCTTGCCTGGAAAGCTGTTGCTCAGCCTCATCTGCCCATGGCACTGCTCGCACAGAGGCACAGACACTGGGGATACTTTCTTGTTTTGCCACCTCAAACTTCAGACGTACGCTGGGAATGGGGGGGTCACTGCCGGTCTCCCTTCGCAGCCCTGCTCCTAAAATGCGAACGTCTACAGATAGCACGCAGTCAGAAGGGGCTAGCCTGGAAAGCTGTTGCTCAGCCTAATCTGCCCATGGCACTGCTCGCACAGAGGCACAGACACTGGGGCTGCTTGCTTGTCTTGCCACCTCAAACTTCAAAAGCATTCCGGGGATGGGAATCCCTGTCGGGCGCCTCCAGCAGACCAGCTCACAAAATGCAAACATCTCCAGATAGCTCACAGCCAGAAGGGGCTAGCCTGCAAAGCTCTTGCTCAGCCTCATCTACCCATGGCACCGCTCGCACAGAGGCACAGACACTGGGTATGCTTGCTTGTCTTGCCACATCAAACTTCAAACGTAGCCCCGGAATGGGGGATTCGTGCCGGGCACCTCCAGCAGACCTGCTCTGAATATGCAAACGTCTCCACATAGCTCGCAGACAGAAGGGCCTAGCCTTCAAAGGTGTTGCTCAGTCGCATCTGCCCATGGCACTGCTTGAACTGAGGCACAGAGACTGGGACTGCTTGCTTGTCTTACCACCTCAAACGTCAAACGTACCCCAGGGATGGGTTTCCCTGCCGTGCGCCTCCAGCAGCCCGGCTCCGAAAATGCGAACGTCTCCAGATAGCTCGCAACCAGAAGGGGCTTGCAGGGAAAGCTGTTGCTCAGCCTCATCTGCCCATCGCACTGCTAGCACAGAGGCACAGAGACTGGGGCTGCTTGCTTGTCTTGACACCTCAAACTTCAGACGTACGCTGGGAATGCGGGGGTCACTGTCGGTCTCCCTTCGCAGCCCTGCTCCTAAAATGCGAACGTCTGCACATAGCTCGCAGTCAGAAGGGGATAGCCTGGAAAGCTGTTGCTCAGCCTCATCTGCCCATGGCACTGCTCGCAAAGAGGCACAGAGACTGGGGCTGCTTGCTTGTCTTGCCACCTCAAACTTCAAACTTATATTAGAGTGTCCGTGAAAGGCGCCTCCGGCAGACGTGCTTCGAAAATGCGAACGTCTCCAGATAGCTCGCAGCCAGTAGGAGTTTGTCTGCAAAGATGTTGCTCAGCCTCATCCGCCCATGGCACTGCTCGCACAGAGACACAGAGACTGAGGCTGCTTGCTTGTCTTGCCACCTCAAACTTCAAACGTAGATTAGGGGGTCCCTGCCGGGCGTCTCCAGCAGCCTGCTTCGAAAATGCGAACGTCTCCAGATAGCTCGCAGCCAGAATAGGCTTGCATGGAAAGGTGTTGCTCAGCCTCATCTGACCATGGCACTGCTCACACAGAGGCACAGACACTGGGGCTGCTTTCTTGTTTTGCCACCTCAAACTTCAGACGTACGCTGGGAATGAGGGGGTCACTGCCGGTCTCCCTTCACAGCCCTGCTCCTAAAATGCGAACGTCTAGAGAGAGCACGCAGTCAGAAGGGGCTAGGCTGGAAAGCTGTTGCTCAGCCTCATCTGCCCATGGCACTGCTCGCACAGAGGCACAGAGACTGGGGCTGCTTGCTTGTCTTGCCACCTCAAACTTCCAATGTAGCCCGGGGATGGGGATCCCTGTCGCGCGCCTCCAGCATCCCTGCTCCGAAAATGAGAACTTCTTCAGAAAGCTCGCAACCAGAAGGGGCTAGCCTTTAAAGTTGTTGCTCAGCCGCATCTGCCCATGGCACTGCTTGCACAGAGGCACAGAGAATGGGGCTGCTTGCTTGTCTTACCACCTAAAACCTCAAACATACCCCAGGGATGGGTTTCCCTGTCGTGCGCCTCCAGCAGCCCTGCTCCGAAAATGCGAACGTCTCCAGATAGCTCGCAGCCAGAAGGGGCTAGCCTGCAAAGCTGTTGCTCAGCCTCCTCTGCCCATGGCACTGCTCGCACAGAGGCACAGAGATTGGGGCGGCTTGCTTGTCTTGACATCTCAAACTTCAAAAGTATCCCGGGGATGGGGAAGTCCCTGCAAGGGGGCTCCAGCAGCCGTGCTGCAAAAATGTGAACGTTTCCAGATAGCTTGCAGCCAGAAGGGGCTAGCTTGGAAAGCTGGTTATAAGCCTCATCTGCCCATCGCACTGCTCACACAGAGGCACAGAGACTGGGGCTGCTTGCTTGTCTTGCCACCTCAAACTTCAAAGGTATATTAGGGGGTCCCTGCCAGGCGTCTCCGGCAGCCCTGCTTAGAAATTGCGAACGTTTCCAGATAGGTTGCAGCCAGAAGGGGCTAGCTTGGAAAGCTGTTGTTCAGCCTCATCTGCCCATGGCACTGCTCGAACACAGGCACAGAGACTGGGGCTGCTTGCTTGTCTTGCCACCTTAAACTTCAAACTTAGGTTAGAGTGTCCGTGAAAGGCGCCTCCGGCAGCCCTGCTCCAAAAATGCGAACGTCTCCAGATAGCTTGCAGCCAGAAGGGGCTTGCCTGGAAAGCTGTTGCTCAGCCTCATCTGCCCATGGCACTGCTCGCACAGAGGCACAGACACTGGGGCTACTTTCTTGTTTTGCCACCTCAAACTTCAGACGTACGCTGGGAATGGGGGGGGTCACTGCCAGTCTCCCTTCGCAGCCCTGCTCCTAAAATGCGAACGTCTACAGATAGCACGCAGCCAGAAGGGGCTAGCCTGCAAAGCTGTTGCTCAGCCTCATCTGCCCATGGCACTGCTCGCACAGAGGCACAGAGACTGGGGCTGCTTGCTTGTCTTGCCACCTCAAACTTCAAAAGCATTCCGGGGATGGGGATCCCTGTCGCGCGCCTCCAGCATCCCTGCTCCGAAAATGACAACTTCTTCAGAAAGCTCGCAACCAGAAGGGGCTAGCCTGGAAAGTTGTTGCTCAGCCGCATCTGCCCATGGCACTGCTGGAACAGAGGCACAGAGACTGGGACTGCTTGCTTGTCTTACCACCTCAAACGTCAAATGTACTCCAGGGATGGGTTTCCCTGTCGTGCGCCTCCAGCAGCCCTGCTCCGAAAATGCGAACGTCTCCAGATAGCTCGCAGCCAGAAGGGGCTAGCCTGCAAAGGTGTTGCTCAGCCTCATCTGCCCATGGCACTGCTCGCACAGAGGCACAGACACTGGGGCTGCTTGCTTGTCTTGACATCTCAAACTTCAAAAGTATCCCGGGGATGGGGAAGTCCCTGCAAGGGGGCTCCAGCAGCCGTGCTGCAAAAATGTGAAGATTTCCAGACAGCTTGCAGCCAGCAGGGGCTAGCTTGGAAAGCTGTTTATCAGCCTCATCTGCCCATGGCACTGCTCGCACAGAGGCACAGAGACTGGGGCTGCTTGCTTGTCTTGCCACCTCAAACTTCAAAAGCATTCCGGGGATGGGAATCCCTGTCGGGAGCCTCCAGCAGACCAGCTCACAAAATGCAAACATCTCCAGATAGCTTGCAGCCAGTAGGGGTTTGTCTGCAAAGCTCTTGCTCAGCCTCATCTACCCATGGCACCGCTCGCACAGAGGCACAGACACTGGGTATGCTTGCTTGTCTTGCCACATCAAACTTCAAACGTAGCCCCGGAATGGGGGATTCGTGCCGGGCGCCTCCAGCAGACCTGCTCTGAATATGCGAAGGTCTCCACATAGCTCGCAGCCAGAAGGGGCTAGCCTGGAAAGATGTTGCTCAGCCTCATCTGCCCATGGCACTGCTCGCACAGAGGCACAGAGACTGGGGCTGCTTGCTTGTCTTGCCACCTCAAACTTCCAAGGTAGCCCGGGGATGGGGATCCCTGTCGCGCGCCTCCAGCATCCCTGCTCCGAAAATGACAACTTCTTCAGAAAGCTCGCAAAAAGAAGGGGCTAGCCTGCAAAGCTGTTGCTCAGCCGCATCTGCCCATGGCACTGCTTGAACAGAGGCACAGAGACTGGGACTGCTTGCTTGTCTTACCACCTAAAACGTCAAACGTACCCCAGGGATGGGTTTCCCTGCCGTGCGCCTCCAGCAGCCCTGCTCCGAAAATGCGAACGTCTCCAGATAGCTCGCAGCCAGAAGGGGCTAGCCTGCAAAGCTCTTGCTCAGCCTCCTCTGCCCATGGCACTGCTCGCACAGAGGCACAGAGATTGGGGCTGCTTGCTTGTCTTGACATCTCAAACTTCAAAAGTATCCCGGGGATGGGGAAGTCCCTGCAAGGGGGCTTCAGCAGCCGTGCTGCAAAAATGTGAACGTTTCCAGATAGCTTGCAGCCAGAAGGGGCTAGCTTGGAAAGCTGTTTCTCAGCCTCATCTGCCCATCGCACTGCTCGCACAGAGGCACAGAGACTGGGGCTGCTTGCTTGTCTTGCCACCTCAAACTTCAAAGGTATATTAGGGGGTCCCTGCCAGGCGTCTCCGGCAGCCCTGCTTAGAAATTGCGAACGTTTCCAGATAGCTTGCAGCCAGAAGGGTCTAGCTTGGAAAGCTGTTGCTCAGCCTCATCTGCCCATGGCACTGCTCGAACACAGGCACAGAGACTGGGGCTGCTTGCTTGTCTTGCCACCTCAAACTTCAAACCTATTTTAAAGTGTCCGTGAAAGGCGCCTCCAGCAGCCCTGCTCCAAAAATGCAAACGTCTCCAGATAGCCTGCAGCCAGAAGGGGCTTGCCTGGAAAGCTGTTGCTCAGCCTCATCTGCCCATGGCACTGCTCGCACAGAGGCACAGACACTGGGGATACTTTCTTGTTTTGCCACCTCAAACTTCAGACGTACGCTGGGAATGGGGGGGTCACTGCCGGTCTCCCTTCGCAGCCCTGCTCCTAAAATGCGAACGTCTACAGATAGCACGCAGTCAGAAGGGGCTAGCCTGGAAAGCTGTTGCTCAACCTCATCTGCCCATGGCACTGCTCGCACAGAGGCACAGAGACTGGGGCTGCTTGCTTGTCTTGCCACCTCAAACTTCTAATGTAGCCCGGGGATGGGGATCCCTGTCGCGCGCCTCCAGCATCCCTGCTCCGAAAATGACAACTTCTTCAGAAAGCTCGCAAAAAGAAGGGGCTAGCCTTCAAAGCTGTTGCTCAGCCGCATCTGCCCATGGCACTGCTTGAACAGAGGCACAGAGACTGGGACTGCTTGCTTGTCTTACCACCTCAAACGTCAAACGTACCCCAGGGATGGGTTTCCCTACCGTGCGCCTCCAGCAGCCCGGCTCCGAAAATGCGAACGTCTCCAGATAGCTCGCAACCAGAAGGGGCTTGCAGGGAAAGCTGTTGCTCAGCCTCATCTGCCCATCGCACTGCTAGCACAGAGGCACAGAGACTGGGGCTGCTTGCTTGTCTTGACACCTCAAACTTCAGACGTACGCTGGGAATGGGGGGGTCACTGCCGGTCTCCCTTCGCAGCCCTGCTGCTAAAATGCGAACGTCTCCAGATAGCTCGCAGCCAGAAGGGGCTTGCAGGGAAAGCTGTTGCTCAGCCTCATCTGCCCATGGCACTGCTCGCACAGAGGCACAGAGATTAGGGCGGCTTGCTTGTCTTGACATCTCAAACTTCAAAAGTATCCCGGGGATGGGGAAGTCCCTGCAAGGGGGCTCCAGCAGCCGTGCTGCAAAAATGTGAACGTTTCCAGATAGCTTGCAGCCAGAAGGGGCTAGCTTGGAAAGCTGTTTCTCAGCCTCATCTGCCCATCGCACTGCTCGCACAGAGGCACAGAGACTGGGGCTGCTTGCTTGTCTTGCCACCTCAAACTTCAAAGGTATATTAGGGGGTCCCTGCCAGTCGTCTCCGGCAGCCCTGCTTAGAAATTGCGAACGTTTCCAGATAGCTTGCAGCCAGAAGGCTCTATCTTGGAAAGCTGTTGCTCAGCCTCATCTGCCCATGGCACTGCTCGAACACAGGCACAGAGACTGGGGCTGCTTGCTTGTCTTGCCACCTCAAACTTCCAATGTAGCCCGGGGATGGGGATCCCTGTCGCGCGCCTCCAGCATCCCTGCTCCAAAAATGAGAACTTCTTCAGAAAGCTCGCAACCAGAAGTGGCTAGCCTGGAAAGCTGTTGCTCAGCCGCATCTGCCCATGGCACTGCTTGAACAGAGGCACAGAGAATGGGGCTGCTTGCTTGTCTTACCACCTAAAACGTCAAACGTACCCCAGGGATGGGTTTCCCTGCCGTGCGCCTCCAGCAGCCCTGCTCCGAAAATGCGAACGTCTCCAGATAGCTCGCAGCCAGAAGGGGCTAGCCTGCAAAGCTCTTGCTCAGCCTCCTCTGCCCATGGCACTGCTAGCACAGAGGCACAGAGATTGGGGCTGCTTGCTTGTCTTGACATCTCAAACTTCAAAAGTATCCCGGGGATGGGGAAGTCCCTGCAAGGGGGCTCCAGCAGCCGTGCTGCAAAAATGTGAACGTTTCCAGATAGCTTGCAGCCAGAAGGGGCTAGCTTGGAAAGCTGTTTCTCAGCCTCATCTGCCCATCGCACTGCTCGCACAGAGGCACAGAGACTGGGGCTGCTTGCTTGTCTTGCCACCTCAAACTTCAAAGGTATATTAGGGGGTCCCTGCCAGGCGTCTCCGGCAGCCCTGCTTAGAAATTGCGAACGTTTCCAGATAGCTTGCAGCCAGAAGGGTCTAGCTTGGAAAGCTGTTGCTCAGCCTCATCTGCCCATGGCACTGCTCGAACACAGGCACAGAGACTGGGGCTGCTTGCTTGTCTTGCCACCTCAAACTTCAAACCTATTTTAAAGTGTCCGTGAAAGGCGCCTCCAGCAGCCCTGCTCCAAAAATGCGAACGTCTCCATATAGCTTGCAGCCAGAAGGGGCTTGCCTGGAAAGCTGTTGCTCAGCCTCATCTGCCCATGGCACTGCTCGCACAGAGGCACAGACACTGGGGATACTTTCTTGTTTTGCCACCTCAAACTTCAGACGTACGCTGGGAATGGGGGGGTCACTGCCGGTCTCCCTTCGCAGCCCTGCTCCTAAAATGCGAACGTCTACAGATAGCACGCAGTCAGAAGGGGCTAGCCTGGAAAGCTGTTGCTCAGCCTAATCTGCCCATGGCACTGCTCGCACAGAGGCACAGACACTGGGGCTGCTTGCTTGTCTTGCCACCTCAAACTTCAAAAGCATTCCGGGGATGGGAATCCCTGTCGGGCGCCTCCAGCAGACCAGCTCACAAAATGCAAACATCTCCAGATAGCTCACAGCCAGAAGGGGCTAGCCTGCAAAGCTCTTGCTCAGCCTCATCTACCCATGGCACCGCTCGCACAGAGGCACAGACACTGGGTATGCTTGCTTGTCTTGCCACATCAAACTTCAAACGTAGCCCCGGAATGGGGGATTCGTGCCGGGCACCTCCAGCAGACCTGCTCTGAATATGCAAACGTCTCCACATAGCTCGCAGACAGAAGGGCCTAGCCTTCAAAGGTGTTGCTCAGTCGCATCTGCCCATGGCACTGCTTGAACTGAGGCACAGAGACTGGGACTGCTTGCTTGTCTTACCACCTCAAACGTCAAACGTACCCCAGGGATGGGTTTCCCTGCCGTGCGCCTCCAGCAGCCCGGCTCCGAAAATGCGAACGTCTCCAGATAGCTCGCAACCAGAAGGGGCTTGCAGGGAAAGCTGTTGCTCAGCCTCATCTGCCCATCGCACTGCTAGCACAGAGGCACAGAGACTGGGGCTGCTTGCTTGTCTTGACACCTCAAACTTCAGACGTACGCTGGGAATGCGGGGGTCACTGTCGGTCTCCCTTCGCAGCCCTGCTCCTAAAATGCGAACGTCTGCACATAGCTCGCAGTCAGAAGGGGATAGCCTGGAAAGCTGTTGCTCAGCCTCATCTGCCCATGGCACTGCTCGCAAAGAGGCACAGAGACTGGGGCTGCTTGCTTGTCTTGCCACCTCAAACTTCAAACTTATATTAGAGTGTCCGTGAAAGGCGCCTCCGGCAGACGTGCTTCGAAAATGCGAACGTCTCCAGATAGCTCGCAGCCAGTAGGAGTTTGTCTGCAAAGATGTTGCTCAGCCTCATCCGCCCATGGCACTGCTCGCACAGAGACACAGAGACTGAGGCTGCTTGCTTGTCTTGCCACCTCAAACTTCAAACGTAGATTAGGGGGTCCCTGCCGGGCGTCTCCAGCAGCCTGCTTCGAAAATGCGAACGTCTCCAGATAGCTCGCAGCCAGAATAGGCTTGCATGGAAAGGTGTTGCTCAGCCTCATCTGACCATGGCACTGCTCACACAGAGGCACAGACACTGGGGCTGCTTTCTTGTTTTGCCACCTCAAACTTCAGACGTACGCTGGGAATGAGGGGGTCACTGCCGGTCTCCCTTCACAGCCCTGCTCCTAAAATGCGAACGTCTAGAGAGAGCACGCAGTCAGAAGGGGCTAGGCTGGAAAGCTGTTGCTCAGCCTCATCTGCCCATGGCACTGCTCGCACAGAGGCACAGAGACTGGGGCTGCTTGCTTGTCTTGCCACCTCAAACTTCCAATGTAGCCCGGGGATGGGGATCCCTGTCGCGCGCCTCCAGCATCCCTGCTCCGAAAATGAGAACTTCTTCAGAAAGCTCGCAACCAGAAGGGGCTAGCCTTTAAAGTTGTTGCTCAGCCGCATCTGCCCATGGCACTGCTTGCACAGAGGCACAGAGAATGGGGCTGCTTGCTTGTCTTACCACCTAAAACCTCAAACATACCCCAGGGATGGGTTTCCCTGTCGTGCGCCTCCAGCAGCCCTGCTCCGAAAATGCGAACGTCTCCAGATAGCTCGCAGCCAGAAGGGGCTAGCCTGCAAAGCTGTTGCTCAGCCTCCTCTGCCCATGGCACTGCTCGCACAGAGGCACAGAGATTGGGGCGGCTTGCTTGTCTTGACATCTCAAACTTCAAAAGTATCCCGGGGATGGGGAAGTCCCTGCAAGGGGGCTCCAGCAGCCGTGCTGCAAAAATGTGAACGTTTCCAGATAGCTTGCAGCCAGAAGGGGCTAGCTTGGAAAGCTGGTTATAAGCCTCATCTGCCCATCGCACTGCTCACACAGAGGCACAGAGACTGGGGCTGCTTGCTTGTCTTGCCACCTCAAACTTCAAAGGTATATTAGGGGGTCCCTGCCAGGCGTCTCCGGCAGCCCTGCTTAGAAATTGCGAACGTTTCCAGATAGGTTGCAGCCAGAAGGGGCTAGCTTGGAAAGCTGTTGTTCAGCCTCATCTGCCCATGGCACTGCTCGAACACAGGCACAGAGACTGGGGCTGCTTGCTTGTCTTGCCACCTTAAACTTCAAACTTAGGTTAGAGTGTCCGTGAAAGGCGCCTCCGGCAGCCCTGCTCCAAAAATGCGAACGTCTCCAGATAGCTTGCAGCCAGAAGGGGCTTGCCTGGAAAGCTGTTGCTCAGCCTCATCTGCCCATGGCACTGCTCGCACAGAGGCACAGACACTGGGGCTACTTTCTTGTTTTGCCACCTCAAACTTCAGACGTACGCTGGGAATGGGGGGGGTCACTGCCAGTCTCCCTTCGCAGCCCTGCTCCTAAAATGCGAACGTCTACAGATAGCACGCAGCCAGAAGGGGCTAGCCTGCAAAGCTGTTGCTCAGCCTCATCTGCCCATGGCACTGCTCGCACAGAGGCACAGAGACTGGGGCTGCTTGCTTGTCTTGCCACCTCAAACTTCAAAAGCATTCCGGGGATGGGGATCCCTGTCGCGCGCCTCCAGCATCCCTGCTCCGAAAATGACAACTTCTTCAGAAAGCTCGCAACCAGAAGGGGCTAGCCTGGAAAGTTGTTGCTCAGCCGCATCTGCCCATGGCACTGCTGGAACAGAGGCACAGAGACTGGGACTGCTTGCTTGTCTTACCACCTCAAACGTCAAATGTACTCCAGGGATGGGTTTCCCTGTCGTGCGCCTCCAGCAGCCCTGCTCCGAAAATGCGAACGTCTCCAGATAGCTCGCAGCCAGAAGGGGCTAGCCTGCAAAGGTGTTGCTCAGCCTCATCTGCCCATGGCACTGCTCGCACAGAGGCACAGACACTGGGGCTGCTTGCTTGTCTTGACATCTCAAACTTCAAAAGTATCCCGGGGATGGGGAAGTCCCTGCAAGGGGGCTCCAGCAGCCGTGCTGCAAAAATGTGAAGATTTCCAGACAGCTTGCAGCCAGCAGGGGCTAGCTTGGAAAGCTGTTTATCAGCCTCATCTGCCCATGGCACTGCTCGCACAGAGGCACAGAGACTGGGGCTGCTTGCTTGTCTTGCCACCTCAAACTTCAAAAGCATTCCGGGGATGGGAATCCCTGTCGGGAGCCTCCAGCAGACCAGCTCACAAAATGCAAACATCTCCAGATAGCTTGCAGCCAGTAGGGGTTTGTCTGCAAAGCTCTTGCTCAGCCTCATCTACCCATGGCACCGCTCGCACAGAGGCACAGACACTGGGTATGCTTGCTTGTCTTGCCACATCAAACTTCAAACGTAGCCCCGGAATGGGGGATTCGTGCCGGGCGCCTCCAGCAGACCTGCTCTGAATATGCGAAGGTCTCCACATAGCTCGCAGCCAGAAGGGGCTAGCCTGGAAAGATGTTGCTCAGCCTCATCTGCCCATGGCACTGCTCGCACAGAGGCACAGAGACTGGGGCTGCTTGCTTGTCTTGCCACCTCAAACTTCCAAGGTAGCCCGGGGATGGGGATCCCTGTCGCGCGCCTCCAGCATCCCTGCTCCGAAAATGACAACTTCTTCAGAAAGCTCGCAAAAAGAAGGGGCTAGCCTGCAAAGCTGTTGCTCAGCCGCATCTGCCCATGGCACTGCTTGAACAGAGGCACAGAGACTGGGACTGCTTGCTTGTCTTACCACCTCAAACGTCAAACGTACCCCAGGGATGGGTTACCCTGTCGTGCGCCTCCAGCAGCCCTGCTCCGAAAATGCGAACGTCTCCAGATAGCTCGCAGCCAGAAGGGGCTAGCTTGGAAAGCTGGTTATCAGCCTCATCTGCCCATCGCACTGCTCGCACAGAGGCACAGAGACTGGGGCTGCTTGCTTGTCTTGCCACCTCAAACGTCAAAGGTATATTAGAGGGTCCCTGCCAGGCGTCTCCGGCAGCCCTGCTTAGAAATTGCGAACGTTTCCAGATAGCTGGCAGCCAGAATGGCCTAGCTTGGAAAGCTGTTGCTCAGCCTCATCTGCCCATGGCACTGCTCAAACACAGGCACAGAGACTGGGGCTGCTTGCTTGTCTTGCCACCTCAAACTTCAAACTTATGTTAGAGTGTCCGTGAAAGGCGCCTCCGGCAGCCCAGCTCCAAAAATGCGAACGTCTCCAGATAGCTTGCAGCCAGAAGGGGCTTGCCTGGAAAGCTGTTGCTCAGCCTCATCTGCCCATGGCACTGCTCGCACAGAGGCACAGACACTGGGGCTACTTTCTTGTTTTGCCACCTCAAACTTCAGACGTACGCTGGGAATGGGGGGGGTCACTGCCAGTCTCCCTTCGCAGCCCTGCTCCTAAAATGCGAACGTCTACAGATAGCACGCAGCCAGAAGGGGCTAGCCTGCAAAGCTGTTGCTCAGCCTCATCTGCCCATGGCACTGCTCGCACAGAGGCACAGAGACTGGGGCTGCTTGCTTGTCTTGCCACCTCAAACTTCAAAAGCATTCCGGGGATGGGGATCCCTGTCGCGCGCCTCCAGCATCCCTGCTCCGAAAATGACAACTTCTTCAGAAAGCTCGCAACCAGAAGGGGCTAGCCTGGAAAGTTGTTGCTCAGCCGCATCTGCCCATGGCACTGCTTGAACAGAGGCACAGAGACTGGGACTGCTTGCTTGTCTTACCACCTCAAACGTCAAATGTACTCCAGGGATGGGTTTCCCTGTCGTGCGCCTCCAGCAGCCCTGCTCCGAAAATGCGAACGTCTCCAGATAGCTCGCAGCCAGAAGGGGCTAGCCTGCAAAGGTGTTCCTCAGACTCATCTGCCCATGGCACTGCTCGCACAGAGGCACAGACACTGGGGCTGCTTGCTTGTCTTGACATCTCAAACTTCAAAAGTATCCCGGGGATGGGGAAGTCCCTGCAAGGGGGCTCCAGCAGCCGTGCTGCAAAAAAGTGAAGATTTCCAGATAGCTTGCAGCCAGCAGGGGCTAGCTTGGAAAGCTGTTTATCAGCCTCATCTGCCCATGGCACTGCTCGCACAGAGGCACAGAGACTGGGGCTGCTTGCTTGTCTTGCCACCTCAAACTTCAAAAGCATTCCGGGGATGGGAATCCCTGTCGGGAGCCTCCAGCAGACCAGCTCACAAAATGCAAACATCTCCAGATAGCTTGCAGCCAGAAGGGGCTTGCCTGCAAAGCTCTTGCTCAGCCTCATCTACCCATGGCACCGCTCGCACAGAGGCACAGACACTGGGTATGCTTGCTTGTCTTGCCACCTCAAACTTCACACGTAGCCCCGGAATGGGGGATTCGTGCCGGGCGCCTCCAGCAGACCTGCTCTGAATATGCGAAGGTCTCCACATAGCTCGCAGCCAGAAGGGGCTAGCCTGGAAAGATGTTGCTCAGCCTCATCTGCCCATGGCACTGCTCGCACAGAGGCACAGAGACTGGGGCTGCTTGCTTGTCTTGCCACCTCAAACTTCCAAGGTAGCCCGGGGATGGGGATCCCTGTCGCGCGCCTCCAGCATCCCTGCTCCGAAAATGACAACTTCTTCAGAAAGCTCGCAAAAAGAAGGGGCTAGCCTGCAAAGCTGTTGCTCAGCCGCATCTGCCCATGGCACTGCTTGAACAGAGGCACAGAGACTGGGACTGCTTGCTTGTCTTACCACCTCAAACGTCAAACGTACCCCAGGGATGGGTTACCCTGTCGTGCGCCTCCAGCAGCCCTGCTCCGAAAATGCGAACGTCTCCAGATAGCTCGCAGCCAGAAGGGGCTTGCAGGGAAAGCTGTTGCTCAGCCTCATCTGCCCATGGCACTGCTCGCAAAGAGGCACAGAGACTGGGGCTGCTTGCTTGTCTTGCCACCTCAAACTTCAAACTTATATTAGAGTGTCCGTCTAAGGCACCTCCGGCAGCCCTGCTTCGAAAATGCGAACGTCTCCAGATAGCTCGCAGCCAGTAGGGGTTTGTCTGCAAAGCTCTTGCTCAGCCTCATCTGCCCATGGCACCGCAAGCACAGAGGCACAGAGACTGGGGCTGCTTGCTTGTCTTGCCACCTCAAACGTCAAAGGTATATTAGAGGGTCCCTGCCAGGCGTCTCCGGAAGCCCTGCTTAGAAATTGCGAACGTTTCCAGATAGATTGCAGCCAGAAGGGGCTAGCTTGGAAAGCTGTTGCTCAGCCTCATCTGCCCATGGCACTGCTCGAACACAGGCACAGACACTGGGGCTGCTTGCTTGTCTTGCCACCTCAAACTTCAAACTTATGTTAGAGTGTCCGTGAAAGGCGCCTCCGGCAGCCCTGCTCCAAAAATGCGAACGTCTCCAGATAGCTTGCAGCCAGAAGGGGCTTGCCTGGAAAGCTGTTGCTCAGCCTCATCTGCCCATGGCACTGCTCGCACAGAGGCACAGACACTGGGGCTCCTTTCTTGTTTTGCCACCTCAAACTTCAGACGTACGCTGGGAATGGGGGGGTCACTGCCGGTCTCCCTTCGCAGCCCTGCTCCTAAAATGCGAACGTCTACAGATAGCACGCAGCCAGAAGGGGCTAGCCTGCAAAGCTGTTGCTCAGCCTCATCTGCCCATGGCACTGCTCGCACAGAGGCACAGAGACTGGGGCTGCTTGCTTGTCTTGCCACCTCAAACTTCAAAAGCATTCCGGGGATGGGAATCCCTGTCGCGCGCCTCCAGCATCCCTGCTCCGAAAAGGACAACTTCTTCAGAAAGCTCGCAACTAGAAGGGGCTAGCCTGGAAAGTTGTTGCTCAGCCGCATCTGCCCATGGCACTGCTTGAACAGAGGCACAGAGACTGGGACTGCTTGCTTGTCTTACCACCTAAAACGTCTAACGTACCCCAGGGATGGGTTTCCCTGTCGTGCGCCTCCAGCAGCCCTGCTCCGAAAATGCGAACGTCTCCAGATAGCTCGCAGCCAGAAGCGGCTAACCTGCAAAGGTGTTACTCAACCTCATCTGCCCATGGCACTGCTCGCACAGAGGCACAGAGACTGGGGCTGCTTGCTTGTCTTGACATCTCAAACTTCAAATGTATCTCTGGGATGGGGAAGTCCCTGCAAGGGGACTCCAGCAGCCGTGCTGCAAAAACGTGAAGATTTCCAGATAGCTTGCAGCCAGAAGGGGCTAGCTTGGAAAGCTGTTTCTCAGCCTCATCTGCCCATCGCACTGCTCGCACAGAGGCACAGAGACTGGGGCTGCTTGCTTGTCTTGCCACCTCAAACTTCAAAGGTATATTAGGGGGTCCCTGCCAGGCGTCTCCGGCAGCCCTGCTTAGAAATTGCGAACGTTTCCAGATAGCTCGCAGCCAGAAGGGACTTGCAGGGAAAGCTGTTGCTCAGCCTCATCTGCCCATGGCACTGCTCGCACAGAGGCACAGAGATTGGGGCTGCTTGCTTGTCTTGCCACCTCAAACTTCAGACGTACGCTGGGAATGGGGGTGTCACTGCCGGGCTCCCTTCGCAGCCCTGCTCCTAAAATGCGAACGTCTGCACATACCTCGCAGTCAGAAGGGGATAGCCTGGAAAGCTGTTGCTCAGCCGCATCTGCCCATGGCACTGCTGGAACAGAGGCACAGAGACTGGGACTGCTTGCTTGTCTTACCACCTCAAACGTCAAATGTACTCCAGGGATGGGTTTCCCTGTCGTGCGCCTCCAGCAGCCCTGCTCCGAAAATGCGAACGTCTCCAGATAGCTCGCAGCCAGAAGGGGCTAGCCTGCAAAGGTGTTGCTCAGCCTCATCTGCCCATGGCACTGCTCGCACAGAGGCACAGACACTGGGGCTGCTTGCTTGTCTTGACATCTCAAACTTCAAAAGTATCCCGGGGATGGGGAAGTCCCTGCAAGGGGGCTCCAGCAGCCGTGCTGCAAAAATGTGAAGATTTCCAGACAGCTTGCAGCCAGCAGGGGCTAGCTTGGAAAGCTGTTTATCAGCCTCATCTGCCCATGGCACTGCTCGCACAGAGGCACAGAGACTGGGGCTGCTTGCTTGTCTTGCCACCTCAAACTTCAAAAGCATTCCGGGGATGGGAATCCCTGTCGGGAGCCTCCAGCAGACCAGCTCACAAAATGCAAACATCTCCAGATAGCTTGCAGCCAGTAGGGGTTTGTCTGCAAAGCTCTTGCTCAGCCTCATCTACCCATGGCACCGCTCGCACAGAGGCACAGACACTGGGTATGCTTGCTTGTCTTGCCACATCAAACTTCAAACGTAGCCCCGGAATGGGGGATTCGTGCCGGGCGCCTCCAGCAGACCTGCTCTGAATATGCGAAGGTCTCCACATAGCTCGCAGCCAGAAGGGGCTAGCCTGGAAAGATGTTGCTCAGCCTCATCTGCCCATGGCACTGCTCGCACAGAGGCACAGAGACTGGGGCTGCTTGCTTGTCTTGCCACCTCAAACTTCCAAGGTAGCCCGGGGATGGGGATCCCTGTCGCGCGCCTCCAGCATCCCTGCTCCGAAAATGACAACTTCTTCAGAAAGCTCGCAAAAAGAAGGGGCTAGCCTGCAAAGCTGTTGCTCAGCCGCATCTGCCCATGGCACTGCTTGAACAGAGGCACAGAGACTGGGACTGCTTGCTTGTCTTACCACCTCAAACGTCAAACGTACCCCAGGGATGGGTTACCCTGTCGTGCGCCTCCAGCAGCCCTGCTCCGAAAATGCGAACGTCTCCAGATAGCTCGCAGCCAGAAGGGGCTAGCTTGGAAAGCTGGTTATCAGCCTCATCTGCCCATCGCACTGCTCGCACAGAGGCACAGAGACTGGGGCTGCTTGCTTGTCTTGCCACCTCAAACGTCAAAGGTATATTAGAGGGTCCCTGCCAGGCGTCTCCGGCAGCCCTGCTTAGAAATTGCGAACGTTTCCAGATAGCTGGCAGCCAGAATGGCCTAGCTTGGAAAGCTGTTGCTCAGCCTCATCTGCCCATGGCACTGCTCAAACACAGGCACAGAGACTGGGGCTGCTTGCTTGTCTTGCCACCTCAAACTTCAAACTTATGTTAGAGTGTCCGTGAAAGGCGCCTCCGGCAGCCCAGCTCCAAAAATGCGAACGTCTCCAGATAGCTTGCAGCCAGAAGGGGCTTGCCTGGAAAGCTGTTGCTCAGCCTCATCTGCCCATGGCACTGCTCGCACAGAGGCACAGACACTGGGGCTACTTTCTTGTTTTGCCACCTCAAACTTCAGACGTACGCTGGGAATGGGGGGGGTCACTGCCAGTCTCCCTTCGCAGCCCTGCTCCTAAAATGCGAACGTCTACAGATAGCACGCAGCCAGAAGGGGCTAGCCTGCAAAGCTGTTGCTCAGCCTCATCTGCCCATGGCACTGCTCGCACAGAGGCACAGAGACTGGGGCTGCTTGCTTGTCTTGCCACCTCAAACTTCAAAAGCATTCCGGGGATGGGGATCCCTGTCGCGCGCCTCCAGCATCCCTGCTCCGAAAATGACAACTTCTTCAGAAAGCTCGCAACCAGAAGGGGCTAGCCTGGAAAGTTGTTGCTCAGCCGCATCTGCCCATGGCACTGCTTGAACAGAGGCACAGAGACTGGGACTGCTTGCTTGTCTTACCACCTCAAACGTCAAATGTACTCCAGGGATGGGTTTCCCTGTCGTGCGCCTCCAGCAGCCCTGCTCCGAAAATGCGAACGTCTCCAGATAGCTCGCAGCCAGAAGGGGCTAGCCTGCAAAGGTGTTCCTCAGACTCATCTGCCCATGGCACTGCTCGCACAGAGGCACAGACACTGGGGCTGCTTGCTTGTCTTGACATCTCAAACTTCAAAAGTATCCCGGGGATGGGGAAGTCCCTGCAAGGGGGCTCCAGCAGCCGTGCTGCAAAAAAGTGAAGATTTCCAGATAGCTTGCAGCCAGCAGGGGCTAGCTTGGAAAGCTGTTTATCAGCCTCATCTGCCCATGGCACTGCTCGCACAGAGGCACAGAGACTGGGGCTGCTTGCTTGTCTTGCCACCTCAAACTTCAAAAGCATTCCGGGGATGGGAATCCCTGTCGGGAGCCTCCAGCAGACCAGCTCACAAAATGCAAACATCTCCAGATAGCTTGCAGCCAGAAGGGGCTTGCCTGCAAAGCTCTTGCTCAGCCTCATCTACCCATGGCACCGCTCGCACAGAGGCACAGACACTGGGTATGCTTGCTTGTCTTGCCACCTCAAACTTCACACGTAGCCCCGGAATGGGGGATTCGTGCCGGGCGCCTCCAGCAGACCTGCTCTGAATATGCGAAGGTCTCCACATAGCTCGCAGCCAGAAGGGGCTAGCCTGGAAAGATGTTGCTCAGCCTCATCTGCCCATGGCACTGCTCGCACAGAGGCACAGAGACTGGGGCTGCTTGCTTGTCTTGCCACCTCAAACTTCCAAGGTAGCCCGGGGATGGGGATCCCTGTCGCGCGCCTCCAGCATCCCTGCTCCGAAAATGACAACTTCTTCAGAAAGCTCGCAAAAAGAAGGGGCTAGCCTGCAAAGCTGTTGCTCAGCCGCATCTGCCCATGGCACTGCTTGAACAGAGGCACAGAGACTGGGACTGCTTGCTTGTCTTACCACCTCAAACGTCAAACGTACCCCAGGGATGGGTTACCCTGTCGTGCGCCTCCAGCAGCCCTGCTCCGAAAATGCGAACGTCTCCAGATAGCTCGCAGCCAGAAGGGGCTTGCAGGGAAAGCTGTTGCTCAGCCTCATCTGCCCATGGCACTGCTCGCAAAGAGGCACAGAGACTGGGGCTGCTTGCTTGTCTTGCCACCTCAAACTTCAAACTTATATTAGAGTGTCCGTCTAAGGCACCTCCGGCAGCCCTGCTTCGAAAATGCGAACGTCTCCAGATAGCTCGCAGCCAGTAGGGGTTTGTCTGCAAAGCTCTTGCTCAGCCTCATCTGCCCATGGCACCGCAAGCACAGAGGCACAGAGACTGGGGCTGCTTGCTTGTCTTGCCACCTCAAACGTCAAAGGTATATTAGAGGGTCCCTGCCAGGCGTCTCCGGAAGCCCTGCTTAGAAATTGCGAACGTTTCCAGATAGATTGCAGCCAGAAGGGGCTAGCTTGGAAAGCTGTTGCTCAGCCTCATCTGCCCATGGCACTGCTCGAACACAGGCACAGACACTGGGGCTGCTTGCTTGTCTTGCCACCTCAAACTTCAAACTTATGTTAGAGTGTCCGTGAAAGGCGCCTCCGGCAGCCCTGCTCCAAAAATGCGAACGTCTCCAGATAGCTTGCAGCCAGAAGGGGCTTGCCTGGAAAGCTGTTGCTCAGCCTCATCTGCCCATGGCACTGCTCGCACAGAGGCACAGACACTGGGGCTCCTTTCTTGTTTTGCCACCTCAAACTTCAGACGTACGCTGGGAATGGGGGGGTCACTGCCGGTCTCCCTTCGCAGCCCTGCTCCTAAAATGCGAACGTCTACAGATAGCACGCAGCCAGAAGGGGCTAGCCTGCAAAGCTGTTGCTCAGCCTCATCTGCCCATGGCACTGCTCGCACAGAGGCACAGAGACTGGGGCTGCTTGCTTGTCTTGCCACCTCAAACTTCAAAAGCATTCCGGGGATGGGAATCCCTGTCGCGCGCCTCCAGCATCCCTGCTCCGAAAAGGACAACTTCTTCAGAAAGCTCGCAACTAGAAGGGGCTAGCCTGGAAAGTTGTTGCTCAGCCGCATCTGCCCATGGCACTGCTTGAACAGAGGCACAGAGACTGGGACTGCTTGCTTGTCTTACCACCTAAAACGTCTAACGTACCCCAGGGATGGGTTTCCCTGTCGTGCGCCTCCAGCAGCCCTGCTCCGAAAATGCGAACGTCTCCAGATAGCTCGCAGCCAGAAGCGGCTAACCTGCAAAGGTGTTACTCAACCTCATCTGCCCATGGCACTGCTCGCACAGAGGCACAGAGACTGGGGCTGCTTGCTTGTCTTGACATCTCAAACTTCAAATGTATCTCTGGGATGGGGAAGTCCCTGCAAGGGGACTCCAGCAGCCGTGCTGCAAAAACGTGAAGATTTCCAGATAGCTTGCAGCCAGAAGGGGCTAGCTTGGAAAGCTGTTTCTCAGCCTCATCTGCCCATCGCACTGCTCGCACAGAGGCACAGAGACTGGGGCTGCTTGCTTGTCTTGCCACCTCAAACTTCAAAGGTATATTAGGGGGTCCCTGCCAGGCGTCTCCGGCAGCCCTGCTTAGAAATTGCGAACGTTTCCAGATAGCTCGCAGCCAGAAGGGACTTGCAGGGAAAGCTGTTGCTCAGCCTCATCTGCCCATGGCACTGCTCGCACAGAGGCACAGAGATTGGGGCTGCTTGCTTGTCTTGCCACCTCAAACTTCAGACGTACGCTGGGAATGGGGGTGTCACTGCCGGGCTCCCTTCGCAGCCCTGCTCCTAAAATGCGAACGTCTGCACATACCTCGCAGTCAGAAGGGGATAGCCTGGAAAGCTGTTGCTCAGCCTCATCTGCCCATGGCACTGCTCGCAAAGAGGCACAGAGACTGGGGCTGCTTGCTTGTCTTGCCACCTCAAACTTCAAACATATATTACAGTGTCCGTCTAAGGCGCCTCCGGCAGCCCTGCTTCGAAAATGCGAACGTCTCCAGATAGCTCGCAGCCAGTAGGGGTTTGTCTGTAAAGATGTTGCTCAGCCTCATCCGCCCATGGCACTGCTCGCACAGAGACACAGAGACTGGGGCTGCTTGCTTGTCTTGCCACCTCAAACTTCAAACGTAGATTAGGGGGTCCCTGCCGGGCGTCTCCAGCAGCCTGCTTCGAAAATGCAAACGTCTCCAGATAGCTGGCAGCCAGAATAGGCTTGCATGGAAAGGTGTTGCTCAGCCTCATCTGCCCATGGCACTGCTCGCACAGAGGCACAGAGACTGGGGCTGCTTGCTTGTCTTGACATCTCAAACTTCAAATGTATCCCGGGGATGGGGAAGTCCCTGCAAGGGGGCTCCAACAGCCGTGCTGCAAAAACGTGAAGATTTCCAGATAGCTTGCAGCCAGAAGGGGCTTGCCTGGAAAGCTGTTGCTCAGCCTCATCTGCCCGTGGCACTGCTCGCACAGAGGCACAGACACTGGGGCTACTTTCTTCTTTTGCCACCTCAAACTTCAGACGTACGCTGGGAATGGGGGGGTCACTGCCGGTCTCCCTTCGCAGCCCTGCTCCTAAAATGCGAACGTCTACAGATAGCACGCAGTCAGAAGGGGCTAGCCTGGAAAGCTGTTGCTCAGCCTCATCTGCCCATGGCACTGCTCGCACAGAGGCACAGAGACTGGGGCTGCTTGCTTGTCTTGCCACCTCAAACTTCAAAAGCATTCCGGGGATGGGAATCCCTGTCGGGCGCCTCCAGCAGACCAGCTCACAAAATGCAAACATCTCCAGATAGCTCACAGCCAGAAGGGGCTTGCCTGCAAAGCTCTTGCTCAGCCTCATCTACCCATGGCACCGCTCGCACAGAGGCACAGACACTGGGTATGCTTGCTTGTCTTGCCACATCAAACTTCAAACGTAGCCCCGGAATGGGGGATTCGTGCCGGGCGCCTCCAGCAGACCTGCTCTGAATATGCGAACGTCTCCACATAGCTCGCAGACAGAAGGGGCTAGCCTGGAAAGCTGTTGCTCAGCCTCATCTGCCCATGGCACTGCTCGCAAAGAGGCACAGAGACTGGGGCTGCTTGCTTGTCTTGCCACCTCAAACTTCAAAAGCATTCCGGGGATGGGGATCCCTGTCACGCGCCTCCAGCATCCCTGCTCCGAAAATGACAACTTCTTCAGAAAGCTCGCAACCAGAAGGGGCTAGCCTGGAAAGTTGTTGCTCAGCCGCATCTGCCCATGGCACTGCTTGAACAGAGGCACAGAGACTGGGACTGCTTGCTTGTCTTACCACCTCAAACGTCAAATGTACTCCAGGGATGGGTTTCCCTGTCGTGCGCCTCCAGCAGCCCTGCTCCGAAAATGCGAACGTCTCCAGATAGCTCGCAGCCAGAAGGGGCTAGCCTGCAAAGATGTTGCTCAGACTCATCTGCCCATGGCACTGCTCGCACAGAGGCACAGACACTGGGGCTGCTTGCTTGTCTTGACATCTCAAACTTCAAAAGTATCCCGGGGATGGGGAAGTCCCTGCAAGGGGGCTCCAGCAGCCGTGCTGCAAAAAAGTGAAGATTTCCAGATAGCTTGCAGCCAGCAGGGGCTAGCTTGGAAAGCTGTTTATCAGCCTCATCTGCCCATGGCACTGCTCGCACAGAGGCACAGAGACTGGGGCTGCTTGCTTGTCTTGCCACCTCAAACTTCAAAAGCATTCCGGGGATGGGAATCCCTGTCGGGAGCCTCCAGCAGACCAGCTCACAAAATGCAAACATCTCCAGATAGCTTGCAGCCAGAAGGGGCTTGCCTGCAAAGCTCTTGCTCAGCCTCATCTACCCATGGCACCGCTCGCACAGAGGCACAGACACTGGGTATGCTTGCTTGTCTTGCCACCTCAAACTTCAAACGTAGCCCCGGAATGGGGGATTCGTGCCGGGCGCCTCCAGCAGACCTGCTCTGAATATGCGAAGGTCTCCACATAGCTCGCAGCCAGAAGGGGCTAGCCTGGAAAGATGTTGCTCAGCCTCATCTGCCCATGGCACTGCTCGCACAGAGGCACAGAGACTGGGGCTGCTTGCTTGTCTTGCCACCTCAAACTTCCAAGGTAGCCCTAGGATGGGGATCCCTGTCGCGCGCCTCCAGCATCCCTGCTCCGAAAATGACAACTTCTTCAGAAAGCTCGCAAACAGAAGGGGCTAGCCTGCAAAGCTGTTGCTCAGCCGCATCTGCCCATGGCACTGCTTGAACAGAGGCACAGAGACTGGGACTGCTTGCTTGTCTTACCACCTCAAACGTCAAACGTACCCCAGGGATGGGTTACCCTGTCGTGCGCCTCCAGCAGCCCTGCTCCGAAAATGCGAACGTCTCCAGATAGCTTGCAGCCAGAAGGGGCTAGCTTGGAAAGCTGGTTATCAGCCTCATCTGCCCATCGCACTGCTCGCACAGAGGCACAGAGACTGGGGCTGCTTGCTTGTCTTGCCACCTCAAACGTCAAAGGTATATTAGGGGGTCCCTGCCAGGCGTCTCCGGCAGCCCTGCTTAGAAATTGCGAACGTTTCCAGATAGGTTGCAGCCAGAATGGGCTAGCTTGGAAAGCTGTTGCTCAGCCTCATCTGCCCATGGCACTGCTCGAACACAGGCACAGAGACTGGGGCTGCTTGCTTGTCTTGCCACCTCAAACTTCAAACTTATGTTAGAGTGTCCGTGAAAGGCGCCTCCGGCAGCCCTGCTCCAAAAATGCGAACGTCTCCAGATAGCTTGCAGCCAGAAGGGGCTTGCAGGGAAAGCTGTTGCTCAGCCTCATCTGCCCATGGCACTGCTCGCACAGAGGCACAGACACTGGGGCTACTTTCTTGTTTTGCCACCTCAAACTTCAGACGTACGCTGGGAATGGGGGGGGTCACTGCCAGTCTCCCTTCGCAGCCCTGCTCCTAAAATGCGAACGTCTACAGATAGCACGCAGCCAGAAGGGGCTAGCCTGCAAAGCTGTTGCTCAGCCTCATCTGCCCATGGCACTGCTCGCACAGAGGCACAGAGACTGGGGCTGCTTGCTTGTCTTGCCACCTCAAACTTCAAAAGCATTCCGGGGATGGGGATCCCTGTCGCGCGCCTCCAACATCCCTGCTTCGAAAATGACAACTTCTTCAGAAAGCTCGCAACCAGAAGGGGCTAGCCTGGAAAGTTGTTGCTCAGCCGCATCTGCCCATGGCACTGCTTGAACAGAGGCACAGAGACTGGGACTGCTTGCTTGTCTTACCACCTAAAACGTCAAATGTACTCCAGGGATGGGTTTCCCTGTCGTGCGCCTCCAGCAGCCCTGCTCCGAAAATGCGAACGTCTCCAGATAGCTCGCAGCCAGAAGGGGCTAGCCTGCAAAGGTGTTGCTCAGACTCATCTGCCCATGGCACTGCTCGCACAGAGGCACAGACACTGGGGCTGCTTGCTTGTCTTGACATCTCAAACTTCAAAAGTATCCCGGGGATGGGGAAGTCCCTGCAAGGGGGCTCCAGCAGCCGTGCTGCAAAAAAGTGAAGATTTCCAGATAGCTTGCAGCCAGCAGGGGCTAGCTTGGAAAGCTGTTTATCAGCCTCATCTGCCCATGGCACTGCTCGCACAGAGGCACAGAGACTGGGGCTGCTTGCTTGTCTTGCCACCTCAAACTTCAAAAGCATTCCGGGGATGGGAATCCCTGTCGGGAGCCTCCAGCAGACCAGCTCACAAAATGCAAACATCTCCAGATAGCTTGCAGCCAGAAGGGGCTTGCCTGCAAAGCTCTTGCTCAGCCTCATCTACCCATGGCACCGCTCGCACAGAGGCACAGACACTGGGTATGCTTGCTTGTCTTGCCACCTCAAACTTCAAACGTAGCCCCGGAATGGGGGATTCGTGCCGGGCGCCTCCAGCAGACCTGCTCTGAATATGCGAAGGTCTCCACATAGCTCGCAGCCAGAAGGGGCTAGCCTGGAAAGATGTTGCTCAGCCTCATCTGCCCATGGCACTGCTCGCACAGAGGCACAGAGACTGGGGCTGCTTGCTTGTCTTGCCACCTCAAACTTCCAAGGTAGCCCGGGGATGGGGATCCCTGTCGCGCGCCTCCAGCATCCCTGCTCCGAAAATGACAACTTCTTCAGAAAGCTCGCAAACAGAAGGGGCTAGCCTGCAAAGCTGTTGCTCAGCCGCATCTGCCCATGGCACTGCTTGAACAGAGGCACAGAGACTGGGACTGCTTGCTTGTCTTACCACCTCAAACGTCAAACGTACCCCAGGGATGGGTTTCCCTGTCGTGCGCCTCCAGCAGCCCTGCTCCGAAAATGCGAACGTCTCCAGATAGCTCGCAGCCAGAAGGGGCTTGCAGGGAAAGATGTTGCTCAGCCTCATCTGCCCTTGGCACTGCTCGCAAAGAGGCACAGAGACTGGGGCTGCTTGCTTGTCTTGCCACCTCAAACTTCAAACTTATATTAGAGTGTCCGTCTAAGGCACCTCCGGCAGCCCTGCTTCGAAAATGCGAACGTCTCCAGATAGCTCGCAGCCAGTAGGGGTTTGTCTACAAAGCTCTTGCTCAGCCTCATCTGCCCATGGCACCGCAAGCACAGAGGCACAGAGACTGGGGCTGCTTGCTTGTCTTGCCACCTCAAACGTCAAAGGTATATTAGAGGGTCCCTGCCAGGCGTCTCCGGAAGCCCTGCTTAGAAATTGCGAACGTTTCCAGATAGATTGCAGCCAGAAGGGGCTAGCTTGGAAAGCTGTTGCTCAGCCTCATCTGCCCATGGCACTGCTCGAACACAGGCACAGAGACTGGGGCTGCTTGCTTGTCTTGCCACCTCAAACTTCAAACTTATGTTAGAGTGTCCGTGAAAGGCGCCTCCGGCAGCCCTGCTCCAAAAATGCGAACGTCTCCAGATAGCTTGCAGCCAGAAGGGGCTTGCCTGGAAAGCTGTTGCTCAGCCTCATCTGCCCATGGCACTGCTCGCACAGAGGCACAGACACTGGGGCTCCTTTCTTGTTTTGCCACCTCAAACTTCAGACGTACGCTGGGAATGGGGGGGTCACTGCCGGTCTCCCTTCGCAGCCCTGATCCTAAAATGCGAACGTCTACAGATAGCACTCAGCCAGAAGGGGCTAGCCTGCAAAGCTGTTGCTCAGCCTCATCTGCCCATGGCACTGCTCGCACAGAGGCACAGAGACTGGGGCTGCTTGCTTGTCTTGCCACCTCAAACTTCAAAAGCATTCCGGGGATGGGAATCCCTGTCGCGCGCCTCCAGCATCCCTGCTCCGAAAAGGACAACTTCTTCAGAAAGCTCGCAACTAGAAGGGGCTAGCCTGGAAAGTTGTTGCTCAGCCGCATCTGCCCATGGCACTGCTTGAACAGAGGCACAGAGACTGGGACTGCTTGCTTGTCTTACCACCTAAAATGTCTAACGTACCCCAGGGATGGGTTTCCCTGTCGTGCGCCTCCAGCAGCCCTGCTCCGAAAATGCGAACGTCTCCAGATAGCTCGCAGCCAGAAGGGGCTAGCCTGCAAAGGTGTTGCTCAACCTCATCTGCCCATGGCACTGCTCGCACAGAGGCACAGAGACTGGGGCTGCTTGCTTGTCTTGACATCTCAAACTTCAAATGTATCTCGGGGATGGGGAAGTCCCTGCAAGGGGACTCCAGCAGCCGTGCTGCAAAAACGTGAAGATTTCCAGATAGCTTGCAGCCAGAAGGGGCTAGCTTGGAAAGCTGTTTATCAGCCTCATCTGCCCATCGCACTGCTCGCACAGAGGCACAGAGACTGGGGCTGCTTGCTTGTCTTGCCACCTCAAACTTCAAAGGTATATTAGGGGGTCCCTGCCAGGCGTCTCCGGCAGCCCTGCTTAGAAATTGCGAACGTTTCCAGATAGCTCGCAGCCAGAAGGGACTTGCAGGGAAAGCTGTTGCTCAGCCTCATCTGCCCATGGCACTGCTCGCACAGAGGCACAGAGATTGGGGCTGCTTGCTTGTCTTGCCACCTCAAACTTCAGACGTACGCTGGGAATGGGGGTGTCACTGCCGGGCTCCCTTCGCAGCCCTGCTCCTAAAATGCGAACGTCTGCACATAGCTCGCAGTCAGAAGGGGCTAGCCTGGAAAGCTGTTGCTCAGCCTCATCTGCCCATGGCACTGCTCGCACAGAGGCACAGAGACTGGGGCTGCTTGCTTGTCTTGCCACCTCAAACTTCAAAAGCATTCCGGGGATGGGAATCCCTGTCGGGCGCCTCCAGCAGACCAGCTCACAAAATGCAAACATCTCCAGATAGCTCACAGCCAGAAGGGGCTTGCCTGCAAAGCTCTTGCTCAGCCTCATCTACCCATGGCACCGCTCGCACAGAGGCACAGACACTGGGTATGCTTGCTTGTCTTGCCACATCAAACTTCAAACGTAGCCCCGGAATGGGGGATTCGTGCCGGGCGCCTCCAGCAGACCTGCTCTGAATATGCGAACGTCTCCACATAGCTCGCAGACAGAAGGGGCTAGCCTGGAAAGATGTTGCTCAGCCTCATCTGCCCATGGCACTGCTCGCACAGAGGCACAGAGACTGGGGCTGCTTGCTTGTCTTGCCACTTCAAACTTCCATTGTAGCCCGGGGATGGGGATCCCTGTTGCGCGCCTCCAGCATCCCTGTTCCGAAAATGACAACTTCTTCAGAAAGCTCGCAACCAGAAGGGGCTAGCCTTCAAAGGTGTTGCTCAGCCGCATCTGCCCATGGCACTGCTCGCACAGAGGCACAGAGACTGGGACTGCTTGCTTGTCTTACCACCTCAAACGTCAAAAGTACCCCAGGGATGGGTTTCCCTGCCGTGCGCATCCAGCAGCCCTGCTCCGAAAATGCGAACGTCTTCAGATAGCTCGCAGCCAGAAGGGGCTTGCAGGGAAAGCTGTTGCTCAGCCTCATCTGCCCATGGCACTGCTCGCACAGAGGCACAGACACTGGGGCTACTTTCTTGTTTTGCCACCTCAAACTTCAGACGTACGCTGGGAATGGGGGGGGTCACTGCCAGTCTCCCTTCGCAGCCCTGCTCCTAAAATGCGAACGTCTACAGATAGCACGCAGCCAGAAGGGGCTAGCCTGCAAAGCTGTTGCTCAGCCTCATCTGCCCATGGCACTGCTCGCACAGAGGCACAGAGACTGGGGCTGCTTGCTTGTCTTGCCACCTCAAACTTCAAAAGCATTCCGGGGATGGGGATCCCTGTCGCGCGCCTCCAACATCCCTGCTTCGAAAATGACAACTTCTTCAGAAAGCTCGCAACCAGAAGGGGCTAGCCTGGAAAGTTGTTGCTCAGCCGCATCTGCCCATGGCACTGCTTGAACAGAGGCACAGAGACTGGGACTGCTTGCTTGTCTTACCACCTAAAACGTCAAATGTACTCCAGGGATGGGTTTCCCTGTCGTGCGCCTCCAGCAGCCCTGCTCCGAAAATGCGAACGTCTCCAGATAGCTCGCAGCCAGAAGGGGCTAGCCTGCAAAGGTGTTGCTCAGACTCATCTGCCCATGGCACTGCTCGCACAGAGGCACAGACACTGGGGCTGCTTGCTTGTCTTGACATCTCAAACTTCAAAAGTATCCCGGGGATGGGGAAGTCCCTGCAAGGGGGCTCCAGCAGCCGTGCTGCAAAAAAGTGAAGATTTCCAGATAGCTTGCAGCCAGCAGGGGCTAGCTTGGAAAGCTGTTTATCAGCCTCATCTGCCCATGGCACTGCTCGCACAGAGGCACAGAGACTGGGGCTGCTTGCTTGTCTTGCCACCTCAAACTTCAAAAGCATTCCGGGGATGGGAATCCCTGTCGGGAGCCTCCAGCAGACCAGCTCACAAAATGCAAACATCTCCAGATAGCTTGCAGCCAGAAGGGGCTTGCCTGCAAAGCTCTTGCTCAGCCTCATCTACCCATGGCACCGCTCGCACAGAGGCACAGACACTGGGTATGCTTGCTTGTCTTGCCACCTCAAACTTCAAACGTAGCCCCGGAATGGGGGATTCGTGCCGGGCGCCTCCAGCAGACCTGCTCTGAATATGCGAAGGTCTCCACATAGCTCGCAGCCAGAAGGGGCTAGCCTGGAAAGATGTTGCTCAGCCTCATCTGCCCATGGCACTGCTCGCACAGAGGCACAGAGACTGGGGCTGCTTGCTTGTCTTGCCACCTCAAACTTCCAAGGTAGCCCGGGGATGGGGATCCCTGTCGCGCGCCTCCAGCATCCCTGCTCCGAAAATGACAACTTCTTCAGAAAGCTCGCAAAAAGAAGGGGCTAGCCTGCAAAGCTGTTGCTCAGCCGCATCTGCCCATGGCACTGCTTGAACAGAGGCACAGAGACTGGGACTGCTTGCTTGTCTTACCACCTCAAACGTCAAACGTACCCCAGGGATGGGTTTCCCTGTCGTGCGCCTCCAGCAGCCCTGCTCCGAAAATGCGAACGTCTCCAGATAGCTCGCAGCCAGAAGGGGCTTGCAGGGAAAGATGTTGCTCAGCCTCATCTGCCCTTGGCACTGCTCGCAAAGAGGCACAGAGACTGGGGCTGCTTGCTTGTCTTGCCACCTCAAACTTCAAACTTATATTAGAGTGTCCGTCTAAGGCACCTCCGGCAGCCCTGCTTCGAAAATGCGAACGTCTCCAGATAGCTCGCAGCCAGTAGGGGTTTGTCTACAAAGCTCTTGCTCAGCCTCATCTGCCCATGGCACCGCAAGCACAGAGGCACAGAGACTGGGGCTGCTTGCTTGTCTTGCCACCTCAAACGTCAAAGGTATATTAGAGGGTCCCTGCCAGGCGTCTCCGGAAGCCCTGCTTAGAAATTGCGAACGTTTCCAGATAGATTGCAGCCAGAAGGGGCTAGCTTGGAAAGCTGTTGCTCAGCCTCATCTGCCCATGGCACTGCTCGAACACAGGCACAGAGACTGGGGCTGCTTGCTTGTCTTGCCACCTCAAACTTCAAACTTATGTTAGAGTGTCCGTGAAAGGCGCCTCCGGCAGCCCTGCTCCAAAAATGCGAACGTCTCCAGATAGCTTGCAGCCAGAAGGGGCTTGCCTGGAAAGCTGTTGCTCAGCCTCATCTGCCCATGGCACTGCTCGCACAGAGGCACAGACACTGGGGCTCCTTTCTTGTTTTGCCACCTCAAACTTCAGACGTACGCTGGGAATGGGGGGGTCACTGCCGGTCTCCCTTCGCAGCCCTGATCCTAAAATGCGAACGTCTACAGATAGCACTCAGCCAGAAGGGGCTAGCCTGCAAAGCTGTTGCTCAGCC
Organism: Opisthocomus hoazin; assembly: GCF_030867145.1. Lineage (NCBI taxonomy): Eukaryota > Metazoa > Chordata > Aves > Opisthocomiformes > Opisthocomidae > Opisthocomus > Opisthocomus hoazin. Next base: position 13,762,154 of record NC_134426.1, read on the forward strand.
TCATCTGCCCATGGCACTGCTCGCACAGAGGCACAGAGACTGGGGCTGCTTGCTTGTCTTGCCACCTCAAACTTCAAAAGCATTCCGGGGATGGGAATCCCTGTCGCGCGCCTCCAGCATCCCTGCTCCGAAAAGGACAACTTCTTCAGAAAGCTCGCAACTAGAAGGGGCTAGCCTGGAAAGTTGTTGCTCAGCCGCATCTGCCCATGGCACTGCTTGAACAGAGGCACAGAGACTGGGACTGCTTGCTTGTCTTACCACCTAAAATGTCTAACGTACCCCAGGGATGGGTTTCCCTGTCGTGCGCCTCCAGCAGCCCTGCTCCGAAAATGCGAACGTCTCCAGATAGCTCGCAGCCAGAAGGGGCTAGCCTGCAAAGGTGTTGCTCAACCTCATCTGCCCATGGCACTGCTCGCACAGAGGCACAGAGACTGGGGCTGCTTGCTTGTCTTGACATCTCAAACTTCAAATGTATCTCGGGGATGGGGAAGTCCCTGCAAGGGGACTCCAGCAGCCGTGCTGCAAAAACGTGAAGATTTCCAGATAGCTTGCAGCCAGAAGGGGCTAGCTTGGAAAGCTGTTTATCAGCCTCATCTGCCCATCGCACTGCTCGCACAGAGGCACAGAGACTGGGGCTGCTTGCTTGTCTTGCCACCTCAAACTTCAAAGGTATATTAGGGGGTCCCTGCCAGGCGTCTCCGGCAGCCCTGCTTAGAAATTGCGAACGTTTCCAGATAGCTCGCAGCCAGAAGGGACTTGCAGGGAAAGCTGTTGCTCAGCCTCATCTGCCCATGGCACTGCTCGCACAGAGGCACAGAGATTGGGGCTGCTTGCTTGTCTTGCCACCTCAAACTTCAGACGTACGCTGGGAATGGGGGTGTCACTGCCGGGCTCCCTTCGCAGCCCTGCTCCTAAAATGCGAACGTCTGCACATAGCTCGCAGTCAGAAGGGGCTAGCCTGGAAAGCTGTTGCTCAGCCTCATCTGCCCATGGCACTGCTCGCACAGAGGCACAGAGACTGGGGCTGCTTGCTTGTCTTGCCACCTCAAACTTCAAAAGCATTCCGGGGATGGGAATCCCTGTCGGGCGCCTCCAGCAGACCAGCTCACAAAATGCAAACATCTCCAGATAGCTCACAGCCAGAAGGGGCTTGCCTGCAAAGCTCTTGCTCAGCCTCATCTACCCATGGCACCGCTCGCACAGAGGCACAGACACTGGGTATGCTTGCTTGTCTTGCCACATCAAACTTCAAACGTAGCCCCGGAATGGGGGATTCGTGCCGGGCGCCTCCAGCAGACCTGCTCTGAATATGCGAACGTCTCCACATAGCTCGCAGACAGAAGGGGCTAGCCTGGAAAGATGTTGCTCAGCCTCATCTGCCCATGGCACTGCTCGCACAGAGGCACAGAGACTGGGGCTGCTTGCTTGTCTTGCCACTTCAAACTTCCATTGTAGCCCGGGGATGGGGATCCCTGTTGCGCGCCTCCAGCATCCCTGTTCCGAAAATGACAACTTCTTCAGAAAGCTCGCAACCAGAAGGGGCTAGCCTTCAAAGGTGTTGCTCAGCCGCATCTGCCCATGGCACTGCTCGCACAGAGGCACAGAGACTGGGACTGCTTGCTTGTCTTACCACCTCAAACGTCAAAAGTACCCCAGGGATGGGTTTCCCTGCCGTGCGCATCCAGCAGCCCTGCTCCGAAAATGCGAACGTCTTCAGATAGCTCGCAGCCAGAAGGGGCTTGCAGGGAAAGCTGTTGCTCAGCCTCATCTGCCCATGGCACTGCTCGCACAGAGGCACAGAGACTGGGGCTGCTTGCTTGTCTTGCCATCTCAAACTTCAGACGTACCCTGGGAATGTGGGGGTCACTGCCGGGCTCCCTTCGCAGCCCTGCTCCTAAAATGCGAACGTCTGCACATAGCTCGCAGTCAGAAGGGGCTAGCCTGGAAAGCTGTTGCTCAGCCTCATCTGCCCATGGCACTTCTCGAACACAGTCACAGAGACTGGGGCTGCTTGCTTGTCTTGCCACCTCAAACTTCAAACTTATATTACAGTGTCCGTGAAAGGCGCCTCCGGCAGCCGTGCTTTGAATATGCGAACGTCTCCAGATAGCTCGCAGCCAGAAGGGGCTAGCCTGCAAAGCTCTTGCTCAGCCTCATCTGCCCATCGCACTGCTCGCACAGAGGCACAGAGACTGGGGCTGCTTGCTTGTCTTGCCACCTCAAACTTCAAACGTAGATTAGGGGGTCCCTGCCGGGCGTCTCCAGCACCCTGCTTCGAAAATGCAAACATCTCCAGATAGCTCGCAGCCAGAATAGGCTTGGATGGAAAGCTGTTGCTCAGCCTCATCTGCCCATGGCACTGCTTGCACAGAGGCACAGACACTGGGGCTGCTTGCTTGTCTTGACATCTCAAACTTCAAATGTATCCCGGGGATGGGGAAGTCCCTGCAAGGGGGCTCCAGCAGCCGTGCTGCAAAAACGTGAAGATTTCCAGATAGCTTGCAGCCAGAAGGGGCTAGCTTGGAAAGCTGTTTCTCAGCCTCATCTGCCCATCGCACTGCTCGCACAGAGGCACAGAGACTGGGGCTGCTTGCTTGTCTTGCCACCTCAAACGTCAAAGGTATATTAGGGGGTCCCTGCCAGGCGTCTCCGGCAGCCCTGCTTAGAAATTGCGAATGTTTCCAGATAGCTTGCAGCCAGAATGGGCTAGCTTGGAAAGGTGTTGCTCAGCCTCATCTGCCCATGGCACTGCTCGAACACAGGCACAGAGACTGGGGCAGCTTGCTTGTCTTGCCACCTCAAACTTCAAACTTATGTTAGAGTGTCCGTGAAAGGCGCCTCCGGCAGCCCTGCTCCAAAAATGCGAACGTCTCCAGATAGCTTGCAGCCAGAAGGGGCTTGCCTGGAAAGCTGTTGCTCAGCCTCATCTGCCCATGGCACTGCTCGCACAGAGGCACAGAGACTGGGGCTACTTTCTTGTTTTGCCACCTCAAACTTCAGACGTACGCTGGGAATGGGGGGGTCACTGCCGGTCTCCCTTCGCAGCCCTGCTCCTAAAATGCGAACGTCTACAGATAGCACGCAGCCAGAAGGGGCTAGCCTGGAAAGCTGTTGCTCAGCCTCATCTGCCCATGGCACTGCTCGCACAGAGGCACAGAGACTGGGGCTGCTTGCTTGTCTTGCCACCTCAAACTTCAAAAGCATTCCGGGGATGGGAATCCCTGTCGGGCGCCTCCAGCAGACCAGCTCACAAAATGCAAACATCTCCAGATAGCTCACAGCCAGAAGGGGCTTGCCTGCAAAGCTCTTGCTCAGCCTCATCTACCCATGGCACCGCTCGCACAGAGGCACAGACACTGGGTATGCTTGCTTGTCTTGCCACATCAAACTTCAAACGTAGCCCCGGAATGGGGGATTCGTGCCGGGCGCCTCCAGCAGACCTGCTCTGAATATGCGAACGTCTCCACATAGCTCGCAGACAGAAGGGGCTAGCCTGGAAAGATGTTGCTCAGCCTCATCTGCCCATGGGACTGCTCGCACAGAGGCACAGAGACTGGGGCTGCTTGCTTGTCTTGCCACCTCAAACTTCAATTGTAGCCCGGGGATGGGAATCCCTGTCGCGCGCCTCCAGCATCCCTGCTCCGAAAATGACAACTTCTTCAGAAAGCTCGCAACCAGAAGGGGCTAGCCTTCAAAGGTGTTGCTCAGCCGCATCTGCCCATGGCACTGCTTGAACAGAGGCACAGAGACTGGGACTGCTTGCTTGTCTTACCACCTAAAACGTCTAACGTACCCCAGGGATGGGTTTCCCTGTCGTGCGCCTCCAGCAGCCCTGCTCCGAAAATGCGAACGTCTCCAGATAGCTCGCAGCCAGAAGGGGCTAGCCTGCAAAGGTGTTGCTCAACCTCATCTGCCCATGGCACTGCTCGCACAGAGGCACAGAGACTGGGGCTGCTTGCTTGTCTTGACATCTCAAACTTCAAATGTATCTCGGGGATGGGGAAGTCCCTGCAAGGGGACTCCAGCAGCCGTGCTGCAAAAACGTGAAGATTTCCAGATAGCTTGCAGCCAGAAGGGGCTAGCTTGGAAAGCTGTTTATCAGCCTCATCTGCCCATCGCACTGCTCACACAGAGGCACAGACACTGGGGCTGCTTTCTTGTCTTGCCACCTCAAACTTCAAAGGTATATTAGGGGGTCCCTGCCAGGCGTCTCCGGCAGCCCTGCTTAGAAATTGCGAACGTTTCCAGATAGCTTGCAGCCAGAAGGGGCTAGCTTGGAAAGCTGTTGCTCAGCCTCATCTGCCCATGGCACTGCTCGAACACAGGCACAGAGACTGGGGCTGCTTGCTTGTCTTGCCACCTCAAACTTCAAACTTATGTTAGAGTGTCCGTGAAAGGCGCCTCCGGCAGCCCTGCTCCAAAAATGCGAACGTCTCCAGATAGCTTGCAGCCAGAAGGGGCTTGTCTGGAAAGCTGTTGCTCAGCCTCATCTGCCCATGGCACTGCTCACACAGAGGCACAGAGACTGGGGCTGCTTTCTTGTTTTGCCACCTCAAACTTCAGATGTACGCTGGGAATGGGGGGGTCACTGCCGGTCTCACTTCGCAGCCCTGCTCCTAAAATGCGAACGTCTACAGATAGCACGCAGTCAGAAGGGGCTAGACTTGAAAGTTGTTGCTCAGCCTCATCTGCCCATGGCACTGCTCGCAAAGAGGCACAGAGACTGGGGCTGCTTGCTTGTCTTGCCACCTCAAACTTCAAAAGCATTCCGGGGATGGGAATCCCTGTCGGGCGCCTCCAGCAGACCAGCTCACAAAATGCAAACATCTCCAGATAGCTCACAGCCAGAAGGGGCTAGCCTGCAAAGCTCTTGCTCAGCCTCATCTACCCATGGCACCTCTCGCACAGAGGCACAGACACTGGGTATGCTTGCTTGTCTTGCCACATCAAACTTCAAACGTAGCCCCGGAATGGGGGATTCGTGCCGGGCGCCTCCAGCATCCCTGCTCCGAAAATGACAACTTCTTCACAAAGCTCGCAACCAGAAGGGGCTAGCCTTCAAAGGTGTTGCTCAGCCGCATCTGCCCATGGCACTGCTTGAACAGAGGCACAGAGACTGGAACTGCTTGCTTGTCTTACCACCTCAAACGTCAAACGTACCCCAGGGATGGGTTTCTATGTCGTGCGCCTCCAGCAGCCCTGCTCCGAAAAAGCGAACGTCTCCAGATAGCTCACAGCCAGAAGGGACTTGCAGGGAAAGCTGTTGCTCAGCCTCATCTGCCCATGGCACTGCTCGCACAGAGGCACAGAGACTGGGGCTGCTTGCTTGTCTTGCCACCTCAAACTTCAGACGTACGCTGGGAATGGGGGGGTCACTGCCGGTCTCCCTTCGCAGCCCTGCTCCTAAAATGCGAACGTCTGCACATAGCTCGCAGTCAGAAGGGGCTAGCCTGGAAAGCTGTTGCTCAGCCTCATCTGCCCATGGCACTGCTCGCACAGAGGCACAGAGACTGGGGCTGCTTGCTTGTCTTGCCACTTCAAACTTCAATTGTAGCCCGGGGATGGGGATCCCTGTCGCGCGCCTCCAGCATCCCTGCTCCGAAAATGACAACTTCTTCAGAAAGCTCGCAACCAGAAGGGGCTAGCCTGGAAAGGTGTTGCTCAGCCGCATCTGCCCATGGCACTGCTTGAACAGAGGCACAGAGACTGGGACTGCTTGCTTGTCTTACCACCTCAAACGTCAAACGTACCCCAGGGATGGGTTTCCCTGTCGCGCGCCTCCAGCAACCCTGCTCCGAAAAAGCGAACGTCTCCAGATAGCTCGCAGCCAGAAGGGGCTAGCCTGAAAAGCTGTTGCTCAGCCTCATCTGCCCATGGCACTGCTCGCACAGAGGCACAGAGACTCGGGCTGCTTGCTTGTCTTGCCACCTCAAACTTCAGACGTACCCTGGGAATGTGGGGGTCATTGCCGGGCTCCCTTCGCAGCCCTGCTCCTAAAATGCTAACGTCTGCACATAGCTCGCAGTCAGAAGGGGCTAGCGTGGAAATCTGTTACTGAGCCTCATCTGCCCATGGCACTGCTCGCAAAGAGGCACAGAGACTAGGGCTGCTTGCTTCTCTTCCCACCTCAAACTTCAAAATTATATTAGAGTGTCCGTGAAAGGCGCCTCCGGCAGCCCTGCTTCGAAAATGCGAACGTCTCCAGATAGCTCACAGCCAGTAGGGGTTTGTCTGCAAAGATGATGCTCAGCCTCATCCGCCCATGGCACTGCTCGCACAGAGACACAGAGACTGGGGCTGCTTGCTTGTCTTGCCACCTCAAACTTCAAACGTAGATTAGGAGGTCCCTGCCGGGCGTCTCCAGCAGCCTGCTTCGAAAATGCGAACGTCTCCAGATAGCTCGCAGCCAGAAGGGGCTTGCATGGAAAGCTGTTGCTCAGCCTCATCTGCCCATGGCACTGCTCGCACAGAGGCACAGAGACTGGGGCTGCTTTCTTGTTTTGCCACCTCAAACTTCAGACGTACGCTGGGAATGGGGGGGTCACTGCCGGGCTCCCTTCGCAGCCCTGCTCCTAAAATGCGAACGTCTACAGACAGCACGCAGTCAGAAGGGGATAGCCTGGAAAGCTGTTGCTCAGCCTCATCTGCCCATGGCACTGCTCACAAAGAGGCACAGAGACTGGGGCTGCTTGCTTGTCTTGCCACCTCAAACTTCAAACTTATATTACAGTGTCCGTCTAAGGCGCCTCTGGCAGCCGTGCTTCGAAAATGCGAACGTCTCCAGATAGCTCGCAGCCAGTAGGGGTTTGTCTGCAAAGATGTTGCTCAGCCTCATCCGCCCATGGCACTGCTCGCACAGAGACACAGAGACTGGGGCTGCTTGCTTGTCTTGCCACCTCAAACTTCAAACGTAGATTAGGGGGTCCCTGCCTGGCGTCTCCAGCAGCCTGCTTCGAAAATGCGAAAGTCTCCAGATAGCTCGCAGCCAGAATAGGCTTGCATGGAATGCTGTTGCTCAGCCTCATCTGCCCATGGCACTGCTCGCACAGAGGCACAGACACTGGGGCTGCTTTCTTGTTTTGCCACCTCAAACTTCAGACGTACGCTGGAAATGGGGGGGTCACTGCCGCTCTCCCTTCACAGCCCTGCTCCTAAAATGCGAACGTCTACAGACAGCACGCAGTCAGAAGGGGATAGCCTGGAAAGCTGTTGCTCAGCCTCATCTGCCCATGGCACTGCTCGCACAGAGGCACAGACACTGGGGCTGCTTGCTTGTCTTGCCACCTCAAACTTCAAAAGCATTCCGGGGATGGGAATCCCTGTCGGGCGCCTCCAACAGACCAGCTCACAAAATGCAAACGTCTCCAGATAGCTCACAGCCAGAAGGGGCTAGCCTGCAAAGCTGTTGCTCAGCCTCATCTACCCATGGCACCGCTCGCACAGAGGCACAGACACTGGGTATGCTTGCTTGTCTTGCCACCTCAAACTTCAAACGTAGCCCCGGAATGGGGGATTCGTGCCGGGCGCCTCCAGCACACCTGCTCTGAATATGCGAACGTCTCCACATAGCTCGCAGCCAGAAGGGGCTAGCCTGCAAAGCTGTTGCTCAGCCTCATCTGCCCATGGCACTGCTCGCACAGAGGCACAGAGACTGGGGCTGCTTGCTTGTCTTGCCACCCCAAACTTCAGACGTACCCTGGGAATGTGGGGGTCACTGCCGGGCTCCCTTCGCAGCCCTGCTCCTAAAATGCGAACGTCTGCACATAGCTCGCAGTCAGAAGGGGCTAGCCTGGAAATCTGTTACTGAGCCTCATCTGCCCATGGCACTGCTCGCAAAGAGGCACAGAGATTAGGGCTGCTTGCTTGTCTTCCCACCTCAAACTTCAAAATTATATTAGAGTGTCCGTGAAAGGCGCCTCCGGCAGCCCTGCTTCGAAAATGCGAACGTCTCCAGATAGCTCGCAGCCAGTAGGGGTTTGTCTGCAAAGATGATGCTCAGCCTCATCCGCCCATGGCACTGCTCGCACAGAGACACAGAGACTGGGGCTGCTTGCTTGTCTTGCCACCTCAAACTTCAAACGTAGATTAGGAGGTCCCTGCCGGGCGTCTCCAGCAGCCTGCTTCGAAAATGCGAACGTCTCCAGATAGCTCGCAGCCAGAATAGGCTTGCATGGAAAGGTGTTGCTCAGCCTCATCTGCCCATGGCACTGCTCGCACAGAGGCACAGAGACTGGGGCTGCTGTCTTGTTTTGCCACCTCAAACTTCAGACGTACGCTGGGAATGGGGGGGTCACTGCCGGTCTCCCTTCGCAGCCCTGCTCCTAAAATGCGAACGTCTACAGACAGCACGCAGTCAGAAGGGGATAGCCTGGAAAGCTGTTGCTCAGCCTCATCTGCCCATGGCACTGCTCACAAAGAGGCACAGAGACTGGGGCTGCTTGCTTGTCTTGCCACCTCAAACTTCAAACTTATATTACAGTGTCCGTCTAAGGCGCCTCCGTCAGCCGTGCTTCGAAAATGCGAACGTCTCCAGATAGCTCACAGCCAGTAGGGGTTTGTCTGCAAAGATGTTGCTCAGCCTCATCCGCCCATGGCACTGCTCGCACAGAGACACAGAGACTGGGGCTGCTTGCTTGTCTTGCCACCTCAAACTTCAAACGTAGATTAGGGGGTCCCTGCCTGGCGTCTCCAGCAGCCTGCTTCGAAAATGCGAACGTCTCCAGATAGCTCGCAGCCAGAATAGGCTTGCATGGAATGCTGTTGCTCAGCCTCATCTGCCCATGGCACTGCTCACACAGAGGCACAGACACTGGGGCTGCTGTCTTGTTTTGCCACCTCAAACTTCAGACGTACGCTGGGAATGGGGGGGTCACTGCCGCTCTCCCTTCGCAGCCCTGCTCCTAAAATGCGAACGTCTACAGACAGCACGCAGTCAGAAGGGGATAGCCTGGAAAGCTGTTGCTCAGCCTCATCTGCCCATGGCACTGCTCGCACAGAGGCACAGAGACTGGGGCTGCTTGCTTGTCTTGCCACCTCAAACTTCAAAAGCATTCCGGGGATGGGAATCCCTGTCGGGCGCCTCCAGCAGACCAGCTCACAAAATGCAAACGTCTCCAGATAGCTCACAGCCAGAAGGGGCTAGCCTGCAAAGCTCTTGCTCAGCCTCATCTGCTCATGGCACTGCTCGCACAGAGGCACAGACACTGGGTATGCTTGCTTGTCTTGCCACATCAAACTTCAAACGTAGCCCCGGAATGGGTGGTTCGTGCCGCGCGCCTCCAGCAGACCTGCTCTGAATATGCGAAGGTCTCCAGATAGCTCGCAGCCAGAAGGGGCTAGCCTGCAAAGCTGTTGCTCAGCCTCATCTGCCCATGGCACTGCTCGCACAGAGGCACAGAGACTGGGGCTGCTTGCTTGTCTTGCCACCTCAGATTTCCAATGTAGCCCGGGGATGGGGATCCCTGTCGCGCGCCTCCAGCATCCCTGCTCCGAAAATGACAACTTCTTCAGAAAGCTCGCAACCAGAAGGGGCTAGCCTTCAAAGGTGTTGCTCAGCCGCATCTGCCCATGGCACTGCTTGAACAGAGGCACAGAGACTGGGACTGCTTGCTTGTCTTACCACCTCAAACGTCAAACGTACCCCAGGGATGGGTTTCCCTGTCGTGCGCCTCCAGCAGCCCTGCTCTTAAAATGCGAACGTCTCCAGATAGCTCGCAGCCAGAAGGGGCTAGCCTGGAAAGCTGTTGCTCAGCCTCATCTGCCCATCGCACTGCTCGCACAGAGGCACAGAGACTGGGGCTGCTTGCTTGTCTTGCCACCTCAAACTTCAGACGTACGCTGGGAATGGGGGGTTCACTGCCGGTCTCCCTTCGCAGCCCTACTCCTAAAATGCGAACGTCTGCACATAGCTCGCAGTCAGAAGGGGATAGCCTGGAAAGCTGTTGCTCAGCCTCATCTGCCCATGGCACTGCTCGCACAGAGGCACAGAGACTGGGGCTGCTTGCTTGTCTTGCCACCTCAAACTTCAAACGTAGATTAGGGGGTGATTCGAAGATCCGGTAAGAAAAACCTAACAGTACAATGTATACTGTTAAGCTGGTATTCTTTATTGCGGCGCCGGGCACACGGGGGATTTCTCCTCCAAACTTGCTTGCCAGACACCCTGTTGCTTCAGGTTAAATACAATCACACAGGTAATTATTCATTATATTTCTAGGAACTAATTAGCATATGTAAATATCTTTCACGCATGTCTGTTAGTATCTTTGGGTGGTCTTCGGGGGTCCCAAGATGAAGGCCCATCCTCTTCATCACGCTGTTCACTGATTGACATTTGTTTCTGCGCAAACTCAGTTCTAGCATCACGTATATCATGTCCTTCAGGTTGTTTTGCTCCAGTCTTGTTGCTCTCTTGGTGCCTCCTTATCTCTGTAGCTTAGCGCATTTGCCCTCCCAAGGCTGAGCTGTCTGGAGTAGAGTTATTTAGGAGTCTCTTTTATCCCACAATTATCCCAATTATTTGCTGAAAATCAAGACCACTTTTGTTTCACTTAATTATTTTGTCTAACGACTAAGTGATAGCTTGTGCCCATGTCCTTCCACTACATTCCTTAACGAGAAAACAGGGATTAGTGTAACAGTTATATTGTTAGATCACTATGCATGCAGAAATACAAGTTACAGTACTAAAGACTACTAAAAACTAGAGAATATTAAGGCCTTTTTGTTATAGTTTCACATTTCTTACAATCCTCTCTATCATTCCCCCCTTTTCTTTTAAGACTTTTGCTTCTTTTAGATCAAAAAGTCTTAGTAATCATCAGATCAGTCCATTCTTACATTGCCAGCATAATTGATTACAGCACTTGCAGCACTGAATCATTATGCAGGCCAAAACACATACACCTACTATCACAAGAGCTAGGAAAAATCGGTTCTTTAACCAGGATAAATTTGCTAGCCATGAGGTGAGTTTATTCCACATTTCCTCAAATCCGTAGGAAGTATCATCTTTAACTACTTCGTGTAATATTCTGGTGTTAAATAAATCTTACCTTGTTCACTTGCTCCCAAATCTTTTACTAATTTCATATCTTCTTTTGAATATTTAAATTCCATTTCTGTATCTACGAATTTACCATCTGGTACCAGTGCCAAGGTTTTTACCAAACTTCTTTCTGCTGCCCTTTTAGCCTCTTGATCTGCTAGTTTATTTCCCAGTTCCTGTTCAGTGTTACCTTTTTGATGCCCTCTGCAATGCATTATTGCCACTTGTTCTGGTAGATTTATAGCGTCCAAAAGCTGTAAGATTTCTTTTGCATGTTTGATCTGTTTACCTTGAGCTGTGAGCAGTCCTCGTTCTTTCCACAATGCTCCATGAGCATGGACGACCCCAAAGGCGTATTTGGAGTCTGTCCAAATATTTATTTTCTTTCCTTTCGCCAATTCTAAGGCTCTGGTTAAAGCGATTATCTCTGCCTTTTGAGCAGACGTACCTGCAGGTAAAGGTTCTGCCTTGTGTGTGGTGGTTACTGCATACCCTGTTTTACGCGCTCCGTCTTTTATGAAGCTGCTTCCATCAGTGAACCAGGAGTCCTCTGCACTTTCCAACGGTTCCTTCTTTAAATCAGGTCTGCTGGAATAGACTGTTTCAATAGTCTCCAAGCAGTCGTGCGTTAGGGGTTCCATAGTGGCGGAATCTTTACTAAGAAAAGATGCTGGATTTACAATGTTAGCTGTCACAATATTAACATCATCTTGTTCCACCAAAATAGCCTGGTACTTTAGGAATCGGGATGGTGAGAGCCAATGGCCCCCTTTTTGTTCCAATACTGCAGAAACTGTGTGTGAGACTATGACTGTCATTTTCTGGCCCATAGTGAACTTACGAGCTTCTTGAACGTTAAGGACAACTGCTGCCACAGCTCGCAGACACCCAGGCCATCCTTTGCTTACCTCATCCAATTGTTTGGAGAAATATGCCACTGCTCTCTTGTGCGGCCCCAGCTGTTGAGCGAGCACTCCCAGGGCAATGCCTTGTCTCTCGTGAGAAAATAGCCAAAAGGGTTTTAGAACATTTGGAAGTCCAAGAGCCGGGGCTCTCATAAGTTCCTTTTTTAACTGTTCAAAAGCCCTTTTTGCATCTCCGGTCCAAATTAGGTATCTGGCATTATTTTTCAACAGTTCATACAAGGGCTTTACCATTAGTCCATAATTATATATCCATAGTCTACACCATCCTGTCATTCCTAAAAAGGTTCTTAATTCTTTTACCGTTTGTGGTTCTGGAGTCCGGCAGATTGCTTCTTTCCTCTCTCTTCCCAGTTCTCGTTGTCCTCTTGAGATTTTGAGTCCGAGGTAAGTCACTTGTTGTTGAATCATCTGAGCTTTCTGTTGAGAAACTCGATAACCATTAAGTCCCAGAAAATTAAGAAGACTCACTGTCCATTTTTTGCAATCCCCCTCTGTTTCTGCAGCGATGAGGAGATCATCGACATATTGTAACAAAGTCCCCTTTTGTGTCGGAGGATTCCATTTTTCGAGATCCCGAGCTAGCTGATTTCCAAAGATGGTAGGGCTATTTTTGAAACCTTGGGGTAACACTGTCCAGGTTAACTGGGTTTTTCGTCCAGAATCTGGATTTTCCCATTCAAAAGCGAATAGGTTCTGACTGTTTGAGGCCAGAGGTAAACAGAAAAAGGCATCTTTTAAATCCAGTACGGTAAACCATCCCTGGCTATCTTCCAGTTTATTCAACAAGGTATAGGGATTAGCTACTACTGGGTAGAGATCTTCCACGATTTTATTAATTGCCCTCAAATCTTGTACTAACCTGTAACTTTTCCCATCCGACTTTTTCACTGGCAAAATGGGGGTGTTGTATTCAGATTCACATTCTATTAACAATCCAAAATTTATAAAACTATCAATTATTTTCTTAATTCCTCTTCGGTCCTCTAGCTTAAGGGGGTATTGTTTGATCTTAACTGGTCGAGCTCCAGGCTTCAATTTTATCTCTATTGGGTCTGCATTTTTGGCTCTGCCTGGAGTTCCCGAAGCCCATACACCTGGATACACTTGGTCCAGTATATCCTGAGGTATTTCTCCTTTTTCTATAATTTGAATCAATGCCAGGCTCAGAATTTCGGTTAATTTAGTATCCTCAATTTTAAATTTTATTTGTCCCTTTCTGAAAATTATTGTGGCATTCAGTTGCTCCAATAGGTCTCGTCCTAGAAGGGACTTAGGGGCCCCAGGCAGGTACAAAAATCTGTGTATTCCAATGTGTTTACCTAATTTGTACTTTAATGGTTTTAGAAAATATGCCTTTTCCGATTGGCCTGTAGCACCCACAACGGTTATAAAATCCTTATCCAAAGGCATCAGTTGTTGATTTAAAACAGAAAACGACGCACCAGTGTCTACCAAAAATTCCACATTCTGTTTCCCTAGCTTTATGTTAACCAGTGGATCCGCTAGGGTGGATTCCCCAGGTCCCCGTCATTCAGTATCCTGTAGGTCAGCAACTATTCTGGGGCAGGGTGCCTTTTTCTTCTGTGGACATTCCCTCTGCCAATGTCCGAATCCCTTACAACGAGCACACTGATTGCTTTTTAGTCTCCTTTGATCGTAATTCCTCTTACTGTTCTCATCCCTGTTACGATACACTCGCCACACCTCTTCCACTTCTCTAAATTCCTTACATCTGGTTCTTTAAGTCTCTGCAGCTTCTTTCTAATATCGTTAGCAGCCTGTCCTATAAATAGAGATATTAGCTGCTGTCTAGCTGCATCTGATGCTGGATCCATGGTAGTGTATTTCCGCACTGCTGTTCGTAATCTATCTAAGAATTCTGTCGGAGTTTCTGTCGGACCTTGTTTTACTTCATATAAGGCTGACCAGTTTACTGCTTTCGGGATCCCGTGTTCCAGCCCATACTGAATCCAAATACGGTATTGCTGTAACAGTCGATACTGGGTTTGATCATTAGGGTCCCACCCCGGGTCTCTAAGTGGAACATGTTGTTCCTCGGTCCCTTGTAAAGTACCTGCAGTAATTTGTGCCCTCACATGATCCCTTGCTGTTTTTAACACAATTCCTTTCTCAGTCTCTGTCATTGCCTCTAACATCAAATCCACATCTTTCCAATCCGGATCCAAATTCTTAACTATCCATTCAAATTTCTTGGCTACCCTGCTAGGATCTTCCCTGTATTCCCTTACAGTTTCTCTCCATTTGTCTATATCTTCCATCTGGAAGGGTGTTCTTATCAGGGTTGGCCCCCCCGGCCCCATCGCCTGTCTTAAAAGGGCTTGGATGATGGGTCCCACCCTACTACGAGTCCGAGCAGTGATGGGACTTGACCCGCTAGATGGCGTTCCGTCCTCATCAGAGGACTCGTCCCCGTCTGCGCGGGCGGGGGTTCCCGCAGCCGACCCAGCATCAGGGAGAGGGGGGGGTGACACAAAATCCTCCATACGCTCCTCTAATTTCTTCCGATTCCCTTTTGTTTTTAGACACCTTTGCCCTATGCTGCACGCAGAACAACACCGCTTAAGTCTTCCCGGCTCTTTCTTTCTGTCCCTTTCCAATGTCAACACAAGGGGATCCTGCGGGGCTAGATTTATACCACTTTCTTTTTGCCACTCGGGGTGATTTCGCAAAGTGAAAAACATATCGGCATATGAGACCTCATCCCATTTTCCTTCTCTTCTCAAGAACAACATTAGCTGTAGCAAAGTATTATAATCCAGGGTCCCATTCTCAGGCCACTTTGCCTCCTCATCTAACTTGTATAACGGCCACCACTGATTACAATACTTAACTAGTCCTTTTATTCACACTACCTCCTGGGGGTCCCCCTATCTCCTTCCAATGTTGCAAAATACAGCCCAAGGGGCTCTTCTTCAGAATCTCTTTGCTCTGTGAAGTTCCCATTATGCAGCACGTCCACCTCTTTGTTCCCCAATCAATGTACAGCAAACCCTAACAAACAAACCTAAACAAATCCTTCTAACGCCGATAGCTCTAATTACTTAACCAAAATTCTATACTTTAAGCTAAGAGAAATAATTACTGAACCGCGATTTTACACCAGAACATTATACAACACTTATAACAAAACAACTATTATAATTATCACTAGTAGTATTCCGTCGATAACAACAATGGGATAATTACTTTAAAATAAACATTCACTGTTTTCTTACGCTTTGTTCTTTACCGGTCGCTTCCCTCGCGGGAGAACAGAACCGCAGGTCAAAACTCCACACTCACCCTTGTTTCTATGTCTCATTCACACAGAGGCCTCACACACAGTCACACAATTTTAACCCGGAGTTACTGCAATCCGAACCGTTTGCCAGAACCGTAGTCAATTTCCAGAATAATGATCCATGTATCAGTCAAGACCGTGTCCAGTGGGGACTCAAACCCCCCACAGTGGGGACTCAAACCCCCCACAGTGGGGACTCAAACCGCTATATACCTCTAAGGTGCTACCAGCCCGGTATACTCTCCCTGCGTAATTAAATTACGACTTAGGGGACTCGAACCCCGTTGCTTAGTAAAAAGTAGTAAAAGAATACCTTTACTCACGGATGGTCCTTGTCTGTTCCCGCGGTGATCCAGATAAGGCGAGGAGCCCCTTCGGGAAAAGGCTCCCGAGGGCTCAAGGGGGTCCTGTTCTTACCGGGTCCCGCAGCCGAACAGAGTGAGTCCCATCTGGGGTGCCAAATTGATTCGAAGATCCGGTAAGAAAAACCTAACAGTACAATGTATACTGTTAAGCAGGTATTCTTTATTGCGGCGCCGGGCACACGGGGGATTTCTCCTCCAAACATGCGCGCCAGACACCCTGTTGCTTCAGGGGTAAATACAATCACACAGGTAATTATTCATTATATTTCTAGGAACTAATTAGCATATGTAAATATCTTTCACGCATGTCTGTTAGTATCTTTGGGTGGTCTTCGGGGGTCCCAAGATGAAGGCCCATCCTCTTCATCACGCTGTTCACTGATTGACATTTGTTTCTGCGCAAACTCAGTTCTAGCATCACGTATATCATGTCCTTCAGGTTGTTTTGCTCCAGTCTTGTTGCTCTCTTGGTGCCTCCTTATCTCTGTAGCTTAGCGCATTTGCCCTCCCAAGGCTGAGCTGTCTGGAGTAGAGTTATTTAGGAGTCTCTTTTATCCCACAATTATCCCAAATATTTGCTGAAAATCAAGACCACTTTTGTTTCACTTAATTATTTTGTCTAACGACTAAGTGATAGCTTGTGCCCATGTCCTTCCACTACATTCCTAAATGAGAAAACAGGGATTAGTGTAACAGTTATATTGTTAGATCACTATGCATGCAGAAATACAAGTTACAGTACTAAAGACTACTAAAAACTAGAGAATATTAAGGCCTTTTTGTTATAGTTTCACATTTCTTACAATCCTCTCTATCAGGGGTCCCTGCCGGGCATCTCCAGCAGCGTGCTTCGAAGATGCGAACGTCTCCAGATAGCTCGCAGCCAGAATAGGCTTGCATGGAAAGGTGTTGCTCAGCCTCATCTGCCCATGGCACTGCTCGCACAGAGGCACAGACACTGGGGCTGCTTGCTTGTCTTGCCACCTCAAACTTCAAAAGCATTCCGGGGATGGGAATCCCTGTCGGGCGCCTCCAGCAGACCAGCTCACAAAATGCAAACATCTCCAGATAGCTCACAGCCAGAAGGGGCTAGCCTGCAAAGCTCTTGCTCAGCCTCGTCTGCCCATGGAACCGCTCGCACAGAGGCACAGACACTGGGTATGCTTGCTTGCTTGTCTTGCCACATCAAACTTCAAACGTAGCCCCGGAATGGGGGATTCGTGCTGAGCGCCTCCAGCAGACCTGCTCTGAATATGCGAACGTATCCACATAGCTCGCAGACAGAAGGGGCTAGCCTGGAAAGATGTTGCTCAGCCTCATCTGCCCATGGCACTGCTCGCACAGAGGCACAGAGACTGGGGCTGCTTGCTTGTCTTGCCACTTCAAACTTCAATTGTAGCCCAGGGATGGGGATCCCTGTCGCGCGCCTCCAGCATCCCTGCTCCGAAAATGACAACTTCTTCAGAAAGCTCGCAACCAGAAGGGGCTGGCCTGGAAAATTGTTGCTCAGCCGCATCTGCCCATGGCACTGCTCGCACAGAGGCACAGAGACTGGGGGTGCTTGCTTGTCTTGCCACCTCAAACTTCAAAAGCATTCCGGGGATGGGAATCCCTGTCGGGCGCCTCCAGCAGACCAGCTCACAAAATGCAAACATCTCCAGATAGCTTGCAGCCAGAAGGGGCTAGCCTGCAAAACTCTTGCTCAGCCTCATCTGCCCATGGCACCGCTCACACAGAGGCACAGAGACTGGGGCTGCTTGCTTGTCTTACCACCTCAAACTTCACATGTACCCTGGGAATGGGGGGGTCACTGCCGGTCTCCCTTCGCAGCCCTGCTCCTAAAATGCGAACGTCTACAGACAGCACGCAGTCAGAAGGGGCTAGCCTGGAAAGCTGTGCTCAGCCTCATCTGCCCATGGCACTCCTCGCACAGAGGCACAGAGACTGGGACTGCTTGCTTGTCTTACCACCTCAAACGTCAAACGTACCCCAGGGATGGGTTTCCCTGTCGTGCGCCTCCAGCAGCCCTGCTCCGAAAATGCGAACGTCTCCAGATAGCTCGCAGCCAGAAGGGGCTGGCCTGCAAAGCTGTTGCTCAGCCTCATCTGCCCATGGCACTGCTCGCACAGAGGCACAGAGACTGGGGCTGCTTGCTTGTCTTGACATCTCAAACTTCTAAAGTATCCCGGGGATGGGGAAGTCCCTGCAAGGGGGCTCCAGCAGCCGTGCTGCAAAAATGTGAACGTTTCCAGATAGCTTGCAGCCAGAAGGGGCTAGCTTGGAAAGCTGTTGCTCAGCCTCATCTGCCCATCGCACTCCTCGCACAGAGGCACAGAGACTGGGGCTGCTTGCTTGTCTTACCACCTCAAACTTCAAAGGTATATTAGGGGGTCCCTGCCAGGCGTCTCCGGCAGCCCTGCTTAGAAATTGCGAACGTTTCCAGATAGCTTGCAGCCAGAAGGGGCTAGCTTGGAAAGCTGTTGCTCAGCCTCATCTGCCCATGGCACTGCTCGAACACAGGCACAGAGACTGGGGCTGCTTGCTTGTCTTGCCACCTCAAACTTCAAACTTAGGTTAGAGTGTCCGTGAAAGGCGCCTCCGGCAGCCCTGCTCAAAAAATGCGAACGTCTCCAGATAGCTTGCAGCCAGAAGGGGCTTGCCTGGAAAGCTGTTGCTCAGCCTCATCTGCCCATGGCACTGCTCGCACAGAGGCACAGACACTGGGGCTACTTTCTTGTTTTGCCACTTCAAACTTCAGACGTACGCTGGGAATGGGGGGGTCACTGCCGGTCTCCCTTCGCAGCCCTGCTCCTAAAATGCGAACGTCTACAGACAGCACGCAGTCAGAAGGGGCTAGCCTGGAAAGCTGTTGCTCAGCCTCATCTGCCCATGGCACTGCTCGCACAGAGGCACAGAGACTGGGGCTGCTTGCTTGTCTTGCCACCTCAAACTTCAAAAGCATTCCGGGGATGGGAATCCCTGTCGGGCGCCTCCAGCAGACCAGCTCACAAAATGCAAACGTCTCCAGATAGCTCACAGCCAGAAGGGGCTAGCCTGCAAAGCCCTTGCTCAGCCTCATCTGCCCATGGCACCGCTCGCACAGAGGCACAGACACTGGGTATGCTTGCTTGTCTTGCCACCTCAAACTTCCAATGTAGCCCGGGGATGGGGATCCCTGTCGCGCGCCTCCAGCATCCCTGCTCCGAAAATGACAACTTCTTCAGAAAGCTCGCAACCAGAAGGGGCTAGCCTGGAAAGCTGTTGCTCAGCCGCATCTGCCCATGGCACTGCTTGAACAGAGGCACAGAGACTGGGACTGCTTGCTTGTCTTACCACCTCAAACGTCAAACGTACCCCAGGGATGGGTTTCCCTGTCGTGCGCCTCCAGCAGCCCTGCTCGAAAATGCGAACGTCTTCAGATAGCTCGCAGCCAGAAGGGGCTAGCCTGCAAAGTTGTTGCTCAGCCTCATCTGCCCATGGCACTGCTCGCACAGAGGCACAGAGACTGGGGCTGCTTGCTTGTCTTGACATCTCAAACTTCTAAAGTATCCCGGGGATGGGGAAGTCCCTGCAAGGGGGCTCCAGCAGCCGTGCTGCAAAAATGTGAACGTTTCCAGATAGCTTGCAGCCAGAAGGGGCTAGCTTGGAAAGCTGTTTCTCAGCCTCATCTGCCCATCGCACTGCTCGCACAGAGGCACAGAGACTGGGGCTGCTTGCTTGTCTTGCCACCTCAAACTTCCAATGTAGCCCGGGGATGGGGATCCCTGTCGCGTGCCTCCAGCATCCCTGCTCCGAAAATGACAACTTCTTCAGAAAGCTCGCAACCAGAAGGGGCTAGCCTGCAAAGCTCTTGCTCAGCCTCATCTGCCCATGGCACTGCTCGCACAGAGGCACAGACACTGGGTATGCTTGCTTGTCTTGCCACATCAAACTTCCATTGTAGCCCGGGGATGGGGATCCCTGTCGCGCGCCTCCAGCATCCCTGCTCCGAAAATGACAACTTCTTCAGAAAGCTCGCAACAAGAAGGGGCTAGCCTGCAAAGCTCTTGCTCAGCCTCATCTGCCCATGGCACTGCTCGCACAGAGGCACAGAGACTGGGGCTGCTTGCTTGTCTTGACATCTCAAACTTCTAAAGTATCCCGGGGATGGGGAAGTCCCTGCAAGGGGGCTCCAGCAGCCGTGCTGCAAAAATGTGAACGTCTCCAGATAGCTTGCAGCCAGAAGGGGCTAGCTTGGAAAGCTGTTGCTCAGCCTCATCTGCCCATCGCACTGCTCGCACAGAGGCACAGAGACTGGGGCTGCTTCCTTGTCTTGCCACCTCAAACTTAAAATTTATGTTAGAGTGTCCGTGAAAGGCGCCTCCGGCAGCCCTGCTTCGAAAATGCGAACGTCTCCAGATAGCTGGCAGCCAGAAGGGGCTTGCCTGGAAAGCTGTTGCTCAGCCTCATCTGCCCATGGCACTGCTCGCACAGAGGCACAGAGACTGGGGCTACTTTCTTGTTTTGCCACCTCAAACTTCAGACGTACACTGGGAATGGGGGGGTCACTGCTGGTCTCCCTTCGCAGCCCTGCTCCTAAAATGCGAACGTCTACAGATAGCACGCAGTCAGAAGGGGCTAGCCTGGAAAGCTGTTGCTCAGCCTCATCTGCCCATGGCACTGCTCGCACAGAGGCACAGAGACTGGGGCTGCTTGCTTGTCTTGCCACCTCAAACTTCAAAAGCATTCCGGGGATGGGAATCCCTGTCGGGCGCCTCCAGCAGACCAGCTCACAAAATGCAAACATCTCAAGATAGCTCGCAGCCAGAAGGGGCTAGCCTGCAAAGCTCTTGCTCAGCCTCGTCTGCCCATGGAACCGCTCGCACAGAGGCACAGACACTGGGTATGCTTGCTTGTCTTGCCACCTCAAACGTCAAACGTACCCCAGGGATGGGTTTCCCTGTCGTGCGCCTCCAGCAGCCCTGCTCCGAAAATGCGAACGTCTCCAGATAGCTCACAGCCAGAAGGGGCTAGCCTGCAAAGCTCTTGCTCAGCCTCATCTGCCCATGGCACTGCTCGCACAGAGGCACAGACACTGGGGCTGCTTGCTTGTCTTGACATCTCAAACTTCTAAAGTATCCCGGGGATGGGGAAGTCCCTGCAAGGGGGCTCCAGCAGCCGTGCTGCAAAAATGTGAACGTTTCCACATAGCTTGCAGCCAGAAGGGGCTAGCTTGGAAAGCTGTTGCTCAGCCTCATCTGCCCATCGCACTGCTCGCACAGAGGCACAGAGACTGGGGCTGCTTGCTTGTCTTGCCACCTCAAACTTCAAAGGTATATTAGGGGGTCCCTGCCAGGCGTCTCCGGCAGCCCTGCTTAGAAATTGCGAACGTTTCCAGATAGCTTGCAGCCAGAAGGGGCTAGCTTGGAAAGGTGTTGCTCAGCCTCATCTGCCCATGGCACTGCTTGAACAGAGGCACAGAGACTGGGACTGCTTGCTTGTCTTACCACCTCAAACGTCAAACGTACCCCAGGGATGGGTTTCCCTGTCGTGCGCCTCCAGCAGCCCTGCTCCGAAAATGCGAACGTCTCCAGATAGCTCGCAGCCAGAAGGGGCTAGCCTGCAAAGCTGTTGCTCAGCCTCATCTGCCCATGGCACTGCTCGCATAGAGGCACAGAGAATGGGGCTGCTTGCTTGTCCTGCCACCTCAAACTTCAAACGTAGCCTGGGAATTGTGGTGTCTCTGCCAGGCTCCTTTCGCAGCCCTGCTCCGAAAGTGCGAACGTCTGCAGATAGCTGGCAGGCAGAAGGGGCTAGCCTGGAAAACTGTTGCTCAGCCTCATCTGCCCATGGCACCGCTCGCACAGAGGCACGGAGACTGCGGCTGCTTGCTTGTCTTGCCACTTGAAACTTCAAACGTAGCCTGGGAATTGTGGTGTCCCTGCCAGGCTCCTTTCGCAGCCCTGCTCTTAAAATGCGAACGTCTGCAGGTAGCTGGCAGCCAGAAGGGGCTAGCCTGGAAATCTGTTGCTCAGCCTCATCTGCCCATGGCACTTCTCGCACAGAGGCACAGAGAATGGGGCTGCTTGCTTATCTTGCCAATTGAAACTTCAAACGTAGCCTGAGAAAGGTGGTGTCCCTGCTAGGGTCCTTTCGCAGCCCTGCTCCGAAAGTGCGAACGTCGGCAGATAGCTGGCAGCCAGAAGGGGCTAGCCTGGAAAGCTGTTGCTCAGCCTCATCTGCCCATGGCACTGCTCACACAGAGGAACAGAGAGTGGGGCTTCTTGCTTATTTTGCCAACTGAAACTTTAAACGCACGCTTGTAACGGTGGTGTCCCTGCTAGGGTCCTTTCGCAGCCCTGCTCCGAAAGTGCGAACGTCTGCGGATAGCTGGCAGCCAGAAGGGGCTAGCCTGGAAAGCTGTTGCTCAGCCTCATCTGCTCATGGCACTGCTCGCACAGAGGCACAGAGACTGGGGCTGCTTGCTTGTCTTGCCACCTCAAACTTCAAACGTAGCCTGCGAATGGTGGTGTCCCTGCCAGCCTCCTTTCGCAGCCCTGCTCTTGAAATGCGAACGTCTGCAGATAGCTGGCAGCCAGAAGGGGCTAGCCTGGAAAGCTGTTGCTCAGCCTCATCTGCCCATGGCACTGTTCGCATAGATGCACAGAAAATGGGGCTTCTTGCTTATCTTGCCACTTGAAACTTCAAACGCATGTGGGGAATGTGGGTTGTCCCTGCCAGGCTCCTTTCGCAGCCCTGCTCCGAAATTGCGAATGTCTGCAGATAGCTGGCAGCCAGAAGGGGCTAGCCTGGAAAGCTGTTGCCCAGCCTCATCTGCCCATGGCACTGCTCGCACAGAGGCACAGAGACTGGGGCTGCTTGCTTATCTTGCCACCTCAAACTTCAAAAGTAGCCTGGGAATGGTGGTGTCCCTGCTAGGGTCCTTTCGCAGCCCTGCTCCGAAAGTGCGAACGTCTGCGGATAGCTGGCAGCCTGAAGGGGCTAGCCTGGAAAGCTGTTGCTCAGCCTCATCTGCTCATGGCACTGCTCGCACAGAGGCACAGAGACTGGGGCTGCTTGCTTGTCTTGCCACCTCAAACTTCAAACGTAGCCTGCGAATGGTGGTGTCCCTGCCAGCCTCCTTTCGCAGCCCTGCTCTTGAAATGCGAACGTCTGCAGATAGCTGGCAGCCAGAAGGGGCTAGCCTGGAAAGCTGTTGCTCAGCCTCATCTGCCCATGGCACTGTTCGCATAGATGCACAGAAAATGGGGCTTCTTGCTTATCTTGCCACTTGAAACTTCAAACGCATGTGGGGAATGTGGGTTGTCCCTGCCAGGCTCCTTTCGCAGCCCTGCTCCGAAATTGCGAATGTCTGCAGATAGCTGGCAGCCAGAAGGGGCTAGCCTGGAAAGCTGTTGCCCAGCCTCATCTGCCCATATCACTGCTCGCACAGAGGCACAGAGACTGGGGCTGCTTGCTTATCTTGCCACCTCAAACTTCAAAAGTAGCCTGGGAATGGTGGTGTCCCTGCTAGGGTCCTTTCGCAGCCCTGCTCCGAAAGTGCGAACGTCTGCAGGTAGCTGGCAGCCAGAAGGGGCTAGCCTGGAAATCTGTTTCTCAGCCTCATCTCCTTGTGCCACTGCTCGCACAGAGGCACAGAGAATGGGGCTGCTTGCTTGTCTTGCCTCCTTAAACTTCAAAAGTAGCCTGGGAATGGCGGTGTCCCTGCCAGGCTCCTTTCGCAGCCCTGCTCCGAAAGTGCAAACTTCTGCAGATAGCTGGCAGCCAGAAGGGGCTAGCCTGGAAAGCTGTTGCTCAGCCTCATCTGCTCATGGCACTGCTCGCACAGAGGCACAGATACTGGGGCTGCTTGCTTGTCTTGCCACCTCAAACTTCAAATGTAGCCTGGGAATGGTGGTGTCCCTGCCAGGCTCCTTTCGCAGCCCTGCTCTTGAAATGAGAACGTCTGCAGATAGCTGGCAGCCAGAAGGGGCTAGCATGGAAAGCTGTTTCTCAGCCTCATCTGCCCATGGCACTTCTCGCACAGAGGCACAGAGAATGGGGCTGCTTGCTTATCTTGCAAATTGAAACTTCAAACGTAGCCTGGGAATGGTGGTGTCCCAGCCAGGCTCCTTTCGCAGCCCTGCTCCGAAAGTGCGAACGTCTGCAGATAGCTGGCAGCCAGAAGGGGCTAGCCTGGAAATCTGTTTTTCAGCCTCATCTGCCCATGGCACTGCTCGCACAGAGGAACAGAGAGTGGGGCTTCTTGCTTATCTTGCCAACTGAAACTTTAATCGCATGCTTGGAACGGTGGTGTCTCTGCCAGGCTCCTTTACCAGCCCTGCTCCGAAAGTGCGAACGTCTGCGGATAGCTGGCAGCCAGAAGGGGCTAGCCTGGAAAGCTGTTGCTCAGCCTCATCTGCCCATGGCACTGTTCGCATAGAGGCACAGAAAATGGGGCTTCTTGCTTATCTTGCCACTTGAAACTTCAAACGCATGTGGGGAATGTGGGTTGTCCCTGCAAGGCTCCTTTCGCAGCCCTGCTCCGAAATTGCGAATGTCTGCAGATAGCTGGCAGCCAGAAGGGGCTAGCCTGGAAAGCTGTTGCCCAGCCTCATCTGCCCATGGCACTGCTCGCACAGAGGCACAGAGAATGGGGCTGCTTGCTTATCTTGCCACCTCAAACTTCAAAAGTAGCCTGTGAATGGTGCTGTCCCTGCCAGGCTCCTTTCGCAGCCTTGCTCCGAAAGTGCGAACTTCTGCAGATAGCTGGCAGCCAGAAGGAGCTAGAATGGAAAGCTGTTGCTCAGCCTCATCTGCTCATGGCAGTGCTCGCACAGAGGCACAGAGACTGGGGCTGCTTGCTTGTCTTGCCACCTCAATCTTCAAAAGTAACCTGGAAATGGTGGTGTCCCTGCCAGGCTCCTTTCGCAGCCCTGCTCTTGAAATGCGAACGTCTGCAGATAGCTGGCAGCCAGAAGGGGCTATCCTGGAAAGCTGTTGCTCAGCCTCATCTGCCCATGGCACTGCTCGCACAGAGGCACAGAGAATGGGGCTGCTTGCTTATCTTGCAAATTGAAACTTCAAACGTAGCCTGGGAATGGTGGTGTCCCAGCCAGGCTCCTTTCGCAGCCCTGCTCCGAAAGTGCAAACGTCTGCAGATAGCTGGCAGCCAGAAGGGGCTAGCCTGGAAAGCTGTTTCTCAGCCTCATCTGCCCATGGCACTGCTCGCACAGAGGAACAGAGAGTGGGACTTCTTGCTTATCTTGCCAACTGAAACTTTAATCGCATGCTTGGAACGGTGGTGTCTCTGCCAGGCTCCTTTACCAGCCCTGCTCTGAAAGTGCGAACGTCTGCGGATAGCTGGCAGCCAGAAGGGGCTAGCCTGGAAAGCTGTTGCTCAGCCTCATCTGCTCATGGCACTGCTCGCACAGAGGCACAGAGACTGGGGCTGCTTCCTTGTCTTGCCACCTCAAACTTCAAACGTAGCCTGCGAATGGTGGTGTTTCTGCCAGCCTCCTTTCGCAGAGCTGCTCCGAAAGTGCGAACGTCTGCAGATAGCTGGCAGCCAGAAGGGGCTAGCCTGGAAAGCTGTTGCTCAGCCTCATCTGCCCATGGCACTGTTCGCATAGAGGCACAGAAAATGGGGCTTCTTGCTTATCTTGCCACTTGAAACTTCAAACGCATGTGGGGAATGTGGGTTGTCCCTGCAAGGCTCCTTTCGCAGCCCTGCTCCGAAATTGCGAATGTCTGCAGATAGCTGGCAGCCAGAAGGGGCTAGCCTGGAAAGCTGTTGCCCAGCCTCATCTGCCCATGGCACTGCTCGCACAGAGGCACAGAGAATGGGGCTGCTTGCTTATCTTGCCACCTCAAACTTCAAAAGTAGCCTGTGAATGGTGCTGTCCCTGCCAGGATCCTTTCGCAGCCTTGCTCCGAAAGTGCGAACTTCTGCAGATAGCTGGCAGCCAGAAGGGGCTAGAATGGAAAGCTGTTGCTCAGCCTCATCTGCTCATGGCAGTGCTCGCACAGAGGCACAGAGACTGGGGCTGCTTGCTTGTCTTGCCACCTCAATCTTCAAAGGTAACCTGGAAATGGTGGTGTCCCTGCCAGGCTCCTTTCGCAGCCCTGCTCTTGAAATGCGAACGTCTGCAGATAGCTGGCAGCCAGAAGGGGCTATCCTGGAAAGCTGTTGCTCAGCCTCATCTGCCCATGGCACTGTTCGCATAGAGGCACAGAGAATGGGGCTGCATGCTTATCTAGCCACTTGAAACTTCAAACGCATGCTGCGAATGGTGGTGTCCCTGCCAGGCTCCTTTCACAGGCCTGCTCCGAAAGTGCGAATGTCTGCAGATAGCTGGCAGACAGAAGGGGCTAGCCTGGAAAGCTGTTGCTCAGCCTCATCTGCCAATGGCAGTGCTCGCACAGAAGCACAGAGAATGGGGCTGCTTGCTTGTCTTGCCACCTCAAACATCAAACGTAGCCTGGGAAAGTTGGTGTCCCAGCCAGGCTCCTTTACCAGCCCTGCTCCGAAAGTGCGAACGTCTGAAGATAGCTGGCAGCCAGAAGGGGCTAGCCTGGAAAGCTGTTGCTCAGCCTCATCTGCCCATGGCACTGCTCGCACAGAGGCACAGAGAATGGGGCTGCTTGCTTGTCTTGCCACCTCAAACTTCAAACGCATGCTTGGAATGGTGGTGTCTCTGCCAGGCTCCTTTCACAGCCCTGCTCCGAAAGTGCGAATGTCTGCAGATAGCTGGCAGCCAGAAGGGGTTAGCCTGGAAAGCTGTTGCTCAGCCTCATCTGCTCATGGCACTGCTCGCACAGAGGCACAGAGAATGGGGCTGCTTGCTTGTCTTGCCACCTCAAACTTCAAACGTAGCCTGGGAAAGTTGGTGTCCCAGCCAGGCTCCTTTACCAGCCCTGCTCCGAAAGTGCGAACATCTGAAGATAGCTGGCAGCCAGAAGGGGCTAGCCTGGAAAGCTGTTGCTCAGCCTCATCTGCCCATGGCACTGCTCGCATAGAGGCACAGAGAATGGGGCTGCTTGCTTGTCCTGCCACCTCAAACTTCAAACGTAGCCTGGGAATTGTGGTGTCTCTGCCAGGCTCCTTTCGCAGCCCTGCTCCGAAAGTGCGAACGTCTGCAGATAGCTGGCAGGCAGAAGGGGCTAGCCTGGAAAACTGTTGCTCAGCCTCATCTGCCCATGGCACCGCTCGCACAGAGGCACGGAGACTGCGGCTGCTTGCTTGTCTTGCCACTTGAAACTTCAAACGTAGCCTGGGAATTGTGGTGTCCCTGCCAGGCTCCTTTCGCAGCCCTGCTCTTAAAATGCGAACGTCTGCAGGTAGCTGGCAGCCAGAAGGGGCTAGCCTGGAAATCTGTTGCTCAGCCTCATCTGCCCATGGCACTTCTCGCACAGAGGCACAGAGAATGGGGCTGCTTGCTTATCTTGCCAATTGAAACTTCAAACGTAGCCTGAGAAAGGTGGTGTCCCTGCTAGGGTCCTTTCGCAGCCCTGCTCCGAAAGTGCGAACGTCGGCAGATAGCTGGCAGCCAGAAGGGGCTAGCCTGGAAAGCTGTTGCTCAGCCTCATCTGCCCATGGCACTGCTCACACAGAGGAACAGAGAGTGGGGCTTCTTGCTTATTTTGCCAACTGAAACTTTAAACGCACGCTTGTAACGGTGGTGTCCCTGCTAGGGTCCTTTCGCAGCCCTGCTCCGAAAGTGCGAACGTCTGCGGATAGCTGGCAGCCTGAAGGGGCTAGCCTGGAAAGCTGTTGCTCAGCCTCATCTGCTCATGGCACTGCTCGCACAGAGGCACAGAGACTGGGGCTGCTTGCTTGTCTTGCCACCTCAAACTTCAAACGTAGCCTGCGAATGGTGGTGTCCCTGCCAGCCTCCTTTCGCAGCCCTGCTCTTGAAATGCGAACGTCTGCAGATAGCTGGCAGCCAGAAGGGGCTAGCCTGGAAAGCTGTTGCTCAGCCTCATCTGCCCATGGCACTGTTCGCATAGATGCACAGAAAATGGGGCTTCTTGCTTATCTTGCCACTTGAAACTTCAAACGCATGTGGGGAATGTGGGTTGTCCCTGCCAGGCTCCTTTCGCAGCCCTGCTCCGAAATTGCGAATGTCTGCAGATAGCTGGCAGCCAGAAGGGGCTAGCCTGGAAAGCTGTTGCCCAGCCTCATCTGCCCATGGCACTGCTCGCACAGAGGCACAGAGACTGGGGCTGCTTGCTTATCTTGCCACCTCAAACTTCAAAAGTAGCCTGGGAATGGTGGTGTCCCTGCTAGGGTCCTTTCGCAGCCCTGCTCCGAAAGTGCGAACGTCTGCGGATAGCTGGCAGCCTGAAGGGGCTAGCCTGGAAAGCTGTTGCTCAGCCTCATCTGCTCATGGCACTGCTCGCACAGAGGCACAGAGACTGGGGTTGCTTGCTTGTCTTGCCACCTCAAACTTCAAACGTAGCCTGCGAATGGTGGTGTCCCTGCCAGCCTCCTTTCGCAGCCCTGCTCTTGAAATGCGAACGTCTGCAGATAGCTGGCAGCCAGAAGGGGCTAGCCTGGAAAGCTGTTGCTCAGCCTCATCTGCCCATGGCACTGTTCGCATAGATGCACAGAAAATGGGGCTTCTTGCTTATCTTGCCACTTGAAACTTCAAACGCATGTGGGGAATGTGGGTTGTCCCTGCCAGGCTCCTTTCGCAGCCCTGCTCCGAAATTGCGAATGTCTGCAGATAGCTGGCAGCCAGAAGGGGCTAGCCTGGAAAGCTGTTGCCCAGCCTCATCTGCCCATATCACTGCTCGCACAGAGGCACAGAGACTGGGGCTGCTTGCTTATCTTGCCACCTCAAACTTCAAAAGTAGCCTGGGAATGGTGGTGTCCCTGCTAGGGTCCTTTCGCAGCCCTGCTCCGAAAGTGCGAACGTCTGCAGGTAGCTGGCAGCCAGAAGGGGCTAGCCTGGAAATCTGTTTCTCAGCCTCATCTCCTTGTGCCACTGCTCGCACAGAGGCACAGAGAATGGGGCTGCTTGCTTGTCTTGCCTCCTTAAACTTCAAAAGTAGCCTGGGAATGGCGGTGTCCCTGCCAGGCTCCTTTCGCAGCCCTGCTCCGAAAGTGCAAACTTCTGCAGATAGCTGGCAGCCAGAAGGGGCTAGCCTGGAAAGCTGTTGCTCAGCCTCATCTGCTCATGGCACTGCTCGCAAAGAGGTAGAGAGACTGTGGCTGCTTGCTTGTCTTGCCACCTCAAACTTCAAATGTAGCCTGGGAATGGTGGTGTCCCTGCCAGGCTCCTTTCACAGCCCTACTCTTAAAATGCGAACATCTGCATTTAGCTGGTAGCCAGAAGGGACTATCCTAGAAAGCTGTTGCTCAGCCTCATCTGCTCATGGCACTGCTCGCACAGAGGCACAGATACTGGGGCTGCTTGCTTGTCTTGCCACCTCAAACTTCAAATGTAGCCTGGGAATGGTGGTGTCCCTGCCAGGCTCCTTTCGCAGCCCTGCTCTTGAAATGCGAACGTCTGCAGATAGCTGGCAGCCAGAAGGGGCTAGCCTGGAAATCTGTTGCTCAGCCTCATCTGCCCATGGCACTGTTCGCATAGAGGCACAGAGAATGGGGCTGCATGCTTATCTAGCCACTTGAAACTTCAAACGCATGCTGCGAATGGTGGTGTCCCTGCCAGGCTCCTTTCACAGCCCTGCTCCGAAAGTGCGAATGTCTGCAGATAGCTGGCAGACAGAAGGGGCTATCCTGGAAAGCTGTTGCTCAGCCTCATCTGCCCATGGCACTGTTCGCACAGAGGTACAGAGATTGGGGCTGCTTGCTTGTCTTGCCACCTCAAACTTCAAACGTAGCCTGGGAATGGTGGTGTCCCCTCCAGGCTCCTTTCGCAGCACTGCTCTTAAAATGCGAACGTCTGCAGGTAGCTGGCAGCCAGAAGGGGCTATCCTGGAAAGCTGTTGCTCAGCCTCATCTGCCCATGGCACTGCTCGCACAGAGGCACAGAGACTGCGGCTGCTTGCTTGTCTTGCCACCTCAAACTTCAAATGTAGCCTGGGAATGGTGGTGTCCCTGCCAGGCTGCTTTCGCAGCCCTGCTCTTGAAATGCGAACGTCTGCAGATAGCTGGCAGCCAGAAGGGGCTAGCCTGGAAAGCTGTTGCTCAGCCTCATCTGCCCATGGCACTGCTCGCACAGAGGAACAGAGAGTGGGGCTTCTTGCTTATCTTGCCAACTGAAACTTTAAACGCATGCTTGGAACGGTGGTGTCTCTGCCAGGCTCCTTTACCAGCCCTGCTCCGAAAGTGCGAACGTCTGCGGATAGCTGGCAGCCAGAAGGGGCTAGCCTGGAAAGCTGTTGCTGAGCCTCATCTGCTCATGGCACTGCTCGCACAGAGGCACAGAGACTGGGGCTGCTTGCTTGTCTTGCCACCTCAAACTTCAAAAGTAGCCTGACAATGGTGGTGTCCCTGCCAGGCTCCATTCGCAGCCCTGCTCCGAAAGTGCGAACGTCTGCAGATAGCTGGCAGCCAGAAGGGGCGAACCTGGAAAGCTGTTGCTCAGCCTTATCTGCCCATGGCTCTGCTCGCACAGAGGCACAGAGAATGGGGCTGCTTGCTTATCTTGCCACTTGAAACTTCAAACGTAGACTTAGAATGGTAGTGTCCCTGCCAGGCTCCTTTTGCAGCCCTGCTCTTGAAATGCGAACGTCTGCAGATAGCTGGCAGCCAGAAGGGGCTAGCCTGGAAAGCTGTTGCTCAGCCTCATCTGCCCATGGCACTGTTCGCATAGAGGCACAGAAAATGGGGCTGCTTGCTTATCTTGCCACTTGAAACTTCAAACGCATGTGGGGTATGTGGGTTGTCCCTGCCAGGCTCCTTTCACAGCCCTGCTCCGAAATTGCGAATGTCTGCAGATAGCTGGCAGCCAGAAGGGGCTAGCCTGGAAAGCTGTTGCCCAGTCTCATCTGCCCATGGCACTGCTCGCACAGAGGCACAGAGACTGGGGCTGCTTGCTTATCTTGCCACCTCAAACTTCAAAAGTAGCCTGGGAATGGTGGTGTCCCTGCCAGGCTCCTTTCGCAGCACTGCTCTTAAAATGCGAACGTCTGCAGGTAGCTGGCAGCCAGAAGGGGCTAGCCTGGAAATCTGTTGCTCAGCCTCATCTGCCCATGGCACTGCTCGCACAGAGGAACAGAGAGTGGGGCTTCTTGCTTATCTTGCCAACTGAAACTTTAAACGCATGCTTGGAACGGTGGTGTCTCTGCCAGGCTCCTTTACCAGCCCTGCTCCGAAAGTGCGAACGTCTGCGGATAGCTGGCAGCCAGAAGGGGCTAGCCTGGAAAGCTGTTGCTGAGCCTCATCTGCTCATGGCACTGCTCGCACAGAGGCACAGAGACTGGGGCTGCTTGCTTGTCTTGCCGCCTCAAACTTCAAAAGTAGCCTGACAATGGTGGTGTCCTTGCCAGGCTCCATTCGCAGCCCTGCTCCGAAAGTGCGAACGTCTGCAGATAGCTGGCAGCCAGAAGGGGCGAACCTGGAAAGCTGTTGCTCAGCCTTATCTGCCCATGGCTCTGCTCGCACAGAGGCACAGAGAATGGGGCTGCTTGCTTATCTTGCCACTTGAAACTTCAAACGTAGACTTAGAATGGTAGTGTCCCTGCCAGGCTCCTTTTGCAGCCCTGCTCTTGAAATGCGAACGTCTGCAGATAGCTGGCAGCCAGAAGGGGCTAGCCTGGAAAGCTGTTGCTCAGCCTCATCTGCCCATGGCACTGTTCGCATAGAGGCACAGAAAATGGGGCTTCTTGCTTATCTTGCCACTTGAAACTTCAAACGCATGTGGGGTATGTGGGTTGTCCCTGCCAGGCTCCTTTCACAGCCCTGCTCCGAAATTGCGAATGTCTGCAGATAGCTGGCAGCCAGAAGGGGCTAGCCTGGAAAGCTGTTGCCCAGTCTCATCTGCCCATGGCACTGCTCGCACAGAGGCACAGAGACTGGGGCTGCTTGCTTATCTTGCCACCTCAAACTTCAAAAGTAGCCTGGGAATGGTGGTGTCCCTGCCAGGCTCCTTTCGCAGCACTGCTCTTAAAATGCGAACGTCTGCAGGTAGCTGGCAGCCAGAAGGGGCTATCCTGGAAATCTGTTGCTCAGCCTCATCTGCCCATGGCACTGCTCGCACAGAGGCCCAGAGACTGGGGCTGCTTGCTTATCTTGCCACCTCAAACTTCAAAAGTAGCCTGGGAATGGTGGTGTCCCTGCCAGGCTCCTTTCGCAGCCCTGCTCTTAAAATGTGAACGTCTGCAGGTAGCTGGCAGCCAGAAGGGGCTAGCTGCCGCGATTGAGAGACGGGACACTGCTTGATGCAAGCAGGATGATCGTTTTATTGTTCTTACACACATACATTTATACAGATCAGAAGATAGCGTGTTTTAAACTGATTGGTTAAGTTTCAAACTAGGCACCTATTGATTGGTTAACACAGTTGCTAATACAGACACATTCTTTTCCTAAGCTCATCTAAACTAAGGCCATGCAGACACATTCTTTTCTTATCTTATCCAAGGCCTTGCTTCCTCCCTCAGGATGGCTCGGCACTATCTCTCTTCTTCTCAGGGTCAGGATGGCTGGGCACTAACTCCCTTCTTCCCAGGGTTTATGGCCCACAAGTTCCAACACATCCTCCCTCATCAATTGCACCGCGCTGGGGGCCCTGCTGAGGCCCACATCTCCCCCTTCCTGTTGTACAATAAGAATTCCTTTTACTGAGCGTGTTATTAGTTTTTGCAAACACTGCAACAGGCATGGAAGGAGTAATAAGAGAAAAATAAAAACAGCTAAAGCATACACTGCTGTCTTTATAGCATGTACACAAAACCCATGGTTTGCAAGTGTTACAGAAAAGACACGAAACTTTCGTGACTGGTGTTTCTATATGCTGGTTCATACAGTCCTTCTATGTTTATGATTCTACCGTCCTGATTGTCCCGGTCCTCTGGAGGAGGTTCACCAACTTGCTGCTCTGAAGGTTGGTCCCGGGTGCGATC
Organism: Opisthocomus hoazin; assembly: GCF_030867145.1. Classification (NCBI taxonomy): domain Eukaryota; kingdom Metazoa; phylum Chordata; class Aves; order Opisthocomiformes; family Opisthocomidae; genus Opisthocomus; species Opisthocomus hoazin. The sequence continues at coordinate 13,794,806 of NC_134426.1, forward strand.
CGATTTGTCCTCAGACGGTTGTGGCAACGATTCACGGAAAGGCCGCACACTTTTTGCTGGAATCCATCGGGGGCCTCTTTCTGTGGAAACACAAGCATAACCTCTGCCCCACGTGATAAGGGGGTAGGGTCCCATGATCTTACCTGTTTCAGGATCTCGAATCAATACTGGGGCCTTGATTGTTGCTTCAAACGAAGCGTTTGTATTAAAATGACGAACTATCGGAGGGTTGCCGTCTAACAGAGAACAATTTAAAAAATTAAAAACATATAAGGCTTTCTGTAGACGCTCCTCAGGGGTAGCAGTCCCTACTCCCCCTTTTTGTTGTTGTAACAAGCGTTTCAGAGATTGATGAGAGCGTTCAATTAAGGATTGGCCTGTAGGGGAGTGAGGAATGCCAGTAACGTGAGTAATCCCCCAGGAGTTAAAAAAAGCTTTTGTTGCGGTGGACACGTAGGCAAGGCCGTTGTCCGTCTTGATTTGAGAGGGTATACCTGAAGTGGCAAAGGCACGCATTAAATGTTTTTGAACATCACGTGTCTTTTCTCCTGTGTGGCAGGAGGCAAATAGGGCACCAGAAAAGGTATCAATGGAAGAGTGAATACATTTTAGATGACCAAATTCTGAAAAGTGGGTTACATCGGTTTGCCACAGTTGTAAGCTCTGCAGTCCCCTAGGATTAACCCCTCCCGCTACCGACGGAAAGGAGTGTTTTTGACAGTCAGGACACATGGCGATAATGTTAGTTGCTTGCTGGGTAGTGAGGTCAAATTGCCGTTTAAGACCTCCAGCATTCTGGTGAAAGAAAGAATGGCTGAGTTTAGCCTGTGCTATGCGATCCGGTAATACTTGCACTGGTAATGTAAGTATATCAGCTCGTCGATTCCCTTCTGCAATAAAACCAGGTAAAGCAGTATGTGCCCTGACGTGCATGACAAAATAGGGATGAGGGCGCGAGTCCAGGAGGAAAATAAGTTCCTGCAATAAAGCAAACAATTCAGAATGTGAGACATCACGTAACACAGATGCTTCAGCTCATTCAACAATTCCTGTAACATAAGCTGAGTCAGTAATTATGTTAAGCGGTGTGGACCACTTTCGGAAAACTCGAACAACCGCGTTCAGTTCTACTATCTGAGGAGAACCAGGCACAGTCTCTATATCCGAGTCCCATTGTCCACGCTGGTCATCCCACCATAAGATGACCGATTTATGCGACTTTCCAGAGCCGTCCGTAAACATGGTGAGGGCCTGCAAGGGTTGGTCGCTTCTTTTTGGCCTGGACAGAAGACGAAAGTCAGCATTGAGTAGCTTATGAGATGACGGGTGAGAAGTAAGTTGTCCTGTATAGCCAGCTATTGCTATACTGAAAGCATCGGATTGTTGGTGGAGCCACTGTAAGTAAGTACTTGCCACAGGCAAACAGATGCAGGCAAAGTCCATTCCTGATAGTGTCAGCAAATGTTGTCGGGCTCTAATGATTAAAGATGCAAACATCTCGTGATGTGTTGAAATAGTCTTTGAAGACTGATTCGGTAAGAAAACCCATTCAATAATCAGCAGTGGGTCTGATTTTTGAGAATCCCACTGAAATATTAGCGCATGCGGTTGTCGAGCGGGGTTCAGAATAATCAGAAAAAAGGGTAGCTCGGGAGCCCATCGATGTGCTTGTCGAAGACTAATTGCTGTAGCAACCTTTTGCAGGGAAGTAGTGGCTTCAGGGTCAAGACTGCGGGGGGAGTGCAAGTCAGTGTCCCCTTTTAGCAGTCTAAATAAAGGACTTAAATCTGCATTAGAAATCCCCAACAGTGGTCGAACCCAATTGATTGTTCCCAATAATTTCTGTGCATCATGTAAATTTTGTATGTCTGTCTGTATCTGCAGAGGTTGGGGAATTATAGTTTGGGCCCTGATGCGCCAACCTAAGTATTTCCATGGAGATATTTTTTGAACCTTTTCCGGTGCAATACAGAGGTCTGCCGAGTTAACGGCAGCCATGACAAGAGCTACGGCTTCCTCCATGACTCCATGGAGTTGTGCAGCCACCAGGATGTCATCCATATAGTGATACAACAAGACACTAGGCATTGTAGTTCTAACAGGGGTAAGTACTTTAGCTACGTACCACTGACAAATCGTAGGACTATTCTTCATTCCCTGTGGCAGCACAGCCCACTGGTATCTTTGCAATGGGGCTTGCATGTTGACGCTTGGAACTGAAAAGGCAAATTTAGGAGCATCGTCTGGATGCAGTGGGATATTAAAAAAGCAGTCTTTGAGGTCAATAACAGTCAAGTGCCAATCTCGAGGGATCATAGTAGGGGATGGGAGTCCTGGTTGAAGGGCTCCCATATCTTCCATAGCGTCATTAATTTTTCTAAGGTCATGGAGTAAGCGCCACTTGCCAGTTTGTTTCTTGATGACAAAGACAGGTGAATTCCAAGGGCTAGTGGAGGGCACGATGTGCCCTTTTGTTAACTGCTCCGTGACTAATTCCTGGAGGACGCGAAGCTTTTCCAGAGGGAGGGGCCATTGATCTACCCAAATAGGGTAATCGGTTTTCCAAGTTAATTTCAGGGTGTCGCGCACTTCAATGGCCCCATCTAAAAATGGGTCCGAATAGACATTCCCCACTGAGACAGTACGTCGCGCCCCCACAGGACCATAGGAACAGGCAACACAAAAGGCTTAACAGAAGCTGTATGCCCTTCCGGACCTTGGATTTGGATTAATTCTACGCTTTGGTGGCTTTTACCAGTTCCCCCAATTCCAGCCAATGTCTGGGAAACGTTAGCCAGAGGCCATTGTGGAGGCCACTTGGCCTGGGATATTACTGTGACATCAGCTCCAGTATCAATAATCCCATTTAATATTACTTGCTGCCCCCCCCGAATAAGGGTACATTGGTACACAGGTCGTTTTTGGGAAATAGACTGTACCCATAAAATTTGTGGGTCCCCCGTAGATTTAAACCCTCTCTGCCTTTGTTGAGGTTGGTTAGGAATTGGGGAGTCCGTCACTGTGGGAATCAATATCAATTGTGCTATACGGCTGCCTTCTGGTACCGTGCAAGGAGGAAACGGGGTCCATGCCATGATTTTAATTTCATCAGTACTGTCAGAATCAATAACCTCTGGTAGTACAAAAAGTCCTGACAAGGTGGTAGATGATCTTCCTAACAAAAGCGCTTGAGTTTTTGGGGGTAGGGGCCCCGAAACATTTGTTAACAATAAGTGAACCGAGGAATCGAGCAACGTTACTGTGTGGGAGGTTGCCAGGTCCAATCCGGCACTACCAGCTGCTGTTGGGTGGAGACTTGAGACACTGCTGGTTCCCTCCGTAGGGGTTGAAACGTCGGCTGCGGTACTTGTGTCTGCGCGCGTCGCTGCCCCGCGCTCCGCGATCGGTTTCCCTGTATCGGTTGACCCTGGAAATCATACTTAGACCGACATTGATTAGCATAATGACGCCCTTTTCGGCATCTAGGGCAGACCCCAAGGGCCTGGGGCCCGGCACCAGCATTGGTAGCCAAACAGTTTCTTTTCAAATGACCTGGTTTGTCGCAACCATAACAATTCCTGGGCCCCCCAGAGCTGTGCATGGCCGCGAAAGCAGCAGCCATGGCTTCAAATTTATGATCCATAGTGCCAATTCTATTACAAGCTTCTACCATTTCCACCAGTGTGGGGTTTGGATTTGGGAGAGATTTCAGTAACTTTTTACAATCCACATTAGCATTTTCTACAGCCAATTTTAACAACAAAATCTCCCGCGCTTCCGTGTTGTCTATCTGACGCTCCAGAGCTTGCTTCAGCCTGTCAATAAACTGCATATAAGGTTCCCGGGGGTCCTGGGTAATTGTAGTGAAGGTTTTTTGCGGTTTTTGTGAGTCAGAGACCTTAAAAAGGGCTTTTTTAGCTTTTTCACGAATCGCTTCAAGAGCTTCCCGTGGGATATCCCGGGCTTGAGCCACCGGATCAGAATACTGACCCGTGCCAGTAAGGTGCTCTATAGTCAGCGCAGCTATAGCTGCATTGCCGTGACCCACGTAAGTCGTGACAGAGTGCCTGGAGTCCCCCCCTCCAGTGTGACTCCCACATTTAGTACTGTGTCGGAGTCAGTAACAGTTGCGCTAAAGATTTTAAATCATGCGGAGTCATAACATAAGTGTCAAAAACAGAAGACAGCAAACTTGCAAAATACGGAGACGAAAGCCCGTGCTCAGTAACAGTACGACGCAGTTCCTTAATTACCGAGAAAGATAAAGCCTCCCACTGAGCCCCCCGACCCTGATAGATCACAGGGGCTACAATTGTTTTAGCGATTTCTAACTCCCCCTCCTTCAAGGCTTGGCGTTTTATATTAGCCCACACATCGCGCGGGTTAGGGGGGTAGAGATCTGGTTCTTTTTCAGGATCCACCGGACCCGGGTCAAAAGGATCCCCCCCCGGGGGGTATCCTGCAGCACACACTCTTAAGGGTTTGTTCTCCGGCAGCACCGGAGGCGCCGTGGGAGAGTTATCCTCCTCCCCTGCTTTGTCTTTATGATTTTTCTCTTGCGCTTTTAAAGTCTCAAAAACACTCCTCCACCAGGGGAGCATACGCTGCGCTTCAGCGTTCCCTGTTGTTGCCGCGTCCCATAGTTTCACCCCCACATCGTCCCAAAGTTCCCGCGTAAAGATAGTAGACGCAGTTACGGTGGGCATCTTCATTTGTACCCATTTAAGCATTAGTTTAAGATCATGCCCAGAAATATTCTTTCCATGTTTTTTAAGGAGAGCTTTCATAAGCTCATATACGTCTCTCTCTGGGGAAGATGTCTGACTTCCCATGTTTCCCACAGCTCACCTCTCAGCTCCAGAGGGATTGTTTAAGCCGGCTCCTGCTTCCTTTCAGCAGCTCATTCAACGTCCTGTGGGACTCGCAGCATGCCACGCAGATAGGTGGTTTTTCTCCGAATCACGTCGGGGTCACCAATTTGCCGCGATTGAGAGACGGGACACTGCTTGATGCAAGCAGGATGATAGTTTTATTGTTCTTACACACATACATTTATACAGATCAGAAGGTAGCGTGTTTTAAACTGATTGGTTAAGTTTCAAACTAGGCACCTATTGATTGGTTAACACAGTTGCTAATACAGACACATTCTTTTCCTAAGCTCATCTAAACTAAGGCCATGCAGACACATTCTTTTCTTATCTTATCCAAGGCCTTGCTTCCTCCCTCAGGATGGCTCGGCACTATCTCTCTTCTTCTCAGGGTCAGGATGGCTGGGCACTAACTCCCTTCTTCCCAGGGTTTATGGCCCACAAGTTCCAACACATCCTCCCTCATCAATTGCACCGTGCTGGGGGCCCTGCTGAGGCCCACAGCTAGCCTGGAAATCTGTTTCTCAGCCTCATCTGCCCATGCCACTGCTCGCACAGAGGCACAGAGAATGGGGCTGCTTGCTTATCTTGCAAATTGAACCTTCAAACGCATGGTTGGAATGGTGGTGTCTCTGCCAGGCTCCTTTCACAGCCCTGCTCCGAAAGTGCGAATGTCTGCAGATAGCTGGCAGCCAGAAGGGGCTAGCCTGGAAAGCTGTTGCTCAGCCTCATCTGCTCATGGCACTGCTCGCACAGAGGCACAGAGAATGGGGCTGCTTGCTTGTCTTGCCACCTTAAACTTCAAAAGTAGCCTGGGAATGGTGGTGTCCCTGCTAGGGTCCTTTCGCAGCCCTGCTCCAAAAGTGCGAACGTCTGCAGATAGCTGGCAGCCAGAAGGGGCTAGCCTGGAAAGCTGTTGCTCAGCCTCATCTGCCCATGGCACTGCTCGCACAGAGGCAGAGAGACTGTGGCTGCTTGCTTGTCTTGCCACCTCAAACTTCAAATGTAGCCTGGGAATGGTGGTATCCCTGCCAGGCTCCTTTCACAGCCCTGCTCTTAAAATGCGAACATCTGCATTTAGCTGGTAGCCAGAAGGGGCTATCCTGGAAAGCTGTTGCTCAGCCTCATCTGCTCATGGCAGTGCTCGCACAGAGGCACAGAGACTGGGGCTGCTTGCTTGTCTTGCCACCTCAATCTTCAAAAGTAACCTGGGAATGGTGGTGTCCCTGCCAGGCTACTTTCGCAGCCCTGCTCTTGAAATGCGAACGTCTGCAAATAGCTGGCAGCCTGGAGGGGCTAGCCTGGAAAGCTGTTGCTCAGCCTCATCTGCCCATGGCACTGCTCGCATAGAGGCACAGAGAATGGGGCTGCTTGCTTGTCCTGCCACCTCAAACTTCACACGTAGCCTGGGAATGGTGGTGTCTGCCAGGCTGCTTTCGCAGCCCTGCTCCGAAAGTGCGAACGTCTGCAGATAGCTTGCAGCCAGAAGGGGCTAGCCTGGAAAGCTGTTGCTCAGCCTCATCTGCCCATGGCACTGCTCGCACAGAGGCCCAGAGACTGGGGCTTCTTGCTTGTCTTGCCACTTGAAACTCCAAATGTAGCCTGTGAAAGTTGATGTCCCAGCTAGGCTCCAATCGCAGCCCCGCTCTTTAAATGAGAACGTCTGCAGATAGCTGGCAGCCAGAAGGGGCTAGCATGGAAAGCTGTTGCTCAGCCTCATCTGCCCATGGCTCTGCTCGCATAGAGGCAGAGAGAATGGGGCTGCTTGCTTATCTTGCCACTTGAAACTTCAAACGTAGACTTAGAATGGTGGTGTTCCTGCCAGGCTCCTTTCGCAGCCCTGCTCTTGAAATGCGAACGTCTGCAGATAGCTGGCAGCCAGAAGGGGCTAGCCTGGAAAGCTGTTGCTCAGCCTCATCTGCCCATGGCACTGTTCGCATAGAGGCACAGAAAATGGGGCTTCTTGCTTATCTTGCCACCTCAAACTTCAAACGCATGCTTGGAATGGTGGTGTCTCTGCCAGGCTGCTTTCACAGCCCTGCTACGAAAGTGCGAATGTCTGCAGATAGCTGGCAGCCTGAAGGGGCTAGCCTGGAAAGCTGTTGCTCAGCCTCATCTGCCCATTGCACTGCTCGCACAGAGGCCCAGAGACTGGGGCTTCTTGCTTGTCTTGCCACTTCAAACTCCAAACGTAGCCTGTGAAATCTGATGTCCCAGCTAGGCTCCTTTCGCAGCCCCGCTCTTTAAATGAGAACGTCTGCAGATAGCTGGCAGCCAGAAGGGGCTAGCATGGAAAGCTGTTGCTCAGCCTCATCTGCCCATGGCACTGCTCGCACAGAGGCACAGAGAATGGGGCTGCTTGCTTATATTGCCAATTGAAACTTCAAACGTATCCTGGGAATGGTGGTGTCCCTGCCAGGCTCCTTTCGCAGCCCTGCTCCGAAAGTGCGAACGTCTGCAGATAGCTGGTAGCCAGAAGGGGCTAGCCTGGAAATCTGTTTCTCAGCCTCATCTGCCCATGGCACTGCTCGCACAGAGGAACAGATATTGGGGCTTCTTGCTTATCTTGCCAACTGAAACTTTAAATGCATGCTTGGAACGGTGGTGTCCCAGACAGGCTCCTTTCGCAGCCCTGCTCCGAAAGTGCGAACGTCTGCAGATAGCTGGCAGCCAGAAGGGGCTAGCCTGGAAAGCTGTTGCTCACCCTCATCTGCTCATGGCACTGCTCGCACAGAGGCACAGAGACTGGGGCTGCTTGCTTGTCTTGCCACTTGAAACTTCAAAAGTAGCCTGACTATGGTGGTGTCCCTGCCAGCCACCTTTCGCAGCCCTGCTCCGAAAGTGCGAACGTCTGCAGGTAGCTGGCAGCCAGAAGGGGCTAGCCTGGAAAGCTGTTGCTCAGCCTCATCTGCCCATGGCTCTGCTCGCACAGAGGCACAGAGAATGGGGCTGCTTGCTTATCTTGCCAATTGAACCTTCAAACGCATGCTTGGAATGGTGGTGTCCCTGCCAGGCCCCTTTCGCAGCCCTGCTCCGAAAGTGCGAACGTCTGCAGATAGCTGGCAGCCAGAAGGGGCTAGCCTGGAAAGCTGTTGCTCAGCCTCATCTGCTCATGGCAGTGCCCGCACAGAGGCACAGAGACTGGGGGTGCTTGCTTGGCTTGCCACCTCAATCTTCAAAAGTAGCCTGGGAAAGTTGGTGTCCCTGCTAGGCTCCTTTCGCAGCACTGCTCTTAAAATGCAAACGTCTGCAGGTAGCTGGCAGCCAGAAGGGGCTAGCCTGGAAATCTGTTGCTCAGCCTCATCTGCCCATGGCAGTGCTCGCACAGAGGCACAGAGACTGGGGCTGCTTGCTTGTCTTGCCACCTCAAACTTCAAACGTAGCCTGGGAATGGTGGTGTCCCAGCCAGGCTCCTTTCGCAGCCCTGCTCTTAAAATGCGAACGTCTGCAGGTAGCTGGCAGCCAGAAGGGGCTAGCCTGGAAAGCTGTTGCTCAGCCTCATCTGCCCATGGAACTGCTCTCACAGAGGCACAGAGAATGGGGCTGCTTGCTTATCTTCCCAATTGAAACTTCAAACGTAGCCTGGGAATGGTGGTGTCCCAGCCAGGCTCCTTTCGCAGCCCTGCTCCGAAAGTGCGAACGTCTGCAGATAGCTGGCAGCCAGAAGGGGCTAACCTGGAAAGCTGTTGCTCAGCCTCATCTGCCCATGGCTCTGCTCGCACAGAGGCACAGAGAGTGGGGCTGCTTGCTTATCTTGCCACTTGAAACTTCAAACGTAGCCTTAGAATGGTGGTGTCCCTGCCAGGCTCCTTTCGCAGCCATGCTCTTAAAATGCGAACGTCTGCAGATAGCTGGCAGCCAGAAGGGGCTAACCTGGAAAGCTGTTGCTCAGCCTCATCTGCCCATGGCACTGCTCGCACAGAGGAACAGAGAATGGGGCTTCTTGCTTATCTTGTCAACTGAAACTTCAAACGCATGCTTAGAATGGTGGTGTCTCTGCCAGGCTCCTTTCACAGCCCTGCTCCGAAAGTGCGAACGTGTGCAGGTAGCTGGCAGCCAGAAGGGGCTAGCCTGGAAAGCTGTTGCTCAGCCTCATCTGCCCATGGCCACTGTTCGCATAGAGGCACAGAGAATGAGGCTTCTTGCTTATCTTGACACTTGCAACTTGAAACGCATGTGTGGAATGTGGGTTTTCCCAGCCAGGCTCCTTTCGCAGCCCTGCCCCGAAAGTGCGAACGTCTGCAGATAGCTGGCAGCCAGAAGGGGCTAGCCTGGAAAGCTGTTGCTCAGCCTCATCTGCCCATGCACTGTTCACACAGAGGCACAGAGAATTGGGCTGTTTGCTTATCTTGCCACTTGAAACTTCAAACGCATACTGGGAATGGTGGTGTCTCTGCCAGGCTCCTTTCACAGCCCTGCTTTTAAAATGCGAACGTCTGCAGGTAGCTGGCAGCCAGAAGGGGCTATCCTGGAAATGTGTTGCTCAGCCTCATCTGCCCATGGCACTGCTCGCACAGAGGCCCAGAGACTGGGCTTCTTGCTTATGTTGCCACTTGAAACTTCAAACGCATGTTGGGAATGTTATTGTCCCTGCCAGGCTCATTTCACAGCCCTGCTCCGAAAGTGCGAACGTCTGCAGATAGCTGGCAGCCAGAAGGGGCTAGCCTGGAAAGCTGTTGCTCAGCCTCATCTGTCCATGGCACTGCTCGCACAGAGGCACAGAGAATGGGGCTGCTTGCTTGTCTTGCCACCTCAAACTTCAAACGTAGCCTGGGAATGGTGGTGTCCCTGCCAGGCTCCTTTCGCAGCCCTGCTCTTAAAATGCGAACGTCTTCAGGTAGCTGGCAGGCAGAAGGGGCTAGCCTGGAAAGCTGTTGCTCAGCCTCATCTGCCCATGGCACTGCTCGCACAGAGGCACAGAGACTGGGGCTGCTTGCTTATCTTGCCACCTCAAACTTCAAACGTACGCTGAGAATGGTGGTGTCCCTGCCAGGCTCCTTTCGCAGCCCTGCTCTTAAAAAGTGAACGTCTGCAGGTAGGTGGCAGCCAGAAGGGGCTAGCCTGGAAATCTGTTGCTCAGCCTCATCTGCTCATGGCAGTGCCCGCACAGAGGCACAGAGACTGGGGCTCTTTGCTTATCTTGCCAATTGAACCTTCAAACGCATGCTTGGAATGGTGGTGTCCCTGCCAGGCTCCTTTCGCAGCCCTGCTCTTGAAATGCGAACGTCTGCAGATACCTGGCAGCCAGAAGGGGCTAGCCTGGAAAGCTGTTGCTCAGCCTCATCTGCCCATGGCACTGTTCGCATAGAGGCACAGAGAATTGGGCTGCATGCATATCTAGCCACTTGAAACTACAAACGCTTTCTGCGAATGGTGCTGTCCCTGCCAGGCTCCTTTCACAGCCCTGCTCCGAAAGTGCAAATGTCTGCAGATAGCTGGCAGCCTGAAGGGGCTAGCCTGGAAAGCTGTTGCTCAGCCTCATCTGCCCATGGCACTGCTCGCACAGAGGCACAGAGACTGGGGCTTCTGGCTTGTCTTGCCACTTGAAACTCCAAACGTAGCCTGGGAAAGTTGATGTCCCAGCTAGGCTCCTTTCGCAGCCCCGCTCTTTAAATGAGAACGTCTGCAGATAGCTGGCAGCCAGAAGGGGCTAGCCTGGAAAGCTGTTGCTCAGCCTCATCTGCCCATGGCACTGCTCTCACAGAGGAACAGAGAATGGGGCTTCTTGCTTATCTTGTCAACTGAAACTTTAAACGCATGCTTGGAATGGTGCTGTCTCTGTCAGGCCCCTTTACCAGCCCTGCTCCGAAAGTGCGAACGTCTGCAGACAGCTGGCAGCCTGAAGGGGCTAGCCTGGAAAGCTGTTGCTCAGCCTCATCTGCTCATGGCACTGCTCGCACAGAGGCACAGAGAATGGGGCTGCTTGCTTGTCTTGCCACCTCAAACTTCAAAAGTAGCCTGGCAATGGTGGTGTCCCTGCCAGGCTCCTTTCGCAGCCCTGCTCCGAAAGTGCGAACGTCTGCAGATAGCTGGCAGCCTGAAGGGGCTAGCCTGGAAATCTGTTGCTCAGCCTCATCTGCCCATGGCACTGCTCGCACAGAGGAACAGAGAATGGGGCTTCTTGCTTATCTTGCCAACTGAAACTTCAAACGCATGCTTAGAATGGTGGTGTCTCTGCCAGGCTCCTTTACCAGCCCTGCTCCGAAAGTGCGAACGTGTGCAGGTAGCTGGCAGCCAGAAGGGGCTAGCCTGGAAAGCTGTTGCTCAGCCTCATCTGCCCATGGCCACTGTTCGCATAGAGGCACAGAGAATGAGGCTTCTTGCTTATCTTGACACTTGCAACTTGAAACGCATGTGGGGAATGTGGGTTGTCCCAGCCAGGCTCCTTTCGCAGCCCTGCTCCGAAAGTGTGAACGTGTGCAGATAGCTGGCAGCCAGAAGGGGCTAGCCTGGAAAGCTGTTTCTCAGCCTCATCTGCCCATGCACTGTTCACACAGAGGCACAGAGAATTGGGCTGTTTGCTTATCTTGCCACTTGAAACTTCAAACGCATACTGGGAATGGTGGTGTCTCTGCCAGGCTCCTTTCACAGCCCTGCTTTTAAAATGCGAACGTCTGCAGGTAGCTGGCAGCCAGAAGGGGCTATCCTGGAAATCTGTTGCTCAGCCTCATCTGCCCATGGCACTGCTCGCATAGAGGCACAGAGAATGGGCTTCTTGCTTATGTTGCCACTTGAAACTTCAAACGCATGTTGGGAATGTTATTGTCCCTGCCAGGCTCATTTCACAGCCCTGCTCCGAAAGTGCGAACGTCTGCAGATAGCTGGCAGCCAGAAGGGGCTAGCCTGGAAAGCTGTTGCTCAGCCTCATCTGTCCATGGCACTGCTCGCACAGAGGCACAGAGAATGGGGCTGCTTGCTTGTCTTGCCACCTCAAACTTCAAACGTAGCCTGGGAATGGTGGTGTCCCTGCCAGGCTCCTTTCGCAGCCCTGCTCTTAAAATGCGAACGTCTTCAGGTAGCTGGCAGTCAGAAGGGGCTAGCCTGGAAATCTGTTTCTCAGCCTCATCTGCCCATGGCACTGCTCGCACAGAGGCACAGAGAATGGGGCTCTTTGCTTATCTTGCCAATTGAACCTTCAAACGCATGCTTGGAATGGTGGTGTCTCTGCCAGGCTCCTTTCACAGCCCTGCTCCGAAAGTGCGAACGTCTGCAGATAGCTGGCAGCCTGAAGGGGCTAGCCTGGAAAGCTGTTGCTCAGCCTCATCTGCTCATGGCACTGCTTGCACAGAGGCACAGAGACTGGGGCTGCTTGCTTGTCTTGCCACCTCAATCTTCAAACGTATCCTGGGAAAGTTGGTGTCCCAGCTAGGCTCCTTTCGCAGCAATGCTCTTGAAATGCGAACGTCTGCAGATAGCTGGCAGCCTGAAGGGGCTAGCCTGGAAAGCTGTTGCTCAGCCTCATCTCCTCATGGCACTGCTCGCACAGAGGCACAGAGACTGGGGCTGCTTGCTTGTCTTGCCACCTCAAACTTCAAACGTAGCCTGGGAATGGTGGTGTCCCAGCCAGGCTCCTTTCGCAGCACTGCTCTTAAAATGCGAACGTCTGCAGGTAGCTGGCAGCCAGAAGGGGCTAGCCTGGAAATCTGTTGCTCAGCCTCATCTGCCCATGGCACTGCTCGCACAGAGGCACAGAGACTGGGGCTGCTTGCTTGTCTTGCCACCTCAAACTTCATATGTAGCCTGGGAATGGTGGTGTTCCTGCCAGGCTCCTTTCACAGCCCTGCTCTTAAAATGCGAACGTCTGCATTTAGCTGGTAGCCAGAAGGGGCTACCCTTGAAAGCTGTTGCTCAGCCTCATCTGCTCATGGCAGTGCCCGCACAGAGGCACAGAGACTGGGGCTGCTTGCTTGTCTTGCCACCTCAATCTTCAAAAGTAACCTGGAAATGTTGGTGTCCCTGCCAGGCTCCTTTCGCATCCCTGCTCTTGAAATGCGAACGTCTGCAGATACCTGGCAGCCAGAAGGGGCTAGCCTGGAAAGCTGTTGCTCAGCCTCATCTGCCCATGGCACTGTTCGCATAGAGGCACAGAGAATTGGGCTGCATGCTTATCTAGCCACTTGAAACTACAAACGCTTTCTGCGAATGGTGCTGTCCCTGCCAGGCTCCTTTCACAGCCCTGCTCCGAAAGTGCGAATGTCTGCAGATAGCTGGCAGCCTGAAGGGGCTAGCCTGGAAAGCTGTTGCTCAGCCTCATCTGCCCATGGCACTGCTCGCACAGAGGCACAGAGACTGGGGCTTCTTGCTTGTCTTGCCACTTGAAACTCCAAACGTAGCCTGGGAAAGTTGATGTCCCAGCTAGGCTCCTTTCGCAGCCCCGCTCTTTAAATGAGAACGTCTGCAGATAGCTGGCAGCCAGAAGGGGCTAGCCTGGAAAGCTGTTGCTCAGCCTCATCTGCCCATGGCACTGCTCTCACAGAGGAACAGAGAATGGGGCTTCTTGCTTATCTTGTCAACTGAAACTTTAAACGCATGCTTGGAATGGTGCTGTCTCTGTCAGGCCCCTTCACCAGCCCTGCTCCGAAAGTGCGAACGTCTGCAGATAGCTGGCAGCCAGAAGGGGCTAGCCTGGAAAGCTGTTGCTCAGCCTCATCTGCTCATGGCACTGCTCGCACAGAGGCGCAGAGACTGGGGCTGCTTGCTTGTCTTGCCACCTCAAACTTCAAAAGTAGCTTGACAATGGTGGTGTTCCTGCCAGCCTCCTTTCGCAGCCCTGCTCCGAAAGTGCGAACGTCTGCAGTTAGCTGGCAGCCAGAAGGGGCTAGCCTGGAAATCTGTTGCTCAGCCTCATCTGCCCATGGCTCTGCTCGCACAGAGGCACAGAGAATGGGGCTCTTTGCTTATCTTGCCAATTGAACCTTCAAACGCATGCTTGGAATGGTGGTGTCTCTGCCAGGCTCCTTTCACAGCCCTGCTCCGAAAGTGCGAACGTCTGCAGATAGCTCGCAGCCTGAAGGGGCTAGCCTGGAAAGCTGTTGCTCAGCCTCATCTGCTCATGGCACTGCTCGCACAGAGGCACAGAGACTGGGGCTGCTTGCTTGTCTTGCCACCTCAATCTTCAAACGTATCCTGGGAAAGTTGGTGTCCCAGCTAGGCTCCTTTCGCAGCAATGCTCTTGAAATGCGAACGTCTGCAGGTAGCTGGCAGCCTGAAGGGGCTAGCCTGGAAAGCTGTTGCTCAGCCTCATCTCCTCATGGCACTGCTCGCACAGAGGCACAGAGACTGGGGCTGCTTGCTTGTCTTGCCACCTCAAACTTCAAACGTAGCCTGGGAATGGTGGTGTCCCAGCCAGGCTCCTTTCGCAGCACTGCTCTTAAAATGCGAACGTCTGCAGATAGCTGGCAGCCAGAAGGGGCTAGCCTGGAAATCTGTTGCTCAGCCTCATCTGCCCATGGCACTGCTCGCACAGAGGCCCAGAGACTGGGGCTGCTTGCTTCTCTTGCCACCTCAAACTTCATATGTAGCCTGGGAATGGTGGTGTTCCTGCCAGGCTCCTTTCACAGCCCTGCTCTTAAAATGCGAACGTCTGCATTTAGCTGGTAGCCAGAAGGGGCTACCCTTGAAAGCTGTTGCTCAGCCTCATCTGCTCATGGCAGTGCCCGCACAGAGGCACAGAGACTGGGGCTGCTTGCTTGTCTTGCCACCTCAATCTTCAAAAGTAACCTGGAAATGTTGGTGTCCCTGCCAGGCTCCTTTCGCATCCCTGCTCTTGAAATGCGAACGTCTGCAGATACCTGGCAGCCAGAAGGGGCTAGCCTGGAAAGCTGTTGCTCAGCCTCATCTGCCCATGGCACTGTTCGCATAGAGGCACAGAGAATTGGGCTGCATGCTTATCTAGCCACTTGAAACTACAAACGCTTTCTGCGAATGGTGCTGTCCCTGCCAGGCTCCTTTCACAGCCCTGCTCCGAAAGTGCGAATGTCTGCAGATAGCTGGCAGCCTGAAGGGGCTAGCCTGGAAAGCTGTTGCTCAGCCTCATCTGCCCATGGCACTGCTCGCACAGAGGCACAGAGACTGGGGCTTCTTGCTTGTCTTGCCACTTGAAACTCCAAACGTAGCCTGGGAAAGTTGATGTCCCAGCTAGGCTCCTTTCGCAGCCCCGCTCTTTAAATGAGAACGTCTGCAGATAGCTGGCAGCCAGAAGGGGCTAGCCTGGAAAGCTGTTGCTCAGCCTCATCTGCCCATGGCACTGCTCTCACAGAGGAACAGAGAATGGGGCTTCTTGCTTATCTTGTCAACTGAAACTTTAAACGCATGCTTGGAATGGTGCTGTCTCTGTCAGGCCCCTTCACCAGCCCTGCTCCGAAAGTGCGAACGTCTGCAGATAGCTGGCAGCCAGAAGGGGCTAGCCTGGAAAGCTGTTGCTCAGCCTCATCTGCTCATGGCACTGCTCGCACAGAGGCGCAGAGACTGGGGCTGCTTGCTTGTCTTGCCACCTCAAACTTCAAAAGTAGCTTGACAATGGTGGTGTCCCTGCCAGCCTCCTTTCGCAGCCCTGCTCCGAAAGTGCGAACGTCTGCAGTTAGCTGGCAGCCAGAAGGGGCTAGCCTGGAAAGCTGTTGCTCAGCCTCATCTGCCCATGGCTCTGCTCGCACAGAGGCACAGAGAATGGGGCTGCTTGCTTATCTTGTCAATTGAACCTTCAAACGGATGCTTGGAATGGTGGTGTCCCAGCCAGGCTCCTTTCGCAGCCCTGCTCTTGAAATGCGAACGTCTGCAGATAGCTGGCAGCCAGAAGGGGCTAGCCTGGAAAGCTGTTGCTCAGCCTCATCTGCCCATGGCACTGCTCGCACAGAGGCACAGAGACTGGGGCTGCTTGCTTGTCTTGCCACCTCAAACTTCATATGTAGCCTGGGAATGGTGGTGTTCCTGCCAGGCTCCTTTCACAGCCCTGCTCTTAAAATGCGAACGTCTGCATTTAGCTGGTAGCCAGAAGGGGCTACCCTTGAAAGCTGTTGCTCAGCCTCATCTGCTCATGGCAGTGCCCGCACAGAGGCACAGAGACTGGGGCTGCTTGCTTGTCTTGCCACCTCAATCTTCAAAAGTAACCTGGAAATGTTGGTGTCCCTGCCAGGCTCCTTTCGCATCCCTGCTCTTGAAATGCGAACGTCTGCAGATACCTGGCAGCCAGAAGGGGCTAGCCTGGAAAGCTGTTGCTCAGCCTCATCTGCCCATGGCACTGTTCGCATAGAGGCACAGAGAATTGGGCTGCATGCTTATCTAGCCACTTGAAACTACAAACGCTTTCTGCGAATGGTGCTGTCCCTGCCAGGCTCCTTTCACAGCCCTGCTCCGAAAGTGCGAATGTCTGCAGATAGCTGGCAGCCTGAAGGGGCTAGCCTGGAAAGCTGTTGCTCAGCCTCATCTGCCCATGGCACTGCTCGCACAGAGGCACAGAGACTGGGGCTTCTTGCTTGTCTTGCCACTTGAAACTCCAAACGTAGCCTGGGAAAGTTGATGTCCCAGCTAGGCTCCTTTCGCAGCCCCGCTCTTTAAATGAGAACGTCTGCAGATAGCTGGCAGCCAGAAGGGGCTAGCCTGGAAAGCTGTTGCTCAGCCTCATCTGCCCATGGCACTGCTCTCACAGAGGAACAGAGAATGGGGCTTCTTGCTTATCTTGTCAACTGAAACTTTAAACGCATGCTTGGAATGGTGCTGTCTCTGTCAGGCCCCTTCACCAGCCCTGCTCCGAAAGTGCGAACGTCTGCAGATAGCTGGCAGCCAGAAGGGGCTAGCCTGGAAAGCTGTTGCTCAGCCTCATCTGCTCATGGCACTGCTCGCACAGAGGCGCAGAGACTGGGGCTGCTTGCTTGTCTTGCCACCTCAAACTTCAAAAGTAGCTTGACAATGGTGGTGTCCCTGCCAGCCTCCTTTCGCAGCCCTGCTCCGAAAGTGCGAACGTCTGCAGTTAGCTGGCAGCCAGAAGGGGCTAGCCTGGAAAGCTGTTGCTCAGCCTCATCTGCCCATGGCTCTGCTCGCACAGAGGCACAGAGAATGGGGCTGCTTGCTTATCTTGCCAATTGAACCTTCAAACGGATGCTTGGAATGGTGGTGTCTCTGCCAGGCTCCTTTCACAGCCCTGCTCCGAAAGTGCGAACGTCTGCAGATAGCTGGCAGCCAGAAGGGGCTAGCCTGGAAAGCTGTTGCTCAGCCTCATCTGCTCATGGCACTGCTCGCACAGAGGCACAGAGACTGGGGCTGCTTGCTTGTCTTGCCACCTCAATCTTCAAACGTATCCTGGGAAAGTTGGTGTCCCAGCTAGGCTCCTTTCGCAGCAATGCTCTTGAAATGCGAACGTCTGCAGATAGCTGGCAGCCTGAAGGGGCTAGCCTGGAAAGCTGTTGCTCAGCCTCATCTCCTCATGGCACTGCTCGCACAGAGGCACAGAGACTGGGGCTGCTTGCTTGTCTTGCCACCTCAAACTTCAAACGTAGCCTGGGAATGGTGGTGTCCCAGCCAGGCTCCTTTCGCAGCACTGCTCTTAAAATGCGAACGTCTGCAGGTAGCTGGCAGCCAGAAGGGGCTAGCCTGGAAATCTGTTGCTCAGCCTCATCTGCCCATGGCACTGCTCGCACAGAGGCACAGAGACTGGGGCTGCTTGCTTGTCTTGCCACCTCAAACTTCATATGTAGTCTGGGAATGGTGGTGTTCCTGCCAGGCTCCTTTCACAGCCCTGCTCTTAAAATGCGAACGTCTGCATTTAGCTGGTAGCCAGAAGGGGCTATCCTTGAAAGCTGTTGCTCAGCCTCATCTGCTCATGGCACTGTTCGCATAGAGGCACAGAGAATTGGGCTGCATGCTTATCTAGCCACTTGAAACTTCAAAAGCATTCTGCGAATGGTGCTGTCCCTGCTAGGCTCCTTTCACAGCCCTGCTCCGAAAGTGCGAATGTCTGCAGATAGCTGGCAGCCTGAAGGGGCTAGCCTGGAAAGCTGTTGCTCAGCCTCATCTGCCCATGGCACTGCTCGCACAGAGGCACAGAGACTGGGGCTTCTTGCTTGTCTTGCCACTTGAAACTCCAAACGTAGCCTGGGAAAGTTGATGTCCCAGGTAGGCTCCTTTCGCAGACCCGCTCTTTAAATGAGAACGTCTGCAGATAGCTGGCAGCCAGAAGGGGCTAGAATGGAAAGCTGTTGCTCAGCCTCATCTGCCCATGGCACTGCTCTCACAGAGGAACAGAGAATGGGGCTTCTTGCTTATCTTGTCAACTGAAACTTTAAACGCATGCTTGGAATGGTGCTGTCTCTGTCAGGCCCCTTTACCAGCCCTGCTCCGAAAGTGCGAACGTCTGCAGATAGCTGGCAGCCAGAAGGGGCTAGCCTGGAAAGCTGTTGCTCAGCCTCATCTGCTCATGGCACTGCTCGCACAGAGGCACAGAGACTGGGGCTGCTTGCTTGTCTTGCCACCTCAAACTTCAAAAGTAGCTTGACAATGGTGGTGTCCCTGCCAGCCTCCTTTCGCAGCCCTGCTCCGAAAGTGCGAACGTCTGCAGTTAGCTGGCAGCCAGAAGGGGCTAACCTGGAAAGCTGTTGCTCAGCCTCATCTGCCCATGGCTCTGCTCGCACAGAGGCACAGAGAATGGAGCTGCTTGCTTATCTTGCCACTTGAAACTTCAAACGTAGCCTTAGAATGGTGGTGTCCCTGCCAGGCTCCTTTCGCAGCCCTGCTCTTGAAATGCGAACGTCTGCAGATAGCTGGCAGCCAGAAGGGGCTAGCCTGGAAAGCTGTTGCTCAGCCTCATCTGCCCATGGCACTGTTCGCATAGAGGCACAGAAAATGGGGCTTCTTGCTGATCTTGCCACTTGAAACTTCAAACGCATGTGGGGAATGTGGGTTGTCCCTGCCAGGCTCCTTTCGCAGCCCTGCTCTTGAAATTGCGAATGTCTGCAGAAAGCTGGCAGGCAGAAGGGGCTAGCCTGGAAAGCTGTTGCTCAGCCTCATCTGCCCATGGCACTGCTCGCACAGAGGCACAGAGAATGGGGCTCTTTGCTTATCTTGCCAATTGAACCTTCAAACGCATGCTTGGAATGGTGGTGTCTCTGCCAGGCTCCTTTCACAGCCCTGCTCTTAAAATGCGAACGTCTGCAGGTAGCTGGCTGCCTGAAGGGGCTAGCCTGGAAAGCTGTTGCTCAGCCTCATCTGCTCATGGCACTGCTCGCACAGAGGCACAGAGACTGGGGCTGCTTGCTTGTCTTGCCACCTCAATCTTCAAACGTAGCCTGGGAAAGTTGGTGTCCCAGCTAGGCTCCTTTCGCAGCAATGCTCTTGAAATGCGAACGTCTGCAGATAGCTGGCAGCCTGAAGGGGCTAGCCTGGAAAGCTGTTGCTCAGCCTCATGTCCTCATGGCACTGCTCGCACAGAGGCACAGAGACTGGGGCTGCTTGCTTGTCTTGCCACCTCAAACTTCAAACGTAGCCTGGGAATGGTGGTGTCCCAGCCAGGCTCCTTTCGCAGCACTGCTCTTAAAATGCGAACGTCTGCAGGTAGCTGGCAGCCAGAAGGGGCTAGCCTGGAAATCTGTTGCTCAGCCTCATCTGCCCATGGCACTGCTCGCACAGAGGCACAGAGAATGGGGCTGCTTGCTTGTCTTGCCACCTCAAACTTCATATGTAGCCTGGGAATGGTGGTGTTCCTGCCAGGCTCCTTTCACAGCCCTGCTCTTAAAATGCGAACGTCTGCATTTAGCTGGTAGCCAGAAGGGGCTATCCTTGAAAGCTGTTGCTCAGCCTCATCTGCTCATGGCAGTGCCCGCACAGAGGCACAGAGACTGGGGCTGCTTGCTTGTCTTGCCACCTCAATCTTCAAAAGTAACCTGGAAATGGTGGTGTCCCTGCCAGGCTCCTTTCGCATCCCTGCTCTTGAAATGCGAACGTCTGCAGATACCTGGCAGCCAGAAGGGGCTAGCCTGGAAAGCTGTTGCTCAGCCTCATCTGCCCATGGCACTGTTCGCATAGAGGCACAGAGAATTGGGCTGCATGCTTATCTAGCCACTTGAAACTTCAAACGCATTCTGCGAATGGTGCTGTCCCTGCCAGGCTCCTTTCACAGCCCTGCTCCGAAAGTGCGAATGTCTGCAGATAGCTGGCAGCCTGAAGGGGCTAGCCTGGAAAGCTGTTGCTCAGCCTCATCTGCCCATGGCACTGCTCGCACAGAGGCACAGAGACTGGGGCTTCTTGCTTGTCTTGCCACTTGAAACTCCAAACGTAGCCTGGGAAAGTTGATGTCCCAGCTAGGCTCCTTTCGCAGCCCCGCTCTTTAAATGAGAACGTCTGCAGATAGCTGGCAGCCAGAAGGGGCTAGCCTGGAAAGCTGTTGCTCAGCCTCATCTGCCCATGGCACTGCTCTCACAGAGGAACAGAGAATGGGGCTTCTTGCTTATCTTGTCAACTGAAACTTTAAACGCATGCTTGGAATGGTGCTGTCTCTGTCAGGCCCCTTCACCAGCCCTGCTCCGAAAGTGCGAACGTCTGCAGATAGCTGGCAGCCAGAAGGGGCTAGCCTGGAAAGCTGTTGCTCAGCCTCATCTGCTCATGGCACTGCTCGCACAGAGGCACAGAGACTGGGGCTGCTTGCTTGTCTTGCCACCTCAAACTTCAAAAGTAGCTTGACAATGGTGGTGTCCCTGCCAGCCTCCTTTCGCAGCCCTGCTCCGAAAGTGCGAACGTCTGCAGTTAGCTGGCAGCCAGAAGGGGCTAGCCTGGAAAGCTGTTGCTCAGCCTCATCTGCCCATGGCTCTGCTCGCACAGAGGCACAGAGAATGGGGCTCTTTGCTTATCTTGCCAATTGAACCTTCAAACGCATGCTTGGAATGGTGGTGTCTCTGCCAGGCTCCTTTCACAGCCCTGCTCCGAAAGTGCGAACGTCTGCAGATAGCTGGCAGCCTGAAGGGGCTAGCCTGGAAAGCTGTTGCTCAGCCTCATCTGCTCATGGCACTGCTCGCACATAGGCACAGAGACTGGGGCTGCTTGCTTGTCTTGCCACCTCAATCTTCAAACGTATCCTGGGAAAGTTGGTGTCCCAGCTAGGCTCCTTTCGCAGCAATGCTCTTGAAATGCGAACGTCTGCAGATAGCTGGCAGCCTGAAGGGGCTAGCCTGGAAAGCTGTTGCTCAGCCTCATCTCCTCATGGCACTGCTCGCACAGAGGCACAGAGACTGGGGCTGCTTACTTGTCTTGCCACCTCAAACTTCAAACGTAGCCTGGGAATGGTGGTGTCCCAGCCAGGCTCCTTTCGCAGCACTGCTCTTAAAATGCGAACGTCTGCAGGTAGCTGGCAGCCAGAAGGGGCTAGCCTGGAAATCTGTTGCTCAGCCTCATCTGCCCATGGCACTGCTCGCACAGAGGCACAGAGACTGGGGCTGCTTTCTTGTCTTGCCACCTCAAACTTCATATGTAGCCTGGGAATGGTGGTGTTCCTGCCAGGCTCCTTTCACAGCCCTGCTCTTAAAATGCGAACGTCTGCATTTAGCTGGTAGCCAGAAGGGGCTATCCTTGAAAGATGTTGCTTAGCCTCATCTGCTCATGGCAGTGCTCGCACAGAGGCACAGAGAATGGGGCTGCTTGCTTGTCTTGCCACCTCAATCTTCAAAAGTAACCTGGGAATGGTGGTGTCCCTGCCAGGCTCCTTTCGCAGCCCTGCTCTTGAAATGCGAACGTCTGCAGATACCTGGCAGCCAGAAGGGGCTAGCCTGGAAAGCTGTTGCTCAGCCTCATCTGCCCATGGCACTGTTCGCATAGAGGCACAGAGAATTGGGCTGCATGCTTATCTAGCCACTTGAAACTTCAAACGCATGCTGCGAATGGTGGTGTCCCTGCCAGGCTCCTTTCGCAGCCCTGCTCTTAAAATGCGAACGTCTGCAGATAGCTGGCAGCCAGAAGGGGCTAGCCTGGAAAGCTGTTGCTCAGCCTCATCTGCCCATGGCACTGTTCGCTTAGAGGCACAGAAAATGGGGCTTCTTGCTTATCTTGCCACTTGAAACTTCAAACGCATGTGGGGAATGTGGGTTGTCCCTGCCAGGCTCCTTTCACAGCCCTGCTCCGAAATTGCGAATGTCTGCAGAAAGCTGGCAGCCAGAAGGGGCTATCCTGGAAAGCTGTTGCTCAGCCTCATCTGCCAATGGCACTGCTCGCACAGAGGCACAGAGAATGGGGCTTCTTGCTTATCTTGCCAATTGAAACTTTAAACGCATGCTTCGAATGGTGGTGTCTCTGCCAGGCTCCTTTACCAGCCCTGCTCCGAAAGTGCGAACGTCTGCAGATAGCTGGCAGCCAGAAGGGGCTAGCCTGGAAAGCTGTTGCTCAGCCTCATCTGCCCATGGCACTGCTCGCACAGAGGCACGGAGACTGCGGCTGCTTGCTTGTCTTGCCACTTGAAACTTCAAACGTAGCCTGGGAAAGTTGGTGTCCCTGCCAGGCTCCTTTCGCAGCCCTGCTCTTAAAATGCGAACGTCTGCAGGTAGCTGGCAGGCAGAAGGGGCTAGCCTGGAAATCTGTTTCTCAGCCTCATCTGCTCATGGCACTGCTCGCACAGAGGCACAGAGACTGGGGCTGCTTGCTTATCTTGCCACTTATAAATTCAAACGCATGTGGGGAATGTGGGTTGTCCCTGCCAGGCTCCTTTCGCAGCCCTGCTCCGAAATTGTGAATGTCTGCAGATAGATGGCAGCCAGAAGGGGCTAGCCTGGAAAGCTGTTGCTCAGCCTCATCTGCCCATGGCACTGCTCGCACAGAGGCACAGAGACTGGGGCTGCTTGCTTGTCTTGCCGCCTCAAACTTCAAACGTAGCCTGGGAAAGTTGGTGTCCCAGCCAGGCTCCTTTACCAGCCCTGCTCCGAAAATGCGAACGTCTGCAGATAGCTGGCAGCCTGAAGGTGCTAGCCTGGAAATCTTTTGCTCAGCCTCATCTGCCCATGGCACTGCTCGCACAGAGGCACAGAGAATGGGGCTGCTTGCTTGTCTTGCCACCTCAAACTTCAAACGTAGCCTGGGAATGGTGGTGTCCCTGCCAGGCTCCTTTCGCAGCCCTGCTCTTAAAATGCGAACGTCTGCAGGTAGCTGGCAGCCAGAAGGGGCTAGCCTGGAAATCTGTTGCTCAGCCTCATCTGCCCATGGCACTGCTCGCACAGAGGCACAGAGACTGGGGCTGCTTGCTTGTCTTGCCACCTCAAACTTCAAAAGTAGCCTGGGAAAGTTGGTGTCCCTGCCAGGCTCCTTTACCAGCCTTGCTCCGAAAGTGCGAACGTCTGCAGATAGCTGGCAGCCAGAAGGGGCTATCCTGGAAAGCTGTTGCTCAGCCTCATCTGCCCATGGCTCTGCTCACACAGAGGCACAGAGACTGGGGCTGCTTGCTTATCTTGCCACTTGTAACTTCAAACGCATGTCGGGAATGTGGATTGTCCCTGCCAGGCTCCTTTCGCAGCCCTGCTCCGAAATTGCGAATGTCTGCAGATAGATGGCAGCCAGAAGGGGCTAGCCTGGAAAGCTGTTGCTCAGCCTCATCTGCCCATGGCACTGCTCGCACAGAGGCACAGAGAATGGGGCTCTTTGCTTATCTTGCCAATTGAACCTTCAAACGCATGCTTGGAATGGTGGTGTCTCTGCCAGGCTCCTTTCACAGCCCTGCTCCTAAAGTGCGAACGTCTGCAGATAGCTGGCAGCCAGAAGGGGCTAGCCTGGAAAGCTGTTGCTCAGCCTCATCTGCTCATGGCACTGCTCGCACAGAGGCACAGAGACTGGGGCTGCTTGCTTGTCTTGCCACCTCAATCTTCAAACGTAGCCTGGGAAAGTTGGTGTCCCAGCTAGGCTCCTTTCGCAGCAATGCTCTTGAAATGCGAACGTCTGCAGATAGCTGGCAGCCAGAAGGGGCTAGCCTGGAAAGCTGTTGCTCAGCCTCATCTGCCCACGGCACTGCTCACACAGAGGCACAGAGACTGGGGCTGCTTGCTTGTCTTGCCACCTCAAACTTCAAACGTAGCCTGGGAATGGTGGTGTCCCAGCCAGGCTCCTTTCGCAGCACTGCTCTTAAAATGCGAACGTCTGCAGGTAGCTGGCAGCCAGAAGGGGCTAGCCTGGAAATCTGTTGCTCAGCCTCATCTGCCCATGGCACTGCTCGCACAGAGGCCCAGAGACTGGGGCTGCTTGCTTCTCTTGCCACCTCAAACTTCATATGTAGCCTGGGAATGGTGGTGTTCCTGCCAGGCTCCTTTCACAGCCCTGCTCTTAAAATGCGAACGTCTGCAGATAGCTGGCAGCCAGAAGGGGCTAGCCTGGAAAGCTGTTGCTCAGCCTCATCTGCCCATGGCACTGTTCGCTTAGAGGCACAGAAAATGGGGCTTCTTGCTTATCTTGCCACTTGAAACTTCAAACGCATGTGGGGAATGTGGGTTGTCCCTGCCAGGCTCCTTTTGCAGCCCTGCTCCGAAATTGCGAATGTCTGCAGAAAGCTGGCAGCCAGAAGGGGCTATCCTGGAAAGCTGTTGCTCAGCCTCATCTGCCAATGGCACTGCTCGCACAGAGGCACAGAGAATGGGGCTTCTTGCTTATCTTGCCAATTGAAACTTTAAACGCATGCTTTGAATGGTGGTGTCTCTGCCAGGCTCCTTTACCAGCCCTGCTCCGAAAGTGCGAACGTCTGCAGATAGCTGGCAGCCAGAAGGGGCTAGCCTGGAAAGCTGTTGCTCAGCCTCATCTGCCCATGGCACTGCTCGCACAGAGGCACGGAGACTGCGGCTGCTTGCTTGTCTTGCCACTTGAAACTTCAAACGTAGCCTGGGAATGGTGGTGTCCCTGCCAGGCTCCTTTCGCAGCCCTGCTCTTAAAATGCGAACGTCTGCAGGTAGCTGGCAGGCAGAAGGGGCTAGCCTGGAAATCTGTTTCTCAGCCTCATCTGCTCATGGCACTGCTCGCACAGAGGCACAGAGACTGGGGCTGCTTGCTTATCTTGCCACTTATAAATTCAAACGCATGTGGGGAATGTGGGTTGTCCCTGCCAGGCTCCTTTCGCGGCCCTGCTCCGAAATTGTGAATGTCTGCAGATAGATGGCAGCCAGAAGGGGCTATCCTGGAAAGCTGTTGCTCAGCCTCATCTGCCCATGGCACTGCTCGCACAGAGGCACAGAGACTGGGGCTGCTTGCTTGCCTTGCCACCTCAAACTTAAAAAGTAGCCTGGGAAAGTTGGTGTCCCAGCCAGGCTCCTTTCGCAGCCCTGCTCCGAAAATGCGAACGTCTGCAGATAGCTGGCAGCCTGAAGGGGCTAGCCTGGAAAGCTGTTGCTCAGCCTCATCTGCCCATGACACTGCTCGCACAGAGGCACAGAGACTGGGGCTACTTTCTTGTTTTGCCACCTCAAACTTCAGACGTACGCTGGGAATGCGGGGGTCACTGCCGATCTCCCTTCGCAGCCCTGCTCCTAAAATGCGAACGTCTACAGATAGCACGCAGTCAGAAGGGGCTATCCTGGAAAGCTGTTGCTCAGCCTCATCTGCCCATGGCACTGCTCACACTGAGGCACAGAGACTGGGGCTGCTTGCTTGTCTTGCCACCTCAAACTTCAAACGTAGCCTGGGAAAGTTGGTGTCCCTGCTAAGCTCCTTTCACAGCCCTGCTCTTGAAATGCGAACGTCTGCAGATAGCTGGCAGCCAGAAGGGGCTAGCCTGGAAAGCTGTTGCTCAGCCTCATCTGCCCATGGCACTGCTCACACAGAGGCACAGAGAATGGGGCTGCTTGCTTGTCTTGCCACCTCAAACTTCGAACGTAGCCTGGGAATGGTGGTGTCCATGCCAGGCTCCTTTCGCAGCCCTGCTCATAAAATGCGAACGTCTGCAGGTAGCTGGCAGCCAGAAGGGGCTAGCCTGGAAAGCTGTTGCTCAGCCTCATCTGCCCATGGCACTGCTCGCACAGAGGCACAGAGACTGGGGCTGCTTGCTTGTCTTGCCACCTCAAACTTCAAAAGTAGCCTGGGAAAGTTGGTGTCCCTGCCAGGCTCCTTTCGCAGCCTTGCTCCGAAAGTGCGAACGTCTGCAGATAGCTGGCAGGCAGAAGGGGCTAGCCTGGAAAGCTGTTGCTCAGCCTCATCTGCCCATGGCTCTGCTCACACAGAGGCACAGAGACTGGGGCTGCTTGCTTATCTTGCCACTTGTAACTTCAAACGCATGTCGGGAATGTGGATTGTCCCTGTCAGGCTCCTTTCGCAGCCCTGCTCCGAAATTGCGAATGTCTGCAGATAGATGGCAGCCAGAAGGGGCTAGCCTGGAAAGCTGTTGCTCAGCCTCATCTGCCCATGGCACTGCTCGCACAGAGGCCCAGAGACTGGGGCTGCTTGCTTGTCTTGCCGCCTCAAACTTCAAACGTAGCCTGGGAAAGTTGGTGTCCCAGCCAGGCTCCTTTCGCAGCCCTGCTCCGAAAATGCGAACGTCTGCAGATAGCTGGCAGCCTGAAGGTGCTAGCCTGGAAATCTGTTGCTCAGCCTCATCTGCCCATGGCACTGCTCGCACAGAGGCACAGAGAATGGGGCTGCTTGCTTGTCTTGCCACCTCAAACTTCAAACGTAGCCTGGGAATGGTGGTGTCCCTGCCAGGCTCCTTTCGCAGCCCTGCTCTTAAAATGCGAACGTCTGCAGGTAGCTGGCAGCCAGAAGGGGCTAGCCTGGAAATCTGTTGCTCAGCCTCATCTGCCCATGGCACTGCTCGCACAGAGGCACAGAGACTGGGGCTGCTTGCTTGTCTTGCCACCTCAAACTTCAAAAGTAGCCTGGGAAAGTTGGTGTCCCTGCCAGGCTCCTTTACCAGCCTTGCTCCGAAAGTGCGAACGTCTGCAGATAGCTGGCAGCCAGAAGGGGCTATCCTGGAAAGCTGTTGCTCAGCCTCATCTGCCCATGGCTCTGCTCACACAGATGCACAGAGACTGGGGCTGCTTGCTTATCTTGCCACTTGTAACTTCAAACGCATGTCGGGAATGTGGATTGTCCCTGCCAGGCTCCTTTCGCAGCCCTGCTCCGAAATTGCGAATGTCTGCAGATAGATGGCAGCCAGAAGGGGCTAGCCTGGAAAGCTGTTGCTCAGCCTCATCTGCCCATGGCACTGCTCGCACAGAGGCACAGAGAATGGGGCTCTTTGCTTATCTTGCCAATTGAACCTTCAAACGCATGCTTGGAATGGTGGTGTCTCTGCCAGGCTCCTTTCACAGCCCTGCTCCTAAAGTGCGAACGTCTGCAGATAGCTGGCAGCCAGAAGGGGCTAGCCTGGAAAGCTGTTGCTCAGCCTCATCTGCTCATGGCACTGCTCGCACAGAGGCACAGAGACTGGGGCTGCTTGCTTGTCTTGCCACCTCAATCTTCAAACGTAGCCTGGGAAAGTTGGTGTCCCAGCTAGGCTCCTTTCGCAGCAATGCTCTTGAAATGCGAACGTCTGCAGATAGCTGGCAGCCTGAAGGGGCTAGCCTGGAAATCTGTTGCTCAGCCTCATCTGCCCATGGCACTGCTCACACAGAGGCACAGAGACTGGGGCTGCTTGCTTGTCTTGCCACCTCAAACTTCAAACGTAGCCTGGGAATGGTGGTGTCCCAGCCAGGCTCCTTTCGCAGCACTGCTCTTAAAATGCGAACGTCTGCAGGTAGCTGGCAGCCAGAAGGGGCTAGCCTGGAAATCTGTTGCTCAGCCTCATCTGCCCATGGCACTGCTCGCACAGAGGCCCAGAGACTGGGGCTGCTTGCTTGTCTTGCCACCTCAAACTTCATATGTAGCCTGGGAATGGTGGTGTTCCTGCCAGGCTCCTTTCACAGCCCTGCTCTTAAAATGCGAACATCTGCATTTAGCTGGTAGCCAGAAGGGGCTATCCTTGAAAGATGTTGCTCAGCCTCATCTGCTCATGGCAGTGCTCGCACAGAGGCACAGAGAATGGGGCTGCTTGCTTGTCTTGCCACCTCAATCTTCAAAAGTAACCTGGGAATGGTGGTGTCCCTGCCAGGCTCCTTTCGCAGCCCTGCTCTTGAAATGCGAACGTCTGCAGATACCTGGCAGCCAGAAGGGGCTAGCCTGGAAAGCTGTTGCTCAGCCTCATCTGCCCATGGCACTGTTCGCATAGAGGCACAGAGAATGGGGCTGCATGCTTATCTAGCCACTTGAAACTTCAAACGCATGTCGGGAATGTGGATTGTCCCTGCCAGGCTCCTTTCGCAGCCCTGCTCCGAAATTGCGAATGTCTGCAGATAGATGGCAGCCAGAAGGGGCTAGCCTGGAAAGCTGTTGCTCAGCCTCATCTGCCCATGGCACTGCTCGCACAGAGGCACAGAGAATGGGGCTCTTTGCTTATCTTGCCAATTGAACCTTCAAACGCATGCTTGGAATGGTGGTGTCTCTGCCAGGCTCCTTTCACAGCCCTGCTCCTAAAGTGCGAACGTCTGCAGATAGCTGGCAGCCAGAAGGGGCTAGCCTGGAAAGCTGTTGCTCAGCCTCATCTGCTCATGGCACTGCTCGCACAGAGGCACAGAGACTGGGGCTGCTTGCTTGTCTTGCCACCTCAATCTTCAAACGTAGCCTGGGAAAGTTGGTGTCCCAGCTAGGCTCCTTTCGCAGCAATGCTCTTGAAATGCGAACGTCTGCAGATAGCTGGCAGCCTGAAGGGGCTAGCCTGGAAAGCTGTTGCTCAGCCTCATCTGCCCATGGCACTGCTCACACAGAGGCACAGAGACTGGGGCTGCTTACTTGTCTTGCCACCTCAAACTTCAAACGTAGCCTGGGAATGGTGGTGTCCCAGCCAGGCTCCTTTCGCAGCACTGCTCTTAAAATGCGAACGTCTGCAGGTAGCTGGCAGCCAGAAGGGGCTAGCCTGGAAATCTGTTGCTCAGCCTCATCTGCCCATGGCACTGCTCGCACAGAGGCACAGAGACTGGGGCTGCTTTCTTGTCTTGCCACCTCAAACTTCATATGTAGCCTGGGAATGGTGGTGTTCCTGCCAGGCTCCTTTCACAGCCCTGCTCTTAAAATGCGAACGTCTGCATTTAGCTGGCAGCCAGAAGGGGCTATCCTTGAAAGATGTTGCTCAGCCTCATCTGCTCATGGCAGTGCTCGCACAGAGGCACAGAGAATGGGGCTGCTTGCTTGTCTTGCCACCTCAATCTTCAAAAGTAACCTGGGAATGGTGGTGTCCCTGCCAGGCTCCTTTCGCAGCCCTGCTCTTGAAATGCGAACGTCTGCAGATACCTGGCAGCCAGAAGGGGCTAGCCTGGAAAGCTGTTGCTCAGCCTCATCTGCCCATGGCACTGTTCGCATAGAGGCACAGAGAATTGGGCTGCATGCTTATCTAGCCACTTGAAACTTCAAACGCATGCTGCGAATGGTGGTGTCCCTGCCAGGCTCCTTTCGCAGCCCTGCTCTTGAAATGCGAACGTCTGCAGATAGCTGGCAGCCAGAAGGGGCTAGCCTGGAAAGCTGTTGCTCAGCCTCATCTGCCCATGGCACTGTTCGCTTAGAGGCACAGAAAATGGGGCTTCTTGCTTATCTTGCCACTTGAAACTTCAAACGCATGTGGGGAATGTGGGTTGTCCCTGCCAGGCTCCTTTCACAGCCCTGCTCCGAAATTGCGAATGTCTGCAGAAAGCTGGCAGCCAGAAGGGGCTATCCTGGAAAGCTGTTGCTCAGCCTCATCTGCCAATGGCACTGCTCGCACAGAGGCACAGAGAATGGGGCTTCTTGCTTATCTTGCCAATTGAAACTTTAAACGCATGCTTCGAATGGTGGTGTCTCTGCCAGGCTCCTTTACCAGCCCTGCTCCGAAAGTGCGAACGTCTGCAGATAGCTGGCAGCCAGAAGGGGCTAGCCTGGAAAGCTGTTGCTCAGCCTCATCTGCCCATGGCACTGCTCGCACAGAGGCACGGAGACTGCAGCTGCTTGCTTGTCTTGCCACTTGAAACTTCAAACGTAGCCTGGGAATGGTGGTGTCCCTGCCAGGCTCCTTTCGCAGCCCTGCTCTTAAAATGCGAACGTCTGCAGGTAGCTGGCAGGCAGAAGGGGCTAGCCTGGAAATCTGTTTCTCAGCCTCATCTGCTCATGGCACTGCTCGCACAGAGGCACAGAGAATGGGGCTGCTTGCTTGTCTTGCCACCTCAAACTTCAAACGTAGCCTGGGAATGGTGGTGTCCCTGCCAGGCTCCTTTCGCAGCCCTGCTCTTAAAATGCGAACGTCTGCAGGTAGCTGGCAGCCAGAAGGGGCTAGCCTGGAAATCTGTTGCTCAGCCTCATCTGCCCATGGCACTGCTCGCACAGAGGCACAGAGACTGGGGCTGCTTGCTTGTCTTGCCACCTCAAACTTCAAAAGTAGCCTGGGAAAGTTGGTGTCCCTGCCAGGCTCCTTTCCCAGCCTTGCTCCGAAAGTGCGAACGTCTGCAGATAGCTGGCAGCCAGAAGGGGCTATCCTGGAAAGCTGTTGCTCAGCCTCATCTGCCCATGGCTCTGCTCACACAGAGGCACAGAGACTGGGGCTGCTTGCTTATCTTGCCACTTGTAACTTCAAACGCATGTCGGGAATGTGGATTGTCCCTGCCAGGCTCCTTTCGCAGCCCTGCTCCGAAATTGCGAATGTCTGCAGATAGATGGCAGCCAGAAGGGGCTAGCCTGGAAAGCTGTTGCTCAGCCTCATCTGCCCATGGCACTGCTCGCACAGAGGCACAGAGAATGGGGCTCTTTGCTTATCTTGCCAATTGAACCTTCAAACGCATGCTTGGAATGGTGGTGTCTCTGCCAGGCTCCTTTCACAGCCCTGCTCCTAAAGTGCGAACGTCTGCAGATAGCTGGCAGCCAGAAGGGGCTAGCCTGGAAAGCTGTTGCTCAGCCTCATCTGCTCATGGCACTGCTCGCACAGAGGCACAGAGAATGGGGCTGCTTGCTTGTCTTGCCACCTCAATCTTCAAACGTAGCCTGGGAAAGTTGGTGTCCCAGCTAGGCTCCTTTCGCAGCAATGCTCTTGAAATGCGAACGTCTGCAGATAGCTGGCAGCCTGAAGGGGCTAGCCTGGAAAGCTGTTGCTCAGCCTCATCTGCCCATGGCACTGCTCACACAGAGGCACAGAGACTGGGGCTGCTTGCTTGTCTTGCCACCTCAAACTTCAAACGTAGCCTGGGAATGGTGGTGTCCCAGCCAGGCTCCTTTCGCAGCACTGCTCTTAAAATGCGAACGTCTGCAGGTAGCTGGCAGCCAGAAGGGGCTAGCCTGGAAATCTGTTGCTCAGCCTCATCTGCCCATGGCACTGCTCGCACAGAGGCCCAGAGACTGGGGCTGCTTGCTTCTCTTGCCACCTCAAACTTCATATGTAGCCTGGGAATGGTGGTGTTCCTGCCAGGCTCCTTTCACAGCCCTGCTCTTAAAATGCGAACGTCTGCAGATAGCTGGCAGCCAGAAGGGGCTAGCCTGGAAAGCTGTTGCTCAGCCTCATCTGCCCATGGCACTGTTCGCTTAGAGGCACAGAAAATGGGGCTTCTTGCTTATCTTGCCACTTGAAACTTCAAACGCATGTGGGGAATGTGGGTTGTCCCTGCCAGGCTCCTTTCACAGCCCTGCTCCGAAATTGCGAATGTCTGCAGAAAGCTGGCAGCCAGAAGGGGCTATCCTGGAAAGCTGTTGCTCAGCCTCATCTGCCAATGGCACTGCTCGCACAGAGGCACAGAGAATGGGGCTTCTTGCTTATCTTGCCAATTGAAACTTTAAACGCATGCTTCGAATGGTGGTGTCTCTGCCAGGCTCCTTTACCAGCCCTGCTCCGAAAGTGCGAACGTCTGCAGATAGCTGGCAGCCAGAAGGGGCTAGCCTGGAAAGCTGTTGCTCAGCCTCATCTGCCCATGGCACTGCTCGCACAGAGGCACGGAGACTGCGGCTGCTTGCTTGTCTTGCCACTTGAAACTTCAAACGTAGCCTGGGAATGGTGGTGTCCCTGCCAGGCTCCTTTCGCAGCCCTGCTCTTAAAATGCGAACGTCTGCAGGTAGCTGGCAGGCAGAAGGGGCTAGCCTGGAAATCTGTTTCTCAGCCTCATCTGCTCATGGCACTGCTCGCACAGAGGCACAGAGACTGGGGCTGCTTGCTTATCTTGCCACTTATAAATTCAAACGCATGTGGGGAATGTGGGTTGTCCCTGCCAGGCTCCTTTCGCAGCCCTGCTCCGAAATTGTGAATGTCTGCAGATAGATGGCAGCCAGAAGGGGCTATCCTGGAAAGCTGTTGCTCAGCCTCATCTGCCCATGGCACTGCTCGCACAGAGGCACAGAGACTGGGGCTGCTTGCTTGCCTTGCCACCTCAAACTTAAAAAGTAGCCTGGGAAAGTTGGTGTCCCAGCCAGGCTCCTTTCGCAGCCCTGCTCCGAAAATGCGAACGTCTGCAGATAGCTGGCAGCCTGAAGGGGCTAGCCTGGAAAGCTGTTGCTCAGCCTCATCTGCCCATGGCACTGCTCGCACAGAGGCACAGAGAATGGGGCTGCTTGCTTGTCTTGCCACCTCAAACTTCAAACGTAGCCTGGGAAAGTTGGTGTCCCTGCCAGGCTCCTTGCGCAGCCCTGCTCTTAAAATGCGAACGTCTGCAGGTAGCTGGTAGCCAGAAGAGGCTATCCTGGAAAGCTGTTGCTCAGCCTCATCTGCCCATGACACTGCTCGCACAGAGGCACAGAGACTGGGGCTACTTTCTTGTTTTGCCACCTCAAACTTCAGACGTACGCTGGGAATGCGGGGGTCACTGCCGATCTCCCTTCGCAGCCCTGCTCCTAAAATGCGAACGTCTACAGATAGCACGCAGTCAGAAGGGGCTATCCTGGAAAGCTGTTGCTCAGCCTCATCTGCCCATGGCACTGCTCACACAGAGGCACAGAGAATGGGGCTGCTTGCTTGTCTTGCCACCTCAAACTTCGAACGTAGCCTGGGAATGGTGGTGTCCCTGCCAGGCTCCTTTCGCAGCCTTGCTCCGAAAGTGCGAACGTCTGCAGATAGCTGGCAGGCAGAAGGGGCTAGCCTGGAAAGCTGTTGCTCAGCCTCATCTGCCCATGGCTCTGCTCACACAGAGGCACAGAGACTGGGGCTGCTTGCTTATCTTGCCACTTGTAACTTCAAACGCATGTCGGGAATGTGGATTGTCCCTGTCAGGCTCCTTTCGCAGCCCTGCTCCGAAATTGCGAATGTCTGCAGATAGATGGCAGCCAGAAGGGGCTAGCCTGGAAAGCTGTTGCTCAGCCTCATCTGCCCATGGCACTGCTCGCACAGAGGCACAGAGACTGGGGCTGCTTGCTTATCTTGCCGCCTCAAACTTCAAACGTAGCCTGGGAAAGTTGGTGTCCCAGCCAGGCTCCTTTCGCAGCCCTGCTCCGAAAATGCGAACGTCTGCAGATAGCTGGCAGCCTGAAGGTGCTAGCCTGGAAATCTGTTGCTCAGCCTCATCTGCCCATGGCACTGCTCGCACAGAGGCACAGAGAATGGGGCTGCTTGCTTGTCTTGCCACCTCAAACTTCAAACGTAGCCTGGGAATGGTGGTGTCCCTGCCAGGCTCCTTTCGCAGCCCTGCTCTTAAAATGCGAACGTCTGCAGGTAGCTGGCAGCCAGAAGGGGCTAGCCTGGAAATCTGTTGCTCAGCCTCATCTGCCCATGGCACTGCTCGCACAGAGGCACAGAGACTGGGGCTGCTTGCTTGTCTTGCCACCTCAAACTTCAAAAGTAGCCTGGGAAAGTTGGTGTCCCTGCCAGGCTCCTTTACCAGCCTTGCTCCGAAAGTGCGAACGTCTGCAGATACCTGGCAGCCAGAAGGGGCTATCCTGGAAAGCTGTTGCTCAGCCTCATCTGCCCATGGCTCTGCTCACACAGATGCACAGAGACTGGGGCTGCTTGCTTATCTTGCCACTTGTAACTTCAAACGCATGTCGGGAATGTGGATTGTCCCTGCCAGGCTCCTTTCGCAGCCCTGCTCCGAAATTGCGAATGTCTGCAGATAGATGGCAGCCAGAAGGGGCTAGCCTGGAAAGCTGTTGCTCAGCCTCATCTGCCCATGGCACTGCTCGCACAGAGGCACAGAGAATGGGGCTCTTTGCTTATCTTGCCAATTGAACCTTCAAACGCATGCTTGGAATGGTGGTGTCTCTGCCAGGCTCCTTTCACAGCCCTGCTCCTAAAGTGCGAACGTCTGCAGATAGCTGGCAGCCAGAAGGGGCTAGCCTGGAAAGCTGTTGCTCAGCCTCATCTGCTCATGGCACTGCTCGCACAGAGGCACAGAGACTGGGGCTGCTTGCTTGTCTTGCCACCTCAATCTTCAAACGTAGCCTGGGAAAGTTGGTGTCCCAGCTAGGCTCCTTTCGCAGCAATGCTCTTGAAATGCGAACGTCTGCAGATAGCTGGCAGCCTGAAGGGGCTAGCCTGGAAAGCTGTTGCTCAGCCTCATCTGCCCATGGCACTGCTCACACAGAGGCACAGAGACTGGGGCTGCTTGCTTGTCTTGCCACCTCAAACTTCAAACGTAGCCTGGGAATGGTGGTGTCCCAGCCAGGCTCCTTTCGCAGCACTGCTCTTAAAATGCGAACGTCTGCAGGTAGCTGGCAGCCAGAAGGGGCTAGCCTGGAAATCTGTTGCTCAGCCTCATCTGCCCATGGCACTGCTCGCACAGAGGCCCAGAGACTGGGGCTGCTTGCTTCTCTTGCCACCTCAAACTTCATATGTAGCCTGGGAATGGTGGTGTTCCTGCCAGGCTCCTTTCACAGCCCTGCTCTTAAAATGCGAACGTCTGCAGATAGCTGGCAGCCAGAAGGGGCTAGCCTGGAAAGCTGTTGCTCAGCCTCATCTGCCCATGGCACTGTTCGCTTAGAGGCACAGAAAATGGGGCTTCTTGCTTATCTTGCCACTTGAAACTTCAAACGCATGTGGGGAATGTGGGTTGTCCCTGCCAGGCTCCTTTCACAGCCCTGCTCCGAAATTGCGAATGTCTGCAGAAAGCTGGCAGCCAGAAGGGGCTATCCTGGAAAGCTGTTGCTCAGCCTCATCTGCCAATGGCACTGCTCGCACAGAGGCACAGAGAATGGGGCTTCTTGCTTATCTTGCCAATTGAAACTTTAAACGCATGCTTCGAATGGTGGTGTCTCTGCCAGGCTCCTTTACCAGCCCTGCTCCGAAAGTGCGAACGTCTGCAGATAGCTGGCAGCCAGAAGGGGCTAGCCTGGAAAGCTGTTGCTCAGCCTCATCTGCCCATGGCACTGCTCGCACAGAGGCACGGAGACTGCGGCTGCTTGCTTGTCTTGCCACTTGAAACTTCAAACGTAGCCTGGGAATGGTGGTGTCCCTGCCAGGCTCCTTTCGCAGCCCTGCTCTTAAAATGTGAACGTCTGCAGGTAGCTGGCAGGCAGAAGGGGCTAGCCTGGAAATCTGTTTCTCAGCCTCATCTGCTCATGGCACTGCTCGCACAGAGGCACAGAGACTGGGGCTGCTTGCTTATCTTGCCACTTATAAATTCAAACGCATGTGGGGAATGTGGGTTGTCCCTGCCAGGCTCCTTTCGCAGCCCTGCTCCGAAATTGTGAATGTCTGCAGATAGATGGCAGCCAGAAGGGGCTATCCTGGAAAGCTGTTGCTCAGCCTCATCTGCCCATGGCACTGCTCGCACAGAGGCACAGAGACTGGGGCTGCTTGCTTGCCTTGCCACCTCAAACTTAAAAAGTAGCCTGGGAAAGTTGGTGTCCCAGCCAGGCTCCTTTCGCAGCCCTGCTCCGAAAATGCGAACGTCTGCAGATAGCTGGCAGCCTGAAGGGGCTAGCCTGGAAAGCTGTTGCTCAGCCTCATCTGCCCATGGCACTGCTCGCACAGAGGCACAGAGAATGGGGCTGCTTGCTTGTCTTGCCACCTCAAACTTCAAACGTAGCCTGGGAAAGTTGGTGTCCCTGCCAGGCTCCTTGCGCAGCCCTGCTCTTAAAATGCGAACGTCTGCAGGTAGCTGGTAGCCAGAAGAGGCTATCCTGGAAAGCTGTTGCTCAGCCTCATCTGCCCATGACACTGCTCGCACAGAGGCACAGAGACTGGGGCTACTTTCTTGTTTTGCCACCTCAAACTTCAGACGTACGCTGGGAATGCGGGGGTCACTGCCGATCTCCCTTCGCAGCCCTGCTCCTAAAATGCGAACGTCTACAGATAGCACGCAGTCAGAAGGGGCTATCCTGGAAAGCTGTTGCTCAGCCTCATCTGCCCATGGCACTGCTCGCACAGAGGCACAGAGACTGGGGCTGCTTGCTTGTCTTGCCACCTCAAACTTCAAACGTAGCCTGGGAAAGTTGGTGTCCCTGCTAAGCTCCTTTCACAGCCCTGCTCTTGAAATGCGAACGTCTGCAGATAGCTGGCAGCCAGAAGGGGCTAGCCTGGAAAGCTGTTGCTCAGCCTCATCTGCCCATGGCACTGCTCACACAGAGGCACAGAGAATGGGGCTGCTTGCTTGTCTTGCCACCTCAAACTTCGAACGTAGCCTGGGAATGGTGGTGTCCATGCCAGGCTCCTTTCGCAGCCCTGCTCATAAAATGCGAACGTCTGCAGGTAGCTGGCAGCCAGAAGGGGCTAGCCTGGAAAGCTGTTGCTCAGCCTCATCTGCCCATGGCACTGCTCGCACAGAGGCACAGAGACTGGGGCTGCTTGCTTGTCTTGCCACCTCAAACTTCAAAAGTAGCCTGGGAAAGTTGGTGTTCCTGCCAGGCTCCTTTCGCAGCCTTGCTCCGAAAGTGCGAACGTCTGCAGATAGCTGGCAGGCAGAAGGGGCTAGCCTGGAAAGCTGTTGCTCAGCCTCATCTGCCCATGGCTCTGCTCACACAGAGGCACAGAGACTGGGGCTGCTTGCTTATCTTGCCACTTGTAACTTCAAACGCATGTCGGGAATGTGGATTGTCCCTGTCAGGCTCCTTTCGCAGCCCTGCTCCGAAATTGCGAATGTCTGCAGATAGATGGCAGCCAGAAGGGGCTAGCCTGGAAAACTGTTGCTCAGCCTCATCTGCCCATGGCACTGCTCGCACAGAGGCACAGAGACTGGGGCTGCTTCCTTGTCTTGCCGCCTCAAACTTCAAACGTAGCCTGGGAAAGTTGGTGTCCCAGCCAGGCTCCTTTCGCAGCCCTGCTCCGAAAATGCGAACGTCTGCAGATAGCTGGCAGCCTGAAGGTGCTAGCCTGGAAATCTGTTGCTCAGCCTCATCTGCCCATGGCACTGCTCGCACAGAGGCACAGAGAATGGGGCTGCTTGCTTGTCTTGCCACCTCAAACTTCAAACGTAGCCTGGGAATGGTGGTGTCCCTGCCAGGCTCCTTTCGCAGCCCTGCTCTTAAAATGCGAACGTCTGCAGGTAGCTGGCAGCCAGAAGGGGCTAGCCTGGAAATCTGTTGCTCAGCCTCATCTGCCCATGGCACTGCTCGCACAGAGGCACAGAGACTGGGGCTGCTTGCTTGTCTTGCCACCTCAAACTTCAAAAGTAGCCTGGGAAAGTTGGTGTCCCTGCCAGGCTCCTTTACCAGCCTTGCTCCGAAAGTGCGAACGTCTGCAGATAGATGGCAGCCAGAAGGGGCTAGCCTGGAAAGCTGTTGCTCAGCCTCATCTGCCCATGGCACTGCTCGCACAGAGGCACAGAGAATGGGGCTCTTTGCTTATCTTGCCAATTGAACCTTCAAACGCATGCTTGGAATGGTGGTGTCTCTGCCAGGCTCCTTTCACAGCCCTGCTCCTAAAGTGCGAACGTCTGCAGATAGCTGGCAGCCAGAAGGGGCTAGCCTGGAAAGCTGTTGCTCAGCCTCATCTGCTCATGGCACTGCTCGCACAGAGGCACAGAGACTGGGGCTGCTTGCTTGTTTTGCCACCTCAATCTTCAAACGTAGCCTGGGAAAGTTGGTGTCCCAGCTAGGCTCCTTTCGCAGCAATGCTCTTGAAATGCGAACGTCTGCAGATAGCTGGCAGCCTGAAGGGGCTAGCCTGGAAAGCTGTTGCTCAGCCTCATCTGCCCATGGCACTGCTCACACAGAGGCACAGAGACTGGGGCTGCTTGCTTGTCTTGCCACCTCAAACTTCAAACGTAGCCTGGGAATGGTGGTGTCCCAGCCAGGCTCCTTTCGCAGCACTGCTCTTAAAATGCGAACGTCTGCAGGTAGCTGGCAGCCAGAAGGGGCTAGCCTGGAAATCTGTTGCTCAGCCTCATCTGCCCATGGCACTGCTCGCACAGAGGCCCAGAGACTGGGGCTGCTTGCTTCTCTTGCCACCTCAAACTTCATATGTAGCCTGGGAATGGTGGTGTTCCTGCCAGGCTCCTTTCACAGCCCTGCTCTTAAAATGCGAACGTCTGCAGATAGCTGGCAGCCAGAAGGGGCTAGCCTGGAAAGCTGTTGCTCAGCCTCATCTGCCCATGGCACTGTTCGCTTAGAGGCACAGAAAATGGGGCTTCTTGCTTATCTTGCCACTTGAAACTTCAAACGCATGTGGGGAATGTGGGTTGTCCCTGCCAGGCTCCTTTCACAGCCCTGCTCCGAAATTGCGAATGTCTGCAGAAAGCTGGCAGCCAGAAGGGGCTATCCTGGAAAGCTGTTGCTCAGCCTCATCTGCCAATGGCACTGCTCGCACAGAGGCACAGAGAATGGGGCTTCTTGCTTATCTTGCCAATTGAAACTTTAAACGCATGCTTCGAATGGTGGTGTCTCTGCCAGGCTCCTTTACCAGCCCTGCTCCGAAAGTGCGAACGTCTGCAGATAGCTGGCAGCCAGAAGGGGCTAGCCTGGAAAGCTGTTGCTCAGCCTCATCTGCCCATGGCACTGCTCGCACAGAGGCACGGAGACTGCGGCTGCTTGCTTGTCTTGCCACTTGAAACTTCAAACGTAGCCTGGGAATGGTGGTGTCCCTGCCAGGCTCCTTTCGCAGCCCTGCTCTTAAAATGCGAACGTCTGCAGGTAGCTGGCAGGCAGAAGGGGCTAGCCTGGAAATCTGTTTCTCAGCCTCATCTGCTCATGGCACTGCTCGCACAGAGGCACAGAGACTGGGGCTGCTTGCTTATCTTGCCACTTATAAATTCAAACGCATGTGGGGAATGTGGGTTGTCCCTGCCAGGCTCCTTTCGCAGCCCTGCTGCGAAATTGTGAATGTCTGCAGATAGATGGCAGCCAGAAGGGGCTATCCTGGAAAGCTGTTGCTCAGCCTCATCTGCCCATGGCACTGCTCGCACAGAGGCACAGAGACTGGGGCTGCTTGCTTGCCTTGCCACCTCAAACTTAAAAAGTAGCCTGGGAAAGTTGGTGTCCCAGCCAGGCTCCTTTCGCAGCCCTGCTCCGAAAATGCGAACGTCTGCAGATAGCTGGCAGCCTGAAGGGGCTAGCCTGGAAAGCTGTTGCTCAGCCTCATCTGCCCATGGCACTGCTCGCACAGAGGCACAGAGAATGGGGCTGCTTGCTTGTCTTGCCACCTCAAACTTCAAACGTAGCCTGGGAAAGTTGGTGTCCCTGCCAGGCTCCTTGCGCAGCCCTGCTCTTAAAATGCGAACGTCTGCAGGTAGCTGGTAGCCAGAAGAGGCTATCCTGGAAAGCTGTTGCTCAGCCTCATCTGCCCATGACACTGCTCGCACAGAGGCACAGAGACTGGGGCTACTTTCTTGTTTTGCCACCTCAAACTTCAGACGTACGCTGGGAATGCGGGGGTCACTGCCGATCTCCCTTCGCAGCCCTGCTCCTAAAATGCGAACGTCTACAGATAGCACGCAGTCAGAAGGGGCTATCCTGGAAAGCTGTTGCTCAGCCTCATCTGCCCATGGCACTGCTCACACAGAGGCACAGAGACTGGGGCTGCTTGCTTGTCTTGCCACCTCAAACTTCAAACGTAGCCTGGGAAAGTTGGTGTCCCTGCTAAGCTCCTTTCACAGCCCTGCTCTTGAAATGCGAACGTCTGCAGATAGCTGGCAGCCAGAAGGGGCTAGCCTGGAAAGCTGTTGCTCAGCCTCATCTGCCCATGGCACTGCTCACACAGAGGCACAGAGAATGGGGCTGCTTGCTTGTCTTGCCACCTCAAACTTCGAACGTAGCCTGGGAATGGTGGTGTCCATGCCAGGCTCCTTTCGCAGCCCTGCTCATAAAATGCGAACGTCTGCAGGTAGCTGGCAGCCAGAAGGGGCTAGCCTGGAAAGCTGTTGCTCAGCCTCATCTGCCCATGGCACTGCTCGCACAGAGGCACAGAGACTGGGACTGCTTGCTTGTCTTGCCACCTCAAACTTCAAAAGTAGCCTGGGAAAGTTGGTGTCCCTGCCAGGCTCCTTTCGCAGCCTTGCTCCGAAAGTGCGAACGTCTGCAGATAGCTGGCAGCCAGAAGGGGCTAGCCTGGAAAGCTGTTGCTCAGCCTCATCTGCCCATGGCTCTGCTCACACAGAGGCACAGAGACTGGGGCTGCTTGCTTATCTTGCCACTTGTAACTTCAAACGCATGTCGGGAATGTGGATTGTCCCTGTCAGGCTCCTTTCGCAGCCCTGCTCCGAAATTGCGAATGTCTGCAGATAGATGGCAGCCAGAAGGGGCTAGCCTGGAAAGCTGTTGCTCATCCTCATCTGCCCATGGCACTGCTCGCACAGAGGCACAGAGACTGGGGCTGCTTGCTTGTCTTGCCACCTCAAACTTCAAACATAGCCTGGGAAAGTTGGTGTCCCAGCCAGGCTCCTTTCGCAGCCCTGCTCCGAAAATGCGAACGTCTGCAGATAGCTGGCAGCCTGAAGGGGCTAGCCTGGAAAGCTGTTGCTCAGCCTCATCTGCCCATGGCACTGCTCGCACAGAGGCCCAGAGACTGGGGCTGCTTGCTTCTCTTGCCACCTCAAACTTCATATGTAGCCTGGGAATGGTGGTGTTCCTGCCAGGCTCCTTTCACAGCCCTGCTCTTAAAATGCGAACGTCTGCAGATAGCTGGCAGCCAGAAGGGGCTAGCCTGGAAAGCTGTTGCTCAGCCTCATCTGCCCATGGCACTGTTCGCTTAGAGGCACAGAAAATGGGGCTTCTTGCTTATCTTGCCACTTGAAACTTCAAACGCATGTGGGGAATGTGGGTTGTCCCTGCCAGGCTCCTTTCACAGCCCTGCTCCGAAATTGCGAATGTCTGCAGAAAGCTGGCAGCCAGAAGGGGCTATCCTGGAAAGCTGTTGCTCAGCCTCATCTGCCAATGGCACTGCTCGCACAGAGGCACAGAGAATGGGGCTTCTTGCTTATCTTGCCAATTGAAACTTTAAACGCATGCTTCGAATGGTGGTGTCTCTGCCAGGCTCCTTTACCAGCCCTGCTCCGAAAGTGCGAACGTCTGCAGATAGCTGGCAGCCAGAAGGGGCTAGCCTGGAAAGCTGTTGCTCAGCCTCATCTGCCCATGGCACTGCTCGCACAGAGGCACGGAGACTGCGGCTGCTTGCTTGTCTTGCCACTTGAAACTTCAAACGTAGCCTGGGAATGGTGGTGTCCCTGCCAGGCTCCTTTCGCAGCCCTGC
Organism: Opisthocomus hoazin; assembly: GCF_030867145.1. Lineage (NCBI taxonomy): Eukaryota > Metazoa > Chordata > Aves > Opisthocomiformes > Opisthocomidae > Opisthocomus > Opisthocomus hoazin. The sequence goes on from NC_134426.1 coordinate 13,836,194, forward strand.
TCTTAAAATGTGAACGTCTGCAGGTAGCTGGCAGGCAGAAGGGGCTAGCCTGGAAATCTGTTTCTCAGCCTCATCTGCTCATGGCACTGCTCGCACAGAGGCACAGAGACTGGGGCTGCTTGCTTATCTTGCCACTTATAAATTCAAACGCATGTGGGGAATGTGGGTTGTCCCTGCCAGGCTCCTTTCGCAGCCCTGCTCCGAAATTGTGAATGTCTGCAGATAGATGGCAGCCAGAAGGGGCTATCCTGGAAAGCTGTTGCTCAGCCTCATCTGCCCATGGCACTGCTCGCACAGAGGCACAGAGACTGGGGCTGCTTGCTTGCCTTGCCACCTCAAACTTAAAAAGTAGCCTGGGAAAGTTGGTGTCCCAGCCAGGCTCCTTTCGCAGCCCTGCTCCGAAAATGCGAACGTCTGCAGATAGCTGGCAGCCTGAAGGGGCTAGCCTGGAAAGCTGTTGCTCAGCCTCATCTGCCCATGGCACTGCTCGCACAGAGGCACAGAGAATGGGGCTGCTTGCTTGTCTTGCCACCTCAAACTTCAAACGTAGCCTGGGAAAGTTGGTGTCCCTGCCAGGCTCCTTGCGCAGCCCTGCTCTTAAAATGCGAACGTCTGCAGGTAGCTGGTAGCCAGAAGAGGCTATCCTGGAAAGCTGTTGCTCAGCCTCATCTGCCCATGACACTGCTCGCACAGAGGCACAGAGACTGGGGCTACTTTCTTGTTTTGCCACCTCAAACTTCAGACGTACGCTGGGAATGCGGGGGTCACTGCCGATCTCCCTTCGCAGCCCTGCTCCTAAAATGCGAACGTCTACAGATAGCACGCAGTCAGAAGGGGCTATCCTGGAAAGCTGTTGCTCAGCCTCATCTGCCCATGGCACTGCTCGCACAGAGGCACAGAGACTGGGGCTGCTTGCTTGTCTTGCCACCTCAAACTTCAAACGTAGCCTGGGAAAGTTGGTGTCCCTGCTAAGCTCCTTTCACAGCCCTGCTCTTGAAATGCGAACGTCTGCAGATAGCTGGCAGCCAGAAGGGGCTAGCCTGGAAAGCTGTTGCTCAGCCTCATCTGCCCATGGCACTGCTCACACAGAGGCACAGAGAATGGGGCTGCTTGCTTGTCTTGCCACCTCAAACTTCGAACGTAGCCTGGGAATGGTGGTGTCCATGCCAGGCTCCTTTCGCAGCCCTGCTCATAAAATGCGAACGTCTGCAGGTAGCTGGCAGCCAGAAGGGGCTAGCCTGGAAAGCTGTTGCTCAGCCTCATCTGCCCATGGCACTGCTCGCACAGAGGCACAGAGACTGGGGCTGCTTGCTTGTCTTGCCACCTCAAACTTCAAAAGTAGCCTGGGAAAGTTGGTGTTCCTGCCAGGCTCCTTTCGCAGCCTTGCTCCGAAAGTGCGAACGTCTGCAGATAGCTGGCAGGCAGAAGGGGCTAGCCTGGAAAGCTGTTGCTCAGCCTCATCTGCCCATGGCTCTGCTCACACAGAGGCACAGAGACTGGGGCTGCTTGCTTATCTTGCCACTTGTAACTTCAAACGCATGTCGGGAATGTGGATTGTCCCTGTCAGGCTCCTTTCGCAGCCCTGCTCCGAAATTGCGAATGTCTGCAGATAGATGGCAGCCAGAAGGGGCTAGCCTGGAAAACTGTTGCTCAGCCTCATCTGCCCATGGCACTGCTCGCACAGAGGCACAGAGACTGGGGCTGCTTCCTTGTCTTGCCGCCTCAAACTTCAAACGTAGCCTGGGAAAGTTGGTGTCCCAGCCAGGCTCCTTTCGCAGCCCTGCTCCGAAAATGCGAACGTCTGCAGATAGCTGGCAGCCTGAAGGTGCTAGCCTGGAAATCTGTTGCTCAGCCTCATCTGCCCATGGCACTGCTCGCACAGAGGCACAGAGAATGGGGCTGCTTGCTTGTCTTGCCACCTCAAACTTCAAACGTAGCCTGGGAATGGTGGTGTCCCTGCCAGGCTCCTTTCGCAGCCCTGCTCTTAAAATGCGAACGTCTGCAGGTAGCTGGCAGCCAGAAGGGGCTAGCCTGGAAATCTGTTGCTCAGCCTCATCTGCCCATGGCACTGCTCGCACAGAGGCACAGAGACTGGGGCTGCTTGCTTGTCTTGCCACCTCAAACTTCAAAAGTAGCCTGGGAAAGTTGGTGTCCCTGCCAGGCTCCTTTACCAGCCTTGCTCCGAAAGTGCGAACGTCTGCAGATAGATGGCAGCCAGAAGGGGCTAGCCTGGAAAGCTGTTGCTCAGCCTCATCTGCCCATGGCACTGCTCGCACAGAGGCACAGAGAATGGGGCTCTTTGCTTATCTTGCCAATTGAACCTTCAAACGCATGCTTGGAATGGTGGTGTCTCTGCCAGGCTCCTTTCACAGCCCTGCTCCTAAAGTGCGAACGTCTGCAGATAGCTGGCAGCCAGAAGGGGCTAGCCTGGAAAGCTGTTGCTCAGCCTCATCTGCTCATGGCACTGCTCGCACAGAGGCACAGAGACTGGGGCTGCTTGCTTGTTTTGCCACCTCAATCTTCAAACGTAGCCTGGGAAAGTTGGTGTCCCAGCTAGGCTCCTTTCGCAGCAATGCTCTTGAAATGCGAACGTCTGCAGATAGCTGGCAGCCTGAAGGGGCTAGCCTGGAAAGCTGTTGCTCAGCCTCATCTGCCCATGGCACTGCTCACACAGAGGCACAGAGACTGGGGCTGCTTGCTTGTCTTGCCACCTCAAACTTCAAACGTAGCCTGGGAATGGTGGTGTCCCAGCCAGGCTCCTTTCGCAGCACTGCTCTTAAAATGCGAACGTCTGCAGGTAGCTGGCAGCCAGAAGGGGCTAGCCTGGAAATCTGTTGCTCAGCCTCATCTGCCCATGGCACTGCTCGCACAGAGGCCCAGAGACTGGGGCTGCTTGCTTCTCTTGCCACCTCAAACTTCATATGTAGCCTGGGAATGGTGGTGTTCCTGCCAGGCTCCTTTCACAGCCCTGCTCTTAAAATGCGAACGTCTGCAGATAGCTGGCAGCCAGAAGGGGCTAGCCTGGAAAGCTGTTGCTCAGCCTCATCTGCCCATGGCACTGTTCGCTTAGAGGCACAGAAAATGGGGCTTCTTGCTTATCTTGCCACTTGAAACTTCAAACGCATGTGGGGAATGTGGGTTGTCCCTGCCAGGCTCCTTTCACAGCCCTGCTCCGAAATTGCGAATGTCTGCAGAAAGCTGGCAGCCAGAAGGGGCTATCCTGGAAAGCTGTTGCTCAGCCTCATCTGCCAATGGCACTGCTCGCACAGAGGCACAGAGAATGGGGCTTCTTGCTTATCTTGCCAATTGAAACTTTAAACGCATGCTTCGAATGGTGGTGTCTCTGCCAGGCTCCTTTACCAGCCCTGCTCCGAAAGTGCGAACGTCTGCAGATAGCTGGCAGCCAGAAGGGGCTAGCCTGGAAAGCTGTTGCTCAGCCTCATCTGCCCATGGCACTGCTCGCACAGAGGCACGGAGACTGCGGCTGCTTGCTTGTCTTGCCACTTGAAACTTCAAACGTAGCCTGGGAATGGTGGTGTCCCTGCCAGGCTCCTTTCGCAGCCCTGCTCTTAAAATGCGAACGTCTGCAGGTAGCTGGCAGGCAGAAGGGGCTAGCCTGGAAATCTGTTTCTCAGCCTCATCTGCTCATGGCACTGCTCGCACAGAGGCACAGAGACTGGGGCTGCTTGCTTATCTTGCCACTTATAAATTCAAACGCATGTGGGGAATGTGGGTTGTCCCTGCCAGGCTCCTTTCGCAGCCCTGCTGCGAAATTGTGAATGTCTGCAGATAGATGGCAGCCAGAAGGGGCTATCCTGGAAAGCTGTTGCTCAGCCTCATCTGCCCATGGCACTGCTCGCACAGAGGCACAGAGACTGGGGCTGCTTGCTTCTCTTGCCACCTCAAACTTAAAAAGTAGCCTGGGAAAGTTGGTGTCCCAGCCAGGCTCCTTTCGCAGCCCTGCTCCGAAAATGCGAACGTCTGCAGATAGCTGGCAGCCTGAAGGGGCTAGCCTGGAAAGCTGTTGCTCAGCCTCATCTGCCCATGGCACTGCTCGCACAGAGGCACAGAGAATGGGGCTGCTTGCTTGTCTTGCCACCTCAAACTTCAAACGTAGCCTGGGAATGTTGGTGTCCCTGCCAGGCTCCTTGCGCAGCCCTGCTCTTAAAATGCGAACGTCTGCAGGTAGCTGGTAGCCAGAAGAGGCTATCCTGGAAAGCTGTTGCTCAGCCTCATCTGCCCATGACACTGCTCGCACAGAGGCACAGAGACTGGGGCTACTTTCTTGTTTTGCCACCTCAAACTTCAGACGTACGCTGGGAATGCGGGGGTCACTGCCGATCTCCCTTCGCAGCCCTGCTCCTAAAATGCGAACGTCTACAGATAGCACGCAGTCAGAAGGGGCTATCCTGGAAAGCTGTTGCTCAGCCTCATCTGCCCATGGCACTGCTCACACAGAGGCACAGAGACTGGGGCTGCTTGCTTGTCTTGCCACCTCAAACTTCAAACGTAGCCTGGGAAAGTTGGTGTCCCTGCTAAGCTCCTTTCACAGCCCTGCTCTTGAAATGCGAACGTCTGCAGATAGCTGGCAGCCAGAAGGGGCTAGCCTGGAAAGCTGTTGCTCAGCCTCATCTGCCCATGGCACTGCTCACACAGAGGCACAGAGAATGGGGCTGCTTGCTTGTCTTGCCACCTCAAACTTCGAACGTAGCCTGGGAATGGTGGTGTCCATGCCAGGCTCCTTTCGCAGCCCTGCTCATAAAATGCGAACGTCTGCAGGTAGCTGGCAGCCAGAAGGGGCTAGCCTGGAAAGCTGTTGCTCAGCCTCATCTGCCCATGGCACTGCTCGCACAGAGGCACAGAGACTGGGACTGCTTGCTTGTCTTGCCACCTCAAACTTCAAAAGTAGCCTGGGAAAGTTGGTGTCCCTGCCAGGCTCCTTTCGCAGCCTTGCTCCGAAAGTGCGAACGTCTGCAGATAGCTGGCAGCCAGAAGGGGCTAGCCTGGAAAGCTGTTGCTCAGCCTCATCTGCCCATGGCTCTGCTCACACAGAGGCACAGAGACTGGGGCTGCTTGCTTATCTTGCCACTTGTAACTTCAAACGCATGTCGGGAATGTGGATTGTCCCTGTCAGGCTCCTTTCGCAGCCCTGCTCCGAAATTGCGAATGTCTGCAGATAGATGGCAGCCAGAAGGGGCTAGCCTGGAAAGCTGTTGCTCATCCTCATCTGCCCATGGCACTGCTCGCACAGAGGCACAGAGACTGGGGCTGCTTGCTTGTCTTGCCACCTCAAACTTCAAACATAGCCTGGGAAAGTTGGTGTCCCAGCCAGGCTCCTTTCGCAGCCCTGCTCCGAAAATGCGAACGTCTGCAGATAGCTGGCAGCCTGAAGGGGCTAGCCTGGAAAGCTGTTGCTCAGCCTCATCTGCCAATGGCACTGCTGGCACAGAGGCACAGAGACTGGGGCTGCTTGCTTGTCTTGCCACCTCAAACTTCAAACGTAGCCTGGGAATTGTGGTGTCCCTGCCAGGCTCCTTTCGCAGCCCTGCTCTTAAAATGCGAACGTCTGCAGGTAGCTGGCAGCCAGAAGAGGCTATCCTGGAAAGCTGTTGCTCAGCCTCATCTGCCCATGGCAGTGCTCGCACAGAGGCACAGAGAATGGGGCTGCTTGCTTGTCTTGCCACCTCAAACTTCAAACGTAGCCTTGGAATGGTGGTGTCTCTGTCAGGCTCCTTTCACAGCCCTGCTCTTAAAATGCGAACGTCTGCAGGTAGCTGGCAGCCAGAAGGGGCTATCCTGGAAAGCTGTTGCTCAGCCTCATCTGCCCATGGCACTGCTCACACTGAGGCACAGAGACTGGGGCTGCTTGCTTGTCTTGCCACCTCAAACTTCAAACGTAGCCTGGGAAAGTTGGTGTCCCAGCCAGGCTCCTTTCACAGCCCTGCTCTTGAAATGCGAACGTCTGCAGATAGCTGGCAGCCAGAAGGGGCTAGCCTGGAAAGCTGTTGCTCAGCCTCATCTGCCCATGGCACTGCTCGCACAGAGGCACAGAGAATGGGGCTGCTTGCTTGTCTTGCCACCTCAAACTTCAAACGTAGCCTGGGAATGGTGGTGTCCCTGCCAGGCTCCTTTCGCAGTCCTGCTCATAAAATGCGAACGTCTGCAGGTAGCTGGCAGCCAGAAGGGGCTAGCCTGGAAAGCTGTTGCTCAGCCTCATCTGCCCATGGCACTGCTCGCACAGAGGCACAGAGAATGGGGCTGCTTGCTTGTCTTGCCACCTCAAACTTCAAACGTAGCCTGGGAAAGTTGGTGTTCCTACCAGGCTCCTTTCTCAGCCTTCCTCCGAAAGTGCGAACGTCTGCAGATAGCTGGCAGCCAGAAGGGGCTAGCCTGGAAAGCTGTTGCTCAGCCTCATCTGCCCATGGCTCTTCTCACACAGAGGCACAGAGACTGGGGCTGCTTGCTTATCTTGCCACTTGTAACTTCAAACCTATGTCGGGAATGTGGGTTGTCCCTGCCAGGCTCCTTTAGCAGCCCTGCTCCGAAATTGCGAATGTCTGCAGATAGCTGGCAGCCAGAAGGGGCTAGCCTGGAAAGCTGTTGCTCAGCCTCATCTGCCCATGGCTCTACTCGCACAGAGGCACAGAGACTGGGGCTGCTTGATTATCTTGCCACTTGTAACTTCAAACGCATGTGGGGAATGTGGGTTGTCCCTGCCAGGCTCCTTTCGCAGTCCTGCTCCGAAATTGCGAATGTCTGCAGATAGCTGGCAGGCAGAAGGGGCTAGCCTGGAAAGCTGTTGCTCAGCCTCATCTGCCCATGGCACTGCTCGCACAGAGGCACAGAGAATGGGGCTGCTTGCTTGTCTTGCCACCTAAAACTTCAAACGTAGCCTGGGAATGGTGGTGTCCCTGCCAGGCTCCTTTCGCAGCCCTGCTCTTAAAATGCGAACGTCTGCAGGTAGTTGGCAGCCAGAAGAGTCTGTCCTGGAAATCTGTTGCTCAGCCTCATCTGCCCATGGCACTGCTCGCACAGAGGCACAGAGACTGGGGCTGCTTGCTTATCTTGCCACTTGAAACTTCAAACGCATGCTGGGAATGGTGGTGTCCCAGCCAGGCTCCTTTACGAGCCCTGCTCCGAAAGTGCGAACGTCTGCAGGTAGCTGGCAGGCAGAAGGGGCTAGCCTGGAAAGCTGTTGCTCAGCCTCATCTGCCCATGGCACTGCTCGCACAGAGGCACAGAGAATGGGGCTTCTTGCTTGTCTTGCCACTGGAAACTTCAAACGTATCCTGGGAATGGTGGTGTCCCTGCCAGGCTCCTTTCGCAGCCCTGCTCCGAAAATGCGAACGTCTGCAGGTAGCTGGCAGCCAGAAGGGGCTATCCTGGAAAGCTGTTGCTCAGCCTCATCTGCCCATGGCACTGCTCGCACAGAGGCACAGAGACTGGGGCTGCTTGCTTATCTTGCCACTTGAAACTTCAAACGCATGCTGGGAATGGTGGTGTCCCAGCCAGGCTCCTTTCGCAGCCCTTGTCCAAAAGTGCGAACGTCTGCAGATAGCTGGCAGCCAGAAGGGGCTAGCCTGGAAATCTGTTTCTCAGCCTCACCTGCTCATGGCAGTGCTCGCACAGAGGCACAGAGAATGGGGCTGCTTGCTTATCTTGCCACCTCAAACTTCAAACGCATGCTTGGAATGGTGGTGTCTCTGCCAGGCTCCTTTCCAGGCCTGCTCTTAAAATGCGAACGTCTGCAGATAGCTGGCAGCCAGAAGGGGCTAGCCTGGAAAGCTGTTGCTCAGCCTCATCTGCTCATGGCACTGCTCGCACAGAGGCACAGAGACTGGGGCTGCTTGCTTGTCCTGCCACCTCAAACTTCAGACGTACGCTGGGAATGGGGGGGTCACTGCCGGTCTGCCTTCGCAGCCCTGCTTCTAAAATGCGAATGTCTACAGACAGAACGCAGTCAGAAGGGGCTAGCCTGGAAAGCTGTTGCTCAGCCTCATCTGCCCATGGCACTGCTCGCAAAGAGGCACAGAGACTGGGGCTGCTTGCTTGTCTTGCCACCTCAAACTTCAAACTTATATTAGAGTGTCCGTCTAAGGCGCCTCCTGCAGCCGTGCTTCGAAAATGCGAACGTCTCCAGATAGCTCGCAGCCAGTATGGGTTTGTCTGCAAAGATGTTGCTCAGCCTCATCCGCCCATGGCACTGCTCACACAGAGACACAGAGACTGGGGCTGCTTGCTTGTCTTGCCACCTCAAACTTCAAACGTAGATTAGGGGGTCCCTGCCGGGCGTCTTCAGCAGCCTGCTTCGAAAATGCGAACGTCTCCAGATACCTCGCAGCCAGAATAGGCTTGCATGGAAAGGTGTTGCTCAGCCTCATCTGCCCATGGCACTGCTCACACAGAGGCACAGAGACTGGGTATGCTTGCTTGTCTTGCCACCTCAAACTTCCAATGTAGCCCCGGAATGGGGGGTTCGTGCCGGGCGCCTCCAGCAGACCTGCTCTCAATATGCGAAGGTCTCCAGATAGCTCGCAGCCAGAAGGGGCTAGCCTGGAAAGTTGTTGCTCAGCTGCATCTGCCCATGGCACTGCTTGAACAGAGGCACAGAGACTGGGACTGCTTGCTTGTCTTACCACCTCAAACGTCAAACGTACCCCAGGGATGGGTTTCCCTGTCGTGCGCCTCCAGCAGCCCTGCTCCGAAAATGCGAACGTCTCCAGATAGCTCACAGCCAGAAGGGGCTAGCCTGCAAAGCTGTTGCTCAGCCTCATCTGCCCATGGCACTGCTCACACAGAGGCACAGAGACTGGGGCTGCTTGCTTGTCTTGCCATCTCAAACTTCAAAAGTATCCCGGGGATGGGGAAGTCCCTTTAAGGGGGCTCCAGCAGCCGTGCTGCAAAAATGTGAACGTTTCCAGATAGCTTGCAGCCAGAAGGGGCTAGCTTGGAAAGCTGTTTCTCAGCCTCATCTGCCCATCGCACTGCTCGCACAGAGGCACAGAGACTGGGGCTGCTTGCTTGTCTTGCCACCTCAAACTTCAAAGGTATATTAGGGGGTCCCTGCCAGGCGTCTCCGGCAGCCCTGCTTAGAAATTGCGAACGTTTATAGATAGCTTGCAGCCAGAAGGGGCTAGCCTGGAATTCTGTTTCTCACCCTCATCTGCCAATGGCACTGCTCACACAGAGGCACAGAGAATGGGGCTGCTTGCTTGTCTTGCCACCTCAAACTTCAAACGTAGCCTGGGAATGGTGGTGTCCCTGCCAGGCTCCTTTCGCAGCCCTGCTCCGAAAATGCGAACGTCTGCAGGTAGCTGGCAGCCAGAAGGGGCTATCCTGGAAAGCTGTTGCTCAGCCTCATCTGCCCATGGCACTGCTCGCACAGAGGCACAGAGACTGGGGCTGCTTGCTTATCTTGCCACTTGAAAATTCAAACGCATGCTGGGAATGGTGGTGTCCCAGCCAGGCTCCTTTCGCAGCCCTTGTCCAAAAGTGCGAACGTCTGCAGATAGCTGGCAGCCAGAAGGGGCTAGCCTGGAAATCTGTTTCTCAGCCTCACCTGCTCATGGCACTGCTCGCACAGAGGCACAGAGAATGGGGCTGCTTGCTTATGTTGCCACCTCAAACTTCAAACGCATGCTTGGAATGGTGGTGTCTCTGCCAGGCTCCTTTCCAGGCCTGCTCCTAAAATGCGAACGTCTGCAGATAGCTGGCAGCCAGAAGGGGCTAGCCTGGAAAGCTGTTGCTCAGCCTCATCTGCTCATGGCACTGCTCGCACAGAGGCACAGAGACTGGGGCTGCTTGCTTGTCCTGCCACCTCAAACTTCAGACGTACGCTGGGAATGGGGGGGGTCACTGCCGGTCTCCCTTCGCAGCCCTCCTTCTAAAATGCGAATGTCTACAGACAGAACGCAGTCAGAAGGGGCTAGCCTGGAAAGCTGTTGCTCAGCCTCATCTGCCCATGGCACTGCTCGCAAAGAGGCACAGAGACTGGGGCTGCTTGCTTGTCTTGCCACCTCAAACTTCAAACTTATATTAGAGTGTCCGTCTAAGGCGCCTCCTGCAGCCGTGCTTCGAAAATGCGAACGTCTCCAGATAGCTCGCAGCCAGTAGGGGTTTGTCTGCAAAGCTGTTGCTCAGCCTCACCCGCCCATGGCACTGCTCACACAGAGACACAGAGACTGGGGCTGCTTGCTTGTCTTGCACCTCAAACTTCAAACGTAGATTAGGGGGTCCCTGCCGGGCGTCTCCAGCAGCCTGCTTCGAAAATGCGAACGTCTCCAGATAGCTCGCAGCCAGAATAGGCTTGCATGGAAAGGTGTTGCTCAGCCTCATCTGCCCATGGCACTGCTCACACAGAGGCACAGAGACTGGGAATGCTTGCTTGTCTTGCCACATCAAACTTCAAACGTAGCCCCGGAATGGGGGGTTCGTGCCGGGCGCCTCCAGCAGACCTGCTCTCAATATGCGAAGGTCTCCAGATAGCTCGCAGCCAGAAGGGGCTAGCCTGGAAAGTTGTTGCTCAGCTGCATCTGCCCATGGCACTGCTTGAACAGAGGCACAGAGACTGGGACTGCTTGCTTGTCTTACCACCTCAAACGTCAAACGTACCCCAGGGATGGGTTTCCCTGTCGTGCGCCTCCAGCAGCCCTGCTCCGAAAATGCGAACGTCTCCAGATAGCTCGCAGCCAGAAGGGGCTACCCTGCAAAGCTGTTGCTCAGCCTCATCTGCCCATGGCACTGCTCGAACACAGGCACAGAGACTGGGGCTGCTTGCTTGTCTTGCCATCTCAAACTTCAAAAGTATCCCGGGGATGGGGAAGTCCCTTTAAGGGGGCTCCAGCAGCCGTGCTGCAAAAATGTGAACGTTTCCAGATAGCTTGCAGCCAGAAGGGGCTAGCTTGGAAAGCTGTTTCTCAGCCTCATCTGCCCATCGCACTGCTCGCACAGAGGCACAGAGACTGGGGCTGCTTGCTTGTCTTGCCACCTCAAACTTCAAAGGTATATTAGGGGGTCCCTGCCAGGCGTCTCCGGCAGCCCTGCTTAGAAATTGCGAACGTTTATAGATAGCTTGCAGCCAGAAGGGGCTAGCTTGGAAAGCTGTTGCTCAGCCTCATCTGCCCATGGCACTGCTCGAACACAGGCACAGAGACTGGGGCTGCTTGCTTGTCTTGCCACCTCAAACTTCAAACTTATATTAGAGTGTCCGGTAAGGGCGCCTCCGGCAGCCCTGCTTCGAAAATGTGAACGTCTCCAGATAGCTTGCAGCCAGAATAGGGTTGCATGGAAAGGTGTTGCTCAGCCTCATCTGCCCATGGCACTGCTTGCACAGAGGCACAGAGACTGGGGCTGCTTGCTTGTCTTGCCACCTCAAACTTCATAAGCATTCCGGGGATGGGAATCCCTGTCGGGCGCCTCCAACAGACCAGCTCACAAAATGCAAACGTCTCCAGATAGCTCACAGCCAGAAGGGGCTAGCCTGCAAAGCTCTTGCTCAGCCTCATCTGCCCATGGCACTGCTCGCACAGAGGCACAGAGACTGGGGCTGCTTGCTTATCTTGCCACTTGAAAATTCAAACGCATGCTGGGAATGGTGGTGTCCCAGCCAGGCTCCTTTCGCAGCCCTTGTCCAAAAGTGCGAACGTCTGCAGATAGCTGGCAGCCAGAAGGGGCTAGCCTGGAAATCTGTTTCTCAGCCTCACCTGCTCATGGCACTGCTCGCACAGAGGCACAGAGAATGGGGCTGCTTGCTTATCTTGCCACCTCAAACTTCAAACGCATGCTTGGAATGGTGGTGTCTCTGCCAGGCTCCTTTCCAGGCCTGCTCCTAAAATGCGAACGTCTGCAGATAGCTGGCAGCCAGAAGGGGCTAGCCTGGAAAGCTGTTGCTCAGCCTCATCTGCTAATGGCACTGCTCGCACAGAGGCACAGAGACTGGGGCTGCTTGCTTGTCCTGCCACCTCAAACTTCAGACGTACGCTGGGAATGGGGGGGGTCACTGCCGGTCTCCCTTCGCAGCCCTGCTTCTAAAATGCGAATGTCTACAGACAGAACGCAGTCAGAAGGGGCTAGCCTGGAAAGCTGTTGCTCAGCCTCATCTGCCCATGGCACTGCTCGCAAAGAGGCACAGAGACTGGGGCTGCTTGCTTGTCTTGCCACCTCAAACTTCAAACTTATATTAGAGTGTCCGTCTAAGGCGCCTCCTGCAACCGTGCTTCGAAAATGCGAACGTCTCCAGATAGCTCGCAGCCAGTAGGGGTTTGTCTGCAAAGCTGTTGCTCAGCCTCACCCGCCCATGGCACTGCTCACACAGAGACACAGAGACTGGGGCTGCTTGCTTGTCTTGCACCTCAAACTTCAAACGTAGATTAGGGGGTCCCTGCCGGGCGTCTCCAGCAGCCTGCTTCGAAAATGCGAACGTCTCCAGATAGCTCGCAGCCAGAATAGGCTTGCATGGAAAGGTGTTGCTCAGCCTCATCTGCCCATGGCACTGCTCACACAGAGGCACAGAGACTGGGTATGCTTGCTTGTCTTGCCACATCAAACTTCAAACGTAGCCCCGGAATGGGGGGTTCGTGCCGGGCGCCTCCAGCAGACCTGCTCTCAATATGCGAAGGTCTCCAGATAGCTCGCAGCCAGAAGGGGCTAGCCTGGAAAGTTGTTGCTCAGCCTCATCTGCCCATGGCACTGCTTGAACAGAGGCACAGAGACTGGGACTGCTTGCTTGTCTTACCACCTCAAACATCAAACGTACCCCAGGGATGGGTTTCCCTGTCGTGCGCCTCCAGCAGCCCTGCTCCGAAAATGCGAACGTCTCCAGATAGCTCGCAGCCAGAAGGGGCTACCCTGCAAAGCTGTTGCTCAGCCTCATCTGCCCATGGCACTGCTCGAACACAGGCACAGAGACTGGGGCTGCTTGCTTGTCTTGCCACCTCAAACTTCAAACGTAGCCTGGGAATGGTGGTGTCCCTGCCAGGCTCCTTTCGCAGCCCTGCTCCGAAAATGCGAACGTCTGCAGGTAGCTGGCAGCCAGAAGGGGCTATCCTGGAAAGCTGTTGCTCAGCCTCATCTGCCCATGGCACTGCTCGCACAGAGGCACAGAGACTGGGGCTGCTTGCTTATCTTGCCACTTGAAAATTCAAACGCATGCTGGGAATGGTGGTGTCCCAGCCAGGCTCCTTTCGCAGCCCTTGTCCAAAAGTGCGAACGTCTGCAGATAGCTGGCAGCCAGAAGGGGCTAGCCTGGAAATCTGTTTCTCAGCCTCACCTGCTCATGGCACTGCTCGCACAGAGGCACAGAGAATGGGGCTGCTTGCTTATCTTGCCACCTCAAACTTCAAACGCATGCTTGGAATGGTGGTGTCTCTGCCAGGCTCCTTTCCAGGCCTGCTCCTAAAATGCGAACGTCTGCAGATAGCTGGCAGCCAGAAGGGGCTAGCCTGGAAAGCTGTTGCTCAGCCTCATCTGCTCATGGCACTGCTCGCACAGAGGCACAGAGACTGGGGCTGCTTGCTTGTCCTGCCACCTCAAACTTCAGACGTACGCTGGGAATGGGGGGGGTCACTGCCGGTCTCCCTTCGCAGCCCTGCTTCTAAAATGCGAATGTCTACAGACAGAACGCAGTCAGAAGGGGCTAGCCTGGAAAGCTGTTGCTCAGCCTCATCTGCCCATGGCACTGCTCGCAAAGAGGCACAGAGACTGGGGCTGCTTGCTTGTCTTGCCACCTCAAACTTCAAACTTATATTAGAGTGTCCGTCTAAGGCGCCTCCTGCAGCCGTGCTTCGAAAATGCGAACGTCTCCAGATAGCTCGCAGCCAGTAGGGGTTTGTCTGCAAAGCTGTTGCTCAGCCTCACCCGCCCATGGCACTGCTCACACAGAGACACAGAGACTGGGGCTGCTTGCTTGTCTTGCACCTCAAACTTCAAACGTAGATTAGGGGGTCCCTGCCGGGCGTCTCCAGCAGCCTGCTTCGAAAATGCGAACGTCTCCAGATAGCTCGCAGCCAGAATAGGCTTGCATGGAAAGGTGTTGCTCAGCCTCATCTGCCCATGGCACTGCTCACACAGAGGCACAGAGACTGGGTATGCTTGCTTGTCTTGCCACATCAAACTTCAAACGTAGCCCCGGAATGGGGGGTTCGTGCCGGGCGCCTCCAGCAGACCTGCTCTCAATATGCGAAGGTCTCCAGATAGCTCGCAGCCAGAAGGGGCTAGCCTGGAAAGTTGTTGCTCAGCTGCATCTGCCCATGGCACTGCTTGAACATAGGCACAGAGAATGGGGCTGCTTGCTTGTCTTACCACCTCAAACGTCAAACGTACCCCAGGGATGGGTTTCCCTGTCGTGCGCCTCCAGCAGCCCTGCTCCGAAAATGCGAACGTCTCCAGATAGCTCGCAGCCAGAAGGGGCTACCCTGCAAAGCTGTTGCTCAGCCTCATCTGCCCATGGCACTGCTCGAACACAGGCACAGAGACTGGGGCTGCTTGCTTGTCTTGCCACCTCAAACTTCAAACGTAGCGTGGGAATGGTGGTGTCCCTGCCAGGCTCCTTTCACAGCCCTGCTCCGAAAATGCGAACGTCTGCAGGTAGCTGGCAGCCAGAAGGGGCTATCCTGGAAAGCTGTTGCTCAGCCTCATCTGCCCATGGCACTGCTCGCACAGAGGCACAGAGACTGGGGCTGCTTGCTTATCTTGCCACTTGAAAATTCAAACGCATGCTGGGAATGGTGGTGTCCCAGCCAGGCTCCTTTCGCAGCCCTTGTCCAAAAGTGCGAACGTCTGCAGATAGCTGGCAGCCAGAAGGGGCTAGCCTGGAAATCTGTTTCTCAGCCTCACCTGCTCATGGCACTGCTCGCACAGAGGCACAGAGAATGGGGCTGCTTGCTTATCTTGCCACCTCAAACTTCAAACGCATGCTTGGAATGGTGGTGTCTCTGCCAGGCTCCTTTCCAGGCCTGCTCCTAAAATGCGAACGTCTGCAGATAGCTGGCAGCCAGAAGGGGCTAGCCTGGAAAGCTGTTGCTCAGCCTCATCTGCTCATGGCACTGCTCGCACAGAGGCACAGAGACTGGGGCTGCTTGCTTGTCCTGCCACCTCAAACTTCAGACGTACGCTGGGAATGGGGGGGGTCACTGCCGGTCTCCCTTCGCAGCCCTGCTTCTAAAATGCGAATGTCTACAGACAGAACGCAGTCAGAAGGGGCTAGCCTGGAAAGCTGTTGCTCAGCCTCATCTGCCCATGGCACTGCTCGCAAAGAGGCACAGAGACTGGGGCTGCTTGCTTGTCTTGCCACCTCAAACTTCAAACTTATATTAGAGTGTCCGTCTAAGGCGCCTCCTGCAGCCGTGCTTCGAAAATGCGAACGTCTCCAGATAGCTCGCAGCCAGTAGGGGTTTGTCTGCAAAGCTGTTGCTCAGCCTCACCCGCCCATGGCACTGCTCACACAGAGACACAGAGACTGGGGCTGCTTGCTTGTCTTGCACCTCAAACTTCAAACGTAGATTAGGGGGTCCCTGCCGGGCGTCTCCAGCAGCCTGCTTCGAAAATGCGAACGTCTCCAGATAGCTCGCAGCCAGAATAGGCTTGCATGGAAAGGTGTTGCTCAGCCTCATCTGCCCATGGCACTGCTCACACAGAGGCACAGAGACTGGGAATGCTTGCTTGTCTTGCCACATCAAACTTCAAACGTAGCCCCGGAATGGGGGGTTCGTGCCGGGCGCCTCCAGCAGACCTGCTCTCAATATGCGAAGGTCTCCAGATAGCTCGCAGCCAGAAGGGGCTAGCCTGGAAAGTTGTTGCTCAGCTGCATCTGCCCATGGCACTGCTTGAACAGAGGCACAGAGACTGGGACTGCTTGCTTGTCTTACCACCTCAAACGTCAAACGTACCCCAGGGATGGGTTTCCCTGTCGTGCGCCTCCAGCAGCCCTGCTCCGAAAATGCGAACGTCTCCAGATAGCTCGCAGCCAGAAGGGGCTACCCTGCAAAGCTGTTGCTCAGCCTCATCTGCCCATGGCACTGCTCGAACACAGGCACAGAGACTGGGGCTGCTTGCTTGTCTTGCCATCTCAAACTTCAAAAGTATCCCGGGGATGGGGAAGTCCCTTTAAGGGGGCTCCAGCAGCCGTGCTGCAAAAATGTGAACGTTTCCAGATAGCTTGCAGCCAGAAGGGGCTAGCTTGGAAAGCTGTTTCTCAGCCTCATCTGCCCATCGCACTGCTCGCACAGAGGCACAGAGACTGGGGCTGCTTGCTTGTCTTGCCACCTCAAACTTCAAAGGTATATTAGGGGGTCCCTGCCAGGCGTCTCCGGCAGCCCTGCTTAGAAATTGCGAACGTTTATAGATAGCTTGCAGCCAGAAGGGGCTAGCCTGGAAAGCTGTTGCTCAGCCTCATCTGCCCATGGCACTGCTCGAACACAGGCACAGAGACTGGGGCTGCTTGCTTGTCTTGCCACCTCAAACTTCAAACTTATATTAGAGTGTCCGGTAAGGGCGCCTCCGGCAGCCCTGCTTCGAAAATGTGAACGTCTCCAGATAGCTCGCAGCCAGTAGGGGTTTGTCTGCAAAGATGTTGCTCAGCCTCATCCGCCCATGGCACTGCTCGCACAGAGACACAAAGACTGGGGCTGCTTGCTTATCTTGTCACCTCAAACTTCAAACGTAGATTAGGGGATCCCTGTCGGGCGTCTCCAGCAGCCTGCTTCGAAAATGCGAACGTCTCCAGATAGCTTGCAGCCAGAATAGGGTTGCATGGAAAGGTGTTGCTCAGCCTCATCTGCCCATGGCACTGCTTGCACAGAGGCACAGAGACTGGGGCTGCTTGCTTGTCTTGCCACCTCAAAC
Organism: Opisthocomus hoazin; assembly: GCF_030867145.1. Taxonomy (NCBI): domain Eukaryota; kingdom Metazoa; phylum Chordata; class Aves; order Opisthocomiformes; family Opisthocomidae; genus Opisthocomus; species Opisthocomus hoazin. The sequence goes on from NC_134426.1 coordinate 13,853,033, forward strand.
TTCATAAGCATTCCGGGGATGGGAATCCCTGTCGGGCGCCTCCAACAGACCAGCTCACAAAATGCAAACGTCTCCAGATAGCTCACAGCCAGAAGGGGCTAGCCTGCAAAGCTCTTGCTCAGCCTCATCTGCCCATGGCACTGCTCGCAGAGAGGCACAGAGACTGGGGCTGCTTGCTTGTCTTGCCACCTCAAACTTCGAATGTAGCCCGGGTATGGGGATCCCTGTCGTGCGACTCCAGCAGCCCTGCTCCTAAAGTGCGAACGTCTGCACATAGCTCGCAGTCAGAAGGGGATAGCCTGGAAAGCTGTTGCTCAGCCTCATCTGCCCATGGCACTGCTCGCAAAGAGGCACAGAGACTGGGGCTGCTTTCTTGTCTTGCCACCTCAAACTTCAAACTTATATTAGAGTGTCCGTGAAAGGTGCCTCCGGCAGCCCTGCTTGAAAAATGCGAACGTCTCCAGATAGCTCGCAGTCAGTAGGGGTTTGTCTGTAAAGATGTTGCTCAGCCTCATCCGCCCATGGCACTGCTCGCACAGAGACACAGAGACTGGGGCTGCTTGCTTGTCTTGCCACCTCAAACTTCAAAGGTTTATTAGGGGGTCCCTGCCAGGCGTCTCCGGCAGCCCTGCTTAGAAATTGCGAACGTTTCCAGATAGCTTGCAGCCAGAATGGGCTAGCATGGAAAGCTGTTGCTCAGCCTCATCTGCCCATGGCACTGCTCGAACACAGGCACAGAGACTGGGGCTGCTTGCTTGTCTTGCCACCTCAAACTTCAAACGCATGTTAAAGTGTCTGTGAAAGGCACCTCCGGCAGCCCTGCTCCAAAAATGCGAACGTCTCCAGATAGATTGCAGCCAGAAGGGGCTTGCCTGGAAAGCTGTTGCTCAGACTCATCTGCCCATGGCACTGCTCGCACAGAGGCACAGACACTGGGGCTCCTTTCTTGTTTTGCCACCTCAAACTTCAGACGTACGCTGGGAAAGGGGGGTCACTGCCGGTCTCCCTTCGCATCCCTGCTCCTAAAATGCAAACGTCTACGGATAGCACGCAGTCAGAAGGGGCTAGCCTGGAAAGCTGTTGCTCAGCCTCATCTGCCCATGGCACTGCTCGCACAGAGGCACAGAGACTGGGGCTGCTTGCTTGTCTTGCCACATCAAACTTCAAACGTAGCCCCAGAATGGGGGGTTCGGACCGGGCGCCTCCAGCAGACCTGCTCTGAATATGCGAACGTCTGCACATCGCTCGCAGTCAGAAGGGGCTAGCCTGCAAAGCTGTTTCTCAGCCTCATCTGCCCATGGCACTGCTCGCAAAGAGGCACAGACACTGGGGCTGCTTGCTTGTCTTGCCACCTCAAACTTCAAACTTATATAAGATTGTCCGTGAAAGGCGCCTCCGGCAGCCCTGCTTCGAAAATGTGAACGTCTCCAGATAGCTCGCAGCCAGTAGGGGTTTGTCTGCAAAGCTGTTGCTCAGCCTCATCCGCCCATGGCACTGCTCGCACAGAGACACAGAGACTGGGGCTGCTTGCTTGTCTTGCCACCTCAAACTTCAAACGTAGATAAAGGGGTCCCTGCCGGGCGTCTCCAGCAGCCTGCTTCGAAAATGCGAACGTCTCCAGATAGCTCGCAGCCAGAATAGGCTTGCATGGAAAGGTGTTGCTCAGCCTCATCTGCCCATGGCACTGCTCACACAGAGGCACAGAGACTGGGGCTGCTTTCTTATTTTGCCACCTCAAACTTCAGACGTACGCTGGGAATGGGGGGGTCACTGCCGGTCTCCCTTCGCAGCCCTGCTCCTAAAATGCGAACGTCTACACACAGCACGCAGTCAGAAGAGGCTAGCCTGGAAAGCTGTTGCTCAGCCTCATCTGCCCATGGCACTGCTCGCACAGAGGCACAGAGACTGGGGCTGCTTACTTGTCTTGCCACCTCAAACTTCAAAAGCATTCCGGGGATGGGAATCCCTGTCGAGCGCCTCCAGCAGACCAGCTCACAAAATGCAAACGTCTCCAGATAGCTCACAGCCAGAAGGGGCTAGCCTGCAAAGCTCTTGCTCAGCCTCATCTGCCCATGGCACTGCTCGCACAGAGGCACAGACACTGGGTATGCTTGCTTGTCTTGCCACATCAAACTTCAAACGTAGCCCCGGAATGGGGGGTTCGTGCCGGGCGCCTCCAGCAGACGTGCTCTGAATATGCGAAGGTCTCCAGATAGCTCACAGCCATAAGGGGCTAGCCTGGAAAGTTGTTGCTCAGCCGCATCTGCCCATGGCACTGCTTGAACAGAGGCACAGAGACTGGGACTGCTTGCTTGTCTTACCACCTAAAACGTCAAACGTACCCCAGGGATGGGTTTCCCTGTCGTGCGCCTCCAGCAGCCCTGCTCCAAAAATGCGAACGTCTCCAGATAGGTCGCAGCCAGAAGGGGCTAGCCTGCAAAGCTGTTGCTCAGCCTCATCTGCCCATGGCACTGCTCGCACAGAGGCACAGACACTGGGGCTGCTTGCTTGTCTTGACATCTCAAACTTCTAAAGTATCCCGGGGATGGGGAAGTCCCTTTAAGGGGGCTCCAGCAGCCGTGCTGCAAAAATGTGAACGTTTCCAGATAGCTTGCAGCCAGAAGGGGCTAGCTTGGAAAGCTGTTTCTCAGGCTCATCTGCCCATCGCAGTGCTCGCACAGAGGCACAGAGACTGGGGCTGCTTGCTTGTCTTGCCACCTCAAACTTCAAACGTAGCCTGGGAATGGTGGTGTCTCTGCCAGGCTCCTTTCGCAGACCTGCTCCGAAAGTGCGAACGTCTGCAGATAGCTGGCAGCCAGAAGGGGCTAGCCTGGAAAGCTGTTGCTCAGCCTCATCTGCCCATGGCACTGCTCGCACAGAGGCCCAGAGACTGGGGCTTCTTGCTTGTCTTGCCACTTCAAACTCTAAACGTAGCCTGTGAAAGCTGATGTCCCAGCTAGGCTCCTTTCGCAGCCCCACTCTTTAAATGAGAACGTCTGCAGATAGCTGGCAGCCAGAAGGGGCTAGCCTGGAAAGCTGTTGCTCAGCCTCATCTGCCCATGGCAGTGCTCGCACAGAGGCACAGAGAATGGGGCTGCTTGCTTATCTTGCCAATTGAAACTTCAAACGTAGCCTGGGAATGGTGGTGTCCCTGCCAGGCTCCTTTCGCAGCCCTGCTCCGAAAGTGCGAACGTCTGCAGATAGCTGGCAGCCAGAAGGGGCTATCCTGGAAAGCTGTTTCTCAGCCTCATCTGCCCATGGCACTGCTCGCACAGAGGCCCAGAGACTGCGGCTGCTTGCTTGTCTTGCCACCTCAAACTTTAAACGCATGCTTGGAACGGTGGTGTCTCTGCCAGGCTCCTTTACCAGCCCTGCTCCGAAAGTGCGAACGTCTGCGGATATCTGGCAGCCAGAAGGGGCTAGCCTGGAAAGCTGTTGCTCAGCCTCATCTGCTCATGGCACTGCTCGCACAGAGGCACAGAGACTGGGGCTGCTTGCTTGTCTTGCCACCTCAAACTTCAAAAGTAGCCTGACAATGGTGGTGTCCCTGCCAGCCTCCTTTCGCAGCCCTGCTCCGAAAGTGCGAACATCTGCAGGTAGGTGGCAGCCAGAAGGGGCTAACCTGGAAAGCTGTTGCTCAGCCTCATCTGCCCATGGCTCTGCTCGCACAGAGGCACAGAGAATGGGGCTGCTTGCTTATCTTGCCACTTGAAACTTCAAACGTAGCCTTAGAATGTTGGTGGCCCTGCCAGGCTCCTTTCGCAGCCCTGCTCTTGAAATGCGAACGTCTGCAGATAGCTGGCAGCCAGAAGGGGCTAGACTGGAAAGCTGTTGCTCAGCCTCATCTGCCCATGGCACTGTTCGCATAGAGGCACAGAAAATGGGGCTTCTTGCTTATCTTGCCACTTGAAACTTCAAACGCATGTGGGGAATGTGGGTTGTCCCTGCCAGGCTCCTTTCGCAGCCCTGCTCCGAAAGTGCGAATGTCTGGAGAAAGCTGGCAGCCAGAAGGGGCTATCCTGGAAAGCTGTTGCTCAGCCTCATCTGCCAATGGCACTGCTCGCACAGAGGCACAGAGAATGGGGCTTCTTGCTTATCTTGCCAATTTAAACTTTAAACGCATGCTTGGAATGGTGGTGTCCCTGCCAGGCTCCTTTCGCAGCCCTGCTCTTGAAATGTGAACGTCTGCAGATAGCTGGCAGTCAGAAGGGGCTATCCTGGAAAGCTGTTGCTCAGCCTCCTCTGCCCATGGCACTGCTCGCACAGAGGCACAGAGACTGGTGCTGCTTGCTTATCTTGCCACCTCAAACTTCAAACGTAGCCTGAGAATGGTGGTGTCCCTGCCAGGCTCCTTTCGCAGCCCTGCTGTTAAAATGTGAATGTCTGCAGGTAGCTGGCAGCCAGAAGGGGCTAACCTGGAAATCTGTTTCTCAGCCTCATCTGCCCATGGCACTGCTCGCACAGAGGCACAGAGAATGGGGCTGCTTGCTTATCTTGCCAATTGAACCTTCAAACGCATGCTTGGAATGGTGGTGTCTCTGCCAGGCTCCTTTCACAGCCCTGCTCCGAAATTGCGAACGTCTGCAGATAGCTGGCAGCCAGAAGGGGCTAGCCTGAAAGCTGTTGCTCAGCCTCATCTGCTCATGGCACTGCTCGCAAAGAGGCACAGAGAGTGGGGCTTCTTGCTTGTCTTGCCACCTTAAACTTCAAAAGTAGCCTGGGAATGCTGGTGTCCCTGCCAGGCTCCTTTCGCAGCCCTGCTCTTAAAATGCGAACGTCTGCAGGTAGCTGGCAGCCAGAAGGGGCTAGCCTGGAAAACTGTTGCTCAGTCTCATCTGCCCATGGAACTGCTCTCACAGAGGCACAGAGAATGGGGCTGCTTGCTTATCTTCCCAATTGAAACTTCAAAAGTAGCCTGGGAATGGTGGTGTCCCAGCCAGGCTCCTTTCGCAGCCCTGCTCCGAAAGTGCGAACGTCTGTAGATAGCTGGCAGCCAGAAGTGGCTAGCCTGAAAATCTTTTTCTCAGCCTCATCTGCCCATGGCACTGCTCGCACAGAGGCACAGAGAATGGGGCTTCTTGCTTATCTTGCCAACTGAAAATTTAAACGCATGCTTGGAATGCTGGTGTCTCTGCCAGGCTCCTTTCGCAGCCCTGCTCCGAAAGTGCGAACGTCTGCAGATAGCTGGCAGCCAGAAGGGGCTAACCTGGAAAGCTGTTGCTCAGCCTCATATGCCCATGGCTCTGCTCGCACAGAGGCACAGAGAATGGGGCTGCTTGCTTATCTTGCCACTTGAAACTTCAAACGTAGCCTTAGAATGGTGGTGTCCCAGCCAGGCTCCTTTCGCAGCCATGCTCTTAAAATGCGAACGTCTGCAGATAGCTGGCAGCCAGAAGGGGCTATCCTGGAAAGCTGTTGCTCAGCCTCATCTGCCAATGGCAGTGCTCGCACAGAGGCACAGAGAATGGGGCTGCTTGCTTGTCTTGCCACCTCAAACTTCAAACGTAGCCTGGGAAAGTTGGTGTCCCTGCCAGGCTCCTTTCGCAGCCCTGCTCCGAAAGTGCGAACGTCTGCAGATAGCTGGCAGCCAGAAGGGGCTAGCCTGGAAAGCTGTTGCTCAGCCTCATCTGCTCATGGCACTGCTCGCAGAGAGGCACAGAGAATGGGGCTGCTTGCTTGTCTTGCCACCTCAAACTTCAAACGTAGCCTGCGAATGGTGGTGTCCCTGCCAGGCTCCTTTCGCAGCCCTGCTCCGAAAGTGCGAACGTCTGCAGATAGCTGGCAGCCTGAAGGGGCTAGCCTGGAAATCTGTTTCTCAGCCTCATCTGCCCATGGCACTGCTCGCACAGAGGAACAGAGAATGGGGCTTCTGTCTTATCTTGCCAACTGAATCTTTAAACGCATGCTTGGAATTTTGGTGTCTTTGCCAGGCTCCTTTACCAGCCCTGCTCCGAAAGTGCGAACGTCTGCAGATAGCTGGCAGCCTGAAGGGGCTAGCCTGGAAAGCTGTTGCTCAGCCTCATCTGCCCATGGCACTGCTCGCACAGAGGCACAGAGAATGGGATTGCTTGCTTGTCTTGCCACCTCAAACTTCAAACGTAGCCTGGAAAAGTTGGTGTCCCAGCTAGGCTCCTTTCGCAGCAATGCTCTTGAAATGCGAACGTCTGCAGATAGCTGGCAGCCTGAAGGGGCTAGCCTGGAAAGCTGTTGCTCAGCCTCATCTCCTCATGGCACTGCTCGCACAGAGGCACAGAGACTGGGGCTGCTTGCTTGTCTTGCCACCTCAAACTTCAAACGTAGCCTGGGAATGGTGGTGTCCCAGCCAGGCTCCTTTCGCAGCACTGCTCTTAAAATGCGAACGTCTGCAGGTAGCTGGCAGCCAGAAGGGGCTAGCCTGGAAATCTGTTGCTCAGCCTCATCTGCCCATGGCACTGCTCGCACAGAGGCCCAGAGAATGGGGCTGCTTGCTTCTCTTGCCACCTCAAACTTCATATGTAGCCTGGGAAAGTTGGTGTTCCTGCCAGGCTCCTTTCACAGCCCTGCTATTAAAATGCGAACGTCTGCATTTAGCTGGTAGCCAGAAGGGGCTAGCCTGGAAAGCTGTTGCTCAGCCTCATCTGCTCATGGCAGTGCTCGCACAGAGGCACAGAGACTGGGGCTGCCTGCTTGTCTTGCCACCTCAATCTTCAAAAGTAACCTGGGAATGGTGGTGTCCCTGCCAGGCTCCTTTCGCAGCCCTGCTCTTGAAATGCGAACGTCTGCAGATAGCTGGCAGCCAGAAGGGGCTAGCCTGGAAAGCTGTTGCTCAGCCTCATCTGCCCATGGCACTGCTCGCACAGAGGCACAGAGAATGGGGCTGCTTGCTTGTCTTGCCACCTCAAATTTCAAACGTAACCTGGGAAAGGCGGTGTCTCTGCCAGGCTCCTTTCACAGCCCTTCTCTTAAAATGGGAACGTATGCAGATAGCTGGCAGCCAGAAGGGGCTAGCCTGGAAAGCTGTTGCTCAGCCTCATCTGCCCATGGCACTGTTCGCATAGAGGCACAGAGAATGAGGCTTCTTGCTTATCTTGACACTTGCAACTTGAAACGCATGTGGGGAATGTGGGTTGTCCCAGCCAGGCTCCTTTCGCAGCCCTTCTCCGAAGGTGCGAACGTCTGCAGATAGCTGGCAGCCAGAAGGGGCTATCCTGGAAAGCTGTTGCTCAGCCTCATCTGCCCATGGCACTGTTCACACAGAGGCACAGAGAATTGGGCTGCTTGCTTATGTTGCCACTTGAAACTTCAAACGCATACTGGGAATGGTGGTGTCCCTGCCAGGCTCCTTTCACAGCCCTGCTCCGAAAGTGCGAACGTCTGCAGATAGCTGGCAGCCAGAAGGGGCTAGCCTGGAAAGCTGTTGCTCAGCCTCATCTGTCCATGGCACTGCTCGCACAGAGGCACAGAGACTGGGGCTGCTTGCTTATCTTGCCACCTCAAACTTCAAAAGTAGCCTGGGAAAGTTGGTGTCCCTGCCAGGCTCCTTTCGCAGCCTTGCTCCGAAAGTGCGAACGTCTGCAGATAGCTGGCAACCAGAAGGCGCTATCCTGGAAAGCTGTTGCTCAGCCTCATCTGCCCATGGCACTGCTCGCACAGAGGCACAGAGACTGGGGCTGCTTGCTTATCTTGCCACTTGTAACTTCAAACGCATGTCGGGAATGTGGGTTGTCCCTGCCAGGCTCCTTTCGCAGCCCTGCTCCGAAATTGCGAATGTCTGCAGATAGATGGCAGCCAGAAGGGGCTAGCCTGGAAAGCTGTTGCTCAGCCTCATCTGCCCATGGCACTGCTCGCACAGAGGCACAGAGAATGGGGCTGCTTGCTTGTCTTGCCACCTCAAACTTCACACGTAGCCTGGGAAAGTTGGTGTCCCAGCTAGGCTCCTTTCGCAGCCCTGCTCCGAAAATGCGAACGTCTGCAGATAGCTGGCAGCCAGAAGGGGCAAGCCTGGAAATCTGTTGCTCAGCCTCATCTGCCAATGGCACTGCTCGCACAGAGGCACAGAGAATTGGTCTGCTTGCTTATCTTGGAACCTCAAACTTCAAACGTAGCCTGGGAATGGTGGTGTCCCTGCCAGGCTCCTTTCGCAGCCCTGCTCTTAAAATGCGAACGTCTGCAGGTAGCTGGCAGCCAGAAGGGACTATCCTGCAAAGCTGTTGCTCAGCCTCATCTGCCCATGGCTCTACTCGCAGAGAGGCACAGAGACTAGGGCTGCTTGCTTATCTTGCCACTTTTAACTTCAAACGCATGTGGGGAATGTGGGTTGTCCCTGCCAGGCTCCTTTCGCAGCCCTGCTCCGAAATTGCGAATGTCTGCAGATAGCTGGCAGCCAGAAGGGGCTACCCTGCAAAGATGTTGCTCAGCCTCATCTGCCCATGGCACTGCTTGAACAGAGGCACAGAGACTGGGGCTGCTTGCTTGTCTTGACATCTCAAACTTCAAAAGTATCCCGGGGATGGGGAAGTCCCTTTAAGGGGGCTCCAGCAGCCGTGCTGCAAAAATGTGAACGTTTCCAGATAGCTTGCAGCCAGAAGGGGCTAGCTTGGAAAGCTGTTTCTCAGCCTCATCTGCCCATGGCACTGCTCACACAGAGGCACAGAGACTGGGGCTGCTTGCTTGTCTTGCCACCTCAAACTTCAAAGGTATATTAGGGGGTCCCTGCCAGGCGTCTCCGGCAGCCCTGCTTAGAAATTGCGAACGTTTCCAGATAGCTTGCAGCCAGAAGGGGCTAGCTTGGAAAGCTGTTGCTCAGCCTCATCTGCCCATCGCACTGCTCGCACAGAGGCACAGAGACTGGGGCTGCTTGCTTGTCTTGCCACCTCAAACTTCAAACTTATGTTAAAGTGTCCGTGAAAGGCGCCTCCGGCAGCCCTGCTCCAGAAATGCGAACGTCTCCAGATAGGTTGCAGCCAGAAGGGGCTTGCCTGGAAAGCTGTTGCTCAGCCTCATCTGCCCATGGCACTGCTCGCACAGAGGCACAGAGACTGGGACTCCTTTCTTATTTTGCCACCTCAAACTTCAGATGTACGCTGGGAATGGGGGGGTCACTGCCGGTCTCCCTTCACAGCCCTGCTCCTAAAATGCGAACGTCTACAGATAGCACGCAGTCAGAAGGGGCTAGCCTGGAAAGCTGTTGCTCAGCCTCATCTGCCCATGGCACTGCTCGCAAAAAGGCACAGAGACTGGGGCTGCTTGCTTGTCTTCCCACCTCAAACTTCAAACTTATATTAGAGTGTCCGTGAAGGGCGCCTCCGGCAGCCCTGCTTCGAAAATGTGAACGTCTCCAGATAGCTCGCAGCCAGTAGGGGTTTGTCTGCAAAGATGTTGCTCAGCCTCATCCGCCCATGGCACTGCTCGCACAGAGACACAGAGACTGGGGCCGCTTGCTTGTCTTGCCACCTCAAACTTCAAAAGCATTCCTGGGATGGGAATCCCTGTCGGGCGCCTCCAGCAGACCAGCTCACAAAATGCAAACGTCTCCAGATAGCTCACAGCCAGAAGGGGCTAGCCTGCAAAGCCCTTGCTCAGCCTCATCTGCCCATGGCACTGCTCGCAGAGAGGCACAGAGACTGGGGCTGCTTGCTTGTCTTGCCACCTCATACTTCCAATATAGCCCGGGGATGCGGATCCCTGTCGCGCGCCTCCAGCATCCCTGCTCCGAAAATGACAACTTCTTCAGAAAGCTCGCAACCAGAAGGGGCTAGCCTTCAAAGGTGTTGCTCAGCCGCATCTGCCCATGGCACTGCTTGAACAGAGGCACAGAGACTGGGACTGCTTGCTTGTCTTACCACCTCAAACGTCAAACGTACCCCAGGGATGGGTTTCCCTGTCGTGCGCCTCCAGCAGCCCTGCTTCGAAAATGCGAACGTCTCCAGATAGCTCGCAGCCAGAAGGGGCTAGCCTGTAAAGCTGTTGCTCAGCCTCATCTGCCCATCGCACTGCTCGCACAGAGGCACAGAGACTGGGGCTGCTTGCTTGTCTTGCCACCTCAAACTTCAAAGGTATATTAGGGGGTCCCTGCCAGGCGTCTTCGGAAGCCCTGCTTAGAAATTGCGAACGTTTCCAGATACCTTACAGCCAGAATGGCCTAGCTTGGAAAGCTGTTGCTCAGCCTCATCTGCCCATGGCACTGCTCGCACAGAGGCACAGAGACTGGGGCTGCTTGCTTGTCTTGCCACATCAAACTTGAAACGTAGCCCCAGAATGGGGGGTTCGGACCGGGCGCCTCCAGCAGACCTGCTCTGAATATGCGAACATCTGCACATAGCTCGCAGTCAGAAGGGGATAGCCTGGAAAGCTGTTGCTCAGCCTCATCTGCCCATGGCACCGCTCGCACAGAGGCACAGAGACTGGGGCTACTTTCTTGTTTTTCTACCTCAAACTTCAGACGTACGCTGGGAATGGGGTGGTCACTGCGAGTCTCCCTTCGCAGCCCTGCTCCTAAAATGCGAACGTCTACAGATAGCACGCAGTCAGAAGGGGCTAGCCTGGAAAGCTGTTGCTCAGCCTCATCTGCCCATGGCACTGCTCGAACACAGGCACAGAGACTGGGGCTGCTTGCTTGTTTTGCCACCTCAAACTTCAAACTTATATTAGAGAGTCCATGAAGGGCGCCTCCGGCAGCCTGCGTCAAAAATGCGAACGTCTCCAGATAGCTCACAGCCAAAATAGGCTTGCATGGAAAGGTGTTGCTCAGCCTCATCTGCCCATGGCACTGCTCACACAGAGGCACAGACACTGGGGCTGCTTTCTTGTTTTGCCACCTCAAACTTCAGACGTACGCTGGGAATGGGGGGGTCACTGCCGGTCTACTTCGCAGCCCTGCTCCTAAAATGCGAACGTCTACAGACAGCACGCAGTCAGAAGGGGCTAGCCTGGAAAGCTGTTGCTCAGCCTCATCTGCCCATGGCACTGCTCGCACAGAGGCACAGACACTGGGTATGCTTGCTTGTCTTTCCACATCAAACTTCAAACGTAGCCCCGGAATGGGGGGTTCGTGCCGGGAGCCTCCAGCAGACGTGCTCTGAATATGCGAATGTCTCCAGATAGCTCGCAGCCAGAAGGAGCTAGCCTGGAAAGTTGTTGCTCAGCCGCATCTGCCCATGGCACTGCTTGAACAGAGGCACAGAGACTGGGACTGCTTGCTTGTCTTACCACCTCAAACGTCAAACGTACCCCAGGGATGGGTTTCCCTGTCGTGCGCCTCCAGCAGCCCTGCTCCAAAAATGCGAACGTCTCCAGATAGCTCGCAGCCAGAAGGGGCTAGCCTGCAAAGCTGTTGCTCAGCCTCATCTGCCCATGGCACTGCTTGAACAGAGGCACAGAGACTGGGGCTGCTTGCTTGTCTTGACATCTCAAACTTCAAAAGTATCCCGGGGATGGGGAAGTCCCTTTAAGGGGGCTCCAGCAGCCGTGCTGCAAAAATGTGAACGTTTCCAGATAGCTTGCAGCCAGAAGGGGCTAGCTTGGAAAGCTGTTTCTCAGCCTCATCTGCCCATCGCACTGCTCGCACAGAGGCACAGAGACTGGGGCTGCTTGCTTGTCTTGCCACCTCAAACTTCAAAGGTATATTAGGGGGTCCCTGCCAGGCGTCTTCGGCAGCCCTGCTTAGAAATTGCGAACGTTTCCAGATAGCTTGCAGTCAGAAGGGGCTAGCTTGGAAAGCTGTTGCTCAGCCGCATCTGCCCATGGCACTGCTCGAACACAGGCACAGAGACTGGGGCTCCTTTCTTGTTTTGCCACCTCAAACTTCAGACGTACGATGGGAATGGGGGGGTCACTGCCGGTCTCCCTTCGCAGCCCTGCTCCTAAAATGCAAACGTCTACAGATAGCACGCAGTCAGAAGGGGCTAGCCTGGAAAGCTGTTGCTCAGCCTCATCTGCCCATGGCACTGCTCTAACAGAGGCACAGAGACTGGGGCTGCTTGCTTGTCTTGACATCTCAAACTTCAAAAGTATCCCGGGGATGGGGAAGTCCCTTTAAGGGGGCTCCAGCAGCCGTGCTGCAAAAATGTGAACGTTTCCAGATAGCTTGCAGCCAGAAGGGGCTAGCTTGGAAAGCTGTTTCTCAGCCTCATCTGCCCATCGCACTGCTCGCACAGAGGCACAGAGACTGGGGCTGCTTGCTTGTCTTGCCACCTCAAACTTCAAAGGTATATTAGGGGGTCCCTGCCAGGCGTCTCCGGCAGCCCTGCTTAGAAATTGCGAACGTTTCCAGATAGCTTGCAGCCAGAAGGGGCTAGCTTGGAAAGCTGTTGCTCAGCCTCATCTGCCCATGGCACTGCTCGAACACAGGCACAGAGATTGGGGCTGCTTGCTTGTCTTGCCACCTCAAACTTCAAACTTATGTTAGAGTGTCCGTGAAAGGCACCTCCGGCAGCCCTGCTCCAAAAATGCCAACGTCTCCAGATAGCTCGCAGCCAGAAGGGGCTTGCCTGGAAAGCTGTTGCTCAGCCTCATCTGCCCATGGCACTGCTCGCACAGAGGCACAGAGACTGGGGCTCCTTTCTTGTTTTGCCACCTCAAACTTCAGACGTATGCTGGGAATGGGGTGTCACTGCCGGTCTCCCTTCACAGCCCTGCTCCTAAAATGCGAACGTCTACAGATAGCACGCAGTCAGAAGGGGCTAGCGTGGAAAGGTGTTGCTCAGCCTCATCTGCCCATGGCACTGCTCGCAAAGAGGCACAGAGACTGGGGCTGCTTGCTTGTCTTGCCACCTCAAACTTCAAACTTATATTAGAGTGTCCGTGAAAGGCGCCTCTGGCAGCCCTGCTTCGAAAATGTGAACGTCTCCAGATAGCTCGCAGCCAGTAGGGGTTTGTCTGCAAAGATGTTGCTCAGCCTCATCCGCCCATGGCACTGCTCGCACAGAGGCACAGAGACTGGGGCTGCTTGCTTGTCTTGCCACCTCAAACTTCAAACGTAGATTAGGGGATCCCTGCCGGGCGTCTCCAGCAGCCTGCTTCAAAAATGCGAACGTCTCCAGATAGCTGGCAGCCAGAATAGGCTTGCATGGAAAGGTGTTGATCAGCCTCATCTGCCCATGGCACTGCTCGCACAGAGGCACAGAGACTGGGGCTGCTTGCTTGTCTTGCCACCTCAAACTTCAAAAGCATTCCGGGGATGGGAATCCCTGTCGGGCGCCTCCAGCAGACCAGCTCACAAAATGCAATCGTCTCAAGATAGCTCACAGCCAGAAGGGGCTAGCCTGCAAAGCCCTTGCTCAGCCTCATCTGCCCATGGCACTGCTCGCAGAGAGGCACAGAGACTGGGGCTGCTTGCTTGTCTTGCCACCTCATACTTCCAATATAGCCCGGGGATGGGGATCCCTGTCGCGCGCCTCCAGCATCCCTGCTCCGAAAATGACAACTTCTTCAGATAGCTCGCAGCCAGTAGGGGTTTGTCTGCAAAGATGTTGCTCAGCCTCATCCGCCCATGGCACTGCTCGCACAGAGACACAGAGACTGGGGCTGCTTGCTTGTCTTGCCACCTCAAACTTCAAACGTACATTAGGGGATCCCTGCCGGGCGTCTCCAGCAGCCTGCTTCAAAAATGCGAACGTCTCCAGATAGCTGGCAGCCAGAATAGGCTTGCATGGAAAGGTGTTGCTCAGCCTCATCTGCCCATGGCACTGCTCGCACAGAGGCACAGAGACTGGGACTGCTTGCTTGTCTTACCACCTCAAACGTCAAACGTACCCCAGGGATGGGTTTCCCTGTCGTGCGCCTCCAGCAGCCCTGCTCCGAAAATGCGAACGTCTCCAGATAGCTTGCAGCCAGAAGGGGCTTGCCTGGAAAGCTGTTGCTCAGCCTCATCTGCCCATGGCACTGCTCGCACAGAGGCACAGAGACTGGGGCTCCTTTCTTGTTTTGCCACCTCAAACTTCAGACGTACGCTGGGAATGAGGGGGTCACTGCCGGTCTCCCTTCACAGCCCTGCTCCTAAAATGCGAACGTCTACAGATAGCACGCAGTCAGAAGGGGCTAGCCTGGAAAGCTGTTGCTCAGCCTCATCTGCCCATGGCACTGCTCGCACAGAGGCACAGAGACTGGGGCTGCTTGCTTGTTTTGCCACCTCAAACTTCAAACTTATATTAGAGAGTCCATGAAGGGCGCCTCCGGCAGCCTGCTTCGAAAATGCGAACGTCTCCAGATAGCTCACAGCCAAAATAGGCTTGCATGGAAAGGTGTTGCTCAGCCTCATCTGCCCATGGCACTGCTCACACAGAGGCACAGACACTGGGGCTGCTTTCTTGTTTTGCCACGTCAAACTTCAGACGTACGCTGGGAATGGGGGGGTCACTGCCGGTCTCCCTTCGCAGCCCTGCTCCTAAAATGCGAACGTCTACAGACAGCACGCAGTCAGAAGGGGCTAGCCTGGAAACCTGTTGCTCAGCCTCATCTGCCCATGGCACTGCTCGCACAGAGGCACAGACACTGGGTATGCTTGCTTGTCTTGCCACATCAAACTTCAAACGTAGCCCCAGAATGGGGGGTTCGGACCGGGCGCCTCCAGCAGACCTGCTCTGAATATGCGAACGTCTGCACATAGCTCGTAGTCAGAAGGGGATAGCCTGGAAAGCTGTTGCTCAGCCTCATCTGCCCATGGCACTGCTTGCAAAGAGGCACAGAGACTGGGGCTGCTTGCTTGTCTTGACACCTCAAACTTCAAACTTATATTAGAGTGTCCGTGAAATGTGCCTCCGGCAGCCCAGCTTCAAAAATGCGAACGTCTCCAGATAGCTCGCAGCCAGTAGGGGTTTGTCTGCAAAGATGTTGCTCAGCCTCATCCGTACATGGCACTGCTCGCACAGAGACACAAAGACTGGGGCTGCTTGCTTGTCTTGCCACCTCAAACTTCAAACTTATGTTAAAGTGTCTGTGAAAGGCACCTCCAGCAGCGTGCTTCAAAAATGCGAACGTCTCCAGATACCTGGCAGCCAGAATAGGCTTGCATGGAAAGGTGTTGCTCAGCCTCATCTGCCCATGGCTCTACTCGCACAGAGGCACAGAGACTGGGGCTGCTTGCTTATCTTGCCACTTGTAACTTCAAACGCATGTGGGGAATGTGGGTTGTCCCTGCCAGGCTCCTTTCGCAGCCCTGCTCCGAAAGTGCGAACGTCTGCAGGTATCTGGCAGGCAGAAGGGGCTAGCCTGGAAAGCTGTTGCTCAGCCTCATCTGCCCATGGCACTGCTCGCACAGAGGCACAGAGACTGGGGCTGCTTGCTTGTCTTGCCACCTCAAACTTCAAACGTATCCTGGGAATGGTGGTGTCCCTGCCAGGCTCCTTTCGCAGCCCTGCTCCGAAAATGCGAACGTCTGCAGGTAGCTGGCAGCCAGAAGAGGCTATCCTGGAAAGCTGTTGCTCAGCCTCATCTGCCCATGGCACTGTTCGCACAGAGGCACAGAGAATGGGGCTGCTTGCTTATCTTGCCACTTGAAACTTCAAACGCATGCTGGGAATGGTGGTGTCCCAGCCAGGCTCCTTTCCAGGCCTGCTCTTAAAATGCGAACGTCTGCAGATAGCTGGCAGCCACAAGGGGCTATCCTGGAAAGCTGTTGCTCAGCCTCATCTGCTCATGGCACTGCTCGCACAGAGGCACAGAGAATGGGGCTGCTTGCTTGTCCTGCCACCTCAAACTTCAGACGTACGCTGGGAATGGGGGGGTCACTGTCGGTCTCCCTTCGCAGCCCTGCTCCTAAAATGCGAATATCTACAGACAGAACGCAGTCAGAAGGGGATAGCCTGCAAAGCTGTTGCTCAGCCTCATCTGCCCATGGCACTGCTCGCAAAGAGGCACAGAGACTGGGGCTGCTTGCTTGTCTTGCCACCTCAAACTTCAAACTTATATTAGAGTGTCCGTCTAAGGCGCCTCCGGCAGCCGTGCTTCGAAAATGCGAACGTCTCCAGATAGCTCGCAGCCAGTAGGGGTTTGTCTGCAAAGATGTTGCTCAGCCTCATCCGCCCATGGCACTGCTCGCACAGAGACACAGAGACTGGGGCTGCTTGCTTGTCTTGCTACCTCAAACTTCAAACGTAGATTAGGGGGTCCCTGCCGGGCGTCTCCAGCAGCCTGCTTCGAAAATGCGAACGTCTCCAGATAGCTCGCAGCCAGAATAGGCTTGCATGGAAAGGTGTTGCTCAGCCTCATCTGCCCATGGCACTGCTCACACAGAGGCACAGACACTGGGGCTGCTTTCTTGTTTTGCCACCTCAAACTTCAGACGTACGCTGGGAATGGGGGGGTCACTGCCGGTCTCCCTTCGCAGCCCTGCTCCTAAAATGCGAACGTCTCTACAGACAGCACGCAGTCAGAAGGGGATAGCCTGGAAAGCTGTTGCTCAGCCTCATCTGCCCATGGCACCGCTCGCACAGAGGCACAGAGACTGGGGCTACTTTCTTGTTTTGCCACCTCAAAGTTCAGACGTACGCTGGGAATGGGGGGGTCACTGCGAGTCTCCCTTCGCAGCCCTGCTCCTAACATGCGAACGCCTACAGATAGCACGCAGTCAGAAGGGGCTAGCCTGTAAAGCTCTTGCACAGCCTCATCTGCCCATGGCACTGCTCGCACAGAGGCACAGAGACTGGGGCTGCTTGCTTGTCTTGACATCTCAAACTTCAAAAGTATCCCGGGGATGGGGAAGTCCCTTTAAGGGGGCTCCAGCAGCCGTGCTGCAAAAATGTGAACGTTTCCAGATAGTTTGCATCCAGAAGGGGCTAGCTTGGAAAGCTGTTTATCAGCCTCATCTGCCCATGGCACTGCTCGCACAGAGGCACAGAGACTGGGGCTGCTTGCTTGTCTTGCCACCTCAAACTTCAAAGGTATATTAGGGGGTCCCTGCCAGGCGTCTCCGGCAGCCCTGCTTAGAAATTGCGAACATTTCCAGATAGCTTGCAGCCAGAATGGGCTAGCTTGGAAAGCTGTTTCTCAGCCTCATCTGCCCATGGCACTGCTCGAACACAGGCACAGAGACTGGGGCTCCTTTCTTGTTTTGCCACCTCAAACTTCAGACGTACGCTGGGAATGGGGGGGTCACTGACAGTCTCCCTTCGCAGCCCTGCTTCTAAAATGCGAACGTCTACAGATAGCACGCAGTCAGAAGGCGCTAGCCTGGAAAGCTGTTGCTCAGCCTCATCTGCCCATGGCACTGCTCGCACAGAGGCACAGACACTGGGGCTGCTTGCTTGTCTTGACATCTCAAACTTCAAAAGTATCCCGGGGATGGGGAACTCCCTGCAGGGGGGCTCCAGCAGCCGTGCTGCAAAAATGTGAACGTTTCCAGATAGCTTGCAGCCAGAAGGGGCTAGCTTGGAAAGCTGTTTCTCAGCCTCATCTGCCCATCGCACTGCTCGCACAGAGGCACAGAGACTGGGGCTGCTTGCTTGTCTTGCCACCTCAAACTTCAAACGAAGATTAGGGGATCCCTGCCGGGCGTCTCCAGCAGCCTGCTTCAAAAATGCGAACGTCTCCAGATAGCTGGCAGCCAGAATAGGCTTGCATGGAAAGGTGTTGATCAGCCTCATCTGCCCATGGCACTGCTCGCACAGAGGCACAGAGACTGGGGCTGCTTGCTTGTCTTGCCACCTCAAACTTCAAAAGCATTCCGGGGATGGGAATCCCTGTCGGGCGCCTCCAGCAGACCAGCTCACAAAATGCAATCGTCTCAAGATAGCTCACAGCCAGAAGGGGCTAGCCTGCAAAGCCCTTGCTCAGCCTCATCTGCCCATGGCACTGCTCGCAGAGAGGCACAGAGACTGGGGCTGCTTGCTTGTCTTGACACCTCATACTTCCAATATAGCCCGGGGATGGGGATCCCTGTCGCGCGCCTCCAGCATCCCTGCTCCGAAAATGACAACTTCTTCAGATAGCTCGCAACCAGAAGGGGCTAGCCTTCAAAGGTGTTGCTCAGCCGCATCTGCCCATGGCACTGCTTGAACAGAGGCACAGAGACTGGGACTGCTTGCTTGTCTTACCACCTCAAACGTCAAACGTACCCCAGGGATGGGTTTCCCTGTCGTGCGCCTCCAGCATCCCTGCTCCGAAAATGACAACTTCTTCAGATAGCTCGCAGCCAGAAGAGGCTAGCCTGTAAAGCTGTTGCTCAGCCTCATCTGCCCATGGCACTGCTCGCACAGAGGCACAGAGACTGGGGCTGCTTGCTTGTCTTGCCACCTCAAACTTCAAATGTATATTAGGGGGTCCCTGCCAGGCGTCTCCGGAAGCCCTGCTTAGAAATTGCGAACGTTTCCAGATAGCTTGCAGCCAGAATGGGCTAGCTTGGAAAGCTGTTGCTCAGCCTCATCTGCCCATGGCACTGCTCGCACAGAGGCACAGAGACTGGGGCTGCTTGCTTGTCTTGCCACATCAAACTTCCAATGTAGCCCCAGAATGGGGGGTTCGGACCAGACGCCTCCAGCAGACCTGCTCTGAATATGCGAACGTCTGCACATAGCTCGCATTCAGAAGGGGATAGCCTGGAAAGCTGTTGCTCAGCCTCATCTACCCATGGCACCGCTCGCACAGAGGCACAGAGACTGGGGCTACTTTCTTGTTTTGCTACCTCAAACTTCAGACGTACGCTGGGAATGGGGGGGTCACTGTGAGTCTCCCTTCGCAGCCCTGCTCCTAAAATGCGAACGCCTACAGATAGCACGCAGTCAGAAGGGGCTAGCCTGTAAAGCTCTTGCTCAGCCTCATCTGCCCATGGCACTGCTTGCACAGAGGCACAGAGACTGGGGCTGCTTGCTTGTCTTGCCATCTCAAACTTCAAAAGTATCCCGGGGATGGGGAAGTTCCTGCAAGGGGGCTCCAGCAGCCGTGCTGCAAAAATGTGAACGTTTCCAGATAGCTTGCAGCCAGAAGGGGCTAGCTTGGAAAGCAGTTTATCAGCCTCATCTGCCCATGGCACTGCTCGCACAGAGGCACAGAGACTGGGGCTGCTTGCTTGTCTTGCCACCTCAAACTTCAAAGGTATATTAGGGGGTCCCTGCCAGGCGTCTCCGGCAGCCCTGCTTAGAAATTGCGAACGTTTCCAGATAGCTTGCAGCCAGAATGGGCTAGCTTGGAAAGCTGTTGCTCAGCCTCATCTGCCCATGGCACTGCTCGAACACAGGCACAGAGACTGGGGCTGTTGCTTGTCTTGCCACCTCAAACTTCAAACTTAGGTTAGAGTGTCCGTGAAAGGCGCCTCCGGCAGCCCTGCTCCAAAAATGCGAACGTCTCCAGATAGGTTGCAGCCAGAAGGGGCTTGCCTGGAAAGCTGTTGCTCAGTCTCATCTGCCCATGGCACTGCTCGCACAGAGGCACAGAGACTGGGGCTGCTTGCTTGTCTTGCCACCTCAAACTTCAAAGGTATATTAGGGGGTCCCTGCCAGGCGTCTCCGGAAGACCTGCTTAGAAGTTGCGAACGTTTCCAGATAGCTTGCAGCCAGAATGGGCTAGCTTGGAAAGCTCTTGCTCAGCCTCATCTGCCCATGGCACTGCTCGAACACAGGCACAGAGACTGGGCATGCTTGCTTGTCTTGCCACATCAAACTTCAAACGTATCCCCGGAATGGGGGGTTCGTGCCGGGCGCCTCCAGCAGACGTGCTCTGAATATGCGAACGTCTGCACATAGCTCGCAGTCAGAAGGGGCTAGCCTGGAAAGCTGTTGCTCAGCCTCATCTGCCCATGGCACTGCTCGCAAAGAGGCACAGAGACTGGGGCTGCTTGCTTGTCTTGCCACCTCAAACTTCAAACTTATATTAGATTGTCCGTGAAAGGCGCCTCCGGCAGCCCTGCTTCGAAAATGTGAACGTCTCCAGATAGCTCGCAGCCAGTAGGGGTTTGTCTGCAAAGATGTTGCTCAGCCTCCTCCGCCCATGGCACTGCTCGCACAGAGACACAGAGACTGAGGCTGCTTGCTTCTCTTGCCACCTCAAACTTCAAACGTAGATTAGGGGGTCCCTGCCGGGCGTCTCCAGCAGCCTGCTTCGAAAATGCGAACGTCTCCAGATAGCTCGCAGCCAAAATAGGCTTGCATGGAAAGGTGTTGCTCAGCCTCATCTGCCCATGGCACTGCTCACACAGAGGCACAGAGACTGGGGCTGCTTGCTTGTCTTGCCACCTCAAACTTCAAAAGCATTCCGGGCATGGGAATCCGTGTCGGGAGCCTCCAGCAGACCAGCTCAGAAAATGCAAAAGTCTCCAGATAGCTCACAGCCAGAAGGGGCTAGCCTGCAAAGCTCTTGCTCAGCCTCATCTGCCCATGGCACTGCTCGCACAGAGGCACAGAGACTGGGGCTGCTTGCTTGTCTTGCCACCTCAAACTTCAAACGTATCCCCGGAATGGGGGGTTCGTGCCGGGCGCCTCCAGCAGACGTGCTCTGAATATGCGAAAGTCTCCAGATAGCTCGCAGCCAGAAGGGGCTAGCCTGGAAAGTTGTTGCTCAGCCGCATCTGCCCATGGCACTGCTTGAACAGAGGCACAGAGACTGGGACTGCTTGCTTGTCTTACCACCTCAAACGTCAAACGTACCCCAGGGATGGGTTTCCCTGTCGTGCGCCTCCAGCAGCCCTGCTCCGAAAATGCGAACGTCTCCAGATAGCTCGCAGCCAGAAGGGGCTAGCCTGAAAAGCTGTTGCTCAGCCTCATCTGCCCATGGCACTGCTTGAACAGAGGCACAGAGACTGGGGCTGCTTGCTTGTCTTGACATCTCAAACTTCAAAAGTATCCCGGGGATGGGGAAGTCCCTGCAAGGGGGCTCCAGCAGCCGTGCTGCAAAAATGTGAACGTTTCCAGATAGCTTGCAGCCAGAAGGGGCTTGCTTGGAAAGCTGTTTATCAGCCACATCTGCCCATGGCACTGCTCACACAGAGGCACAGAGAATGGGGCTCCTTTCTTGTTTTGCCACCTCAAACTTCAGACGTACGATGGGAATGGGGGGGTCACTGCCGGTCTCCCTTCGCAGCCCTGCTCCTAAAATGCAGACGTCTACAGATAGCACGCAGTCAGAAGGGGCTAGCCTGGAAAGCTATTGCTCAGCCTCATCTGCCCATGGCACTGCTCGCACAGAGGCACAGACACTGGGTATGCTTGCTCTTCTTACCACATTAAACTTCAAACGTAGCCCCAGAATGGGGGGTTCGGACCGGGCGCCTCCAGCAGACCTGCTCTGAATATGCGAACGTCTGCACATAGCTCGCAATCAGAAGGGGATAGCCTGCAAAGCTGTTGCTCAGCCTCATCTGCCCATGGCACTGCTCGCAAAGAGGCACAGAGACTGGGGCTGCTTGCTTGTCTTGACACCTCAAACTTCAAACTTATATTATAGTGTCCGTGAAAGGTGCCTCCGGCAGCCCAGCTTCAAAAATGCGAACGTCTCCAGATAGCTCGCAGCCAGTAGGGGTTTGTCTGCAAAGATGTTGCTCAGCCTCATCCGCCCATGGCACTGCTCGCACAGAGACACAAAGACTGGGGCTGCTTGCTTGTCTTGCCACCTCAAACTTCAAAGGTTTATTAGGGGGTCCCTGCCAGGCGTCTCCGGCAGCCCTGCTTAGAAATTGCGAACGTTTCCAGATAGCTTGCAGCCAGAAGGGGCTAGCCTGCAAAGCTGTTGCTCAGCCTCATCTGCCCATGGCACTGCTCGAACACAGGCACAGAGACTGGGGCTGCTTGCTTGTCTTGCCACCTCAAACTTCAAACTTATGTTAAAGTGTCTGTGAAAGGCACCTCCGGCAGCCCTGCTCCAAAAATGCGAACGTCTCCAGATAGCTTGCAGCCAGAAGGGGCTTGCCTGGAAAGCTGTTGCTCAGCCTCATCTGCCCATGGCACTGCTCGCACAGAGGCACAGAGACTGGGGCTCCTTTCTTGTTTTGCCACCTTAAACTTCAGACGTACGATGGGAATGGGGGGGTCACTGCCGGTCTCCCTTCGCATCCCTGCTCCTAAAATGCAAACGTCTACGGATAGCACGCAGTCAGAAGGGGCTAGCCTGGAAAGCTGTTGCTCAGCCTCATCTGCCCATGGCACTGCTCGCACAGAGGCACAGACACTGGGTATGCTTGCTTGTCTTGCCACATCAAACTTCAAACGTAGCCCCAGAATGGGGGGTTCGGAACGGGCGCATCCAGCAGACCTGCTCTGAATATGCGAACGTCTGCACATAGCTCGCAGTCAGAAGGGGATAGCCTGCAAAGCTGTTGCTCAGCCTCATCTGCCCATGGCACTGCTCGCAAAGAGCCACAGAGACTGGGGCTCCTTGCTTGTCTTGACACCTCAAACTTCAAACTTATATTAGAGTGTCCGTCTAAGGTGCCTCTGGCAGCCCTGCTTCGAAAATGTGAACGTCTCCAGATAGCTCGCAGTTAGTAGGGGTTTGTCTGCAAAGATGTTGCTCAGCCTCATCCGCCCATGGCACTGCTCGCACAGAGACACAGAGACTGGGGCTGCTTGCTTGTCTTGCCACCTCAAACTTCAAACGTAGATTAAGGGGTCCCTGCCGGGCGTCTCCAGCAGCCTGCTTCGAAAATGCGAACGTCTCCAGATAGCTCGCAGCCAGAATAGGCTTGCATGGAAAGGTGTTGCTCAGCCTCATCTGCCCATGGCACTGCTCACACAGAGGCACAGAGACTGGGGCTGCTTTCTTATTTTGCCACCTCAAACTTCAGACGTACGCTGGGAATGGGGGGGTCACTGCCGGTCTCCCTTCGCAGCCCTGCTCCTAAAATGCGAACGTCTACAGACAGCACGCAGTCAGAAGGGGCTAGCCTGGAAAGCTGTTGCTCAGCCTCATCTGCCCATGGCACTGCTCGCACAGAGGCACAGAGACTGGGGCTGCTTGCTTGTCTTGCCACCTCAAACTTCAAAAGCATTCCGGGGATGGGAATCCCTGTCGGGCGCCTCCAGCAGACCAGCTCACAAAATGCAAACGTCTCCAGATAGCTCACAGCCAGAAGGGGCTAGCCTGCAAAGCTCTTGCTCAGCCTCATCTGCCCATGGCACTGCTCGCAAAGAGGCACAGAGACTAGGGCTGCTTGCTTGTCTTGCCACCTCAAACTTCAAACTTATGTTAAGGTGTCCGTAAAAGGCACCTCCGGCAGCCCTGCTCCAAAAATGCGAACGTCTCCAGATAGCTTGCAGCCAGAAGGGGCTTGCCTGGAAAGCTGTTGCTCAGCCTCATCTGCCCATGGCACTGCTCGCACAGAGGCACAGAGACTGGGGCTGCTTGCTTGTCTTGCCACCTCAAACTTCAAACTTATGTTAAGGTGTCCGTAAAAGGCACCTCCGGCAGCCCTGCTCCAAAAATGCGAACGTCTCCAGATAGCTTGCAGCCAGAAGGGGCTTGCCTGGAAAGCTGTTGCTCAGCCTCATCTGCCCATGGCACTGCTCGCACAGAGGCACAGAGACTGGGGCTACTTTCTTGTTTTGCCACCTCAAACTTCAGACGTACGCTGGGAATGCGGGGGTCACTGCCGATCTCCCTTCGCAGCCCTGCTCCTAAAATGCGAACGTCTACAGATAGCACGCAGTCAGAAGGAGATAGCCTGGAACGCTGTTGCTCAGCCTCATCTGCCCATGGCACTGCTCGCACAGAGGCACAGACACTGGGTATGCTTGCTTGTCTTGCCACCTCAAACTTCAAACGTAGCCCCGGAATGGGGGGTTCGTGCCGGGCGCCTCCAGCAGACCTGCTCTGAATATGCGAAGGTCTCCAGATAGCTCGCAGCCAGAAGGGGCTAGCCTGCAAAGCTGTTTCTCAGCCTCATCTGCCCATGGCACTGCTCGCACAGAGGCACAGAGACTGGGGCTGCTTGCTTGTCTTGCCACCTCAAACTTCCAATGTAGCCCCGGGATGGGGATGCCTGTCGCGCGCCTCCAGCATCCCTGCTCAGAAAATGACAACTTCTTCAGAAAGCTCGCAACCAGAAGGGGCTAGCCTTCAAAGGTGTTGCTCAGCCGCATCTGCCCATGGCACTGCTTGAACAGAGGCACAGAGACTGGGACTGCTTGCTTGTCTTACCACCTCAAACGTCAAACGTACCCCAGGGATGGGTTTCCCTGTCGTGCGCCTCCAGCAGCCCTGCTCCGAAAATGCGAACGTCTCCAGATAGCTCGCAACCAGAAGGGGCTTGCCTGGAAAGCTGTTGCTCAGCCTCATCTGCCCATCGCACTGCTAGCACACAGGCACAGAGACTGGGGCTGCTTGCTTCTCTTGGAACCTCAAACTTCAGACGTACCCTGGGAATGGGGGGTTCACTGCCGGGCTCCCTTCACAGCCCTGCTCCTAAAGTGCGAACGTCTGCACATAGCTCGCAGTCAGAAGGGGATAGCCTGGAAAGCTGTTGCTCAGCCTCATCTGCCCATGGCACTGCTCGCAAAGAGGCACAGAGACTGGGGCTGCTTGCTTGTCTTGCCACCTCAAACTTCAAACTTATATTAGAGTGTCCGTGAAAGGTGCCTCCGGCAGCCCTGCTTGAAAAATGCGAACGTCTCCAGATAGCTCGCAGCCAGTAGGGGGTTGTCTGCAAAGATGTTGCTCAGCCTCATCCGCCCATGGCACTGCTCGCACAGAGACACAGAGACTGGGGCTGCTTGCTTGTCTTGCCACCTCAAACGTCAAACGTAGATTAGGGGGTCCCTGCCGGGCGTCTCCAGCAGCCTGCTTCGCAAATGCGAACGTCTCCAGATAGCTCGCAGCCAGAATAGGCTTGCATGGAAAGGTGTTGCTCAGCCTCATCTGCCCATGGCACTGCTCACACAGAGGCACAGAGACTGGGGCTGCTTTCTTGTTTTGCCACCTCAAACTTCAGACGTACGCTGGGAATGGGGGGGTCACTGCCGGTCTCCCTTCGCAGCCCTGCTCCTAAAATGCGGACGTCTACAGATAGCACGCAGTCAGAAGGGGCTAACCTGGAAAGCTGTTGCTCAGCCTCATCTGCCCATGGCACTGCTCGCACAGAGGCACAGAGACTGGGGCTGCTTGCTTGTCTTGCCACCTCAAACTTCCAATGTAGCCCTGGTATGGGGATCCCTGTCGCGCACCTCTAGCATCCCTGCTCCGAAAATGACAACTTCTTCAGAAATCTCGCAACCAGAAGGGGCTAGCCTGGAAACTTTTTGCTCAGCCGCATCTGCCCATGGCACTGCTTGAACAGAGGCACAGAGACTGGGACTGCTTGCTTGTCTTACCACCTCACACGTCAAACGTACCCCAGGGATGGTTTTCCCTGTCGTGCGCCTCCAGCAGCCCTGCTCCGAAAATGCGAACGTCTCCAGATAGCTCGCAGCCAGAAGGGGCTAGCCTGCAAAGCTCTTGCTCAGCCTCATCTGCCCATGGCACTGCTCGCACAGAGGCACAGAGACTGGGGCTGCTTGCTTGTCTTGCCATCTCAAACTTCAAAAGTATCCCGGGGATGGGGAAGTCCCTTTAAGGGGGCTCCAGCAGCCGTGCTGCAAAAATGTGAACGTTTCCAGATAGCTTGCAGCCAGAAGGGGCTAGCTTGGAAAGCTGTTTCTCAGCCTCATCTGCCCATCGCACTGCTCGCACAGAGGCACAGAGACTGGGGCTGCTTGCTTGTCTTGCCACCTCAAACTTCAAAGGTATATTAGGGGGTCCCTGCCAGGCGTCTCCGGCAGCCCTGCTTAGAAATTGCGAACGTTTCCAGATAGCTTGCAGCCAGAAGGGGCTAGCTTGGAAAGCTGTTGCTCAGCCTCATCTGCCCATGGCACTGCTCGAACACAGGCACAGAGACTGGGGCTGCTTGCTTGTCTTGCCACCTCAAACTTCAAACTTATGTTAGAGTGTCCGTGAAAGGTGCCTCCGGCAGCCCAGCTTCAAAAATGCGAACGTCTCCAGATAGCTCGCAGCCAGTAGGGGTTTGTCTGCAAAGATGTTGCTCAGCCTCATCCGCCCATGGCACTGCTCGCACAGAGACACAAAGACTGGGGCTGCTTGCTTGTCTTGCCACCTCAAACTTCAAAGGTATATTAGGGGGTCCCTGCCATGGGTCTCCGGCAGCCCTGCTTAGAAATTTGGAACATTTCCAGATAGCTTGCAGCCAGAAGGGGCTAGCCTCGAAAGCTGTTGCTCAGCCTCATCTGCCCATGGCACTGCTCGAACACAGGCACAGAGACTGGGGCTGCTTGCTTGTCTTGCCACCTCAAACTTCAAACTTATGTTAAAGTGTCTGTGAAAGGCACCTCCGGCAGCCCTGCTCCAAAAATGCGAACGTCTCCAGATAGCTGGCAGCCAGAAGGGGCTTGCCTGGAAAGCTGTTGCTCAGCCTCATCTGCCCATGGCACTGCTCGCACAGAGGCACAGAGACTGGGGCTCCTTTCTTGTTTTGCCACCTCAAACTTCAGACGTACGATGGGAATGGGGGGGTCACTGCCGGTCTCCCTTCGCATCCCTGCTCCTAAAATGCAAACGTCTACGGATAGCACGCAGTCAGAAGGGGCTAGCCTGGAAAGCTGTTGCTCAGCCTCATCTGCCCATGGCACTGCTCGCACAGAGGCACAGACACTGGGTATGCTTGCTTGTCTTGCCACATCAAACTTCAAACGTAGCCCCAGAATGGGGGGTTCGGACCGGGCGCATCCAGCAGACCTGCTCTGAATATGCGAACGTCTGCACATAGCTCGCAGTCAGAAGGGGATAGCCTGCAAAGCTGTTGCTCAGCCTCATCTGCCCATGGCACTGCTTGCAAAGAGGCACAGAGACTGGGGCTGCTTGCTTGTCTTGACACCTCAAACTTCAAACTTATATTAGAGTGTCCGTGAAATGTGCCTCCGGCAGCCCTGCTTCGAAAATATGAACGTCTCCAGATAGCTCGCAGTTAGTAGGGGTTTGTCTGCAAAGATGTTGCTCAGCCGCATCCGCCCATGGCACTGCTCGCACAGAGACACAGAGATTGGGGCTGCTTGCTTGTCTTGCCACCTCAAACTTCAAACGTAGATTAAGGGGTCCCTGCCGGGCGTCTCCAGCAGCCTGCTTCGAAAATGCGAACGTCTCCAGATAGCTCGCAGCCAGAATAGGCTTGCATGGAAAGGTGTTGCTCAGCCTCATCTGCCCATGGCACTGCTCACACAGAGGCACAGAGACTGGGGCTGATTGCTTGTCTTGCCACCTCAAACTTCAAACTTATGTTAAGGTGTCCGTAAAAGGCACCTCCGGCAGCCCTGCTCCAAAAATGCGAACGTCTCCAGATAGCTTGCAGCCAGAAGGGGCTTGCCTGGAAAGCTGTTGCTCAGCCTCATCTGCCCATGGCACTGCTCACACAGAGGCACAGAGACTGGGGCTGCTTGCTTGTCTTGCCACCTCAAACTTCAAACTTATGTTAAGGTGTCCGTAAAAGACACCTCCGGCAGCCCTGCTCCAAAAATGCGAACGTCTCCAGATAGCTTGCAGCCAGAAGGGGCTTGCCTGGAAAGCTGTTGCTCAGCCTCATCTGCCCATGTCACTGCTCGCACAGAGGCACAGAGACTGGGGCTCCTTTCTTGTTTTGCCGCCTCAAACTTCAGACGTACGCTGGGAATGCGGGGGTCACTGCCGATCTCCCTTCGCAGCCCTGCTCCTAAAATGCGAACGTCTACAGATAGCACGCAGTCAGAAGGGGCTAGCCTGGAACGCTGTTGCTCAGCCTCATCTGCTCATGGCACTGCTCGCACAGAGGCACAGACACTGGGTATGCTTGCTTGTCTTGCCACATCAAACTTCAAACGTAGCCCCGGAATGGGGGGTTCGTGCCGGGCGCCTCCAGCAGACCTGCTCTGAATATGCGAAGGTCTCCAGAAAGCTCGCAGCCAGAAGGGGCTAGCCTGCAAAGCTGTTTCTCAGCCTCATCTGCCCATGGCACTGCTCGCACAGAGGCACAGAGACTGGGGCTGCTTGCTTGTCTTGCCACCTCAAACTTCCAATGTAGCCCGGGGATGGGGATGCCTGTCGCGCGCCCCCAGCATCCCTGCTTCGAAAATGACAACTTCTTCAGAAAGCTCGCAACCAGAAGGGGCTAGTCTTCAAAGGTGTTGCTCAGCCGCATCTGCCCATGGCACTGCTTGAACAGAGGCACAGAGACTGGGACTGCTTGCTTGTCTTACCACCTCAAACGTCAAACGTACCCCAGGGATGGGTTTCCCTGTCGTGCGCCTCCAGCAGCCCTCCTCCGAAAATGCGAACGTCTCCAGATAGCTCGCAACCAGAAGGGCCTTGCAGGGAAAGCTGTTGCTCAGCCTCATCTGCCCATCGCACTGCTAGCACACAGGCACAGAGACTGGGTATGCTTGCTTCTCTTGGAACCTCAAACTTCAGACGTACCCTGGGAATGGGGGGGTCACTGCCGGGCTCCCTTCACAGCCCTGCTCCTAAAGTGCGAACGTCTGCACATAGCTCGCAGTCAGAAGGGGATAGCCTGGAAAGCTGTTGCTCAGCCTCATCTGCCCATGGCACTGCTCGCAAAGAGGCACAGAGACTGGGGCTGCTTGCTTGTCTTGCCACCTCAAACTTCAAACTTATATTAGAGTGTCCGTGAAAGGTGCCTCCGGCAGCCCTGCTTCAAAAATGCGAACGTCTCCAGATAGCTCGCAGCCAGTAGGGGGTTGTCTGCAAAGATGTTGCTCAGCCTCATCCGCCCATGGCACTGCTCGCACAGAGACACAGAGACTGGGGCTGCTTGCTTGTCTTGCCACCTCAAACGTCAAACGTAGGTTAGGGGGTCCCTACCGGGCGTCTCCAGCAGCCTGCTTCGAAAATGCGAACGTCTCCAGATAGCTCGCAGCCAGAAGGGGCTAACCTGGAAAGCTTTTGCTCAGCCTCATCTGCCCATGGGACTGCTCGCACAGAGGCACAGAGACTGGGGCTGCTTGCTTGTCTTGCCACCTCAAACTTCCAATGTAGCCCGGGTATGGGGATCCCTGTCGCCCGCCTCTAGCATCCCTGCTCCGAAAATGACAACTTCTTCAGAAATCTCGCAACCAGAAGGGGCTAGCCTGGAAAGTTTTTGCTCAGCCGCATCTGCCCATGGCACTGCTTGAACAGAGGCACAGAGACTGGGACTGCTTGCTTGTCTTACCACCTCAAACGTCAAACGTACCCCAGGGATGGTTTTCCCTGTCGTGCGCCTCCAGCAGCCCTGCTCCGAAAATGCGAACGTCTCCAGATAGCTCGCAGCCAGAAGGGGCTAGCCTGCAAAGCTCTTGCTCAGCCTCATCTGCCCATGGCACTGCTCGCACAGAGGCACAGAGACTGGGGCTGCTTGCTTGTCTTGCCATCTCAAACTTCAAAAGTATCCCGGGGATGGGGAAGTCCCTTTAAGGGGGCTCCAGCAGCCGTGCTGCAAAAATGTGAACGTTTCCAGATAGCTTGCAGCCAGCAGGGGCTAGCTTGGAAAGCTGTTTCTCAGCCTCATCTGCCCATCGCACTGCTCGCACAGAGGCACAGAGACTGGGGCTGCTTGCTTGTCTTGCCACCTCAAACTTCAAAGGTATATTAGGGGGTCCCTGCCAGGCGTCTCCGGCAGCCCTGCTTAGAAATTGCGAACGTTTCCAGATAGCTTGCAGCCAGAAGGGGCTAGCTTGGAAAGCTGTTGCTCAGCCTCATCTGCCCATGGCACTGCTCGAACACAGGCACAGAGACTGGGGCTGCTTGCTTGTCTTGCCACCTCAAACTTCAAACTTATGTTAGAGTGTCCGTGAAAGGCACCTCCGGCAGCCCTGCTCCAAAAATGCGAACGTCTCCAGACAGCTTGCAGACAGAAGGGGCTTGCCTGGAAAGCTGTTGCTCAGCCTCATCTGCCCATGGCACTGCTCGCACAGAGGCACAGAGACTGGGGCTCCTTTCTTGTTTTGCCACCTCAAACTTCAGACGTACGCTGGGAATGGGGGGGTCACTGCCGGTCTCCCTTCGCAGCCCTGCTCCTAAAATGCGAACGTCTACAGATAGCACGCAGTCAGAAGGGGCTAGCCTGGAAAGCTGTTGCTCAGCCTCATCTGCCCATGGCACTGCTCGCACAGAGGCACAGACACTGGGGCTGCTTGCTTGTCTTGCCACCTCAAACTTCAAACGTAGCCCCAGAATGGGGGGTTCGGACCGGGCGCCTCCAGCAGACCTGCTCTGAATATGCGAACGTCTGCACATAGCTAACAGTCAGAAGGGGATAGCCTGGAAAGCTGTTGCTCAGCCTCATCTGCCCATGGCACTGCTCGCAAAGAGGCACAGAGACTGGGGCTGCTTGCTTGTCTTGCCACCTCAAACTTCGAACTTATATTAGATTGTCCGTGAAAGGTGCCTCCGGCAGCCCTGCTTCGAAAATGTGAACGTCTCCAGATAGCTCGCAGCCAGTAGGGGTTTGTCTGCAAAGATGTTGCTCAGCCTCATCCGCAAATGGCACTGCTCGCACAGAGACACAGAGACTGGGGCTGCTTGCTTGTCTTGCCACCTCAAACTTCAAACGTAGATTAGGGGGTCCCTGCCGGGCGTCTCCAGCAGCCTGCTTCGAAAATGCGAACGTCTCCAGATAGCTCGCAGCCAGAATAGGGTTGCATGGAAAGGTGTTGCTCAGCCTCATCTGCCCATGGCACTGCTCGCACAGAGGCACAGACACTGGGGCTGCTTTCTTATTTTGCCACCTCAAACTTCAGACGTACGCTGGGAATGGGGGAGTCACTGCCGCTCTCCCTTCGCAGCCCTGCTCCTAAAATGCGAACGTCTACAGACAGCACGCAGTCAGAAGGGGTTAACCTGGAAAGCTGTTGCTCAGCCTCATCTGCCCATGGCACTGCTCGCACAGAGGCACAGAGACTGGGGCTGCTTCCTTGTCTTGCCACCTCAAACTTCAAAAGCATTCCGGGGATGGGAATCCCTGTCGAGCGCCTCCAGCAGACCAGCTCACAAAATGCAAACGTCTCCAGATAGCTCACAGCCAGAAGGGGCTAGCCTGCCAAGCTTTTGCTCAGCCTCATCTGCCCATGGCACTGCTCGCACAGAGGCACAGACACTGGGTATGCTTGCTTGTCTTGCCACCTCAAACTTCCAATGTAGCCCGGGGATGGGGATGCCTGTCGCGCGCCTCCAGCATCCCTGCTCTGAAAATGACAACTTCTTCAGAAAGCTCACAACCACAAGGGGCTAGCCTTCAAAGGTGTTGCTCAGCCGCATCTGCCCATGGCACTGCTTGAACAGAGGCACAGAGACTGGGACTGCTTGCTTGTCTTACCACCTCAAACGTCAAACGTACCCCAGGGATGGGTTTCCCTGTCGTGCGCCTCCAGCAGCCCTGCTCCGAAAATGCGAACGTCTCCAGATAGCTCGCAGCCAGAAGGGGCTAGCCTGCAAAGCTCTTGCTCAGCCTCATCTGCCCATGGCACTGCTCGCAGAGGCACAGAGACTGGGGCTGCTTGCTTGTCTTGCCATCTCAAACTTCAAAAGTATCCCGGGGATGGGGAAGTCCCTGCAAGGGGGCTCCAGCAGCCGTGCTGCAAAAATGTGAACGTTTCCAGATAGCTTGCAGCCAGAAGGGGCTAGCTTGGAAAGCTGTTTCTCAGCCTCATCTGCCCATCGCACTGCTCGCACAGAGGCACAGAGACTGGGGCTGCTTGCTTGTCTTGCCACCTCCAACTTCAAAGGTATATTAGGGGGTCCCTGCCAGGCGTCTCCGGCAGCCCTGCTTAGAAATTGCGAACGTTTCCAGATAGCTTGCAGCCAGAAGGGGCTAGCTTGGAAAGCTGTTGCTCAGCCTCATCTGCCCATGGCACTGCTCGAACACAGGCACAGAGACTGGGGCTGCTTGCTTGTCTTGCCACCTCAAACTTCAAACTTATGGTAGAGTGTCCGTGAAAGGCACCTCCGGCAGCCCTGCTCCAAAAATGCAAACGTCTCCAGATAGCTTGCAGCCAGAAGGGGCTTGCCTGGAAAGCTGTTGCTCAGCCTCATCTGCCCATGGCACTGCTCGCACAGAGGCACAGAGACTGGGGCTCCTTTCTTGTTTTGCCACCTCAAACTTCAGACGTACGCTGGGAATGGGGGGGTCACTGCCGGTCTCCCTTCGCAGCCCTGCTCCTAAAATGCGAACGTCTACAGATAGCACGCAGTCAGAAGGGGCTAGCCTGGAAAGCTGTTGCTCAGCCTCATCTGCCCATGGCACTGCTCGCACAGAGGCACAGAGACTGGGGCTGCTTGCTTGTCTTGCCACCTCAAACTTCAAAAGCATTCCGGGGATGGGAATCCCTGTCGGGCGCCTCCAGCAGACCTGCTCTGAATATGCGAAGGTCTCCAGATAGATCGCAGCCAGAAGGGGCTAGCCTGCAAAGCTGTTGCTCAGCCTCATCTGCCCATGGCACTGCTCGCACAGAGGCACAGACAATGGAGCTGCTTGCTTGTCTTCCACCTCAAACTTCCAATGTAGCCCGGGTATGGGGATCCCTGTCGGGCGCCTCCAGCATCCCTACTCCGAAAATGACAACTTCTTCAGAAAGCTCGCAACCAGAAGGGACTAGCCTTCAAAGCTGTTGCTCAGCCGCATCTGCCCATGGCACTGCTTGAACAGAGGCACAGAGACTGGGGCTGCTTGCTTGTCTTGCCACCTCAAACGTCAAACGTACCCCAGGGATGGGTTTCCCTGTCGTGCTCCTCCAGCAGCCCTGCTCCGAAAATGCGAACGTCTCCAGATAGCTCGCAGCCAGAAGGGCCTTGCAGGGAAAACTGTTGCTCAGCCTCATCTGCCCATGGCACTGCTCGCACAGAGGCACAGAGACTGGGGCTGCTTGCTTGTCTTGCCACCTCAAACTTCAAAAGCATTCCGGGGATGGGAATCCCTGTCGAGCGCCTCCAGCAGACCAGCTCACAAAATGCAAACGTCTCCAGATAGCTCACAGCCAGAAGGGGCTAGCCTGCAAAGCTCTTGCTCAGCCTCATCTGCCCATGGCACTGCTCGCACAGAGGCACAGAGACTGGGGCTGCTTGCTTGTCTTGCCACATCAAACTTCAAACGTAGTCCCAGAATGGAGGGTTCGGACCGGGCGCCTCCAGCAGACCTGCTCTGAATATGCGAACGTCTGCACATAGCTAACAGTCAGAAGGGGATAGCCTGGAAAGCTGTTGCTCAGCCTCATCTGCCCATGGCACTGCTCGCAAAGAGGCACAGAGACTGAGTATGCTTGCTTGTCTTGCCACCTCAAACTTCAAACTTATATTAGACTGTCCGTGAAAGGTGCCTCCGGCAGCCCTGCTTCGAAAATGTGAACGTCTCCAGATAGCTCGCAGCCAGTAGGGGTTTGTCTGCAAAGATGTTGCTCAGCCTCATCCGCCCATGGCACTGCTCGCACAGAGACACAGAGACTGGGGCTGCTTGCTTGTCTTGCCACCTCAAACTTCAAACGTAGATTAGGGGGTCCCTGCCGGGCGTCTCCAGCAGCCTGCTTCGAAAATGCGAACGTCTCCAGATAGCTCGCAGCCAGAATAGGCTTGCATGGAAAGGTGTTGCTCAGCCTCATCTGCCCATGGCACTGCTTGAACAGAGGCACAGAGACTGGGGCTGCTTTCTTATTTTGCCACCTCAAACTTCAGACATACGCTGTTAATGGGGGGGTCACTGCCGCTCTCCCTTCGCAGCCCTGCTCCTAAAATGTGAACGTCTACAGACAGCACGCAGTCAGAAGGGGCTAGCCTGGAAAGCTGTTGCTCAGCCTCATCTGCCCATGGCACT
The DNA here is from genome assembly GCF_030867145.1 of Opisthocomus hoazin. Lineage (NCBI taxonomy): Eukaryota > Metazoa > Chordata > Aves > Opisthocomiformes > Opisthocomidae > Opisthocomus > Opisthocomus hoazin. The sequence continues at coordinate 13,886,745 of NC_134426.1, forward strand.
GCTCGCACAGAGGCACAGAGACTGGGGCTGCTTGCTTGTCTTGCCACCTCAAACTTCAAAGGTATATTAGGGGGTCCCTGCCAGGCGTCTCCGGCAGCCCTGCTTAGAAATTGCGAACGTTTCCAGATAGCTTGCAGTCAGAATGGGCTAGCTTGGAAAGCTGTTGCTCAGCCTCATCTGCCCATGGCACTGCTTGAACAGAGGCACAGAGACTGGGGCTGCTTGCTTGTCTTGCCACCTCAAACTTCAAACTTATGTTAAAGTGTCCGTAAAAGGCACCTCCGGCAGCCCTGCTCCAAAAATGCGAACGTCTCCAGATAGCTCGCAGCCAGAAGGGGCTAGCCTGCAAAGCTCTTGCTCAGCCTCATCTGCCCATGGCACTGCTCGCAGAGGCACAGAGACTGGGGCTGCTTGCTTGTCTTGCCATCTCAAACTTCAAAAGTATCCCGGGGATGGGGAAGTCCCTGCAAGGGGGCTCCAGCAGCCGTGCTGCAAAAATGTGAACGTTTCCAGATAGCTTGCAGCCAGAAGGGGCTAGCTTGGAAAGCTGTTTCTCAGCCTCATCTGCCCATCGCACTGCTCGCACAGAGGCACAGAGACTGGGGCTGCTTGCTTGTCTTGCCACCTCCAACTTCAAAGGTATATTAGGGGGTCCCTGCCAGGCGTCTCCGGCAGCCCTGCTTAGAAATTGCGAACGTTTCCAGATAGCTTGCAGCCAGAAGGGGCTAGCTTGGAAAGCTGTTGCTCAGCCTCATCTGCCCATGGCACTGCTCGAACACAGGCACAGAGACTGGGGCTGCTTGCTTGTCTTGCCACCTCAAACTTCAAACTTATGGTAGAGTGTCCGTGAAAGGCACCTCCGGCAGCCCTGCTCCAAAAATGCAAACGTCTCCAGATAGCTTGCAGCCAGAAGGGGCTTGCCTGGAAAGCTGTTGCTCAGCCTCATCTGCCCATGGCACTGCTCGCACAGAGGCACAGAGACTGGGGCTCCTTTCTTGTTTTGCCACCTCAAACTTCAGACGTACGCTGGGAATGGGGGGGTCACTGCCGGTCTCCCTTCGCAGCCCTGCTCCTAAAATGCGAACGTCTACAGATAGCACGCAGTCAGAAGGGGCTAGCCTGGAAAGCTGTTGCTCAGCCTCATCTGCCCATGGCACTGCTCGCACAGAGGCACAGAGACTGGGGCTGCTTGCTTGTCTTGCCACCTCAAACTTCAAAAGCATTCCGGGGATGGGAATCCCTGTCGGGCGCCTCCAGCAGACCTGCTCTGAATATGCGAAGGTCTCCAGATAGATCGCAGCCAGAAGGGGCTAGCCTGCAAAGCTGTTGCTCAGCCTCATCTGCCCATGGCACTGCTCGCACAGAGGCACAGACAATGGAGCTGCTTGCTTGTCTTCCACCTCAAACTTCCAATGTAGCCCGGGTATGGGGATCCCTGTCGGGCGCCTCCAGCATCCCTACTCCGAAAATGACAACTTCTTCAGAAAGCTCGCAACCAGAAGGGACTAGCCTTCAAAGCTGTTGCTCAGCCGCATCTGCCCATGGCACTGCTTGAACAGAGGCACAGAGACTGGGGCTGCTTGCTTGTCTTGCCACCTCAAACGTCAAACGTACCCCAGGGATGGGTTTCCCTGTCGTGCTCCTCCAGCAGCCCTGCTCCGAAAATGCGAACGTCTCCAGATAGCTCGCAGCCAGAAGGGCCTTGCAGGGAAAACTGTTGCTCAGCCTCATCTGCCCATGGCACTGCTCGCACAGAGGCACAGAGACTGGGGCTGCTTGCTTGTCTTGCCACCTCAAACTTCAAAAGCATTCCGGGGATGGGAATCCCTGTCGAGCGCCTCCAGCAGACCAGCTCACAAAATGCAAACGTCTCCAGATAGCTCACAGCCAGAAGGGGCTAGCCTGCAAAGCTCTTGCTCAGCCTCATCTGCCCATGGCACTGCTCGCACAGAGGCACAGAGACTGGGGCTGCTTGCTTGTCTTGCCACATCAAACTTCAAACGTAGTCCCAGAATGGAGGGTTCGGACCGGGCGCCTCCAGCAGACCTGCTCTGAATATGCGAACGTCTGCACATAGCTAACAGTCAGAAGGGGATAGCCTGGAAAGCTGTTGCTCAGCCTCATCTGCCCATGGCACTGCTCGCAAAGAGGCACAGAGACTGAGTATGCTTGCTTGTCTTGCCACCTCAAACTTCAAACTTATATTAGACTGTCCGTGAAAGGTGCCTCCGGCAGCCCTGCTTCGAAAATGTGAACGTCTCCAGATAGCTCGCAGCCAGTAGGGGTTTGTCTGCAAAGATGTTGCTCAGCCTCATCCGCCCATGGCACTGCTCGCACAGAGACACAGAGACTGGGGCTGCTTGCTTGTCTTGCCACCTCAAACTTCAAACGTAGATTAGGGGGTCCCTGCCGGGCGTCTCCAGCAGCCTGCTTCGAAAATGCGAACGTCTCCAGATAGCTCGCAGCCAGAATAGGCTTGCATGGAAAGGTGTTGCTCAGCCTCATCTGCCCATGGCACTGCTTGAACAGAGGCACAGAGACTGGGGCTGCTTTCTTATTTTGCCACCTCAAACTTCAGACATACGCTGTTAATGGGGGGGTCACTGCCGCTCTCCCTTCGCAGCCCTGCTCCTAAAATGTGAACGTCTACAGACAGCACGCAGTCAGAAGGGGCTAGCCTGGAAAGCTGTTGCTCAGCCTCATCTGCCCATGGCACTGCTCGCACAGAGGCACAGAGACTGGGGCTGCTTGCTTGTCTTGCCACCTCAAACTTCAAAGGTATATTAGGGGGTCCCTGCCAGGCGTCTCCGGCAGCCCTGCTTAGAAATTGCGAACGTTTCCAGATAGCTTGCAGTCAGAATGGGCTAGCTTGGAAAGCTGTTGCTCAGCCTCATCTGCCCATGGCACTGCTTGAACAGAGGCACAGAGACTGGGGCTGCTTGCTTGTCTTGCCACCTCAAACTTCAAACTTATGTTAAAGTGTCCGTAAAAGGCACCTCCGGCAGCCCTGCTCCAAAAATGCGAACGTCTCCAGATAGCTTGCAGCCAGAAGGGGCTTGCCTGGAAAGCTGTTGCTCAGCCTCATCTGCCCATGGCACTGCTCGCACAGAGGCACAGAGACTGGGGCTCCTTTCTTGTTTTGCCACCTCAAACTTCAGACGTACGCTGGGAATGGAGGGGTCACTGCCGGGCTCCCTTCGCAGCCCTGCTCCTAAAATGCAAAGGTCTACAGATAGCACGCAGTCAGAAGGGGCTAGCCTGGAAAGCTGTTGCTCAGCCTCATCTGCCCATGGCACTGCTCGCACAGAGGCCCAGAGACTGGGGCTGCTTGCTTGTCTTGCCACCTCAAACTTCAAAAGCATTCCGGGGATGGGAATCCCTGTCGTGCGCCTCCAGCAGACCTGCTCTGAATATGCGAAGGTCTCCAGATAGCTCGCAGACAGAAGGGGCTAGCCTGCAAAGCTGTTGCTCAGCCTCATCTGCCCATGGCACTGTTCGCACAGAGGCACAGACACTGGAGCTGCTTGCTTGTCTTGCCACCTCAAACTTCCAATGTAGCCCGGGTATGGGGATCACTGTCGGGCGCCTCCAGCATCCCTGCTCCGAAAATGACAATTTCTTCAGAAAGCTCGCAACCAGAAGGGGCTAGCCTTCAAAGCTGTTGCTCAGCCGCATCTGCCCATGGCACTGCTCGCACAGAGGCACAGAGACTGGGGCTGCTTGCTTGTCTTGCCACCTCAAACGTCAAACGTACCCCAGGGATGGGTTTCCCTGTCGTGCTCCTCCAGCAGCCCTGCTCCGAAATTGCGAACGTCTCCAGATAGCTCGCAGCCAGAAGGGCCTTGCAGGGAAAACTGTTGCTCATCCTCATCTGCCCATGGCACTGCTCACACAGAGGCACAGAGTCTGGGTATGCTTTCTTGTCTTGCCACCTCAAACTTCAAGAGCATTCCGGGGATGGGAATCCCTGTCGAGCGCCTCCAGCAGACCAGCTCACAAAATGCAAACGTCTCCAGAGAGCTCACAGCCAGAAGGGGCTAGCCTGCAAAGCTCTTGCTCAGCCTCATCTGCCCATGGCACTGCTCGCACAGAGGCACAGACACTGGGTATGCTTGCTTGTCTTGCCACATCAAACTTCAAACGTAGCCCCGGAATGGGGGTTTCGTGCCGGGCGCCTCCAGCAGACGTGCTCTGAATATGCGAAGGTCTCCAGATAGCTCACAGCCAGAAGGGGCTAGCCTGGAAAGTTGTTGCTCAGCCGCATCTGCCCATGGCACTGCTTGAACAGAGGCACAGAGACTGGGACTGCTTGCTTGTCTTACCACCTCAAACGTCAAACGTACCCCAGGGATGGGTTTTCCTGTCGTGCGCCTCCAGCAGCCCTGCTTCGAAAATGCGAACGTCTCCAGATAGCTCGCAGCCAGAAGGGGCTAGCCTGCAAAGCTCTTGCTCAGCCTCATCTGCCCATGGCACTGCTCGCACAGAGACACAGAGACTGGGGCTGCTTGCTTGTCTTGACATCTCAAACTTCAAAAGTATCCCGGGGATGGGGAAGTCCCTTTAAGGGGGCTCCAGCAGCCGTGCTGCAAAAATGTGAACGTTTCCAGATAGCTTGCAGCCAGAAGGGGCTAGCTTGGAAAGCTGTTTCTCAGCCCCATCTGCCCATCGCACTGCTCGCACAGAGGCACAGAGACTGGGGCTGCTTGCTTGTCTTGACATCTCTAACTTCAAAAGTATCCCGGGGATGGGGAAGTCCCTTTAAGGGGGCTCCAGCAGCCGTGCTGCAAAAATGTGAACGTTTCCAGATAGCTTGCAGCCAGAAGGGGCTAGCTTGGAAAGCTGTTTCTCAGCCTCATCTGCACATCGCACTGCTCGCACAGAGGCACAGAGAATGGGGCTGCTTGCTTGTCTTGCCACCTCAAACTTCAAACTTATGGTAGAGTGTCCGTGAAAGGCACCTCCGGCAGCCCTGCTCCAAAAATGCGAAAGTCTCCAGATAGCTTGCAGCCAGAAGGGGCTTGCCTGGAATGCTGTTGCTCAGCCTCATCTGCCCATGGCACTGCTCGCACAGAGGCACAGAGACTGGGGCTGCTTTCTTGTTTTGCCACCTCAAACTTCAGACGTACGCTGGGAATGGGGGGGTCACTGCCGCTCTCCCTTCGCAGCCCTGCTCCTAAAATGCAAAGGTCTACAGATAGCACGCAGTCAGAAGGGGCTAGCCTGGAAAGCTGTTGCTCAGCCTCATCTGCCCATGGCACTGCTCGCACAGAGGTACAGAGACTGGGGCTGCTTGCTTGTCTTGCCACCTCAAACTTCAAAGGTATATTAGGGGGTCCCTGCAAGGCGTCTCCGGCAGCCCTGCTTAGAAATTACGAACGTTTCCAGATAGCTTGCAGTCAGAATGGGCTAGTTGGAAAGCTGTTGCTCAGCCTCATCTGCCCATGGCACTGCTCGAACACAGGCACAGAGACTGGGGCTGCTTGCTTGTCTTGCCACCTCAAACTTCAAACTTATGTTAAAGTGTCCGTAAAAAGCACCTCCGGCAGCCCTGCTCCAAAAATTCGAAAGTCTCCAGATACCTTGCAGCCAGAAGGGGCTTGCCTGGAAAGCTGTTGCTCAGCCTCATCTGCCCATGGCACTGCTCGCACAGAGGCACAGAGACTGGGGCTGCTTGCTTGTCTTGCCACCTCAAACTTCAAAAGCATTCCGGGGATGGGAATCCCTGTCGTGCGCCTCCAGCAGACCTGCTCTGAATATGCGAAGGTCTCCAGATAGCTCGCAGACAGAAGGGGCTAGCCTGCAAAGCTGTTGCTCAGCCTCATCTGCCCATGGCACTGTTCGCACAGAGGCACAGACACTGGAGCTGCTTGCTTGTCTTACCACCTCAAACTTCCAATGTAGCCCTGGGATGGGGATCCCTGTCGGGCGCCTCCAGCATCCCTGCTCCGAAAATGACAACTTCTTCAGAAAGCTCGCAACCAGAAGGGACTAGCCTGGAAAGGTGTTGCTCAGCCGCATCTGCCCATGTCACTGCTTGAACAGAGGCACAGAGACTGGGGCTGCTTGCTTATCTTGCCACCTCAAACGTCAAACGTACCCCAGGGATGGGTTTCCCTGTCGTGCGCCTCCAGCAGCCCTGCTCCGAAAATGCGAACGTCTCCAGATAGCTCGCAGCCAGAAGGGCCTTGCAGGGAAAACTGTTGCTCAGCCTCATCTGCCCATGGCACTGCTCGCACAGAGGCACAGACAATGGAGCTGCTTGCTTGTCTTCCACCTCAAACTTCCAATGTAGCCCGGGTATGGGGATCCCTGTCGGGCGCCTCCAGCAGACCAGCTCACAAAATGCAAACGTCTCCAGATAGCTCACAGCCAGAAGGGGCTAGCCTGCAAAGCTCTTGCTCAGCCTCATCTGCCCATGGCACTGCTCGCACAGAGGCACAGACACTGGGTATGCTTGCTTGTCTTGCCACATCAAACTTCAAACGTAACCCCGGAATGGGGGGTTCGTGCCGGGCACCTCCAGCAGACCTGCTCTCAATATGCGAAGGTCTCCAGATAGCTCACAGCCATAAGGGGCTAGCCTGGAAAGCTGTTGCTCAGCCGCATCTGCCCATGGCACTGCTTGAACAGAGGCACAGAGACTGGGACTGCTTGCTTGTCTTACCACCTCAAACGTCAAACATACCCCAGGGATGGGTTTCCCTGTCGTGCGCCTCCAGCAGCCCTGCTCCAAAAATGCGAAAGTCTCCAGATAGCTTGCAGACAGAAGGGGCTTGCCTGGAAAGCTGTTGCTCAGCCTCATCTGCCCATGGCACTGCTCGCACAGAGGCACAGAGACTGGGGCTCATTTCTTGTTTTACCACCTCAAACTTCAGACGTACGCTGGGAATGGGGGGGTCACTGCCGCTCTCCCTTCGCAGCCCTGCTCCTAAAATGCAAAGGTCTACAGATAGCACGCAGTCAGAAGGGGCTAGCCTGCAAAGCTGTTGCTCAGCCTCATCTGCCCATGGCACTGCTCGCACAGAGGCACAGAGACTGGGGCTGCTTGCTTGTCTTGCCACCTCATACTTCAAAGGTATATTAGGGGGTCCCTGCCAGGCGTCTCCGGCAGCCCTGCTTAGAAATTACGAACGTTTCCAGATAGCTTGCAGTCAGAATGGGCTAGCTTGGAAAGCTGTTGCTCAGCCTCATCTGCCCAGGGCACTGCTCGCACAGAGGCACAGAGACTGGGGCTCCTTTCTTGTTTTGCCACCTCAAACTTCAAAAGCATTCCGGGGATGGGAATCCCTGTCGTGCGCCTCCAGCAGACCTGCTCTGAATATGAGAAGGTCTCCAGATAGCTCGCAGACAGAAGGGGCTAGCCTGCAAAGCTGTTGCTCAGCCTCATCTGCCCATGGCACTGCTTGAACAGAGGCACAGACACTGGAGCTGCTTGCTTGTCTTACCACCTCAAACTTCCAATGTAGCCCTGGGATGGGGATCCCTGTCGGGCGCCTCCAGCATCCCTGCTCCGAAAATGACAACTTCTTCAGAAAGCTCGCAACCAGAAGGGGCTAGCCTGGAAAGGTGTTGCTCAGCCTCATCTGCCCATGGCACTGCTTGAACAGAGGCACAGAGACTGGGGCTGCTTGCTTATCTTGCCACCTCAAACGTCAAACGTACCCCAGGGATGGGTTTCCCTGTCGTGCGCCTCCAGCAGCCCTGCTCCGAAATTGAGAACGTCTCCAGATAGCTCGCAGCCAGAAGGGCCTTGCAGGGAAAACTGTTGCTCAGCCTCATCTGCCCATGGCACTGCTCACACAGAGGCACAGAGACTGGGGCTCCTTTCTTGTTTTGCCACCTCAAACTTCAGACGTACGCTGGGAATGGGGGGGTCACTGCCGGTCTCCCTTCACAGCCCTGCTCCTAAAATGCGAACGTCTACAGATAGCACGCAGTCAGAAGGGGCAGCCTGGAAAGCTGTTGCTCAGCCTCATCTGCCCATGGCACTGCTCGCACAGAGGCACAGACACTGGGTATGCTTGCTTGTCTTGCCACATCAAACTTCAAACGTAGCCCCAGAATGGGGGGTTCGTGCCGGGCGCCTCCAGCAGACCTGCTCTGAATATGCGAACGTCTGCACATAGCTAACAGTCAGAAGGGGATAGCCTGGAAAGCTGTTGCTCAGCCTCATCTGCCCATGGCACTGCTCACACAGAGGCACAGAGACTGGGGCTGCTTGCTTGTCTTGCCACCTCAAACTTCAAAAGCATTCCGGGGATGGGCATCCCTGTCGGGCGCCTCCAGCAGACCAGCTCACAAAATGCAAACGTCTCCAGATAGCTCACAGCCAGAAGGGGCTAGCCTGCAAAGCTCTTGCTCAGCCTCATCTGCCCATGGCACTGCTCGCACAGAGGCACAGACACTGGGTATCCTTGCTTGTCTTGCCATATAAAACTTCAAACGTAGCCCCGGAATGGGGGGTTCGTGCCGGGCGCCTCCAGCAGACCTGCTCTGAATATGCGAAAGTCTCCAGATAGCTGACAGCCAGAAGGGGCTAGCCTGGAAAGTTGTTGCTCAGCCGCATCTGCCCATGGCACTGCTTGAACAGAGGCACAGAGACTGGGACTGCTTGCTTGTCTTACCACCTCACACGTCAAACGTACCCCAGGGATGGGTTTCCCTGTCGTGCGCCTCCAGCAGCCCTGCTCCAAAAATGTGAACGTCTTCAGATAGCTCGCAGCCAGAAGGGGCTAGCCTGCAAAGCTGTTGCTCAGCCTCATCTGCCCATGGCACTGCTCGCAAAGAGGCACAGAGACTGGGGCTGCTTGCTTGTCTTGCCACCTCAAACTTCAAATTTATATTAGAGTGTCCGTCTAAGGCGCCTCCGGCAGCCCTCCTTCAAAAATGCGAATGTCTCCAGATAGCTCGCAGCCAGTATAGGTTTGCCTGCAAAGATGTTGCTCAGCTTCATCCGCCCATGGCACTGCTCGCACAGAGACACAGAGACTGGGGCTGCTTGCTTGTCTTGCCACCTCAAACTTCACACATAGATTAGGAGGTCCCTGCCGGGCGTCTCCAGCATCCTGCTTCGAGAATGCGAACGTCTCCAGATAGCTCGCAGCCAGAATAGGCTTGCATGTAAAGGTGTTGCTCAGCCTCATCTGCCCATGGCACTGCTCGCACAGAGGCACAGACACTGGGTATGCTTGCTTGTCTTGCCACCTCAAACTTCAAACGTAGCCCCAGAATGGGGGGTTCGTGCCGGGCGCCTCCAGCAGACCTGCTCTGAATATGCGAACGTCTGCACATAGCTCGCAGTCAGACGGGGATAGCCTGCAAAGCTGTTGCTCAGCCTCATCTGCCCATGGCACTGCTCGCAAAGAGGCACAGAGACTGGGGCTGCTTGCTTGTCTTGCCACCTCAAACTTCAAACTTATATTAGAGTGTCCGTGAAAGGCGCCTCCAGCAGCCCTGCTTCGAAAATGTGAACGTCTCCAGATAGCTCGCAGCCAGTAGGGGTTTGTCTGCAAAGATGTTGCTCAGCCTCATCCGCCCATGGCACTGCTCGCACAGAGACACAGAGACTGGGGCTGCTTGCTTGTCTTGCCACCTCAAACTTCAAAAGCATTCCGGGGATGGGAATCCCTGTCGGGAGCCTCCAGCAGACCAGCTCACAAAATGCAAACGTCTCCAGATAGCTCACAGCCAGAAGGGGCTAGCCTGCAAAGCTCTTGCTCAGCCTCATCTGCCCATGGCACTGCTCGCACAGAGGCACAGACACTGGGTATGTTTGCTTGTCTTGCCACATCAAACTTCAAACGTAGCCCCGGAATGGGGGGTTCGTGCCGGGCGCCTCCAGCAGACCTGCTCTGAATATGCGAATGTCTCCAGAAAGCTGTTTCTCAGCCTCATCTGCCCATCGCACTGCTCGCACAGAGGCACAGAGACTGGGGCTGCTTGCTTGTCTTGCCACCTCAAACTTCAAAGGTATATTAGGGGGTCCCTGCCAGGCGTCTCCGGCAGCCCTGCTTAGAAATTGCGAATGTCTCCAGATAGCTCGCAGCCAGAAGCGGCTAGCCTGGAAAGTTGTTGCTCAGCCTCATCTGCCCATGGCACTGCTCGCACAGAGGCACAGAGACTGGGACTGCTTGCTTGTCTTACCACCTCAAACGTCAAACGTACCCCAGGGATGGGTTTCCCTGTCGTGCGCCTCCAGCAGCCCTGCTCCGAAAATGCGAACGTCTCCAGATAGCTCGCAGCCAGAAGGGGCTAGCCTGCAAAGCTCTTGCTCAGCCTCATCTGCCCATGGCACTGCTCGCACAGAGGCACAGAGACTGGGGCTGCTTGCTTGTCTTGACATCTCAAACTTAAAAGTATCCCGGGGATGGGGAACTCCCTGCAAGGAGGCTCCAGCAGCCGTGCTGCAAATATGTGAACGTTTCCAGATAGCTTGCAGCCAGAAGGGGCTAGCTTGGAAAGCTGTTGCTCAGCCTCATCTGCCCATCGCACTGCTCGCAAAGAGGCACAGAGACTGGGGCTGCTTGCTTGTCTTGCCACCTCAAACTTCAAACTTATGTTAGAGTGTTCGTGAAAGGCACCTCCGGCAGCCCTGCTCCAAAAATGCGAAAGTCTCCAGATAGCTTGCAACCAGAAGGGGCTTGCCTGGAAAGCTGTTACTCAGCCTCATCTGCCCATGGCACTGCTCGCACAGAGGCACAGAGACTGGGGCTCCTTTCTTGTTTTGTAACCTCAAACTTCAGACGTACGCTGGGAATGGGGGGGTCACTGCCGGTCTCCCTTCGCAGCCCTGCTCCTAAAATGCGAACGTCTACAGATAGCACGCAGTCAGAAGGGGCTAGACTTGAAAGTTGTTGCTCAGCCTCATCTGCCCATGGCACAGCTCGCACAGAGGCACAGACACTGGGTATGCTTGCTTGTCTTGCCACATCAAACTTCAAACGTAGCCCCAGAATGGGGGGTTCGTGCCGGGCGCCTCCAGCAGACCTGCTCTGAATATGCGAAGGTCTGCACATACCTCGCAGTCAGAAGGGGATAGCCTGCAAAGCTGTTGCTCAGCCTCATCTGCCCATGGCACTGCTCGCAAAGAGGCACAGAGACTGGGGCTGCTTGCTTGTCTTGCCACCTCAAACTTCAAACTTATAATAGAGTGTCCGTCTAAGGTGCCTCCGGCAGCCCTGCTTCGAAAATGCGAACGTCTCCAGATAGCTCGCAGTTAGTAGGGGTTTGTCTGCAAAGATGTTGCTCAGCCTCATCCGCCCATGGCACTGCTCGCACAGAGGCACAGACACTGGGTATGCTTGCTTGTCTTGCCACATCAAACTTCAAACGTAACCCCGGAATGGGGGGTTCGTGCCGGGCGCCTCCAGCAGACCTGCTCTGAATATGCGAAGGTCTCCAGATAGCTCACAGCCATAAGGGGCTAGCCTGGAAAGCTGTTGCTCAGCCGCATCTGCCCATGGCACTGCTTGAACAGAGGCACAGAGACTGGGACTGCTTGCTTGTCTTACCACCTCAAACGTCAAACATACCCCAGGGATGGGTTTCCCTGTCGTGCGCCTCCAGCAGCCCTGCTCCGAAAATGCGAACGTCTCCAGATAGCTCGCAGCCAGAAGGGGCTAGCCTGCAAAGCTCTTGCTCAGCCTCATCTGCCCATGGCACTGCTCGCACAGAGGCACAGAGACTGGGGCTGCTTGCTTGTCTTGCCATCTCAAACTTCAAAAGTATCCCGGGGATGGGGAAGTCCCTTTAAGGGGGCTCCAGCAGCCGTGCTGCAAAAATGTGAACGTTTCCAGATAGCTTGCAGCCAGAAGGGGCTAGCTTGGAAAGCTGTTTCTCAGCCTCATCTGCCCATCGCACTGCTCGCACAGAGGCACAGAGACTGGGGCTGCTTGCTTGTCTTGCCACCTCAAACTTCAAAGGTATATTAGGGGGTCCCTGCCAGGCGTCTCCGGCAGCCCTGCTTAGAAATTGCGAACGTTTCCAGATAGCTTGCAGCCAGAAGGGGCTAGCTTGGAAAGCTGTTGCTCAGCCTCATCTGCCCATGGCACTGCTCGAACACAGGCACAGAGACTGGGGCTGCTTGCTTGTCTTGCCACCTCAAACTTCAAACTTATGTTAGAGTGTCCGTGAAAGGCACCTCCGGCAGCCCTGCTCCAAAAATGCGAAAGTCTCCAGATAGCTTGCAGACAGAAGGGGCTTGCCTGGAAAGCTGTTGCTCAGCCTCATCTGCCCATGGCACTGCTCGCACAGAGGCACAGAGACTGGGGCTCATTTCTTGTTTTACCACCTCAAACTTCAGACGTACGCTGGGAATGGGGGGGTCACTGCCGCTCTCCCTTCGCAGCCCTGCTCCTAAAATGCAAAGGTCTACAGATAGCACGCAGTCAGAAGGGGCTAGCCTGCAAAGCTGTTGCTCAGCCTCATCTGCCCATGGCACTGCTCGCACAGAGGCACAGAGACTGGGGCTGCTTGCTTGTCTTGCCACCTCATACTTCAAAGGTATATTAGGGGGTCCCTGCCAGGCGTCTCCGGCAGCCCTGCTTAGAAATTACGAACGTTTCCAGATAGCTTGCAGTCAGAATGGGCTAGCTTGGAAAGCTGTTGCTCAGCCTCATCTGCCCAGGGCACTGCTCGCACAGAGGCACAGAGACTGGGGCTCCTTTCTTGTTTTGCCACCTCAAACTTCAAAAGCATTCCGGGGATGGGAATCCCTGTCGTGCGCCTCCAGCAGACCTGCTCTGAATATGAGAAGGTCTCCAGATAGCTCGCAGACAGAAGGGGCTAGCCTGCAAAGCTGTTGCTCAGCCTCATCTGCCCATGGCACTGCTTGAACAGAGGCACAGACACTGGAGCTGCTTGCTTGTCTTACCACCTCAAACTTCCAATGTAGCCCTGGGATGGGGATCCCTGTCGGGCGCCTCCAGCATCCCTGCTCCGAAAATGACAACTTCTTCAGAAAGCTCGCAACCAGAAGGGGCTAGCCTGGAAAGGTGTTGCTCAGCCTCATCTGCCCATGGCACTGCTTGAACAGAGGCACAGAGACTGGGGCTGCTTGCTTATCTTACCACCTCAAACGTCAAACGTACCCCAGGGATGGGTTTCCCTGTCGTGCGCCTCCAGCAGCCCTGCTCCGAAATTGAGAACGTCTCCAGATAGCTCGCAGCCAGAAGGGCCTTGCAGGGAAAACTGTTGCTCAGCCTCATCTGCCCATGGCACTGCTCACACAGAGGCACAGAGACTGGGGCTGCTTGCTTGTCTTGCCACCTCAAACTTCAAAAGCATTCCGGGGATGGGAATCCCTGTCGGGCGCCTCCAGCAGACCAGCTCACAAAATGCAAACGTCTCCAGATAGCTCGCAGCCAGAAGGGGCTAGCCTGCAAAGCTCTTGCTCAGCCTCATCTGCCCATGGCACTGCTCGCACAGAGGCACAGAGACTGGGGCTCCTTTCTTGTTTTGCCACCTCAAACTTCAGACGTATGCTGGGAATGGGGGGGTCACTGCCGGTCTCCCTTCACAGCCCTGCTCCTAAAATGCGAACGTCTACAGATAGCACGCAGTCAGAAGGGGCAGCCTGGAAAGCTGTTGCTCAGCCTCATCTGCCCATGGCACTGCTCACACAGAGGCACAGACACTGGGTATGCTTGCTTGTCTTGCCACATCAAACTTCAAACGTAGCCCCAGAATGGGGGGTTCGTGCCGGGCGCCTCCAGCAGACCTGCTCTGAATATGCGAACGTCTGCACATAGCTAACAGTCAGAAGGGGATAGCCTGGAAAGCTGTTGCTCAGCCTCATCTGCCCATGGCACTGCTCACACAGAGGCACAGAGACTGGGGCTGCTTGCTTGTCTTGCCACCTCAAACTTCAAAAGCATTCCGGGGATGGGCATCCCTGTCGGGCGCCTCCAGCAGACCAGCTCACAAAATGCAAACGTCTCCAGATAGCTCACAGCCAGAAGGGGCTAGCCTGCAAAGCTCTTGCTCAGCCTCATCTGCCCATGGCACTGCTCGCACAGAGGCACAGACACTGGGTATCCTTGCTTGTCTTGCCATATAAAACTTCAAACGTAGCCCCGGAATGGGGGGTTCGTGCCGGGCGCCTCCAGCAGACCTGCTCTGAATATGCGAAAGTCTCCAGATAGCTGACAGCCAGAAGGGGCTAGCCTGGAAAGTTGTTGCTCAGCCGCATCTGCCCATGGCACTGCTTGAACAGAGGCACAGAGACTGGGACTGCTTGCTTGTCTTACCACCTCAAACGTCAAACGTACCCCAGGGATGGGTTTCCCTGTCGTGCGCCTCCAGCAGCCCTGCTCCAAAAATGTGAACGTCTTCAGATAGCTCGCAGCCAGAAGGGGCTAGCCTGCAAAGCTGTTGCTCAGCCTCATCTGCCCATGGCACTGCTCGCAAAGAGGCACAGAGACTGGGGCTGCTTGCTTGTCTTGCCACCTCAAACTTCAAATTTATATTAGAGTGTCCGTCTAAGGCGCCTCCGGCAGCCCTCCTTCAAAAATGCGAATGTCTCCAGATAGCTCGCAGCCAGTATAGGTTTGCCTGCAAAGATGTTGCTCAGCTTCATCCGCCCATGGCACTGCTCGCACAGAGACACAGAGACTGGGGCTGCTTGCTTGTCTTGCCACCTCAAACTTCACACATAGATTAGGAGGTCCCTGCCGGGCGTCTCCAGCAGCCTGCTTCGAGAATGCGAACGTCTCCAGATAGCTCGCAGCCAGAATAGGCTTGCATGTAAAGGTGTTGCTCAGCCTCATCTGCCCATGGCACTGCTCACACAGAGGCACAGAGACTGGGGCTCCTTTCTTGTTTTGCCACCTCAAACTTCAGACGTATGCTGGGAATGGGGGGGTCACTGCCGGTCTCCCTTCGCAGCCCTGCTCCTAAAATGCGAACGTCTACAGATAGCACGCAGTCAGAAGGGGCTAGCCTGGAAAGCTGTTGCTCAGCCTCATCTGCCCATGGCACTGCTCGCACAGAGGCACAGACACTGGGTATGCTTGCTTGTCTTGCCACCTCAAACTTCAAACGTAGCCCCAGAATGGGGGGTTCGTGCCGGGCGCCTCCAGCAGACCTGCTCTGAATATGCGAACGTCTGCACATAGCTCGCAGTCAGAAGGGGATAGCCTGCAAAGCTGTTGCTCAGCCTCATCTGCCCATGGCACTGCTCGCAAAGAGGCACAGAGACTGGGGCTGCTTGCTTGTCTTGCCACCTCAAACTTCAAACTTATATTAGAGTGTCCGTGAAAGGCGCCTCCAGCAGCCCTGCTTCGAAAATGTGAACGTCTCCAGATAGCTCGCAGCCAGTAGGGGTTTGTCTGCAAAGATGTTGCTCAGCCTCATCCGCCCATGGCACTGCTCGCACAGAGACACAGAGACTGGGGCTGCTTGCTTGTCTTGCCACCTCAAACTTCAAAAGCATTCCGGGGATGGGAATCCCTGTCGGGAGCCTCCAGCAGACCAGCTCACAAAATGCAAACGTCTCCAGATAGCTCACAGCCAGAAGGGGCTAGCCTGCAAAGCTCTTGCTCAGCCTCATCTGCCCATGGCACTGCTCGCACAGAGGCACAGACACTGGGTATGTTTGCTTGTCTTGCCACATCAAACTTCAAACGTAGCCCCGGAATGGGGGGTTCGTGCCGGGCGCCTCCAGCAGACCTGCTCTGAATATGCGAATGTCTCCAGAAAGCTGTTTCTCAGCCTCATCTGCCCATCGCACTGCTCGCACAGAGGCACAGAGACTGGGGCTGCTTGCTTGTCTTGCCACCTCAAACTTCAAAGGTATATTAGGGGGTCCCTGCCAGGCGTCTCCGGCAGCCCTGCTTAGAAATTGCGAATGTCTCCAGATAGCTCGCAGCCAGAAGCGGCTAGCCTGGAAAGTTGTTGCTCAGCCTCATCTGCCCATGGCACTGCTCGCACAGAGGCACAGAGACTGGGACTGCTTGCTTGTCTTACCACCTCAAACGTCAAACGTACCCCAGGGATGGGTTTCCCTGTCGTGCGCCTCCAGCAGCCCTGCTCCGAAAATGCGAACGTCTCCAGATAGCTCGCAGCCAGAAGGGGCTAGCCTGCAAAGCTCTTGCTCAGCCTCATCTGCCCATGGCACTGCTCGCACAGAGGCACAGAGACTGGGGCTGCTTGCTTGTCTTGACATCTCAAACTTAAAAGTATCCCGGGGATGGGGAACTCCCTGCAAGGAGGCTCCAGCAGCCGTGCTGCAAATATGTGAACGTTTCCAGATAGCTTGCAGCCAGAAGGGGCTAGCTTGGAAAGCTGTTGCTCAGCCTCATCTGCCCATCGCACTGCTCGCAAAGAGGCACAGAGACTGGGGCTGCTTGCTTGTCTTGCCACCTCAAACTTCAAACTTATGTTAGAGTGTTCGTGAAAGGCACCTCCGGCAGCCCTGCTCCAAAAATGCGAAAGTCTCCAGATAGCTTGCAACCAGAAGGGGCTTGCCTGGAAAGCTGTTACTCAGCCTCATCTGCCCATGGCACTGCTCGCACAGAGGCACAGAGACTGGGGCTCCTTTCTTGTTTTGTAACCTCAAACTTCAGACGTACGCTGGGAATGGGGGGGTCACTGCCGGTCTCCCTTCGCAGCCCTGCTCCTAAAATGCGAACGTCTACAGATAGCACGCAGTCAGAAGGGGCTAGACTTGAAAGTTGTTGCTCAGCCTCATCTGCCCATGGCACAGCTCGCACAGAGGCACAGACACTGGGTATGCTTGCTTGTCTTGCCACATCAAACTTCAAACGTAGCCCCAGAATGGGGGGTTCGTGCCGGGCGCCTCCAGCAGACCTGCTCTGAATATGCGAAGGTCTGCACATACCTCGCAGTCAGAAGGGGATAGCCTGCAAAGCTGTTGCTCAGCCTCATCTGCCCATGGCACTGCTCGCAAAGAGGCACAGAGACTGGGGCTGCTTGCTTGTCTTGCCACCTCAAACTTCAAACTTATAATAGAGTGTCCGTCTAAGGTGCCTCCGGCAGCCCTGCTTCGAAAATGCGAACGTCTCCAGATAGCTCGCAGTTAGTAGGGGTTTGTCTGCAAAGATGTTGCTCAGCCTCATCCGCCCATGGCACTGCTCGCACAGAGACACAGAGACTGGGGCTGATTGCTTGTCTTGCCACCTCAAACTTCAAAAGCATTCAGGATATGGGAATCCCTGTCGGGCGCCTCCAGCAGACCAGCTCACAAAATGCAAACATCTCCAGATAGCTCACAGCCAGAAGGGGCTAGCCTGCAAAGCTCTTGCTCAGCCTCATCTACCCATGGCACCGCTCGCACAGAGGCACAGACACTGGGTGTGCTTGCTTGTCTTGCCACCTCAAACTTCAAACGTAGATTAGGGGTCCCTGCCGGGCGTCTCCAGCAGCCTGCTTCGAAAATGCAAACGTCTCCAGATAGCTCGCAGCCAGAATAGGCTTGCATGGAAAGGTGTTACTCAGCCTCATCTGCCCATGGCACTGCTCGCACAGAGGCACAGAGACTGGGGCTGCTTGCTTGTCTTGCCACATCAAACTTCAAACGTAGCCCCGGAATGGGGGGTTCGTGCCGGGCGCGTCCAGCAGACCTGCTCTGAATATGCGAACGTCTCCAGATAGCTCGCAGACAGAAGGGGCTAGCCTGCAAAGCTGTTGCTCAGCCTCATCTGCCCATGGCACTGCTCGCACAGAGGCACAGAGACTGGGGCTGCTTGCTTGTCTTGCCACCTCAAGCTTCCAATGTAGCCCGGGGATGGGGATCCCTGTCGCGCGCCTCCAGCATCCCTGCTCCGAAAATGACAACTTCTTCAGAAAGCTCGCAACCAGAAGGGGCTAGCCTGGAAAGGTGTTGCTCAGCCGCATCTGCCCATGGCACTGCTTGAACAGAGGCACAGAGACTGGGACTGCTTGCTTGTCTTACCACCTCAAACGTCAAACGTACCCCAGGGATGGGTTTCCCTGTCGTGCGCCTCCAGCAGCCCTGCTCCGAAAATGCGAACGTCTCCAGATAGCTCGCAACCAGAAGGGGCTTGCAGGGAAAGCTGTTGCTCAGCCTCATCTGCCCATGGCACTGCTCGCACAGAGGCACAGACACTGGGGCAGCTTTCTTGTTTTGCCACCTCAAACTTCAGACGTACGCTGGGAATGGGGGGGTCACTGCCGGTCTCCCTTCGCAGCCCTGCTCCTAAAATGCGAACGTCTACAGACAGCACGCAGTCAGAAGGGGCTAGCCTGGAAAGCTGTTGCTCAGCCTCATCTGCCCATGGCACTGCTCGCACAGAGGCACAGAGACTGGGGCTGCTTGCTTGTCTTCCACCTCAAACTTCAAAAGCATTCCGGGGATGGGAATCCCTGTCGGGAGCCTCCAGCAGACCAGCTCACAAAATGCAAACGTCTCCAGATAGCTCACAGCCAGAAGGGGCTAGCCTGCAAAGCTCTTGCTCAGCCTCATCTGCCCATGGCACTGCTCGCACAGAGGCACAGACACTGGGTATGCTTGCTTGTCTTGCCACATCAAACTTCAAACGTAGCCCCGGAATGGGGGGTTCGTGCCGGGCGCCTCCAGCAGACCTGCTCTGAATATGCGAAGGTCTCCAAATAGCTCGCAGCCAGAAGAGGCTAGCCTGCAAAGCTGTTGCTCAGCCTCATCTGCCCATGGCACTGCTCGCACAGAGGCACAGACACTGGGGCTGCTTGCTTGTCTTGCCACCTCAAACTTCCAATGTAGCCCGGGGATGGGGATCCCTGTCGCGCGCCTCCAGCATCCCTGCTCCGAAAATGACAACTTCTTCAGAAAGCTCGCAACCAGAAGGGGCTAGCCTTCAAAGGTGTTGCTCAGCCGCATCTGCCCATGGCACTGCTTGAACAGAGGCATAGAGACTGGGACTGCTTGCTTGTCTTACCACCTCAAACGTCAAACGTACTCCAGGGATGGGTTTCCCTGTCGTGCGTCACCAGCAACCCTGCTACGAAAATGCGAACTTCTCCAGATAGTTCGAAGCCAGAAGGGGATAGCCTGCAAAGCTGTTGCTCAGCCTCCTCTGCCCATGGCACTGCTCGCACAGAGGCACAGAGATTGGGGCTGCTTGCTTGTCTTGACATCTTAAACTTCAAAAGTATGCCGGGGATGGGGAAGTCCCTGCAAGGGGGCTCCAGCAGCCGTGCTGCAAAAATGTGAACGTTTCCAGATAGCTTGCAGCCAGCAGGGGCTAGCTTGGAAAGCTGTTGCTCAGTCTCATCTGCCCATGGCTCTGCTCGCACAGAGGCACAGAGACTGGGGCTGCTTGCTTGTCTTCCCACCTCAAACTTCAAAGGTATATTAGGGGGTCCCTGCCAGGCGTCTCCGGCAGCCCTGCTTAGAAATTGCGAACGTTTCCAGATAGCTTGCAGCCAGAAGGGGCTAGCTTGGAAAGCTGTTGCTCAGCCTCATCTGCCCATGGCACTGCTTGAACACAGGCACAGAGACTGGGGCTGCTTGCTTGTCTTGCCACCTCAAACTTCAAACTTATGTTAGAGTGTCCGTGAAAGGCGCCTCCGGCAGCCCTGCTCCAAAAATGCGAACGTCTCCAGGTAGCTTGCAGCCAGAAGGGGCTTGCCTGGAAAGCTGTTGCTCAGCCTCATCTGCCCATGGCACTGCTCGCACAGAGGCACAGAGACTGGGGCTCCTTTCTTGTTTTGCCAACTCAAAATTCAGACGTACGCTGGGAATGGGGGGGTCACTGCCGGTCTCCCTTCGCAGCCCTGCTCCTAAAATGCGAACGTCTACAGACAGCACGCAGTCAGAAGGGGACAGCCTGGAAAGCTGTTGCTCAGCCTCATCTGCCCATGGCACTGCTCGCACAGAGGCACAGAGACTGGGGCTGCTTGCTTGTCTTGCCACCTCAAACTTCAAAAGCATTCCGGGGATGGGAATCCCTGTCGGGCGCCTCCAGCAGACCAGCTCACAAAATGCAAACATCTCAAGATAGCTCACAGCCAGAAGGGGCTAGCCTGCAAAGCTCTTGCTCAGCCTCATCTATCCATGGCACCGCTCGCACAGAGGCACAGACACTGGGTATGCTTGCTTGTCTTGCCACATCAAACTTCAAACGTAGCCCCGGAATGGGGGGTTCGTGCCGGGCGCCTCCAGCAGACCTGCTCTGAATATGCGAACGTCTCCACATAGCTTGCAGCCAGAAGGGGCTAGCCTGGAAACCTGTTGCTCAGCCTCATCTACCCATGGCAGTGCTCGCACAGAGGCACTGACACTGGGGCTGCTTGCTTGTCTTGCCACTTCAAACTTCCAATGTAGCCCGGGGATGGGGATCCCTGTTGCGCGCCTCCAGCATCCCTGCTCCGAAAATGACAACTTCTTCAGAAAGCTCGCAACCAGAAGGGGCTAGCCTTCAAAGGTGTTGCTCAGCCGCATCTGCCCATGGCACTGCTTGTATAGAGGCACAGAGACTGGGACTGCATGCTTGTCTTACAACCTAAAACGTCAAACGTACCCCAGGGATGGGTTTCCCTGCCGTGCGCCTGCAGCAGCCCTGCTCCGAAAATGCGAACGTCTCCAGATAGCTCGCAGCCAGAAGGGGCTTGCAGGGAAAGCTGTTGCTCAGCCTCATCTGCCCATGGCACTGCTCGCACAGAGACACAGAGACTGGGGCTGCTTGCTTGTCTTGCCACCTCAAACTTCAAACGTAGATTAGGGGGTCCCTGCCGGGCGTCTCCAGCAGCCTGCTTCGAAAATGCAAACGTCTCCGGATAGCTTGCAGCCAGAATAGGCTTGCATGGAAGGGTGTTACTCAGCCTCATCTGCCCATGGCACTGCTCGCACAGAGGCACAGACACTGGGTATGCTTGCTTGTCTTGCCACATCAAACTTCAAACGTAGCCCCGGAATGGGGGGTTCGTGCCGGGCGCCTCCAGCAGACCTGCTCTGAATATGCGAACGTCTCCACATAGCTTGCAGCCAGAAGGGGCTAGCCTGGAAACCTGTTGCTCAGCCTCATCTACCCATGGCAGTGCTCGCACAGAGGCACTGACACTGGGGCTGCTTGCTTGTCTTGCCACCTCAAACTTCCAATGTAGCCCGGGGATGGGGATCCCTGTTGCGCGCCTCCAGCATCCCTGCTCCGAAAATGACAACTTCTTCAGAAAGCTCGCAACCAGAAGGGGCTAGCCTTCAAAGGTGTTGCTCAGCCGCATCTGCCCATGGCACTGCTTGAACAGAGGCATAGAGACTGGGACTGCTTGCTTGTCTTACCACCTCAAACGTCAAACGTACTCCAGGGATGGGTTTCCCTGTCGTGCGTCACCAGCAACCCTGCTACGAAAATGCGAACGTCTCCAGATAGTTCGAAGCCAGAAGGGGATAGCCTGCAAAGCTGTTGCTCAGCCTCCTCTGCCCATGGCACTGCTCGCACAGAGGCACAGAGATTGGGGCTGCTTGCTTGTCTTGACATCTTAAACTTCAAAAGTATGCCGGGGATGGGGAAGTCCCTTTAAGGGGGCTCCAGCAGCCGTGCTGCAAAAATGTGAACGTTTCCAGATAGCTTGCAGCCAGCAGGGGCTAGCTTGGAAAGCTGTTGCTAAGTCTCATCTGCCCATGGCTCTGCTCGCACAGAGGCACAGAGACTGGGGCTGCTTGCTTGTCTTCCCACCTCAAACTTCAAAGGTATATTAGGGGGTCCCTGCCAGGCGTCTCCGGCAGCCCTGCTTAGAAATTGCGAACGATTCCAGATAGCTTGCAGCCAGAAGGGGCTAGCTTGGAAAGCTGTTGCTCAGCCTCATCTGCCCATGGCACTGCTTGAACACAGGCACAGAGACTGGGGCTGCTTGCTTGTCTTGCCACCTCAAACTTCAAACTTATGTTAGAGTGTCCGTGAAAGGCGCCTCCGGCAGCCCTGCTCCAAAAATGCGAACGTCTCCAGGTAGCTTGCAGCCAGAAGGGGCTTGCCTGGAAAGCTGTTGCTCAGCCTCATCTGCCCATGGCACTGCTCGCACAGAGGCACAGAGACTGGGGCTCCTTTCTTGTTTTGCCAACTCAAAATTCAGACGTACGCTGGGAATGGGGGGGTCACTGCCGGTCTCCCTTCGCAGCCCTGCTCCTAAAATGCGAACGTCTACAGACAGCACGCAGTCAGAAGGGGACAGCCTGGAAAGCTGTTGCTCAGCCTCATCTGCCCATGGCACTGCTCGCACAGAGGCACAGAGACTGGGGCTGCTTGCTTGTCTTGCCACCTCAAACTTCAAAAGCATTCCGGGGATGGGAATCCCTGTCGGGCGCCTCCAGCAGACCAGCTCACAAAATGCAAACATCTCAAGATAGCTCACAGCCAGAAGGGGCTAGCCTGCAAAGCTCTTGCTCAGCCTCATCTATCCATGGCACCGCTCGCACAGAGGCACAGACACTGGGTATGCTTGCTTGTCTTGCCACATCAAACTTCAAACGTAGCCCCGGAATGGGGGGTTCGTGCCGGGCGCCTCCAGCAGACCTGCTCTGAATATGCGAACGTCTCCACATAGCTTGCAGCCAGAAGGGGCTAGCCTGGAAACCTGTTGCTCAGCCTCATCTACCCATGGCAGTGCTCGCACAGAGGCACTGACACTGGGGCTGCTTGCTTGTCTTGCCACTTCAAACTTCCAATGTAGCCCGGGGATGGGGATCCCTGTTGCGCGCCTCCAGCATCCCTGCTCCGAAAATGACAACTTCTTCAGAAAGCTCGCAACCAGAAGGGGCTAGCCTTCAAAGGTGTTGCTCAGCCGCATCTGCCCATGGCACTGCTTGTATAGAGGCACAGAGACTGGGACTGCATGCTTGTCTTACAACCTAAAACGTCAAACGTACCCCAGGGATGGGTTTCCCTGCCGTGCGCCTGCAGCAGCCCTGCTCCGAAAATGCGAACGTCTCCAGATAGCTCGCAGCCAGAAGGGGCTTGCAGGGAAAGCTGTTGCTCAGCCTCATCTGCCCATGGCACTGCTCGCACAGAGACACAGAGACTGGGGCTGCTTGCTTGTCTTGCCACCTCAAACTTCAAACGTAGATTAGGGGGTCCCTGCCGGGCGTCTCCAGCAGCCTGCTTCGAAAATGCAAACGTCTCCGGATAGCTTGCAGCCAGAATAGGCTTGCATGGAAGGGTGTTACTCAGCCTCATCTGCCCATGGCACTGCTCGCACAGAGGCACAGACACTGGGTATGCTTGCTTGTCTTGCCACATCAAACTTCAAACGTAGCCCCGGAATGGGGGGTTCGTGCCGGGCGCCTCCAGCAGACCTGCTCTGAATATGCGAACGTCTCCACATAGCTTGCAGCCAGAAGGGGCTAGCCTGGAAACCTGTTGCTCAGCCTCATCTACCCATGGCAGTGCTCGCACAGAGGCACTGACACTGGGGCTGCTTGCTTGTCTTGCCACCTCAAACTTCCAATGTAGCCCGGGGATGGGGATCCCTGTCGGGCGCCTCCAGCATCCCTGCTCCGAAAATGACAACTTCTTCAGAAAGCTCGCAACCAGAAGGGGCTAGCCTTCAAAGGTGTTGCTCAGCCGCATCTGCCCATGGCACTGCTTGAACAGAGGCATAGAGACTGGGACTGCTTGCTTGTCTTACCACCTCAAACGTCAAACGTACTCCAGGGATGGGTTTCCCTGTCGTGCGTCACCAGCAACCCTGCTACGAAAATGCGAACGTCTCCAGATAGTTCGAAGCCAGAAGGGGATAGCCTGCAAAGCTGTTGCTCAGCCTCCTCTGCCCATGGCACTGCTCGCACAGAGGCACAGAGATTGGGGCTGCTTGCTTGTCTTGACATCTTAAACTTCAAAAGTATGCCGGGGATGGGGAAGTCCCTGCAAGGGGGCTCCAGCAGCCGTGCTGCAAAAATGTGAACGTTTCCAGATAGCTTGCAGCCAGCAGGGGCTAGCTTGGAAAGCTGTTGCTAAGTCTCATCTGCCCATGGCTCTGCTCGCACAGAGGCACAGAGACTGGGGCTGCTTGCTTGTCTTCCCACCTCAAACTTCAAAGGTATATTAGGGGGTCCCTGCCAGGCGTCTCCGGCAGCCCTGCTTAGAAATTGCGAACGATTCCAGATAGCTTGCAGCCAGAAGGGGCTAGCTTGGAAAGCTGTTGCTCAGCCTCATCTGCCCATGGCACTGCTTGAACACAGGCACAGAGACTGGGGCTGCTTGCTTGTCTTGCCACCTCAAACTTCAAACTTATGTTAGAGTGTCCGTGAAAGGCGCCTCCGGCAGCCCTGCTCCAAAAATGCGAACGTCTCCAGGTAGCTTGCAGCCAGAAGGGGCTTGCCTGGAAAGCTGTTGCTCAGCCTCATCTGCCCATGGCACTGCTCGCACAGAGGCACAGAGACTGGGGCTCCTTTCTTGTTTTGCCAACTCAAAATTCAGACGTACGCTGGGAATGGGGGGGTCACTGCCGGTCTCCCTTCGCAGCCCTGCTCCTAAAATGCGAACGTCTACAGACAGCACGCAGTCAGAAGGGGACAGCCTGGAAAGCTGTTGCTCAGCCTCATCTGCCCATGGCACTGCTCGCACAGAGGCACAGAGACTGGGGCTGCTTGCTTGTCTTGCCACCTCAAACTTCAAAAGCATTCCGGGGATGGGAATCCCTGTCGGGCGCCTCCAGCAGACCAGCTCACAAAATGCAAACATCTCAAGATAGCTCACAGCCAGAAGGGGCTAGCCTGCAAAGCTCTTGCTCAGCCTCATCTATCCATGGCACCGCTCGCACAGAGGCACAGACACTGGGTATGCTTGCTTGTCTTGCCACATCAAACTTCAAACGTAGCCCCGGAATGGGGGGTTCGTGCCGGGCGCGTCCAGCAGACCTGCTCTGAATATGCGAACGTCTCCACATAGCTTGCAGCCAGAAGGGGCTAGCCTGGAAACCTGTTGCTCAGCCTCATCTACCCATGGCAGTGCTCGCACAGAGGCACTGACACTGGGGCTGCTTGCTTGTCTTGCCACTTCAAACTTCCAATGTAGCCCGGGGATGGGGATCCCTGTTGCGCGCCTCCAGCATCCCTGCTCCGAAAATGACAACTTCTTCAGAAAGCTCGCAACCAGAAGGGGCTAGCCTTCAAAGGTGTTGCTCAGCCGCATCTGCCCATGGCACTGCTTGTATAGAGGCACAGAGACTGGGACTGCATGCTTGTCTTACAACCTAAAACGTCAAACGTACCCCAGGGATGGGTTTCCCTGCCGTGCGCCTGCAGCAGCCCTGCTCCGAAAATGCGAACGTCTCCAGATAGCTCGCAGCCAGAAGGGGCTTGCAGGGAAAGCTGTTGCTCAGCCTCATCTGCCCATGGCACTGCTCGCACAGAGACACAGAGACTGGGGCTGCTTGCTTGTCTTGCCACCTCAAACTTCAAACGTAGATTAGGGGGTCCCTGCCGGGCGTCTCCAGCAGCCTGCTTCGAAAATGCAAACGTCTCCGGATAGCTTGCAGCCAGAATAGGCTTGCATGGAAGGGTGTTACTCAGCCTCATCTGCCCATGGCACTGCTCGCACAGAGGCACAGACACTGGGTATGCTTGCTTGTCTTGCCACATCAAACTTCAAACGTAGCCCCGGAATGGGGGGTTCGTGCCGGGCGCCTCCAGCAGACCTGCTCTGAATATGCGAACGTCTCCACATAGCTTGCAGCCAGAAGGGGCTAGCCTGGGAAGATGTTGCTCAGCCTCATCTACCCATGGCAGTGCTCGCACAGAGGCACTGAGACTGGGGCTGCTTGCTTGTCTTGCCACTTCAAACTTCCAATGTAGCCCGGGGATGGGGATCCCTGTTGCGCGCCTCCAGCATCCCTGCTCCGAAAATGACAACTTCTTCAGAAAGCTCGCAACCAGAAGGGGCTAGCCTTCAAAGGTGTTGCTCAGCCGCATCTGCCCATGGCACTGCTTGTACAGAGGCACAGAGACTGGGACTGCATGCTTGTCTTACAACCTAAAACGTCAAACGTACCCCAGGGATGGGTTTCCCTGCCGTGCGCCTGCAGCAGCCCTGCTCCGAAAATGCGAACGTCTCCAGATAGCTCGCAGCCAGAAGGGGCTTGCAGGGAAAGCTGTTGCTCAGCCTCATCTGCCCATGGCACTGCTTGCACAGAGACACAGAGACTGGGGCTGCTTGCTTGTCTTGCCACCTCAAACTTCAAACGTAGATTAGGGGGTCCCTGCCGGGCGTCTCCAGCAGCCTGCTTCGAAAATGCAAACGTCTCCGGATAGCTTGCAGCCAGAATAGGCTTGCATGGAAAGGTGTTACTCAGCCTCATCTGCCCATGGCACTGCTCGCACAGAGGCACAGACACTGGGTATGCTTGCTTGTCTTGCCACATCAAACTTCAAACGTAGCCCCGGAATGGAGGGTTCGTGCCGGGCGCGTCCAGCAGACCTGCTCTGAATATGCGAACGTCTCCAGATAGCTCGCAGACAGAAGGGGCTTGCCTGGAAAGCTGTTGCTCAGCCTCATCTGCCCATGGCACTGCTCGCACAGAGGCACAGACACTGGGGCTGCTTGCTTGTCTTGCCACCTCAAGCTTCCAATGTAGCCCGGGGATGGGGATCCCTGTCGCGCGCCTCCATCATCCCTGCTCCGAAAATGAAAACTTCTTCAGAAAGCTCGCAACCAGAAGGGGCTAGCCTGGAAAGGTGTTGCTCAGCCGCATCTGCCCATGGCACTGCTTGAACAGAGGCACAGAGACTGGGACTGCTTGCTTGTCTTACCACCTCAAACGTCAAACGTACCCCAGGGATGGGTTTCCCTGTCGTGCGCCTCCAGCAGCCCTGCTCCGAAAATGCGAACGTCTCCAGATACTTCGCAACCAGAAGGGGCTTGCAGGGAAAGCTGTTGCTCAGCCTCATCTGCCCATGGCACTGCTCGCACAGAGGCACAGAAATTGGGGCGGCTTGCTTGTCTTGACATCTCAAACTTCTAAAGTATCCCGGGGATGGGGAAGTCCCTGCAAGGGGGCTCCAGCAGCCGTGCTGCAAAAATGTGAACGTTTCCAGATAGCTTGCAGCCAGAAGGGGCTAGCTTGGAAAGCTGTTTATCAGCCTCATCTGCCCATCGCACTGCTCGCACAGAGGCACAGAGACTGGGGCTGCTTGCTTGTCTTCCCACCTCAAACTTCAAAGCTATATTAGGGGGTCCCTGCCAGGCGTCTCCGGCAGCCCTGCTTAGAAATTGCGAACGTTTCCAGATAGCTTGCAGTCAGAAGGGGCTAGCTTGGAAAGCTGTTGCTCAGCCTCATCTGCCCATGGCACTGCTCGAACACAGGCACAGAGACTGGGGCTGCTTGCTTGTCTTGCCACCTCAAACTTCAAACTTATGTTAGAGTGTCCGTGAAAGGCGCCTCCGGCAGCCCTGCTCCAAAAATGCGAACGTCTCCAGATAGCTTGCAGCCAGAAGGGGCTAGCCTGCAAAGCTGTTGCTCAGCCGCATCTGCCCATGGCACTGCTTGAACAGAGGCACAGAGACTGGGGCTGCTTGCTTGTCTTGCCACCTAAAATGTCAAACATACCCCAGGGATGGGTTTCCCTGTCGTGCGCCTCCAGCAGCCCTGCTCCGAAAATGCGAACGTCTCCAGATAGCTCACAGCCAGAAGGGGCTAGCCTGCAAAGCTCTTGCTCAGCCTCATCTGCCCATGGCACTGCTCGCACAGAGACACAGACACTGGGTATGCTTGCTTGTCTTGCCACCTCAAACTTCAAACGTAGCCCCGGAATGGGGGGTTCGTGCTGGGCGCCTCCAGCAGACCTGCTCTGAATTTGCGAAGGTCTCCAGATAGCTCGCAGCCAGAAGGGGCTAGCCTGGAAAGCTGTTGCTCAGCCTCATCTGCCCATGCCACTGCTCGCACAGAGGCACAGAGACTGGGGCTGCTTGCTTGTCTTGCCACCTCAAACTTCCAATGTAGCCCGGGGATGGGGATCCCTGTCGCGCGCCTCCAGCATCCCTGCTCCGAAAATGACAACTTCTTCAGAAAGCTCGCAAAAAGAAGGGGCTAGCCTTCAAAGGTGTTGCTCAGTCGCATCTGCCCATGGCACTGCTTGAACAGAGGCACAGAGACTGGGACTGCTTGCTTGTCTTACCACCTCAAACGTCAAACGTACCCCAGGGATGGGTTTCCCTGCCGTGCGCCTCCAGCAGCCCTGCTCCGAAAATGCGAACGTCTCCAGATAGCTCGCAGCCAGAAGGGGCTTGCAGGGAAAGCTGTTGCTCAGCCTCATCTGCCCATGGCACTGCTCGCACAGAGACACAGAGACTGGGGCTGCTTGCTTGTCTTGCCACCTCAAACGTCAAACGTAGATTAGGGGGTCCCTGCCGGGCGTCTCCAGCAGCCTGCTTCGAAAATGCAAACGTCTTCAGATAGCTCGCAGCCAGAAGGGGCTTGCCTGGAAAGCTGTTGCTCAGCCTCATCTGCCCATGGCACTGCTCACACAGAGGCACAGAGACTGGGGCTGCTTGCTTGTTTTGCCACCTCAAACTTCAGACGTACGCTGGGAATGGGGGGGTCACTGCCGGTCTCCCTTCGCAGCCCTGCTCCTAAAATGCGAACGTCTACAGACAGCACGCAGTCAGAAGGGGATAGCCTGGAAAGCTGTTGCTCAGCCTCATCTGCCCATGGCACTGCTCGCACAGAGGCACAGAGACTGGGGCTGCTTGCTTGTCTTGCCACCTCAAACTTCAAAAGCATTCCGGGGATGGGAATCCCTGTCGGGAGCCTCCAGCAGACCAGCTCACAAAATGCAAACGTCTCCAGATAGCTCACAGCCAGAAGGGGCTAGCCTGCAAAGCTCTTGCTCAGCCTCATCTGCCCATGGCACTGCTCGCACAGAGGCACAGACACTGGGTATGCTTGCTTGTCTTGCCACATCAAACTTCAAACGTAGCCCCGGAATGGGGGGTTCGTGCCGGGCGCCTCCAGCAGACCTGCTCCAAAAATGCGAACGTCTCCAGATAGCTCGCAGCCAGAAGGGGCTAGCCTGGAAAGCTGTTGCTCAGCCTCATCTGCCCATGCCACTGCTCGCACAGAGGCACAGAGACTGGGGCTGCTTGCTTGTCTTGCCACCTCAAACTTCCAATGTAGCCCGGGGATGGGGATCCCTGTCGCGCGCCTCCAGCATCCCTGCTCCGAAAATGACAACTTCTTCAGAAAGCTCGCAAAAAGAAGGGGCTAGCCTTCAAAGGTGTTGCTCAGTCGCATCTGCCCATGGCACTGCTTGAACAGAGGCACAGAGACTGGGACTGCTTGCTTGTCTTACCAACTCAAACGTCAAACGTACCCCAGGGATGGGTGTCCCTGCCGTGCGCCTCCAGCAGCCCTGCTCCGAAAATGCGAACGTCTCCAGATAGCTCGCAGCCAGAAGGGGCTTGCAGGGAAAGCTGTTGCTCAGCCTCATCTGCCCATGGCACTGCTCGCACAGAGACACAGAGACTGGGGCTGCTTGCTTGTCTTGCCACCTCAAACTTCAAACGTAGATTAGGGAGTCCCTGCCGGGCGTCTCCAGCAGCCTGCTTCGAAAATGCAAACGTCTTCAGATAGCTCGCAGCCAGAATAGGCTTGCATGGAAAGGTGTTGCTCAGCCTCATCTGCCCATGGCACTGCTCACACAGAGGAACAGAGACTGGGGCTGCTTTCTTGTTTTGCCACCTCAAACTTCAGACGTACGCTGGGAATGGGGGGGTCACTGCCGGTCTCCCTTCGCAGCCCTGCTCCTAGAATGCGAACGTCTACAGACAGCACGCAGTCAGAAGGGGCTAGCCTGCAAAGCTGTTGCTCAGCCTCATCTGCCCATGGCACTGCTCGCACAGAGGCACAGAGACTGGGGCTGCTTGCTTGTCTTGCCACCTCAAACTTCAAAAGCATTCCGGGGATGGGAATCCCTGTCGGGCGCCTCCAGCAGACCAGCTCACAAAATGCAAACGTCTCCAGATAGCTCACAGCCAGAAGGGGCTAGCCTGCAAAGCTCTTGCTCAGCCTCATCTGCCCATGGCACTGCTCGCACAGAGGCACAGACACTGGGTATGCTTGCTTGTCTTGCCACCTCAAACTTCAAACGTAGCCCCGGAATGGGGGGTTCGTGCCGGGCGCCTCCAGCAGACCTGCTCTGAATTTGCGAAGGTCTCCAGATAGCTCGCAGCCAGAAGGGGCTAGCCTGGAAAGCTGTTGCTCAGCCTCATCTGCCCATGCCACTGCTCGCACAGAGGCACAGAGACTGGGGCTGCTTGCTTGTCTTGCCACCTCAAACTTCCAATGTAGCCCGGGGATGGGGATCCCTGTCGCGCGCCTCCAGCATCCCTGCTCCGAAAATGACAACTTCTTCAGAAAACTCGCAAATAGAAGGGGCTAGCCTTCAAAGGTGTTGCTCAGTCGCATCTGCCCATGGCACTGCTTGAACAGAGGCACAGAGACTGGGACTGCTTGCTTGTCTTACCACCTCAAACGTCAAACGTACCCCAGGGATGGGTGTCCCTGCCGTGCGCCTCCAGCAGCCCTGCTCCGAAAATGCGAACGTCTCCAGATAGCTCGCAGCCAGAAGGGGCTTGCAGGGAAAGCTGTTGCTCAGCCTCATCTGCCCATGGCACTGCTCGCACAGAGACACAGAGACTGGGGCTGCTTGCTTGTCTTGCCACCTCAAACTTCAAACGTAGATTAGGGGGTCCCTGCCGGGCGTCTCCAGCAGCCTGCTTCGAAAATGCAAACGTCTTCAGATAGCTCGCAGCCAGAATAGGCTTGCATGGAAAGGTGTTGCTCAGCCTCATCTGCCCATGGCACTGCTCACACAGAGGCACAGAGACTGGGGCTGCTTTCTTGTTTTGCCACCTAAAACTTCAGACGTACGCTGGGAATGGGGGGGTCACTGCCGGTCTCCCTTCGCAGCCCTGCTCCTAGAATGCGAACGTCTACAGACAGCACGCAGTCAGAAGGGGCTAGCCTGCAAAGCTGTTGCTCAGCCTCATCTGCCCATGGCACTGCTCGCACAGAGGCACAGAGACTGGGGCTGCTTGCTTGTCTTGCCACCTCAAACTTCAAAAGCATTCCGGGGATGGGAATCCCTGTCGGGCGCCTCCAGCAGACCAGTTCACAAAATGCAAACGTCTCCAGATAGCTCACAGCCAGAAGGGGCTAGCCTGCAAAGCTCTTGCTCAGCCTCATCTGCCCATGGCACTGCTCGCACAGAGGCACAGACACTGGGTATGCTTGCTTGTCTTGCCACCTCAAACTTCAAACGTAGCCCCGGAATGGGGGGTTCGTGCCGGGCACCTCCAGCAGACCTGCTCTGAATATGCGAACGTCTCCACATAGCTCGCAGCCAGAAGGGGCTAGCCTGGAAAGCTGTTGCTCAGCCTCATCTGCCCATGGCACTGCTCGCACAGAGGCACAGAGACTGGGGCTGCTTGCTTGTCTTGCCACCTCAAACTTCAAAAGCATTCCGGGGATGGGAATCCCTGTCGGGCGCCTCCAGCAGACCAGCTCACAAAATGCAAACATCTCCAGATAGCTCACAGCCAGAAGGGGCTACCCTGCAAACCTCTTGGTCAGCCTCATCTGCCCATGGCACCGCTCGCACAGAGGCACAGACACTGGGTATGCTTGCTTGTCTTGCCACCTCAAACTTCAAACGTAGCCCCGGAATGGGGGATTCGTGCCGGGCGCCTCCAGCAGACCTGCTCTGAATATGCGAACGTCTCCACATAGCTCGCAGACAGAAGGGGCTAGCCTGCAAAGCTGTTGCTCAGCCTCATCTGCCCATGGCACTGCTCGCACAGAGGCACAGAGACTGGGGCTGCTTGCTTGTCTTGCCACCTCAAACTTCAAAAGCATTCCGGGGATGGGAATCCCTGTCGGGCGCCTCCAGCAGACCAGCTCACAAAATGCAAACATCTCCAGATAGCTCACAGCCAGAAGGGGCTACCCTGCAAAGCTGTTGCTCAGCCTCATCTGCCCATGGCACCGCTCGCACAGAGGCACAGACACTGGGTATGCTTTCTTGTCTTGCCACCTCAAACTTCAAACGTAGCCCCGGAATGGGGGATTCGTGCCGGGCGCCTCCAGCAGACCTGCTCTGAATATGCGAACGTCTGCACATAGCTCGCAGTCAGAAGGGGATAGCCTGCAAAGCTGTTGCTCAGCCTCATCTGCCCATGGCACTGCTCGCACAGAGGCACAGAGACTGGGGCTGCTTGCTTGTCTTGCCACCAAAAACTTCCAATGTAGCCCGGGGATGGGGATCCCTGTCGCGCGCCTCCAGCATCCCTGCTCTGAAAATGACAACTTCTTCAGAAAGCTCGCAAAAAGAAGGGGCTAGCCTTCAAAGGTGTTGCTCAGCCGCATCTGTCCATGGCACTGCTTGAACAGAGGCACAGAGACTGGGACTGCTTGCTTGTCTTACCACCTCAAACGTCAAACGTACCCCAGGAATGGGTTTCCCTGCCGTGCGCCTCCAGCAGCCCTGCTCCGAAAATGCGAACGTCTCCAGATAGCTCGCAACCAGGAGGGGCTTGCAGGGAAAGCTGTTGCTCAGCCTCATCTGCCCATCGCACTGCTAGCACAGAGGCACAGAGACTGGGGCTGCTTGCTTGTCTTGCCACCTCAAACTTCAGACGTACGCTGGGAATGGGGGGGGTCACTGCCGGTCTCCCTTCGCAGCCCTGCTGCTAAAATGCGAACGTCTCCAGATAGCTCGCAGCCAGAAGGGACTTGCAGGGAAAGCTGTTGCTCAGCCTCATCTGCCCATGGCACTGCTCGCACAGAGGCACAGAGATTGGAGCGGCTTGCTTGTCTTGACATCTCAAACTTCAAAAGTATCCCGGGGATGGGGAAGTCCCTGCAAGGGGGCTCCAGCAGCCGTTCTGCAAAAATGTGAACGTTTCCAGATAGCTTGCAGCCAGAAGGGGCTAGCTTGGAAAGCTGTTTCTCAGCCTCATCTGCCCATCGCACTGCTCGCACAGAGGCACAGAGACTGGGGCTGCTTGCTTGTCTTGCCACCTCAAACTTCAAAGGTATATTAGGGGGTCCCTGCCAGGCGTCTCCGGCAGCCCTGCTTAGAAATTGCGAACGTTTCCAGATAGCTTGCAGCCAGAAGGGTCTAACTTGGAAAGCTGTTGCTCAGCCTCATCTGCCCATGGCACTGCTCGAACACAGGCACAGAGACTGGGGCTGCTTGCTTGTCTTGCCACCTCAAACTTCAAACTTAGGTTAGAGTGTCCGTGAAAGGCGCCTCCGGCAGCCCTGCTCCAAAAATGCGAACGTCTCCAGATAGCTTGCAGCTAGAAGGGGCTAGCCTGCAAAGCTGTTGCTCAGCCTCATCTGCCCATGGCACTGCTCGCATAGAGGCACAGAAACTATGGCTACTTTCTTGTTTTACCACCTCAAATTTCAGACGTACGCTGGGAATGGGGGGGTCACTGCCGGTCTCCCTTCGCAGCCCTGCTCCTAAAATGCGAACGTCTACAGATAGCACGCAGTCAGAAGGGGCTAGCCTGGAAAGCTGTTGCTCAGCCTAATCTGCCCATGGCACTGCTCGCACAGAGGCACAGACACTGGGGCTGATTGCTTGTCTTGCCACCTCAAACTTCAAAAGCATTCCGGGGATGGGAATCCCTGTCGGGCGCCTCCAGCAGACCAGCTCACAAAATGCAAACATCTCCAGATAGCTCACAGCCAGAAGGGGCTAGCCTGCAAAGCTCTTGCTCAGCCTCATCTACCCATGACACCGCTCGCACAGAGGCACAGACACTGGGTATGTTTGCTTGTCTTGCCACTTCAAACTTCAAACGTAGCCCCGGAATGGGGGATTCGTGCCGGGCACCTCCAGCAGACCTGCTCTGAATATGCACACGTCTCCACATAGCTCGCAGACAGAAGGGCCTAGCCTTCAAAGGTGTTGCTCAGTCGCATCTGCCCATGGCACTGCTTGAACAGAGGCACAGAGACTGGGACTGCTTGCTTGTCTTACCACCTCAAACGTCAAACGTACCCCAGGGATGGGTTTCCCTGTCGTGCGCCTCCAGCAGCCCTGCTCCGAAAATGCGAACGTCTCCAGACACCTCGCAACCAGAAGGGGCTTGCAGGGAAAGCTGTTGCTCAGCCTCATCTGCCCATCGCACTGCTAGCACAGAGGCACAGAGACTGGGGCTGCTTGCTTGTCTTGCCACCTCAAACTTCAGACGTACGCTGGGAATGCGGGGGTCACTGTCGGTCTCCCTTCGCAGCCCTGCTCCTAAAATGCGAACGTCTGCACAAAGCTCGCAGTCAGAAAGGGATAGCCTGGAAAGCTGTTGCTCAGCCTCATCTGCCCATGGCACTGCTCGCAAAGAGGCACAGAGACTGGGGCTGCTTGCTTGTCTTGCCACCTCAAACTTCAAAATTATATTAGAGTGTCCGTTTAAGGCGCCTCCGGCAGACGTGCTTCGAAAATGCGAACGTCTCCAGATAGCTCGCAGCCAGTAGGGGTTTGTCTGCAAAGATGTTGCTCAGCCTCATCCGCCCATGGCACTGCTCGCACAGAGACACAGAGACTGAGGCTGCTTGCTTGTCTTGCCACCTCAAACTTCAAACGTAGATTAGGGGGTCCCTGCCAGGCGTCTCCAGCAGCCTGCTTCAAAAATGCGAACGTCTCCAGATAGCTCGCAGTCAGAAGGGGCTAGCCTGGAAAGCTGTTGCTCAGCTTCATCTGCCCATGGCACTGCTCGCACAGAGGCACAGACACTGGGTATGCTTGCTTGTCTTGCCACATCAAACTTCAAACGTAGCCCCGGAATGGGGGGTTCGTGCCGGGCGCCTCCAGCAGACCTGCTCTGAATATGCGAACGTCTGCACATACCTCGCAGTCAGAAGGGGCTAGCCTGCAAAGCTGTTGCTCAGCCTCATCTGCCCATGGCACTGCTCGCACAGAGGCACAGAGACTGGGGCTGCTTGCTTGTCTTGCCACCTCAAACTTCCAATGTAGCCCGGGGATGGGGATCCCTGTCGCGCGCCTCCAGCATCCCTGCTCCAAAAATGAGAACTTCTTCAGAAAGCTCGCAACCAGAAGTGGCTAGCCTTCAAAGGTGTTGCTCAGCCGCATCTGCCCATGGCACTGCTTGAACAGAGGCACAGAGAATGGGACTGCTTGCTTGTCTTACCACCTAAAACGTCAAACGTACCCCAGGGATGGGTTTCCCTGCCGTGCGCCTCCAGCAGCCCTGCTCCGAAAATGCGAACGTCTCCAGATAGCTCGCAGCCAGAAGGGGCTAGCCTGCAAAGCTCTTGCTCAGCCTCCTCTGCCCATGGCACTGCTCGCACAGAGGCACAGAGATTGGGGCTGCTTGCTTGTCTTGACATCTCAAACTTCAAAAGTATCCCGGGGATGGGGAAGTCCCTGCAAGGGGGCTTCAGCAGCCGTGCTGCAAAAATGTGAACGTTTCCAGATAGCTTGCAGCCAGAAGGGGCTAGCTTGGAAAGCTGTTTCTCAGCCTCATCTGCCCATCGCACTGCTCGCACAGAGGCACAGAGACTGGGGCTGCTTGCTTGTCTTGCCACCTCAAACTTCAAAGGTATATTAGGGGGTCCCTGCCAGGCGTCTCCGGCAGCCCTGCTTAGAAATTGCGAACGTTTCCAGATAGCTTGCAGCCAGAAGGGTCTAGCTTGGAAAGCTGTTGCTCAGCCTCATCTGCCCATGGCACTGCTCGAACACAGGCACAGAGACTGGGGCTGCTTGCTTGTCTTGCCACCTCAAACTTCAAACCTATTTTAAAGTGTCCGTGAAAGGCGCCTCCAGCAGTCCTGCTCCAAAAATGCAAACGTCTCCAGATAGCTTGCAGCCAGAAGGGGCTTGCCTGGAAAGCTGTTGCTCAGCCTCATCTGCCCATGGCACTGCTCGCACAGAGGCACAGACACTGGGGATACTTTCTTGTTTTGCCACCTCAAACTTCAGACGTACGCTGGGAATGGGGGGGTCACTGCCGGTCTCCCTTCGCAGCCCTGCTCCTAAAATGCGAACGTCTACAGATAGCACGCAGTCAGAAGGGGCTAGCCTGGAAAGCTGTTGCTCAACCTCATCTGCCCATGGCACTGCTCGCACAGAGGCACAGAGACTGGG
The DNA here is from genome assembly GCF_030867145.1 of Opisthocomus hoazin. Taxonomy (NCBI): domain Eukaryota; kingdom Metazoa; phylum Chordata; class Aves; order Opisthocomiformes; family Opisthocomidae; genus Opisthocomus; species Opisthocomus hoazin. Next base: position 13,922,803 of record NC_134426.1, read on the forward strand.
GCTGCTTGCTTGTCTTGCCACCTCAAACTTCTAATGTAGCCCGGGGATGGGGATCCCTGTCGCGCGCCTCCAGCATCCCTGCTCCGAAAATGACAACTTCTTCAGAAAGCTCGCAAAAAGAAGGGGCTAGCCTTCAAAGGTGTTGCTCAGCCGCATCTGCCCATGGCACTGCTTGAACAGAGGCACAGAGACTGGCACTGCTTGCTTGTCTTACCACCTCAAACGTCAAACGTACCCCAGGGATGGGTTTCCCTACCGTGCGCCTCCAGCAGCCCGGCTCCGAAAATGCGAACGTCTCCAGATAGCTCGCAACCAGAAGGGGCTTGCAGGGAAAGCTGTTGCTCAGCCTCATCTGCCCATCGCACTGCTAGCACAGAGGCACAGAGACTGGGGCTGCTTGCTTGTCTTGCCACCTCAAACTTCAGACGTACGCTGGGAATGGGGGGGTCACTGCCCGTCTCCCTTCGCAGCCCTGCTGCTAAAATGCGAACGTCTCCAGATAGCTCGCAGCCAGAAGGGGCTTGCAGGGAAAGCTGTTGCTCAGCCTCATCTGCCCATGGCACTGCTCGCACAGAGGCACAGAGATTAGGGCGGCTTGCTTGTCTTGACATCTCAAACTTCAAAAGTATCCCGGGGATGGGGAAGTCCCTGCAAGGGGGCTCCAGCAGCCGTGCTGCAAAAATGTGAACGTTTCCAGATAGCTTGCAGCCAGAAGGGGCTAGCTTGGAAAGCTGTTTCTCAGCCTCATCTGCCCATCGCACTGCTCGCACAGAGGCACAGAGACTGGGGCTGCTTGCTTGTCTTGCCACCTCAAACTTCAAAGGTATATTAGGGGGTCCCTGCCAGGCGTCTCCGGCAGCCCTGCTTAGAAATTGCGAACGTTTCCAGATAGCTTGCAGCCAGAAGGGTCTAACTTGGAAAGCTGTTGCTCAGCCTCATCTGCCCATGGCACTGCTCGAACACAGGCACAGAGACTGGGGCTGCTTGCTTGTCTTGCCACCTCAAACTTCAAACTTAGGTTAGAGTGTCCGTGAAAGGCGCCTCCGGCAGCCCTGCTCCAAAAATGCGAACGTCTCCAGATAGCTTGCAGCTAGAAGGGGCTAGCCTGCAAAGCTGTTGCTCAGCCTCATCTGCCCATGGCACTGCTCGCATAGAGGCACAGAAACTATGGCTACTTTCTTGTTTTACCACCTCAAATTTCAGACGTACGCTGGGAATGGGGGGGTCACTGCCGGTCTCCCTTCGCAGCCCTGCTCCTAAAATGCGAACGTCTACAGATAGCACGCAGTCAGAAGGGGCTAGCCTGGAAAGCTGTTGCTCAGCCTAATCTGCCCATGGCACTGCTCGCACAGAGGCACAGACACTGGGGCTGATTGCTTGTCTTGCCACCTCAAACTTCAAAAGCATTCCGGGGATGGGAATCCCTGTCGGGCGCCTCCAGCAGACCAGCTCACAAAATGCAAACATCTCCAGATAGCTCACAGCCAGAAGGGGCTAGCCTGCAAAGCTCTTGCTCAGCCTCATCTACCCATGACACCGCTCGCACAGAGGCACAGACACTGGGTATGTTTGCTTGTCTTGCCACTTCAAACTTCAAACGTAGCCCCGGAATGGGGGATTCGTGCCGGGCACCTCCAGCAGACCTGCTCTGAATATGCACACGTCTCCACATAGCTCGCAGACAGAAGGGCCTAGCCTTCAAAGGTGTTGCTCAGTCGCATCTGCCCATGGCACTGCTTGAACAGAGGCACAGAGACTGGGACTGCTTGCTTGTCTTACCACCTCAAACGTCAAACGTACCCCAGGGATGGGTTTCCCTGTCGTGCGCCTCCAGCAGCCCTGCTCCGAAAATGCGAACGTCTCCAGACAGCTCGCAACCAGAAGGGGCTTGCAGGGAAAGCTGTTGCTCAGCCTCATCTGCCCATCGCACTGCTAGCACAGAGGCACAGAGACTGGGGCTGCTTGCTTGTCTTGCCACCTCAAACTTCAGACGTACGCTGGGAATGCGGGGGTCACTGTCGGTCTCCCTTCGCAGCCCTGCTCCTAAAATGCGAACGTCTGCACATAGCTCGCAGTCAGAAAGGGATAGCCTGGAAAGCTGTTGCTCAGCCTCATCTGCCCATGGCACTGCTCGCAAAGAGGCACAGAGACTGGGGCTGCTTGCTTGTCTTGCCACCTCAAACTTCAAAATTATATTAGAGTGTCCGTTTAAGGCGCCTCCGGCAGACGTGCTTCGAAAATGCGAACGTCTCCAGATAGCTCGCAGCCAGTAGGGGTTTGTCTGCAAAGATGTTGCTCAGCCTCATCCGCCCATGGCACTGCTCGCACAGAGACACAGAGACTGAGGCTGCTTGCTTGTCTTGCCACCTCAAACTTCAAACGTAGATTAGGGGGTCCCTGCCAGGCGTCTCCAGCAGCCTGCTTCGAAAATGCGAACGTCTCCAGATAGCTCGCAGTCAGAAGGGGCTAGCCTGGAAAGCTGTTGCTCAGCTTCATCTGCCCATGGCACTGCTCGCACAGAGGCACAGACACTGGGTATGCTTGCTTGTCTTGCCACATCAAACTTCAAACGTAGCCCCGGAATGGGGGGTTCGTGCCGGGCGCCTCCAGCAGACCTGCTCTGAATATGCGAACATCTGCACATACCTCGCAGTCAGAAGGGGCTAGCCTGCAAAGCTGTTGCTCAGCCTCATCTGCCCATGGCACTGCTCGCACAGAGGCACAGACACTGGGGCTGCTTGCTTGTCTTGCCACCTCAAACTTCCAATGTAGCCCGGGGATGGGGATCCCTGTCGCGCGCCTCCAGCATCCCTGCTCCAAAAATGAGAACTTCTTCAGAAAGCTCGCAACCAGAAGTGGCTAGCCTTCAAAGGTGTTGCTCAGCCGCATCTGCCCATGGCACTGCTTGAACAGAGGCACAGAGAATGGGACTGCTTGCTTGTCTTACCACCTAAAACGTCAAACGTACCCCAGGGATGGGTTTCCCTGCCGTGCGCCTCCAGCAGCCCTGCTCCGAAAATGCGAACGTCTCCAGATAGCTCGCAGCCAGAAGGGGCTAGCCTGCAAAGCTCTTGCTCAGCCTCCTCTGCCCATGGCACTGCTCGCACAGAGGCACAGAGATTGGGGCTGCTTGCTTGTCTTGACATCTCAAACTTCAAAAGTATCCCGGGGATGGGGAAGTCCCTGCAAGGGGGCTTCAGCAGCCGTGCTGCAAAAATGTGAACGTTTCCAGATAGCTTGCAGCCAGAAGGGGCTAGCTTGGAAAGCTGTTTCTCAGCCTCATCTGCCCATCGCACTGCTCGCACAGAGGCACAGAGACTGGGGCTGCTTGCTTGTCTTGCCACCTCAAACTTCAAAGGTATATTAGGGGGTCCCTGCCAGGCGTCTCCGGCAGCCCTGCTTAGAAATTGCGAACGTTTCCAGATAGCTTGCAGCCAGAAGGGTCTAGCTTGGAAAGCTGTTGCTCAGCCTCATCTGCCCATGGCACTGCTCGAACACAGGCACAGAGACTGGGGCTGCTTGCTTGTCTTGCCACCTCAAACTTCAAACCTATTTTAAAGTGTCCGTGAAAGGCGCCTCCAGCAGCCCTGCTCCAAAAATGCAAACGTCTCCAGATAGCTTGCAGCCAGAAGGGGCTTGCCTGGAAAGCTGTTGCTCAGCCTCATCTGCCCATGGCACTGCTCGCACAGAGGCACAGAGACTGGGGCTACTTTCTTGTTTTGCCACCTCAAACTTCAGACGTACGCTGGGAATGGGGGGGTCACTGCCGGTCTCCCTTCGCAGCCCTGCTCCTAAAATGCGAACGTCTACAGATAGCACGCAGTCAGAAGGGGCTAGCCTGGAAAGCTGTTGCTCAACCTCATCTGCCCATGGCACTGCTCGCACAGAGGCACAGAGACTGGGGCTGCTTGCTTGTCTTGCCACCTCAAACTTCTAATGTAGCCCGGGGATGGGGATCCCTGTCGCGCGCCTCCAGCATCCCTGCTCCGAAAATGACAACTTCTTCAGAAAGCTCGCAAAAAGAAGGGGCTAGCCTTCAAAGGTGTTGCTCAGCCGCATCTGCCCATGGCACTGCTTGAACAGAGGCACAGAGACTGGGACTGCTTGCTTGTCTTACCACCTCAAACGTCAAACGTACCCCAGGGATGGGTTTCCCTACCGTGCGCCTCCAGCAGCCCGGCTCCGAAAATGCGAACGTCTCCAGATAGCTCGCAACCAGAAGGGGCTTGCAGGGAAAGCTGTTGCTCAGCCTCATCTGCCCATCGCACTGCTAGCACAGAGGCACAGAGACTGGGGCTGCTTGCTTGTCTTGCCACCTCAAACTTCAGACGTACGCTGGGAATGGGGGGGTCACTGCCGGTCTCCCTTCGCAGCCCTGCTGCTAAAATGCGAACGTCTCCAGATAGCTCGCAGCCAGAAGGGGCTTGCAGGGAAAGCTGTTGCTCAGCCTCATCTGCCCATGGCACTGCTCGCACAGAGGCACAGAGATTAGGGCGGCTTGCTTGTCTTGACATCTCAAACTTCAAAAGTATCCCGGGGATGGGGAAGTCCCTGCAAGGGGGCTCCAGCAGCCGTGCTGCAAAAATATGAACGTTTCCAGATAGCTTGCAGCCAGAAGGGGCTAGCTTGGAAAGCTGTTTCTCAGCCTCATCTGCCCATCGCACTGCTCGCACAGAGGCACAGAGACTGGGGCTGCTTGCTTGTCTTGCCACCTCAAACTTCAAAGGTATATTAGGGGGTCCCTGCCAGGCGTCTCCGGCAGCCCTGCTTAGAAATTGCGAACGTTTCCAGATAGCTTGCAGCCAGAAGGCTCTAGCTTGGAAAGCTGTTGCTCAGCCTCATCTGCCCATGGCACTGCTCGAACACAGGCACAGAGACTGGGGCTGCTTGCTTGTCTTGCCACCTCAAACTTCCAATGTAGCCCGGGGATGGGGATCCCTGTCGCGCGCCTCCAGCATCCCTGCTCCAAAAATGAGAACTTCTTCAGAAAGCTCGCAACCAGAAGTGGCTAGCCTGGAAAGCTGTTGCTCAGCCGCATCTGCCCATGGCACTGCTTGAACAGAGGCACAGAGAATGGGGCTGCTTGCTTGTCTTACCACCTAAAACGTCAAACGTACCCCAGGGATGGGTTTCCCTGCCGTGCGCCTCCAGCAGCCCTGCTCCGAAAATGCGAACGTCTCCAGATAGCTCGCAGCCAGAAGGGGCTAGCCTGCAAAGCTCTTGCTCAGCCTCCTCTGCCCATGGCACTGCTCGCACAGAGGCACAGAGATTGGGGCTGCTTGCTTGTCTTGACATCTCAAACTTCAAAAGTATCCCGGGGATGGGGAAGTCCCTGCAAGGGGGCTCCAGCAGCCGTGCTGCAAAAATGTGAACGTTTCCAGATAGCTTGCAGCCAGAAGGGGCTAGCTTGGAAAGCTGTTTCTCAGCCTCATCTGCCCATCGCACTGCTCGCACAGAGGCACAGAGACTGGGGCTGCTTGCTTGTCTTGCCACCTCAAACTTCAAAGGTATATTAGGGGGTCCCTGCCAGGCGTCTCCGGCAGCCCTGCTTAGAAATTGCGAACGTTTCCAGATAGCTTGCAGCCAGAAGGGTCTAGCTTGGAAAGCTGTTGCTCAGCCTCATCTGCCCATGGCACTGCTCGAACACAGGCACAGAGACTGGGGCTGCTTGCTTGTCTTGCCACCTCAAACTTCAAACCTATTTTAAAGTGTCCGTGAAAGGCGCCTCCAGCAGCCCTGCTCCAAAAATGCGAACGTCTCCAGATAGCTTGCAGCCAGAAGGGGCTTGCCTGGAAAGCTGTTGCTCAGCCTCATCTGCCCATGGCACTGCTCGCACAGAGGCACAGACACTGGGGATACTTTCTTGTTTTGCCACCTCAAACTTCAGACGTACGCTGGGAATGGGGGGGTCACTGCCGGTCTCCCTTCGCAGCCCTGCTCCTAAAATGCGAACGTCTACAGATAGCACGCAGTCAGAAGGGGCTAGCCTGGAAAGCTGTTGCTCAGCCTAATCTGCCCATGGCACTGCTCGCACAGAGGCACAGACACTGGGGCTGCTTGCTTGTCTTGCCACCTCAAACTTCAAAAGCATTCCGGGGATGGGAATCCCTGTCGGGCGCCTCCAGCAGACCAGCTCACAAAATGCAAACATCTCCAGATAGCTCACAGCCAGAAGGGGCTAGCCTGCAAAGCTCTTGCTCAGCCTCATCTACCCATGGCACCGCTCGCACAGAGGCACAGACACTGGGTATGCTTGCTTGTCTTGCCACATCAAACTTCAAACGTAGCCCCGGAATGGGGGATTCGTGCCGGGCACCTCCAGCAGACCTGCTCTGAATATGCAAACGTCTCCACATAGCTCGCAGACAGAAGGGCCTAGCCTTCAAAGGTGTTGCTCAGTCGCATCTGCCCATGGCACTGCTTGAACTGAGGCACAGAGACTGGGACTGCTTGCTTGTCTTACCACCTCAAACGTCAAACGTACCCCAGGGATGGGTTTCCCTGCCGTGCGCCTCCAGCAGCCCGGCTCCGAAAATGCGAACGTCTCCAGATAGCTCGCAACCAGAAGGGGCTTGCAGGGAAAGCTGTTGCTCAGCCTCATCTGCCCATCGCACTGCTAGCACAGAGGCACAGAGACTGGGGCTGCTTGCTTGTCTTGACACCTCAAACTTCAGACGTACGCTGGGAATGCGGGGGTCACTGTCGGTCTCCCTTCGCAGCCCTGCTCCTAAAATGCGAACGTCTGCACATAGCTCGCAGTCAGAAGGGGATAGCCTGGAAAGCTGTTGCTCAGCCTCATCTGCCCATGGCACTGCTCGCAAAGAGGCACAGAGACTGGGGCTGCTTGCTTGTCTTGCCACCTCAAACTTCAAACTTATATTAGAGTGTCCGTGAAAGGCGCCTCCGGCAGACGTGCTTCGAAAATGCGAACGTCTCCAGATAGCTCGCAGCCAGTAGGAGTTTGTCTGCAAAGATGTTGCTCAGCCTCATCCGCCCATGGCACTGCTCGCACAGAGACACAGAGACTGAGGCTGCTTGCTTGTCTTGCCACCTCAAACTTCAAACGTAGATTAGGGGGTCCCTGCCGGGCGTCTCCAGCAGCCTGCTTCGAAAATGCGAACGTCTCCAGATAGCTCGCAGCCAGAATAGGCTTGCATGGAAAGGTGTTGCTCAGCCTCATCTGACCATGGCACTGCTCACACAGAGGCACAGACACTGGGGCTGCTTTCTTGTTTTGCCACCTCAAACTTCAGACGTACGCTGGGAATGAGGGGGTCACTGCCGGTCTCCCTTCACAGCCCTGCTCCTAAAATGCGAACGTCTAGAGAGAGCACGCAGTCAGAAGGGGCTAGGCTGGAAAGCTGTTGCTCAGCCTCATCTGCCCATGGCACTGCTCGCACAGAGGCACAGACACTGGGGCTGCTTGCTTGTCTTGCCACCTCAAACTTCCAATGTAGCCCGGGGATGGGGATCCCTGTCGCGCGCCTCCAGCATCCCTGCTCCGAAAATGAGAACTTCTTCAGAAAGCTCGCAACCAGAAGGGGCTAGCCTTTAAAGTTGTTGCTCAGCCGCATCTGCCCATGGCACTGCTTGCACAGAGGCACAGAGAATGGGGCTGCTTGCTTGTCTTACCACCTAAAACCTCAAACATACCCCAGGGATGGGTTTCCCTGTCGTGCGCCTCCAGCAGCCCTGCTCCGAAAATGCGAACGTCTCCAGATAGCTCGCAGCCAGAAGGGGCTAGCCTGCAAAGCTGTTGCTCAGCCTCCTCTGCCCATGGCACTGCTCGCACAGAGGCACAGAGATTGGGGCGGCTTGCTTGTCTTGACATCTCAAACTTCAAAAGTATCCCGGGGATGGGGAAGTCCCTGCAAGGGGGCTCCAGCAGCCGTGCTGCAAAAATGTGAACGTTTCCAGATAGCTTGCAGCCAGAAGGGGCTAGCTTGGAAAGCTGGTTATAAGCCTCATCTGCCCATCGCACTGCTCACACAGAGGCACAGAGACTGGGGCTGCTTGCTTGTCTTGCCACCTCAAACTTCAAAGGTATATTAGGGGGTCCCTGCCAGGCGTCTCCGGCAGCCCTGCTTAGAAATTGCGAACGTTTCCAGATAGGTTGCAGCCAGAAGGGGCTAGCTTGGAAAGCTGTTGTTCAGCCTCATCTGCCCATGGCACTGCTCGAACACAGGCACAGAGACTGGGGCTGCTTGCTTGTCTTGCCACCTTAAACTTCAAACTTAGGTTAGAGTGTCCGTGAAAGGCGCCTCCGGCAGCCCTGCTCCAAAAATGCGAACGTCTCCAGATAGCTTGCAGCCAGAAGGGGCTTGCCTGGAAAGCTGTTGCTCAGCCTCATCTGCCCATGGCACTGCTCGCACAGAGGCACAGACACTGGGGCTACTTTCTTGTTTTGCCACCTCAAACTTCAGACGTACGCTGGGAATGGGGGGGGTCACTGCCAGTCTCCCTTCGCAGCCCTGCTCCTAAAATGCGAACGTCTACAGATAGCACGCAGCCAGAAGGGGCTAGCCTGCAAAGCTGTTGCTCAGCCTCATCTGCCCATGGCACTGCTCGCACAGAGGCACAGAGACTGGGGCTGCTTGCTTGTCTTGCCACCTCAAACTTCAAAAGCATTCCGGGGATGGGGATCCCTGTCGCGCGCCTCCAGCATCCCTGCTCCGAAAATGACAACTTCTTCAGAAAGCTCGCAACCAGAAGGGGCTAGCCTGGAAAGTTGTTGCTCAGCCGCATCTGCCCATGGCACTGCTTGAACAGAGGCACAGAGACTGGGACTGCTTGCTTGTCTTACCACCTCAAACGTCAAATGTACTCCAGGGATGGGTTTCCCTGTCGTGCGCCTCCAGCAGCCCTGCTCCGAAAATGCGAACGTCTCCAGATAGCTCGCAGCCAGAAGGGGCTAGCCTGCAAAGGTGTTGCTCAGACTCATCTGCCCATGGCACTGCTCGCACAGAGGCACAGACACTGGGGCTGCTTGCTTGTCTTGACATCTCAAACTTCAAAAGTATCCCGGGGATGGGGAAGTCCCTGCAAGGGGGCTCCAGCAGCCGTGCTGCAAAAAAGTGAAGATTTCCAGATAGCTTGCAGCCAGCAGGGGCTAGCTTGGAAAGCTGTTTATCAGCCTCATCTGCCCATGGCACTGCTCGCAAAGAGGCACAGAGACTGGGGCTGCTTGCTTGTCTTGCCACCTCAAACTTCAAAAGCATTCCGGGGATGGGAATCCCTGTCGGGAGCCTCCAGCAGACCAGCTCACAAAATGCAAACATCTCCAGATAGCTTGCAGCCAGAAGGGGCTTGCCTGCAAAGCTCTTGCTCAGCCTCATCTACCCATGGCACCGCTCGCACAGAGGCACAGACACTGGGTATGCTTGCTTGTCTTGCCACCTCAAACTTCACACGTAGCCCCGGAATGGGGGATTCGTGCCGGGCGCCTCCAGCAGACCTGCTCTGAATATGCGAAGGTCTCCACATAGCTCGCAGCCAGAAGGGGCTAGCCTGGAAAGATGTTGCTCAGCCTCATCTGCCCATGGCACTGCTCGCACAGAGGCACAGAGACTGGGGCTGCTTGCTTGTCTTGCCACCTCAAACTTCCAAGGTAGCCCGGGGATGGGGATCCCTGTCGCGCGCCTCCAGCATCCCTGCTCCGAAAATGACAACTTCTTCAGAAAGCTCGCAAAAAGAAGGGGCTAGCCTGCAAAGCTGTTGCTCAGCCGCATCTGCCCATGGCACTGCTTGAACAGAGGCACAGAGACTGGGACTGCTTGCTTGTCTTACCACCTCAAACGTCAAACGTACCCCAGGGATGGGTTACCCTGTCGTGCGCCTCCAGCAGCCCTGCTCCGAAAATGCGAACGTCTCCAGATAGCTCGCAGCCAGAAGGGGCTTGCAGGGAAAGCTGTTGCTCAGCCTCATCTGCCCATGGCACTGCTCGCAAAGAGGCACAGAGACTGGGGCTGCTTGCTTGTCTTGCCACCTCAAACTTCAAACTTATATTAGAGTGTCCGTCTAAGGCACCTCCGGCAGCCCTGCTTCGAAAATGCGAACGTCTCCAGATAGCTCGCAGCCAGTAGGGGTTTGTCTGCAAAGCTCTTGCTCAGCCTCATCTGCCCATGGCACCGCAAGCACAGAGGCACAGAGACTGGGGCTGCTTGCTTGTCTTGCCACCTCAAACGTCAAAGGTATATTAGAGGGTCCCTGCCAGGCGTCTCCGGAAGCCCTGCTTAGAAATTGCGAACGTTTCCAGATAGATTGCAGCCAGAAGGGGCTAGCTTGGAAAGCTGTTGCTCAGCCTCATCTGCCCATGGCACTGCTCGAACACAGGCACAGAGACTGGGGCTGCTTGCTTGTCTTGCCACCTCAAACTTCAAACTTATGTTAGAGTGTCCGTGAAAGGCGCCTCCGGCAGCCCTGCTCCAAAAATGCGAACGTCTCCAGATAGCTTGCAGCCAGAAGGGGCTTGCCTGGAAAGCTGTTGCTCAGCCTCATCTGCCCATGGCACTGCTCGCACAGAGGCACAGACACTGGGGCTCCTTTCTTGTTTTGCCACCTCAAACTTCAGACGTACGCTGGGAATGGGGGGGTCACTGCCGGTCTCCCTTCGCAGCCCTGCTCCTAAAATGCGAACGTCTACAGATAGCACGCAGCCAGAAGGGGCTAGCCTGCAAAGCTGTTGCTCAGCCTCATCTGCCCATGGCACTGCTCGCACAGAGGCACAGAGACTGGGGCTGCTTGCTTGTCTTGCCACCTCAAACTTCAAAAGCATTCCGGGGATGGGAATCCCTGTCGCGCGCCTCCAGCATCCCTGCTCCGAAAAGGACAGCTTCTTCAGAAAGCTCGCAACTAGAAGGGGCTAGCCTGGAAAGTTGTTGCTCAGCCGCATCTGCCCATGGCACTGCTTGAACAGAGGCACAGAGACTGGGACTGCTTGCTTGTCTTACCACCTAAAACGTCTAACGTACCCCAGGGATGGGTTTCCCTGTCGTGCGCCTCCAGCAGCCCTGCTCCGAAAATGCGAACGTCTCCAGATAGCTCGCAGCCAGAAGCGGCTAACCTGCAAAGGTGTTGCTCAACCTCATCTGCCCATGGCACTGCTCGCACAGAGGCACAGAGACTGGGGCTGCTTGCTTGTCTTGACATCTCAAACTTCAAATGTATCTCTGGGATGGGGAAGTCCCTGCAAGGGGACTCCAGCAGCCGTGCTGCAAAAACGTGAAGATTTCCAGATAGCTTGCAGCCAGAAGGGGCTAGCTTGGAAAGCTGTTTCTCAGCCTCATCTGCCCATCGCACTGCTCGCACAGAGGCACAGAGACTGGGGCTGCTTGCTTGTCTTGCCACCTCAAACTTCAAAGGTATATTAGGGGGTCCCTGCCAGGCGTCTCCGGCAGCCCTGCTTAGAAATTGCGAACGTTTCCAGATAGCTCGCAGCCAGAAGGGACTTGCAGGGAAAGCTGTTGCTCAGCCTCATCTGCCCATGGCACTGCTCGCACAGAGGCACAGAGATTGGGGCTGCTTGCTTGTCTTGCCACCTCAAACTTCAGACGTACGCTGGGAATGGGGGTGTCACTGCCGGGCTCCCTTCGCAGCCCTGCTCCTAAAATGCGAACGTCTGCACATACCTCGCAGTCAGAAGGGGATAGCCTGGAAAGCTGTTGCTCAGCCTCATCTGCCCATGGCACTGCTCGCAAAGAGGCACAGAGACTGGGGCTGCTTGCTTGTCTTGCCACCTCAAACTTCAAACATATATTACAGTGTCCGTCTAAGGCGCCTCCGGCAGCCCTGCTTCGAAAATGCGAACGTCTCCAGATAGCTCGCAGCCAGTAGGGGTTTGTCTGTAAAGATGTTGCTCAGCCTCATCCGCCCATGGCACTGCTCGCACAGAGACACAGAGACTGGGGCTGCTTGCTTGTCTTGCCACCTCAAACTTCAAACGTAGATTAGGGGGTCCCTGCCGGGCGTCTCCAGCAGCCTGCTTCGAAAATGCAAACGTCTCCAGATAGCTGGCAGCCAGAATAGGCTTGCATGGAAAGGTGTTGCTCAGCCTCATCTGCCCATGGCACTGCTCGCACAGAGGCACAGAGACTGGGGCTGCTTGCTTGTCTTGACATCTCAAACTTCAAATGTATCCCGGGGATGGGGAAGTCCCTGCAAGGGGGCTCCAACAGCCGTGCTGCAAAAACGTGAAGATTTCCAGATAGCTTGCAGCCAGAAGGGGCTTGCCTGGAAAGCTGTTGCTCAGCCTCATCTGCCCATGGCACTGCTCGCACAGAGGCACAGAGACTGGGGCTACTTTCTTGTTTTGCCACCTCAAACTTCAGACGTACGCTGGGAATGGGGGGGTCACTGCCGGTCTCCCTTCGCAGCCCTGCTCCTAAAATGCGAACGTCTACAGATAGCACGCAGTCAGAAGGGGCTAGCCTGGAAAGCTGTTGCTCAGCCTCATCTGCCCATGGCACTGCTCGCACAGAGGCACAGAGACTGGGGCTGCTTGCTTGTCTTGCCACCTCAAACTTCAAAAGCATTCCGGGGATGGGAATCCCTGTCGGGCGCCTCCAGCAGACCAGCTCACAAAATGCAAACATCTCCAGATAGCTCACAGCCAGAAGGGGCTTGCCTGCAAAGCTCTTGCTCAGCCTCATCTACCCATGGCACCGCTCGCACAGAGGCACAGACACTGGGTATGCTTGCTTGTCTTGCCACATCAAACTTCAAACGTAGCCCCGGAATGGGGGATTCGTGCCGGGCGCCTCCAGCAGACCTGCTCTGAATATGCGAACGTCTCCACATAGCTCGCAGACAGAAGGGGCTAGCCTGGAAAGCTGTTGCTCAGCCTCATCTGCCCATGGCACTGCTCGCAAAGAGGCACAGAGATTGGGGCTGCTTGCTTGTCTTGACATCTCAAACTTCAAAAGTATCCCGGGGATGGGGAAGTCCCTGCAAGGGGGCTCCAGCAGCCGTGCTGCAAAAATGTGAAGATTTCCAGATAGCTTGCAGCCAGCAGGGGCTAGCTTGGAAAGCTGTTTATCAGCCTCATCTGCCCATGGCACTGCTCGCACAGAGGCACAGAGACTGGGGCTGCTTGCTTGTCTTGCCACCTCAAACTTCAAAAGCATTCCGGGGATGGGAATCCCTGTCGGGAGCCTCCAGCAGACCAGCTCACAAAATGCAAACATCTCCAGATAGCTTGCAGCCAGAAGGGGCTTGCCTGCAAAGCTCTTGCTCAGCCTCATCTACCCATGGCACCGCTCGCACAGAGGCACAGACACTGGGTATGCTTGCTTGTCTTGCCACCTCAAACTTCAAACGTAGCCCCGGAATGGGGGATTCGTGCCGGGCGCCTCCAGCAGACCTGCTCTGAATATGCGAAGGTCTCCACATAGCTCGCAGCCAGAAGGGGCTAGCCTGGAAAGATGTTGCTCAGCCTCATCTGCCCATGGCACTGCTCGCACAGAGGCACAGAGACTGGGGCTGCTTGCTTGTCTTGCCACCTCAAACTTCCAAGGTAGCCCTAGGATGGGGATCCCTGTCGCGCGCCTCCAGCATCCCTGCTCCGAAAATGACAACTTCTTCAGAAAGCTCGCAAAAAGAAGGGGCTAGCCTGCAAAGCTGTTGCTCAGCCGCATCTGCCCATGGCACTGCTTGAACAGAGGCACAGAGACTGGGACTGCTTGCTTGTCTTACCACCTCAAACGTCAAACGTACCCCAGGGATGGGTTACCCTGTCGTGCGCCTCCAGCAGCCCTGCTCCGAAAATGCGAACGTCTCCAGATAGCTTGCAGCCAGAAGGGGCTAGCTTGGAAAGCTGGTTATCAGCCTCATCTGCCCATCGCACTGCTCGCACAGAGGCACAGAGACTGGGGCTGCTTGCTTGTCTTGCCACCTCAAACGTCAAAGGTATATTAGGGGGTCCCTGCCAGGCGTCTCCGGCAGCCCTGCTTAGAAATTGCGAACGTTTCCAGATAGGTTGCAGCCAGAATGGGCTAGCTTGGAAAGCTGTTGCTCAGCCTCATCTGCCCATGGCACTGCTCGAACACAGGCACAGAGACTGGGGCTGCTTGCTTGTCTTGCCACCTCAAACTTCAAACTTATGTTAGAGTGTCCGTGAAAGGCGCCTCCGGCAGCCCTGCTCCAAAAATGCGAACGTCTCCAGATAGCTTGCAGCCAGAAGGGGCTTGCCTGGAAAGCTGTTGCTCAGCCTCATCTGCCCATGGCACTGCTCGCACAGAGGCACAGACACTGGGGCTACTTTCTTGTTTTGCCACCTCAAACTTCAGACGTACGCTGGGAATGGGGGGGGTCACTGCCAGTCTCCCTTCGCAGCCCTGCTCCTAAAATGCGAACGTCTACAGATAGCACGCAGCCAGAAGGGGCTAGCCTGCAAAGCTGTTGCTCAGCCTCATCTGCCCATGGCACTGCTCGCACAGAGGCACAGAGACTGGGGCTGCTTGCTTGTCTTGCCACCTCAAACTTCAAAAGCATTCCGGGGATGGGGATCCCTGTCGCGCGCCTCCAACATCCCTGCTTCGAAAATGACAACTTCTTCAGAAAGCTCGCAACCAGAAGGGGCTAGCCTGGAAAGTTGTTGCTCAGCCGCATCTGCCCATGGCACTGCTTGAACAGAGGCACAGAGACTGGGACTGCTTGCTTGTCTTACCACCTAAAACGTCAAATGTACTCCAGGGATGGGTTTCCCTGTCGTGCGCCTCCAGCAGCCCTGCTCCGAAAATGCGAACGTCTCCAGATAGCTCGCAGCCAGAAGGGGCTAGCCTGCAAAGGTGTTGCTCAGACTCATCTGCCCATGGCACTGCTCGCACAGAGGCACAGACACTGGGGCTGCTTGCTTGTCTTGACATCTCAAACTTCAAAAGTATCCCGGGGATGGGGAAGTCCCTGCAAGGGGGCTCCAGCAGCCGTGCTGCAAAAAAGTGAAGATTTCCAGATAGCTTGCAGCCAGCAGGGGCTAGCTTGGAAAGCTGTTTATCAGCCTCATCTGCCCATGGCACTGCTCGCACAGAGGCACAGAGACTGGGGCTGCTTGCTTGTCTTGCCACCTCAAACTTCAAAAGCATTCCGGGGATGGGAATCCCTGTCGGGAGCCTCCAGCAGACCAGCTCACAAAATGCAAACATCTCCAGATAGCTTGCAGCCAGAAGGGGCTTGCCTGCAAAGCTCTTGCTCAGCCTCATCTACCCATGGCACCGCTCGCACAGAGGCACAGACACTGGGTATGCTTGCTTGTCTTGCCACCTCAAACTTCAAACGTAGCCCCGGAATGGGGGATTCGTGCCGGGCGCCTCCAGCAGACCTGCTCTGAATATGCGAAGGTCTCCACATAGCTCGCAGACAGAAGGGGCTAGCCTGCAAAACTCTTGCTCAGCCTCATCTGCCCATGGCACTGCTCGCACAGAGGCACAGAGACTGGGGCTGCTTGCTTGTCTTGCCACCTCAAACTTCCAAGGTAGCCCGGGGATGGGGATCCCTGTCGCGCGCCTCCAGCATCCCTGCTCCGAAAATGACAACTTCTTCAGAAAGCTCGCAAAAAGAAGGGGCTAGCCTGCAAAGCTGTTGCTCAGCCGCATCTGCCCATGGCACTGCTTGAACAGAGGCACAGAGACTGGGACTGCTTGCTTGTCTTACCACCTCAAACGTCAAACGTACCCCAGGGATGGGTTTCCCTGTCGTGCGCCTCCAGCAGCCCTGCTCCGAAAATGCGAACGTCTCCAGATAGCTCGCAGCCAGAAGGGGCTTGCAGGGAAAGCTGTTGCTCAGCCTCATCTGCCCTTGGCACTGCTCGCAAAGAGGCACAGAGACTGGGGCTGCTTGCTTGTCTTGCCACCTCAAACTTCAAACTTATATTAGAGTGTCCGTCTAAGGCACCTCCGGCAGCCCTGCTTCGAAAATGCGAACGTCTCCAGATAGCTCGCAGCCAGTAGGGGTTTGTCTACAAAGCTCTTGCTCAGCCTCATCTGCCCATGGCACCGCAAGCACAGAGGCACAGAGACTGGGGCTGCTTGCTTGTCTTGCCACCTCAAACGTCAAAGGTATATTAGAGGGTCCCTGCCAGGCGTCTCCGGAAGCCCTGCTTAGAAATTGCGAACGTTTCCAGATAGATTGCAGCCAGAAGGGGCTAGCTTGGAAAGCTGTTGCTCAGCCTCATCTGCCCATGGCACTGCTCGAACACAGGCACAGAGACTGGGGCTGCTTGCTTGTCTTGCCACCTCAAACTTCAAACTTATGTTAGAGTGTCCGTGAAAGGCGCCTCCGGCAGCCCTGCTCCAAAAATGCGAACGTCTCCAGATAGCTTGCAGCCAGAAGGGGCTTGCCTGGAAAGCTGTTGCTCAGCCTCATCTGCCCATGGCACTGCTCGCACAGAGGCACAGACACTGGGGCTCCTTTCTTGTTTTGCCACCTCAAACTTCAGACGTACGCTGGGAATGGGGGGGTCACTGCCGGTCTCCCTTCGCAGCCCTGCTCCTAAAATGCGAACGTCTACAGATAGCACGCAGCCAGAAGGGGCTAGCCTGCAAAGCTGTTGCTCAGCCTCATCTGCCCATGGCACTGCTCGCACAGAGGCACAGAGACTGGGGCTGCTTGCTTGTCTTGCCACCTCAAACTTCAAAAGCATTCCGGGGATGGGAATCCCTGTCGCGCGCCTCCAGCATCCCTGCTCCGAAAAGGACAACTTCTTCAGAAAGCTCGCAACTAGAAGGGGCTAGCCTGGAAAGTTGTTGCTCAGCCGCATCTGCCCATGGCACTGCTTGAACAGAGGCACAGAGACTGGGACTGCTTGCTTGTCTTACCACCTAAAACGTCTAACGTACCCCAGGGATGGGTTTCCCTGTCGTGCGCCTCCAGCAGCCCTGCTCCGAAAATGCGAACGTCTCCAGATAGCTCGCAGCCAGAAGGGGCTAGCCTGCAAAGGTGTTGCTCAACCTCATCTGCCCATGGCACTGCTCGCACAGAGGCACAGAGACTGGGGCTGCTTGCTTGTCTTGACATCTCAAACTTCAAATGTATCTCTGGGATGGGGAAGTCCCTGCAAGGGGACTCCAGCAGCCGTGCTGCAAAAACGTGAAGATTTCCAGATAGCTTGCAGCCAGAAGGGGCTAGCTTGGAAAGCTGTTTATCAGCCTCATCTGCCCATCGCACTGCTCGCACAGAGGCACAGAGACTGGGGCTGCTTGCTTGTCTTGCCACCTCAAACTTCAAAGGTATATTAGGGGGTCCCTGCCAGGCGTCTCCGGCAGCCCTGCTTAGAAATTGCGAACGTTTCCAGATAGCTCGCAGCCAGAAGGGACTTGCAGGGAAAGCTGTTGCTCAGCCTCATCTGCCCATGGCACTGCTCGCACAGAGGCACAGAGATTGGGGCTGCTTGCTTGTCTTGCCACCTCAAACTTCAGACGTACGCTGGGAATGGGGGTGTCACTGCCGGGCTCCCTTCGCAGCCCTGCTCCTAAAATGCGAACGTCTGCACATAGCTCGCAGTCAGAAGGGGATAGCCTGGAAACCTGTTGCTCAGCCTCATCTGCCCATGGCACTGCTCGCACAGAGGCACAGAGATTGGGGCTGCTTGCTTGTCTTGCCACCTCAAACTTCAGACGTACGCTGGGAATGGGGGGGTCACTGCCGGGCTCCCTTCGCAGCCCTGCTCCTAAAATGCGAACGTCTGCACATAGCTCGCAGTCAGAAGGGGCTAGCCTGGAAAGCTGTTGCTCAGCCTCATCTGCCCATGGCACTGCTCGCAAAGAGGCACAGAGACTGGGGCTGCTTGCTTGTCTTGCCACCTCAAACTTCAAAAGCATTCCGGGGATGGGAATCCCTGTCGGGCGCCTCCAGCAGACCAGCTCACAAAATGCAAACATCTCCAGATAGCTCACAGCCAGAAGGGGCTTGCCTGCAAAGCTCTTGCTCAGCCTCATCTACCCATGGCACCGCTCGCACAGAGGCACAGACACTGGGTATGCTTGCTTGTCTTGCCACATCAAACTTCAAACGTAGCCCCGGAATGGGGGATTCGTGCCGGGCGCCTCCAGCAGACCTGCTCTGAATATGCGAACGTCTCCACATAGCTCGCAGACAGAAGGGGCTAGCCTGGAAAGATGTTGCTCAGCCTCATCTGCCCATGGCACTGCTCGCACAGAGGCACAGAGACTGGGGCTGCTTGCTTGTCTTGCCACTTCAAACTTCCATTGTAGCCCGGGGATGGGGATCCCTGTTGCGCGCCTCCAGCATCCCTGTTCCGAAAATGACAACTTCTTCAGAAAGCTCGCAACCAGAAGGGGCTAGCCTTCAAAGGTGTTGCTCAGCCGCATCTGCCCATGGCACTGCTCGCACAGAGGCACAGAGACTGGGACTGCTTGCTTGTCTTACCACCTCAAACGTCAAAAGTACCCCAGGGATGGGTTTCCCTGCCGTGCGCATCCAGCAGCCCTGCTCCGAAAATGCGAACGTCTTCAGATAGCTCGCAGCCAGAAGGGGCTTGCAGGGAAAGCTGTTGCTCAGCCTCATCTGCCCATCGCACTGCTCGCACAGAGGCACAGAGACTGGGGCTGCTTGCTTGTCTTGCCATCTCAAACTTCAGACGTACCCTGGGAATGTGGGGGTCACTGCCGGGCTCCCTTCGCAGCCCTGCTCCTAAAATGCGAACGTCTGCACATAGCTCGCAGTCAGAAGGGGCTAGCCTGGAAAGCTGTTGCTCAGCCTCATCTGCCCATGGCACTTCTCGAACACAGGCACAGAGACTGGGGCTGCTTGCTTGTCTTGCCACCTCAAACTTCAAACTTATATTACAGTGTCCGTGAAAGGCGCCTCCGGCAGCCGTGCTTTGAATATGCGAACGTCTCCAGATAGCTCGCAGCCAGAAGGGGCTAGCCTGCAAAGCTGTTGCTCAGCCTCATCTGC
The DNA here is from genome assembly GCF_030867145.1 of Opisthocomus hoazin. Classification (NCBI taxonomy): domain Eukaryota; kingdom Metazoa; phylum Chordata; class Aves; order Opisthocomiformes; family Opisthocomidae; genus Opisthocomus; species Opisthocomus hoazin. Next base: position 13,941,712 of record NC_134426.1, read on the forward strand.
CCATCGCACTGCTCGCACAGAGGCACAGAGACTGGGGCTGCTTGCTTGTCTTGCCACCTCAAACTTCAAACGTAGATTAGGGGGTCCCTGCCGGGCGTCTCCAGCACCCTGCTTCGAAAATGCAAACATCTCCAGATAGCTCGCAGCCAGAATAGGCTTGGATGGAAAGCTGTTGCTCAGCCTCATCTGCCCATGGCACTGCTTGCACAGAGGCACAGACACTGGGGCTGCTTGCTTGTCTTGACATCTCAAACTTCAAATGTATCCCGGGGATGGGGAAGTCCCTGCAAGGGGGCTCCAGCAGCCGTGCTGCAAAAACGTGAAGATTTCCAGATAGCTTGCATCCAGAAGGGGCTAGCTTGGAAAGCTGTTTCTCAGCCTCATCTGCCCATCGCACTGCTCGCACAGAGGCACAGAGACTGGGGCTGCTTGCTTGTCTTGCCACCTCAAACGTCAAAGGTATATTAGGGGGTCCCTGCCAGGCGTCTCCGGCAGCCCTGCTTAGAAATTGCGAATGTTTCCAGATAGCTTGCAGCCAGAATGGGCTAGCTTGGAAAGGTGTTGCTCAGCCTCATCTGCCCATGGCACTGCTCGAACACAGGCACAGAGACTGGGGCAGCTTGCTTGTCTTGCCACCTCAAACTTCAAACTTATGTTAGAGTGTCCGTGAAAGGCGCCTCCGGCAGCCCTGCTCCAAAAATGCGAACGTCTCCAGATAGCTTGCAGCCAGAAGGGGCTTGCCTGGAAAGCTGTTGCTCAGCCTCATCTGCCCATGGCACTGCTCGCACAGAGGCACAGAGACTGGGGCTACTTTCTTGTTTTGCCACCTCAAACTTCAGACGTACGCTGGGAATGGGGGGGTCACTGCCGGTCTCCCTTCGCAGCCCTGCTCCTAAAATGCGAACGTCTACAGATAGCACGCAGTCAGAAGGGGCTAGCCTGGAAAGCTGTTGCTCAGCCTCATCTGCCCATGGCACTGCTCGCACAGAGGCACAGAGACTGGGGCTGCTTGCTTGTCTTGCCACCTCAAACTTCAAAAGCATTCCGGGGATGGGAATCCCTGTCGGGCGCCTCCAGCAGACCAGCTCACAAAATGCAAACATCTCCAGATAGCTCACAGCCAGAAGGGGCTTGCCTGCAAAGCTCTTGCTCAGCCTCATCTACCCATGGCACCGCTCGCACAGAGGCACAGACACTGGGTATGCTTGCTTGTCTTGCCACATCAAACTTCAAACGTAGCCCCGGAATGGGGGATTCGTGCCGGGCGCCTCCAGCAGACCTGCTCTGAATATGCGAACGTCTCCACATAGCTCGCAGACAGAAGGGGCTAGCCTGGAAAGATGTTGCTCAGCCTCATCTGCCCATGGGACTGCTCGCACAGAGGCACAGAGACTGGGGCTGCTTGCTTGTCTTGCCACCTCAAACTTCAATTGTAGCCCGGGGATGGGGATCCCTGTCGCGCGCCTCCAGCATCCCTGCTCCGAAAATGACAACTTCTTCAGAAAGCTCGCAACCAGAAGGGGCTAGCCTTCAAAGGTGTTGCTCAGCCGCATCTGCCCATGGCACTGCTTGAACAGAGGCACAGAGACTGGAACTGCTTGCTTGTCTTACCACCTCAAACGTCAAACGTACCCCAGGGATGGGTTACCCTGTCCTGCGCCTCCAGCAGCCCTGCTCCGAAAATGCGACCGTCTCCAGATAGCTCGCAGCCAGAAGGGGCTAGCCTGCAAAGCTGTTGCTCAGCCTCATCTGCCCATGGCACTGCTCACACATAGGCACAGAGATTGGGGCGGCGTGCTTGTCTTGACATCTCAAACTTCTAAAGTATCCTGGGGATGGGGAAGTCCCTGCAAGGGGGCTCCAGCAGCCGTGCTGCAAAAACGTGAAGATTTTCAGATAGCTTGCAGCCAGAAGGGGCTAGCTTGGAAAGCTGTTTATCAGCCTCATCTGCCCATCGCACTGCTCACACAGAGGCACAGACACTGGGGCTGCTTTCTTGTCTTGCCACCTCAAACTTCAAAGGTATATTAGGGGGTCCCTGCCAGGCGTCTCCGGCAGCCCTGCTTAGAAATTGCGAACGTTTCCAGATAGCTTGCAGCCAGAAGGGGCTAGCTTGGAAAGCTGTTGCTCAGCCTCATCTGCCCATGGCACTGCTCGAACACAGGCACAGAGACTGGGGCTGCTTGCTTGTCTTGCCACCTCAAACTTCAAACTTATGTTAGAGTGTCCGTGAAAGGCGCCTCCGGCAGCCCTGCTCCAAAAATGCGAACGTCTCCAGATAGCTTGCAGCCAGAAGGGGCTTGTCTGGAAAGCTGTTGCTCAGCCTCATCTGCCCATGGCACTGCTCACACAGAGGCACAGAGACTGGGGCTGCTTTCTTGTTTTGCCACCTCAAACTTCAGATGTACGCTGGGAATGGGGGGGTCACTGCCGGTCTCACTTCGCAGCCCTGCTCCTAAAATGCGAACGTCTACAGATAGCACGCAGTCAGAAGGGGCTAGACTTGAAAGTTGTTGCTCAGCCTCATCTGCCCATGGCACTGCTCGCAAAGAGGCACAGAGACTGGGGCTGCTTGCTTGTCTTGCCACCTCAAACTTCAAAAGCATTCCGGGGATGGGAATCCCTGTCGGGCGCCTCCAGCAGACCAGCTCACAAAATGCAAACATCTCCAGATAGCTCACAGCCAGAAGGGGCTTGCCTGCAAAGCTCTTGCTCAGCCTCATCTACCCATGGCACCTCTCGCACAGAGGCACAGACACTGGGTATGCTTGCTTGTCTTGCCACATCAAACTTCAAACGTAGCCCCGGAATGGGGGATTCGTGCCGGGCGCCTCCAGCATCCCTGCTCCGAAAATGACAACTTCTTCACAAAGCTCGCAACCAGAAGGGGCTAGCCTTCAAAGGTGTTGCTCAGCCGCATCTGCCCATGGCACTGCTTGAACAGAGGCACAGAGACTGGAACTGCTTGCTTGTCTTACCACCTCAAACGTCAAACGTACCCCAGGGATGGGTTTCTATGTCGTGCGCCTCCAGCAGCCCTGCTCCGAAAAAGCGAACGTCTCCAGATAGCTCACAGCCAGAAGGGACTTGCAGGGAAAGCTGTTGCTCAGCCTCATCTGCCCATGGCACTGCTCGCACAGAGGCACAGAGACTGGGGCTGCTTGCTTGTCTTGCCACCTCAAACTTCAGACGTACGCTGGGAATGGGGGGGTCACTGCCGGTCTCCCTTCGCAGCCCTGCTCCTAAAATGCGAACGTCTGCACATAGCTCGCAGTCAGAAGGGGCTAGCCTGGAAAGCTGTTGCTCAGCCTCATCTGCCCATGGCACTGCTCGCACAGAGGCACAGAGACTGGGGCTGCTTGCTTGTCTTGCCACTTCAAACTTCAATTGTAGCCCGGGGATGGGGATCCCTGTCGCGCGCCTCCAGCATCCCTGCTCCGAAAATGACAACTTCTTCAGAAAGCTCGCAACCAGAAGGGGCTAGCCTGGAAAGGTGTTGCTCAGCCGCATCTGCCCATGGCACTGCTTGAACAGAGGCACAGAGACTGGGACTGCTTGCTTGTCTTACCACCTCAAACGTCAAACGTACCCCAGGGATGGGTTTCCCTGTCGCGCGCCTCCAGCAACCCTGCTCCGAAAAAGCGAACGTCTCCAGATAGCTCGCAGCCAGAAGGGGCTAGCCTGAAAAGCTGTTGCTCAGCCTCATCTGCCCATGGCACTGCTCGCACAGAGGCACAGAGACTCGGGCTGCTTGCTTGTCTTGCCACCTCAAACTTCAGACGTACCCTGGGAATGTGGGGGTCATTGCCGGGCTCCCTTCGCAGCCCTGCTCCTAAAATGCTAACGTCTGCACATAGCTCGCAGTCAGAAGGGGCTAGCGTGGAAATCTGTTACTGAGCCTCATCTGCCCATGGCACTGCTCGCAAAGAGGCACAGAGACTAGGGCTGCTTGCTTCTCTTCCCACCTCAAACTTCAAAATTATATTAGAGTGTCCGTGAAAGGCGCCTCCGGCAGCCCTGCTTCGAAAATGCGAACGTCTCCAGATAGCTCACAGCCAGTAGGGGTTTGTCTGCAAAGATGATGCTCAGCCTCATCCGCCCATGGCACTGCTCGCACAGAGACACAGAGACTGGGGCTGCTTGCTTGTCTTGCCACCTCAAACTTCAAACGTAGATTAGGAGGTCCCTGCCGGGCGTCTCCAGCAGCCTGCTTCGAAAATGCGAACGTCTCCAGATAGCTCGCAGCCAGAAGGGGCTTGCATGGAAAGCTGTTGCTCAGCCTCATCTGCCCATGGCACTGCTCGCACAGAGGCACAGAGACTGGGGCTGCTTTCTTGTTTTGCCACCTCAAACTTCAGACGTACGCTGGGAATGGGGGGGTCACTGCCGGTCTCCCTTCGCAGCCCTGCTCCTAAAATGCGAACGTCTACAGACAGCACGCAGTCAGAAGGGGATAGCCTGGAAAGCTGTTGCTCAGCCTCATCTGCCCATGGCACTGCTCACAAAGAGGCACAGAGACTGGGGCTGCTTGCTTGTCTTGCCACCTCAAACTTCAAACTTATATTACAGTGTCCGTCTAAGGCGCCTCTGGCAGCCGTGCTTCGAAAATGCGAACGTCTCCAGATAGCTCGCAGCCAGTAGGGGTTTGTCTGCAAAGATGTTGCTCAGCCTCATCCGCCCATGGCACTGCTCGCACAGAGACACAGAGACTGGGGCTGCTTGCTTGTCTTGCCACCTCAAACTTCAAACGTAGATTAGGGGGTCCCTGCCTGGCGTCTCCAGCAGCCTGCTTCGAAAATGCGAAAGTCTCCAGATAGCTCGCAGCCAGAATAGGCTTGCATGGAATGCTGTTGCTCAGCCTCATCTGCCCATGGCACTGCTCGCACAGAGGCACAGACACTGGGGCTGCTTTCTTGTTTTGCCACCTCAAACTTCAGACGTACGCTGGAAATGGGGGGGTCACTGCCGCTCTCCCTTCACAGCCCTGCTCCTAAAATGCGAACGTCTACAGACAGCACGCAGTCAGAAGGGGATAGCCTGGAAAGCTGTTGCTCAGCCTCATCTGCCCATGGCACTGCTCGCACAGAGGCACAGACACTGGGGCTGCTTGCTTGTCTTGCCACCTCAAACTTCAAAAGCATTCCGGGGATGGGAATCCCTGTCGGGCGCCTCCAACAGACCAGCTCACAAAATGCAAACGTCTCCAGATAGCTCACAGCCAGAAGGGGCTAGCCTGCAAAACTGTTGCTCAGCCTCATCTACCCATGGCACCGCTCGCACAGAGGCACAGACACTGGGTATGCTTGCTTGTCTTGCCACCTCAAACTTCAAACGTAGCCCCGGAATGGGGGATTCGTGCCGGGCGCCTCCAGCACACCTGCTCTGAATATGCGAACGTCTCCACATAGCTCGCAGCCAGAAGGGGCTAGCCTGCAAAGCTGTTGCTCAGCCTCATCTGCCCATGGCACTGCTCGCACAGAGGCACAGAGACTGGGGCTGCTTGCTTGTCTTGCCACCCCAAACTTCAGACGTACCCTGGGAATGTGGGGGTCACTGCCGGGCTCCCTTCGCAGCCCTGCTCCTAAAATGCGAACGTCTGCACATAGCTCGCAGTCAGAAGGGGCTAGCCTGGAAATCTGTTACTGAGCCTCATCTGCCCATGGCACTGCTCGCAAAGAGGCACAGAGATTAGGGCTGCTTGCTTGTCTTCCCACCTCAAACTTCAAAATTATATTAGAGTGTCCGTGAAAGGCGCCTCCGGCAGCCCTGCTTCGAAAATGCGAACGTCTCCAGATAGCTCGCAGCCAGTAGGGGTTTGTCTGCAAAGATGATGCTCAGCCTCATCCGCCCATGGCACTGCTCGCACAGAGACACAGAGACTGGGGCTGCTTGCTTGTCTTGCCACCTCAAACTTCAAACGTAGATTAGGAGGTCCCTGCCGGGCGTCTCCAGCAGCCTGCTTCGAAAATGCGAACGTCTCCAGATAGCTCGCAGCCAGAATAGGCTTGCATGGAAAGGTGTTGCTCAGCCTCATCTGCCCATGGCACTGCTCGCACAGAGGCACAGAGACTGGGGCTGCTGTCTTGTTTTGCCACCTCAAACTTCAGACGTACGCTGGGAATGGGGGGGTCACTGCCGGTCTCCCTTCGCAGCCCTGCTCCTAAAATGCGAACGTCTACAGACAGCACGCAGTCAGAAGGGGATAGCCTGGAAAGCTGTTGCTCAGCCTCATCTGCCCATGGCACTGCTCACAAAGAGGCACAGAGACTGGGGCTGCTTGCTTGTCTTGCCACCTCAAACTTCAAACTTATATTACAGTGTCCGTCTAAGGCGCCTCCGTCAGCCGTGCTTCGAAAATGCGAACGTCTCCAGATAGCTCACAGCCAGTAGGGGTTTGTCTGCAAAGATGTTGCTCAGCCTCATCCGCCCATGGCACTGCTCGCACAGAGACACAGAGACTGGGGCTGCTTGCTTGTCTTGCCACCTCAAACTTCAAACGTAGATTAGGGGGTCCCTGCCTGGCGTCTCCAGCAGCCTGCTTCGAAAATGCGAACGTCTCCAGATAGCTCGCAGCCAGAATAGGCTTGCATGGAATGCTGTTGCTCAGCCTCATCTGCCCATGGCACTGCTCACACAGAGGCACAGACACTGGGGCTGCTGTCTTGTTTTGCCACCTCAAACTTCAGACGTACGCTGGGAATGGGGGGGTCACTGCCGCTCTCCCTTCGCAGCCCTGCTCCTAAAATGCGAACGTCTACAGACAGCACGCAGTCAGAAGGGGATAGCCTGGAAAGCTGTTGCTCAGCCTCATCTGCCCATGGCACTGCTCGCACAGAGGCACAGAGACTGGGGCTGCTTGCTTGTCTTGCCACCTCAAACTTCAAAAGCATTCCGGGGATGGGAATCCCTGTCGGGCGCCTCCAGCAGACCAGCTCACAAAATGCAAACGTCTCCAGATAGCTCACAGCCAGAAGGGGCTAGCCTGCAAAGCTCTTGCTCAGCCTCATCTGCTCATGGCACTGCTCGCACAGAGGCACAGACACTGGGTATGCTTGCTTGTCTTGCCACATCAAACTTCAAACGTAGCCCCGGAATGGGTGGTTCGTGCCGCGCGCCTCCAGCAGACCTGCTCTGAATATGCGAAGGTCTCCAGATAGCTCGCAGCCAGAAGGGGCTAGCCTGCAAAGCTGTTGCTCAGCCTCATCTGCCCATGGCACTGCTCGCACAGAGGCACAGAGACTGGGGCTGCTTGCTTGTCTTGCCACCTCAGATTTCCAATGTAGCCCGGGGATGGGGATCCCTGTCGCGCGCCTCCAGCATCCCTGCTCCGAAAATGACAACTTCTTCAGAAAGCTCGCAACCAGAAGGGGCTAGCCTTCAAAGGTGTTGCTCAGCCGCATCTGCCCATGGCACTGCTTGAACAGAGGCACAGAGACTGGGACTGCTTGCTTGTCTTACCACCTCAAACGTCAAACGTACCCCAGGGATGGGTTTCCCTGTCGTGCGCCTCCAGCAGCCCTGCTCTTAAAATGCGAACGTCTCCAGATAGCTCGCAGCCAGAAGGGGCTAGCCTGGAAAGCTGTTGCTCAGCCTCATCTGCCCATCGCACTGCTCGCACAGAGGCACAGAGACTGGGGCTGCTTGCTTGTCTTGCCACCTCAAACTTCAGACGTACGCTGGGAATGGGGGGTTCACTGCCGGTCTCCCTTCGCAGCCCTACTCCTAAAATGCGAACGTCTGCACATAGCTCGCAGTCAGAAGGGGATAGCCTGGAAAGCTGTTGCTCAGCCTCATCTGCCCATGGCACTGCTCGCACAGAGGCACAGAGACTGGGGCTGCTTGCTTGTCTTGCCACCTCAAACTTCAAACGTAGATTAGGGGGTGATTCGAAGATCCGGTAAGAAAAACCTAACAGTACAATGTATACTGTTAAGCTGGTATTCTTTATTGCGGCGCCGGGCACACGGGGGATTTCTCCTCCAAACTTGCTTGCCAGACACCCTGTTGCTTCAGGTTAAATACAATCACACAGGTAATTATTCATTATATTTCTAGGAACTAATTAGCATATGTAAATATCTTTCACGCATGTCTGTTAGTATCTTTGGGTGGTCTTCGGGGGTCCCAAGATGAAGGCCCATCCTCTTCATCACGCTGTTCACTGATTGACATTTGTTTCTGCGCAAACTCAGTTCTAGCATCACGTATATCATGTCCTTCAGGTTGTTTTGCTCCAGTCTTGTTGCTCTCTTGGTGCCTCCTTATCTCTGTAGCTTAGCGCATTTGCCCTCCCAAGGCTGAGCTGTCTGGAGTAGAGTTATTTAGGAGTCTCTTTTATCCCACAATTATCCCAATTATTTGCTGAAAATCAAGACCACTTTTGTTTCACTTAATTATTTTGTCTAACGACTAAGTGATAGCTTGTGCCCATGTCCTTCCACTACATTCCTTAACGAGAAAACAGGGATTAGTGTAACAGTTATATTGTTAGATCACTATGCATGCAGAAATACAAGTTACAGTACTAAAGACTACTAAAAACTAGAGAATATTAAGGCCTTTTTGTTATAGTTTCACATTTCTTACAATCCTCTCTATCATTCCCCCCTTTTCTTTTAAGACTTTTGCTTCTTTTAGATCAAAAAGTCTTAGTAATCATCAGATCAGTCCATTCTTACATTGCCAGCATAATTGATTACAGCACTTGCAGCACTGAATCATTATGCAGGCCAAAACACATACACCTACTATCACAAGAGCTAGGAAAAATCGGTTCTTTAACCAGGATAAATTTGCTAGCCATGAGGTGAGTTTATTCCACATTTCCTCAAATCCGTAGGAAGTATCATCTTTAACTACTTCGTGTAATATTCTGGTGTTAAATAAATCTTACCTTGTTCACTTGCTCCCAAATCTTTTACTAATTTCATATCTTCTTTTGAATATTTAAATTCCATTTCTGTATCTACGAATTTACCATCTGGTACCAGTGCCAAGGTTTTTACCAAACTTCTTTCTGCTGCCCTTTTAGCCTCTTGATCTGCTAGTTTATTTCCCAGTTCCTGTTCAGTGTTACCTTTTTGATGCCCTCTGCAATGCATTATTGCCACTTGTTCTGGTAGATTTATAGCGTCCAAAAGCTGTAAGATTTCTTTTGCATGTTTGATCTGTTTACCTTGAGCTGTGAGCAGTCCTCGTTCTTTCCACAATGCTCCATGAGCATGGACGACCCCAAAGGCGTATTTGGAGTCTGTCCAAATATTTATTTTCTTTCCTTTCGCCAATTCTAAGGCTCTGGTTAAAGCGATTATCTCTGCCTTTTGAGCAGACGTACCTGCAGGTAAAGGTTCTGCCTTGTGTGTGGTGGTTACTGCATACCCTGTTTTACGCGCTCCGTCTTTTATGAAGCTGCTTCCATCAGTGAACCAGGAGTCCTCTGCACTTTCCAACGGTTCCTTCTTTAAATCAGGTCTGCTGGAATAGACTGTTTCAATAGTCTCCAAGCAGTCGTGCGTTAGGGGTTCCATAGTGGCGGAATCTTTACTAAGAAAAGATGCTGGATTTACAATGTTAGCTGTCACAATATTAACATCATCTTGTTCCACCAAAATAGCCTGGTACTTTAGGAATCGGGATGGTGAGAGCCAATGGCCCCCTTTTTGTTCCAATACTGCAGAAACTGTGTGTGAGACTATGACTGTCATTTTCTGGCCCATAGTGAACTTACGAGCTTCTTGAACGTTAAGGACAACTGCTGCCACAGCTCGCAGACACCCAGGCCATCCTTTGCTTACCTCATCCAATTGTTTGGAGAAATATGCCACTGCTCTCTTGTGCGGCCCCAGCTGTTGAGCGAGCACTCCCAGGGCAATGCCTTGTCTCTCGTGAGAAAATAGCCAAAAGGGTTTTAGAACATTTGGAAGTCCAAGAGCCGGGGCTCTCATAAGTTCCTTTTTTAACTGTTCAAAAGCCCTTTTTGCATCTCCGGTCCAAATTAGGTATCTGGCATTATTTTTCAACAGTTCATACAAGGGCTTTACCATTAGTCCATAATTATATATCCATAGTCTACACCATCCTGTCATTCCTAAAAAGGTTCTTAATTCTTTTACCGTTTGTGGTTCTGGAGTCCGGCAGATTGCTTCTTTCCTCTCTCTTCCCAGTTCTCGTTGTCCTCTTGAGATTTTGAGTCCGAGGTAAGTCACTTGTTGTTGAATCATCTGAGCTTTCTGTTGAGAAACTCGATAACCATTAAGTCCCAGAAAATTAAGAAGACTCACTGTCCATTTTTTGCAATCCCCCTCTGTTTCTGCAGCGATGAGGAGATCATCGACATATTGTAACAAAGTCCCCTTTTGTGTCGGAGGATTCCATTTTTCGAGATCCCGAGCTAGCTGATTTCCAAAGATGGTAGGGCTATTTTTGAAACCTTGGGGTAACACTGTCCAGGTTAACTGGGTTTTTCGTCCAGAATCTGGATTTTCCCATTCAAAAGCGAATAGGTTCTGACTGTTTGAGGCCAGAGGTAAACAGAAAAAGGCATCTTTTAAATCCAGTACGGTAAACCATCCCTGGCTATCTTCCAGTTTATTCAACAAGGTATAGGGATTAGCTACTACTGGGTAGAGATCTTCCACGATTTTATTAATTGCCCTCAAATCTTGTACTAACCTGTAAATTTTCCCATCCGACTTTTTCACTGGCAAAATGGGGGTGTTGTATTCAGATTCACATTCTATTAACAATCCAAAATTTATAAAACTATCAATTATTTTCTTAATTCCTCTTCGGTCCTCTAGCTTAAGGGGGTATTGTTTGATCTTAACTGGTCGAGCTCCAGGCTTCAATTTTATCTCTATTGGGTCTGCATTTTTGGCTCTGCCTGGAGTTCCCGAAGCCCATACACCTGGATACACTTGGTCCAGTATATCCTGAGGTATTTCTCCTTTTTCTATAATTTGAATCAATGCCAGGCTCAGAATTTCGGTTAATTTAGTATCCTCAATTTTAAATTTTATTTGTCCCTTTCTGAAAATTATTGTGGCATTCAGTTGCTCCAATAGGTCTCGTCCTAGAAGGGACTTAGGGGCCCCAGGCAGGTACAAAAATCTGTGTATTCCAATGTGTTTACCTAATTTGTACTTTAATGGTTTTAGAAAATATGCCTTTTCCGATTGGCCTGTAGCACCCACAACGGTTATAAAATCCTTATCCAAAGGCATCAGTTGTTGATTTAAAACAGAAAACGACGCACCAGTGTCTACCAAAAATTCCACATTCTGTTTCCCTAGCTTTATGTTAACCAGTGGATCCGCTAGGGTGTATTCCCCAGGTCCCCGTCATTCAGTATCCTGTAGGTCAGCAACTATTCTGGGGCAGGGTGCCTTTTTCTTCTGTGGACATTCCCTCTGCCAATGTCCGAATCCCTTACAACGAGCACACTGATTGCTTTTTAGTCTCCTTTGATCGTAATTCCTCTTACTGTTCTCATCCCTGTTACGATACACTCGCCACACCTCTTCCACTTCTCTAAATTCCTTACATCTGGTTCTTTAAGTCTCTGCAGCTTCTTTCTAATATCGTTAGCAGCCTGTCCTATAAATAGAGATATTAGCTGCTGTCTAGCTGCATCTGATGCTGGATCCATGGTAGTGTATTTCCGCACTGCTGTTCGTAATCTATCTAAGAATTCTGTCGGAGTTTCTGTCGGACCTTGTTTTACTTCATATAAGGCTGACCAGTTTACTGCTTTCGGGATCCCGTGTTCCAGCCCATACTGAATCCAAATACGGTATTGCTGTAACAGTCGATACTGGGTTTGATCATTAGGGTCCCACCCCGGGTCTCTAAGTGGAACATGTTGTTCCTCGGTCCCTTGTAAAGTACCTGCAGTAATTTGTGCCCTCACATGATCCCTTGCTGTTTTTAACACAATTCCTTTCTCAGTCTCTGTCATTGCCTCTAACATCAAATCCACATCTTTCCAATCCGGATCCAAATTCTTAACTATCCATTCAAATTTCTTGGCTACCCTGCTAGGATCTTCCCTGTATTCCCTTACAGTTTCTCTCCATTTGTCTATATCTTCCATCTGGAAGGGTGTTCTTATCAGGGTTGGCCCCCCCGGCCCCATCGCCTGTCTTAAAAGGGCTTGGATGATGGGTCCCACCCTACTACGAGTCCGAGCAGTGATGGGACTTGACCCGCTAGATGGCGTTCCGTCCTCATCAGAGGACTCGTCCCCGTCTGCGCGGGCGGGGGTTCCCGCAGCCGACCCAGCATCAGGGAGAGGGGGGGGTGACACAAAATCCTCCATACGCTCCTCTAATTTCTTCCGATTCCCTTTTGTTTTTAGACACCTTTGCCCTATGCTGCACGCAGAACAACACCGCTTAAGTCTTCCCGGCTCTTTCTTTCTGTCCCTTTCCAATGTCAACACAAGGGGATCCTGCGGGGCTAGATTTATACCACTTTCTTTTTGCCACTCGGGGTGATTTCGCAAAGTGAAAAACATATCGGCATATGAGACCTCATCCCATTTTCCTTCTCTTCTCAAGAACAACATTAGCTGTAGCAAAGTATTATAATCCAGGGTCCCATTCTCAGGCCACTTTGCCTCCTCATCTAACTTGTATAACGGCCACCACTGATTACAATACTTAACTAGTCCTTTTATTCACACTACCTCCTGGGGGTCCCCCTATCTCCTTCCAATGTTGCAAAATACAGCCCAAGGGGCTCTTCTTCAGAATCTCTTTGCTCTGTGAAGTTCCCATTATGCAGCACGTCCACCTCTTTGTTCCCCAATCAATGTACAGCAAACCCTAACAAACAAACCTAAACAAATCCTTCTAACGCCGATAGCTCTAATTACTTAACCAAAATTCTATACTTTAAGCTAAGAGAAATAATTACTGAACCGCGATTTTACACCAGAACATTATACAACACTTATAACAAAACAACTATTATAATTATCACTAGTAGTATTCCGTCGATAACAACAATGGGATAATTACTTTAAAATAAACATTCACTGTTTTCTTACGCTTTGTTCTTTACCGGTTGCTTCCCTCGCGGGAGAACAGAACCGCAGGTCAAAACTCCACACTCACCCTTGTTTCTATGTCTCATTCACACAGAGGCCTCACACACAGTCACACAATTTTAACCCGGAGTTACTGCAATCCGAACCGTTTGCCAGAACCGTAGTCAATTTCCAGAATAATGATCCATGTATCAGTCAAGACCGTGTCCAGTGGGGACTCAAACCCCCCACAGTGGGGACTCAAACCCCCCACAGTGGGGACTCAAACCGCTATATACCTCTAAGGTGCTACCAGCCCGGTATACTCTCCCTGCGTAATTAAATTACGACTTAGGGGACTCGAACCCCGTTGCTTAGTAAAAAGTAGTAAAAGAATACCTTTACTCACGGATGGTCCTTGTCTGTTCCCGCGGTGATCCAGATAAGGCGAGGAGCCCCTTCGGGAAAAGGCTCCCGAGGGCTCAAGGGGGTCCTGTTCTTACCGGGTCCCGCAGCCGAACAGAGTGAGTCCCATCTGGGGTGCCAAATTGATTCGAAGATCCGGTAAGAAAAACCTAACAGTACAATGTATACTGTTAAGCAGGTATTCTTTATTGCGGCGCCGGGCACACGGGGGATTTCTCCTCCAAACATGCGCGCCAGACACCCTGTTGCTTCAGGGGTAAATACAATCACACAGGTAATTATTCATTATATTTCTAGGAACTAATTAGCATATGTAAATATCTTTCACGCATGTCTGTTAGTATCTTTGGGTGGTCTTCGGGGGTCCCAAGATGAAGGCCCATCCTCTTCATCACGCTGTTCACTGATTGACATTTGTTTCTGCGCAAACTCAGTTCTAGCATCACGTATATCATGTCCTTCAGGTTGTTTTGCTCCAGTCTTTTTGCTCTCTTGGTGCCTCCTTATCTCTGTAGCTTAGCGCATTTGCCCTCCCAAGGCTGAGCTGTCTGGAGTAGAGTTATTTAGGAGTCTCTTTTATCCCACAATTATCCCAATTATTTGCTGAAAATCAAGACCACTTTTGTTTCACTTAATTATTTTGTCTAACGACTAAGTGATAGCTTGTGCCCATGTCCTTCCACTACATTCCTAAATGAGAAAACAGGGATTAGTGTAACAGTTATATTGTTAGATCACTATGCATGCAGAAATACAAGTTACAGTACTAAAGACTACTAAAAACTAGAGAATATTAAGGCCTTTTTGTTATAGTTTCACATTTCTTACAATCCTCTCTATCAGGGGTCCCTGCCGGGCGTCTCCAGCAGCGTGCTTCGAAGATGCGAACGTCTCCAGATAGCTCGCAGCCAGAATAGGCTTGCATGGAAAGGTGTTGCTCAGCCTCATCTGCCCATGGCACTGCTCGCACAGAGGCACAGACACTGGGGCTGCTTGCTTGTCTTGCCACCTCAAACTTCAAAAGCATTCCGGGGATGGGAATCCCTGTCGGGCGCCTCCAGCAGACCAGCTCACAAAATGCAAACATCTCCAGATAGCTCACAGCCAGAAGGGGCTAGCCTGCAAAGCTCTTGCTCAGCCTCGTCTGCCCATGGAACCGCTCGCACAGAGGCACAGACACTGGGTATGCTTGCTTGCTTGTCTTGCCACATCAAACTTCAAACGTAGCCCCGGAATGGGGGATTCGTGCTGGGCGCCTCCAGCAGACCTGCTCTGAATATGCGAACGTATCCACATAGCTCGCAGACAGAAGGGGCTAGCCTGGAAAGATGTTGCTCAGCCTCATCTGCCCATGGCACTGCTCGCACAGAGGCACAGAGACTGGGGCTGCTTGCTTGTCTTGCCACTTCAAACTTCAATTGTAGCCCAGGGATGGGGATCCCTGTCGCGCGCCTCCAGCATCCCTGCTCCGAAAATGACAACTTCTTCAGAAAGCTCGCAACCAGAAGGGGCTGGCCTGGAAAATTGTTGCTCAGCCGCATCTGCCCATGGCACTGCTCGCACAGAGGCACAGAGACTGGGGGTGCTTGCTTGTCTTGCCACCTCAAACTTCAAAAGCATTCCGGGGATGGGAATCCCTGTCGAGCGCCTCCAGCAGACCAGCTCACAAAATGCAAACATCTCCAGATAGCTTGCAGCCAGAAGGGGCTAGCCTGCAAAACTCTTGCTCAGCCTCATCTGCCCATGGCACCGCTCACACAGAGGCACAGAGACTGGGGCTGCTTGCTTGTCTTACCACCTCAAACTTCACATGTACCCTGGGAATGGGGGGGTCACTGCCGGTCTCCCTTCGCAGCCCTGCTCCTAAAATGCGAACGTCTACAGACAGCACGCAGTCAGAAGGGGCTAGCCTGGAAAGCTGTGCTCAGCCTCATCTGCCCATGGCACTCCTCGCACAGAGGCACAGAGACTGGGACTGCTTGCTTGTCTTACCACCTCAAACGTCAAACGTACCCCAGGGATGGGTATCCCTGTCGTGCGCCTCCAGCAGCCCTGCTCCGAAAATGCGAACGTCTCCAGATAGCTCGCAGCCAGAAGGGGCTGGCCTGCAAAGCTGTTGCTCAGCCTCATCTGCCCATGGCACTGCTCGCACAGAGGCACAGAGACTGGGGCTGCTTGCTTGTCTTGACATCTCAAACTTCTAAAGTATCCCGGGGATGGGGAAGTCCCTGCAAGGGGGCTCCAGCAGCCGTGCTGCAAAAATGTGAACGTTTCCAGATAGCTTGCAGCCAGAAGGGGCTAGCTTGGAAAGCTGTTTCTCAGCCTCATCTGCCCATCGCACTGCTCGCACAGAGGCACAGAGACTGGGGCTGCTTGCTTGTCTTACCACCTCAAACTTCAAAGGTATATTAGGGGGTCCCTGCCAGGCGTCTCCGGCAGCCCTGCTTAGAAATTGCGAACGTTTCCAGATAGCTTGCAGCCAGAAGGGGCTAGCTTGGAAAGCTGTTGCTCAGCCTCATCTGCCCATGGCACTGCTCGAACACAGGCACAGAGACTGGGGCTGCTTGCTTGTCTTGCCACCTCAAACTTCAAACTTAGGTTAGAGTGTCCGTGAAAGGCGCCTCCGGCAGCCCTGCTCAAAAAATGCGAACGTCTCCAGATAGCTTGCAGCCAGAAGGGGCTTGCCTGGAAAGCTGTTGCTCAGCCTCATCTGCCCATGGCACTGCTCGCACAGAGGCACAGACACTGGGGCTACTTTCTTGTTTTGCCACTTCAAACTTCAGACGTACGCTGCGAATGGGGGGGTCACTGCCGGTCTCCCTTCGCAGCCCTGCTCCTAAAATGCGAACGTCTACAGACAGCACGCAGTCAGAAGGGGCTAGCCTGGAAAGCTGTTGCTCAGCCTCATCTGCCCATGGCACTGCTCGCACAGAGGCACAGAGACTGGGGCTGCTTGCTTGTCTTGCCACCTCAAACTTCAAAAGCATTCCGGGGATGGGAATCCCTGTCGGGCGCCTCCAGCAGACCAGCTCACAAAATGCAAACGTCTCCAGATAGCTCACAGCCAGAAGGGGCTAGCCTGCAAAGCCCTTGCTCAGCCTCATCTGCCCATGGCACCGCTCGCACAGAGGCACAGACACTGGGTATGCTTGCTTGTCTTGCCACCTCAAACTTCCAATGTAGCCCGGGGATGGGGATCCCTGTCGCGCGCCTCCAGCATCCCTGCTCCGAAAATGACAACTTCTTCAGAAAGCTCGCAACCAGAAGGGGCTAGCCTGGAAAGCTGTTGCTCAGCCGCATCTGCCCATGGCACTGCTTGAACAGAGGCACAGAGACTGGGACTGCTTGCTTGTCTTACCACCTCAAACGTCAAACGTACCCCAGGGATGGGTTTCCCTGTCGTGCGCCTCCAGCAGCCCTGCTCGAAAATGCGAACGTCTTCAGATAGCTCGCAGCCAGAAGGGGCTAGCCTGCAAAGTTGTTGCTCAGCCTCATCTGCCCATGGCACTGCTCGCACAGAGGCACAGAGACTGGGGCTGCTTGCTTGTCTTGACATCTCAAACTTCTAAAGTATCCCGGGGATGGGGAAGTCCCTGCAAGGGGGCTCCAGCAGCCGTGCTGCAAAAATGTGAACGTTTCCAGATAGCTTGCAGCCAGAAGGGGCTAGCTTGGAAAGCTGTTTCTCAGCCTCATCTGCCCATCGCACTGCTCGCACAGAGGCACAGAGACTGGGGCTGCTTGCTTGTCTTGCCACCTCAAACTTCCAATGTAGCCCGGGGATGGGGATCCCTGTCGCGTGCCTCCAGCATCCCTGCTCCGAAAATGACAACTTCTTCAGAAAGCTCGCAACCAGAAGGGGCTAGCCTGCAAAGCTCTTGCTCAGCCTCATCTGCCCATGGCACTGCTCGCACAGAGGCACAGACACTGGGTATGCTTGCTTGTCTTGCCACATCAAACTTCCATTGTAGCCCGGGGATGGGGATCCCTGTCGCGCGCCTCCAGCATCCCTGCTCCGAAAATGACAACTTCTTCAGAAAGCTCGCAACAAGAAGGGGCTAGCCTGCAAAGCTGTTGCTCAGCCTCATCTGCCCATGGCACTGCTCGCACAGAGGCACAGACACTGGGGCTGCTTGCTTGTCTTGACATCTCAAACTTCTAAAGTATCCCGGGGATGGGGAAGTCCCTGCAAGGGGGCTCCAGCAGCCGTGCTGCAAAAATGTGAACGTCTCCAGATAGCTTGCAGCCAGAAGGGGCTAGCTTGGAAAGCTGTTGCTCAGCCTCATCTGCCCATCGCACTGCTCGCACAGAGGCACAGAGACTGGGGCTGCTTCCTTGTCTTGCCACCTCAAACTTCAAATTTATGTTAGAGTGTCCGTGAAAGGCGCCTCCGGCAGCCCTGCTTCGAAAATGCGAACGTCTCCAGATAGCTTGCAGCCAGAAGGGGCTTGCCTGGAAAGCTGTTTCTCAGCCTCATCTGCCCATGGCACTGCTCGCACAGAGGCACAGAGACTGGGGCTACTTTCTTGTTTTGCCACCTCAAACTTCAGACGTACACTGGGAATGGGGGGGTCACTGCTGGTCTCCCTTCGCAGCCCTGCTCCTAAAATGCGAACGTCTACAGATAGCACGCAGTCAGAAGGGGCTAGCCTGGAAAGCTGTTGCTCAGCCTCATCTGCCCATGGCACTGCTCGCACAGAGGCACAGAGACTGGGGCTGCTTGCTTGTCTTGCCACCTCAAACTTCAAAAGCATTCCGGGGATGGGAATCCCTGTCGGGCGCCTCCAGCAGACCAGCTCACAAAATGCAAACATCTCCAGATAGCTCGCAGCCAGAAGGGGCTAGCCTGCAAAGCTCTTGCTCAGCCTCGTCTGCCCATGGAACCGCTCGCACAGAGGCACAGACACTGGGTATGCTTGCTTGTCTTGCCACCTCAAACTTCAAACGTAGCCCCGGAATGGGGGATTCGTGCCGGGCGCCTCCAGCAGACCTGCTCTGAATATGCGAACGTCTCCACATAGCTCGCAGACAGAAGGGGCTAGCCTGGAAAGATGTTGCTCAGCCTCATCTGCCCATGGCACTGCTCGCACAGAGGCACAGAGACTGGGGCTGCTTGCTTGTCTTGCCACCTCAAACGTCAAACGTACCCCAGGGATGGGTTTCCCTGTCGTGCGCCTCCAGCAGCCCTGCTCCGAAAATGCGAACGTCTCCAGATAGCTCACAGCCAGAAGGGGCTAGCCTGCAAAGCTCTTGCTCAGCCTCATCTGCCCATGGCACTGCTCGCACAGAGGCACAGACACTGGGGCTGCTTGCTTGTCTTGACATCTCAAACTTCTAAAGTATCCCGGGGATGGGGAAGTCCCTGCAAGGGGGCTCCAGCAGCCGTGCTGCAAAAATGTGAACGTTTCCAGATAGCTTGCAGCCAGAAGGGGCTAGCTTGGAAAGCTGTTGCTCAGCCTCATCTGCCCATCGCACTGCTCGCACAGAGGCACAGAGACTGGGGCTGCTTGCTTGTCTTGCCACCTCAAACTTCAAAGGTATATTAGGGGGTCCCTGCCAGGCGTCTCCGGCAGCCCTGCTTAGAAATTGCGAACGTTTCCAGATAGCTTGCAGCCAGAAGGGGCTAGCTTGGAAAGCTGTTGCTCAGCCTCATCTGCCCATGGCACTGCTTGAACAGAGGCACAGAGACTGGGACTGCTTGCTTGTCTTACCACCTCAAACGTCAAACGTACCCCAGGGATGGGTTTCCCTGTCGTGCGCCTCCAGCAGCCCTGCTCCGAAAATGCGAACGTCTCCAGATAGCTCGCAGCCAGAAGGGGCTAGCCTGCAAAGCTGTTGCTCAGCCTCATCTGCCCATGGCACTGCTCGCACAGAGGCACAGAGACTGGGGCTACTTGCTTGTCTTGACATCTCAAACTTCAAAAGTATCCCGGGGATGGGGAAGTCCCTGCAAGGGGGCTCCAGCAGCCGTGCTGCAAAAATGTGAACGTTTCCAGATAGCTTGCAGCCAGAAGGGGCTAGCTTGGAAAGCTGTTGCTCAGCCTCATCTGCCCATCGCACTCCTCGCACAGAGGCACAGAGACTGGGGCCGCTTGCTTGTCTTACCACCTCAAACTTCACACGTACCCTGGGAATGGGGGGGTCACTGCCGGTCTCCCTTCGCAGCCCTGCTCCTAAAATGCGAACGTCTACAGACAGCACGCAGTCAGAAGGGGCTAGCCTGGAAAGCTGTGCTCAGCCTCATCTGCCCATGGCACTGCTCGCACAGAGACACAGAGACTGGGGCTGCTTGCTTGTCTTGCCACCTCAAACTTCAAACGTAGATTAGGTGGTGATTCGAAGATCCGGTAAGAAAAACCTAACAGTACAATGTATACTGTTAAGCAGGTATTCTTTATTGCGGCGCCGGGCACACGGGGGATTTCTCCTCCAAACGTGCGCGCCAGACACCCTGTTGCTTCAGGGGTAAATACAATCACACAGGTAATTATTCATTATATTTCTAGGAACTAATTAGCATATGTAAATATCTTTCACGCATGTCTGTTAGTATCTTTGGGTGGTCTTCGGGGGTCCCAAGATGAAGGCCCATCCTCTTCATCACGCTGTTCACTGATTGACATTTGTTTCTGCGCAAACTCAGTTCTAGCATCACGTATATCATGTCCTTCAGGTTGTTTTGCTCCAGTCTTGTTGCTCTCTTGGTGCCTCCTTATCTCTGTAGCTTAGCGCATTTGCCCTCCCAAGGCTGAGCTGTCTGGAGTAGAGTTATTTAGGAGTCTCTTTTATCCCACAATTATCCCAATTATTTGCTGAAAATCAAGACCACTTTTGTTTCACTTAATTATTTTGTCTAACGACTAAGTGATAGCTTGTGCCCATGTCCTTCCACTACATTCCTTAACGAGAAAACAGGGATTAGTGTAACAGTTATATTGTTAGATCACTATGCATGCAGAAATACAAGTTACAGTACTAAAGACTACTAAAAACTAGAGAATATTAAGGCCTTTTTGTTATAGTTTCACATTTCTTACAACCCTCTCTATCAGGGGTCCCTGCCGGGCGTCTCCAGCAGACCTGCTTCGAATATGCGAACGTCTCCAGATAGCTCGCAGCCAGAATAGGCTTGCATGGAAAGGTGCTGCTCAGCCTCATCTGCCCATGGCACTGCTCGCACAGAGGCACAGAGACTGGGGCTGCTTGCTTGTCTTGCCACCTCAAACTTCAAAAGCATTCCGGGGATGGGAATCCCTGTCGGGCGCCTCCAGCAGACCAGCTCACAAAATGCAAACGTCTCCAGATAGCTCACAGCCAGAAGGGGCTAGCCTGGAAAGCTCTTGCTCAGCCTCATCTGCCCATGGCACTGCTCGCACAGAGGCACAGACACTGGGTATGCTTGCTTGTCTTGCCACATCAAACTTCAAACGTAGCCCGGGGATGGGGATCCCTGTCGCGCGCCTCCAGCATCCCTGCTCCGAAAATGACAACTTCTTCAGAAAGCTCGCAACCAGAAGGGGCTAGCCTGGAAAGCTGTTGCTCAGCCGCATCTGCCCATGGCACTGCTTGAACAGAGGCACAGAGACTGGGACTGCTTGCTTGTCTTACCACCTCAAACGTCAAACGTACCCCAGGGATGGGTTTCCCTGTCGTGCGCCTCCAGCAGCCCTGCTCGAAAATGCGAACGTCTTCAGATAGCTCGCAGCCAGAAGGGGCTAGCCTGCAAAGCTGTTGCTCAGCCTCATCTGCCCATGGCACTGCTCGCACAGAGGCACAGAGACTGGGGCTGCTTGCTTGTCTTGACATCTCAAACTTCTAAAGTATCCCGGGGATGGGGAAGTCCCTGCAAGGGGGCTCCAGCAGCCGTGCTGCAAAAATGTGAACGTTTCCAGATAGCTTGCAGCCAGAAGGGGCTAGCTTGGAAAGCTGTTTCTCAGCCTCATCTGCCCATCGCACTGCTCGCACAGAGGCACAGAGACTGGGGCTGCTTGCTTGTCTTGCCACCTCAAACTTCCAATGTAGCCCGGGGATGGGGATCCCTGTCGCATGCCTCCAGCATCCCTGCTCCGAAAATGACAACTTCTTCAGAAAGCTCGCAACCAGAAGGGGCTAGCCTGCAAAGCTCTTGCTCAGCCTCATCTGCCCATGGCACCGCTCGCACAGAGGCACAGACACTGGGTATGCTTGCTTGTCTTGCCACATCAAACTTCCATTGTAGCCCGGGGATGGGGATCCCTGTCGCGCGCCTCCAGCATCCCTGCTCCGAAAATGACAACTTCTTCAGAAAGCTCGCAACCAGAAGGGGCTAGCCTGCAAAGCTGTTGCTCAGCCTCATCTGCCCATGGCACTGCTCGCACAGAGGCACAGAGACTGGGGCTGCTTGCTTGTCTTGACATCTCAAACTTCTAAAGTATCCCGGGGATGGGGAAGTCCCTGCAAGGGGGCTCCAGCAGCCGTGCTGCAAAAATGTGAACGTCTCCAGATAGCTTGCAGCCAGAAGGGGCTAGCTTGGAAAGCTGTTGCTCAGCCTCATCTGCCCATCGCACTGCTCGCACAGAGGCACAGAGACTGGGGCTGCTTGCTTGTCTTGCCACCTCAAACTTCAAATTTATGTTAGAGTGTCCGTGAAAGGCGCCTCCGGCAGCCCTGCTTCGAAAATGCGAACGTCTCCAGATAGCTTGCAGCCAGAAGGGGCTTGCCTGGAAAGCTGTTGCTCAGCCTCATCTGCCCATGGCACTGCTCGCACAGAGGCACAGAGACTGGGGCTACTTTCTTGTTTTGCCACCTCAAACTTCAGACGTACACTGGGAATGGGGGGGTCACTGCTGGTCTCCCTTCGCAGCCCTGCTCCTAAAATGCGAACGTCTACAGATAGCACGCAGTCAGAAGGGGCTAGCCTGGAAAGCTGTTGCTCAGCCTCATCTGCCCATGGCACTGCTCGCACAGAGGCACAGAGACTGGGGCTGCTTGCTTGTCTTGCCACCTCAAACTTCAAAAGCATTCCGGGGATGGGAATCCCTGTCGGGCGCCTCCAGCAGACCAGCTCACAAAATGCAAACATCTCCAGATAGCTCGCAGCCAGAAGGGGCTAGCCTGCAAAGCTCTTGCTCAGCCTCGTCTGCCCATGGAACCGCTCGCACAGAGGCACAGACACTGGGTATGCTTGCTTGTCTTGCCACCTCAAACTTCAAACGTAGCCCCGGAATGGGGGATTCGTGCCGGGCGCCTCCAGCAGACCTGCTCTGAATATGCGAACGTCTCCACATAGCTCGCAGACAGAAGGGGCTAGCCTGGAAAGATGTTGCTCAGCCTCATCTGCCCATGGCACTGCTCGCACAGAGGCACAGAGACTGGGGCTGCTTCCTTGTCTTGCCACCTCAAACGTCAAACGTACCCCAGGGATGGGTTTCCCTGTCGTGCGCCTCCAGCAGCCCTGCTCCGAAAATGCGAACGTCTCCAGATAGCTCACAGCCAGAAGGGGCTAGCCTGCAAAGCTCTTGCTCAGCCTCATCTGCCCATGGCACTGCTCGCACAGAGGCACAGAGACTGGGGCTGCTTGCTTGTCTTGACATCTCAAACTTCTAAAGTATCCCGGGGATGGGGAAGTCCCTGCAAGGGGGCTCCAGCAGCCGTGCTGCAAAAATGTGAACGTTTCCAGATAGCTTGCAGCCAGAAGGGGCTAGCTTGGAAAGCTGTTGCTCAGCCTCATCTGCCCATCGCACTGCTCGCACAGAGGCACAGAGACTGGGGCTGCTTGCTTGTCTTGCCACCTCAAACTTCAAAGGTATATTAGGGGGTCCCTGCCAGGCGTCTCCGGCAGCCCTGCTTAGAAATTGCGAACGTTTCCAGATAGCTTGCAGCCAGAAGGGGCTAGCTTGGAAAGCTGTTGCTCAGTCTCATCTGCCCATGGCACTGCTCACACAGAGGCACAGAGACTGGGACTGCTTGCTTGTCTTACCACCTCAAACGTCAAACGTACCCCAGGGATGGGTTTCCCTGTCGTGCGCCTCCAGCAGCCCTGCTCCGAAAATGCGAACGTCTCCAGATAGCTCGCAGCCAGAAGGGGCTAGCCTGCAAAGCTGTTGCTCAGCCTCATCTGCCCATGGCACTGCTCGCACAGAGGCACAGAGACTGGGGCCGCTTGCTTGTCTTACCACCTCAAACTTCACACGTACCCTGGGAATGGGGGGGTCACTGCCGGTCTCCCTTCGCAGCCCTGCTCCTAAAATGCGAACGTCTACAGACAGCACGCAGTCAGAAGGGGCTAGCCTGGAAAGCTGTGCTCAGCCTCATCTGCCCATGGCACTGCTCGCACAGAGACACAGAGACTGGGGCTGCTTGCTTGTCTTGCCACCTCAAACTTCAAACGTAGATTAGGTGGTGATTCGAAGATCCGGTAAGAAAAACCTAACAGTACAATGTATACTGTTAAGCAGGTATTCTTTATTGCGGCGCCGGGCACACGGGGGATTTCTCCTCCAAACGTGCGCGCCAGACACCCTGTTGCTTCAGGGGTAAATACAATCACACAGGTAATTATTCATTATATTTCTAGGAACTAATTAGCATATGTAAATATCTTTCACGCATGTCTGTTAGTATCTTTGGGTGGTCTTCGGGGGTCCCAAGATGAAGGCCCATCCTCTTCATCACGCTGTTCACTGATTGACATTTGTTTCTGCGCAAACTCAGTTCTAGCATCACGTATATCATGTCCTTCAGGTTGTTTTGCTCCAGTCTTGTTGCTCTCTTGGTGCCTCCTTATCTCTGTAGCTTAGCGCATTTGCCCTCCCAAGGCTGAGCTGTCTGGAGTAGAGTTATTTAGGAGTCTCTTTTATCCCACAATTATCCCAATTATTTGCTGAAAATCAAGACCACTTTTGTTTCACTTAATTATTTTGTCTAACGACTAAGTGATAGCTTGTGCCCATGTCCTTCCACTACATTCCTTAACGAGAAAACAGGGATTAGTGTAACAGTTATATTGTTAGATCACTATGCATGCAGAAATACAAGTTACAGTACTAAAGACTACTAAAAACTAGAGAATATTAAGGCCTTTTTGTTATAGTTTCACATTTCTTACAATCCTCTCTATCAGGGGTCCCTGCCGGGCGTCTCCAGCAGACCTGCTTCGAATATGCGAACGTCTCCAGATAGCTCGCAGCCAGAATAGGCTTGCATGGAAAGGTGTTGCTCAGCCTCATCTGCCCATGGCACTGCTCACACAGAGGCACAGACACTGGGGCTGCTTGCTTGTCTTGTCACCTCAAACTTCCAATGTAGCCCGGGGATGGGGATCCCTGTCGCGCGCCTCCAGCATCCCTGCTCCGAAAATGACAACTTCTTCAGAAAGCTCGCAACCAGAAGGGGCTAGCCTGGAAAGGTGTTGCTCAGCCGCATCTGCCCATGGCACTGCTTGAACAGAGGCACAGAGACTGGGACTGCTTGCTTGTCTTACCACCTCAAACGTCAAACGTACCCCAGGGATGGGTTTCCCTGTCGTGCGCCTCCAGCAGCCCTGCTCGAAAATGCGAACGTCTTCAGATAGCTCGCAGCCAGAAGGGGCTAGCCTGCAAAGCTGTTGCTCAGCCTCATCTGCCCATGGCACTGCTCGCACAGAGGCACAGAGACTGGGGCTGCTTGCTTGTCTTGACATCTCAAACTTCTAAAGTATCCCGGGGATGGGGAAGTCCCTGCAAGGGGGCTCCAGCAGCCGTGCTGCAAAAATGTGAACGTTTCCAGATAGCTTGCAGCCAGAAGGGGCTAGCTAGGAAAGCTGTTGCTCAGCCTCATCTGCCCATCGCACTGCTCGCACAGAGGCACAGAGACTGCGGCTGCTTGCTTGTCTTGCCACCTCAAACTTCCAATGTAGCCCGGGGATGGGGATCCCTGTCGCGTGCCTCCAGCATCCCTGCTCCGAAAATGACAACTTCTTCAGAAAGCTCGCAACCAGAAGGGGCTAGCCTGCAAAGCTCTTGCTCAGCCTCATCTGCCCATGGCACTGCTCGCACAGAGGCACAGAGACTGGGGCTGCTTGCTTGTCTTGACATCTCAAACTTCTAAAGTATCCCGGGGATGGGGAAGTCCCTGCAAGGGGGCTCCAGCAGCCGTGCTGCAAAAATGTGAACGTCTCCAGATAGCTTGCAGCCAGAAGGGGCTAGCTTGGAAAGCTGTTTCTCAGCCTCATCTGCCCATCGCACTGCTCGCACAGAGGCACAGAGACTGGGGCTGCTTCCTTGTCTTGCCACCTCAAACTTCAAATTTATGTTAGAGTGTCCGTGAAAGGCGCCTCCGGCAGCCCTGCTTCGAAAATGCGAACGTCTCCAGATAGCTTGCAGCCAGAAGGGGCTTGCCTGGAAAGCTGTTGCTCAGCCTCATCTGCCCATGGCACTGCTCGCACAGAGGCACAGACACTGGGGCTACTTTCTTGTTTTGCCACCTCAAACTTCAGACGTACACTGGGAATGGGGGGGTCACTGCCGGTCTCCCTTCGCAGCCCTGCTCCTAAAATGCGAACGTCTACAGATAGCACGCAGTCAGAAGGGGCTAGCCTGGAAAGCTGTTGCTCAGCCTCATCTGCCCATGGCACTGCTCGCACAGAGGCACAGAGACTGGCGCTGCTTGCTTGTCTTGCCACCTCAAACTTCCAATGTAGCCCGGGGATGGGGATCCCTGTCGCATGCCTCCAGCATCCCTGCTCCGAAAATGACAACTTCTTCAGAAAGCTCGCAACCAGAAGGGGCTAGCCTGCAAAGCTCTTGCTCAGCCTCATCTGCCCATGGCACCGCTCGCACAGAGGCACAGACACTGGGTATGCTTGCTTGTCTTGCCACATCAAACTTCCATTGTAGCCCGGGGATGGGGATCCCTGTCGCGCGCCTCCAGCATCCCTGCTCCGAAAATGACAACTTCTTCAGAAAGCTCGCAACCAGAAGGGGCTAGCCTGCAAAGCTGTTGCTCAGCCTCATCTGCCCATGGCACTGCTCGCACAGAGGCACAGAGACTGGGGCTGCTTGCTTGTCTTGACATCTCAAACTTCTAAAGTATCCCGGGGATGGGGAAGTCCCTGCAAGGGGGCTCCAGCAGCCGTGCTGCAAAAATGTGAACGTCTCCAGATAGCTTGCAGCCAGAAGGGGCTAGCTTGGAAAGCTGTTGCTCAGCCTCATCTGCCCATCGCACTGCTCGCACAGAGGCACAGAGACTGGGGCTGCTTGCTTGTCTTGCCACCTCAAACTTCAAATTTATGTTAGAGTGTCCGTGAAAGGCGCCTCCGGCAGCCCTACTTCGAAAATGCGAACGTCTCCAGATAGCTTGCAGCCAGAAGGGGCTTGCCTGGAAAGCTGTTGCTCAGCCTCATCTGCCCATGGCACTGCTCGCACAGAGGCACAGACACTGGGGCTACTTTCTTGTTTTGCCACCTCAAACTTCAGACGTACACTGGGAATGGGGGGGTCACTGCTGGTCTCCCTTCGCAGCCCTGCTCCTAAAATGCGAACGTCTACAGATAGCACGCAGTCAGAAGGGGCTAGCCTGGAAAGCTGTTGCTCAGCCTCATCTGCCCATGGCACTGCTCGCACAGAGGCACAGAGACTGGGGCTGCTTGCTTGTCTTGCCACCTCAAACTTCAAAAGCATTCCGGGGATGGGAATCCCTGTCGGGCGCCTCCAGCAGACCAGCTCACAAAATGCAAACATCTCCAGATAGCTCGCAGCCAGAAGGGGCTAGCCTGCAAAGCTCTTGCTCAGCCTCGTCTGCCCATGGAACCGCTCGCACAGAGGCACAGAGACTGGGGCTGCTTGCTTGTCTTGCCACCTCAAACTTCAAACGTAGCCCCGGAATGGGGGATTCGTGCCGGGCGCCTCCAGCAGACCTGCTCTGAATATGCGAACGTCTCCACATAGCTCGCAGACAGAAGGGGCTAGCCTGGAAAGATGTTGCTCAGCCTCATCTGCCCATGGCACTGCTCGCACAGAGGCACAGAGACTGGGGCTGCTTCCTTGTCTTGCCACCTCAAACGTCAAACGTACCCCAGGATGGGTTTCCCTGTCGTGCGCCTCCAGCAGCCCTGCTCCGAAAATGCGAACGTCTCCAGATAGCTCACAGCCAGAAGGGGCTAGCCTGCAAAGCTCTTGCTCAGCCTCATCTGCCCATGGCACTGCTCGCACAGAGGCACAGAGACTGGGGCTGCTTGCTTGTCTTGACATCTCAAACTTCTAAAGTATCCCGGGGATGGGGAAGTCCCTGCAAGGGGGCTCCAGCAGCCGTGCTGCAAAAATGTGAACGTTTCCAGATAGCTTGCAGCCAGAAGGGGCTAGCTTGGAAAGCTGTTGCTCAGCCTCATCTGCCCATCGCACTGCTCGCACAGAGGCACAGAGACTGGGGCTGCTTGCTTGTCTTGCCACCTCAAACTTCAAAGGTATATTAGGGGGTCCCTGCCAGGCGTCTCCGGCAGCCCTGCTTAGAAATTGCGAACGTTTCCAGATAGCTTGCAGCCAGAAGGGGCTAGCTTGGAAAGCTGTTGCTCAGTCTCATCTGCCCATGGCACTGCTCACACAGAGGCACAGAGACTGGGACTGCTTGCTTGTCTTACCACCTCAAACGTCAAACGTACCCCAGGGATGGGTTTCCCTGTCGTGCGCCTCCAGCAGCCCTGCTCCGAAAATGCGAACGTCTCCAGATAGCTCGCAGCCAGAAGGGGCTAGCCTGCAAAGCTGTTGCTCAGCCTCATCTGCCCATGGCACTGCTCGCACAGAGGCACAGAGACTGGGGCCGCTTGCTTGTCTTACCACCTCAAACTTCACACGTACCCTGGGAATGGGGGGGTCACTGCCGGTCTCCCTTCGCAGCCCTGCTCCTAAAATGCGAACGTCTACAGACAGCACGCAGTCAGAAGGGGCTAGCCTGGAAAGCTGTGCTCAGCCTCATCTGCCCATGGCACTGCTCGCACAGAGACACAGAGACTGGGGCTGCTTGCTTGTCTTGCCACCTCAAACTTCAAACGTAGATTAGGTGGTGATTCGAAGATCCGGTAAGAAAAACCTAACAGTACAATGTATACTGTTAAGCAGGTATTCTTTATTGCGGCGCCGGGCACACGGGGGATTTCTCCTCCAAACGTGCGCGCCAGACACCCTGTTGCTTCAGGGGTAAATACAATCACACAGGTAATTATTCATTATATTTCTAGGAACTAATTAGCATATGTAAATATCTTTCACGCATGTCTGTTAGTATCTTTGGGTGGTCTTCGGGGGTCCCAAGATGAAGGCCCATCCTCTTCATCACGCTGTTCACTGATTGACATTTGTTTCTGCGCAAACTCAGTTCTAGCATCACGTATATCATGTCCTTCAGGTTGTTTTGCTCCAGTCTTGTTGCTCTCTTGGTGCCTCCTTATCTCTGTAGCTTAGCGCATTTGCCCTCCCAAGGCTGAGCTGTCTGGAGTAGAGTTATTTAGGAGTCTCTTTTATCCCACAATTATCCCAATTATTTGCTGAAAATCAAGACCACTTTTGTTTCACTTAATTATTTTGTCTAACGACTAAGTGATAGCTTGTGCCCATGTCCTTCCACTACATTCCTTAACGAGAAAACAGGGATTAGTGTAACAGTTATATTGTTAGATCACTATGCATGCAGAAATACAAGTTACAGTACTAAAGACTACTAAAAACTAGAGAATATTAAGGCCTTTTTGTTATAGTTTCACATTTCTTACAATCCTCTCTATCAGGGGTCCCTGCCGGGCGTCTCCAGCAGACCTGCTTCGAATATGCGAACGTCTCCAGATAGCTCGCAGCCAGAATAGGCTTGCATGGAAAGGTGTTGCTCAGCCTCATCTGCCCATGGCACTGCTCACACAGAGGCACAGACACTGGGGCTGCTTGCTTGTCTTGTCACCTCAAACTTCCAATGTAGCCCGGGGATGGGGATCCCTGTCGCGCGCCTCCAGCATCCCTGCTCCGAAAATGACAACTTCTTCAGAAAGCTCGCAACCAGAAGGGGCTAGCCTGGAAAGGTGTTGCTCAGCCGCATCTGCCCATGGCACTGCTTGAACAGAGGCACAGAGACTGGGACTGCTTGCTTGTCTTACCACCTCAAACGTCAAACGTACCCCAGGGATGGGTTTCCCTGTCGTGCGCCTCCAGCAGCCCTGCTCGAAAATGCAAACGTCTTCAGATAGCTCGCAGCCAGAAGGGGCTAGCCTGCAAAGCTGTTGCTCAGCCTCATCTGCCCATGGCACTGCTCGCACAGAGGCACAGAGACTGGGGCTGCTTGCTTGTCTTGACATCTCAAACTTCTAAAGTATCCCGGGGATGGGGAAGTCCCTGCAAGGGGGCTCCAGCAGCCGTGCTGCAAAAATGTGAACGTTTCCAGATAGCTTGCAGCCAGAAGGGGCTAGCTTGGAAAGCTGTTTCTCAGCCTCATCTGCCCATCGCACTGCTCGCACAGAGGCACAGAGACTGGGGCTGCTTGCTTGTCTTGCCACCTCAAATTTCCAATGTAGCCCGGGGATGGGGATCCCTGTCGCGTGCCTCCAGCATCCCTGCTCCGAAAATGACAACTTCTTCAGAAAGCTCGCAACCAGAAGGGGCTAGCCTGCAAAGCTCTTGCTCAGCCTCATCTGCCCATGGCACCGCTCGCACAGAGGCACAGACACTGGGTATGCTTGCTTGTCTTGCCACATCAAACTTCCATTGTAGCCCGGGGATGGGGATCCTTGTCGCGCGCCTCCAGCATCCCTGCTCCGAAAATGACAACTTCTTCAGAAAGCTCGCAACCAGAAGGGGCTAGCCTGCAAAGCTCTTGCTCAGCCTCATCTGCCCATGGCACTGCTCGCACAGAGGCACAGAGACTGGGGCTGCTTGCTTGTCTTGACATCTCAAACGTCTAAAGAATCCCGGGGATGGGGAAGTCCCTGCAAGGGGGCTCCAGCAGCCGTGCTGCAAAAATGTGAACGTCTCCAGATAGCTTGCAGCCAGAAGGGGCTAGCTTGGAAAGCTGTTTCTCAGCCTCATCTGCCCATGGCACTGCTCGAACACAGGCACAGAGACTGGGGCTGCTTGCTTGTCTTGCCACCTCAAACTTCAAACTTAGGTTAGAGTGTCCGTGAAAGGCGCCTCCGGCAGCCCTGCTCCAAAAATGCGAACGTCTCCAGATAGCTTGCAGCCAGAAGGGGCTTGCCTGGAAAGCTGTTGCTCAGCCTCATCTGCCCATGGCACTGCTCGCACAGAGGCACAGACACTGGGGCTACTTGCTTGTTTTGCCACTTCAAACTTCAGACGTACGCTGGGAATGGGGGGGTCACTGCCGGTCTCCCTTCGCAGCCCTGCTCCTAAAATGCGAACGTCTACAGACAGCACGCAGTCAGAAGGGGCTAGCCTGGAAAGCTGTTGCTCAGCCTCATCTGCCCATGGCACTGCTCGCACAGAGGCACAGACACTGGGGCTGCTTGCTTGTCTTGCCACCTCAAACTTCAAAAGCATTCCGGGGATGGGAATCCCTGTCGGGCGCCTCCAGCAGACCAGCTCACAAAATGCAAACGTCTCCAGATAGCTCACACCCAGAAGGGGCTAGCCTGCAAAGCTCTTGCTCAACCTCATCTGCCCATGGCACCGCTCGCACAGAGGCACAGACACTGGGTATGCTTGCTTGTCTTGCCACCTCAAACTTCAAACGTAGCCCCGGAATGGGGGATTCGTGCCGGGCGCCTCCAGCAGACCTGCTCTGAATATGCGAACGTCTCCACATAGCTCGCAGACAGAAGTGGCTAGCCTGGAAAGATATTGCTCAGCCTCATCTGCCCATGGCACTGCTCGCACAGAGGCACAGGGACTGGGGGTACTTGCTTGTTTTGCCACCTCAAACTTCAGACGTACGCTGGGAATGAGGGGGTCACTGCCGGTCTCACTTCGCAGCCATGCTCCTAAAATGCGAACG
The DNA here is from genome assembly GCF_030867145.1 of Opisthocomus hoazin. Classification (NCBI taxonomy): domain Eukaryota; kingdom Metazoa; phylum Chordata; class Aves; order Opisthocomiformes; family Opisthocomidae; genus Opisthocomus; species Opisthocomus hoazin. The sequence goes on from NC_134426.1 coordinate 13,973,105, forward strand.
TCTACAGACAGCACGCAGTCAGAAGGGGCTAGCCTGGAAAGCTGTGCTCAGCCTCATCTGCCCATGGCACTGCTCGAACACAGGCACAGAGACTGGGGCTGCTTGCTTGTCTTGCCACCTCAAACGTCAAACGTACCCCAGGGATGGGTTTCCCTGTCGTGCGCCTCCAGCAGCCCTGCTCCGAAAATGCGAACGTCTCCAGATAGCTCGCAGCCAGAAGGGGCTAGCCTGCAAAGCTGTTGCTCAGCCTCATCTGCCCATGGCACTGCTCGCACAGAGGCACAGGGACTGGGGCTACTTGCTTGTTTTGCCACCTCAAACTTCAGACGTACGCTGGGAATGAGGGGGTCACTGCCGGTCTCCCTTCGCAGCCCTGCTCCTAAAATGCGAACGTCTACAGACAGCACGCAGTCAGAAGGGGCTAGGCTCGAAAGCTGTGCTCAGCCTCATCTGCCCATGGCACTGCTCGCACAGAGGCACAGACACTGGGGCTGCTTGCTTGTCTTGCCACCTCAAACTTCAAAAGCATTCCGGGGATGGGAATCCCTGTCGGGCGCCTCCAGCAGACCAGCTCACAAAATGCAAACGTCTCCAGATAGCTCACAGCCAGAAGGGGCTAGCCTGCAAAGCTCTTGCTCAGCCTCATCTGCCCATGGCACTGCTCGCACAGAGACACAGAGACTGGGGCTGCTTGCTTGTCTTGCCACCTCAAACTTCAAACGTAGATTAGGTGGTGATTCGAAGATCCGGTAAGAAAAACCTAACAGTACAATGTATACTGTTAAGCAGGTATTCTTTATTGCGGCGCCGGGCACACGGGGGATTTCTCCTCCAAACGTGCGCGCCAGACACCCTGTTGCTTCAGGGGTAAATACAATCACACAGGTAATTATTCATTATATTTCTAGGAACTAATTAGCATATGTAAATATCTTTCACGCATGTCTGTTAGTATCTTTGGGTGGTCTTCGGGGGTCCCAAGATGAAGGCCCATCCTCTTCATCACGCTGTTCACTGATTGACATTTGTTTCTGCGCAAACTCAGTTCTAGCATCACGTATATCATGTCCTTCAGGTTGTTTTGCTCCAGTCTTGTTGCTCTCTTGGTGCCTCCTTATCTCTGTAGCTTAGCGCATTTGCCCTCCCAAGGCTGAGCTGTCTGGAGTAGAGTTATTTAGGAGTCTCTTTTATCCCACAATTATCCCAATTATTTGCTGAAAATCAAGACCACTTTTGTTTCACTTAATTATTTTGTCTAACGACTAAGTGATAGCTTGTGCCCATGTCCTTCCACTACATTCCTTAACGAGAAAACAGGGATTAGTGTAACAGTTATATTGTTAGATCACTATGCATGCAGAAATACAAGTTACAGTACTAAAGACTACTAAAAACTAGAGAATATTAAGGCCTTTTTGTTATAGTTTCACATTTCTTACAATCCTCTCTATCAGGGGTCCCTGCCGGGCGTCTCCAGCAGACCTGCTTCGAATATGCGAACGTCTCCAGATAGCTCGCAGCCAGAATAGGCTTGCATGGAAAGGTGTTGCTCAGCCTCATCTGCCCATGGCACTGCTCACACAGAGGCACAGACACTGGGGCTGCTTGCTTGTCTTGTCACCTCAAACTTCCAATGTAGCCCGGGGATGGGGATCCCTGTCGCGCGCCTCCAGCATCCCTGCTCCGAAAATGACAACTTCTTCAGAAAGCTCGCAACCAGAAGGGGCTAGCCTGGAAAGGTGTTGCTCAGCCGCATCTGCCCATGGCACTGCTTGAACAGAGGCACAGAGACTGGGACTGCTTGCTTGTCTTACCACCTCAAACGTCAAACGTACCCCAGGGATGGGTTTCCCTGTCGTGCGCCTCCAGCAGCCCTGCTCGAAAATGCAAACGTCTTCAGATAGCCCGCAGCCAGAAGGGGCTAGCCTGCAAAGCTGTTGCTCAGCCTCATCTGCCCATGGCACTGCTCACACAGAGGCACAGAGACTGGGGCTGCTTGCTTGTCTTGACATCTCAAACTTCTAAAGTATCCCGGGGATGGGGAAGTCCCTGCAAGGGGGCTCCAGCAGCCGTGCTGCAAAAATGTGAACGTTTCCAGATAGCTTGCAGCCAGAAGGGGCTAGCTTGGAAAGCTGTTTCTCAGCCTCATCTGCCCATCGCACTGCTCGCACAGAGGCACAGAGACTGGGGCTGCTTGCTTGTCTTGCCACCTCAAATTTCCAATGTAGCCCGGGGATGGGGATCCCTGTCGCGTGCCTCCAGCATCCCTGCTCCGAAAATGACAACTTCTTCAGAAAGCTCGCAACCAGAAGGGGCTAGCCTGCAAAGCTCTTGCTCAGCCTCATCTGCCCATGGCACCGCTCGCACAGAGGCACAGACACTGGGTATGCTTGCTTGTCTTGCCACATCAAACTTCCATTGTAGCCCGGGGATGGGGATCCTTGTCGCGCGCCTCCAGCATCCCTGCTCCGAAAATGACAACTTCTTCAGAAAGCTCGCAACCAGAAGGGGCTAGCCTGCAAAGCTCTTGCTCAGCCTCATCTGCCCATGGCACTGCTCGCACAGAGGCACAGAGACTGGGGCTGCTTGCTTGTCTTGACATCTCAAACGTCTAAAGAATCCCGGGGATGGGGAAGTCCCTGCAAGGGGGCTCCAGCAGCCGTGCTGCAAAAATGTGAACGTCTCCAGATAGCTTGCAGCCAGAAGGGGCTAGCTTGGAAAGCTGTTTCTCAGCCTCATCTGCCCATGGCACTGCTCGAACACAGGCACAGAGACTGGGGCTGCTTGCTTGTCTTGCCACCTCAAACTTCAAACTTAGGTTAGAGTGTCCGTGAAAGGCGCCTCCGGCAGCCCTGCTCCAAAAATGCGAACGTCTCCAGATAGCTTGCAGCCAGAAGGGGCTTGCCTGGAAAGCTGTTGCTCAGCCTCATCTGCCCATGGCACTGCTCGCACAGAGGCACAGACACTGGGGCTACTTGCTTGTTTTGCCACTTCAAACTTCAGACGTACGCTGGGAATGGGGGGGTCACTGCCGGTCTCCCTTCGCAGCCCTGCTCCTAAAATGCGAACGTCTACAGACAGCACGCAGTCAGAAGGGGCTAGCCTGGAAAGCTGTTGCTCAGCCTCATCTGCCCATGGCACTGCTCGCACAGAGGCACAGACACTGGGGCTGCTTGCTTGTCTTGCCACCTCAAACTTCAAAAGCATTCCGGGGATGGGAATCCCTGTCGGGCGCCTCCAGCAGACCAGCTCACAAAATGCAAACGTCTCCAGATAGCTCACACCCAGAAGGGGCTAGCCTGCAAAGCTCTTGCTCAACCTCGTCTGCCCATGGCACCGCTCGCACAGAGGCACAGACACTGGGTATGCTTGCTTGTCTTGCCACCTCAAACTTCAAACGTAGCCCCGGAATGGGGGATTCGTGCCGGGCGCCTCCAGCAGACCTGCTCTGAATATGCGAACGTCTCCACATAGCTCGCAGACAGAAGTGGCTAGCCTGGAAAGATATTGCTCAGCCTCATCTGCCCATGGCACTGCTCGCACAGAGGCACAGGGACTGGGGGTACTTGCTTGTTTTGCCACCTCAAACTTCAGACGTACGCTGGGAATGAGGGGGTCACTGCCGGTCTCACTTCGCAGCCATGCTCCTAAAATGCGAACGTCTACAGACAGCACGCAGTCAGAAGGGGCTAGCCTGGAAAGCTGTGCTCAGCCTCATCTGCCCATGGCACTGCTCGAACACAGGCACAGAGACTGGGGCTGCTTGCTTGTCTTGCCACCTCAAACGTCAAACGTACCCCAGGGATGGGTTTCCCTGTCGTGCGCCTCCAGCAGCCCTGCTCCGAAAATGCGAACGTCTCCAGATAGCTCGCAGCCAGAAGGGGCTAGCCTGCAAAGCTGTTGCTCAGCCTCATCTGCCCATGGCACTGCTCGCACAGAGGCACAGGGACTGGGGCTACTTGCTTGTTTTGCCACCTCAAACTTCAGACGTACGCTGGGAATGAGGGGGTCACTGCCGGTCTCCCTTCGCAGCCCTGCTCCTAAAATGCGAACGTCTACAGACAGCACGCAGTCAGAAGGGGCTAGGCTCGAAAGCTGTGCTCAGCCTCATCTGCCCATGGCACTGCTCGCACAGAGGCACAGACACTGGGGCTGCTTGCTTGTCTTGCCACCTCAAACTTCAAAAGCATTCCGGGATGGGAATCCCTGTCGGGCGCCTCCAGCAGACCAGCTCACAAAATGCAAACGTCTCCAGATAGCTCACAGCCAGAAGGGGCTAGCCTGCAAAGCTCTTGCTCAGCCTCATCTGCCCATGGCACTGCTCGCACAGAGACACAGAGACTGGGGCTGCTTGCTTGTCTTGCCACCTCAAACTTCAAACGTAGATTAGGTGGTGATTCGAAGATCCGGTAAGAAAAACCTAACAGTACAATGTATACTGTTAAGCAGGTATTCTTTATTGCGGCGCCGGGCACACGGGGGATTTCTCCTCCAAACGTGCGCGCCAGACACCCTGTTGCTTCAGGGGTAAATACAATCACACAGGTAATTATTCATTATATTTCTAGGAACTAATTAGCATATGTAAATATCTTTCACGCATGTCTGTTAGTATCTTTGGGTGGTCTTCGGGGGTCCCAAGATGAAGGCCCATCCTCTTCATCACGCTGTTCACTGATTGACATTTGTTTCTGCGCAAACTCAGTTCTAGCATCACGTATATCATGTCCTTCAGGTTGTTTTGCTCCAGTCTTGTTGCTCTCTTGGTGCCTCCTTATCTCTGTAGCTTAGCGCATTTGCCCTCCCAAGGCTGAGCTGTCTGGAGTAGAGTTATTTAGGAGTCTCTTTTATCCCACAATTATCCCAATTATTTGCTGAAAATCAAGACCACTTTTGTTTCACTTAATTATTTTGTCTAACGACTAAGTGATAGCTTGTGCCCATGTCCTTCCACTACATTCCTTAACGAGAAAACAGGGATTAGTGTAACAGTTATATTGTTAGATCACTATGCATGCAGAAATACAAGTTACAGTACTAAAGACTACTAAAAACTAGAGAATATTAAGGCCTTTTTGTTATAGTTTCACATTTCTTACAATCCTCTCTATCAGGGGTCCCTGCCGGGCGTCTCCAGCAGACCTGCTTCGAATATGCGAACGTCTCCAGATAGCTCGCAGCCAGAATAGGCTTGCATGGAAAGGTGTTGCTCAGCCTCATCTGCCCATGGCACTGCTCACACAGAGGCACAGACACTGGGGCTGCTTGCTTGTCTTGTCACCTCAAACTTCCAATGTAGCCCGGGGATGGGGATCCCTGTCGCGCGCCTCCAGCATCCCTGCTCCGAAAATGACAACTTCTTCAGAAAGCTCGCAACCAGAAGGGGCTAGCCTGGAAAGGTGTTGCTCAGCCGCATCTGCCCATGGCACTGCTTGAACAGAGGCACAGAGACTGGGACTGCTTGCTTGTCTTACCACCTCAAACGTCAAACGTACCCCAGGGATGGGTTTCCCTGTCGTGCGCCTCCAGCAGCCCTGCTCGAAAATGCGAACGTCTTCAGATAGCTCGCAGCCAGAAGGGGCTAGCCTGCAAAGCTGTTGCTCAGCCTCATCTGCCCATGGCACTGCTCGCACAGAGGCACAGAGACTGGGGCTGCTTGCTTGTCTTGACATCTCAAACTTCTAAAGTATCCCGGGGATGGGGAAGTCCCTGCAAGGGGGCTCCAGCAGCCGTGCTGCAAAAATGTGAACGTTTCCAGATAGCTTGCAGCCAGAAGGGGCTAGCTTGGAAAGCTGTTTCTCAGCCTCATCTGCCCATCGCACTGCTCGCACAGAGGCACAGAGACTGGGGCTGCTTGCTTGTCTTGCCACCTCAAATTTCCAATGTAGCCCGGGGATGGGGATCCCTGTCGCGTGCCTCCAGCATCCCTGCTCCGAAAATGACAACTTCTTCAGAAAGCTCGCAACCAGAAGGGGCTAGCCTGCAAAGCTCTTGCTCAGCCTCATCTGCCCATGGCACCGCTCGCACAGAGGCACAGACACTGGGTATGCTTGCTTGTCTTGCCACATCAAACTTCCATTGTAGCCCGGGGATGGGGATCCTTGTCGCGCGCCTCCAGCATCCCTGCTCCGAAAATGACAACTTCTTCAGAAAGCTCGCAACCAGAAGGGGCTAGCCTGCAAAGCTCTTGCTCAGCCTCATCTGCCCATGGCACTGCTCGCACAGAGGCACAGAGACTGGGGCTGCTTGCTTGTCTTGACATCTCAAACGTCTAAAGAATCCCGGGGATGGGGAAGTCCCTGCAAGGGGGCTCCAGCAGCCGTGCTGCAAAAATGTGAACGTCTCCAGATAGCTTGCAGCCAGAAGGGGCTAGCTTGGAAAGCTGTTTCTCAGCCTCATCTGCCCATGGCACTACTCGAACACAGGCACAGAGACTGGGGCTGCTTGCTTGTCTTGCCACCTCAAACTTCAAACTTAGGTTAGAGTGTCCGTGAAAGGCGCCTCCGGCAGCCCTGCTCCAAAAATGCGAACGTCTCCAGATAGCTTGCAGCCAGAAGGGGCTTGCCTGGAAAGCTGTTGCTCAGCCTCATCTGCCCATGGCACTGCTCGCACAGAGGCACAGACACTGGGGCTACTTGCTTGTTTTGCCACTTCAAACTTCAGACGTACGCTGGGAATGGGGGGGTCACTGCCGGTCTCCCTTCGCAGCCCTGCTCCTAAAATGCGAACGTCTACAGACAGCACGCAGTCAGAAGGGGCTAGCCTGGAAAGCTGTTGCTCAGCCTCATCTGCCCATGGCACTGCTCGCACAGAGGCACAGACACTGGGGCTGCTTGCTTGTCTTGCCACCTCAAACTTCAAAAGCATTCCGGGGATGGGAATCCCTGTCGGGCGCCTCCAGCAGACCAGCTCACAAAATGCAAACGTCTCCAGATAGCTCACACCCAGAAGGGGCTAGCCTGCAAAGCTCTTGCTCAACCTCGTCTGCCCATGGCACCGCTCGCACAGAGGCACAGACACTGGGTATGCTTGCTTGTCTTGCCACCTCAAACTTCAAACGTAGCCCCGGAATGGGGGATTCGTGCCGGGCGCCTCCAGCAGACCTGCTCTGAATATGCGAACGTCTCCACATAGCTCGCAGACAGAAGTGGCTAGCCTGGAAAGATATTGCTCAGCCTCATCTGCCCATGGCACTGCTCGCACAGAGGCACAGGGACTGGGGGTACTTGCTTGTTTTGCCACCTCAAACTTCAGACGTACGCTGGGAATGAGGGGGTCACTGCCGGTCTCACTTCGCAGCCATGCTCCTAAAATGCGAACGTCTACAGACAGCACGCAGTCAGAAGGGGCTAGCCTGGAAAGCTGTGCTCAGCCTCATCTGCCCATGGCACTGCTCGAACACAGGCACAGAGACTGGGGCTGCTTGCTTGTCTTGCCACCTCAAACGTCAAACGTACCCCAGGGATGGGTTTCCCTGTCGTGCGCCTCCAGCAGCCCTGCTCCGAAAATGCGAACGTCTCCAGATAGCTCGCAGCCAGAAGGGGCTAGCCTGCAAAGCTGTTGCTCAGCCTCATCTGCCCATGGCACTGCTCGCACAGAGGCACAGGGACTGGGGCTACTTGCTTGTTTTGCCACCTCAAACTTCAGACGTACGCTGGGAATGAGGGGGTCACTGCCGGTCTCCCTTCGCAGCCCTGCTCCTAAAATGCGAACGTCTACAGACAGCACGCAGTCAGAAGGGGCTAGGCTCGAAAGCTGTGCTCAGCCTCATCTGCCCATGGCACTGCTCGCACAGAGGCACAGACACTGGGGCTGCTTGCTTGTCTTGCCACCTCAAACTTCAAAAGCATTCCGGGGATGGGAATCCCTGTCGGGCGCCTCCAGCAGACCAGCTCACAAAATGCAAACGTCTCCAGATAGCTCACAGCCAGAAGGGGCTAGCCTGCAAAGCTCTTGCTCAGCCTCATCTGCCCATGGCACTGCTCGCACAGAGACACAGAGACTGGGGCTGCTTGCTTGTCTTGCCACCTCAAACTTCAAACGTAGATTAGGTGGTGATTCGAAGATCCGGTAAGAAAAACCTAACAGTACAATGTATACTGTTAAGCAGGTATTCTTTATTGCGGCGCCGGGCACACGGGGGATTTCTCCTCCAAACGTGCGCGCCAGACACCCTGTTGCTTCAGGGGTAAATACAATCACACAGGTAATTATTCATTATATTTCTAGGAACTAATTAGCATATGTAAATATCTTTCACGCATGTCTGTTAGTATCTTTGGGTGGTCTTCGGGGGTCCCAAGATGAAGGCCCATCCTCTTCATCACGCTGTTCACTGATTGACATTTGTTTCTGCGCAAACTCAGTTCTAGCATCACGTATATCATGTCCTTCAGGTTGTTTTGCTCCAGTCTTGTTGCTCTCTTGGTGCCTCCTTATCTCTGTAGCTTAGCGCATTTGCCCTCCCAAGGCTGAGCTGTCTGGAGTAGAGTTATTTAGGAGTCTCTTTTATCCCACAATTATCCCAATTATTTGCTGAAAATCAAGACCACTTTTGTTTCACTTAATTATTTTGTCTAACGACTAAGTGATAGCTTGTGCCCATGTCCTTCCACTACATTCCTTAACGAGAAAACAGGGATTAGTGTAACAGTTATATTGTTAGATCACTATGCATGCAGAAATACAAGTTACAGTACTAAAGACTACTAAAAACTAGAGAATATTAAGGCCTTTTTGTTATAGTTTCACATTTCTTACAATCCTCTCTATCAGGGGTCCCTGCCGGGCGTCTCCAGCAGACCTGCTTCGAATATGCGAACGTCTCCAGATAGCTCGCAGCCAGAATAGGCTTGCATGGAAAGGTGTTGCTCAGCCTCATCTGCCCATGGCACTGCTCACACAGAGGCACAGACACTGGGGCTGCTTGCTTGTCTTGTCACCTCAAACTTCCAATGTAGCCCGGGGATGGGGATCCCTGTCGCGCGCCTCCAGCATCCCTGCTCCGAAAATGACAACTTCTTCAGAAAGCTCGCAACCAGAAGGGGCTAGCCTGGAAAGGTGTTGCTCAGCCGCATCTGCCCATGGCACTGCTTGAACAGAGGCACAGAGACTGGGACTGCTTGCTTGTCTTACCACCTCAAACGTCAAACGTACCCCAGGGATGGGTTTCCCTGTCGTGCGCCTCCAGCAGCCCTGCTCGAAAATGCGAACGTCTTCAGATAGCTCGCAGCCAGAAGGGGCTAGCCTGCAAAGCTGTTGCTCAGCCTCATCTGCCCATGGCACTGCTCGCACAGAGGCACAGAGACTGGGGCTGCTTGCTTGTCTTGACATCTCAAACTTCTAAAGTATCCCGGGGATGGGGAAGTCCCTGCAAGGGGGCTCCAGCAGCCGTGCTGCAAAAATGTGAACGTTTCCAGATAGCTTGCAGCCAGAAGGGGCTAGCTTGGAAAGCTGTTGCTCAGCCTCATCTGCCCATGGCACTGCTCGCACAGAGGCACAGAGACTGCGGCTGCTTGCTTGTCTTGCCACCTCAAACTTCCAATGTAGCCCGGGGATGGGGATCCCTGTCGCGTGCCTCCAGCATCCCTGCTCCGAAAATGACAACTTCTTCAGAAAGCTCGCAACCAGAAGGGGCTAGCCTGCAAAGCTCTTGCTCAGCCTCATCTGCCCATGGCACCGCTCGCACAGAGGCACAGACACTGGGTATGCTTGCTTGTCTTGCCACATCAAACTTCCATTGTAGCCCGGGGATGGGGATCCCTGTCGCGCGCTTCCAGCATCCCTGCTCCGAAAATGACAACTTCTTCAGATAGCTCGCAACCAGAAGGGGCTAGCCTGCAAAGCTCTTGCTCAGCCTCATCTGCCCATGGCACTGCTCGCACAGAGGCACAGAGACTGGGGCTGCTTGCTTGTCTTGACATCTCAAACTTCTAAAGTATCCCGGGGATGGGGAAGTCCCTGCAAGGGGGCTCCAGCAGCCGTGCTGCAAAAATGTGAACGTCTCCAGATAGCTTGCAGCCAGAAGGGGCTAGCTTGGAAAGCTGTTTCTCAGCCTCATCTGCCCATCGCACTGCTCGCACAGAGGCACAGAGACTGGGGCTGCTTCCTTGTCTTGCCACCTCAAACTTCAAATTTATGTTAGAGTGTCCGTGAAAGGCGCCTCCGGCAGCCCTTCTTCGAAAATGCGAACGTCTCCAGATAGCTTGCAGCCAGAAGGGGCTTGCCTGGAAAGCTGTTGCTCAGCCTCATCTGCCCATGGCACTGCTCGCACAGAGGCACAGACACTGGGGCTACTTTCTTGTTTTGCCACCTCAAACTTCAGACGTACACTGGGAATGGGGGGGTCACTGCCGGTCTCCCTTCGCAGCCCTGCTCCTAAAATGCGAACGTCTACAGATAGCACGCAGTCAGAAGGGGCTAGCCTGGAAAGCTGTTGCTCAGCCTCATCTGCCCATGGCACTGCTCGCACAGAGGCACAGAGACTGGCGCTGCTTGCTTGTCTTGCCACCTCAAACTTCAAAAGCATTCCGGGGATGGGAATCCCTGTCGGGCGCCTCCAGCAGACCAGCTCACAAAATGCAAACATCTCCAGATAGCTCACAGCCAGAAGGGGCTAGCCTGCAAAGCTCTTGCTCAGCCTCGTCTGCCCATGGAACCGCTCGCACAGAGGCACAGACACTGGGTATGCTTGCTTGTCTTGCCACCTCAAACTTCAAACGTAGCCCCGGAATGGGGGATTCGTGCCGGGCGCCTCCAGCAGACCTGCTCTGAATATGCGAACGTCTCCACATAGCTCGCAGACAGAAGGGGCTAGCCTGGAAAGATGTTGCTCAGCCTCATCTGCCCATGGCACTGCTCGCACAGAGGCACAGAGACTGGGGCTGCTTGCTTGTCTTGCCACCTCAAACGTCAAACGTACCCCAGGGATGGGTTTCCCTGTCGTGCGCCTCCAGCAGCCCTGCTCCGAAAATGCGAACGTCTCCAGATAGCTCACAGCCAGAAGGGGCTAGCCTGCAAAGCTCTTGCTCAGCCTCATCTGCCCATGGCACTGCTCGCACAGAGGCACAGAGACTGGGGCTGCTTGCTTGTCTTGACATCTCAAACTTCTAAAGTATCCCGGGGATGGGGAAGTCCCTGCAAGGGGGCTCCAGCAGCCGTGCTGCAAAAATGTGAACGTTTCCAGATAGCTTGCAGCCAGAAGGGGCTAGCTTGGAAAGCTGTTGCTCAGCCTCATCTGCCCATCGCACTGCTCGCACAGAGGCACAGAGACTTGGGCTGCTTGCTTGTCTTGCCACCTCAAACTTCAAAGGTATATTAGGGGGTCCCTGCCAGGCGTCTCCGGCAGCCCTGCTTAGAAATTGCGAACGTTTCCAGATAGCTTGCAGCCAGAAGGGGCTAGCTTGGAAAGCTGTTGCTCAGCCTCATCTGCCCATGGCACTGCTCGAACAGAGGCACAGAGACTGGGACTGCTTGCTTGTCTTACCACCTCAAACGTCAAACGTACCCCAGGGATGGGTTTCCCTGTCGTGCGCCTCCAGCAGCCCTGCTCCGAAAATGCGAACGTCTCCAGATAGCTCGCAGCCAGAAGGGGCTAGCCTGCAAAGCTGTTGCTCAGCCTCATCTGCCCATGGCACTGCTCGCACAGAGGCACAGAGACTGGGGCTGCTTGCTTGTCTAGACATCTCAAACTTCAAAAGTATCCCGGGGATGGGGAAGTCCCTGCAAGGGGGCTCCAGCAGCCGTGCTGCAAAAATGTGAACGTTTCCAGATAGCTTGCAGCCAGAAGGGGCTAGCTTGGAAAGCTGTTGCTCAGCCTCATCTGCCCATCGCACTCCTCGCACAGAGGCACAGAGACTGGGGCCGCTTGCTTGTCTTACCACCTCAAACTTCACACGTACCCTGGGAATGGGGGGGTCACTGCCGGTCTCCCTTCGCAGCCCTGCTCCTAAAATGCGAACGTCTACAGACAGCACGCAGTCAGAAGGGGCTAGCCTGGAAAGCTGTGCTCAGCCTCATCTGCCCATGGCACTGCTCGCACAGAGACACAGAGACTGGGGCTGCTTGCTTGTCTTGCCACCTCAAACTTCAAACGTAGATTAGGTGGTGATTCGAAGATCCGGTAAGAAAAACCTAACAGTACAATGTATACTGTTAAGCAGGTATTCTTTATTGCGGCGCCGGGCACACGGGGGATTTCTCCTCCAAACGTGCGCGCCAGACACCCTGTTGCTTCAGGGGTAAATACAATCACACAGGTAATTATTCATTATATTTCTAGGAACTAATTAGCATATGTAAATATCTTTCACGCATGTCTGTTAGTATCTTTGGGTGGTCTTCGGGGGTCCCAAGATGAAGGCCCATCCTCTTCATCACGCTGTTCACTGATTGACATTTGTTTCTGCGCAAACTCAGTTCTAGCATCACGTATATCATGTCCTTCAGGTTGTTTTGCTCCAGTCTTGTTGCTCTCTTGGTGCCTCCTTATCTCTGTAGCTTAGCGCATTTGCCCTCCCAAGGCTGAGCTGTCTGGAGTAGAGTTATTTAGGAGTCTCTTTTATCCCACAATTATCCCAATTATTTGCTGAAAATCAAGACCACTTTTGTTTCACTTAATTATTTTGTCTAACGACTAAGTGATAGCTTGTGCCCATGTCCTTCCACTACATTCCTTAACGAGAAAACAGGGATTAGTGTAACAGTTATATTGTTAGATCACTATGCATGCAGAAATACAAGTTACAGTACTAAAGACTACTAAAAACTAGAGAATATTAAGGCCTTTTTGTTATAGTTTCACATTTCTTACAATCCTCTCTATCAGGGGTCCCTGCCGGGCGTCTCCAGCAGACCTGCTTCGAATATGCGAACGTCTCCAGATAGCTCGCAGCCAGAATAGGCTTGCATGGAAAGGTGTTGCTCAGCCTCATCTGCCCATGGCACTGCTCACACAGAGGCACAGACACTGGGGCTGCTTGCTTGTCTTGCCACCTCAAACTTCCAATGTAGCCCGGGGATGGGGATCCCTGTCGCGCGCCTCCAGCATCCCTGCTCCGAAAATGACAACTTCTTCAGAAAGCTCGCAACCAGAAGGGGCTAGCCTGGAAAGCTGTTGCTCAGCCGCATCTGCCCATGGCACTGCTTGAACAGAGGCACAGAGACTGGGACTGCTTGCTTGTCTTACCACCTCAAACGTCAAACGTACCCCAGGGATGGGTTTCCCTGTCGTGCGCCTCCAGCAGCCCTGCTCGAAAATGCGAACGTCTTCAGATAGCTCGCAGCCAGAAGGGGCTAGCCTGCAAAGCTGTTGCTCAGCCTCATCTGCCCATGGCACTGCTCGCACAGAGGCACAGAGACTGGGGCTGCTTGCTTGTCTTGACATCTCAAACTTCTAAAGTATCCCGGGGATGGGGAAGTCCCTGCAAGGGGGCTCCAGCAGCCGTGCTGCAAAAATGTGAACGTTTCCAGATAGCTTGCAGCCAGAAGGGGCTAGCTTGGAAAGCTGTTTCTCAGCCTCATCTGCCCATCGCACTGCTCGCACAGAGGCACAGAGACTGGGTATGCTTGCTTGTCTTGCCACCTCAAACTTCCAATGTAGCCCGGGGATGGGGATCCCTGTCGCGTGCCTTCAGCATCCCTGCTCCGAAAATGACAACTTCTTCAGAAAGCTCGCAACCAGAAGGGGCTAGCCTGCAAAGCTCTTGCTCAGCCTCATCTGCCCATGGCACCGCTCGCACAGAGGCACAGACACTGGGTATGCTTGCTTGTCTTGCCACATCAAACTTCCATTGTAGCCCGGGGATGGGGATCCCTGTCGCGCGCCTCCAGCATCCCTGCTCCGAAAATGACAACTTCTTCAGAAAGCTCGCAACCAGAAGGGGCTAGCCGGCAAAGCTCTTGCTCAGCCTCATCTGCCCATGGCACTGCTCGCACAGAGGCACAGAGACTGGGGCTGCTTGCTTGTCTCGACATCTCAAACTTCTAAAGTATCCCGGGGATGGGGAAGTCCCTTCAAGGGGGCTCCAGCAGCCGTGCTGCAAAAATGTGAACGTCTCCAGATAGCTTGCAGCCAGAAGGGGCTAGCTTGGAAAGCTGTTGCTCAGCCTCATCTGCCCATCGCACTGCTCGCACAGAGGCACAGAGACTGGGGCTGCTTCCTTGTCTTGCCACCTCAAACTTCAAATTTATGTTAGAGTGTCCGTGAAAGGCGCCTCCGGCAGCCCTGCTTCGAAAATGCGAACGTCTCCAGATAGCTTGCAGCCAGAAGGGGCTTGCCTGGAAAGCTGTTGCTCAGCCTCATCTACCCATGGCACTGCTCGCACAGAGGCACAGACACTGGGGCTACTTTCTTGTTTTGCCACCTCAAACTTCAGACGTACACTGGGAACGGGGGGGTCACTGACGGTCTCCCTTCGCGGCCCTGCTCCTAAAATGCGAACGTCTACAGATAGCACGCAGTCAGAAGGGGCTAGCCTGGAAAGCTGTTGCTCAGCCTCATCTGCCCATGGCACTGCTCGCACAGAGGCACAGAGACTGGCGCTGCTTGCTTGTCTTGCCACCTCAAACTTCAAAAGCATTCCGGGGATGGGAATCCCTGTCGGGCGCCTCCAGCAGACCAGCTCACAAAATGCAAACATCTCCAGATAGCTCACAGCCAGAAGGGGCTAGCCTGGAAAGCTCTTGCTCAGCCTCGTCTGCCCATGGAACCGCTCGCACAGAGGCACAGACACTGGGTATGCTTGCTTGTCTTGCCACCTCAAACTTCAAACGTAGCCCCGGAATGGGGGATTCGTGCCGGGCGCCTCCAGCAGACCTGCTCTGAATATGCGAACGTCTCCACATAGCTCGCAGACAGAAGGGGCTAGCCTGGAAAGATGTTGCTCAGCCTCATCTGCCCATGGCACTGTTCGCACAGAGGCACAGAGACTGGGGCTGCTTGCTTGTCTTGCCACCTCAAACGTCAAATGTACTCCAGGGATGGGTTTCCCTGTCGTGCGCCTCCAGCAGCCCTGCTTCGAAAATGCGAACGTCTCCAGATAGCTCGCAGCCAGAAGGGGCTAGCCTGCAAAGCTCTTGCTCAGCCTCATCTGCCCATGGCACTGCTCGCACAGAGGCACAGAGACTGGGGCTGCTTGCTTGTCTTGACATCTCAAACTTCTAAAGTATCCCGGGGATGGGGAAGTCCCTGCAAGGGGGCTCCAGCAGCCGTGCTGCAAAAATGTGAACGTTTCCAGATAGCTTGCAGCCAGAAGGGGCTAGCTTGGAAAGCTGTTTCTCAGCCTCATCTGCCCATCGCACTGCTCGCACAGAGGCACAGAGACTGGGGCTGCTTGCTTGTCTTGCCACCTCAAACTTCAAAAGCATTCCGGGGATGGGAATCCCTGTCGGGCGCCTCCAGCAGACCAGCTCACAAAATGCAAACGTCTCCAGATAGCTCACAGCCAGAAGGGGCTAGCCTGCAAAGCTCTTGCTCAGCCTCATCTGCCCATGGCACTGCTCGCACAGAGACACAGAGACTGGGGCTGCTTGCTTGTCTTGCCACCTCAAACTTCAAACGTAGATTAGGTGGTGATTCGAAGATCCGGTAAGAAAAACCTAACAGTACAATGTATACTGTTAAGCAGGTATTCTTTATTGCGGCGCCGGGCACACGGGGGATTTCTCCTCCAAACGTGCGCGCCAGACACCCTGTTGCTTCAGGGGTAAATACAATCACACAGGTAATTATTCATTATATTTCTAGGAACTAATTAGCATATGTAAATATCTTTCACGCATGTCTGTTAGTATCTTTGGGTGGTCTTCGGGGGTCCCAAGATGAAGGCCCATCCTCTTCATCACGCTGTTCACTGATTGACATTTGTTTCTGCGCAAACTCAGTTCTAGCATCACGTATATCATGTCCTTCAGGTTGTTTTGCTCCAGTCTTGTTGCTCTCTTGGTGCCTCCTTATCTCTGTAGCTTAGCGCATTTGCCCTCCCAAGGCTGAGCTGTCTGGAGTAGAGTTATTTAGGAGTCTCTTTTATCCCACAATTATCCCAATTATTTGCTGAAAATCAAGACCACTTTTGTTTCACTTAATTATTTTGTCTAACGACTAAGTGATAGCTTGTGCCCATGTCCTTCCACTACATTCCTTAACGAGAAAACAGGGATTAGTGTAACAGTTATATTGTTAGATCACTATGCATGCAGAAATACAAGTTACAGTACTAAAGACTACTAAAAACTAGAGAATATTAAGGCCTTTTTGTTATAGTTTCACATTTCTTACAATCCTCTCTATCAGGGGTCCCTGCCGGGCGTCTCCAGCAGACCTGCTTCGAATATGCGAACGTCTCCAGATAGCTCGCAGCCAGAATAGGCTTGCATGGAAAGGTGTTGCTCAGCCTCATCTGCCCATGGCACTGCTCGCACAGAGGCACAGACACTGGGGCTGCTTGCTTGTCTTGCCACCTCAAACTTCCAATGTAGCCCGGGGATGGGGATCCCTGTCGCGCGCCTCCAGCATCCCTGCTCCGAAAATGACAACTTCTTCAGAAAGCTCGCAACCAGAAGGGGCTAGCCTGGAAAGGTGTTGCTCAGCCGCATCTGCCCATGGCACTGCTTGAACAGAGGCACAGAGACTGGGACTGCTTGCTTGTCTTACCACCTCAAACGTCAAACGTACCCCAGGGATGGGTTTCCCTGTCGTGCGCCTCCAGCAGCCCTGCTCGAAAATGCGAACGTCTCCATATAGCTCGCAGCCAGAAGGGGCTAGCCTGCAAAGCTGTTGCTCAGCCTCATCTGCCCATGGCACGGCTCGCACAGAGGCACAGAGACTGGGGCTGCTTGCTTGTCTTGACATCTCAAACTTCTAAACTATCCCGGGGATGGGGAAGTCCCTGCAAGGGGGCTCCAGCAGCCGTGCTGCAAAAATGTGAACGTTTCCAGATAGCTTGCAGCCAGAAGGGGCTAGCTTGGAAAGCTGTTTCTCAGCCTCATCTGCCCATCGCACTGCTCGCACAGAGGCACAGAGACTGGGGCTGCTTGCTTGTCTTGCCACCTCAAACTTCCAATGTAGCCCGGGGATGGGGATCCCTGTCGCGTGCCTCCAGCATCCCTGCTCCGAAAATGACAACTTCTTCAGAAAGCTCGCAACCAGAAGGGGCTAGCCTGCAAAGCTCTTGCTCAGCCTCATCTGCCCATGGCACCGCTCGCACAGAGGCACAGACACTGGGTATGCTTGCTTGTCTTGCCACATCAAACTTCCATTGTAGCCCGGGGATGGGGATCCCTGTCGCGCGCCTCCAGCATCCCTGCTCCGAAAATGACAACTTCTTCAGAAAGCTCGCAACCAGAAGGGGCTAGCCGGCAAAGCTCTTGCTCAGCCTCATCTGCCCATCGCACTGCTCGCACAGAGGCACAGAGACTGGGGCTGCTTCCTTGTCTTGCCACCTCAAACTTCAAATTTATGTTAGAGTGTCCGTGAAAGGCGCCTCCGGCAGCCCTGCTTCGAAAATGCGAACGTCTCCAGATAGCTTGCAGCCAGAAGGGGCTTGCCTGGAAAGCTGTTGCTCAGCCTCATCTACCCATGGCACTGCTCGCACAGAGGCACAGAGACTGGGGCTACTTTCTTGTTTTGCCACCTCAAACTTCAGACGTACACTGGGAATGGGGGGGTCACTGACGGTCTCCCTTCGCGGCCCTGCTCCTAAAATGCGAACGTCTACAGATAGCACGCAGTCAGAAGGGGCTAGCCTGGAAAGCTGTTGCTCAGCCTCATCTGCCCATGGCACTGCTCGCACAGAGGCACAGAGACTGGGGCTGCTTGCTTGTCTTGCCACCTCAAACTTCAAAAGCATTCCGGGGATGGGAATCCCTGTCGGGCGCCTCCAGCAGACCAGCTCACAAAATGCAAACATCTCCAGATAGCTCACAGCCAGAAGGGGCTAGCCTGCAAAGCTCTTGCTCAGCCGCATCTGCCCATGGAACCGCTCGCACAGAGGCACAGACACTGGGTATGCTTGCTTGTCTTGCCACCTCAAACTTCAAACGTAGCCCCGGAATGGGGGATTCGTGCCGGGCGCCTCCAGCAGACCTGCTCTGAATATGCGAACGTCTCCACATAGCTCGCAGACAGAAGGGGCTAGCCTGGAAAGATGTTGCTCAGCCTCATCTGCCCATGGCACTGTTCGCACAGAGGCACAGAGACTGGGGCTGCTTGCTTGTCTTGCCACCTCAAACGTCAAATGTACTCCAGGGATGGGTTTCCCTGTCGTGCGCCTCCAGCAGCCCTGCTTCGAAAATGCGAACGTCTCCAGATAGCTCGCAGCCAGAAGGGGCTAGCCTGCAAAGCTCTTGCTCAGCCTCATCTGCCCATGGCACTGCTCGCACAGAGGCACAGAGACTGGGGCTGCTTGCTTGTCTTGACATCTCAAACTTCTAAAGTATCCCGGGGATGGGGAAGTCCCTGCAAGGGGGCTCCAGCAGCCGTGCTGCAAAAATGTGAACGTTTCCAGATAGCTTGCAGCCAGAAGGGGCTAGCTTGGAAAGCTGTTTCTCAGCCTCATCTGCCCATCGCACTGCTCGCACAGAGGCACAGAGACTGGGGCTGCTTGCTTGTCTTGCCACCTCAAACTTCAAAAGCATTCCGGGGATGGGAATCCCTGTCGGGCGCCTCCAGCAGACCAGCTCACAAAATGCAAACGTCTCCAGATAGCTCACAGCCAGAAGGGGCTAGCCTGCAAAGCTCTTGCTCAGCCTCATCTGCCCATGGCACTGCTCGCACAGAGACACAGAGACTGGGGCTGCTTGCTTGTCTTGCCACCTCAAACTTCAAACGTAGATTAGGTGGTGATTCGAAGATCCGGTAAGAAAAACCTAACAGTACAATGTATACTGTTAAGCAGGTATTCTTTATTGCGGCGCCGGGCACACGGGGGATTTCTCCTCCAAACGTGCGCGCCAGACACCCTGTTGCTTCAGGGGTAAATACAATCACACAGGTAATTATTCATTATATTTCTAGGAACTAATTAGCATATGTAAATATCTTTCACGCATGTCTGTTAGTATCTTTGGGTGGTCTTCGGGAGTCCCAAGATGAAGGCCCATCCTCTTCATCACGCTGTTCACTGATTGACATTTGTTTCTGCGCAAACTCAGTTCTAGCATCACGTATATCATGTCCTTCAGGTTGTTTTGCTCCAGTCTTGTTGCTCTCTTGGTGCCTCCTTATCTCTGTAGCTTAGCGCATTTGCCCTCCCAAGGCTGAGCTGTCTGGAGTAGAGTTATTTAGGAGTCTCTTTTATCCCACAATTATCCCAATTATTTGCTGAAAATCAAGACCACTTTTGTTTCACTTAATTATTTTGTCTAACGACTAAGTGATAGCTTGTGCCCATGTCCTTCCACTACATTCCTTAACGAGAAAACAGGGATTAGTGTAACAGTTATATTGTTAGATCACTATGCATGCAGAAATACAAGTTACAGTACTAAAGACTACTAAAAACTAGAGAATATTAAGGCCTTTTTGTTATAGTTTCACATTTCTTACAATCCTCTCTATCAGGGGTCCCTGCCGGGCGTCTCCAGCAGACCTGCTTCGAATATGCGAACGTCTCCAGATAGCTCGCAGCCAGAATAGGCTTGCATGGAAAGGTGTTGCTCAGCCTCATCTGCCCATGGCACTGCTCACACAGAGGCACAGACACTGGGGCTGCTTGCTTGTCTTGTCACCTCAAACTTCCAATGTAGCCCGGGGATGGGGATCCCTGTCGCGCGCCTCCAGCATCCCTGCTCCGAAAATGACAACTTCTTCAGAAAGCTCGCAACCAGAAGGGGCTAGCCTGGAAAGCTGTTGCTCAGCCGCATCTGCCCATGGCACTGCTTGAACAGAGGCACAGAGACTGGGACTGCTTGCTTGTCTTACCACCTCAAACGTCAAACGTACCCCAGGGATGGGTTTCCCTGTCGTGCGCCTCCAGCAGCCCTGCTCGAAAATGCGAACGTCTTCAGATAGCTCGCAGCCAGAAGGGGCTAGCCTGCAAAGCTCTTGCTCAGCCTCATCTGCCCATGGCACTGCTCGCACAGAGGCACAGAGACTGGGGCTGCTTGCTTGTCTTGACATCTCAAACTTCTAAAGTATCCCGGGGATGGGGAAGTCCCTGCAAGGGGGCTCCAGCAGCCGTGCTGCAAAAATGTGAACGTTTCCAGATAGCTTGCAGCCAGAAGGGGCTAGCTTGGAAAGCTGTTTCTCAGCCTCATCTGCCCATCGCACTGCTCGCACAGAGGCACAGAGACTGGGGCTGCTTGCTTGTCTTGCCACCTCAAACTTCCAATGTAGCCCGGGGATGGGGATCCCTGTCGCGTGCCTCCAGCATCCCTGCTCCGAAAATGACAACTTCTTCAGAAAGCTCGCAACCAGAAGGGGCTAGCCTGCAAAGCTCTTGCTCAGCCTCATCTGCCCATGGCACCGCTCGCACAGAGGCACAGACACTGGGTATGCTTGCTTGTCTTGCCACATCAAACTTCCATTGTAGCCCGGGGATGGGGATCCCTGTCGCGCGCCTCCAGCATCCCTGCTCCGAAAATGACAACTTCTTCAGAAAGCTCGCAACCAGAAGGGGCTAGCCTGCAAAGCTCTTGCTCAGCCTCATCTGCCCATGGCACTGCTCGCACAGAGGCACAGAGACTGGGGCTGCTTGCTTGTCTCGACATCTCAAACTTCTAAAGTATCCCGGGGATGGGGAAGTCCCTGCAAGGGGGCTCCAGCAGCCGTGCTGCAAAAATGTGAACGTCTCCAGATAGCTTGCAGCCAGAAGGGGCTAGCTTGGAAAGCTGTTGCTCAGCCTCATCTGCCCATCGCACTGCTCGCACAGAGGCACAGAGACTGGGGCTGCTTCCTTGTCTTGCCACCTCAAACTTCAAATTTATGTTAGAGTGTCCGTGAAAGGCGCCTCCGGCAGCCCTGCTTCGAAAATGCGAACGTCTCCAGATAGCTTGCAGCCAGAAGGGGCTTGCCTGGAAAGCTGTTGCTCAGCCTCATCTGCCCATGGCACTGCTCGCACAGAGGCACAGACACTGGGGCTACTTTCTTGTTTTGCCACCTCAAACTTCAGACGTACACTGGGAATGGGGGGGTCACTGCCGGTCTCCCTTCGCGACCCTGCTCCTAAAATGCGAACGTCTACAGATAGCACGCAGTCAGAAGGGGCTAGCCTGGAAAGCTGTTGCTCAGCCTCATCTGCCCATGGCACTGCTCGCACAGAGGCACAGACACTGGGGCTGCTTGCTTGTCTTGCCACCTCAAACTTCAAAAGCATTCCAGGGATGGGAATCCCTGTCGGGCGCCTCCAGCAGACCAGCTCACAAAATGCAAACATCTCCAGATAGCTCACAGCCAGAAGGGGCTAGCCTGCAAACCTCTTGCTCAGCCTCGTCTGCCCATGGAACCGCTCGCACAGAGGCACAGACACTGGGTATGCTTGCTTGTCTTGCCACCTCAAACTTCAAACGTAGCCCCGGAATGGGGGATTCGTGCCGGGCGCCTCCAGCAGACCTGCTCTGAATATGCGAACGTCTCCACATAGCTCGCAGACAGAAGGGGCTAGCCTGGAAAGATGTTGCTCAGCCTCATCTGCCCATGGCACTGCTCGCACAGAGGCACAGAGACTGGGGCTGCTTGCTTGTCTTGCCACCTCAAACGTCAAATGTACTCCAGGGATGGGTTTCCCTGTCGTGCGCCTCCAGCAGCCCTGCTTCGAAAATGCGAACGTCTCCAGATAGCTCGCAACCAGAAGGGGCTAGCCTGCAAAGCTCTTGCTCAGCCTCATCTGCCCATGGCACTGCTCGCACAGAGGCACAGAGACTGGGGCTGCTTGCTTGTCTTGACATCTCAAACTTCTAAAGTATCCCGGGGATGGGGAAGTCCCTGCAAGGGGGCTCCAGCAGCCGTGCTGCAAAAATGTGAACGTTTCCAGATAGCTCGCAGCCAGAAGGGGCTAGCTTGGAAAGCTGGTTATCAGCCTCATCTGCCCATCGCACTGCTCGCACAGAGGCACAGAGACTGGGGCTGCTTGCCTGTCTTGCCACCTCAAACTTCAAAGGTATATTAGGGGGTCCCTGCCAGGCGTCTCCGGCAGCCCTGCTTAGAAATTGCGAACGTTTCCAGATAGCTTGCAGCCAGAAGGGGCTAGCTTGGAAAGCTGTTGCTCAGCCTCATCTGCCCATGGCACTGCTCGAACACAGGCACAGAGACTGGGGCTGCTTGCTTATCTTGCCACCTCAAACTTCAAACTTACGTTACAGTGTCCATGAAAGGCGCCTCCGGCAGCCCTGCTCCAAAAAAGCGAACGTCTCCAGACAGCTTGCAGCCAGAAGGGGCTTGCCTAGAAAGCTGTTGCTCAGCCTCATCTGCCCATGGCACTGCTCGCACAGAGGCACAGGGACTGGGGCTACTTTCTTGTTTTGCCACCTCAAACTTCAGACGTACGCTGGGAATGGGGGGGTCACTGCCGGTCTCCCTTCGCAGCCCTGCTCCTAAAATGCGAACGTCCACAGATAGCACGCAGTCAGAAGGGGCTAGCCTGGAAAGCTGTTGCTCAGCCTCATCTGCCCATGGCACTGCTCGCACAGAGGCACAGAGACAGGGGCTGCTTGCTTGTCTTGCCACCTCAAACTTCAAAAGCATTCCGGGGATGGGAATCCCTGTCGGGCGCCTCCAGCAGACCAGCTCACAAAATGCAAACATCTCCAGATAGCTCACAGCCAGAAGGGGCTAGCCTGCAAAGCTCTTGCTCAGCCTCATCTGCCCATGGCACCGCTCGCACAGAGGCACAGACACTGGGTATGCTTGCTTGTCTTGCCACCTCAAACTTCAAACGTAGCCCCGGAATGACGGATTCGTGCCGGGCGCCTCCAGCAGACCTGCTCTGAATATGCGAACGTCTCCACATAGCTAGCAGACAGAAGGGGCTAGCCTGGAAAGATGTTGCTCAGCCTCATCTGCCCATGGCACTGCTCGCACAGAGGCACAGGGACTGGGGCTACTTTCTTGTTTTGCCACCTCAAACTTCAGACGTACGCTGGGAATGGGGGGGTCACTGCCGGTCTCCCTTCGCAGCCCTGCTCCTAAAATGCGAACGTCCACAGATAGCACGCAGTCAGAAGGGGCTAGCCTGGAAAGCTGTTGCTCAGCCTCATCTGCCCATGGCACCGCTCACACAGAGGCACAGAGACTGG
This sequence comes from Opisthocomus hoazin, assembly GCF_030867145.1. Classification (NCBI taxonomy): domain Eukaryota; kingdom Metazoa; phylum Chordata; class Aves; order Opisthocomiformes; family Opisthocomidae; genus Opisthocomus; species Opisthocomus hoazin. The sequence continues at coordinate 13,996,334 of NC_134426.1, forward strand.
GGCCGCTTGCTTGTCTTACCACCTCAAACTTCACACGTACCCTGGGAATGGGGGGGTCACTGCCGGTCTCCCTTCGCAGCCCTGCTCCTAAAATGCGAACGTCTACAGACAGCACGCAGTCAGAAGGGGCTAGCCTGGAAAGCTGTGCTCAGCCTCATCTGCCCATGGCACTGCTCGCACAGAGGCACAGAGACTGGGGCTGCTTGCTTGTCTTGCCACCTCAAACTTCAAAAGCATTCCGGGGATGGGAATCCCTGTCGGGCGCCTCCAGCAGACCAGCTCACAAAATGCAAACGTCTCCAGATAGCTCACAGCCAGAAGGGGCTAGCCTGCAAAGCTCTTGCTCAGCCTCATCTGCCCATGGCACTGCTCGCACAGAGACACAGAGACTGGGGCTGCTTGCTTGTCTTGCCACCTCAAACTTCAAACGTAGATTAGGTGGTGATTCGAAGATCCGGTAAGAAAAACCTAACAGTACAATGTATACTGTTAAGCAGGTATTCTTTATTGCGGCGCCGGGCACACGGGGGATTTCTCCTCCAAACGTGCGCGCCAGACACCCTGTTGCTTCAGGGGTAAATACAATCACACAGGTAATTATTCATTATATTTCTAGGAACTAATTAGCATATGTAAATATCTTTCACGCATGTCTGTTAGTATCTTTGGGTGGTCTTCGGGGGTCCCAAGATGAAGGCCCATCCTCTTCATCACGCTGTTCACTGATTGACATTTGTTTCTGCGCAAACTCAGTTCTAGCATCACGTATATCATGTCCTTCAGGTTGTTTTGCTCCAGTCTTGTTGCTCTCTTGGTGCCTCCTTATCTCTGTAGCTTAGCGCATTTGCCCTCCCAAGGCTGAGCTGTCTGGAGTAGAGTTATTTAGGAGTCTCTTTTATCCCACAATTATCCCAATTATTTGCTGAAAATCAAGACCACTTTTGTTTCACTTAATTATTTTGTCTAACGACTAAGTGATAGCTTGTGCCCATGTCCTTCCACTACATTCCTTAACGAGAAAACAGGGATTAGTGTAACAGTTATATTGTTAGATCACTATGCATGCAGAAATACAAGTTACAGTACTAAAGACTACTAAAAACTAGAGAATATTAAGGCCTTTTTGTTATAGTTTCACATTTCTTACAATCCTCTCTATCAGGGGTCCCTGCCGGGCGTCTCCAGCAGACCTGCTTCGAATATGCGAACGTCTCCAGATAGCTCGCAGCCAGAATAGGCTTGCATGGAAAGGTGTTGCTCAGCCTCATCTGCCCATGGCACTGCTCACACAGAGGCACAGACACTGGGGCTGCTTGCTTGTCTTGCCACCTCAAACTTCCAATGTAGCCCGGGGATGGGGATCCCTGTCGCGCGCCTCCAGCATCCCTGCTCCGAAAATGACAACTTCTTCAGAAAGCTCGCAACCAGAAGGGGCTAGCCTGGAAAGGTGTTGCTCAGCCGCATCTGCCCATGGCACTGCTTGAACAGAGGCACAGAGACTGGGACTGCTTGCTTGTCTTACCACCTCAAACGTCAAACGTACCCCAGGGATGGGTTTCCCTGTCGTGCGCCTCCAGCAGCCCTGCTCGAAAATGCGAACGTCTCCATATAGCTCGCAGCCAGAAGGGGCTAGCCTGCAAAGCTGTTGCTCAGCCTCATCTGCCCATGGCACGGCTCGCACAGAGGCACAGAGACTGGGGCTGCTTGCTTGTCTTGACATCTCAAACTTCAAAAGTATCCCGGGGATGGGGAAGTCCCTGCAAGGGGGCTCCAGCAGCCGTGCTGCAAAAATGTGAACGTTTCCAGATAGCTTGCAGCCAGAAGGGGTTAGCTTGGAAAGCTGTTGCTCAGCCTCATCTGCCCATCGCACTCCTCGCACAGAGGCACAGAGACTGGGGCTGCTTGCTTGTCTTACCACCTCAAACTTCAAAGGTATATTAGGGGGTCCCTGCCAGGCGTCTCCGGCAGCCCTGCTTAGAAATTGCGAACGTTTCCAGATAGGTTGCAGCCAGAAGGGGCTAGCTTGCAAAGCTGTTGTTCAGCCTCATCTGCCCATGGCACTGCTCGAACACAGGCACAGAGACTGGGGCTGCTTGCTTATCTTGCCACCTCAAACTTCAAACTTAGGTTAGAGTGTCCGTGAAAGGCGCCTCCGGCAGCCCTGCTCCAAAAAAGCGAACGTCTCCAGACAGCTTGCAGCCAGAAGGGGCTTGCCTGCAAAGCTGTTGCTCAGCCTCATCTGCCCATGGCACTGCTCGCACAGAGGCACAGACACTGGGGCTACTTTCTTGTTTTGCCACCTCAAACTTCAGACGTACGCTGGGAATGGGGGGGTCCCTGCCGGTCTCCCTTCGCAGCCCTGCTCCTAAAATGCGAACGTCCACAGATAGCACGCAGTCAGAAGGGGCTAGCCTGGAAAGCTGTTGCTCAGCCTCATCTGCCCATGGCACTGCTCGCACAGAGGCACAGAGACTGGGGCTGCTTGCTTGTCTTGCCACCTCAAACTTCAAAAGCATTCCGGGGATGGGAATCCCTGTCGGGCGCCTCCAGCAGACCAGCTCACAAAATGCAAACATCTCCAGATAGCTCACAGCCTGAAGGGGCTAGCCTGCAAAGCTGTTGCTCAGCCTCATCTGCCCATGGCACTGCTCGCACAGAGGCACAGACACTGGGGCTGCTTGCTTGTCTTGCCACCTCAAACTTCCAATGTAGCCCGGGGATGGGGATCCCTGTCGCGCGCCTCCAGCATCCCTGCTCCGAAAATGACAACTTCTTCAGAAAGCTCGCAACCAGAAGGGGCTAGCCTTCAAAGGTGTTGCTCAGCCGCATCTGCCCATGGCACTGCTGGAACAGAGGCACAGAGACTGGGACTGCTTGCTTGTCTTACCACCTCAAACGTCAAGCGTACCCCAGGGATGGGTTTCCCTGTCGTGCGCCTCCAGCAGCCCTGCTCCGAAAATGCGAACGTCTCCAGATAGCTCGCAGCCAGAAGGGGCTAGCCTGCAAAGCTGTTGCTCAGCCTCATCTGCCCATGGCACTGCTCGCACAGAGGCACAGAGACTGGGGCTGCTTGCTTGTCTTGACATCTCAAACTTCAAAAGTATCCCGGGGATGGGGAAGTCCCTGCAAGGGGGCTCCAGCAGCCGTGCTGCAAAAATGTGAACGTTTCCAGATAGCTTGCAGCCAGAAGGGGCTAGCTTCGAAAGCTGTTTCTCAGCCTCATCTGCCCATCGCACTGCTCGCACAGAGGCACAGAGACTGGGGCTGCTTGCTTGTCTTGCCACCTCAAACTTCAAAGGTATATTAGGGGGTCCCTGCCAGGCGTCTCCGGCAGCCCTGCTTAGAAATTGCGAACGTTTCCAGATAGCTTGCAGCCAGAAGGGGCTAGCTTGGAAAGCTGTTGCTCAGCCTCATCTGCCCATGGCACTGCTCGAACACAGGCACAGACACTGGGGCTGCTTGCTTGTCTTGCCACCACAAACTTCAAACTTATGTTAGAGTGTCCGTGAAAGGCGCCTCCGGCAGCCCTGCTCCAAAAATGCGAACGTCTCCAGATAGCTTGCAGCCAGAAGGGGCTTGCCTAGAAAGCTGTTGCTCAGCCTCATCTGCCCATGGCACTGCTCGCACAGAGGCACAGAGACTGGGGCTACTTTCTTGTTTTGCCACGTCAAACTTCAGACGTACGCTGGGAATGAGGGGGTCACTGCCGGTCTCCCTTCGCAGCCCTGCTCCTAAAATGCGAACGTCTACAGACAGCACGCAGTCAGAAGGGGATAGCCTGGAAAGCTGTTGCTCAGCCTCATCTGCCCATCGCACTGCTCGCACAGAGGCACAGAGACTGGGGCTGCTTGCTTGTCTTGCCACCTCAAACTTCAAAAGCATTCCGGGGATGGGAATCCCTGTCGGGCGCCTCCAGCAGACCAGCTCACAAAATGCAAACATCTCCAGATAGCTCACAGCCAGAAGGGGCTAGCCTGCAAAGCTCTTGCTCAGCCTCATCTGCCCATGGCACTGCTCGCACAGAGGCACAGACACTGGGTATGCTGGCTTGTCTTGCCACATCAAACTTCAAACGTAGCCCCGGAATGGGGGGTTCGTGCCGGGCGCCTCCAGCAGACCTGCTCTGAATATGCGAAGGTCTCCAGATAGCTCACAGCCAGAAGGGGCTAGCCTACAAAGCTGTTGCTCAGCCGCATCTGCCCATGGCACTGCTCGCACAGAGGCACAGAGACTGGGGCTGCTTGCTTGTCTTGCCACCTCAAACTTCAAAGGTATATTAGGGGGTCCCTGCCAGGCGTCTCCGGCAGCCCTGCTTAGAAATTGCGAACGTTTCCAGATAGCTTGCAGCCAGAAGGGGCTAGCTTGGAAAGCTGTTGCTCAGCCTCATCTGCCCATGGCACTGCTCGAACACAGGCACAGAGACTGGGGCTGCTTGCTTGTCTTGCCACCTCAAACTTCAAACTTATGTTAGAGTATCCGTGAAAGGCGCCTCCGGCAGCCCTGCTCCAAAAATGCGAACGTCTCCAGATAGCTTGCAGCCAGAAGGGGCTAGCCTGCAAAGCTGTTGCTCAGCCTCATCTGCCCATGGCACCGCTCGCACAGAGGCACAGAGACTGGGGCTGCTTGCTTGTCTTACCACCTCAAACTTCAGACGTACGCTGGGAATGGGGGTGTCACTGCCGGTCTCCCTTCGCAGCCCTGCTCCTAAAATGCGAACATCTACAGACAGCACGCAGTCAGAAGGGGATAGCCTGGAAAGCTGTGCTCAGCCTCATCTGCCCATGGCACTGCTCGCACAGAGGCACAGAGACTGGGGCTGCTTGCTTGTCTTGCCACCTCAAACTTCAAAAGCATTCCGGGGATGGGAATCCCTGTCGGGCGCCTCCAGCAGACCAGCTCACAAAATGCAAACATCTCCAGATAGCTCACAGCCAGAAGGGGCTAGCCTGCAAAGCTGTTGCTCAGCCTCATCTGCCCATGGCACTGCTCGCACAGAGGCACAGACACTGGGTATGCTTGCTTGTCTTGCCACATCAAACTTCAAACGTAGCCCCGGAATGGGGGGTTCGTGCCGGGCGCCTCCAGCAGACCTGCTCTGAATATGCGAAGGTCTCCACATACCTCGCAGCCAGAAGGGGCTAGCCTGCAAAGCTGTTGCTCAGCCTCATCTGCCCATGGCACTGCTCGCACAGAGGCACAGACACTGGGGCTGCTTGCTTGTCTTGCCACCTCAAACTTCCAATGTAGCCCGGGGATGGGGATCCCTGTCGCGCGCCTCCAGCATCCCTGCTCCGAAAATGACAACTTCTTCAGAAAGCTCGCAACCAGAAGGGGCTAGCCTTCAAAGGTGTTGCTCAGCCGCATCTGCCCATGGCACTGCTTGAACAGAGGCACAGAGACTGGGACTGCTTGCTTGTCTTACCACCTCAAACGTCAAACGTACCCCAGGGATGGGTTTCCCTGTCGTGCGCCTCCAGCAGCCCTGCTCCGAAAATGCGAACGTCTCCAGATAGCTCGCAGCCAGAAGGGGCTAGCCTGCAAAGCTGTTGCTCAGCCTCATCTGCCCATGGCACTGCTCGCACAGAGGCACAGAGACTGGGGCTGCTTGCTTGTCTTGACATCTCAAACTTCAAAAGTATCCCGGGGATGGGGAAGTCCCTGCAAGGGGGCTCCAGCAGCCGTGCTGCAAAAATGTGAACGTTTCCAGATAGCTTGCAGCCAGAAGGGGCTAGCTTCGAAAGCTGTTTCTCAGCCTCATCTGCCCATCGCACTGCTCACACAGAGGCACAGAGACTGGGGCTGCTTGCTTGTCTTGCCACCTCAAACTTCAAAGGTATATTAGGGGGTCCCTGCCAGGCGTCTCCGGCAGCCCTGCTTAGAAATTGCGAACGTTTCCAGATAGCTTGCAGCCAGAAGGGGCTAGCTTGGAAAGCTGTTGCTCAGCCTCATCTGCCCATGGCACTGCTCGAACACAGGCACAGACACTGGGGCTGCTTGCTTGTCTTGCCACCACAAACTTCAAACTTATGTTAGAGTGTCCGTGAAAGGCGCCTCCGGCAGCCCTGCTCCAAAAATGCGAACGTCTCCAGATAGCTTGCAGCCAGAAGGGGCTTGCCTAGAAAGCTGTTGCTCAGCCTCATCTGCCCATGGCACTGCTCGCACAGAGGCACAGACACTGGGGCTACTTTCTTGTTTTGCCACCTCAAACTTCAGACGTACGCTGGGAATGAGGGGGTCACTGCCGGTCTCCCTTCGCAGCCCTGCTCCTAAAATGCGAACGTCTACAGACAGCACGCAGTCAGAAGGTGCTAGCCTGGAAAGCTGTTGCTCAGCCTCATCTGCCCATCGCACTGCTCGCACAGAGGCACAGAGACTGGGGCTGCTTGCTTGTCTTGCCACCTCAAACTTCAAAAGCATTCCGGGGATGGGAATCCCTGTCGGGCGCCTCCAGCAGACCAGCTCACAAAATGCAAACATCTCCAGATAGCTCACAGCCAGAAGGGGCTAGCCTGCAAAGCTCTTGCTCAGCCTCATCTGCCCATGGCACCGCTCGCACAGAGGCACAGACACTGGGTATGCTTGCTTGTCTTGCCACCTCAAACTTCAAACGTAGCCCCGGAATGGGGGATTCGTGCCGGGCGCCTCCAGCAGACCTGCTCTGAATATGCGAAGGTCTCCACATACCTCGCAGCCAGAAGGGGCTAGCCTGCAAAGCTGTTGCTCAGCCTCATCTGCCCATGGCACTGCTCGCACAGAGGCACAGACACTGGGGCTGCTTGCTTGTCTTGCCACCTCAAACTTCCAATGTAGCCCGGGGATGGGGATCCCTGTCGCGCGCCTCCAGCATCCTTGCTCCGAAAATGACAACTTCTTCAGAAAGCTCGCAACCAGAAGCGGCTAGCCTGCAAAGCTGTTGCTCAGCCGCATCTGCCCATGGCACTGCTTGAACAGAGGCACAGAGACTGGGACTGCTTGCTTGTCTTACCACCTCAAACGTCAAACGTACCCCAGGGATGGGTTTCCCTGTCGTGTGCTTCCAGCAGCCCTGCTCCGAAAATGCGAACATCTCCAGATAGCTCGCAGCCAGAAGGGGCTAGCCTGCAAAGCTGTTGCTCAGCCTCATCTGCCCATGGCACTGCTCGCACAGAGGCACAGAGACTGGGGCTGCTTGCTTGTCTTGACATCTCATACCTCAAAAGTATCCCGGGGATGGGGAAGTCCCTTCAAGGGGGCTCCAGCAGCCATGCTGCAAAAATGTGAACGTTTCCAGATAGCTTGCAGCCAGAAGGGGCTAGCTTCGAAAGCTGTTTCTGAGCCTCATCTGCCCATCGCACTGCTCACACAGAGGCACAGAGACTGGGGCTGCTTGCTTGTCTTGCCACCTCAAACTTCAAAGGTATATTAGGGGGTCCCTGCCAGGCGTCTCCGGCAGCCCTGCTTAGAAATTGCGAACGTTTCCAGATAGCTTGCAGCCAGAAGGGGCTAGCTTGGAAAGCTGTTGCTCAGCCTCATCTGCCCATGGCACTGCTCGAACACAGGCACAGACACTGGGGCTGCTTGCTTGTCTTGCCACCACAAACTTCAAACTTATGTTAGAGTGTCCGTGAAAGGCGCCTCCGGCAGCCCTGCTCCAAAAATGCAAACGTCTCCAGATAGCTTGCAGCCAGAAGGGGCTTGCCTAGAAAGCTGTTGCTCAGCCTCATCTGCCCATGGCACTGCTCGCACAGAGGCACAGAGACTGGGGCTACTTTCTTGTTTTGCCACCTCAAACTTCAGACGTACGCTGGGAATGAGGGGGTCACTGCCGGTCTCCCTTCGCAGCCCTGCTCCTAAAATGCGAACGTCTACAGACAGCACGCAGTCAGAAGGTGTTAGCCTGGAAAACTGTTGCTCATCCTCATCTGCCCATGGCACTGCTCGAACACAGGCACAGACACTGGGGCTGCTTGCTTGTCTTGCCACCTCAAACTTCAAAAGCATTCCGGGGATGGGAATCCCTGTCGGGCGCCTCCAGCAGACCAGCTCACAAAATGCAAACATCTCCAGATAGCTCACAGCCTGAAGGGGCTAGCCTGCAAAGCTGTTGCTCAGCCTCATCTGCCCATGGCACCGCTCGCACAGAGGCACAGACACTGGGTATGCTTGCTTGTCTTGCCACATCAAACTTCAAACGTAGCCCCGGAATGGGGGATTCGTGCCGGGCGCCTCCAGCAGACCTGCTCTGAATATGCGAAAGTCTCCAGATAGCTCGCAGCCAGAAGGGGCTAGCCTGCAAAGCTGTTGCTCAGCCTCATCTGCCCATGGCACTGCTCGCACAGAGGCACAGACACTGGGGCTGCTTGCTTGTCTTGCCACCTCAAACTTCCAATGTAGCCCGGGGATGGGGATCCCTGTCGCGAGCCTCCAGCATCCCTGCTCCGAAAATGACAACTTCTTCAGAAAGCTCGCAACCAGAAGGGGCTAGCCTTCAAAGGTGTTGCTCAGCCGCATCTGCCCATGGCACTGCTTGAACAGAGGCACAGAGACTGGGACTGCTTGCTTGTCTTACCACCTCAAACGTCAAACGTACCCCAGGGATGGGTTTCCCTGTCGTGCGCCTCCAGCAGCCCTGCTCCGAACATGCGAACGTCTCCAGATAGCTCGCAGCCAGAAGGGGCTAGCCTGCAAAGCTGTTGCTCAGCCTCATCTGCCCATGGCACTGCTCGCACAGAGGCACAGAGACTGGGGCTGCTTGCTTGTCTTGACATCTCAAACTTCAAAAGTATCCCGGGGATGCGGAAGTCCCTGCAAGGGGGCTCCAGCAGCCGTGCTGCAAAAATGTGAACGTTTCCAGATAGCTTGCAGACAGAAGGGGCTAGCTTGGAAAGCTGTTTCTCAGCCTCATCTGCCCATCGCACTGCTCGCACAGAGGCACAGAGACTGGGGCTGCTTGCTTGTCTTGCCACCTCAAACTTCAAAGGTATATTAGGGGGTCCCTGCCAGGCGTCTCCGGCAGCCCTGCTTAGAAATTGCGAACGTTTCCAGATAGCTTGCAGCCAGAAGGGGCTAGCTTGGAAAGCTGTTGCTCAGCCTCATCTGCCCATGGCACTGCTCGAACACAGGCACAGACACTGGGGCTGCTTGCTTGTCTTGCCACCACAAACTTCAAACTTATGTTAGAGTGTCCGTGAAAGGCGCCTCCGGCAGCCCTGCTCCAAAAATGCGAACGTCTCCAGATAGCTTGCAGCCAGAAGGGGCTTGCCTAGAAAGCTGTTGCTCAGCCTCATCTGCCCATGGCACTGCTCGCACAGAGGCACAGACACTGGGGCTACTTTCTTGTTTTGCCACCTCAAACTTCAGACGTACGCTGGGAATGAGGGGGTCACTGCCGGTCTCCCTTCGCAGCCCTGCTCCTAAAATGCGAACGTCTACAGACAGCACGCAGTCAGAAGGGGCTAGCCTGGAAAGCTGTTGCTCAGCCTCATCTGCCCATGGCACTGCTCGAACACAGGCACAGACACTGGGGCTGCTTGCTTGTCTTGCCACCTCAAACTTCAAAAGCATTCCGGGGATGGGAATCCCTGTCGGGCGCCTCCAGCAGACCAGCTCACAAAATGCAAACATCTCCAGATAGCTCACAGCCTGAAGGGGCTAGCCTGGAAAGCTCTTGCTCAGCCTCATCTGCCCATGGCACCGCTCGCACAGAGGCACAGACACTGGGTATGCTTGCTTGTCTTGCCACATCAAACTTCAAACGTAGCCCCGGAATGGGGGATTCGTGCCGGGCGCCTCCAGCAGACCTGCTCTGAATATGCGAAAGTCTCCAGATAGCTCGCAGTCAGAAGGGGCTAGCCTGGAAAGCTGTTGCTCAGCCTCATCTGCCCATGGCACTGCTCGAACACAGGCACAGACACTGGGGCTGCTTGCTTGTCTTGCCACCTCAAACTTCAAAAGCATTCCGGGGATGGGAATCCCTGTCGGGCGCCTCCAGCAGACCAGCTCACAAAATGCAAACATCTCCAGATAGCTCACAGCCTGAAGGGGCTAGCCTTCAAAGGTGTTGCTCAGCCGCATCTGCCCATGGCACTGCTGGAACAGAGGCACAGAGACTGGGACTGCTTGCTTGTCTTACCACCTCAAACGTCAAACGTACCCCAGGGATGGGTTTCCCTGTCGTGCGCCTCCAGCAGCCCTGCTCCGAACATGCGAACATCTCCAGATAGCTCGCAGCCAGAAGGGGCTAGCCTGCAAAGCTGTTGCTCAGCCTCATCTGCCCATGGCACTGCTCGCACAGAGGCACAGACACTGGGGCTGCTTGCTTGTCTTGCCACCTCAAACTTCCAATGTAGCCCGGGGATGGGGATCCCTGTCGCGCGCCTCCAGCATCCTTGCTCCGAAAATGACAACTTCTTCAGAAAGCTCGCAACCAGAAGCGGCTAGTCTGCAAACCTGTTGCTCAGCCGCATCTGCCCATGGCACTGCTTGAACAGAGGCACAGAGACTGGGACTGCTTGCTTCTCTTACCACCTCAAACGTCAAACGTACCCCAGGGATGGGTTTCCCTGTCGTGTGCCTCCAGCAGCCCTGCTCCGAAAATGCGAACATCTCCAGATAGCTCGCAGCCAGAAGGGGCTAGCCTGCAAAGCTGTTGCTCAGCCTCATCTGCCCATGGCACTGCTCGCACAGAGGCACAGAGACTGGGGCTGCTTGCTTGTCTTGACATCTCATACCTCAAAAGTATCCCGGGGATGGGGAAGTCCCTTCAAGGGGGCTCCAGCAGCCGTGCTGCAAAAATGTGAACGTTTCCAGATAGCTTGCAGCCAGAAGGGGCTAGCTTCGAAAGCTGTTTCTCAGCCTCATCTGCCCATCGCACTGCTCGCACAGAGGCACAGAGACTGGGGCTGCTTGCTTGTCTTGCCACCTCAAACTTCAAAGGTATATTAGGGGGTCCCTGCCAGGCGTCTCCGGCAGCCCTGCTTAGAAATTGCGAACGTTTCCAGATAGCTTGCAGCCAGAAGGGGCTAGCTTGGAAAGCTGTTGCTCAGCCTCATCTGCCCATGGCACTGCTCGAACACAGGCACAGACACTGGGGCTGCTTGCTTGTCTTGCCACCACAAACTTCAAACTTATGTTAGAGTGTCCGTGAAAGGCGCCTCCGGCAGCCCTGCTCCAAAAATGCGAACGTCTCCAGATAGCTTGCAGCCAGAAGGGGCTTGCCTAGAAAGCTGTTGCTCAGCCTCATCTGCCCATGGCACTGCTCGCACAGAGGCACAGAGACTGGGGCTACTTTCTTGTTTTGCCATGTCACACTTCAGACGTACGCTGGGAATGAGGGGGTCACTGCCGGTCTCCCTTCGCAGCCCTGCTCCTAAAATGCGAACGTCTACAGACAGCACGCAGTCAGAAGGGGCTAGCCTGGAAAGCTGTTGCTCAGCCTCATCTGCCCATGGCACTGCTCGAACACAGGCACAGACACTGGGGCTGCTTGCTTGTCTTGCCACCTCAAACTTCAAAAGCATTCCGGGGATGGGAATCCCTGTCGGGCGCCTCCAGCAGACCAGCTCACAAAATGCAAACATCTCCAGATAGCTCACAGCCTGAAGGGGCTAGCCTGCAAAGCTCTTGCTCAGCCGCATCTGCCCATGGCACTGCTGGAACAGAGGCACAGAGACTGGGACTGCTTGCTTGTCTTACCACCTCAAACGTCAAACGTACCCCAGGGATGGGTTTCCCTGTCGTGCGCCTCCAGCAGCCCTGCTCCGAACATGCGAACATCTCCAGATAGCTCGCAGCCAGAAGGGGCTAGCCTGCAAAGCTGTTGCTCAGCCTCATCTGCCCATGGCACTGCTCGCACAGAGGCACAGACACTGGGGCTGCTTGCTTGTCTTGCCACCTCAAACTTCCAATGTAGCCCGGGGATGGGGATCCCTGTCGCGCGCCTCCAGCATCCTTGCTCCGAAAATGACAACTTCTTCAGAAAGCTCGCAACCAGAAGCGGCTAGCCTGCAAAGCTGTTGCTCAGCCGCATCTGCCCATGGCACTGCTTGAACAGAGGCACAGAGACTGGGACTGCTTGCTTGTCTTACCACCTCAAACGTCAAACGTACCCCAGGGATGGGTTTCCCTGTCGTGTGCCTCCAGCAGCCCTGCTCCGAAAATGCGAACATCTCCAGATAGCTCACAGCCAGAAGGGGCTAGCCTGCAAAGCTGTTGCTCAGCCTCATCTGCCCATGGCACTGCTCGCACAGAGGCACAGAGACTGGGGCTGCTTGCTTGTCTTGACATCTCATACCTCAAAAGTATCCCGGGGATGGGGAAGTCCCTTCAAGGGGGCTCCAGCAGCCGTGCTGCAAAAATGTGAACGTTTCCAGATAGCTTGCAGCCAGAAGGGGCTAGCTTCGAAAGCTGTTTCTCAGCCTCATCTGCCCATCGCACTGCTCGCACAGAGGCACAGAGACTGGGGCTGCTTGCTTGTCTTGCCACCTCAAACTTCAAAGGTATATTAGGGGGTCCCTGCCAGGCGTCTCCGGCAGCCCTGCTTAGAAATTGCGAACGTTTCCAGATAGCTTGCAGCCAGAAGGGGCTAGCTTGGAAAGCTGTTGCTCAGCCTCATCTGCCCATGGCACTGCTCGAACACAGGCACAGACACTGGGGCTGCTTGCTTGTCTTGCCACCTCAAACTTCAAAAGCATTCCGGGGATGGGAATCCCTGTCGGGCGCCTCCAGCAGACCAGCTCACAAAATGCAAACATCTCCAGATAGCTCACAGCCTGAAGGGGCTAGCCTGCAAAGCTCTTGCTCAGCCTCATCTGCCCATGGCACCGCTCGCACAGAGGCACAGACACTGGGTATGCTTGCTTGTCTTGCCACATCAAACTTCAAACGTAGCCCCGGAATGGGGGATTCGTGCCGGGCGCCTCCAGCAGACCTGCTCTGAATATGCGAAAGTCTTCAGATAGCTCGCAGTCAGAAGGGGCTAGCCTGCAAAGCTGTTGCTCAGCCTCATCTGCCCATGGCACTGCTCGCACAGAGGCACAGACACTGGGGCTGCTTGCTTGTCTTGCCACCTCAAACTTCCAATGTAGCCCGGGGATGGGGATCCCTGTCGCGAGCCTCCAGCATCCCTGCTCCGAAAATGACAACTTCTTCAGAAAGCTCGCAACCAGAAGGGGCTAGCCTTCAAAGGTGTTGCTCAGCCGCATCTGCCCATGGCACTGCTGGAACAGAGGCACAGAGACTGGGACTGCTTGCTTGTCTTACCACCTCAAACGTCAAACGTACCCCAGGGATGGGTTTCCCTGTCGTGCGCCTCCAGCAGCCCTGCTCCGAACATGCGAACGTCTCCAGATAGCTCGCAGCCAGAAGGGGCTAGCCTGCAAAGCTGTTGCTCAGCCTCATCTGCCCATGGCACTGCTCGCACAGAGGCACAGAGACTGGGGCTGCTTGCTTGTCTTGACATCTCAAACTTCAAAAGTATCCCGGGGATGGGGAAGTCCCTGCAAGGGGGCTCCAGCAGCCGTGCTGCAAAAATGTGAACGTTTCCAGATAGCTTGCAGACAGAAGGGGCTAGCTTCGAAAGCTGTTTCTCAGCCTCATCTGCCCATCGCACTGCTCGCACAGAGGCACAGAGACTGGGGCTGCTTGCTTGTCTTGCCACCTCAAACTTCAAAGGTATATTAGGGGGTCCCTGCCAGGCGTCTCCGGCAGCCCTGCTTAGAAATTGCGAACGTTTCCAGATAGCTTGCAGCCAGAAGGGGCTAGCTTGGAAAGCTGTTGCTCAGCCTCATCTGCCCATGGCACTGCTCGAACACAGGCACAGAGACTGGGGCTGCTTGCTTGTCTTGCCACCACAAACTTCAAACTTATGTTAGAGTGTCCGTGAAAGGCGCCTCCGGCAGCCCTGCTCCAAAAATGCGAACGTCTCCAGATAGCTTGCAGCCAGAAGGGGCTTCCCTGCAAAGCTCTTGCTCAGCCTCATCTGCCCATGGCACCGCTCGCACAGAGGCACAGAGACTGGGGCTGCTTCCTTGTCTTGCCACCTCAAACTTCAAACGTAGCCCCGGAATGGGGGATTCGTGCCAGGCGCCTCCAGCAGACCTGCTCTGAATATGCGAACGTCTCCAGATAGCTCGCAGACAGAAGGGGCTAGCCTGGAAAGATGTTGCTCAGCCTCATCTGCCCATGGCACTGCTCGCACAGAGGCACAGAGACTGGGGCTTCTTTCTTGTTTTGCCACGTCAAACTTCAGACGTACGCTGGGAATGGGGGGTCACTGCCGGTCTCCCTTCGCAGCCCTGCTCCTAAAATGCGAACGTCTACAGATAGCACGCAGTCAGAAGGGGCTAGCCTGGAAAGCTGTTGCTCAGCCTCATCTGCCCATGGCACTGCTCGCACAGAGGCACAGAGACTGGGGCTGCTTGCTTGTCTTGCCACCTCAAACTTCAAAAGCATTCCGGGGATGGGAATCCCTGTCGGGCGCCTCCAGCAGACCAGCTCACAAAATGCAAACGTCTCCAGATAGCTCACAGCCAGAAGGGGCTAGCCTGCAAAGCTCTTGCTCAGCCTCATCTGCCCATGGCACCGCTCGCACAGAGGCACAGACACTGGGTATGCTTGCTTGTCTTGCCACCTCAAACTTCAAACATAGCCCCGGAATGGGGGATTCGTGCCGGGCGCCTCCAGTAGACCTGCTCTGAATATGCGAACGTCTCCACATAGCTCGCAGACAGAAGGGGCTAGCCTGGAAAGATGTTGCTCAGCCTCATCTGCCCATGGCACTGCTTGAACAGAGGCACAGAGACAGGGGCTGCTTGCTTGTCTTGCCACTTCAAACTTCAATTGTAGCCCGGGGATGGGGGTCCCTGTCACGCGCCTCCAGCATCCCTGCTCCGAAAATGACAACTTCTTCAGAAAGCTCGCAACCAGAAGGGGCTAGCCTTCAAAGGTGTTGCTCAGCCGCATCTGCCCATGGCACTGCTTGAACAGAGGCACAGAGACTGGGACTGCTTGCTTCTCTTACCACCTCAAACGTCAAACGTACCCCAGGGATGGGTTTCCCTGTCATGCGCCTCCAGCAGCCCTGCTCCGAAAATGCGAACGTCTCCAGATAGCTCGCAGCCAGAAGGGGCTAGCCTGCAAAGCTATTGCTCAGCCTCATCTGCCCATGGCACTGCTCGCACAGAGGCACAGAGACTGGGGCTGCTTGCTTGTCTTGACATCTCAAACTTCAAAAGTATCCCGGGGATGGCGAAGTCCCTGCAAGGGGGCTCCAGCAGCCGTGCTGCAAAAATGTGAACGTTTCCAGATAGCTTGCAGCCAGAAGGGGCTAGCTTCGAAAGCTGTTTCTCAGCCTCATCTGCCCATCGCACTGCTCGCACAGAGGCACAGAGACTGGGGCTGCTTGCTTGTCTTGCCACCTCAAACTTCAAAGGTATATTAGGGGGTCCCTGCCAGGCGTCTCCGGCAGCCCTGCTTAGAAATTGCGAACGTTTCCAGATAGCTTGCAGCCAGAAGGGGTTAGCTTGGAAAGCTGTTGCTCAGCCTCATCTGCCCATGGCACTGCTCGCACAGAGGCACAGAGAATGGAGGTACTTTCTTGTTTTGCCACCTCAAACTTCAGACGTACGCTGGGAATGAGGGGGTCACTGCCGGTCTCCCTTCGCAGCCCTGCTCCTAAAATGCGAACGTCTACAGACAGCACGCAGTCAGAAGGGGCTAGCCTGGAAAGCTGTTGCTCAGCCTCATCTGCCCATGGCACCGCTCGCACAGAGGCACAGACACTGGGTATGCTTGCTTGTCTTGCCACCTCAAACTTCAAACGTAGCCCCGGAATGGGGGATTCGTGCCGGGCGCCTCCAGCAGACCTGCTCTCAATATGCGAACGTCTCCACATAGCTCGCAGACAGAAGGGGCTAGCCTGGAAAGGTGTTGCTCAGCCTCATCTGCCCATGGCACTGCTTGAACAGAGGCACAGAGACTGGGACTGCTTGCTTGTCTTACCACCTAAAACGTCAAACGTACCCCAGGGATGGGTTTCCCTGTCATGCGCCTCCAGCAGCCCTGCTCCGAAAATGACAACTTCTTCAGAAAGCTCGCAGCCAGAAGGGGCTAGCCTGCAAAGCTGTTGCTCAGCCTCATCTGCCCATGGCACTGCTCGCACAGAGGCACAGAGACTGGGGCGGCTTGCTTGTCTTGACATCTCAAACTTCAAAAGTATCCCGGGGATGGGGAAGTCCCTGCAAGGGGGCTCCAGCAGCCGTGCTGCAAAAATGTGAACGTTTCCAGATAGCTTGCAGCCAGAAGGGGCTAGCTTGGAAAGCTGTTTCTCAGCCTCATCTGCCCATCGCACTGCTCGCACAGAGGCACAGAGACTGGGGCTGCTTGCTTGTCTTGCCACCTCAAACTTCAAAGGTATATTAGGGGGTCCCTGCCAGGCGTCTCCGGCAGCCCTGTTTAGAAATTGCGAACGTTTCCAGATAGCTTGCAGCCAGAAGGGGCTAGCTTGGAAAGCTGTTGCTCAGCCTCATCTGCCCATGGCACTGCTCGAACACAGGCACAGAGACTGGGGCTGCTTGCTTGTCTTGCCACCACAAACTTCAAACTTATGTTAGAGTGTCCGTGAAAGGCGCCTCCGGCAGCCCTGCTCCAAAAAAGCGAACGTCTCCAGACAGCTTGCAGAAAGAAGGGGCTAGCCTGGAAAGCTGTTGCTCAGCCTCATCTGCCCATGGCACTGCTCGCACAGAGGCACAGACACTGGGGCTACTTTCTTGTTTTGCCACCTCAAACTTCAGACGTACGCTGGGAATGGGGGGGTCACTGCCGGTCTCCCTTCGCAGCCCTGCTCCTAAAATGCGAACGTCTACAGACAGCACGCAGTCAGAAGGGGCTAGCCTGCAAAGCTGTTGCTCAGCCTCATCTGCCCATGGCACTGCTCGAACACAGGCACAGAGACTGGGGCTGCTTGCTTGTCTTGCCACCTCAAACTTCAAAAGCATTCCGGGGATGGGAATCCCTGTCGGGCGCCTCCAGCAGACCAGCTCACAAAATGCAAACGTCTAAAGATAGCTTGCAGCCAGAAGGGGCTAGCCTGCAAAGCTGTTGCTCAGCCTCATCTGCCCATGGCACCGCTCGCACAGAGGCACAGAGACTGGGGCTGCTTGCTTGTCTTACCACCTCAAACTTCAGACGTACGCTGGGAATGGGGGTGTCACTGCCGGTCTCCCTTCGCAGCCCTGCTCCTAAAATGCGAACGTCTACAGACAGCACGCAGTCAGAAGGGGCTAGCCTGGAAAGCTGTTGCTCAGCCTCATCTGCCCATGGCACTGCTCGCACAGAGGCACAGACACTGGGGCTGCTTGCTTGTCTTGCCACCTCAAACTTCAAAAGCATTCCGGGGATGGGAATCCCTGTCGGGCGCCTCCAGCAGACCAGCTCACAAAATGCAAACGTCTCCAGATAGCTCACAGCCAGAAGGGGCTAGCCTGCAAAGCTCTTGCTCAGCCTCATCTGCCCATGGCACTGCTCGCACAGAGGCACAGACACTGGGTATGCTTGCTTGTCTTGCCACATCAAACTTCAAACGTAGCCCCGGAATGGGGGATTCGTGCCGGGCGCCTCCAGCAGACCTGCTCTGAATATGCGAACGTCTCCGCATAGCTCGCAGACAGAAGGGGCTAGCCTGGAAAGATGTTGCTCAGCCTCATCTGCCCATGGCACTGCTCGCACAGAGGCACAGAGACAGGGGCTGATTGCTTGTCTTGCCACTTCAAACTTCAATTGTAGCCCGGGGATGGGGATCCCTGTCCCGCGCCTCCAGCATCCCTGCTCCGAAAATGACAACTTCTTCAGAAAGCTCGCAACCAGAAGGGGCTAGCCTTCAAAGGTGTTGCTCAGCCGCATCTGCCCATGGCACTGCTTGAACAGAGGCACAGAGACTGGGACTGCTTGCTTGTCTTACCACCTCAAACGTCAAACGTACCCCAGGGATGGGTTTCCCTGTCGTGCGCCTCCAGCAGCCCTGCTCCGAAAATGCGAACGTCTCCAGATAGCTCGCAGCCAGAAGGGGCTAGCCTGCAAAGCTGTTGCTCAGCCTCATCTGCCCATGGCACTGCTCGCACAGAGGCACAGACACTGGGGCTGCTTGCTTGTCTTGACATCTCAAACTTCAAAAGTATCCCGGGGATGGGGAAGTCCCTGCAAGGGGGCTCCAGCAGCCGTGCTGCAAAAATGTGAACGTTTCCAGATAGCTTGCAGCCAGAAGGGGCTAGCTTCGAAAGCTGTTTCTCAGCCTCATCTGCCCATCGCACTGCTCGCACAGAGGCACAGAGACTGGGGCTGCTTGCTTGTCTTGCCACCTCAAACTTCAAAGGTATATTAGGGGGTCCCTGCCAGGCGTCTCCGGCAGCCCTGCTTAGAAATTGCGAATGTTTCCAGATAGCTTGCAGCCAGAAGGGGCTAGCTTGGAAAGCTGTTGCTCAGCCTCATCTGCCCATGGCACTGCTCGAACACAGGCACAGAGACTGGGGCTGCTTGCTTGTCTTGCCACCTCAAACTTCAAACTTATGTTAGAGTGTCCGTGAAAGGCGCCTCCGGCAGCCCTGCTCCAAAAATGCGAACGTCTCCAGATAGCTTGCAGCCAGAAGGGGCTTCCCTGCAAAGCTCTTGCTCAGCCTCATCTGCCCATGGCACCGCTCGCACAGAGGCACAGAGACTGGGGCTGCTTCCTTGTCTTGCCACCTCAAACTTCAAACGTAGCCCCGGAATGGGGGATTCGTGACAGGCGCCTCCAGCAGACCTGCTCTGAATATGCGAACGTCTCCAGATAGCTCGCAGACAGAAGGGGCTAGCCTGGAAAGATGTTGCTCAGCCTCATCTGCCCATGGCACTGCTCGCACAGAGGCACAGAGACTGGGGCTTCTTTCTTGTTTTGCCACGTCAAACTTCAGACGTACGCTGGGAATGGGGGGTCACTGCCGGTCTCCCTTCGCAGCCCTGCTCCTAAAATGCGAACGTCTACAGATAGCACGCAGTCAGAAGGGGCTAGCCTGGAAAGCTGTTGCTCAGCCTCATCTGCCCATGGCACTGCTCGCACAGAGGCACAGAGACTGGGGCTGCTTGCTTGTCTTGCCACCTCAAACTTCAAAAGCATTCCGGGGATGGGAATCCCTGTCGGGCGCCTCCAGCAGACCAGCTCACAAAATGCAAACGTCTCCAGATAGCTCACAGCCAGAAGGGGCTAGACTGCAAAGCTCTTGCTCAGCCTCATCTGCCCATGGCACCGCTCGCACAGAGGCACAGACACTGGGTATGCTTGCTTGTCTTGCCACCTCAAACTTCAAACATAGCCCCGGAATGGGGGATTCGTGCCGGGCGCCTCCAGTAGACCTGCTCTGAATATGCGAACGTCTCCACATAGCTCGCAGACAGAAGGGGCTAGCCTGGAAAGATGTTGCTCAGCCTCATCTGCCCATGGCACTGCTTGAACAGAGGCACAGAGACAGGGGCTGCTTGCTTGTCTTGCCACTTCAAACTTCAATTGTAGCCCGGGGATGGGGGTCCCTGTCACGCGCCTCCATCATCCCTGCTCCGAAAATGACAACTTCTTCAGAAAGCTCGCAACCAGAAGGGGCTAGCCTTCAAAGGTGTTGCTCAGCCGCATCTGCCCATGGCACTGCTTGAACAGAGGCACAGAGACTGGGACTGCTTGCTTCTCTTACCACCTCAAACGTCAAACGTACCCCAGGGATGGGTTTCCCTGTCATGCGCCTCCAGCAGCCCTGCTCCGAAAATGCGAACGTCTCCAGATAGCTCGCAGACAGAAGGGGCTAGCCTGCAAAGCTATTGCTCAGCCTCATCTGCCCATGGCACTGCTCGCACAGAGGCACAGAGACTGGGGCTGCTTCCTTGTCTTGACATCTCAAACTTCAAAAGTATCCCGGGGATGGCGAAGTCCCTGCAAGGGGGCTCCAGCAGCCGTGCTGCAAAAATGTGAACGTTTCCAGATAGCTTGCAGCCAGAAGGGGCTAGCTTCGAAAGCTGTTTCTCAGCCTCATCTGCCCATCGCACTGCTCGCACAGAGGCACAGAGACTGGGGCTGCTTGCTTGTCTTGCCACCTCAAACTTCAAAGGTATATTAGGGGGTCCCTGCCAGGCGTCTCCGGCAGCCCTGCTTAGAAATTGCGAACGTTTCCAGATAGCTTGCAGCCAGAAGGGGTTAGCTTGGAAAGCTGTTGCTCAGCCTCATCTGCCCATGGCACTGCTCGCACAGAGGCACAGAGAATGGAGGTACTTTCTTGTTTTGCCACCTCAAACTTCAGACGTACGCTGGGAATGAGGGGGTCACTGCCGGTCTCCCTTCGCAGCCCTGCTCCTAAAATGCGAACGTCTACAGATAGCACGCAGTCAGAAGGGGCTAGCCTGGAAAGCTGTTGCTCAGCCTCATCTGCCCATGGCACTGCTCGCACAGAGGCACAGAGACTGGGGCTGCTTGCTTGTCTTGCCACCTCAAACTTCAAAAGCATTCCGGGGATGGGAATCCCTGTCGGGCGCCTCCAGCAGACCAGCTCACAAAATGCAAACATCTCCAGATAGCTCACAGCCTGAAGGGGCTAGCCTGCAAAGCTCTTGCTCAGCCTCATCTGCCCATGGCACCGCTCGCACAGAGGCACAGACACTGGGTATGCTTGCTTGTCTTGCCACATCAAACTTCAAACGTAGCCCCGGAATGAGGGATTCGTGCCGGGCGCCTCCAGCAGACCTGCTCTGAATATGCGAAGGTCTCCAGATAGCTCGCAGCCAGAAGGGGCTAGCCTGCAAAGCTGTTGCTCAGCCTCATCTGCCCATGGCACTGCTCGCACAGAGGCACAGACACTGGGGCTGCTTGCTTGTCTTGCCACCTCAAACTTCCAATGTAGCCCGGGGATGGGGATCCCTGTCGCGCGCCTCCAGCATCCCTGCTCTGAAAATGACAACTTCTTCAGAAAGCTCGCAACCAGAAGGGGCTAGCCTGGAAAGGTGTTGCTCAGCCGCATCTGCCCATGGCACTGCTCGCACAGAGGCACAGAGACTGGGTATGCTTGCTTGTCTTGCCACCTCAAACTTCAAAAGCATTCCGGGGATGGGAATCCCTGTCGGGCGCCTCCAGCAGACCAGCTCACAAAACGCAAACGTCTCCAGATAGCTCACAGCCAGAAGGGGCTAGCCTGCAAAGCTCTTGCTCAGCCTCATCTGCCCATGGCACTGCTCGCACAGAGGCACAGACACTGGGTATGCTTGCTTGTCTTGCCACATCAAACTTCAAACGTAGCCCCGGAATGGGGGGTTCGTGCCGGGCGCCTCCAGCAGACCTGCTCTGAATATGCGAAGGTCTCCAGATAGCTCGCAGCCAGAAGGGGCTAGCCTGCAAAGCTGTTGCTCAGCCGTATCTGCCCATGGCACTGCTCGAACACAGGCACAGAGACTGGGGCTGCTTGCTTGTCTTGCCACCTCAAACTTCAAACTTATGTTAGAGTGTCCGTGAAAGGCGCCTCCGGCAGCCCTGCTCCAAAAATGCGAACGTCTCCAGATAGCTTGCAGCCAGAAGGGGCTTGCCTGGAAAGCTGTTGCTCAGCCTCATCTGCCCATGGCATCGCTCGCACAGAGGCACAGAGACTGGGGCTGCTTGCTTGTCTTGACATCTCAAACTTCAAAAGTATCCCGGGGATGGGGAAGTCCCTGCAAGGGGACTCCAGCAGCCGTGCTGCAAAAATGTGAACGTTTCCAGAGAGCTTGCAGCCAGAAGGGGCTAGCTTGGAAAGCTGTTGCTCAGCCTCATCTGCCCATCGCACTGCTCGCACAGAGGCACAGAGACTGGGGCTGCTTGCTTGTCTTGCCACCTCAAACTTCAAACTTATGTTAGAGTGTCCGTGAAAGGCGCCTCCGGCAGCCCTGCTCCAAAAATGCGAACGTCTCCAGATAGCTTGCAGCCAGAAGGGGCTAGCCTGCAAAGCTCTTGCTCAGCCTCATCTGCCCATGGCATCGCTCGCACAGAGGCACAGAGACTGGGGCTGCTTGCTTGTCTTACCACCTCAAACTTCAGACGTACCCTGGGAATGGGGGGGTCACTGCCGGTCTCCCTTCACAGCCCTGCTCCTAAAATGCGAACGTCTACAGACAGCACGCAGTCAGAAGGGGCTAGCCTGGAAAGCTCTGCTCAGCCTCATCTGCCCATGGCACTGCTCGCACAGAGGCACAGAGACTGGGGCTGCTTGCTTGTCTTGCCACCTCAAACTTCAAAACCATTCCGGGGATGGGAATCCCTGTCGGGCACCTCCAGCAGACCAGCTCACAAAATGCAAACATCTCCAGATAGCTCACAGCCAGAAGGGGCTAGCCTGCAAAGCTCTTGCTCAGTCTCATCTGCCCATAGCACTGCTCGCACAGAGGCACAGACACTGGGTATGCTTGCTTGTCTTGCCACATCAAACTTCAAACGTAGCCTCGGAATGGGGGGTTCGTGCCGGGCGCCTCCAGCAGACCTGCTCTGAATATGCGAAGGTCTCCAGATAGCTCACAGCCAGAAGGGGCTAGCCTGCAAAGATGTTGCTCAGCCGCATCTGCCCATGGCACTGCTTGAACAGAGGCACAGAGACTGGGACTGCTTGCTTGTCTTACCACCTCAAACGTCAAACGTACCCCAGGGATGGGTTTCCCTGTCGTGCGCCTCCAGCAGCCCTGCTCCGAAAATGCGAACGTCTCCAGATAGCTCGCAGCCAGAAGGGGCTAGCCTGCAAAGCTGTTGCTCAGCCTCATCTGCCCATGGCACTGCTCGCACAGAGGCACAGACACTGGGGCTGCTTGCTTGTCTTGACATCTCAAACTTCAAAAGTATCCCGGGGATGGGGAAGTCCCTGCAAGGGGGCTCCAGCAGCCGTGCTGCAAAAATGTGAACGTTTCCAGATAGCTTGCAGCCAGAAGGGGCTAGCTTGGAAAGCTGTTTCTCAGCCTCATCTGCCCATCGCACTGCTCGCACAGAGGCACAGAGACTGGGGCTGCTTGCTTGTCTTGCCACCTCAAACTTCAAAGGTATATTAGGGGGTCCCTGCCAGGCGTCTCCGGCAGCCCTGCTTAGAAATTGCGAACGTTTCCAGATAGCTTGCAGCCAGAAGGGGCTAGCTTGGAAAGTTGTTGCTCAGCCTCATCTGCCCATGGCACTGCTCGAACACAGGCACAGACACTGGGGCTGCTTGCTTGTCTTGCCACCTCAAACTTCAAACTTATGTTAGAGTGTCCGTAAAAGGAGCCTCCGGCAGCCCTGCTCCAAAAATGCGAACGTCTCCAGATAGCTTGCAGCCAGAAGGGGCTTGCCTGCAAAACTGTTGCTCAGCCTCATCTGCCCATGGCACTGCTCGCACAGAGGCACAGAGACTGGGTATGCTTGCTTGTCTTGCCACCTCAAACTTCAAAAGCATTCCGGGGATGGGAATCCCTGTCGGGCGCCTCCAGCAGACCAGCTCACAAAATGCAAACGTCTCCAGATAGCTCACAGCCAGAAGTGGCTAGCCTGCAAAGCTCTTGCTCAGCCTCATCTGCCCATGGCACTGCTCGCACAGAGGCACAGACACTGGGTATGCTTGCTTGTCTTGCCACCTCAAACTTCAAACGTAGCCCCGGAATGGGGGGTTCGTGCCGGGCGCCTCCAGCAGACCTGCTCTGAATATGCGAAGGTCTCCAGATAGCTCGCAGCCAGAAGGGGCTAGCCTGCAAAGCTGTTGCTCAGCCGTATCTGCCCATGGCACTGCTCGAACACAGGCACAGAGACTGGGGCTGCTTGCTTGTCTTGCCACCTCAAACTTCAAACTTATGTTAGAGTGTCCGTGAAAGGCGCCTCCGGCAGCCCTGCTCCAAAACTGCGAACGTCTCCAGATAGCTTGCAGCCAGAAGGGGCTTGCCTGGAAAGCTGTTGCTCAGCCTCATCTGCCCATGGCATCGCTCGCACAGAGGCACAGAGACTGGGGCTGCTTGCTTGTCTTGACATCTCAAACTTCAAAAGTATCCCGGGGATGGGGAAGTCCCTGCAAGGGGGCTCCAGCAGCCGTGCTGCAAAAATGTGAACGTTTCCAGAGAGCTTGCAGCCAGAAGGGGCTAGCTTGGAAAGCTGTTGCTCAGCCTCATCTGCCCATCGCACTGCTCGCACAGAGGCACAGAGACTGGGGCTGCTTGCTTGTCTTGCCACCACAAACTTCAAACTTATGTTAGAGTGTCCGTGAAAGGCGCCTCCGGCAGCCCTGCTCCAAAAATGCGAACGTCTCCAGATAGCTTGCAGCCAGAAGGGGCTAGCCTGCAAAGCTCTTGCTCAGCCTCATCTGCCCATGGCATCGCTCGCACAGAGGCACAGAGACTGGGGCTGCTTGCTTGTCTTACCACCTCAAACTTCAGACGTACCCTGGGAATGGGGGGGTCACTGCCGGTCTCCCTTCACAGCCCTGCTCCTAAAATGCGAACGTCTACAGACAGCACGCAGTCAGAAGGGGATAGCCTGGAAAGCTCTGCTCAGCCTCATCTGCCCATGGCACTGCTCGCACAGAGGCACAGAGACTGGGGCTGCTTGCTTGTCTTGCCACCTCAAACTTCAAAAACATTCCGGGGATGGGAATCCCTGTCGGGCACCTCCAGCAGACCAGCTCACAAAATGCAAACATCTCCAGATAGCTCACAGCCAGAAGGGGCTAGCCTGCAAAGCTCTTGCTCAGTCTCATCTGCCCATAGCACTGCTCGCACAGAGGCACAGACACTGGGTATGCTTGCTTGTCTTGCCACATCAAACTTCAAACGTAGCCCCGGAATGGGGGGTTCGTGCCGGGCGCCTCCAGCAGACCTGCTCTGAATATGCGAAGGTCTCCAGATAGCTCACAGCCAGAAGGGGCTAGCCTGCAAAGATGTTGCTCAGCCGCATCTGCCCATGGCACTGCTTGAACAGAGGCACAGAGACTGGGACTGCTTGCTTGTCTTACCACCTAAAACGTCAAACGTACCCCAGGGATGGGTTTCCCTGTCGTGCGCCTCCAGCAGCCCTCCTCCGAAAATGCGAACGTCTCCAGATAGCTCGCAGCCAGAAGGGGCTAGCCTGCAAAGCTGTTGCTCAGCCTCATCTGCCCATGGCACTGCTCGCACAGAGGCACAGAGACTGGGGCTGCTTGCTTGTCTTGACATCTCAAACTTCAAAAGTATCCCGGGGATGGGGAAGTCCCTGCAAGGGGGCTCCAGCAGCCGTGCTGCAAAAATGTGAACGTTTCCAGATAGCTTGCAGCCAGAAGGGGCTAGCTTCGAAAGCTGTTTCTCAGCCTCATCTGCCCATCGCACTGCTCGCACAGAGGCACAGAGACTGGGGCTGCTTGCTTGTCTTGCCACCTCAAACTTCAAAGGTATATTAGGGGGTCCCTGCCAGGCGTCTCCGGCAGCCCTGCTTAGAAATTGCGAACGTTTCCAGATAGCTTGCAGCCAGAAGGGGTTAGCTTGGAAAGCTGTTGCTCAGCCTCATCTGCCCATGGCACTGCTCGCACAGAGGCACAGAGAATGGAGGTACTTTCTTGTTTTGCCACCTCAAACTTCAGACGTACGCTGGGAATGAGGGGGTCACTGCCGGTCTCCCTTCGCAGCCCTGCTCCTAAAATGCGAACGTCTACAGATAGCACGCAGTCAGAAGGGGCTAGCCTGGAAAGCTGTTGCTCAGCCTCATCTGCCCATGGCACTGCTCGCACAGAGGCACAGAGACTGGGGCTGCTTGCTTGTCTTGCCACCTCAAACTTCAAAAGCATTCCGGGGATGGGAATCCCTGTCGGGCGCCTCCAGCAGACCAGCTCACAAAATGCAAACATCTCCAGATAGCTCACAGCCTGAAGGGGCTAGCCTGCAAAGCTCTTGCTCAGCCTCATCTGCCCATGGCACCGCTCGCACAGAGGCACAGACACTGGGTATGCTTGCTTGTCTTGCCACATCAAACTTCAAACGTAGCCCCGGAATGAGGGATTCGTGCCGGGCGCCTCCAGCAGACCTGCTCTGAATATGCGAAGGTCTCCAGATAGCTCGCAGCCAGAAGGGGCTAGCCTGCAAAGCTGTTGCTCAGCCTCATCTGCCCATGGCACTGCTCGCACAGAGGCACAGACACTGGGGCTGCTTGCTTGTCTTGCCACCTCAAACTTCCAATGTAGCCCGGGGATGGGGATCCCTGTCGCGCGCCTCCAGCATCCCTGCTCTGAAAATGACAACTTCTTCAGAAAGCTCGCAACCAGAAGGGGCTAGCCTGGAAAGGTGTAGCTCAGCCGCATCTGCCCATGGCACTGCTCGCACAGAGGCACAGAGACTGGGTATGCTTGCTTGTCTTGCCACCTCAAACTTCAAAAGCATTCCGGGGATGGGAATCCCTGTCGGGCGCCTCCAGCAGACCAGCTCACAAAACGCAAACGTCTCCAGATAGCTCACAGCCAGAAGGGGCTAGCCTGCAAAGCTCTTGCTCAGCCTCATCTGCCCATGGCACTGCTCGCACAGAGGCACAGACACTGGGTATGCTTGCTTGTCTTGCCACATCAAACTTCAAACGTAGCCCCGGAATGGGGGGTTCGTGCCGGGCGCCTCCAGCAGACCTGCTCTGAATATGCGAAGGTCTCCAGATAGCTCGCAGCCAGAAGGGGCTAGCCTGCAAAGCTGTTGCTCAGCCGTATCTGCCCATGGCACTGCTCGAACACAGGCACAGAGACTGGGGCTGCTTGCTTGTCTTGCCACCTCAAACTTCAAACTTATGTTAGAGTGTCCGTGAAAGGCGCCTCCGGCAGCCCTGCTCCAAAAATGCGAACGTCTCCAGATAGCTTGCAGCCAGAAGGGGCTTGCCTGGAAAGCTGTTGCTCAGCCTCATCTGCCCATGGCATCGCTCGCACAGAGGCACAGAGACTGGGGCTGCTTGCTTGTCTTGACATCTCAAACTTCAAAAGTATCCCGGGGATGGGGAAGTCCCTGCAAGGGGGCTCCAGCAGCCGTGCTGCAAAAATGTGAACGTTTCCAGAGAGCTTGCAGCCAGAAGGGGCTTGCCTGGAAAGCTGCTGCTCAGCCTCATCTGCCCATCGCACTGCTCGCACAGAGGCACAGAGACTGGGGCTGCTTGCTTGTCTTGCCACCTCAAACTTCAAACTTATGTTAGAGTGTCCGTGAAAGGCGCCTCCGGCAGCCCTGCTCCAAAAATGCGAACGTCTCCAGATAGCTTGCAGCCAGAAGGGGCTAGCCTGCAAAGCTCTTGCTAAGCCTCATCTGCCCATGGCATCGCTCGCACAGAGGCACAGAGACTGGGGCTGCTTGCTTGTCTTACCACCTCAAACTTCAGACGTACCCTGGGAATGGGGGGGTCACTGCCGGTCTCCCTTCACAGCCCTGCTCCTAAAATGCGAACGTCTACAGACAGCACGCAGTCAGAAGGGGCTAGCCTGGAAAGCTCTGCTCAGCCTCATCTGCCCATGGCACTGCTCGCACAGAGGCACAGAGACTGGGTATGCTTGCTTGTCTTGCCACCTCAAACTTCAAAAGCATTCCGGGGATGGGAATCCCTGTCGGGCGCCTCCAGCAGACCAGCTCACAAAATGCAAACGTCTCCAGATAGCTCACAGCCAGAAGGGGCTAGCCTGCAAAGCTCTTGCTCAGCCTCATCTGCCCATGGCACTGCTCGCACAGAGGCACAGACACTGGGTATGCTTGCTTGTCTTGCCACCACAAACTTCAAACTTATGTTAGAGTGTCCGTTAAAGGCGCCTCCGGCAGCCCTGCTCCAAAAATGCGAACGTCTCCAGATAGCTTGCAGCCAGAAGGGGCTTGCCTAGAAAGCTGTTGCTCAGCCTCATCTGCCCATGGCACTGCTCGCACAGAGGCACAGAGACTGGGGCTACTTTCTTGTTTTGCCACCTCAAACTTCAGACGTACGCTGGGAATGAGGGGGTCACTGCCGGTCTCCCTTCGCAGCCCTGCTCCTAAAATGCGAACGTCTACAGACAGCACGCAGTCAGAAGGGGCTAGCCTGGAAAGCTGTTGCTCAGCCTCATCTGCCCATGGCACTGCTCGCACAGAGGCACAGAGACTGGGGCTGCTTGCTTGTCTTGCCACCTCAAACTTCAAAAGCATTCCGGGGATGGGAATCCCTGTCGGGCGCCTCCAGCAGACCAGCTCACAAAATGCAAACATCTCCAGATAGCTCACAGCCTGAAGGGGCTAGCCTGCAAAGCTCTTGCTCAGCCTCATCTGCCCATGGCACCGCTCGCACAGAGGCACAGACACTGGGTATGCTTGCTTGTCTTGCCACCTCAAACTTCAAACGTAGCCCCGGAATGGGGGATTCGTGCCGGGCGCCTCCAGCAGACCTGCTCTGAATATGCGAACGTCTCCACATAGCTCGCAGACAGAAGGGCCTAGCCTGCAAAGCTGTTGCTCAGCCTCATCTGCCCATGGCACTGCTCGCACAGAGGCACAGACACTGGGGCTGCTTGCTTGTCTTGCCACCTTAAACTTCCAATGTAGCCCGGGGATGGGGATCCCTGTCGCGCGCCTCCAGCATCCCTGCTCCGAAAATGACAACTTCTTCAGAAAGCTCGCAACCAGAAGGGGCTAGCCTTCAAAGGTGTTGCTCAGCCGCATCTGCCCATGGCACTGCTGGAACAGAGGCACAGAGACTGGGACTGCTTGCTTGTCTTACCACCTAAAACGTCAAACGTACCCCAGGGATGGGTTTCCCTGTCGTGCGCCTCCAGCAGCCCTGCTCCGAAAATGCGAACGTCTCCAGATAGCTCGCAGCCAGAAGGGGCTAGCCTGCAAAGCTGTTGCTCAGCCTCATCTGCCCATGGCACTGCTCGCACAGAGGCACAGAGACTGGGGCTGCTTGCTTGTCTTGACATCTCAAACTTCAAAAGTATCCCGGGGATGGGGAAGTCCCTGCAAGGGGGCTCCAGCAGCCGTGCTGCAAAAATGTGAACGTCTCCAGATAGCTTGCAGCCAGAAGGGGCTAGCTTGGAAAGCTGTTTCTCAGCCTCATCTGCCCATCGCACTGCTCGCACAGAGGCACAGAGACTGGGGCTGCTTGCTTGTCTTGCCACCTCAAACTTCAAAGGTATATTAGGGGGTCCCTGCCAGGCGTCTCCGGCAGCCGTGCTTAGAAATTGCGAACGTTTCCAGATAGTTTGCAGCCAGAAGGGGCTAGCTTGGAAAGCTGTTGCTCAGCCTCATCTGCCCATGGCACTGCTCGAACACAGGCACAGAGACTGGGGCTGCTTGCTTGTCTTGCCACCTCAAACTTCAAACTTATGTTAGAGTGTCCGTGAAAGGCGCCTCCGGCAGCCCTGCTCCAAAAATGCGAACGTCTCCAGATAGCTTGCAGCCAGAAGGGGCTTGCCTGGAAAGCTGTTGCTCAGCCTCATCTGCCCATGGCACTGCTCGCACAGAGGCACAGACACTGGGGCTACTTTCTTGTTTTGCCACCTCAAACTTCAGACGTACGCTGGGAATGAGGGGGTCACTGCCGGTCTCCCTTCGCAGCCCTGCTCCTAAAATGCGAACGTCTACAGACAGCACGCAGTCAGAAGGGGCTAGCCTGGAAAGCTGTTGCTCAGCCTCATCTGCCCATGGCACTGCTCGCACAGAGGCACAGACACTGGGGCTGCTTGCTTGTCTTGCCACCTCAAACTTCAAAAGCATTCCGGGGATGGGAATCCCTGTCGGGCGCCTCCAGCAGACCAGCTCACAAAATGCAAACATCTCCAGATAGCTCACAGCCTGAAGGGGCTAGCCTGCAAAGCTCTTGCTCAGCCTCATCTGCCCATGGCACCGCTCGCACAGAGGCACAGACACTGGGTATGCTTGCTTGTCTTGCCACATCAAACTTCAAACGTAGCCCCGGAATGGGGGATTCGTGCCGGGCGCCTCCAGCAGACCTGCTCTGAATATGCGAACGTCTCCACATAGCTCGCAGACAGAAGGGGCTAGCCTGGAAAGATGTTGCTCAGCCTCATCTGCCCATGGCACAGCTCGCACAGAGGCACACAGACAGGGGCTGCTTGCTTGTCTTGCCACTTCAAACTTCAATTGTAGCCCGGGGATGGGTTTCCCTGTCGTGCGCCTCCAGCAGCCCTGCTCCGAAAATGCGAACGTCTCCAGATAGCTCGCAGCCAGAAGGGGCTAGCCTGCAAAGCTGTTGCTCAGCCTCATCTGCCCATGGCACTGCTCGCACAGAGGCACAGAGACTGGGGCTGCTTGCTTGTCTTGCCACCTCAAACTTCAAAGGTATATTAGGGGGTCCCTGCCAGGCGTCTCCGGCAGCCCTGCTTAGAAATTGCGAACGTTTCCAGATAGTTTGCAGCCAGAAGGGGCTAGCTTGGAAAGCTGTTGCTCAGCCTCATCTGCCCATGGCACTGCTCGAACACAGGCACAGAGACTGGGGCTGCTTGCTTGTCTTGCCACCTCAAACTTCAAACTTACGTTAGAGTGTCCGTGAAAGGCGCCTCCGGCAGCCCTGCTCCAAAAATGCGAACGTCTCCAGATAGCTTGCAGCCAGAAGGGGCTTGCCTGGAAAGCTGTTGCTCAGCCTCATCTGCCCATGGCACTGCTCGCACAGAGGCACAGACACTGGGGCTACTTTCTTGTTTTGCCACCTCAAACATCAGACGTACGCTGGGAATGGGGGGGTCACTGCCGGTCTCCCTTCACAGCCCTGCTCCTAAAATGCGAACGTCTACAGACAGCACGCAGTCAGAAGGGGCTAGCCTGGAAAGCTGTTGCTCAGCCTCATCTGCCCATGGCACTGCTCGCACAGAGGCACAGACACTGGGGCTGCTTGCTTGTCTTGCCACCTCAAACTTCAAAAGCATTCCGGGGATGGGAATCCCTGTCGGGCGCCTCCAGCAGACCAGCTCACAAAATGCAAACATCTCCAGATAGCTCACAGCCTGAAGGGGCTAGCCTGCAAAGCTCTTGCTCAGCCTCATCTGCCCATGGCACCGCTCGCACAGAGGCACAGACACTGGGTATGCTTGCTTGTCTTGCCACCTCAAACTTCAAACGTAGCCCCGGAATGGGGGATTCGTGCCGGGCGCCTCCAGCAGACCTGCTCTGAATATGCGAACGTCTCCACATAGCTCGCAGCCTGAAGGGGCTAGCCTGCAAAGCTGTTGCTCAGCCTCATCTGCCCATGGCACTGCTCGCACAGAGGCACAGACACTGGGGCTGCTTGCTTGTCTTGCCACCTCAAACTTCCAATGTAGCCCGGGGATGGGGATCCCTGTCGCGCGCCTCCAGCATCCCTGCTCCGAAAATGACAACTTCTTCAGAAAGCTCGCAACCAGAAGGGGCTAGCCTTCAAAGGTGTTGCTCAGCCGCATCTGCCCATGGCACTGCTGGAACAGAGGCACAGAGACTGGGACTGCTTGCTTGTCTTACCACCTAAAACGTCAAACGTACCCCAGGGATGGGTTTCCCTGTCGTGCGCCTCCAGCAGCCCTGCTCCGAAAATGCGAACGTCTCCAGATAGCTCGCAGCCAGAAGGGGCTAGCCTGCAAAGCTGTTGCTCAGCCTCATCTGCCCATGGCACTGCTCGCACAGAGGCACAGAGACTGGGGCTGCTTGCTTGTCTTGACATCTCAAACTTCAAAAGTATCCCGGGGATGGGGAAGTCCCTGCAAGGGGGCTCCAGCAGCCGTGCTGCAAAAATGTGAACGTCTCCAGATAGCTTGCAGCCAGAAGGGGCTAGCTTGGAAAGCTGTTTCTCAGCCTCATCTGCCCATCGCACTGCTCGCACAGAGGCACAGAGACTGGGGCTGCTTGCTTGTCTTGCCACCTCAAACTTCAAAGGTATATTAGGGGGTCCCTGCCAGGCGTCTCCGGCAGCCCTGCTTAGAAATTGCGAACGTTTCCAGATAGTTTGCAGCCAGAAGGGGCTAGCTTGGAAAGCTGTTGCTCAGCCTCATCTGCCCATGGCACTGCTCGAACACAGGCACAGACACTGGGGCTGCTTGCTTGTCTTGCCACCTCAAACTTCAAACTTATGTTAGAGTGTCCGTGAAAGGCGCCTCCGGCAGCCCTGCTCCAAAAATGCGAACGTCTCCAGATAGCTTGCAGCCAGAAGGGGCTTGCCTGGAAAGCTGTTGCTCAGCCTCATCTGCCCATGGCACTGCTCGCACAGAGGCACAGACACTGGGGCTACTTTCTTGTTTTGCCACCTCAAACTTCAGACGTACGCTGGGAATGAGGGGGTCACTGCCGGTCTCCCTTCGCAGCCCTGCTCCTAAAATGCGAACGTCTACAGACAGCACGCAGTCAGAAGGGGCTAGCCTGGAAAGCTGTTGCTCAGCCTCATCTGCCCATGGCACTGCTCGCACAGAGGCACAGAGACTGGGGCTGCTTGCTTGTCTTGCCACCTCAAACTTCAAAAGCATTCCGGGGATGGGAATCCCTGTCGGGCGCCTCCAGCAGACCAGCTCACAAAATGCAAACATCTCCAGATAGCTCACAGCCTGAAGGGGCTAGCCTGCAAAGCTGTTGCTCAGCCTCATCTGCCCATGGCACTGCTCGCACAGAGGCACAGAGACTGGGGCTGCTTGCTTGTCTTGCCACCTCAAACTTCAAAGGTATATTAGGGGGTCCCTGCCAGGCGTCTCCGGCAGCCCTGCTCCAAAAATGCGAACGTCTCCAGATAGCTTGCAGCCAGAAGGGGCTAGCTTGGAAAGTTGTTGCTCAGCCTCATCTGCCCATGGCACTGCTCGCACAGAGGCACAGAGACTGGGTATGCTTGCTTGTCTTGCCACCTCAAACTTCAAAAGCATTCCGGGGATGGGAATCCCTGTCGGGCGCCTCCAGCAGACCAGCTCACAAAACGCAAACGTCTCCAGATAGCTCACAGCCAGAAGGGGCTAGCCTGCAAAGCTCTTGCTCAGCCTCATCTGCCCATGGCACTGCTCGCACAGAGGCACAGACACTGGGTATGCTTGCTTGTCTTGCCACATCAAACTTCAAACGTAGCCCCGGAATGGGGGGTTCGTGCCGGGCGCCTCCAGCAGACCTGCTCTGAATATGCGAAGGTCTCCAGATAGCTCGCAGCCAGAAGGGGCTAGCCTGCAAAGCTGTTGCTCAGCCGTATCTGCCCATGGCACTGCTCGAACACAGGCACAGACACTGGGGCTGCTTGCTTGTCTTGCCACCTCAAACTTCAAACTTATGTTAGAGTGTCCGTGAAAGGCGCCTCCGGCAGCCCTGCTCCGAAAATGCGAACGTCTCCAGATAGCTTGCAGCCAGAAGGGGCTTGCCTGGAAAGCTGTTGCTCAGCCTCATCTGCCCATGGCATCGCTCGCACAGAGGCACAGAGACTGGGGCTGCTTGCTTGTCTTGACATCTCAAACTTCAAAAGTATCCCGGGGATGGGGAAGTCCCTGCAAGGGGGCTCCAGCAGCCGTGCTGCAAAAATGTGAACGTTTCCAGAGAGCTTGCAGCCAGAAGGGGCTAGCTTGGAAAGCTGTTGCTCAGCCTCATCTGCCCATCGCACTGCTCGCACAGAGGCACAGAGAATGGGGCTGCTTGCTTGTCTTGCCACCTCAAACTTCAAACTTATGTTAGAGTGTCCGTGAAAGGCGCCTCCGGCAGCCCTGCTCCAAAAATGCGAACGTCTCCAGATAGCTTGCAGCCAGAAGGGGCTAGCCTGCAAAGCTCTTGCTCAGCCTCATCTGCCCATGGCATCGCTCGCACAGAGGCACAGAGACTGGGGCTGCTTGCTTGTCTTACCACCTCAAACTTCAGACGTACCCTGGGAATGGGGGGGTCACTGCCGGTCTCCCTTCACAGCCCTGCTCCTTAAATGCGAACGTCTACAGACAGCACGCAGTCAGAAGGGGCTAGCCTGGAAAGCTCTGCTCAGCCTCATCTGCCCATGGCACTGCTCGCACAGAGGCACAGAGACTGGGGCTGCTTGCTTGTCTTGCCACCTCAAACTTCAAAACCATTCCGGGGATGGGAATCCCTGTCGGGCACCTCCAGCAGACCAGCTCACAAAATGCAAACATCTCCAGATAGCTCACAGCCAGAAGGGGCTAGCCTGCAAAGCTCTTGCTCAGTCTCATCTGCCCATAGCACTGCTCGCACAGAGGCACAGACACTGGGTATGCTTGCTTGTCTTGCCACATCAAACTTCAAACGTAGCCTCGGAATGGGGGGTTCGTGCCGGGCGCCTCCAGCAGACCTGCTCTGAATATGCGAAGGTCTCCAGATAGCTCACAGCCAGAAGGGGCTAGCCTGCAAAGATGTTGCTCAGCCGCATCTGCCCATGGCACTGCTTGAACAGAGGCACAGAGACTGGGACTGCTTGCTTGTCTTACCACCTCAAACGTCAAACGTACCCCAGGGATGGGTTTCCCTGTCGTGCGCCTCCAGCAGCCCTCCTCCGAAAATGCGAACGTCTCCAGATAGCTCGCAGCCAGAAGGGGCTAGCCTGCAAAGCTGTTGCTCAGCCTCATCTGCCCATGGCACTGCTCGCACAGAGGCACAGACACTGGGGCTGCTTGCTTGTCTTGACATCTCAAACTTCAAAAGTATCCCGGGGATGGGGAAGTCCCTGCAAGGGGGCTCCAGCAGCCGTGCTGCAAAAATGTGAACGTTTCCAGATAGCTTGCAGACAGAAGGGGCTAGCTTGGAAAGCTGTTTCTCAGCCTCATCTGCCCATCGCACTGCTCGCACAGAGGCACAGAGACTGGGGCTGCTTGCTTGTCTTGCCACCTCAAACTTCAAAGGTATATTAGGGGGTCCCTGCCAGGCGTCTCCGGCAGCCCTGCTTAGAAATTGCGAACGTTTCCAGATAGCTTGCAGCCAGAAGGGGCTAGCTTGGAAAGTTGTTGCTCAGCCTCATCTGCCCATGGCACTGCTCGAACACAGGCACAGACACTGGGGCTGCTTGCTTGTCTTGCCACCTCAAACTTCAAACTTATGTTAGAGTGTCCGTAAAAGGAGCCTCCGGCAGCCCTGCTCCAAAAATGCGAACGTCTCCAGATAGCTTGCAGCCAGAAGGGGCTTGCCTGCAAAGCTGTTGCTCAGCCTCATCTGCCCATGGCACTGCTCGCACAGAGGCACAGAGACTGGGTATGCTTGCTTGTCTTGCCACCTCAAACTTCAAAAGCATTCCGGGGATGGGAATCCCTGTCGGGCGCCTCCAGCAGACCAGCTCACAAAATGCAAACGTCTCCAGATAGCTCACAGCCAGAAGGGGCTAGCCTGCAAAGCTCTTGCTCAGCCTCATCTGCCCATGGCACTGCTCGCACAGAGGCACAGACACTGGGTATGCTTGCTTGTCTTGCCACCTCAAACTTCAAACGTAGCCCCGGAATGGGGGGTTCGTGCCGGGCGCCTCCAGCAGACCTGCTCTGAATATGCGAAGGTCTCCAGATAGCTCGCAGCCAGAAGGGGCTAGCCTGCAAAGCTGTTGCTCAGCCTCATCTGCCCATGGCACTGCTCGCACAGAGGCACAGAGACTGGGGCTGCTTGCTTGTCTTGACATCTCAAACTTCAAAAGTATCCCGGGGATGGGGAAGTCCCTGCAAGGGGGCTCCAGCAGCCGTGCTGCAAAAATGTGAACGTCTCCAGATAGCTTGCAGCCAGAAGGGGCTAGCTTGGAAAGCTGTTTCTCAGCCTCATCTGCCCATCGCACTGCTCGCACAGAGGCACAGAGACTGGGGCTGCTTGCTTGTCTTGCCACCTCAAACTTCAAAGGTATATTAGGGGGTCCCTGCCAGGCGTCTCCGGCAGCCCTGCTTAGAAATTGCGAACGTTTCCAGATAGTTTGCAGCCAGAAGGGGCTAGCTTGGAAAGCTGTTGCTCAGCCTCATCTGCCCATGGCACTGCTCGAACACAGGCACAGAGACTGGGGCTGCTTGCTTGTCTTGCCACCTCAAACTTCAAACTTATGTTAGAGTGTCCGTGAAAGGCGCCTCCGGCAGCCCTGCTCCAAAAATGCGAACGTCTCCAGATAGCTTGCAGCCAGAAGGGGCTTGCCTGGAAAGCTGTTGCTCAGCCTCATCTGCCCATGGCACTGCTCGCACAGAGGCACAGACACTGGGGCTACTTTCTTGTTTTGCCACCTCAAACTTCAGACGTACGCTGGGAATGAGGGGGTCACTGCCGGTCTCCCTTCGCAGCCCTGCTCCTAAAATGCGAACGTCTACAGACAGCACGCAGTCAGAAGGGGCTAGCCTGGAAAGCTGTTGCTCAGCCTCATCTGCCCATGGCACTGCTCGAACACAGGCACAGAGACTGGGGCTGCTTGCTTGTCTTGCCACCTCAAACTTCAAAAGCATTCCGGGGATGGGAATCCCTGTCGGGCGCCTCCAGCAGACCAGCTCACAAAATGCAAACATCTCCAGATAGCTCACAGCCTGAAGGGGCTAGCCTGCAAAGCTCTTGCTCAGCCTCATCTGCCCATGGCACCGCTCGCACAGAGGCACAGACACTGGGTATGCTTGCTTGTCTTGCCACATCAAACTTCAAACGTAGCCCCGGAATGGGGGATTCGTGCCGGGCGCCTCCAGCAGACCTGCTCTGAATATGCGAACGTCTCCACATAGCTCGCAGACAGAAGGGGCTAGCCTGGAAAGATGTTGCTCAGCCTCATCTGCCCATGGCACAGCTCGCACAGAGGCACACAGACAGGGGCTGCTTGCTTGTCTTGCCACTTTAAACTTCAATTGTAGCCCGGGGATGGGTTTCCCTGTCGTGCGCCTCCAGCAGCCCTGCTCCGAAAATGCGAACGTCTCCAGATAGCTCGCAGCCAGAAGGGGCTAGCCTGCAAAGCTGTTGCTCAGCCTCATCTGCCCATGGCACTGCTCGCACAGAGGCACAGAGACTGGGGCTGCTTGCTTGTCTTGCCACCTCAAACTTCAAAGGTATATTAGGGGGTCCCTGCCAGGCGTCTCCGGCAGCCCTGCTTAGAAATTGCGAACGTTTCCAGATAGTTTGCAGCCAGAAGGGGCTAGCTTGGAAAGCTGTTGCTCAGCCTCATCTGCCCATGGCACTGCTCGAACACAGGCACAGAGACTGGGGCTGCTTGCTTGTCTTGCCACCTCAAACTTCAAACTTATGTTAGAGTGTCCGTGAAAGGCGCCTCCGGCAGCCCTGCTCCAAAAATGCGAACGTCTCCAGATAGCTTGCAGCCAGAAGGGGCTTGCCTGGAAAGCTGTTGCTCAGCCTCATCTGCCCATGGCACTGCTCGCACAGAGGCACAGACACTGGGGCTACTTTCTTGTTTTGCCACCTCAAACATCAGACGTACGCTGGGAATGGGAGGGTCACGGACGGTCTCCCTTCACAGCCCTGCTCCTAAAATGCGAACGTCTACAGATAGCACGCAGTCAGAAGGGGCTAGCCTGCAAAGCTGTTGCTCAGCCTCATCTGCCCATGGCACTGCTCGCACAGAGGCACAGAGACTGGGGCTGCTTGCTTGTCTTGCCACCTCAAGCTTCAAAGGTATATTAGGGGGTCCCTGCCAGGCGTCTCCGGCAGCCCTGTTTAGAAGTTGCGAACGTTTCCAGATAGCTTGCAGCCAGAATGGGCTAGCTTGGAAAGCTGTTGCTCAGCCTCATCTGCCCATGGCTCTGCTCGAACACAGGCACAGAGACTGGGGCTGCTTGCTTGTCTTGCCACCTCAAACTTCAAACGTAGCCCCGGAATGGGGGATTCGTGCCGGGCGCCTCCAGCAGACCTGCTCTGAATATGCGAACGTCTCCACATAGCTCGCAGACAGAAGGGGCTAGCCTGGAAAGATGTTGCTCAGCCTCATCTGCCCATGGCACTGCTCGCACAGAGGCACACAGACAGGGGCTGCTTGCTTGTCTTGCCACTTCAAACTTCAATTGTAGCCCGGGGATGGGGATCCCTGTCGCGCGCCTCCAGCATCCCTGCTCCGAAAATGACAACTTCTTCAGAAAGCTCGCAACCAGAAGGGGCTAGCCTTCAAAGGTTTTGCTCAGCTGCATCTGCCCATGGCACTGCTGGAACAGAGGCACAGAGACTGGGACTGCTTGCTTGTCTTACCACCTCAAACGTCAAACGTACCCCAGGGATGGGTTTCCCTGTCGTGCGCCTCCAGCAGCCCTGCTCCGAAAATGCGAACGTCTCCAGATAGCTCACAGCCAGAAGGGGCTAGCCTGCAAAGCTGTTGCTCAGCCTCATCTGCCCATGGCACTGCTCGCACAGAGGCACAGAGACTGGGGCTGCTTGCTTGTCTTCACATCTCAAACTTCAAAAGTATCCCGGGGATGGGGAAGTCCCTGCAAGGGGGCTCCAGCAGCCGTGCTGCAAAAATGTGAACGTTTCCAGATAGCTTGCAGCCAGAAGGGGCTAGCTTCGAAAGCTGTTTCTCAGCCTCATCTGCCCATCGCACTGCTCGCACAGAGGCACAGAGACTGGGGCTGCTTGCTTGTCTTGCCACCTCAAACTTCAAAGGTATATTAGGGGGTCCCTGCCAGGCGTCTCCGGCAGCCCTGCTTAGAAATTGCGAACGTTTCCAGATAGCTTGCAGCCAGAAGGGGCTAGCTTGGAAAGCTGTTGCTCAGCCTCATATGCCCATGGCACTGCTCGAACACAGGCACAGAGACTGGGGCTGCTTGCTTGTCTTGCCACCACAAACTTCAAACTTATGTTAGAGTGTCCGTGAAAGACGCCTCCGGCAGCCCTGCTCCAAAAAT
Source organism: Opisthocomus hoazin (assembly GCF_030867145.1). NCBI lineage: Eukaryota > Metazoa > Chordata > Aves > Opisthocomiformes > Opisthocomidae > Opisthocomus > Opisthocomus hoazin. The sequence continues at coordinate 14,035,027 of NC_134426.1, forward strand.
GCGAACGTCTCCAGATAGCTTGCAGCCAGAAGGGGCTTGCCTGGAAAGCTGTTGCTCAGCCTCATCTGCCCATGGCACTGCTCGCACAAAGGCACAGAGACTGGGGCTACTTTCTTGTTTTGCCACCTCAAACTTCAGACGTACGCTGGGAATGAGGGGGTCACTGCCGGTCTCCCTTCGCAGCCCTGCTCCTAAAATGTGAACGTCTACAGATAGCACGCAGTCAGAAGCGGCCAGCCTGGAAAGCTGTTGCTCAGCCTCATCTGCCCATGGCACTGCTCGCACAGAGGCACAGAGACTGGGGCTGCTTGCTTGTCTTGCCACCTCAAACTTCAAAAGCATTCCGGGGATGGGAATCCCTGTCGGGCGCCTCCAGCAGACCAGCTCACAAAATGCAAACGTCTCCAGATAGCTCACAGCCTGAAGGGGCTAGCCTGCAAAGCTGTTGCTCAGCCTCATCTGCCCATGGCACTGCTCGCACAGAGGCACAGAGACTGGGGCTGCTTGCTTGTCTTGCCACCTCAAACTTCAAAGGTATATTAGGGGGTCCCTGCCAGGCGTCTCCGGCAGCCCTGCTTAGAAATTGCGAACGTTTCCAGATAGTTTGCAGCCAGAAGGGGCTAGCTTGGAAAGCTGTTGCTCAGCCTCATCTGCCCATGGCACTGCTCGAACACAGGCACAGAGACTGGGGCTGCTTGCTTGTCTTGCCACCTCAAACTTCAAACTTATGTTAGAGTGTCCGTGAAAGGCGCCTCCGGCAGCCCTGCTCCAAAAATGCGAACGTCTCCAGATAGCTTGCAGCCAGAAGGGGCTTGCCTGGAAAGCTGTTGCTCAGCCTCATCTGCCCATGGCACTGCTCGCACAGAGGCACAGACACTGGGGCTACTTTCTTGTTTTGCCACCTCAAACATCAGACGTACGCTGGGAATGGGAGGGTCACGGACGGTCTCCCTTCACAGCCCTGCTCCTAAAATGCGAACGTCTACAGATAGCACGCAGTCAGAAGGGGCTAGCCTGCAAAGCTGTTGCTCAGCCTCATCTGCCCATGGCACTGCTCGCACAGAGGCACAGAGACTGGGGCTGCTTGCTTGTCTTGCCACCTCAAGCTTCAAAGGTATATTAGGGGGTCCCTGCCAGGCGTCTCCGGCAGCCCTGTTTAGAAGTTGCGAACGTTTCCAGATAGCTTGCAGCCAGAATGGGCTAGCTTGGAAAGCTGTTGCTCAGCCTCATCTGCCCATGGCTCTGCTCGAACACAGGCACAGAGACTGGGGCTGCTTGCTTGTCTTGCCACCTCAAACTTCAAACGTAGCCCCGGAATGGGGGATTCGTGCCGGGCGCCTCCAGCAGACCTGCTCTGAATATGCGAACGTCTCCACATAGCTCGCAGACAGAAGGGGCTAGCCTGGAAAGATGTTGCTCAGCCTCATCTGCCCATGGCACTGCTCGCACAGAGGCACACAGACAGGGGCTGCTTGCTTGTCTTGCCACTTCAAACTTCAATTGTAGCCCGGGGATGGGGATCCCTGTCGCGCGCCTCCAGCATCCCTGCTCCGAAAATGACAACTTCTTCAGAAAGCTCGCAACCAGAAATGGCTAGCCTGGAAACGTGTTGCTCAGCCGCATCTGCCCATGGCACTGCTTGAACAGAGGCACAGACACTGGGGCTGCTTGCTTGTCTTACCACCTCAAACGTCAAACGTACCCCAGGGATTGGTTTCCCTGTCATGTGCCTCCAGCAGCCCTGCTCCGAAAATGACAACTTCTTCAGAAAGCTCGCAACCAGAAGGGGCTAGCCTTCAAAGGTGTTGCTCAGCCGCATCTGCCCATGGCACTGCTGGAACAGAGGCACAGAGACTGGGACTTCTTGCTTCTCTTACCACCTCAAACGTCAAACGTACCCCAGGGATGGGTTTCCCTGTCGTGCGCCTCCAGCAGCCCTGCTCCGAAAATGCAAACGTCTCCAGATAGCTCGCAGACAGAAGGGCTAGCCTGCAAAGCTGTTGCTCAGCCTCATCTGCCCATGGCACTGCTCGCACAGAGGCACAGAGACTGGGGCTGCTTGCTTGTCTTCACATCTCAAACTTCAAAAGTATCCCGGGGATGGGGAAGTCCCTGCAAGGGGGCTCCAGCAGCCGTGCTGCAAAAATGTGAACGTTTCCAGATAGCTTGCAGCCAGAAGGGGCTAGCTTCGAAAGCTGTTTCTCAGCCTCATCTGCCCATCGCACTGCTCGCACAGAGGCACAGAGACTGGGGCTGCTTGCTTGTCTTGCCACCTCAAACTTCAAAGGTATATTAGGGGGTCCCTGCAAGGCGTCTACGGCAGCCCTGCTTGGAAATTGCGAACGTTTCCAGATAGCTTGCAGCCAGAAGGGGTTAGCTTGGAAAGCTGTTGCTCAGCCTCATCTGCCCATGGCACTGCTCGAACACAGGCACAGAGACTGGGGCTGCTTGCTTGTCTTCCCACCTCAAACTTCAAAATTATGTTAGAGTGTCCGTAAAAGGCGCCTCCGGCAGCCCTGCTCCAAAAATGCGAACGTCTCCAGATAGCTTGCAGCCAGAAGGGGCTTGCCTGGAAAGCTGTTGCTCAGCCTCATCTGCCCATGGCACTGCTCGCACAGAGGCACAGACACTGGGGCTGCTTGCTTGTCTTGCCACCTCAAACTTCAAAAGCATTCCGGGGATGGGAATCCCTGTCGGGCGCCTCCAGCAGACCAGCTCACAAAATGCAAACGTCTCCAGATAGCTCGCAGCCAGAAGGTGCTAGCCTGCAAAGCTGTTGCTCAGCCTCATCTGCCCATGGCACTGCTCGCACAGAGGCACAGAGACTGGGGCTGCTTGCTTGTCTTGACATCTCAAACTTCAAAAGTGTCCCGGGGATGGGGAAGTCCCTGCAAGGGGGCTCCAGCAGCCGTGCTGCAAACATGTGAACGTCTCCAGATAGCTTGCAGCCAGAAGGGGCTAGCTTGGAAAGCTGTTTCTCAGCCTCATCTGCCCATCGCACTGCTCGCACAGAGGCACAGAGACTGGGGCTGCTTGCTTGTCTTGCCACCTCAAACTTCAAAGGTATATTAGGGGGTCCCTGCCAGGCATCTCCGGCAGCCCTGCTTAGAAATTGCGAACGTTTCCAGATAGCTTGCAGCCAGAAGGGGCTAGCTTGGAAAGCTGTTGCTCAGCCTCATCTGCCCATGGCACTGCTCGAACACAGGCACAGAGACTGGGGCTGCTTGCTTGTCTTGCCACCACAAACTTCAAACTTATGTTAGAGTGTCCGTGAAAGGCGCCTCCGGCAGCCCTGCTCCAAAAATGCGAACGTCTCCAGATAGCTTGCAGCCAGAAGGGGCTTGCCTGGAAAGCTGTTGCTCAGCCTCATCTGCCCATGGCACTGCTCGCACAAAGGCACAGAGACTGGGGCTACTTGCTTGTCTTGCCACCTCAAACTTCAAAAGCATCCCGGGGATGGGAATCCCTGTCGGGCGCCTCCAGCAGACCAGCTCACAAAATGCAAACGTCTCCAGATAGCTCACAGCCAGAAGGGGCTAGCCTGCAAAGCTCTTGCTCAGCCTCATCTGCCCATGGCACCGCTCGCACAGAGGCACAGACACTGGGTATGCTTGCTTGTCTTGCCACCTCAAACTTCAAACGTAGCCCCGGAATGGGGGGTTCGTGCCGGGCGCCTCCAGCAGACCTGCTCTGAATATGCGAATGTCTCCAGATAGCTCGCAGCCACAAGGGGCTAGCCTGCAAAGCTGTTGCTCAGCCGTATCTGCCCATGGCACTGCTCGCACAGAGGCACAGACACTGGGGCTGCTTGCTTGTCTTGCCACCTCAAACTTCCAATGTAGCCCGGGGATGGGGATCCCTGTCGCGCGCCTCCAGCATCCCTGCTCCGAAAATGACAACTTCTTCAGAAAGCTCGCAACCAGAAGGGGCTAGCCTTCAAAGGTTTTGCTCAGCTGCATCTGCCCATGGCACTGCTGGAACAGAGGCACAGAGACTGGGACTGCTTGCTTGTCTTACCACCTCAAACGTCAAACGTACCCCAGGGATGGGTTTCCCTGTCGTGCGCCTCCAGCAGCCCTGCTCCGAAAATGCGAACGTCTCCAGATAGCTCACAGCCAGAAGGGGCTAGCCTGCAAAGCTGTTGCTCAGCCTCATCTGCCCATGGCACTGCTCGCACAGAGGCACAGAGACTGGGGCTGCTTGCTTGTCTTCACATCTCAAACTTCAAAAGTATCCCGGGGATGGGGAAGTCCCTGCAAGGGGGCTCCAGCAGCCGTGCTGCAAAAATGTGAACGTTTCCAGATAGCTTGCAGCCAGAAGGGGCTAGCTTCGAAAGCTGTTTCTCAGCCTCATCTGCCCATCGCACTGCTCGCACAGAGGCACAGAGACTGGGGCTGCTTGCTTGTCTTGCCACCTCAAACTTCAAAGGTATATTAGGGGGTCCCTGCCAGGCGTCTCCGGCAGCCCTGCTTAGAAATTGCGAACGTTTCCAGATAGCTTGCAGCCAGAAGGGGCTAGCTTGGAAAGCTGTTGCTCAGCCTCATATGCCCATGGCACTGCTCGAACACAGGCACAGAGACTGGGGCTGCTTGCTTGTCTTGCCACCACAAACTTCAAACTTATGTTAGAGTGTCCGTGAAAGACGCCTCCGGCAGCCCTGCTCCAAAAATGCGAACGTCTCCAGATAGCTTGCAGCCAGAAGGGGCTTGCCTGGAAAGCTGTTGCTCAGCCTCATCTGCCCATGGCACTGCTCGCACAAAGGCACAGAGACTGGGGCTACTTTCTTGTTTTGCCACCTCAAACTTCAGACGTACGCTGGGAATGAGGGGGTCACTGCCGGTCTCCCTTCGCAGCCCTGCTCCTAAAATGTGAACGTCTACAGATAGCACGCAGTCAGAAGCGGCCAGCCTGGAAAGCTGTTGCTCAGCCTCATCTGCCCATGGCACTGCTCGCACAGAGGCACAGAGACTGGGGCTGCTTGCTTGTCTTGCCACCTCAAACTTCAAAAGCATTCCGGGGATGGGAATCCCTGTCGGGCGCCTCCAGCAGACCAGCTCACAAAATGCAAACGTCTCCAGATAGCTCACAGCCTGAAGGGGCTAGCCTGCAAAGCTCTTGCTCAGCCTCATCTGCCCATGGCACCGCTCGCACAGAGGCACAGACACTGGGTATGCTTGCTTGTCTTGCCACCTCAAACTTCAAACGTAGCCCCGGAATGGGGGGTTCGTGCCGGGCGCCTCCAGCAGACCTGCTCTGAATATGCGAATGTCTCCAGATAGCTCGCAGCCAGAAGGGGCTAGCCTGCAAAGCTGTTGCTCAGCCGTATCTGCCCATGGCACTGCTCGCACAGAGGCACAGACACTGGGGCTGCTTGCTTGTCTTGCCACCTCAAACTTCCAATGTAGCCCGGGGATGGGGATCCCTGTCGCGCGCCTCCAGCATCCCTGCTCCGAAAATGACAACTTCTTCAGAAAGCTCGCAACCAGAAGGGGCTAGCCTTCAAAGGTGTTGCTCAGCTGCATCTGCCCATGGCACTGCTGGAACAGAGGCACAGAGACTGGGACTGCTTGCTTGTCTTACCACCTCAAACGTCAAACGTACCCCAGGGATGGGTTTCCCTGTCGTGCGCCTCCAGCAGCCCTGCTCCGAAAATGCGAACGTCTCCAGATAGCTCACAGCCAGAAGGGGCTAGCCTGCAAAGCTGTTGCTCAGCCTCATCTGCCCATGGCACTGCTCGCACAGAGGCACAGAGACTGGGGCTGCTTGCTTGTCTTCACATCTCAAACTTCAAAAGTGTCCAGGGGATGGGGAAGTCCCTGCAAGGGGGCTCCTGCAGCCGTGCTGCAAACATCTGAACGTCTCCAGATAGCTTGCAGCCAGAAGGGGCTAGCTTGGAAAGCTGTTTCTCAGCCTCATCTGCCCATCGCACTGCTCGCACAGAGGCACAGAGACTGGGGCTGCTTGCTTGTCTTGCCACCTCAAACTTCAAAGGTATATTAGGGGGTCCCTGCCAGGCGTCTCCGGCAGCCCTGCTTAGAAATTGCGAACGTTTCCAGATAGCTTGCAGCCAGAATGGGCTAGCTTGGAAAGCTGTTGCTCAGCCTCATCTGCACATGGCACTGCTCGAACACAGGTACAGAGACTGGGGCTGCTTGCTTGTCTTGCCACCACAAACTTCAAACTTATGTTAGAGTGTCCGTGAAAGGCACCTCCGGCAGCCCTGCTCCACAAATGCGAACGTCTCCAGATAGCTTGCAGCCAGAAGGGGCTTGCCTAGAAAGCTGTTGCTCAGCCTCATCTGCCCATGGCACTGCTCGCACAGAGGCACAGAGACTGGGGCTACTTTCTTGTTTTGCCACCTCAAACTTCAGACGTACGCTGGGAATGAGGGGGTCACTGCCGGTCTCCCTTCGCAGCCCTGCTCCTAAAATGCGAACGTCTACAGACAGCACGCTGTCAGAAGGGGCTTGCCTGGAAAGCTGTTGCTCAGCCTCATCTGCCCATGGCACTGCTCGCACAGAGGCACAGAGACTGGGGCTGCTTGCTTGTCTTGCCACCTCAAACTTCAAAAGCATTCCGGGGATGGGAATCCCTGTCGGGCGCCTCCAGCAGACCAGCTCACAAAATGCAAACATCTCCAGATAGCTCACAGCCTGAAGGGGCTAGCCTGCAAAGCTCTTGCTCAGCCTCATCTGCCCATGGCACCGCTCGCACAGAGGCACAGACACTGGGTATGCTTGCTTGTCTTGCCACATCAAACTTCAAACGTAGCCCCGGAATGGGGGATTCGTGCCGGGCACCTCCAGCAGACCTGCTCTGAATATGCGAACGTCTCCACATAGCTCGCAGCCAGAAGGGGCTAGCCTGCAAAGCTGTTGCTCAGCCTCATCTGCCCATGGCACTGCTCGCACAGAGGCACAGACACTGGGGCTGCTTGCTTGTCTTGCCACCTCAAACTTCCAATGTAGCCCGGGGATGGGGATCCCTGTCGCGCGCCTCCAGCATCCCTGCTCCGAAAATGACAACTTCTTCAGAAAGCTCGCAACCAGAAGGGGCTAGCCTTCAAAGGTGTTGCTCAGCCGCATCTGCCCATGGCACTGCTGGAACAGAGGCACAGAGACTGGGACTGCTTGCTTGTCTTACCACCTCAAACGTCAAACGTACCCCAGGGATGGGTTTCCCTGCCGTGCGCCTCCAGCAGCCCTCCTCCGAAAATGCGAACGTCTCCAGATAGCTCGCAGCCAGAAGGGGCTAGCCTGGAAAGCTGTTGCTCAGCCTCATCTGCCCATCGCACTGCTCGCACAGAGGCACAGAGACTGGGGCTGCTTGCTTGTCTTGCCACCTCAAACTTCAAAGGTATATTAGGGGGTCCCTGCCAGGCGTCTCCAGCAGCCCTGCTTCGAAAATGCGAACGTCTCCAGATAGCTCGCAGCCAGAATATGCTTGCATGGAAAGGTGTTGCTCAGCCTCATCTGCCCATGGCACTGCTCGCACTGAGGCACAGAGACTGGGGCTGCTTTCTTGTTTTGCCACCTCAAACTTCCGACGTACGCTGGGAATGGGGGGGTCACTGCCGGTCTCCCTTCGCAGCCCTGCTCCTAAAATGCGAACGTCTACAGATAGCACGCAGCCAGAAGGAGCTAGCCTGGAAAGCTGTTGCTCAGCCTCATCTGCCCATGGCACTGCTTGAACAGAGGCACAGAGACTGGGGCTGCTTGCTTGTCTTGCCATTGCAAACTTCAAAAGCATTCCAGGGATGGGAATCCCTGTCGGGCGCCTCCAGCAGACCAGCTCAGAAAATGCAAACGTCTCCATATAGCTCACAGCCAGAAGATGATAGCCTGGAATGCTGTTGCTCAGCCTCATCTGCCCATGGCACTGCTCGCACAGAGGCTCTCCTGGGTTTGGCCAGGACAGGGTTAATTTTCACCGGAATCCAGGAAGGGGCACAGCCGGGGGGTGGGGGCTGACCCCACCTGGCCAAACAGAGCCCGGTATTCCATACCATGTGACGTCACGCTGGGTTCCGGTGGGGGGGGGGGGGGCGGCGCGGCGGGAAGGCACTCGCGGCTTGTGGGGGCGCAGCGCCGGTCCTGTTTCTGGAGAGCGACTGTCTGAGTTGTACGGTTCGTTGTTGTGTTTTCTCCTTATTTGTATCGTTGTTGTTCCTGTTTTCCCTCTGTTTGCTGTTCTGTTAAACTGCCCTTATCCCGACCCACCAGTTTCTGCCTTTTTTTTTCATTCTCCTCCGCACGCTGGCGGGGGGAGGGGCGGCCGCGTGGCGCTTTTGTTGCCGGTGGCAGCCGAAACCAAAACATTAAATTGGCGCCCAGACGTGGAGCGGGGATAACGGCAGGGCTGAGCAGTGGGTGTTAAAACTGCTTTCTTAGATTTTGTTAAAATTTTGTTATACGCATTTTTCTGTGTTAAATAGTCGCCGGTAAAAATGTTTCTGTCTGTGATCAGATGGCTGTGGTTTCTGAATCCTTATTTGCAGTATGTATTCAATGCCGTGCTGTTCATCATCGCTGGGAAAAAGATCAGGGTGATAATTTTGCTCTACCTTACGATATCGACTTATGATATGATAACATCACTGTGCATGAAATTAGGCTTGTATTTGCATGCAGCTCTGCGGTCATTTCCGTACCTCGGATCCTATGTCTTAGAATTTGTTAATAATCAAACCCAGTCTGTGGGGAAAACCGAAGGGGATACCTTCCCCCACTCTTTCGCCCCCCCTCTCTCCCTCAGGCTGGTCCTAACTGCTTTTGAGAATTTCGAGTACCCGTGGGATGCTCAGGGCAGCACTCTCCTTTTGTTATGCCTCCTGAATGGGTTGCAGGTTTTGTTTAGGGTTAAGCAAGTCATTAAGAACATCGTGCAGAGACCTGCCCCGGGGCCGGATAGCTGTGAGTGGCTGGGTGTGTGGGACAGCATGGGCAAGTACCTAGGGCAGTGGACACCCCCGATGTTTTTTAAACTCACCCCTGAGCAAGTACAGAATCCGGAAAAACTAGTAAAATATCTGCAAAAAGTGTGCTGCCACCCTGGGAACTCCAGAGAGACACAGATCACAGCAACGTGCTGGGGTCTGGCCCACGCCTACCGAGCTGCCCTGTTTAACACTGTTCAGTGCCCTAAAGGGGAAAAGGGGGGAAACGAAGCGGCAGGCACTGTGACTGGCGCTGCCCCCCCAGCCGGCCCTGCAGCCCCTCCAGCCCAGCAGGCAGTCACAGCCCCCCTGACCAGCACCACCGCTGCCACAGCTGCAGGGTCTGCCTCGGTTTCCCCAGCGGGCACAGCAGCTGCTCCAGCCCCAGCTCCAGCCACAGGCACAGTGACTGAGCCCAATGACCAACCTGTGCAGGTAGCAGTCGCCCCCGTAAAACTAAAGAAAGACGCAAAGAGAGCAGATCGCTCCGGGAGGGATGATGATGAGCCAGGGTCATCATGGGAGATAGAGACAGAGATCATCACCCGGTCCCTGTCCCTGGGCGAGCTGCGAGACATGCGGAAAGATTTCAGCTGCCACCCAGGCGAGCACATTGCCACCTGGCTGCTGCGGTGCTGGGATAATGGGGCCAGCAGCTTGGAATTAGAGGGCAAGGAAGCCAAGCAGCTGGGATCCCTGGCCAGGGATGGGGGCATTGACAAGGCCATTGGGAAAAAGGAACAAATCCTCAGCCTGTGGAGGAGACTTCTGTCAGGCGTGAGGGAGAGGTACCCCTTCAGTGACGATTTTGTATGCTATCCTGGCAAGTGGACCAATATGGAAAGGGGTATTCAGTACTTGAGGGAATTAGCTGTGCGGGAGCTGGTTTACTGTGACACAGACGATGAGCAGGTACCCACAGACCCAGATGAACTCCAGTGCTCACAATCCATGTGGAGGAAGTTTGTGCAGAGTGCACCCTCCTCGCATGCCAACTCACTGGCAGTTGTAAACTGGAAAGGTAAAGACGCACCAACAGTGGACGAGGTGGCTGTCAGACTCCGCCAATATGAGGAAAGTCTCTCTTCCTCCCTTGTCTCAGCCGTGGAGAAACTGGTCAAGCGACTAGACAGGAATATGTCCTACTCCCCACCTGTACGGGCCAGTGTCTCAGCTGTTAGGGGCAGGCATTTCTCTGCTCAGGAGAGGGAATACAGAGGCTATACACCCCGGGGCACCCTGTGGTTCTACCTGCGTGACCACGGAGAGGACATGAGGAAGTGGGATGGAAAACCCACCTCAAGTCTAGAGGCACGAGTCCGTGAGTTGCGAGGTAAAACAATGACCAAAGGGGATTCTCTTAGTAAAAGTGCCGCTCCAGTTTCCAGAAGCCAACTCTCCAGACCAGGTAGACAGTTTGACCTTGATTCCGATCCTCTGGAGGGGACCTCCAAGTCATTTTTACAGCAGGTGAGCAGCAAATTCTCTGATGAGGATTAGAGGGGCCCTGCCTCCAGCCAGGTGGAGGAAAGGGACAACCGTGTCTATTGGACGGTGTGGATTCGGTGGCCTGGCACGTCAGATCCCCAAGAGTATAAAGCTCTAGTGGACACTGGTGCACAGTGTACTTTAATGCCATCAGAGTTCAAAGGGTCAGAGTCCATTTGCATTTCTGGAGTGACAGGGGGGGTCCCAAGAGCTGAGTGTACTGGAGGCTGAAGTGAGCCTCACTGGGCAGGACTGGCAGAAGCACCCCATTGTAACTGGCCCCGAGGTTCCGTGCATCCTTGGGATAGACTATCTTAGGAGAGGGTATTTCAAGGACCCAAGGGGGTATCGGTGGGCTTTTGGCATAGCTGCTGTGGAGACGGAAGAAATTAAACAGCTGTCCATTTTGCCTGGTCTCTCGGAGGATCCTTCCGTTGTGGGGTTGCTGAGGGTTGAAGAACAACAGGTACCCATCGCCACCACAACGGTGCACCGGCGACAGTATTGTACCAACCGAGACTCCCTTCTCCCCATTCATCAGCTGATCCGCCAGCTGGACAGTCAAGGAGTGATCAGCAAAACTCGCTCACCCTTTAATAGTCCCATATGGCCAGTAAGAAAATCTACTGGAGAGTGGAGACTGACAATAGACTACTGTGGCCTGAATGAAGTCACACCACCGCTGAGTGCTGCCGTGCCAGACATGCTAGAACTTCAATATCAGCTGGAGTCAAAGGCAGCCAAGTGGTACGCTACAATTGACATTGCTAATGCATTCTTCTCCATCCCTTTGGCAGCAGAGTGCAGGCCACAGTTTGCTTTCACCTGGAGGGGCATCCAGTACACCTGGAATCGACTGCCCCAGGGGTTGGAAACACAGTCCCACCATTTGCCATGGACTAATCCAGACTGCACTGGAAAAGGGTGAAGCTCCAGAACATCTGCAGTACATCGACGACATCATTATATGGGGCGACACAGCGGAGGAGGTTTTTGAGAAAGGGGAGAAAATAGTTCAGATCCTTCTGAAAGCCGGTTTCGCCATAAAGCGAAGTAAAGTCAAGGGACCTGCGCAAGAGATCCAGTTTTTGGGAATAAAATGGCAGGATGGGCGCCGTCAAATCCCAATGGATGTCATCAACAAAATAGCAGCTATGTCTCCACCAACCAGCAAAAAAGAAGCACAGGCCTTCCTGGGTGTTGTGGGGTTTTGGAGGATGCACATCCCAAATTACAGCCAGATTGTAAGTCCTCTGTACCACGTGACCCGGAAGAAGAATGATTTTGAATGGGGCCCTGAGCAACGACAGGCATTTGAACAGATTAAACGGGAGATAGTTCATGCTGTAGCCCTTGGTCCAGTCCAGTCAGGGCAAGATGTTAAAAACGTGCTCTACACCGCAGCCGGGGAGAATGGCCCAACCTGGAGTCTCTGGCAGAAAGCACCAGGGGAGACTCGAGATCGACCCCTGGGGTTCTGGAGCCGGGGATACAAAGGATCCGAGGCCCGCTATACTCCCACTGAAAAAGAGATTCTGGCAGCATATGAAGGCGTTCAAGCTGCTTCAGAAGTGGTCGGCACTGAAGCACAGCTCCTCCTAGCACCACGATTGCCGGTCCTGGGCTGGATGTTCAAAGAAAGAGTTCCCTCTACGCGTCATGCCACCGATGCTACGTGGAGTAAGTGGGTCGCTCTGATCACCCAGCGCGCCCGAATGGGAAACCCCAGTCGCCCAGGAATTCTGGAGGTAATCATGGACTGGCCAGAAGGCAAAGATTTTGGAGCATCACCAGAGGAGGAGGTGACACGTGCTGAAGAGGCCCCACTGTATAACCAGCTGCCAGAAGATAAGAAACAGTATGCCCTGTTCACAGATGGGTCCTGTCGCATTGTGGGGAAGCAGCGGAGGTGGAAGGCTGCTGTATGGAGCCCTACACGACAAGTCGCAGAAACTGCCGAGGGAGAAGGTGAGTCCAGCCAGTTTGCAGAGGTGAAAGCCATCCAGCTGGCTTTAGACATTGCCAGTCGAGAGAAGTGGCCAGTGCTCTATCTTTACACTGACTCTTGGATGGTGGCCAATGCCTTGTGGGGGTGGCTGCAGCAATGGAAGAAGAACAACTGGCAGCGCAGAGGCAAACCTATCTGGGCTGCCCCATTGTGGCAAGATATTGCTGCCCAGCTGGAGCAGTTGGTTGTAAAAGTCCGTCACGTGGACGCCCACGTCCCTAAGAGTCGGGCCACTGAAGAACATCAAAACAACCACCAGGTAGATCAGGCTGCTAAGATTGAAGTGGCTTAGGTGGATCTGGACTGGCAACATAAGGGTGAACTGTTTATAGCTCGGTGGGCCCATGACACCTCGGGTCACCAAGGAAGAGACGCGACATACAGATGGGCTCGTGACCGAGGGGTGGACTTGACCATGGACACTATTGCACAGGTTATCCATGAATGTGAGACATGCACTGCAATCAAGCAAGCCAAGCGGGTAAAGCCTCAGTGGTATGGAGGACGATGGCTAAAATATAAATATGGGGAGGCTTGGCAGATTGACTATATCACACTGCCACAGACCCGCCAAGGCAAGCGCTATGTGCTCACAATGGTGGAGGCCACCACCGGATGGCTGGAAACCTACCCTGTGCCCCATGCCACCGCCCGGAATACCATCCTGGGCCTGGAAAAACAAGTCCTGTGGCGACATGGCACCCCCGAAAGAATCGAGTCGGACAACGGGACTCACTTTCGCAACAGCCTCATAGACACCTGGGCCAAAGAACACGGTATCGAGTGGGTGTATCACATCCCCTACCATGCACCAGCCTCGGGAAAGATCGAACGTTACAATGGGCTGCTAAAAACCACTTTGAGGGCAATGGGGGGTGGGACTTTCAAAAATTGGGATACCCATTTAGCAAAGGCCACCTGGTTGGTTAACACCAGAGGGTCCACCAACCGGGCTGGTCCTGCCCAGTCAAAACCTCAGCGCCCTGTAGAAGGGGATAAAGTCCCTGTAGTGCACATGCGGAACATGTTAGGGAAGATGGTTTGGGTTAGTCCTGCCTCGGGCAAAGGCAAGCCCGTCCGCGGGATTGCTTTTGCTCAAGGACCTGGGTGTACCTGGTGGGTAATGCGGAAGGATGGAGAAGTCCGATGTGTACCTCATGGGGATTTAATTTTGGGCGAGAATAGTCCATAAATAAATTGTATAAAGTTAGTTGTTAAATAACCCTGTCACTGTCTGTTATCACTGTTATAATTGTTATATTTTGTACCAGTAGTAGCATAGTAAGAATTGTCCAGATTAAAGAAGGATGAACTTTTTCGATGAAAACCTAGCAGAGCACAGCGATGATGGAACTGGACCTGGTTTTCAACAACTGGCATCCAGCAACTTCATCAAGATCAACATCTCCTGCAGACTGTGGGCACGGGACGCACCAGATACATCAGCCGTGAGCTCCGGATGCAGCAAGTGACCGCCTATCACCACACATCACCTCCCCTGCCATGGAAGACCACAACGACAGATGGAGCCTGAAGTCATGGATTAAATGAACTCAACGGAAACTTTAGAGTGATGATCCATAGACTAAGGGAATGATATCTGGAGACAGGAGAAGTGGTGGTGATCAACTGGACAATGGGGGACCTGGGCATGACGTAGATGGTATGGAATACGGGGTGGATCATGTCCTGGTTTGGCCAGGACAGGGTTAATTTTCACCGGAATCCAGGAAGGGGCACAGCCGGGGGGTGGGGGCTGACCCCACCTGGCCAAACAGAGCCCGGTATTCCATACCATGTGACGTCACGCTGGGTTCCGGTGGGGGGGAGCGGCGCGGCGGGAAGGCACTCGCGGCTTGGGGGGGCGCAGCGCCAGTCCTGTTTGGGGAGAGCGGCTGTCTGAGTTGTATGGTTCGTTGTTGTGTTTTCTCCTTATTTGTATCATTGTTGTTCCTGTTTTCCCTCTGTTTGCTGTTCTGTTAAACTGCCCTTATCCCGACCCACCAGTTTCTGCCTTTTTTTTTCATTCTCCTCCGCACGCCGGCGGGAGGAGGGGCGGCCGCGTGGCGCTTTTGTTGCCGGCGGCAGCCGAAACCAAAACAGAGGCACAGACACTGGGGTTGCTTGCTTGTCTTGCCACCTGAAATTTCAATTGCAGCCAGGGGATGGGGATCACTGTCGCGCGCCTCCAGCATCCCTGCTCCGAAAATGAGAACCTCTTCAGAAAGCTCGCAACCAGAAGGGGCTAGCCTGGAAAGCTGTTGCTCAGCCTCATCTGCCCATGGCACTGCTTGAACAGAGGCACAGAGACTGGGACTTCTTGCTTCTCTTACCACCTCAAACGTCAAACGTACCCCAGGGATGGGTTTCCATGTCGTGCGCCTCCAGCAGCCCTGCTCCGAAAATGCAAACGTCTCCAGATAGCTCGCAGCCAGAAGGGGCTAGCCTGCAAAGCTGTTGCTCAGCCTCATCTGCCCATGGCACTGCTCGCACAGAGGCACAGAGACTGGGGCTGCTTGCTTGTCTTGACATCTCAAACTTCAAAAGTATCCCGGGGATGGGGAGGTCCCTGCAAGGGGCCTCCAGCGGCCCTGCTGCAAAAATGCGAACGTTTCCAGATAGCTTGCAGCCAGAAGGGGCTAGCTTGGAAAGCTGTTGCTCAGCCTCATCTGTCCATTGCACTGCTCGCACAGACGCACAGAGACTAGGGCTGCTTGCTTGTCTTGCCACCTCAAACTTCAAAATTACGTTAGAGTGTCCGTGAAAGGCGCCTCCGGCAGCCCTGCATTAAAAATGCGAACGTCTCCAGATAGCTTGCAGCCAGAAGGGGCTTGCCTGGAAAGCTGTTGCTCAGCCTCATCTGCCCATGGCACTGCTCGAACACAGGCACAGAGACTGGGGCTGCTTGCTTGTCTTGCCACCTCAAACTTCAGACGTACCCTGGGAATGGGGGGGTCACTGCCGGGCTCCCTTCGCAGCCCTGCTCCTAAAATGCGAACGTTTCCAGATAGCTCGCAGCCAGAAGGGTCTAGCCTGGAAACCCATTGCTCAGCCTCATCTGCCCATGGCACTGCTCGCACAGAGGCACAGAGACTGGGGCTGCTGGCTTGTCTTGCCACCTCAAACTTCAAAGGTATATTAGGGGATCCCTGCTGGGCGCCTCCGGCAGCCTGCTTCGAAAATGCGAACGTCTCCAGATAGCTCGCAGCCAGAATGGCTTTGCATGGAAAGGTGTTGCTCAGCCTCATCTGCCCATGGCACTGCTCGAACACAGGCACAGAGACTGGGGCTGCTTTCTTGTTTTGCCACCTCAAACTTCAGACGTATGCTGGGAATGGGGGGGTCACTGCCGGTCTCCCTTCGCAGCCCTGCTCCTAAAATGCAAACGTCTACAGATAGCACGCAGTCAGAAGGGGCTAGCCTGGAAAGATGTTGCTCAGCCTCATCTGCCCATGGCACTGCTCGCACAGAGGCACACACACTGGGTATGCTTGCTTGTCTTGCCACATCAAACTTCAAACGTAGCCCCGGAATGGGTGGTTCGTGCCGGGCGCCTCCAGCAGACCTGCTCTGAATATGCGAACGTCTCCAGATAGCTCGCAGCCAGAAGGGGCTAGCCTGGAAACCTGTTGTTCAGCCTCATCTGCCCATGGCACTGCTCGCACAGAGGCACACACACTGGAGCTGCTTGCTTGTCTTGCCACTTCAAACTTCCAATGTAGCCCGGGGATGGGGATCCCTGTCGTGCGCCTCCAGCATCCCTGCTCCGAAAATGACAACTTCTTCAGAAAGCTCGCAACCAGAAGGAGCTAACCTTCAAAGCTGTTGCTCAGACTCATCTGCCCATGGCACTGCTTGAACAGAGGCACAGAGACTAGGACTACTCCAATGGGTTTCCCTGCCGTGCGCCTCCAGCAGCCCTACTCCCAAAATGCGAACGTCTCCAGATAGCTCGCAGCCAGAAGGGGCTAGCCTGGAAAGATGTTGCTCAGCCTCATCTGCCCATGGCACTGCTCGCACGGAGCCACAGAGACTGGGGCTTCTAGCTTGTCTTGCCACCTCAAATTTAAAAGGTATCCCATGGATGGGGTTCCCTGCTGGGCTCCTTTCACAGCTCTGCTGCGAAAACGCGAATGTCTCCAGATAGCTAGCAGCCAGAATGGGCTAGCCTGCAAAGATGTTGCTCAGCCTCATCTGCCCATGGCACTGCTCGCACAGAGGCACAGACACTGGGGCTGCTTGCTTGTCTTGCCACCTCAAACTTCCAATGTAGCACAGGGATGCGGGGTTCGTGTCAGGCGACTCCAGCAGCCCTGCTCCAAAAATGCGAACGTCTCCAGATAGCTCACAGCCAGAAGGGGCTATCCTGGAAACCCGTTGCTCAGCCTCATCTGCCCATAAAACTGCTCGCACAGACGCACAGAGACTGGGGCTGCTTGCTTGTCTTGCCACCTCACACTTCAAACGTAGACCGGTGGTCCCTGCCGTGCGCCTCCAGTAGCCCTGCTGCGAAACTGCGAACGTCTCCTGATACCTTGCAGCCAGAACGGGCTAGCCTGGAAAGCTGTTGCTTAGCCTCATCTGCCCATGGCACCGCTCGCACAGAGGCACAGAGACTGGGGCTGCTTGCTTGTCTTGCCACCTCAGACTTCAAACGTAGCCCCGGGACGGGGGGTTCGTGTCGGGCGTCTGCAGCAGCCCTGCTCCGAAAATGCGAACGTCTCCAGATAGCTCACAGCTCACAGCCAGAAGGGGCTGAGTTGCTCAGACTCATCTGCCCATGGCACTGCTCACACAGAGGCACAGAGACTGGGGCTGCTTGCTTGTCTTGCCACCTCAAACTTCCAGCTTATCCCGGGGATGGGGTTCCCTGCTGGGCTCCTTTCTCAGCCCTGCTGCGAAAACGCGAACGTCTCCAGATAGCTCGCAGCCAGAAGGGACTAGCCTGGAAAGCCGTTGCTCAGCCTCATCTGCCCATGGCACTGCTTCCACAGAGGCACAGACACTGGGGCTGCTTGCTTGTCTTGACATCTCAAATTTAAAATTTAATTAGGGAATGGAGGTCCCTTTTCCGGCTCTTTTCGCAGCCCTGCTCCGAAAACGCGAACGTCTCAAGATAGCTCGCAGCCAGAAGGTGCTAGCCTGGAAAGCTGTTTCTCAGCCTCATCTGCCCATGGCACTGCTCGCACAGAGGAACAGAGACTGGGGCTGCTTGCTTGTCTTGCCACCTCAAACTTCGATAGTAGACCGGTGGTCCATGCCAGGCGCCTCCAGCAGACCTGCTCTGAAAACGCGAACGTCTCCAGATAGATCGCAGCCAGAAGGGGCTAGCCTGGAAAGCCGTTGCTCAGCCTCATCTGCCCATGGCACTGCTCGCACAGAGGCACAGAGACTGGGGCTGCTTGCTTGTCTTGCCTACTCAAATTTAAAATTTAATTAGGGAATGGAGGTCCCTTTTCCGGCTCTTTTTGCAGCCCTGCTCCGAAAATGCAAATGTTTCCAGACAGCTCGCAGCCAGAAGGGGCTAGCCTGGAAACCCATTCCTCATCCTCATCTGCCCATGGCACTGCTCACACAGAGGCACAGAGACTGGGGCTGCTTGCTTGTCTTCCCACCTCAAACTTCCAACGTAGCCCGGGGATGGGGCGTTTCTGCTGGGCTCCTTTCGCAGCCCTGCTGCAAAAACGCGAACGTTTCCAGATAGCTCGCAGCCAGAAGGGGCTTGCCTGGAAAGCTGTTGCTCAGCCTCATCTGCCCATGGCACTGCTCGCACAGAGGCACAGAGACTGGGGCTCCTTGCTTGTCTTGCCACCTCAAACTTCAAATGTATCCCGAGGGTGGGGGATTTCTGCCGGGCTCCTTTTGCAGCCCTGCTCGGAAAACACGAAAGTTTCCAGATAGCTCGCAGCCAGAAGGGGCTATCCTGGAAAGCTGTTTCTCAGCCTCATCTGCCCATGGCACTGCTCGCACAGAGGAACAGAGACTGGGGCTGCTTGCTTGTCTTGCCACCTCAAACTTCGATAGTAGACCGGTGGTCCATGCCAGGCGCCTCCAGTAGACCTGCTCTGAAAACGCGAAGGTCTCCAGATAGATCGCAGCCAGAAGGGGCTAGCCTGGAAAGCCGTTGCTCAGCCTCATCTGCCCATGGCACTGCTCGCACGGAGCCACAGAGACTGGGGCTTCTAGCTTGTCTTGTCACCTCAAATTTAAAAGGTATCCCATGGATGGGGTTCCCTGCTGGGCTCCTTTCACAGCTCTGCTGCGAAAACGCGAATGTCTCCAGATAGCTAGCAGCCAGAATGGGCTAGCCTGCAAAGATGTTGCTCAGCCTCATCTCCCCATGGCACTGCTCGCACAGAGGCACAGACACTGGGGCTGCTTGCTTGTCTTGCCACCTAAAACTTCCAATGTAGCACAGGGATGCGGGGTTCGTGTCAGGCGACTCCAGCAGCCCTGCTCCAAAAATGCGAACGTCTCCAGATAGCTTGCAGCCAGAACGGGCTAGCCTGGAAAGCTGTTGCTTAGCCTCATATGCCCATGGCACCGCTCGCACAGAGGCACAGAGACTGGGGCTGCTTGCTTGTCTTGCCACCTCAGACTTCAAACGTAGCCCCGAGATGGGGGGTTCGTGTCGGGTGCCTGCAGCAGCCCTGCTCCGAAAATGCGAACGTCTCCAGATAGCTCACAGCCAGAAGGGGCTAGCCTGGAAAGCTGTTGCTCAGACTCATCTGCCCATGGCACTGCTCACACAGAGGCACAGAGACTGGGGCTGCTTGCTTGTCTTGCCACCTCAAACTTCCAGCTTATCCCGGGGATGGGGTTCCCTGCTGGGCTCCTTTCTCAGCCCTGCTGCGAAAACGCGAACGTCTCCAGATAGCTCGCAGCCAGAAGGGACTAGCCTGGAAAGCCGTTGCTCAGCCTCATCTCCCATGGCACTGCTTCCACAGAGGCACAGACACTGGGGCTGCTTGCTTGTCTTGACATCTCAAATTTAAAATTTAATTAGGGAATGGAGGTCCCTTTTCCGGCTCTTTTCGCAGCCCTGCTCCGAAAACGCGAACGTCTCAAGATAGCTCGCAGCCAGAAGGTGCTAGCCTGGAAAGCTGTTTCTCAGCCTCATCTGCCCATGGCACTGCTCGCACAGAGGAACAGAGACTGGGGCTGCTTGCTTGTCTTGCCACCTCAAACTTCGATAGTAGACCGGTGGTCCATGCCAGGCGCCTCCAGCAGACCTGCTCTGAAAACGCGAATGTCTCCAGATAGATCGCAGCAAGAAGGGGCTAGCCTGGAAAGACGTTGCTCAGCCTCATCTGCCCATGGCACTGCTCGCACAGAGGCACAGAGACTGGGGCTGCTTGCTTGTCTTGCCTACTCAAATTTAAAATTTAATTAGGGAATGGAGGTCCCTTTTCCGGCTCTTTTTGCAGCCCTGCTCCGAAAATGCGAATGTTTCCAGACAGCTCGCAGCCAGAACGGGCTAGCCTGGAAAGCTGTTGCTCAGCCTCATCTGCCCATGGCACTGCTCGCACAGAGGCACAGAGACTGGGGCTCCTTGCTTGTCTTGCCACCTCAAACTTCAAATGTATCCCGAGGGTGGGGGATTTCTGCTGGGCTCCTTTTGCAGCCCTGCTCGGAAAACACAAAAGTTTCCAGATAGCTCGCAGCCAGAAGGGGCTATCCTGGAAAGCTGTTTCTCAGCCTCATCTGCCCATGGCACTGCTCGCACAGAGGAACAGAGACTGGGGCTGCTTGCTTGTCTTGCCACCTCAAACTTCGATAGTAGACCGGTGGTCCATGCCAGGTGCCTCCAGCAGACCTGCTCTGAAAACGCGAAGGTCTCCAGATAGCTCGCAGCCAGAAGGGGCTAGCCTGCAAAGCCATTGCTCAGCCTCATCTGCCCATGGCACTGCTCGCACAGAGGCACAGAGACTGGGGCTGCTTGCTTGTCTTGCCTACTCAAATTTAAAATTTAATTAGGGAATGGAGGTCCCTTTTCCGGCTCTTTTTGCAGCCCTGCTCCGAAAATGCGAATGTTTCCAGATAGCTCGCAGCCAGAAGGGGCTAGCCTGGAAACCCATTCCTCATCCTCATCTGCCCATGGCACTGCTCACACAGAGGCACAGAGACTGGGGCTGCTTGCTTGTCTTCCCACCTCAAACTTCCAACGTAGCCCGGGGATGGGGCGTTTCTGCTGGGCTCCTTTCGCAGCCCTGCTGCAAAAACGCAAACGTTTCCAGATAGCTCACAGCCAGAAGGGGCTAACCTGGAAAGCTGTTGCTCAGCCTCATCTGCCCATGGCACTGCTCGCACAGAGGCACAGAGATTGGGGCTGCTTGCTTGTCTTGCCACCTCAAACTTCGATAGTAGACCGGTGGTCCATGCCAGGCGCCTCCAGCAGACCTGCTCTGAAAACGCGAAGGTCTCCAGATAGATCGCAGCCAGAAGGGGCTAGCCTGGAAAGCCGTTGCTCAGCCTCATCTGCCCATGGCACTGCTCGCACAGAGGCACAGAGACTGGGGCTGCTTGCTTGTCTTGCCTACTCAAATTTAAAATTTAATTAGGGAATGGAGGTCCCTTTTCCGGCTCTTTTTGCAGCCCTGCTCCGAAAATGCGAATGTTTCCAGATAGCTCGCAGCCAGAAGGGGCTAGCCTGGAAACCCATTCCTCATCCTCATCTGCCCATGGCACTGCTCGCACAGAGGCACAGACACTGGGGCTCCTTGCTTGTCTTGCCACCTCAAACTTCAAATGTATCCCGAGGATGGGGGATTTCTGCCGGGCTCCTTTTGCAGCCCTGCTCGGAAAACGCGAAAGTTTCCAGATAGCTCGCAGCCAGAAGGGGCTATCCTGGAAAGCTGTTGCTCAGCCTCATCTGCCCATGGCACTGCTCGCACAGAGGAACAGAGACTGGGGCTGCTTGCTTGTCTTGCCACCTCAAATGTCAAACGTACCCCAGGGGTCCGTGACGGGCGCCTCCAGCAACCCTGCTCCGAAAATGCTAACGTCTCCAGATAGCTAGCAGCCAGAAGGGGCTCCCCTGGATAGCTGTCTCTCAGCCTCATCTGCCCATAACACTGCTCGCACAGAGGCACTGAGACTCGGGCTGCTTGCTTGTCTTGCCACCTCAAACTTCAAACGTAGTCCCGGGATGGGGTTTCGTTTCGGTCGCCTCCAGCAGCCCTGCTCCGAAAATGTGAACATCTCCAGATAGCTTGCAGCCACAATGGGCTAGCCTGCAAAGCTGTTGCTCAGCCTCATCTGTCCATGGCACAGCTCGCACAGAGGCACAGAGACTGAGGCTGCTTGCTTGTCTTGCCACCTCAAACTTCCAACGTAGCCCGGGGATGGGGCTTTGTGCCGGGCGCCTTCGATCCCAGGAGCAGAGAGGTTTCCCTGCAGTCTTGCACTCACGCCTTTTGCCAGTGCCCAGTGGTAGCAGCCGGTTGGGGGCCAGGTGGCTCTGCTGCCACCAGGGGAAAGAAGGACAGGATGTGCCCGAGCCCCCCCACCGCTGTCTCATCGCAGAAGGAGCATCAGGGAAGTTGCTGCGCCCTTCTCCACTCAGCTCCGTTGCTGGGCCAAGGACTTCCCCGTGGCACGGGCTGGGAGCTGCCGATGGTGCTGGGAACACTGCCTTTTTTCCAGGGCTGCCTGAGGAGCAGCAGCCACAGGCAAACACACGGGGCTGGCTGCCGAAGTCACCGGCCAGCAGCATTTCCCAAGAGAGCCAGTGCAGCGAGCCATGGCTGCAGCCCAGCTGGTCCCTTGCGCGGAAGGACAGCGGGTCGTTACAGCAAAAGGCTGCCAGACTCAGCGGGCGTAACACCCCTCCTGTCTGTAACACCTGCCACAGGGCCCAGAGACGCCACATTACGCAGCCAGCCACAGCCACGGGCTGGCCTCCCCCCAGCACATCTGTGCACCCTCCAGTCACCAGCCTGTGGTCGTCCCTCGCAGCAGCGTGGGTGGCAGGCACCTCGCAGCCCCCATACCCAGTGGGTACCTCCTGCCCTCCACAGGCTGGCTCAGCCCCTCCTGATGCCATCACATCACCACCCAGCGACGGCCCCTTCCCTGCCCCCTGCAGCACCCAGCCCTGCTCCCATGGCATCCCGGAGCCAAAGATGTTTGCAAGTGGTTCCTGATGTGACTGGCTCGTGCGTGCTCTGAGTCTGAGGGAAAATGCAGCCCTGAGACACAGCCCTGCCTCATCAGAACACCCCAGCACCGTGTCTCTGGCACGGGCAGATCCTGAAGAGGAACCACCACCATCACCCAAGCATGCAACGCAGCAAGCTGGACACTTGCTTTGCTGTGCCACGCTGCAGTGCTCTGAACAAGGGCTGGTGCGCCCTACAGCTCATCTGTTTTTTCTGCGTTCTCTATCAGTTGGTCTAACAAAAGCAAACACCCACACAACAGTGCCCAATTTACTGTGACACAGGCTCCCTTGGGAGCAGTGAGGGGATCACAGAATCACAGAATGTTAGCGGTTGGAAGGGACCTCTCTGGGTCATCTAGTCCAACCCTCCTGCCGAAGCAGGGTCACCTACAGCAGGCTGCACAGGACCTTGTCCAGGCGGGTCTTGAATATCTCCAGAGAAGGAGACTCCACAACCTCCCTGGGCAGCCTGTTCCAGGACTCCATCACCCTCTAAGTGAAGAAGTTCTTCCTCATGTTCAGATGGAACTTCCTCTGCTTCAGTTTGTGCCCATTGCCCCGTGCCCTGTTGCTGGGCACCACTGAGAAGAGTCTGGCCCCATCCTCCTGACACCCACCCTTCAGAAATTTGTAGGCATTTATAAGGTCCCCTCTCAGCCTTCTCTTCTCCAGACTGAACAAGCCCAGCTCCCTCAGCCTCTCCTTGTAGCAGAGATGCTCCAGTCCCCTCATCATCCTTGTAGACCTTCGCTGGACTCTCTCCAGTAGCTCCTCATCTCTCTTGAACTGGGGAGCCCAGAACTGGACACAGTACTCCAGACTGGGCCTCACTAGGGCAGAGTAGAGGGGGCAGAGAACCTCCCTCAAACTGCTGGCCACACTCTTCTTAATGCACCCCAGGATCCCATTGGCCTTCTTGGCAACCAGGGCACACTGCTGGCTCATGGTCAACTTGTCATCCACCAGGACACCCAGGTCCCTCTCCACAGAGCTGCTCTCCAGCAGGTCCACCCCAAGCCTGTACTGGTGCATGGGGTTGTTCCTCCCCAGGTGCAGGACCCTACACTTGCCCTTGTTGAACTTCATCAGGTTCCTCTGCGCCCAGCTCTCCAGCCTGTCCAGGTCTCGCTGGATGGCAGCACAGCCTTCCGGTGTATCCACCACACCTCCCAGTTTTGTGTCATCAGCAAACTTGTGAGGGTACACTCTGACCCTTCGTCCAGGTCATTGACGAAGAAGTTGAACAAGACTGGGCCCAGTACTGACCCCTGAGGGACACCAGTAGTTACAGGCCTCCAACTAGACTCAGCGTCGCTGGTGACAACCCTCTGAGTTCTGCCATTCAGCCAGTTCTCAATCGTCCTCACTGACCACTCATCCAGCCCACACTTCCTCAGCTTCCCTAGGAGGGTGTTATCGGAGACAGTGTCAAAAGCCTTGCTGAAGTCGAGGTAGACAACATCCACTGCTCTCCCTTCATCTACCCAGCCAGTCATGCCATCGTAGAAAGCTATCAGATTGGTCAGGCATGATTTCCCCTTGATGAATCCACGCTGACTACTCCTGACAACCTTCTTTTCCTCCACTTGCTTGTTGATGACCTCCAGGATAAGCTACTCCATCACCTTTCCCGGGATGGAGGTGAGGCTGACCGGCCTGTAGTTCCCTGGATCCTCCTTCTTGCCCTTTTTGAAGATTTGAGTGACACTGGCTTTCCTCCAGTCCTTGGGCACCTCTCCTGTTCTCCAGGACCTTTCAGAGATGATGGAGAGTGGCTCAGCAATGACATCTGCCAGCTCCCTCAGCACTCATGGGTGCATTCCATTGGGGCCCATGGATTTGTGGGTGTTCAGATTGCTTAAGCGATCTCTCACACAGTCCTCCTCGATGAAGGGAGGGTCATCCTTTCTGCAGGCTTCCTCTCTTACCTCCAGGACCTGGGATTCCTGAGGGCTGGCCTTAGCACTGGAGACTGAAGCAAAGAAGGCATTCAGTAGCTCTGCCTTCTCTGCATCCTCCGTCACCAGGATACCCACCTTGTTCAGCAGCAGCCCCACATTATCCCTAGTCTTCCGTTTGCTGCTGATGCACTTGAAGAAGCCCTTCTTGTTGTCTTTGACATCCCTTGCCAGCTTCAATTCCAGGCGGACCTTAGCCTTCCTTGTTGCATCCCTGCATGCTCTGACAGCATTCTGCTACTCTTCCCAAGTGGCCTGTCCCTCTTTCCTCGTTCCATGGGGAAAAGGAGAGTGTAAGGTGTCATCGACGGGGACAGTCAGAGCAGCTGTAACACAGATACAGGGTCTGCACCTGCACTGCTATGAAGTGGTGAGCTGCCAGTTACACCTGATGGGACCATACAGCACCTTGCAAAGCTGGGCTGCAGGGGCTGCTGCAGTACAGCAGGCAGAAAGGACTCTTGTACATCTGCCAGGGGGCTGTGGAGCATATAGGAGCCTCACAGCAGTCCCCACGTGTGCGTTAAAGCCTGGCAGTGTCCCACCTGTGCCCATCCGGGCAAACCTGCTGCATCAGACTTCTTAGAGCCAGCCGACAGCGGGCAGCAATGGCTGCATGAGGCCAGCTCTAAAGCCCCTTCAAGGCTGGGGCTTTGCCTTGATACCTTCCGGGCTTGTGAAGCCCTGCCATTGCAGCGTATCAGCAGCTTGTGTTTCATGCAGCCAGGCCACTGAGCCCATGGAGGTATGAGCATGCTGCAGACACAGGTCCAGCTGTTACCCACCAGCACCCCCAAAACTAACTGCAAGGTGGTGGCAAGGTGAACATGAGTCACCCTGTGCGTGTGTCCTAGGTGAAGAGTGTCACACATGCACCCTGTCACCAAGCGCTGAAGAAGTCAAATCCATGGATTAGACACAGACTGTGAAACGAAGACCCATGAAGGCAGAAGGAAATCACCCCCTCATGCCAGGAGGGGCATTTTGGAGCAAGGGAATTTGTCCACAGAGCAGAGAGCACTGGATATGAAGTACATCAGCGTTGCTACTGGGTCCTGCCATTCAGGTCCTCCACATCTGCTGACCAGCCTGGGGCCATGATTTTATCCGTATGTCTCAGCATCTCTGCAGGAAAAGTGGATGATGCTACAGGTCCCGCTAAGCACTGCTGCAGAATGACTTGTACAGCAACATTTGGCCACCAAATGGAAGATGCAGCCAGTGCGTAAGCCATGCACATTGCTCGGATGGCCCAGGGGTGCAGGACAGTACCTGGCTGTGCAAAATACAAGAACAGGTATGAGCCCAGCCCCATGCTCATCCCACTCTGCCAGCTTTATTCCCTCCTGCACGCAGTATGAGATGTGCTCAGTAAACAGAAGGAACTCACCCAAACAAGGTAAGATTTATCCCAGGTTGTCACGCCACTGACCAAGCTCAGCTGCCCTTCAGGCCAGGGTGAAACGGGGACCAGGACTTACTGCCACGGCACCCTGCATTCGCCTCAAAGCCCTGTGGCTTCCTCCTGCTCTGCTGCGCAGGTACAGCTGCTGTCCCGGCCACTGTCCACAGTGCCTCCCGGGCTGCGAAACCCTGCTACCTTGTGCTCCAGAGCAGGACCGGCACAGGTAGGGTCCTCAGAGAGGCTTTCCTGGTGGCATCCAACCACCTCACAAGAAGACCACGTCTGCCCTCAGCTGGGAGCAGGGTGGGCATGAGCTGGCACCATCACAGCCCAAAAGAGCTGCAGGACAAACAGGGAGGGCAGAAAACACCACAAGACTGTGAAAAGCCTTGACGTTCAGCGTGGCTGGGACCACACAGACACGACAGGGGCTGGGTTACACAACAGCCTGTTGGGAAGGCTGCCCAGTCTGTGTGGTCCCAGCCACGCTGAACGTCAAGGCTTTTCACAGTCTTGTGGTGTTTTCTGCCCTCCCTGTTTGTCCTGCAGCTCTTTTGGGCTGTGATGGTGCCAGCTCATGCCCACCCTGCTCCCTGCTCTTGCTGGAGGCTCAGGAATCCGCAGGGGCCATTCCCTGTTGCTGGGAAGTCTGGCTACTGAAACTACGACAGCGTCAGCTAGAAACACAGCCCCTCCCCTGGGCTCTCCAGCAGCTAACGCCATCGCTGTTGGGCATTTGGTCATCCCCGCTGCCTGCAGGTCGGCATCCAGCACGAGCACCCCCCACACCACAGGCCTGGGCCCCCGCTGGAGGAGAGCAGCTCTGGGAAGTGGCATGCCAAGTGCCATGTTCGTTACAGTGAGATACGGAGGCGCATCGGGAAAGCACCAGCTTTAACTCATCTCTGGGGCCGGCTGGTCACCAGGACCATCTCGATCACCAGGTGGTGGCCCCACGAGGGGCAGGGAGGGACATGGCACCTTGATGCACAGCAATGCCCAGCAGTTAGGGAACAGGGCAGGAGAGGTCTGCCAGGGCACATCAGATGAGGCAAAGGATGCTGTTTTAAAAAAAAGGGATATCTTTAACCCCTACACAATGAATCACAGAGGATATAATACATATAAAAAAATACAATATACTACTGATATATATGTAGTATATGTTGTTATATAAATATGTGTATAATTATATACCACTTATATAATATACATGTTTGTGTATTTACATATATTTTGATACAATATATGTTTTATAAATTATATATATGTTTTCTACATAATATAAAAAAAAAATCTCTGGTTAGTTGCCATAAACTCCTTTATTTCCTTTTGCAATGCAATTTTTTAAATATCAAATTTTCAAAAACAAACCGTCCTGTTTTCTGCCCAGTTCTGCTTTCAGACACTTTAAGACTTGTCTCAAAAAACTACAACCACAATGAATCGCAGAGGAAAAACATCCCAGCAGAGCCACATTCTTAGCAGGAAGTGAGGCCAGACGCAAGGATGAGTTTCCAGCCTTGCAGCTCTGGGAAATCATTGAAGGGGCCTCTGCTCACCTAAACACAACCAGAAGACCCATGGGGCAGAAGTGACAGCTGCCAGCAAAGCTCCTCTGCTCCCGGCTGTGTGGAAAGGGCTCCTCCGGCTCAAATCCTGGCTCTCAGCTTCAGAGAGCAGATATCTGCACACAGGTGGGAGGAAACAAGTAGATCCTGGCCTGGCCTTGCCCAGTTGGCCAAGAGCCTTTGCCTGACCCCAGACATTTGCTGCGGAAGCTGCCAGATGCACAGGGCCCTAAGCCTGTGCTCCCTCTGCTATTTAAATTGGATCCCCAGCTCTGACTATTGATGTGTCAGCCCTGGGGATTTCTCAATCATGACAAACTTGGTGAGAGTTCATAGGCAAAATGCCTCCTGGTGACTCAGCCGCAATCTCCAGCTCTTTCCCCTTGTGACCAGGACAAGTTTGTGAAAGTGGACCAGACAGGGCCAGGGCTCACTGTTTTTTCCTACTCATGTTTGATGAAACAAAGTCGAAGGACACAGACACTTCATGAATTAGAACCACTCTCCCCAAATCAAAAACTTCATCCTCACTCCTAACCTGGAGCACTCCCGGCACCAAACACCAGCAGACATAGCTGTAATAGGCAGCTCAAAGCCCTGCTGATGGCCACGCGGGGATCCTACCTTTGCTGGCCACAATACCAGGCAGTTCTCAGCCCCCTGCTATGCCTCAGCTGTTCCCTGTCATGTCTGCAGTGCCCCCAGATTCAGGGTGACCATACTAGTATCTCAGGTCTCATTCCCTGTCTGCAGCCAACTGCCCAGAGATGGTGAACCTGCAATGTTGCGTCCTGATCCTCACAGCTCACCTGAAGAGGAAGTGTCACTGCAGGCCTGAAGGTACGAGGGCTCCTGAGCAGCAGTCACCAGAGGGACTGGCACTCACCCCTAGAGAAGTGGCAGAGGGTAACAAACAGGTCCTACAGGAATCCCAGGTCTTGCCAAAAAAAAGGGAAAGGGGCAACAAACCTTCACCCCTCTAGACCTCTCTTCAAAGCATCACTTACCAAGCAAAACACCTCTAAACCCCACAGGCTCATGCTGGCTGCACAGGGGCGCATTGGACTTTCTTCACCACATCTCTCTCCTTCCATACTGCATCAATCTTCCGGATGAAACAGGCACCCTGATGAACCTGAGCAAATTGGAAAATCCTGCATCTGAATTTGCCAGTAAATAAAGGGAGCGCTACATCCTCATTAGAGTCGCCTGTAAGTTCCTCAGTGAGACAGCACAGTTCAGTCTCTGCACCAAGAACAGTCTGCTTTGGGCGGAAGAGGGGGAGGTGGTGTCCTACAGATCAGGAAAACCCTGTCAACTCCAGGAAACAAAGATGCAGCTTTGGAGAGGGGCTCTATTCAGCAGTCACTTGGACACAGCACAGTACCTCTGAGGAGACAGAAGCCAGCTCACATGAAGAGCTAGAGCTGAACCTTGTGTTTGTCCAAAATAGCTGCTCTGGCAGAGGAACCATTCCTGGGCAGAGCCACTTGCCCCAGTTACAAGTCTTGACTTCAGTTTTCAGTCAAGAGAGAGATTAAACCATTTCTCCCATTCTGCTGGCAGGAAGAGAAAGCTCTGAAGCCACCCACTATGAATCTTTGCTAGAGAACCTGGGGAAACACTACCCTGACCTAGCAGGTAAGAGCCAGGCATCCACCTCACCTCCACAGAGTAGCCAGGGGTGCAGGCATGACTCCCCTCCCCACCACAGAGGATGCATGGGACCATCCTCTGCATTCCAGTGTGCCCCCTCACAACACTGAGCTTCAGGACTGGTTACAGCTGTGGGTAGCAAGTGAATTCTGGCACCAAGAGAAGGTACAAGCAGAAGCCAGAGCTGGTTTGCAGAACCCCTCCTAGTTAGTGTGACATCAGGCACCTGCTGCTCTCCCACCCCAGAGCAGGCATAAGCCCCTCCAGCTGAGAGGGGTCCAAAGCAAAGAGGGGACATTTTCTTGGGACAAACAAGGTGAAGAACAGGAGAGATCAGGAAACCCTGAAGTCCATCTCCCAGTCTGTAGTCTCACAGGCTGGCACAGCCTCGCTCAAAACACCAAGGGGCAACTGACCAATGCTGAAATAAAACATCTAATTCTGGGGTGAATCGCTCCACAGATCAGCTGCAGCAGCTCTCAGCAAGCAGCCAGGGGAGAGACCAGCGGAGAAGGGGCTCCTTGCAGAGAAGGGCTCAGCCCCTCACCACCACCCCAGCCAGGCCCACCCCACAGAACAAGAACTCAGAGCTCAAGGGCACCCCTAGATGAAGAATGGACCCGAAGGGAAGAGATCCTTTACTGGTTACAAATGCAGGGCAGCCACCACCATGCTGTACTGGCCCAAGCACTCACACCTGCTTCGCAAGAATCCTCTGCTTCTTCACTGCTCATCCTGGGATCCCCCTGCTCTGCTCAGAGGGTCACACTACTGCATCCAGAGCTACAGCTTGACAAGCCACACAAATCAGGTAACTACAGCCAGGCACAGGCAGCAGCCTCCTGCTTCAAAGGATAATTTATGTGCCTGAAGCATGGCCTGCAACCCCAAGTCACAAGAAACTGCACGTCCTTTCAAGCCACCTGCACTGGCAACTGGAGGAACATGCACCCGCATCACTGGATGGGTCTGCCTTCAACACCATCACCATGCTGGCAGAGGCCTTCTACAGACTGTCCACTGCAGTCACCAGGAAAAGTCACTGAAGAGATCCAGAGTCTCCACAACTCCTGAAACAGCATTGCCAACACTTTGCCAAGATGGGTCAGAAGACAGCACACACCTGCTGTAGGTGCTCCTGAGGCTTCTCCAACCAGACCAGCACACACTAACATCAGTCCAATATTTATTTCTTAAAAGGAGTTAGTTAAAACAGCTTAGTTACAGTGGTTCCTACCTGCTCACTCTGGGGCAGCTCAGCACACACAGCCCTCAGGCTTTCAGTCTCTGGCACCGACTTTTTTCCTTGGCTGTCTCTCAGGGGAGCACAAGGCACCACAGATAAGGCCAGGCACAGCTCAGGGCATTATCTACCACCAAGAATTTAGGTCTTGACATTTAGAAGCAGCAGGACTTCCAACACCAGCCTCCAGTATCTGCTGCCAGCTTTTGCCATCAAGACCTGGATTTCCTCACAGATCCAGGCAAGGGGCTTGGATCTTGCCCAATATTCAACAGCTGGTGGTCAGCAGTTAACAGATTAATTCTGCCATGAAAATTCAGCAGTTAAGCATCTGAAAGTGTCATGGTTTCGCTGCTGTACCACTAAAGCTCTAGCTGAAGCCTCAAAATTTTCTTTCACACCAACATGCAGAGCAGGGTCTCCTGCTAGAGGCCAGTCTGCAGGCAGCACTCATGAGACTATTCTGCTATAGTGACTGTAAGAAGAAAGCAGCTCCAAACTTAACCTTGATGCTAGTGACCTTGAGAACATTACATAACCCACTAAGGTTTTTAAGTAAGATCAGCCAACTGCACCCAAGTCACAGGCAGACAGGTCGTATTTTCTTAGCCTCAGGGTCAGAACAGCTCTTCAGGAAGAGGATATCAATGGAAAAAGAATTTGTTACTGAAAATACCCCAGGACACATCTCAGATTACATCTCTCCAGCTCCTCCTCTGCGTGGACTACAGCAAATCCAGTCTCAGCTCTGTTGTGGATCCACTTTTGCCAAGTCATGCAGCCACAGTCCTTGCTAGGCTGCACCTCCTGTTTACAGGAAATACGCGATTGTGCCTTGTCCCATCAAGTGGATGGGATAGTTAACATTTTGGTAGCTTAATATTAGCTTGAGAATTAAATAAAGAACATGCACAAGTGATAAACTCCTTTATTTCTCTGTAATAAATACAGCACTACCTGAATTTCAAGTTCCCACAGGTCCAACCATTCCTTTCCTTTTCTACTAGTGAGGTGAATTATCACTAGAAGACTCCCAAGCTGGTCAGTCTGTTCCCTCCAGCTCATCCCCCATCCATCCTTCCACTCCCTGTGGGCAGTGGGACACTACATCAGGCTCCTCTTCCCTACACAGGGGCAGATTCTTCACAAGAGAGAAGAAACACCTACAGGGGAGAAAGCACAGGTTCAGCATTATGTGCATGTTCCAGCAGCTGGAGTTAATAAAAGCTCTCTTACCTCAGGTGACCACATCAAGGCACAACTACTGACATATGCTTTGAACAGATGCAGCAGGAACTCGGGAATCAAGCATGGAAAGCAGCAGGCTTCTCAGGGCAGCAAGAGAGGAACCTCTAAGAGTGCACTTACAGCCTCCTTGCTTTCACAGAGAGGTGGCCAGGATCATTTCTCCTGCCCTTTCCCATTCCCTTCTGCTTTCCAGGACACAGGAAAGGCAGAACTGTTTCTTATTTAAAGCCTTGAAGGGCACTATAACCTCTGCAGATTGCTTCTGCAACCTCTGAACCCTCTCAGGTGTTCTCCTGGCAGCAGTTCCCTCACAGGTCAGCCCTCCTGGGTCAGGGCACAGACTCACCATTGCTGTACTTGCACTGCTTCAGAGCCTCGTTGAAGCCCTCACACAAGGTCAGGTCCCTCTGGTTGGTAGCACATTCCAGGAACTGCTTCATCTCATAGTGGCAGGGTCCGTAGGGCGACTGCTGGTGCAGGGGCTGCTGCCCAGGCTCCTGCCGGCAAGGACCTCCTTAGGGATGGGGTCCGCGGGCAGAGGCCCCTCCGCCGGTAAGCGCGGCGGCTCCCTGCCAGCCCTCGGCAGAGTAGCCCGGTCACCTTGGGCTGCGGACAGCCGCCCTTCACTGCCCGCGCCCAGCCTCCCTCGGAACCGCCGGCTCCGCCCACCCCGAGCCCGCTCGCACCTGGGCGGGAGCCGCCGCCTTGGCCGAATCGGAGGAGCCGCCGCTGAAGGCGCCGGTGAGGGCGCTGCCCACGACGTGTCCCACGGCGGAGCCCACGGCCACGCCGGCCGCCGTGCTCGCCATCTGCGCCATCAGCCCGGGCTGCGCCGGCTGCGCCGCCGGCACCGGGGCGGCTGGGGCCGCGCTGCGGAGAAGAGCGAGTCGAGGGGCGGCGGGCGGGCACACACAGCCGCCCCCCCCCCCCGCCGCCGCCGCTGCTCCCGGCACCTGGCAGGGGCCGGGGGGGCCGCCGCAGCCCGCCGCGCGCTCCGCCCTCCACGCGCCATCGGCTCGCAAACTCTCCCACCCCCACCCCGCGCGCCGTCTTAAGAGGCACCGCCGCCGCCACGTGACGCCGCGCGCATGCTCGGTCGCCGCGGCCGAAGCCGCCCCGCCCATCTGAGGGAAGGCGGGGCCTTCCGTCGGCGCATGCGCGGAGAGGGGCGAGGCGGCGGAGGGAGGTGCTCGGACCCGCTCAGCCCCCCGTGACGTCAGTGTCCCGGCCCTGCGACGCGCGCCCCGCCAGGGGGCGCGCCCGCCGCGCGGGTCCGGATGCGGGCCCGGTCCGGGTCGGGCGGCGGGGACGGGGCGCGGGGCGGGTCGAAGCAGTGAGGGTCTCCGTGGTCTGTCCGCGGGGCGGAGACGGCCCGTTGGGCTGAGCCGGGGCTGCGGCGGAGTGTGAGCGAGGCGGCCCGGCCGCCTCCCGCCCCCTGCCCGGCTGGCACGGACACGCGCTCGGCGCCAGGCCTTCCGCCCGCGGTGTCGCCTCTACGGAAACGGAGCCGCGGCTGCGCCCTGACGTGGCGGGGCCCGGCCTGGCCACCCCGCTGAAATGAAGGGGCCCGGCGCCGGTAGCTGCCCGAGCGCGGAACGAGCTCCTCCGGGGCGGAGCTGGCGGCAGGGGCACTCCTCCAGCCCAGGGGGAGCGGGCCAGGGCCCCCGAGCGGCCTGAGCCCCGCCAGTGTTCGACGGCCCCGCTGGGAGAGGCCACGGGAGGGGCCGCGCAGTCCCCGGGTGGCGGGAGGGGCCGCAGCGGAGCTGGAAGGGTTTGTCTTGTGGTGGGGGAGCGGCTACCTCGCTGTGCCCAAGTTCAGCGGCTGTGGGTGAAGCACCATCCTATCTCTGGAGTCACTGGCCCAAGCGTGGCTTGGCTCGGTGTTGGGCTCCCGCCACGGCGTGAGGACCATGTTCCGCTGAGTGCTGCAGAGCCACAGAGCCTACGACAAGTGACAAAGCTCTGCACAGCCCGGGCAGGAGTGAAGGAGCAACGGCTGCGTGCAGGGTGCAAGGCGGCTCTGCTGTGAGGGTTTCTGCAGATGTTGGGACAGAGGAGAGCTTCAAGGAGGGCAGTGTGGTGGCTTTGCAAATGCTCAGAGGGTGTCTTCTCCCAGGTGTGGAGCAGGGCAGGGGAGAGCATGAAGGGGCTTGTTGGAAATGGGCAACGGAGTTGGCCTCTGGTGCATGGGAGATGATGGGTGGAGGAGACGTGGATAATGAAGGGTTGGGAGGGGGAAAATGAACAGTCCACAATTGGGGCAAAGAAAAGAAGGTGCCAGGGAGGAGCGTGGGGAGGAATGATGTGGTCTAAGCCATCGGCCAGCACAACAATTTTTGCAGCACCCCTCTGGATACAAACCAGCAGATCAAGGAAACATTTGCAAGGCGTGGACATTGTTGGGAGGTAGGAATCCATAGAGAGATGATGATGAGTCCTCAAATCACAAACAGACAGGCTGGACGACGCCAGTTTTACCTTCAAACCAATTTCTTGACAATCATCTCTTCCCTGGCACCCCAGCTGGTCTCCGGTGCCTCTGTGGGTCCATGTCTGCTTGATGTCTCCCTGGGATGGGCCTGGTTGCTCACTCTGCCTTTGGATGTTCCTTATGCCCTATGGGGTGCAAGAAATTTCCAAAATTGAGAAGGATCCAGAAGTTTTCCAGGAAAAAAAAAATCGCAGCTATCTTATGTCCCCAAGGCTGTGTTTGTACATTTATCAAGTTATGAAAACCAGCTCTTTGGGCTGGTTCATTGGCTGGAAGGAATTAGGGAGCTAAGTCACTGCAGGGTTGCCAATTAGCTGCTGTGTAAGTGTTTTTGTAGAATCAAATCTCCAGCACGAGGAGAAGAAAAAAGCGTTTGTAAAGGAAGCCACCTCCTTAGCACAGGAGCTGGGTGGGCAGGGGGAAAACTGCAGCTGCTACACTTGGGAGGAGAGGGATTGTGCCTCAAATAAACATGACTTGGGTCTCCTCTTCCAAGGTGTAACACCCCCAAATCCTCACTCCCACAGCACCAGGGAGCTCACCTGCCCCGGCAGCTGTGCTGTGCGATTCTGCTGACAACTGGAGCAGCAGCATTTGACATTCAGCATTTGCCTGTCTTTTGCCCACTAATAAGGAGGAGAGGAGGGCAAGCAGTTGTAAAACCAGAGCAATGTAACTGGAAAGCCCCTGCACCAGCAGCACTGCATTTTTCCTTTTCCCAGTCATGCGTCCTGAGGGAGCGGGGTTCCCTTCCCTGTGCAGCTGGTCTGTCTCTCCCTGGTAGCCCTGTCCTGCCGAGCTGAGCCACGAGCACCTATGGGGAAATAGGTGTTAAGGACATGAGGAAAAAAGGCAGGAGGGAAGAAAAGGGTGAGCTCAAGGGGCCCCTTGCTATGAAGAAACCCCCCAGGTGAGAGCTCAGGTCTTTGCCGCCAGCATGTGAGCACAGTCGAGCCTGTCAACACATGGGGCTGGGGGTACTGGACCATGGGCTCCTCTTCCCTCCTTGGTTGTCCCTGGCCCTTGGCTGGGCCTGTGCCACGGGGAGGAGAGGACAGAGTTGCAGGGGACATAGCAAATGCCAGACCTCCAGCCATGGGAAATCGAGGCTCATTAGTTCCACTATGTGCAGAACAACTTGCTGAGGAAGCCAGGGTTTCAAGCTGAGCACGTCGCTTTAAGCTGTGTCTGATGGACCCTTTGATTTGGTTAATTAGACACAAAGTTTTTCTCTGCTGTGGGAGGCCGGGTATGTGCTGAGGAGCACAGCTACCCTGGGTTTACTAATGAGATAATTTATTGTGGCTGTCTGAGAAGGCTGAGTGTACACAACTCCACCCGCGCACACACACCACCCACTCCAAACCCCCTGCTCCCAGCTGGAGAGTCCTCAGCACCAGTGGTGGAAGTGCTGTGGTCAGTCTCCCAGCGCAGAGCTGTGCCGAGGAGCCATCCTGCCCTTGGGGACTTGTGCAGCAGGGCCCTGTTTGTGTCTAAATATCCCTGCAACAGTTTTCACCGCTGCCCTGGACAAACTTTCTAATTACCCTATTTTTCAGCCTAAACTGGATCTTTGATTCAATCAAGTAGCTTGTCTTTGCCTGCTTCTTCTGCTCCAGAAGATCCTTCCTTACATAGTTCAAGTGTTAGGGCTTGCCTACACTTGAAGGTTAATTCTGGATTAATGGACATATAAATCTGAAAGACAGTAGCTAATTCCTGAATAGTGCTGGAAAGATTTACTCAAAACCAGTCATTTCTGAGTAACTCGGTGCACTGGACGGCTTGTACGTTCCCTCCTCTTAGCAGCAGGATCAGGTAAGATGAGGTTTGTAACAAGCAGGTCTGTTTTTTTCAACTGCTTTCTCCCCATTGCTCTAAAAGCAGATAATAATCTCCCCCTTCAGAGTCTGCCTCACTTAAATCCTCGTGCTGTCACCGCCGAAATGTGGCTACAAAGAGATCTAGGAATTCCCCAAGCATTTGGATTGTAAGGGGTTATTTCACAGGTAAGGAATGCAATACCCGGCCTGTCTCGGTCTCCTGCCTGTCTCTGCCCCTCTGTCGTGCGACAGAGCAGGTCTGTCTTTACCAGGCTGCAGTTCCACAGGGCGTTTGCTTAGGGGAACGGTGCCACCTGCAAGTGGCATGTTTCCACAGAGACCTTCTCCACGCAGCCATGCCACACTGAGGCGCATCTCTGCCCTGTCCCTGCCATGGGCCACCGCCGGCAGGTAGCCATCTGGAGATGCTGGCGGAGCCTCCTGCCTCCCGAGCTGCAGGTTTGCGCTTGGAGAACCCTAATTATTGCATG
This sequence comes from Opisthocomus hoazin, assembly GCF_030867145.1. Lineage (NCBI taxonomy): Eukaryota > Metazoa > Chordata > Aves > Opisthocomiformes > Opisthocomidae > Opisthocomus > Opisthocomus hoazin. The sequence continues at coordinate 14,071,506 of NC_134426.1, forward strand.
CAGGGGCAGATCTGGGCAGTGCTCTGGGTGTACCTGAATTTAAGTTATTTAGGTTAACAGCAAATTGCACGGGATGGTTGCTTGGGGATCTGGGCAAACTATTCAAAGCAGAAGAAAGTGTCTGATGAATTAGCCAATATTTTTGTTTGTGGACAATTCCCCCCCCCAAAAAAAAAAAAGAAAGAAACAAAACCTCCAGTTCTTACCGATGTGTTTGCAACTCAAAATTACTCCATGAATCCCTTATGACTGAATGTATTGCAGTCAGTGGATTTCCCCTGTCCTGCTTTTATTTTGATCTTTGAGCTCTGGCTAGTCCTGATTTTGCTTGTGCCTAGTGGGTGATTCCAGTTTCCCAAGCCCATACAGAACTTTCAGGTCAGATGTAACTATGCAAGCATGACTTTTTTATCCTATGAAGTTTTTTCCAAGCAGAAGTTGCAACTGACAAATATAAAAAGAAAAATCAAGCAATTTGCTACCACTAAAAGGAATACACAGATTTTTCATAAGCAAAGGGGCACATTTCCCACAGTCCTGCCTCACCGCCATTCCCCCAAGGGATAACAAAGCGGTAGTGTCACAGGTAGGTGACACTTGATGGTATCGTCACCGCAGTGTGGCCCACAGCCCTATCTCACACTGGATGCCACGGGCTTTAAGCACACTCTCCCCACACAGACCTCTTGCTCTCTGCATCCTTCCTCACTTTCTTATTAGCCAAAATGCAGTGCTGTGAAATGAAGTGACTGCACTGCAAGAGTCAAAGATGAGAAAAGGGAGGAAGAAAAAAACAAACACGGCGTCTAAGCGGAGGAGCTGCAGATGGCTAGACGTGACTGCAAGGGAAGGGAAGGCAGCACTACAGAGTGCCGTTTCAGCTTTCAAGTCTTGTGCTCCCAGGATCTACATGCCATTTCTTGGATGTGGTTTGCCCTGAGGGCAATCTCAACAGCTGTGAAGTTTCAGCAGATGAACGATGTAGTTTTCAATAAATTTCACCACGCAAATGAAAGGATTTTAACTCATTCATGTTAGCCCACTTTTGGTCTGAAGGCTCTTCCAGACCTGAATCCATTCACATCAGAAGTGTTTCCTGTTTGAACCCCAGGGCCTGACTGCTGGAGCACACCTGAGCTAGACTGCTCTGTGCTGGGTTTCTGGAGAGCTCTTCCCCATCAGAAGAGGCTTCTCTCAGCCATGCCCATGAGTCCTAGGAGGCGTAGGTACATCTCTGCATTTACCTGTGCCACTTAAACCCACCCTGGTGACCCGCAGGTGAAAGAAGGTACCAGACGTGCAATGTGGATGCCCTCATCTCCTGATGGCGAAACAGGAGGCAGTAGAAAGAGAAGTTCCCCAGATCTCCTATTCCCCAGTGGCAGATCCATCTCAGAAGTTCAATCTCCTTTGTATCCACATTTCCAGAAGCAGGGCTTGTGCACTTGGAAGCGTGTTCTTGATACCCGTAGATGTAAAATTTCCATGGCATCATTCTGATGCCAACTGAAGGCTGATGCCAGTAGTTGTAACATAAAGTTGTGTCCCAAAAGTCAGCCTTAGTCAAGAAATTACCTCTTCCAAAACACCTCCAGTGTACCCTCAGATCATGAAGATGACAATTACTGTAAGCTCTGAATTCACGTGCTAAATACAGGACAAGATGCCAAACCTGAGCCCGGAGATTTTGTTTTGTTTTCTTCATGGCCACAGAGCACCCCACAAGCAGTCCAGCTAAAAAGCCAGTGCAGGTTTTATGTGGTGTGTGTCCGAATGATCTAAGCAATGAGACAGTGCCCTTCGCTGCCTTTCCTCTGGCTGGGGTCTGCCGGCCGGCTTCAGGCAGCCCCAGGCAGTGAACTCACACCTCTTGTAGGAGATGACAGTGCTGTGCGGGCCGTGGGGGGATCTCACACCTTTACAGGCTCCCTGCTTTACCTGCCTGTCCCAGTTGATGGGCCTGCAATTTCCTCCTCACCCAAATGTCTACCCAGCAACTGTTTTCCTCCACTCTTGCACAGCTGCTCCTTGGCTGCTCTGGTTTCCCCCCTCTGTTGCAGACCCACAGCAAACGTCTCTGGAGAGCTGCGCTTGGTGGTTCCCTAAGCACAGCTCCGGCAGGGGGGGTGACAACTCAGAGATCTCTGTAGTAAAACAGCCTGTGAGCAACTATGGAAGCAAGAATGGGGTCTGTGTGTAAGTCACAGGCACCCATGACCTTTTAGGAGGCTGTTAGCACCAACCCATGAACAGCTACTGCTTTGAACTAGATTATTATGGTAACTACCTCCCCTCATCTTCCACTTCCCAAGCAAAGACATAGCCCATACGGCAGCTGGAGAGATCTTGTGCAATGCTGTAGCCTTTACACAAACAGTTCACAGATACTTGTGATTTGGTGTCCTCTGTCTCAGCTCTCCAAAACGTCTCATGAGTTTTAATCAACACATTGTTCTCCCTGCCCTCCTGAGGCTGTCCAGCCATCAGCTTCTCCTCTCAGCTGGAAACTAAATACTGGAGCCCATCTTTTCTTTCCTCTGTAGAAGCAGCCAGTGGTATTGGACTCTTGCTTCCCCTGCAAAAGCACATGCAGGCCCGGTCATGCACTCTGGTTTGTCAAGATTTCTGCTGAAATGCTGTTCTTTCAGCTGCAGCCTCTGCCATAGAGTGCTGAGCTCAACGCAGGGACCATCCACAGGTTCCTCTGTAGGAACAGTGCACGCTTTTTTTCTAGCCTTCGTACAGTCGGTAGCGTGAGCAAACACTGCAGCTCTTTGCAAAGGCTGGGCACTGTGTATGCCATGCTGGATTCACTCCCAGCCGTGTGTGAGCTCTCATGGTGCTCCTTTCAGACTGCTCTTCAGAGTCTTCAGTTTGGTCTCTGGGTGCTTCCCTGGATCTGAGGCTTCTACACTGAGTTTGTGATAATGTAGTCTCAGAGGTCAGCAATAGCTATCCAAGAAAAAGTGTAAAAACGTTTTGGGAACTGAGCTCTGCCACGATCTCGCAGCCAGTTTATTGTAATGATATTTGTTAGTGGCAACACAATGTGGGTCACAGACACATCCTTCCCCACAGCAGCTAGGGTAGCATGAGCTCTGAATTGCAGGGCACTGCATCACTGCTGCATAAACTAACAGCTGTGAGAGCCACTTTGCATCCCAATGGGAGCCAAGAGAGCACTCACACCAACCAAAACCCATGCATCTGCAATCTGTTTTCCTGGATATCTCCTCTGGACTGAGTTTACTTGCTCTCCTCTCATTCTTCCCTCCTGGCTTACATCCTCACTGCTTTCACATGGCTTCATTCAGTCAGAGCCCACAGCACTGCCCTGATGCTGGGCAGATGCCCCAAGGATACCTGTTTCTGCTCACCCAGCACTAACCAGCCCAGCAGCTTCCTTGCCATGAGCACAGCCGCCCCCCGGTCCTACCAAGATGCGGGGAGCACTCGCTCCTTGCTACTGCTGGCCCTGGCTTGCCAAGCTGTCCTGCACCTCCCAGGGATGGACATCTTCCACTCATCATGGGAAAAGAACACCCTGGGATGATGCCTCAGCAATGTGGAGGGGGAGGAGGGTCCCAGGAGCAGCGAGGCTGAGCTGAGAGGGGCTGGGGGAGTGGTACCTGTTCCAGGGAGGTGCTGATGTGGGGGGAGAGGGAGGGAGGTGAGGGGTTTGTCTGCCCTAAGAAGAAACCTGCGTGAAGAAAAGCCTCAGCCCACACCCTGAATTCCACAGCTCTGCTCAGGGGACAGGGGGAGGGAGAGAGGACAGGATGGGACATTTCCAGCAGACCCACGACTTGTTTGTAAGAGTCTCATTTCACCAGCCCTGCCTGCCTCCTCCCCCATCATCGTACGCTGGGTTTTATTAATGCAGTCACCCTTAGGCTAGAGGGAATCACATCCCAGGAGACATTCCAGTCTCGCTTAGCTTAGGAGGGGATCAGAGGGAGCCAAGGGTGGGGGGCGTTTCACCAGGACGTTTCATTTGCGGAGAGCTGGCAGGTTGGGAGCACTGCAAGACAGCACTAGCAGCCTCCTTATCAGACACTGAGCAGCCGCAGGCTGGATTTGAGTCTCTTGTCTGCTCTCACACTCTGGCTTTGTATATCCCAAAGACCAGCTATTTCTGCTCTGCCCAGGTTGTGGGCTGGAAGTTCTTAACCTGGGTTCTGCCAAGTGCCGGGTGCACGGCTGGGCACAGGGACCCTGGGCAGGGAGTCTCGCCCTTCTGCTCAGGCAATGAACACAACTGCTGGTGACGTGCAGCCAGGTCCAGGCTGCTGCAGGGGCTCAGCCCGGGGTCAGCACTCTTCCCCGTGCACCAACAGGGCCTCAACTGCCAGCTCCTCGCAGCCGTCGTGCTCTGTGCCAGTCAGGGCTGACACCTCTTGCCAGGAATGAGAGCTGGCTCCCGGGCGTCTGGCTCCTCAGGTGAATTGTGGTGTGCCCCGAGCCTACGCCAGGAAAACGCCAGCAGATGAAACTCCATCTCAGGCCAAAAGACATGAAGATGGATATGTTTTCCCTGCCTGGCTTATCTCGCAGGCAGTGCTTCTCACCGGAGCCCGGCACTGTTTGTGTGTGCTCGGCTCCTGGCACGGGCGCCGGCGATGATTAGACAACAAACACTGTGGCGTACCTCTCCCAGGCCTGCAGCCTGCCCTGGCCCTGCCGAGACCACGGCTCGGCAAGGAGTTGCTACCCGGGGGCCAAATCCCAGGGCTGGCTGCAGCTGCACCAGGACTGCAGGAGAAGACAGGAGAGGAAGAGCTGCAGGACTCCACAGCTGCTCGGGCACTGCTGAACTGCAGTGTGAGCTATGCAGGGACAGGGCTGCGGCTGCCTTAGCTGCTCGCCCAGGGACCTGCTCCCGGACTGGACCCCTGCCCAAAACGAGCCACTTTGGCAGCGCAGAGCCAGTGCAGCTGTGCAAGGTGAAGGGCAGGGCAGTCCTGCCATCACCTTGCTTACTCCTAGTCTGGAGGAGGCAGCGGTGCCAGCCCAGCAGCCCTGCAGGGAGTCGTGCACTCAGCCCAGGGGCTCTGCTCCACACGTGCCCCTTGCTTTCATGAGGGCAGTACACCAGACTGATCCCAACCTCGGCAGACTCTAAACCGCTGGGTTCAACCCAGAATTAAGGTCAAGGAAATAAACGCAAAATAAGTAGTAGCGGATCAAGCAAAACTTCCTGGAAGTTCATACTGAGACTGTTACATTGGCCTAGTTAAGCTGAAGTCTGGGAAAAAATCAAAACATTTTACTTTGGCATTTTCAAGGTGCACTCTTTGGATCCAGGACAGCCTGCACAATTCCAGCCATTTTCATTCAAAAGATTTTAAAAAGCTAAAAAGAGCTTTGAAGCAAAGCACTTTGCTGGCTAATAGACATTTTTACATATTACTTTACCTTTCCACTTGTGAGTCCAGGCCCAAAGGCCAAATTTGCCCTAACTCCATGTCGTCCCTTTGCCCCTTCCCCATGCCCATGCTTTAGGCTGCCAGCTGAGAAGGAGAACCAAGGAATTCAAGGCCTGTTCAAGAAATACTTGCAATTCCTGGTGTTTACAAGGGCAGTTCACTGTGCATGACCCCCAGCCTTGTTTGCACCTACCACCACCTGTACAAACACCTACTTTGGCTGCCCATGAGAAAACAAGATGCCAGGGCCAAAAAAAAGCGGAATCCCAAAAGCGAGAGGGTGAGAACAGAGACTTTCCTGATGGGGATGCATCCCCGTTTGTCACCCACTGATCAGTGATGCTGGAGACACCAGTTCATGAGGCCATCACCTACAGAGAGGACAGGAAAGACATTAGAGAAGAAAAATCAAAGGGGTTTCTCTGTCCTGGGGATTTGGCTCCAGCTCAGGGAAATGCCCAGGAGGTGTAAAGCTGATTGTGCAGGGAACCTAAAAACAGGTCCCCAGTCACACAGAATACAGCTGTGAAAGTTGCCAGCGAGGTGGCAGGAAACAAAGGACTTTGGACAGTCAGGCTTAATCCATTTAAATTCAGTTTCTCTCTCACTTCCCCACTTTCCCCTTAGCTCTCATTAGAGAGCTCTTCCCCCACCTCCTCACAGTCTGAAGTGCCTGACAGCAGTTTCACACCCAAGTGGGTGAAAGAGTTAATCCACCTTCTTGCTGCTCACAACAGAGCAGAATTGGACCCACTGTTCCCTTCCTCCCTCTTGCACAGTGTCTTTCTACCAAACACCCACCGGGAAGGGGGCTGCTGAGAAAGGTTAGCCCCAGTTGGTGGTTCCTGTCGAGACTCATGTCATGCTGCCACTTTGCTTACCCAGGCGTTCACAAGATCCCTCCTTGCTGGAAAGACTTAGGGGAGTGGAACAAGAGTTAACGCTTGTGGCCAGAAGGACTTGGAGAACCCATCACAGCTCTGCTGCTTGCTAGGACTGGAAGGCATTGAAGCAGGTGCCAAGCAAGAAGAGCCCCGCGTGGGGATGCTGTATCAGCAGCATCAGTGACTGGTGGGACCTTGCAATCATGAAGGCTTCCACTGAGCTCCTGCAGCCACCACAAGATCCTTGAACCCCAAGTTTGGCTCCAGTCTGGCAGGAGCTGCAGGAAAGCAAGCAGACAGTGCCTGCACTGAGATATGTCAGGTTGTCGGTGCGCTGGGGCTGAGATGAGAGCCGTGTGCTCATCTGCCAGAAGCCTGTCTACATTCAGCAAGCTGCAAACTGAGGTAGGGATAAGGGCTATATGGACAGACAGTGGCTGGGAGAGCTCCCAGCACAGAAACACTAGCAAGAAGTTCTTCTGCAGGCTGCACATAGGGCCCTCTGCAGAAGGTGAGCACACAAGCCCCCAGAACACCCAATGGGCCATTTTCCTGCTGCTAAACATCTGCTTGGTTGGCTGGAAAATATTTGTAAACCCAAACACACCATGCACTTTCTTTTGTGTTAAGTGCCTTGCCAGGAGCCAGCAGTTCACACACACGGTCCCATCTCTGCAAGGACCATGTTTCCCAGAACACCCCCTTCAAAAATCTCCCGTTATTAAGAAGAGCCACACTGCCTGTCGCTGCCTCACAGGCTGCTCCCACGCCTCTCCCCACTTACGCAGGGCACCAACAGGCTCCACTGCTATGGGCTGGAAGGCACCAAGCTCCCAGAGACACCAGCATTCAAAGACAAGACACTAAAGAAAAGAGACAAAGGCAGGAAAGCCTTTCTCACCGAGACCCAGCTGTCTGGCTCAGAGCAAGGCAAGCAAGTAGGATCTGCTCCGCATTCCCGCAGCACAGCCAGAAAAGCAGGAGAAAAGTAAGTTCCACAGTGTAAAGTCCGAGCCCTTTGAATACCAGCTCCTTGCTTATTCCAGTTTGCCTCTTCCCTCCTTCCCTCTCCACTCTCACAATTAGGGTCTCGAGGATATGCCAAACACTGCTCTAGCACGGGGACATCTAGCTAACAGCCTGCTAGCTAAGCATGGCAACACCTTCTAAGCATGGCCATGAACAGGCTCTTTCTTCTCACATCTGCTTACCGTACCCAGTATTTACATCCTCAGTATGGTTCCCATAAAACAAAACATGAACAACTGATCACAGAACAATAAAACAGTAATACAGTCTGGGACATCAGGAAGCCTTACCCACTCCCTGCACACCAGCCCAAGCAGCTGGAGATCAAAGTTTTCTTATTTGCATGCATTTCTTGAAACAATTTGCAGCTAAACTCAATCTACAGAGAGGATGCTGACACAGTCCAGGGCTTCTCCCATAGAAACAGAAAACAAGAAACCAGATCTGCACATTGCTGTCTCCGTCTCCAGGTGGCTGAGAGGATGGAGTCTTTGGCATCTCCAAAATGAGGGCTTTTCCCTTCCTTCCCCTCCCGCAGCATCCCGCACAGAGAAAGCCTTGTTGCAAACGGTTAAGTGAAGGACTACGCGCACACAGATGGCTTCGGCAGAGCTCTGCACAGGCAAAGCAGGAATGCAGACACATTTTGTGCGTCAAACCCAGAGATCAGCGGGGACCGAGAGGTCTCGGCGTGCGCTGAGGGTCTAAGAGGACTGCGGTACTGCTAAGCAGGAGAGGTGAAAGCCACCTTTAAACTGATCCCAATTCAGACAGAAACCAGTTGCAGGACTGGAAGCATTGACACCGAGCCGAGGTGACTCCAGCAGCTGCTCCTAAACCTGCAGATGCCAAAACCCGGGGCGGCGAGGCAGACCACCACCCCCGGGGAGCCCTGCATGGCCCCAGAGCCCTCCGCAGCCGGCTCCGGCGGGGGGACCCGCTGTACAGAGGCTAGGGGCCGGGCAAGCGCAGGAGGGGGGGTCCCGCCCGGCCCGGCCCGGCCCGCCCCGCCCCGCTCCGCCTCACCGCCCCCGTCGGGGCGGGGCGGGCCGGGCCGGGGGGGACACCCCCTTCCGCGATGCCGCCGGGCCGTGTCCCCACGGCCCGTAAAGCTTGGAAAGAACAAAAGGCAGGAGGAGGTGCAGGAGGAGGGCAGGCGGCCCCGGGGGGGGATAAAAAGCTCAGTGGGGACAACCTCCCCCCCCCACCCCGCCGGCCCCATCCTCTCCGCCCCATGTCCGAGCCCGCTCCGCCGCCCGGCATGGCCCGTCCGCCGCTGCCCGCCGCCGCGCTGCTGGCCGCCGCCTTGCTGCACTGCGCGCCCGCCGCGCCCGCCCGCCGACCCAAGCCGGTGAGTCGCGACCACCCGTTTCTTCCCAGATCCCAGACGCCCCTCGCCCCGCGGCTCTCCGGTGCTGCCCCGAGTGGAGCATCTCCCCGGCAGACCCTCTGCTGAGCGGGATGAGCCGGTGTCGTGTGTTCCCCCTCCCGCCCCCGTTCATCCACTCGAGCGGTCCCCGGGATGCGCTGCCGGGAGTCCCCGGGCAGGGGAAGGGCTGCTCCAGCCCCGGCGATGCTCCAGCGGTGCCCCCTGGGTGGGCACCCCAGCTCCGCGGGCTGCTCTTGGCGTGTCAGGGGAGTTGCCAGAGGCGCGCTCCCTGCTGCGGAGCGAGCACAGAGAAACAAGGCACGGGACAAGGGAGGTTTACCAGAGGACGCGGGATCCCCCCCTGCCTTTAAAGGCAGCAGAGCACTCGCTGCCTGCTAATAACACCCCCCGCGTGCTGCGCTGCCAACTCTGAGAAGTGTTACCGGGAGACGAGACTAAAGAGATGGATCAAACGCGCAGGCAGGAGGGGAGCAGCAAGGCTCTTTCTTCCTGCACATGCCTGCCAGATCCCAGCACCTGGGATGGAGCTGCGAGCAGCAGAGATTGCCGCTGCCAGAGAAGAGCAACGGCGTGCGAGGGGTTCGTGGGATGGGAGAAGACAGAGAGCTATTTGTGCTGGGAATCTGTGTGTGTGCAGTTGGGTTATTATATACATGCGCTTCGCTAGTGTGCCACGAAATAACGACAGAGCAAATGCCCGGTAGCAGCCCAAGGGGATTAGTTCAGGTTCTGTCGATGGTTTTATTATCAGCTCTGTCATCTGAGTACTTTCTAACTTGGCTGCTAAATATGCTGTGGGCTGGGACTTGGCACAGAGCAGCCTTGGCCCCCAAAGTGCTTATATTATTCCAAACAAAATGTCACTGCGCTTGGCTCTGCTCTGCCTCTGAGGAAGGTGAGGCCAAGCACTTGGGCAGTGGCACTCTGCACCCAAGTTATGACACCACTCCACGGGTTTTATCTCCATCTCAATGCAGCAGATGGTGGGCTGGGAGGGACCTGCCTAAAGCTGGAGACCGCTGGTTCCTGCGAGGATGTTGGCTGGGCTGGTGAGTGCCTCACACTCTGCCGTGTGCAAGCTGTGAAGCTGCTGCTCCTGGAGGGACCTGCACAGCCTCTGGTCCTGGTCTTGCTGCCAGCAAGGACCTGTGCGGGAAGGGAGTGCCAGCCTGGGTTTCACACCGTTTGAACTTGGGTCTGGTCCAGCTGCGATGTGCACTGTTCATCTCCTTTTACTGGTGCTCGCAGCTGCTGACTGACTGCAGAGGTTGTTGGGGCTCATCTGCCTTGGGCAGTACCCCTTCCACAGAGGCAATACACCAAACTGCTGGGGGACCACTGAGTTAATGCAGGGTCCTGGGTCTGCTCAGACTTCTGGTCCATCTCATCCACCACTGCACTCCTGAAGGAGGTCCCTCCAGTTGCCAGGCTGCTGCCCAGAGACAGTTTCTTCCTCATCGCGGGCTAATGCTTTGCGTCGTGAGTGCTAATACTTGCCTCTTGGCTGGAGTAACTCCAGGCAATGCTCCTACATGTATGTTTTGTTCAGGAACAACTCATGCTTGTGTGTTTGACCAGCCACACGGAGCTCGGGGTTTCAGATCAATGTATTTCACTCAGTCTTTGCAGAGATGGTGGCTGCATTGGTTTGGGGTTGGAAACAGACAGATGATTTCCTATCCTTTCAAATAGCAGTCCTCTGTCCCAAATAGCTGCCCTTTTGGGCTCTTCGTCTGGTATCAAGGCTTCTGAAGATTATTCTACGGCCTTTCAGGTAAAGCCAGCATCATGGTGGTTGCTCTTATGTACAATGTAAATTGACAGCAGTGCACCATTTCTACGGCCTTTCAGGTAAAGCCAGCATCATGGTGGTTGCTCTTATGTACAACGTAAATTGACAGCAGTGCACCCCATTCCTCTCCCAGCTGAGGTGTGCATGTCAGTGCAGAACAGCTGAAGTGGGATTGCTGGGCTGACAGTGGCCCATGCATGCATTTCTGGCCTCGGCCCTTCTATACCCTCTCTTACTAGAGAGCTCTACCATGCCCTTGCATGTTCACTTCTCTAGCTACTTTGAGTCTCTCCGCACAAAGAGACGTTTCCCTGTGTCTAACAGCAGCTAATTTCTTGTTTGGGCACCTTTTGCTGTTGGATGATGAATGAGGAAGGAGCCAAGGGGCTGAGCTGAGAAAAGAGACTCACACTCCTACCAGACAGATGATGGTGACTTCCTCAAGCAGTGCCAGTAGATGGGTGGGCAAGGACTGTGCTAGGCACCGCAGGATGCTGCACCATGGCTATTCGGTGCTCCAGTAACAAGTCACAACAACAGTAACTGAGGGGGGAGGGCATCAAGTGCTCAGATTCATTTTAAAGCAGGCTACACTGGGCGAGTTGCAGAAGGAGCTGTGTCCTTTGTAGCAAACCTTGCAGATCTCCTTCACTTTTGCATTAGCACCTAAAGAAAGAAAGAGAAAACTGAGAGCAGAATATAGGCTGTGTCTGGTGTCCACTGTAAAACTTGAGAACAAAAGATCTGCAGTCCTCGGGGCAGTGCACACGCAGACACTGAATTCCTGCATTGCTTCTGGCTCCCCTGGGAAATCAAAGTCAGTCCATTTGCTGGGAAAGTCTCTCTCCGTGGAGAAGTGGCGGGCACTCTCTCAGCTCCCAGCGTAATCTCTCCAGAGCTGTATCTTGCAGCTCTCGCCCCGAACCCAGCAGGTTCCCCCCTGGAAGCATGGTGCTGTCTTCCCCGCAGCCCAGGAGCTGGGGAGGCTGCTGCCTCGGTCAGGGCTCAGGCAGCTGCCGCAGGAAGGGTTTGATTTGCACTGTTTGGTTTGGTATTTAAATACTGCAGTGACTGCTGGGGTAATTTTAGGCATGTTTATCCTCTGCTCTGGGAGAGACTCAAGACACAGGTAAGCAGTTATTCTCCAGCGTTTGTTGTGTTTGTGCTTTCACATGCAACACAAATGCACGCCCGGCAGTGTGGCAAGACTTGGGGTGTGCAGCTGACAAAGCGGACTGGGGAGGGAGAAGGGAACAGGGAGGAGAGAAGCACTTTGAGGAGGATCCCCCGCTCCAGCTCAGCCTGCACTTTGCCTGCTTTCCCCGTGCATATCCTGCCCTGGCACCATAACCCCGGGGGCTCCGCAGATGCAGGGTGCACTGCGCAGGTCTTGTTTAAAAAAGCGTGGAAAAATTGTCCTGCAGAGAGGTTTCACACCAGAGATGGTGTCAGCAATTTCCTACTAATCTCAGATACACAGACAGGTAAATGAAGGGTTCCTGGATGTTCTTACACGGGAAATGGCTCAGCCTGTAATGTGAATGGAAGCACTGCTGAGTCTGCACATAGTTGTCAGGCAAAATGAGAAGTGGAGCGCTTCAGGGGTTCACTGAGGGCTGCAGACATGTTTTTAGAGGTTCACTGAGATCCTGATGCAGATGAGACCCACAAGAAGAGACAGGCAACCAGACCTCCTCTTCTTAGTGGGATTTGGGCAGGAGAGCGGCATCACCAGCTCACAAAAGTGGCTCTGTGAAAATTAGCACAGCAGACCTACACCACCCCCCCCCACCCCCCCCACCCCCCCCTACATCTCCAGGAGATTAGGCAGAGGCACAATGGTTGTCTTGGGGGTTTGGAAATCCCTGCACATCTGAGCAGCATACACTCCCTAAGGGTAGAACATATTCCCCCCCCCCCCCCCGGAGCTCTGGAGAGGGCTGCATTGTGCCACGGGGCTGTGCCCAGTGGGAGACGTCCTGGCTGTTGTCCCGGGGCTTGGCACTGATAGCTTATTGCTCACCTTAACTTCGATGTAATTGCACAGTGAACAAAACATCTCAACTGCTTTCCTCCTCTGCCTGGAGTGTGCTGCATCCTAGACCCGCTTCTTGGCTTCAAGGGGATTTCTAGGTCATCAGATTAAGGGCTCTCGAAACCTTTTGCTATCCCAGCATCCTGGGGCTTGTTTGCTTTGTGAGTACTCCTGTTTCTGGCAAACTGTTGCTTGGGTGACACCAGCAGCTTGGCTGCAGTGTTGTTGATGGACTAGACTCACAAACTGTCACATAATTGAAGTGTCTGATAATAAAAATAGTCCTGCAGTGTTTATTCATTTGCTTTCTCTTGTTACACCAGAGCCTGGGTCTCCTCATTCTGTCTGTGGGCATAAACATTTGCAGTCCATAATGTTTCATGTTCCGTGTTGCTTAGGAAAAATAAACATTGTCCTTTCTTCGTTGCCAACAACAACTACCACCAAATAATCCGGAAACAAACTGTCAGGCCCCAGGAGGTAGTGCTTGATGGTGCCACGGAGTATGGGAAGTGAGCGGAGAGGAACCTCCAACTGTGTATGCATGGCCAGGCACTGTGGCACCTCCCGTTTGGCTTCATTTGGCCAAAGATTGGCCTCAGCCTTTGCGTTCCCCCTGGCTCTGTCTGCAGCAGGACCGAGCTGCAGCCCAGCATGAAGGACCTAGTCCTGTACCAGAAGTATTTTATATAAGCAAAGAATTGTTAGTTAGAGGGGTTGGGAGACTCTGCCTTGTTCTGGGGAAGGTAGGATCACTAAATCTTGTGGCTTTGCCTAGCCATTGTTTCCACCGAGTTTCCATTGTTTCCACTAAGAGCGCGTCAACCAGGAGCACAGTTAGCTCAGGGTCTGACGAGACCACAAACATGATCTGTTTCTGCTATGAAATTTTGGCTGCAGCATTAGCACCTTCTGAGGCCAGTCTGCTTCTGGGACACAACCTGACTAGAGTGGAGCTGGCTCCAGTTTTGCCACTAACCATCAGCTGCAGCTGCACTTTCAAATCCGACCCCTGGAAATCATGCAGGCTGGCCATGGTACTCTGTGAATCAGGACAACAATGCTGATCTCAGGCAGGAACATTGCTGCAGCCTGTTAAGGGGGTGCAGAGCCCCTTGGGGGCACAGCCACCCAACAGTGGATAGAAATGGGGTGAGAGAACTGTCATACATGAGAATTGTAGGAGAAAACATCTCTGCTCTCCTTCCCCATGCGCTGAACTGGGGGCAGGATTGCTCCAAGATGCAGGCTTATAGCTGGGAGGAGGATCACGCTACTAGCCAAAGAGGCAGCAACCACCAGAGCCTCACCAAACACTCTGAGTAACAGAAGGAGGAAGCAGGGAGAAACGGAAAAGCAGCAGCAGAAGGGACAGGGAGGTGGGGAGAAAATCCATGAGCTCATCTCCTAGCAGAAGAGGAAACAGCCCCCAATGACAGGGCAGGTATCCAAGACTGATGGGATTTGTGTTGTAACTTGTCCAGTCACTCCCATCTGACGGGGAGGGGGCTCTCCTTTCATGTCCATGCTGAGGAGCAAGCAGGAGCCCAGGTAATTAGATACATGACTGACAAGACAAGTTTAAGTTCAGGGCAGGCAGCAGAGGATGGACCCAGGCAATACCAGGCACTGGTCTCACTCTTGGGGTTCTTTATACACAGTGTTGCTGATACTCCACTGTAGCTGTGCTGCTCCAGCTGCTTCTCCTCCTGGGAGGCTCTGGAGGGCGAGTGCTGCCCAACGCAATGAGGTTAAAGATGTTCTTGGCTCCTCGGGATGGCTGGGACGCTTCCTGGGAAGCTTGGCTGGTGTTCATCTGGCCCCAGCAGACCCAGAGGTGATGGCTGTTGTATCGCAGCACTTGAGGGCTGATAAAGCTGTGAGGAACCAGGTGGGCAGTCCATACCTCTGCTGTGGTTTCTGTCCTTTCCCTCCTGTTCCCTCTCAGCCTTTTGGTCACAAGGCTTCTAGGAAGAGGCACTTTCTTTGCAATGGACCAGACTTCAGCACAGCCCTCTTTGTATATAGCTTTGCTCCTCTGCTGTCCTTGACCATTGGTTTCAGGCCTGGCACCCGTCTGTGCTCATGTTGTGCAGACATTTTGCTGCTCAGTCTCTATTGCAAAGCCCTGGCCTCTTCCCTTGGCTAAAAGCTGTCTGTTCCAATGCACAGCGGCCACCCCAGCTGAGGGTTATAGTGTGATGGGCCTTGCAAGTGGCTGCACACAGCCTTAGCCAGAGGCTCAGATCCATCTCTGCACTCAGGTGGTCTGGACGCCTGCTTCAGGTTGTAGGGACTTTCCTTTGCATTTGGTCTTCGGTAATCCTTTCCCCTCCAGTGGTGGGATGGGAGGAGTGGGGATGCTTTGGCAGTTACCTAGCAGCCAGTGCCCTCATCCTCTCTGCACAGCTTTGCACTAGCTTCAGCAGCAGCACAGCCCTAAGCAAACCCCTAAGGTTACACTTGGGGCATTATACCACAGCTTAGGAGAGTAAAGCAGGATCTCTACAGGAGAAGGTGGCTTCAGCGCTGGGTGGGAAAGATGCAACCTTAAGCGAGAGGATGCATTATCTAAGCCTTGGGAAGTGCCTTGAGCGAGGTGTGTCCAGCCAAGGAGACCAAAATCTCCAGCCTGACGTGTCTCCTGAGCATTGTTTGGTAAGTGGTTTCTGCCCATCACATTTCCCCTTGCTGGCTGCGCCTGCAGTGGCATTTTCCAGCCCTTTCCTGCCGTGGTGCTAATGTTGGTGCAGTGATGACAGGGAGAGACTCACTGTTTGTTTAGGGGCACAGCGAGCACACGGGGCAGCAGGGCAGGTCTCGCCTCCTGCCTCCACTCAGAGCTGTTCACAGGGCCAGGCTGTGTCCCCTCCCAGGGCTGGGTCACTGCAGAGGACAGGCAGGCAGGAGCAGGGAGGGTTCTGCCTTAGGCAAGGTGAGGTTTCGATGGCTGGAAGCTAGGATTTGTGGCAGTGGTTTTGAGCTAACCAAAGAGGAGAGAGAAAACCTACCTCTGGTCTGCCTCCTCTGAACATGGGATCCCTCGGAGGAAGAAGTGAGCAGGCAGTTCCTCCTCTCTGCTCCTGCTCTGATGAGAGTGATAATCTTCAGTTTATGTCAGTGCCCCCAGCCAGGAAGAAAATGACCAGCCTTCCTGGGACACTGGGTGGATGTGCTTAGCATAGCCAAGCAAAAAAAAAACAGGAGTAAGCCCATCTGTGTCAGCCTCAGCCTTCTCACTTACCTGGGCAATTCCTGAGGGCTTCCCAGTGCTCCCAGCTCTACAGTGACGGTGCTCCCCAGGGTCCATCTCCACTCTCCCCATGTGCCTTGGAGCTGTCCTGCAGCTCCTCATCCTGGGGAACCAGACACATTCATCACCCCATGTCCTTGGGCAGCAGGACCTGTCTCTGGTGGCAGTGGGTGCTCTTGCATGCACTCAGGAGCAAGGAGCCGAGTGGCTCTCCAGGCTGGGCTTTGGTGACACAGCTGCCATTATGTGCTTGGCAGAGGATCTCATCGGGGCTGGAAGTAAGATGTTGGCCAGGATACGAAACTTATCAGCTCCTTCTGCCAGCTGTCCTTTGCAGGCACTAGCTGCCAGCCCAGGCAGGGTGCCAGGCAGCTTTTAGAGAGCTCCCCTTAGAGAGACAGGTAGCTCCAACCTGGCAGGGCTCCAGCGTTCGGCAGGAGCAGACCCGTGCAGACTCCCCTGGGACAGGCCAGCCTGTACACCCTCCTTCCACTAAAGCACTGGATGGATTCCCAGTGCCACGCTGGTGGATTGGGTAGGCTTTGCTGTTCAGGATGTAAAATGTCTTTCTCTGTTTGCCTGTGTTGATGGTGCAGTTCCTGTGGTGTGTGAAAGTGCGTGGGACACCAGGATTGGGTTGATGGCTTCTAAGGCAAAGGCTGTCAGGTGCCAAGCCACCAACGGTGTCTCGCTGGCTGGGGCGTACAAGCCAGCAAACTGGAGCGGTGACAGACACATGAAGAGCTGGACACCTAAACAGCACCTTGTGTGACCTCCCAGGCTCCTGTGTCCATCTGTGCATCGCTCACAGGCACAGGGCCATTACAGAGTTTGGAGCTCGGTAGTGGAATTAATGCCAAGGGCTTCACGCTTCATTCCAGCCCACATGAATGGGCTCATTGTAGGGAACAGAGCGGCGGCAGCACGCGGATCACACGGCATCATGGCAGCCCTGGCATCATGCCCGCCTGACCTTCGTGTCCCTGGCAGGGCAGCCAGGAGAGCTGGCCTGGAAGAAGGCAGCTCTTTGCAGGGGAAGGAAGGGGACCTCCAGGTCTTCACTCTGGAGCCCTGTGGGACAGAGCCTGCCTGTCTGAGTAGAGATGCATCACTGCTGCATCTCAGCTCCTCCTGCTGCTCAAACACCTTTAAATTTTCCTGCATGCAATCAGGCAAAACGTTCTGTGTTTGGACCTCTGGCTTGCACAGCACGGGTGATGCAGGGACCGAGTGCCTCTCACCCCACATGCCTCACAGTAGGCTGGGGATTACGCTTGGGTCATGTTTCATGGTGGCCCCATAGTCCTGCTGTCAGGTGGGAAACCAGTGGAAGTCAGCTAATTAGCACTAATTAATGTTGCCAAGAGGAACCATGCTATTCCAACTAAGTGTGGAAAAGCCCAGGTGATCTCATCCCCAGAGTCACAGGCACAGTGAGGCAAGGGGGTATGGTCCTGTCCATCCCTCTGCAGAATCAGTGACCTCAGGCAGTGACAGGTGCTGCAGGGACAGTCACTGCTGCTCTCTGCCTCATGGGCTGGGCTCTAAGTCATCCCCCAGATCCTTGTGTCCTCCTCTCGAGCTTGCACTATCCCCTAGCCATGCTGAGAGCCTGTTCACCAAGCCAGGACAGCAAGGGGACACCATGGTAGAAACAATGGGGAGCACAACTGTGTGTCAGGGACTAAAGGCTTCCTCCCATGAAGATCACCTCTACCCGGGGCCAGGAAGGAATAAAGGATGCAGGGCAAAGGAGGAGAATTTACTCCCTAGTGATTTGTTTTGTTCTTGAAGGGTCTGGTTCTCATCCACAGTTTGCAAAAGTGTTTCCTGCCGGCCAGCTGCCAAGGAAAAATGGAACAAAAATAGCCCAGCGCTTAGGAGGTGCCATGGCATGACACGGTGCCTCCCAGGTGTGCCCCGGCCTGGCAGCAGCAGAGTCCAGGGAATGGAGGATGTTTGTGGGGAGTGGTTTGTGCTCTAGCAGCTGGGGAACAGCCCCAGGCAGAGATGGAACTCACCGCTGAAGTGCTGCTGTGGGCAGATGTTCACCACTCTGCAGCAGGATCTCTCTTCCCAGACCCTGAAGTCATGGCTTTGCTTTTCCCTTTTAGGACATGTCTCGAAAGCATCACACCTGGAAGGAGCAGAGTCCTTGGCTGTCTTCCTTGGTGAATGCTGTGGGGACTGGCATGCCTGCCAAGGGCTTCCCCATGGGCGCGGATGAGCAGGCAACACGCTGGAACCCACCCCGGTGCGGTGTGCCGGACCTCCCGGCGTCGCCAGACGGCCAGAACGGGCGGAACCGGCAGAAGCGGTTTGTCCTCTCCGGTGGACGCTGGGACAAGACTGATCTCACCTACAAGTAAGAGAGGCCCGAAATGGGAGTCAGACTGCTTTGCTTCTCCCTCCCCAGACCTTTCAGTCTGATGTTCCCTGGAGCGCGGCATGCTGTGACGTGATCACAGAAGCTAGAGGCCAGCCCTGGGTAGGGGCAGCTGGGGACAGGGGAGCCACATGCTGAACCACCCGCAGGGTCATACCCAGCACCTCCACATCCCCTCACGCACACGCTGCCATGAACATAGCTGCCCTGCCCAAACACATTCTGCCCAGCTGTTGTGTCGCCCCTCAGTCAGTCCCGCATCAACACCCCCATGTGCACACATCCACTTCCTTACATCAAACCCCTGACACATGCCAAGCCGAGCCTCTACCACCAGCCCTCCCCTGCTATGCCTTTGCTCCTCCCCAGCCACCCTGCTGCAGGCTCACTTCACAGTTTATTTTGAAAAGACCTTTTTACTCAGCTGTTATTGATGTTCCCATAAACATGACTTCAGTGTGAAGTTTTGCCCAAGTCACCCCACACATTCTCAATTGCAACTCTGCTCAGCAGGGTTGCGGGAGGGTTGTGCTGCCTCCCCAGCTGCCCACAGGGGCACGGGTGGAGAGGTGAGCACACTCATATAGATTTAGACAGCACGTAAATCATCTTTTGTTTAGTTAAGTGCAGGAGACAGTTCCTTACAGCATTAGGAGGTGATAGACGACAGAAAGGCTTCTTTTTTTTTTTTTTGTTAAAAAGAAACACAGCACAGACAAACACACACCAACACTGTTAACGGAAGGGAAAGAAAGCTCACTCTGTGGCAGACCTTACAGTCTGCTTATGTTATAGGAGAGCAGAAGAGGCAGCAGCAGCTATGAGCGAGCCCAGCTTTCCAGGAGCAAAAAATACAGAGATCGAGGTGGAGAAATCACATCACACCACTCCCAGGCACCGCTGTGGGGTTGGACTCACGGGGGACAGACCTAGGAAATGCCACATCACTTCACTGCAGAAAAACACAGATCTGCAAAGCTCTCTGGAGAGCTTACCTCTGTCTGGGCCCATCAGCCAGAGGGTTTCAACACTGATGGCTTTTACCTCCTGCCCACGCCTTTGGAAGAAGGTGCCAGGGCCGTGCTTGTAGGAATTGGAGATGTTCTGGTGTTGAGAGAGAGCCGCAGTCCTAGTGACGTTAATCCTATAGCCAGTGTCTTCATGACAGCAGTGTCGATGAGACAGCGGCTGATGCTCTCCTCACCCAGTGTCTGTTGCTTTTCAGAATTATCAGGTTCCCGTGGCAACTTGTAAAAGATAAAGTGAGAAGGACCATCGAGGAAGCTTTGAAAGTCTGGAGCGACGTGACCCCGCTGACCTTCACTGAGGTGCAGGAGGGCCGGGCTGACATTGTCATCGATTTCACAAGGTGAGCAGGGTGGGCAGCAGCACCCTCCTCCCAGACAGAGCAGCAGCCTTGCAGGCAAGACCCTAAGCCTCTAACCAGAGCAGAGAGCTACAAATATACAACTCAGGCAGTTAAGTGGAGGCTCATATGTCTGCTTTCAGACACTGGGATTTTTTTTTTTTTTGTCAGTTGTGGGCTGCTTGGTGTAAGTGCAGCTGTTCCATGCTGGCTGTGCACAGTTCCGTTACTGATTGTTCATTAATTTCCCTGGTAGGTTTACATTTCTCTGCCCACAGGCTGTTTTCCTAAGCGTTTGTTTTGACTTTCCATCTTCAGGTCCTCCATTCTGTCCCTTGACTGAACGATGTAACTGTCTGCCCAAAGACAAATATACTTTCTGCGTTAAATGAATCTTGGCTCCTGGCCTGAAATTCACTTTTGGCAAAATACGCACAGGGGCAAAGACTTCCCTCTGTTGCATGTTTGCACAAAACTAAGAAAGGCAGTGGAAACCATCCAAGCAGTGATGCGATGTAAATGCTGTGTATTTGCCTGTGCCTCCCTCAGCTTTCTAAAGTGGCCACATCTCTCATGGGTTTCCTTCACTAGTCAACAGGGGGCTTGGCTTGAGTGAGAACCTGAGGGTTTGGCTGGGTGTGCTGCTGGCTGCCCTGCTGCATCCCCCCGCCACTCAGCTATATCATCTTAATCTTGGCTCGAGCAGTCACTGCCTTAATACTTTAGGCTCCATGGTCAGCTTTGGGCTGGAAGCTGAAGAGGGGGAGGAGAGAAACATCCCTGAGAAAGCATATGAGCTCCCCAGGGCTTGGTGTGACCAAGCTCTACTTCCTCAGTGGCCCAGCGCAGAACTGAGTTTGTGGCAATCTGAAGGGCTCAAAACAGTTGATCTGGACTGGTGGGATGAACTTGGGATGGGAGAGCTGCTGTCCCCTTGTAGTGGCTCCCTGCCTTTGGCCTTATGTTGCTGTTCACTGGAGGTACATGGCCGTTTGTCTGATGTGCAATGTGTCTTCCCTCCAGGTACTGGCATGGAGATAACTTGCCTTTCGATGGGCCTGGAGGGATCCTCGCGCACGCGTTCTTCCCCAAGACACACCGGGAGGGAGATGTCCATTTTGACTATGATGAGACCTGGACAATTGGGAACAACCTGGGTATGGTACTGTTTCAGGGGGAGCTGTGGACGCTCCAGGGTGCTTTTCAGGGCACTTCGAAATGGTTTGATTGTGGTGTGCACAGGGACCCTGTAAAACTCGGAGGCAGCAATCATTTTCCATATGACGAGGTAATGGCGTTAAACTAAAAGAGGGTAGATTTAGATTAGATATAAGAAAGAAATTCTTTACTATGAGGGTGGTGAGGCACTGGTTGCTCAGAGAAGCTGTGGCTGCCCCCTCCCTGAAAGTGTTCAAGGCCAGGTTGGACGGGGCTTTGAGCAACCTGGTCTGGTGGAAGGTGTCCCTGCCCATGGCAGGGGGTTGGAACTACATGATCTTTAAGGTCCCTTCCAACCCAAACCATTCTATGATTCTACCATTCTGTGATTTTTATGGTGTGCATTGTTATCTCCTACCACTTTTCTCGTCACCCTTCAACCACAGCAAAGCCTGTGTCCAGCACCAGGAGCCTGGTTTCCCAGTGGGCTTCCCCCGTGTGGGGGGAGCAAGAGGGACACATCTGAGAGATGGCTCCTCTGCCCAGCCACGCGCCCTGCCACTTGGGAACTGCACCCAGCATTGGCAGAAGCCATTAGAAATAAAACAGGGAAGGGATGAAGGAAAACTGAGGCTCAGGCACCGGCGGACACAGCTGCCTTCGAAAGGACAGCCTCAGCCTCAGTTGCTGCATGCACTGTTCACCGCCTGCCCGCAAAGTATTTTCTCTTTGAACAACTCCATAAAGGGAAACCACCCAGGCTCCAGCTCTGCCCCTGTGGCCTGGGAATGCTCTGACCATAAACAACATCACATCGAGTCAAGACTCTTTTTCTTCTTTCTTTCTTTTTTTTTTTTTTTTTGGTCTAATAAAAATAGATCCAATCGGGTAGCTCTCTGCTTGGGCAGTCAGGGTCTAGTGTCACAGTATCTCATGAGATACTGCAGTACCGCCTGGGACCATCTGGATCAGTGCCCAAAGCACCAGTTTCTACAAGACCCACCAAAATTAACCCAGGTCAACCCCTCCTCCTCCTTCCCAGTGTACCTACAGAGACAAAGACACAATCACAAAGTCCAAGTTAAACACCTGCCTCTCTGGGGCTTCACAAACTTTTTGTCCACATCGGTGTTCAGGGCTCAGATGGGGTCCCCCAAAGTCGACTTTATTGCCAGTTGTATGCCAGCTTGAGTCTCTGCGTGGGGCATAGGACTGCTATGTCTCTGACCCTGTTCATGCTGACCCAAAACAAGAACCACGGAGCACCAGATCTTTCTGCAGAAGCATTTCTGCTCCTTAGGGAAGGGTGAGCTCTGCCGTTTTTAACCCTCTGTTGGGCTGCCTGTATTGTTGAAGAATTTCCTACATTCTCCGACAAAGACAGTATTGGAGGAAAATGAGGAACTGAAAACGGATGCCAGTTCCCATTGGAATCCAGCCCTATTCCATGGCCTTGTTTTCCCGTCTACGTCTTCCATAAGTAAATGTCATAAAGGCTCTTGGCAGCCAATTGCCATTTAATATGCTGAAAAGAGCTTTATGATACAAACATGGATAAATCCTTGTCTCATCTCGTAGCGAGACGGGGAAATCCTTAGCCTCATTTTACAGACAGGAGAGCAGAAGTACGAGGAGGGCTAAGGTGTGCCCTGGGGTCACCCCAGAGCCATGGAGGAAGCAGGACTCCACGTGGAGCACCTTCTGCGAGGAACACAGTGATGCTCCCCAGCACAGCTCCTTCAAGAGGGCTGTTGTTCACCTCCCCTGGAGAATCTGACAACGGCACAACCGATCTGCCAACACTGGAAAGCATCAAGTGAGGAGCCTGCCAAACTAATCAGAAGTGTCTGAAAGTTTGTAATAAATCACTGACACAGAAATCCCACTTTCTCAGCTGACCTAGATGTGTTCATTTAATTGGGTCAGTGCCGTGCAAATTCATCATTTCTACCTAAAGCTGACCAGCGGAGGAAGACAAGGGCTCACCTTCCCCTCCGCCCTTCCCAGGCATTCCTCCTAGCTGTGTCCCCGCTGTTGCATCCCATCCTGGTGCTGAGAAGTGACCCATTCGCCTGGAGCCAGCAGGGAAATCCTGTTTGGAGCAGTGAGGCTGGCTGACTCACATCCCTGCCTTTCTCGTCACTTGGGCTGCAACTCAGAGGATTTCTGGCTGAAGGCGAGTGAATGAATACATTGGGACTTGTCAACAAGAAGACCAACTCACAAGCTTTGTGGCTTAATGTGCCTCTTCCAGCTTTCCCTGAAGTGTATGAACTTCAAAACAGATCCACTGGAAGCTAAACAACCCCTACCAAATCACACATTTTTGCATACTGAATTCCACCTTTCCACCTCTTCTTTTCTAGAAGCTCTAACGTCATGTATTCCTAAAACATGATCTCCTATAAATCTACTTGAGTCTGGTGAAGCAAGCCCAGGCCTTGACACTGCATATTTTTTAATGGATTTATTTCTAAATGTCACCTCTTTGCTACAGTCCACACACAAGCAATAAATGATCTCCCTCTGCTGTCTGTGTGACAAGGGTCATTAGCAAGTTTTAATCCTCACTGATGCAGGTACCTTCCACAGTGAACATGATCTAAATGGGACCTGATGCGCTACAGCTGTAGCCAACAACTGCTGCAAGGCTAGGTCAACAAAAAAGCAACCTTACCACCCCGACACCTACTTCTCTGGGCCAGACTGCTTTCTCTGTACAAATTTCTTCTATCCAAAATCACACAGAAAAACCCTTTTCTTTCTGATAAGTGATGGGGTACAGAAGCCCCTGGTGACAGAATTACAAATTACCAGCATGCCCAGGCATGGGCATTCATACAGCTGAGTGTATGAATTCACTCACAGTGCTCCAGGAAAACCCTGGGAACAACAAACTGCGAGTGCTGTAGTCGAGGCAGATTTCTCTTTCCTCGCGTTAGGCTCATACAACACGCCTCAGTGCATTGTCAGTGGCTGATAATTGCTAGAAGTGAGCCTATGAGGCAGGCATCCTCCACACAAGCAGGCAAAATCATCTCCCATCTTTTCCCTTCGCAGGCACTGACCTCCTGCAAGTGGCTGCTCATGAGTTTGGCCACGTCCTGGGCCTGCAGCACACAGCTGTCTCCAAGTCACTGATGTCTCCTTTCTACATCTTCCGCTACCCGCTAAGTCTGAGTGAGGATGACAAGCAGGGTATCCAATACCTCTACGGGAAACCCAAAATGGATCCTGACCCAACCCCAACTCAGCCAGCAGAGCTGCCCCAGCCGGACCTTGAAACAAATGAGATCACCAACATGGAGGTGAGTCAACAGCTTTGCGTCCTCCTCTAACACCACAGCTTGTTCCCAGCTGCAGGGACTGTCCTCACCGTGAGGCCAGCAGCAGGCTTACATGTGGTTTGGTGTCTGTGTCTTCCACCTATGCTGCTGAGTGCAGGTCGGGACCCTGCGGCTGGCACTGACAGCCAGCCTGGGATGTGCAGGGAGGGGATCTTTGGGCTGCAAGTGCCCATGAAAGCAGGACAGTTGCCTGGACACAGGGACTTCCCATCCATTTAACCCAGCCTGGGTGAGGGGACTTCCCGTGAGTCCAAGCACCTGACCGGCCATGCTTTGGCAGTCTGTGCAGCCCGACGCCTGTGACACAGCTTTCGACGCCGCCTCCACCATCCGAGGGGAGCTGTTCTTCTTCAAGTCGCGATATGTGTGGCGGCTCCGAGCTGGAAAGCTGCAGGATGGCTACCCAGCTCTGGCCTCCCGCCACTGGCAGGGGATCCCCAGCTCTGTCGATGCCACCTTCGAGGACCCTCTGGGCAATATCTGGTTTTTCCAAGGTAAGAGCTGGACTGAGATCAGACAGCTCAGAAAAGCATCTTCTTTACTGAGGGGTATTAGGACCCAGCAAGTTCCTGGCAGAAAAAACACTCTGGGCATCCTCAGCAATCCAGTGATCCTTGTTATTTGTTTCCTTCTCTGTTTAGTTTAAACTTTTTAGCAGATATTGAGGGGGAAAGAGAGAAGGAGGGGTCACTTTTAATTTAGACACATGCATGCTATCCCATTCTCCTTCTCTGGAACACAAACATTTGTTTTGAGCTTCTGCCCTGGCAATACTGTTGGCAGAGGAGCAGGAAGGAAACACTTGCTCTGTCTCCCCAGCTGTCATTGGAAGCACTGTGCCAGAAGAGAGCCCCAGACGCTTTCACAGGTTGTGAAACTCCTGAGCCTGTGCCCCTGAGGCCCTGCTCAGGGAATGGACAGACTCTTTTCTGCTCCTCAGAGACCTGGATGCAGAGATTCTGTAGTACCCCAGAATGAATGAGCCTACAGGGTGCCTGTGTGTGCAGAGCCAACCTCCTGCCACCACAGGGATTAAAAACCAATCGCCCATGGGGGACAAACCTCCTCCTGGCTGTCTCTGGAGTTCAAGACCAGCAACAACCACTGTTTTCCTTAATGTTCTTTACAAGTGTAAATTTAATAGCAGGGATGCAGAATGGCGTTGGTGCCCAGCTTCCCTGGGTGCGCACGCCCTGTCTGCGTAGCGTGAGACCGAGCACCAGAAAGCACACCACACGGCTCTGCAGGCAGTGTTCCTGCATAAACAGATTACTTAGTACCTGACCTGCACACAAGGACTTACAGTGCTAAAATTGGCAGGCTCCTGCCATGAGTTAGAATGAGATAAGGGGAAAGTATTACATGCCGTAGGCTAATTACAGAGATTCCCATTTTAATCTAATCTGGAAATATGCTTCCAGTCTCTATTTCAGGTTGGCAACTTCTTCCTGGTTTCTGTAGCTTACTCCTTCACAGCTGCACGCGCCCTTTATGCCTGTGCATGCCCACATACATTCTCCTCCACGCGCGGAGTTTGCAAGGTAGAGGCTGGTCCCTCCAGCCAAGCCTATCATTATAACTTCCACAAACAGAGAAAAGACAGCTGCTAAAATGGTCTCTTCGTCCCACCACTGACACCCTCCAGGTTGGACCAAGGCGGGAAGTCAACTCCTTGCACTGCCAGGACTTTGCGCACCCGTCAGTGACAGTGTCCCTGACACTGGTAGGGTTTTTGCCTCTCAGATACAGCTTTCCCTGGGAGCTCTGCCAAGGCACAAGCTCCAGTTGCGCAGTTCACTGCCAAATTTTCAGACACCAAAGAGCTTCTGAACCCTTGTCTGCCTTTTCTGTCTCCTCACCAGATTCTCAGTACTGGATTTACGATGGCGAGAGACGGGTATCTGGTCCCACCCCAATTGTGGAGCTGGGCCTCCCTGCATCCCCTGTGCAGGCAGCTCTTGTGTGGGGTGCTGAGAAGAACAAGATCTACATCTTCAGTGGAGGCAACTACTGGCGCTTCAACCCTCACACCCGCCAGGTGGACAACATCTACCCCCGGGCCATGGCTGACTGGCGTGGTGTCCCTCAGGAGATTGACGCGGCTTTTCAGGATGAGTTTGGTCAGCACAGCAGGGACATGGCTTGCTCTGGGGTGGCCGCTCAGGCTGATACTACTGCCCAGCTGGAAGAACTGGGCAGATTTAGACACTTGGCAGTAGTGGACATTTCCCAGCCATAGCACATGCTATATAGTGTATACAGAGGGGCAGCTCCCTCCAGTGGGTAGGGAACGGAGGCTGCTCCCATAAAAGTGAGAAGTTTTATCATTATTTATTTCACCAATCAACAGTTAAGTGTCTGACAGAGAGAATTCAAACTTCTGACGAAGAAATGGTCACAGAGTCCTACCGAGCTGTTAATGCTCCCAACAAAGTGATGAGAAGACAGCAGAAATGCTTCCCACGCTTCAGACAGCAGAAACACTGCCCACACTTCAGTCCAGGCAGCTGTCCTGAATGAACAGTCTGCTTTTGGTATTTCCTAGTCCTACCAGATGTGCCCCATGCTGAAGACAGCGTGGCAGTGCCACAGAAACACTGGGGACAGCCAGGGTGCTTGGAATGGCAGGTGCGGCAACTGCCTCTCTCCCCAAAAAGAATGGGGTGAAATGGCTCCCCACTGTTTCCAGAGCCTAAATCCCAGAACAGCTTCCCCGCAGTAACAGATGCTCTACAGCAAGCTCCCTGTCATAGGCCCTGTTCAGGTCCTAAATGCCTTCTGCCATCTCAGGGCCAGGCCACTACCTGGGTAGAGCAAATTTAAACCCACCAGGAATATAAAATAAAATCCTGCTTATTCTCCCATCAAAACTGAAACAGTGTAAGCTGAAAACCTGGGTTTAAGTGAGTTAAAGCTACCAGCATCTCCTGCCTCTTCCAGGCTCTCTTTTTGTACTGCATGTGCTGCAGAGTGTTATGCTAGGAAAGAGCTGTGAGCTGTGCCAGGTCTCTCCTAACCCATCCTGTCTCACCCACAGGTTTTGCCTATTTCCTGAGAGGCCGAGATTACTGGAAGTTCGATCCAGTCCAGGTGAAAGTGCTGGAGGGCTACCCACGCCAGATCAGCCAGCACTTCTTCAGCTGTACACCTGCTTCAAATTCCTTCAGATGAGGGGCTGCTTGTGTCCTCCATGCTCCCCTTTCATCACCCTTACCTCCAGCAGCCACACAGAGGGTTCCCTCTGCCATTCCTGGCTTCCTTCCAGGCTCAGCATCTGACACAACACATGCCTGTCACAACAAGTGACAAAGTTTGCTCCTCTCAAGTTCCAGCAGCCCCAGCTTCAGTTGCTATCAATATAAAAGCACCTGCCATGTTCTTTGCAGGCAAGAGCAGCCACTAAACTCTTAACGTGGCCACGCTCTTCCAGCAGTAGCATCCCAAAAGCCATCAAGCCAGCCTGGAACAGGATCACGCTCTCCTAATTAACCTGGACCCCATCACGTAGAACTGCTCTGACAGCATTTCCTGTGTTTACATAGCTCACAGCAGCGGCCCTTTGCTGCTCCAGACGTTGGCCTGGGAGGAGGAGGGCTTCCACTGGGAGACCCTCAGCCTTGGTGGGGGGCTGTGGAGGACACTGACTGTCCGCGGAGCAGCGCGGATGTGTGGCTGCTGCCAGGGTCACTTTGCCAGGGCTGCAGCGGTGACCGCCGTGACCGTGCCACAGCCCCGCTCCTCCTGTCCTGTTGTATCACTAGGACGCCTTAGGAGTTTATACTGATCTGTGTGTAGACAAGGGGCCCCCTTCCCTCCGCGGTGCTGGGTGCCAGCGCTGGACGCTGCTCCGCTGCTCCCCGAGCTCCCACCGAGCCGGGCTCCCCGTGACTGCACCGGCGGCTCCGCGCAGCCCCGCTCCGGCTCTCTGCACGCCCCTCGCTGCTGCCGACCTCGGGCCAGCACACCCGAAGGGGCTGCGGCCGCTTCCCCCCCTTCTCACCTGTCGGCCCACCCGCGCCATTCCCCAGCCCGGGGCCCCGGAGGGTGACCGGTACCACAGCCCCGGGACGGGGGGGGGAGGAGGGGAGGTGTCTCAGCGCCGGCCCCTCCTCACGAGTGCAGCTGGAAACGCTCGCGGAGAGCATGCCGCCCGCGGCGCCTCGTTTCTGCCTTCCGCCGGGCCCCGCCCTCAGCGACCACCGCGCGGCGCCGGGGGAGGCGGGGCGCGCCGGCGCATGCGCGGGGCGGCGGCTGGAGTAGGCCGCGGCGCCGTCTGTCGTGGTTCGTGTCGCTGCCGCCGCTGCTGCTGGCCCCCCCTCGGTCTCCCGCTCAAGACGCCGGGCGCTCCCGCCGCCGCGATGATGATGATGGCGCTGAGCAAGACCTTCGGGCAGAAGCCCGTCAAGTTCCAACTGGAGGAGGACGGCGAGTTCTACATGATCGGCTCCGAGGTGTGGCCCCGGGCGCGAACCGGGCCCGGGGGGGCTGCCGGGGCAGCGGGGCGCCGGGCCGGGTCGGGGGAGCTGGCGAGGGGCCTGGGCTCGGGGTCGGGAAGGGGCTGAGGGGGGGCAGCGGCCTCCCAGCCCCTGCGGGTCCCTTCCGCGGCCCCGTTTGCGGGCGCTGCCGGGGGCGGCGCCGGGCCGGGCGGTGGGCTCTGTCCGAGCACTTCGGCCGTGCTGGGACCAGTGCTCCCATTAAGGGTGGCTCTTGGCGACACGCACGAGTAGGTGGAGACCGGATCCTCAGCGGTCGCTGCCTGAGGCCCCCGTTCGAGGGCCTGCTCCCTGATACTCCCACTTACGAATTTTTGTAGCACAGTAGTTCAGAATTTCGGGTTATTTGACGTGGCATGAGGTAATTAAGTCCCCACCTAGGCCTTTGTGCTTAGTAACACGACGAAAATCAGCAGGCTCAGCTTTTCAGCCTTGTGCAAATTGGTCTTGCTGACAGATGCCAGGGTGCAGCACTGCAGCACCCCAGTGTATGTGCTGATGCTGTATTCCCTCATGCCGAGAGGCTTTTCTGCCTTCCTGGAGACTGGACTGGCTGAAGCGAGAAACATGGGTGCTTCAGCACCAGGGAAATGATCGCAGCTGGAGACAGCAAAAGAATGTTTCAGCCCCCTGTATTGGTGCAAAAAAGGAAATACTGGTTAAGTTACATTTCCAGCTGTATAGGTTGAGCAGGGACTAAAGGGCCTTTGCTCTCTCATGTGAAATGTAAAGTTTGAAAGACCTGTAATTGCAGTCTGCTGATCTGCGAGATTGCCTTACCAGGCCAGACAGGTGGAAGGGGGAAAAGGGTTGTCTTTTTTATCTGCCATTAATTTCTGTCCATTGATGAGCACTGTAGAGCAACAGATATGATTCAGAATTACCTGAAAATAGATGTTAAGATCAAAATGAGTCTTGTCAAACAAACATTAAAAACCTTATTGTGTGGCAGTCTGCCAGTGTACTACCAGTCTAAAATTTTGATTTCAGAGTCTAGAAATAGTTCTGTTGTTCAGCAAATCCTGCTGTAGCCTTCAGCACAGGTGAGGATCTTGTGCCAGGAAGAATGGTACTGCTTTACAGACGTTCAGTAGATTTGGAAGAGGATTATTGGCAATGATCACACTTGTTCAAAGGATTCAACTCTTCATTTGCTGTATTCAAGCAATGTCTGGATGGCATAGAGGTTCAAAGTAAAGATGGTAATTGTTGGAGAGCTGGGTATCTGGTTTGATTTAATTCCTACTAAACATTGTGCACTGAAACATAAATTGAAGTAAAGAAAGGTTAGGTTGTTAAAAAATAAATGGAAGTGGAGTTTTTTCCTATTAAATTGATTATTGTCAATGGATGGGAGATTTTTCTTATTGGGCTACTGAAATAAGCGCCGATAAAAGTGTTCTATTCTGTATTGCTGAAAAAATGGTGATGCCATATGATATCAAACCCAGTGCAGTCAGTGTATCATGGAAAACAAACAAAAAAACCCCTGAGAGGTTCCTCTTATCATTACAAAGGGCTGAATTTGTTTCAGCTTCTGCTAAAAATCTCTTAAATGGAATACCAGGCCATACTGGAACACCAGGCCACGTCTCCACTTTTCTTCTTGTAGGTGGGGAACTACTTGCGTATGTTTCGGGGTTCCCTGTACAAGAGATATCCCTCGCTCTGGAGGCGACTAGCCACAGTGGAAGAAAGGAAGAAGATAGTGGCCTCTTCACATGGTGAGAAATTGAGCAAACATTCCCAGTAATCCTTATCTGAAATCTGAAATTTTGCCTTGAGAAACTGTCTCTGGCAGTGGAGAAGCTTGTGCACCTTTAGGGCTGGACAAATCACTTCCGATTGCCCCAGTGACGGAGCGCTCTGCAGTGGTGGCACTGGTGGCTCCTGGTTCCATCTGGCAACAAACATCAACTGATCAAAAATGTTCTAAAATTGAAACATCCATCATGGCTTTCCTGGGGTTGGCTGCATTCATCACAAAGCAAAAGCCACATCTCAAAATCAATACCATATTCCAGAAGAGACTTCTGTAGACAAAGAGGGGTGGGTTTGTCTCTTTTGTCAAATAGGCAGGAATGTTGCAAGGATGCCCCACTGAAAATGTGCATCTTTGCTTAGCTTTGCTTCTTGCAGGGACTGAATTTTTATGCCTCCCAGAATTTGTTGTGGTGTGTTGCTACTGATGTGACTGCCACAGTGAGAATATAGCTGCCTCAGTATTCTTTTTGGTGGGAGACGAATAACAAGCAGTTAAATTTCTTAGCAATATGACCTGTTGTACACTCTTTAGACTAAAGCATAATAAAAATAAATGGTTCATTCTAGACTTATGTCTCCTTCCTCCAAGTATCCTGCTGACCTGTTGCTTTCTTTTCTTTTTTTTTTTTTTTTCCCTCAATAGAAAATCAGCGGTCTCACAGTCCCAGAAGATGTAAGTCTTATCTGTGTGTTATTCGTAGCTGTGCTAGAGGAAGAATCTCCACTGTGACCTTTGGTGTTAACTACAATATATATTAATGTCTAATCCTCTGATCTCTCACTGCGGTCGCCCTAATGGTGCATCCTGATCACATGCTTAACTCTTCTTCCTCAGAATGTTAGTGGGAATGTCGAAGGCAGATGGTCTCTGTAATTTGGCAAGAGCTGTCCTGAGGTTTCTCCCTCTTTCCCAAGTCTTATCAGGTTTTCTGTTGATCATTGCCTCTCTATTTCCAACCGTTAAGGCCACTGAGGATGTATTGTTTTCTGGGTTTTTCCTCCCAGAAGGCTGTGGAAGAGATTTCACATCATTTTGGCAGATGTAGGTGAGCAGAGCTAAACCATGTGATTGCAAAGGGCAATTTGGGGTGGGAAAGAATTGTTTTTCTCTTCCTTTTCTTAAGTAGAAGCGCATTAAAGTTTATGTAATAATTATGAGGATTTAAGGACTTTTTTTTTCTGAAGTTTTGTTTTTGTAGCATTCACTTCCATCTTTGGTCATTTCTGTTATGAAATTTACTTGAATCTATAAATAAGTTGCACCCTGAAAGAATGAGGTTCATCCAGTGGTAGTACCTGAGGGAAGCTCATGTAATGAAGCTCTTTTCAGTGGTGTCAAGCAACAGGACAAGGGGCAATGGGCACAAATTGAAGCACAGGAAGTTCCAGCTGAATGTGAGGAAGAACTTCTTCACTCTGAGGATGACGCAGCACTGGAACAGGCTGCCCAGAGAGGTGGTGGATTCTCCTTCTCTGGAGATACTCAAAACCGGCCTGGATGAAGTCCTGCGCAGCCTGCTCTGGGTGACCCTGCTTCGGCAGGGGGGTTGGACTAAATGATCCACAGAGGTCCCTTCCAACCTGTGATTCTGTGATTCTAACCCTCCCTGTGTCTTGACTCCTAGTCCAAATGAAAGATGTTTTTAGTAGAGTACGAACAGGATAGCTATACAGTGTAAAGAGATACTGATGCCTTTTGCAAATCTTGGCTCTGTCACTATGCAGCTATTCCAAGGTGTCATACTGCTTTTGTCTTTCAAATTGTACTTCTTCTCTGGGCTTTGTGGTGGGGATTGCTATGTATCAACTAAGGCATTGCATCCCAGGGCCATGAAGATGATCAGAGGGCTGGAGCACCGCTGCTCTGAGGACAGGCTGAGAGAGTTGGGGCTGTTCAGCCTGGAGAAGGCTGCAGGGAGACCTTATTGCAGCCTTTCAGTACCAGAAGGGGGCCTATAGGAAAGATGGGGAAAATATTTTCAGCAGGGCTTGTTGCCATAGGACAAAGAGCAATGGCTTTAAACTAAGGGAGGCTAGATTTAGATTGGATATAAAGAAGAAATTTTTTACCATAAGGGTGGTGAAACACTGGAACAGACTGCCCAGAGAAGTAGTGGAGGCCCCATCGCTGGAAACATTCAAGGCCAGGTTTGATGGCACTCTGAGCAGCCTGATCTAGTTGAAGATATCCCTACTCGCTGCAGGGGGGGTGGGCTAGATGACATCTAAAGGTCCCTTCCAACCCAAAGCATTCTATGATTCTGTGATCCCTGCTCCCAAGAAAGTCACGTTTATTCCTGCTGTTGAGATGGAGTTCAAAACCTGATTATATTTCTGTAGTGCCAGGCACTGTGGCTGGGCTTCTGGTCACTGCAGTGCAAGTAATCTACCCCAATAGCAGAGCATCCTGGTGTGTGAGGGAGAGTGGAGCTTTCTGGCAACTCAGAAATGACAGGGGAAAGTTTTGTCTTCTCTGTTTATCCCATGTGTACAAAATGCCATGTCCAAGCCTTTCTTGAAAATTAAATGCCTATGAGAAGAAAAATGAAGCCCAAAGGACTTTTGGGGCTCACATTCAAACTACTTGGTAACCTATTTTAGTCCCTGCTGCAGTGGCAGGGAGGGCTTTTCACTATGCAGCCTATTAATGCTACATTGCTTTGTCGTTCTTTTCCATGTTAATTATTGGCATCTTTCCTGGTAATAGATCATGGCTATACAACATTAGCCACTAGCGTGACGCTGTTAAAGGCTTCTGAAGTGGAAGAGATCTTGGATGGAAACGATGAGAAGTATAAGGCAGTGTCTATCAGCACAGAACCTCCTACCTACCTCAGGTAACCAGCACTGGTGAGGGCCAAGGTCAGAGTGGAGCTGCTTAGAAGATGTCAGCTTGGGCAGGAAGCACAAGAAGTTGCATAAACTCAGGCCATTGTGCAGCAGGGTGCTTGCCAGTCTGTGCTAACAGTTGTTTGCAGTATTGGGCAAATGAAGATCTCAGAGCATAAGGATTTGGTTTACTGCCCACGTACAACAGGAAGAAAAGCATAAGTGTTTGATAATACAACTCTTTTTGCAATTACTGCATTCCAGCTGTAACAGATGTTTTGCAGAGCATGCTGTCTGCACGTACTGCCTTCTGGAGACCTCATATTCCGCAGCAGTCCTTTTTGTAAAGTGTAGACAGAAAACCCAAATATGAACTTAGTATTTAGAAGTGCACCTGGATTCATATCTGATGAATAATTGTGAGCTGGAGAATGGGCTTCCTAGAGGCTACTATGGAACATAAGTTCTCAGTGGAACAATATAGTTGAGGGTTCCAGAATTAAATAGCAGGAACTCATGATAGGACTTAAAGTTTAAAATTATATCATTCCTGAAGTAGTAGGAGTGGTGCTCAAGGGCTACAGTTTAACATACAGTCTCCTTCTTCAGAGAACAGAAGGCAAAGAGGAACAACCAGTGGGTGCCAACCCTGCCCAACAGCTCTCATCACCTGGATGCAGTGCCATGCTCAACAACAATTAACAGAAATCGCATGGGCAGGGATAAGAAGAGGACGTTCCCTCTGTGGTAAGACAGCTTCCTGCTTCCAAAAAGTGGAAACGGTTACCATCGTGATGCACTGCCAAGGTAGTGCTGATGTGTTGTTATAATGTTGTGATTAATCTCAAAAGACCTACAGGATGCTAATTTGGAGGTTCTTAGTGAAATTGTGTGTCTTGAAGCTCTTCCTTAGAGCGGCCAGCCATGGCTCAGAGAGGAGGCTTTCCTTTTATCAGGAAAATGGTTCATTCTTCTCCTGATGAGTTCCTCCTACTTTCTGCTGATTTGCTGAGCAGCTGTAATACGAGGAGCCTGCAAACCCTCTCCGCGAAGGACAGGTTTCCTCCCACTGACATATTCCAGTAACTTTGATGTAATTTATTCAATGGAAAATGCTGCTGTGGCTCGTGACTTACTTTTGTTTTCCATTCTAAAAGTTGAGGAAGATAAAATGTAATCCTGGAAAACTTCCTTGTTTTATTTGCTGGAATGTATTATGATAGATGTAATAAAAGGTGATAAACTGGTATTGGTTGCCATATCCCTGTAAGCTTGTGTGGAGGAGAGCTGGAGTGCGGGGATTGCTTCCAACCAATATTATCTTCCCTCTGTGGATGCCAGACGTGTCAGTGCTAGTTGCATATAATGTTTTGTTGCTCTTTGTATTAGCTTTGATGACCATGACCCAGCAGTGATCCATGAGAATGCATCCCAGCCAGAGGTTCTGGTTCCAATCAGACTTGATATGGAAATTGATGGGCAGAAACTCAGAGATGCATTTACGTGGAACATGAACGGTATGTAGGAAGGAGAGTTTCCGGAAGCTGGAGAGGTAGAGTTGTATCCATTACCAAATATGAAGAGAGAACAAGCATGAGTGTGCATGTCCTTGCCCCGTATACACAGAGCTTTAAAGCTCTCCCACTTTGGACTGTGTTCAGCTCTCATGTCTCTTAGCAGATGCTCTGCCACTTCCATGGGTTGCAGTCCTTCCTGGACACATGTAATCTGAAGAGTGTAACTGGCCTACTCTCCTGACCCAGTTCATCAGCCCAGCAATATGAGACTATTCTGTTAGCTGGGGTACCTTGAATGCAAAACAGTTAATGTGCATGGCTTCTTTATGTACGTGGATTATTAGACCATAGCTATGTTGTCTCCATGGAGCAAGTACAGAAGGCTGTAAGTCCCTATGTCAGTGTGCACGTCCTTACAAACCTGATACAAAACACCATTGTAAAAGCAAAAGGTGATGCATTTGGGATTCCCTTTGACATGCGGTGGGATTAATTTTGTGCATTCTGTAAGTGGCAGACACTGATTTCTGAGAAAGTTAACAGTGTCTCTTCATTCTTGTTCTGTATCAGAAAAGCTAATGACCCCAGAAATGTTCTCTGAGATTCTTTGCGATGACCTGGATTTGAATCCTCTGACCTTTGTCCCTGCTATTGCCTCTGCCATCCGACAACAGATCGAGTCATACCCAACTGACAGTATCCTAGAAGATCAGTCAGACCAACGAGTTATTATTAAGGTAATAAAGGAAGGCAGTAGAACGAGAGCTGAACCATTTGGGTTTCTCTGGATAGGTTGTGGGGGAGGAAGAATACAAAGTCCCCCTCAGAGCAAAGGAGCATTTAATTCCAGTCCTGCGTCCAGATTGCATTTCGTCGTCTGTATTGAGAACAGAACCAAGGTGGCAGATCACTAAACATTCATGTGCCATTCCCTGAGATGATGAAATAGTTCAGTTAAAGCATTGTTGAGTCCTTTTGGAAGAACTGCACCTTGGTGAGCAAAGCTGAGTCGTCTTGATGCTACTATAAAAATTCTGTTAAGAGCTCTGCAGATGCTATGAACTAGGAGTTACCTCTCCAGTTCTCTTCCCCAGCCTCTGCCTCCTCAGTTAAATTACGTTTGATGTACTATTGCAAGAGATAGAAATGAGTGACCTGTTTCTTCCCTTATCTCCAGCTAAACATCCATGTAGGGAACATCTCCCTTGTAGACCAGTTTGAATGGGACATGTCAGAGAAGGAGAATTCGCCAGAGAAGTTTGCCTTGAAGCTGTGTTCAGAGCTTGGCCTAGGTGGGGAGTTTGTCACTACTATTGCCTACAGCATCCGGGGACAGCTGAGTTGGCATCAGAAGACATATGCCTTCAGGTACAGAACTGTCATCTGCCTAGTACGGGTGTGGGGGTGTGTTCGTACTTCATGGGCGTTTGCATCAGTGAATCTTAGAACAGCTGACCTGATGCAGAAAGTTTCATCTGAAATTGGTCCTTACGGCTTGCACTCATTTTGTCCTTAAGATTGCTTGTCCTCCAGTATTTTTTCCTTCTGGGTGTAATATACTCCAGGACCAAATATTGATGAAATGTTAGCTTTTGCCATAGAATGAAAGGCTGTTGTAATTAACAGTGACTGAATACCTTGTGTCCCCTTCTTCTAATGTATGCTGACAGTGAGCCCTGGATACATTTCTGTTCTGTTGGCTTTGCCTGACTTGGGCCATCCAGTGTCTCAAGCTTTGGTGTTTTGAACTAAAACTAATTGAAACTGTAGCTCCCTATCCTGGCTGATGTTAACATTGGCTTGATCATCAGCCATTCTCACAACTGGAATGCAGCAGTGTCAGGTTTGATTAGTCAGCTTTGTAACTTGTATCCTAATGATAATCGTTACCAGTTGTGCTGTGCAGTGTTCTGTGGTGAGTTACTGTACTGATGTTATCCTCAGCGTGTTGCTGAGTCTGCAGACTGTAAGTATCCCTTAACATGTGCTGGGAGATTTTTTGACTTCAGGTCACGGCGACAGTTGAGGAAGTTTGAGAGTTCAGCAAATGATGTATTGCACAGGTGAGAGAATGGTACTGTTGACACCAGTTTTGTAGAGTTCAGGGAGGAAAAAACATCTAATTTAAACCTTGTTTTGTGTCACAGTACAAGCATGTCCTTCTCTTCCCTTTTTTCTTCCAGCAAAGGAGTACTTTTGAAACCTTAGGGTGATTAATGATATTTGGGTTCTGTGGTTGGTTAGTTCCTGAATTCCCAAACCACAGGACTGATGGTTGCTCCAAAGTCATCCCACTGATGTAAGGATAGGGTCTGTTTTAGATGTATGAAAAGAACCTTAACATCTCAAGGGACTGGGGGTTTGAGAAGTCATGTGCCTGTTAATCATCTGAGGGAGCTGTCTTCTAGTTGATGAAAGCCAGGGCAGTTTGTTCAGCTGGCCTGCTCTGTGCAAAACAGGGAGAGCCTGAAAGCTCAGCGGAAAGGGCAGGACTGGACACAGACAGGTAACTGATGCATCA
This sequence comes from Opisthocomus hoazin, assembly GCF_030867145.1. Taxonomy (NCBI): domain Eukaryota; kingdom Metazoa; phylum Chordata; class Aves; order Opisthocomiformes; family Opisthocomidae; genus Opisthocomus; species Opisthocomus hoazin. Next base: position 14,108,696 of record NC_134426.1, read on the forward strand.
GGGATTTTCAGGGGGTTGGTCTGCTATGATGTTTTCCACTTTGGTACTACGATGTTTTCCCACCTAGTGTTTCTAGTGGCAGCACACAGCACTTCATAGCCAGAGTTTTGCCTTTGAGACCTGAATGGTGGCACAGGTTCTCTCCCACACCACATGCCTGAGGTCCATCACTTTTCCAAAAGAAGATGTTTCCCTGCCCTCTTGGCATGACCATGCCACTACTGCCAGAGGCCTGGACCCTAGCAGGGGGAGTGTCTTGTTCTACTGTGAATCCTGCAGCTGACAGTGCATTTCAGTCATTCTGCCAGCAGCACTGTCCTCTTCATCAGAAAAGAACAGGGGAGGGGGAGCTGTCTTTGGAGTTTGAGAGATGAGGGAGGATTTTTTCAGTTTATCTCTGATTCTTTGCTAAAGAAGTGTCATATCTGAGTTGGCTTGCAATTATGCTATGCCTGTGAGGCCGGCTCTCCAACCTGCATCTAGTTCTTAGAGGGTGTTCCATGTTAAGCATAGTAAATGAGGTGGAGACTATGCTATCAAGTCAAAAAAGCCAGTTAAGATCTAGCAGTTAGCCAGGAATGTGTAGCAGTCTGGGGCTGGGATGAAATTCGTGGGTTTCAGTGTTGCTTAGTGGATGTCAGCAGTGCTGAAAGTAGATTTGACTAAGGCTTCCTCCCAGGATCAGAGACCAAAGGCCCTGGATGAATTTTTCATTATATCATTACTTTGAATACTTATTATTCTAGATCGATAGCTTTGATGCAGACATTGTGTGTTCCCATGGCGATTAGCATTTGACTTCCTCCCTAGGCAAATGAGAGGGCTGCATGAGAAGGCTGCCCCTGAGTGCTGAAATCCTGTGCCGAGCCTGTCCCTGGGGAGGGGGCCGCATGTGTGTGTACACCTGCCCGAGGGCTCCTCTCACACACACACATGCTTCCTGCAGCTCGGGCTGAGCCGCTTTCTAGAATTCAAAGCAAACATTTACATTCTGAGGCTCCTCTCTATTTATGCTGGGCTTCCAGCTCCACTGTCAATATTTGGGAAGCTACTCTTGGTCAGTTCCTGTTGACTTTTACTGAAAAGTGGCTAGTGAAGCAGTAAATATTTTTGTGCGTGTGATAATGCAGCTGGTCAGGGCAGACCGATCTCCTGAGGAGCAGATGCTGTGTTCCGGGACAGGGCCTGGTGTTCTGTTGCTTATGCAATGAGTAGCCACATCCTCTGGTTTCAACAGCAGGTCCTAAAAGACTACCCTTTCCATGGCAATTGGGAGAACAATGCTTGTTCCACTATCGGGCTCTCATCAAGGCAGACTTTTGCCAGGGAAGAGCTGTTGGAGGTGTGCTAGGCAAACTACAGCTAGGAAGTCAGAGTTGCAGAACGGCAAAGCTGGACATAGAGCCCTGTTAACAGTCTCTGCTTAGCTGCTGCTCTGGGAGAAGTGCTCCCAGCACTGATAAACTGGTGTGAACTCTGCCTGTGCTTATTGGGTTTGAACGCTGTCAGCCTGTTAAGTAACGGCCTTTGTGGGAGACAGCTGTGCCAGCCACAGTTGCTTTGACAAACCCCTCTCCAGTGGTGAAAGGAGATGGTCTCCCAGAAACTTTAGGCTCAACAAGATTGTAACCATCAGCCCTTGGTGTACTTCTGGGAACCAGACTATCCTAAGTGGAGCTAAGAATGAATACTTAAGCCTGAAACACTGTGAATGATGCGCTGTGGTCCTTGTGTCTTGCATCTGGGCTGCTAACCCAGAGGAGTGCTCTGGGACCACTGATGGATGTTGCTTTCTGCCCTGCCGTGCAGCGAGAACCCTTTGCCGACTGTGGAAATTGCTATTCGCAACACGGGGGATGCTGACCAGTGGTGCCCTCTTCTGGAAACCCTCACAGATGCCGAGATGGAGAAGAAAATCAGAGACCAGGACAGAAATACAAGGTGCTGCCATTTGTTCAGACAGTTCTTCTTCTGGCCTGTCTCTAAGACAGAAGTTAAAAGTTTTGATGTTTGTCTTTCTCTGCTGAGAGCCAACTGGCAGGATTTCAAACTTACAGGCCACAACAGAAACTCATATACCTTTAGCTTCAGGACATCAAACTGTTATCACCTTGCTCCACAAACATTTAAATCTCTACTTTAACCATCTCCTGCTTGAAGCAAAGTATTCTTTTTTATTTCTTTTTTCTTTTCCCTGGGCTCTCTGCTTGTGCAGGGGGATTTGGTTCTATATGAAGGCTTCATCAAAAATATTGGAGTTTCACGCGCTGCCATGCTACCTAGAATCCTGCCACAAGGCTTCCTTTTATGTAGGGTAAAGTACTATTTGGTGTAGGAATGGGCAAGCTCCCAGCTCCAGACTGACTGATGCTGACCTGTTTGCCAGCATGGGAGCACCGTTGTGATTCCAGGAGGAGCTCTGCCCACCACAGAGACCCACTGAGCAGCATTTGACAAGCAGTTGAGAGCACTTGATCCTACTTGGTGAAGTTGCTCCTGGCAGATATAAATGAACTGCTAGAATCTCTCCAAAAGATACATTGTGGGAACAGTAAATATGCTGGCTCAGCTCTTTCCCAGGATTTTTTTTTTTAATGCTGATTAACAGTTTCACAATTATTTTGCTTCTTGGTTATGGCTGGCTGAATAGTTTTCAGTAGTGATCAGTTCAATCCAAGTTAATGAGCAGAAGTGCCCTAAAAGCTGTAACTGAAAATAGTGTCTTAGCCTTATCAACAGGGGCCTTTTCAGGTGACCAAGGAAGTCTGTGTAGGCAATAAACCTGTCTACAGAGTTCACAAAGCTGTGGCAGCCTCCCCAGAAGTGTTGGTTTTTGGTAAGACTTCACATGACTGTAGTATAGCACTTAACTGCACCTCTTTCTCTCTCTCCTAGGCGCATGAGACGTTTGGCCAATACTGCTCCAGCCTGGTAATCTTGTTGTGACACTGGTGCTCTTCCTACGGACTCTATCCCTACTCGTCTCCCCAGATGGATCTAGGATTGGCAGGGGTCTCTGTGTCCCTGAAGGGGACACACATTCCACTTGCCAAGAGTACCCAGTACTGCTGACTTCTGCCCCCACCCCGTCCACCTAAATGCCACGTACCAAGAACGCTGCATTAGCTCATGGACTAGCTGAGACCTGTGGCAGCTGTTGGAGCCCTGATATACCTGTGTGTGGACAGTATAAAGATTCTTTTGTATAGGTGCAACATGCACTATTAGGAAAACTTTTTAAATAAAAGGAATGCGTACTACTTAAGTTGAGTTCAGTAAGTTTGAATGAGTAGTGAATCTCAGCATTTCTGTGCTGTTCTGGTAACTGGGCAGTCCTGGGGCCTAATCTTAATGCTCTTGGGTATAAAGCTGAACGCTCACATGCATTCAGTTTTCCTGAAGCATGGTGGAAAACTGAGTGCTTTACTTCAACAGATAAAGCAGCCCCAAACCGTTTGCTGCAGGGGAAAGTGAGAATGAGACTTGAAGCAGCAAACAACTCTCTAAAGGACTGGTCTGTTACCACCCTTGGTGCAGTCTGTGGTGAACTCAGGTGTTCAGCTGGCTTACTTGACAAGTATGCAACAGTTTAACTGAAGTCACAAACTTAACACTCATTTCTGTCAGGTGTCAACCTAGTGTGTGGTGAACCCTTTTGCCTGTGAAGACTGCATCTGGAAAATGAAGTCTCTGAACTGGTGCAAAAGTTGAAGCCTGCAATCACTGAGACTACAGCTTCTCTTCAGTGAGTGGCTTTGCTGTGGTCATTGTCAGCCCCTATAGCTGCCAGTTACACAGCACCCGAAGTGAAGCGAGGGTCTTAAATAGCCCTAGCACTGCAGTGTTAGGATTTTGCAACCTGAAAAACAACCTGTCTTTCCCTGGGGAGTTTAAAAACAGAACATCCATCAAACTGAGGTGAAAAAAAAAAACCAAGCTTGCTTAAAAATGAATTAGAATCTACCTTGCTGTTGAGGTACACTAGCTCTTTGATAGAGTTCCTGCCATTCACTGCCAGAATTGACAAGTTTTGCAAGCAAGGCAGATTTTGCTGGCAGCTGGACAGTTATGTTGAGGCCTTTATGGTAAAGCCAATAGCTTTTATGATCCTTGCTGATCCACCCACACTGCTAGCACAGTCGAAAAACACTTTCCGGCCTTAATTTATCATGTTTAGACTTGAGTAATAACAGATCCAGTTCTCATTCCTGGGTGGGAGGGAACTTTTTCCAGATGTTAGCCTGCAGAAACCAAAAACTTGCAATTTAGCAACAATATTGCAGTCTTATCCTAGGCTCCTGCTTCAGAGTGGTACTCTATCCATTATTCCTCATTAGAGAGGTTGAAAGGTTATTTTAGCGAAAGACAAAATGTGGGGCTCCTGCTGCATCTTAGCCTCCAATGTAGAACACATATTTTGCCTCATGGACATAAAACTCCAACTCTTCCTGAGAACACTTCAGCCTCTTTGTTATGATCATGTACTTCTGCAAGCAGCCTCTTCAAGGAATTTCACCAAAACAAGCATGAAACTGCTGTTACACTAGCATCTGTGGTGCAATTTTTGAATTGCTGTGAAGCTTGTTGTTACCTAATCCTAAAGTTCACAACAAGGTATGGACACACAAGGACTACAGCTTCTGTAGCAGGTTTACAAGTACCTCCCTTTGCTTCTCAAGTCCCAGAGAGGCTGTAAGAATTGTCCCTCCAAGCAGCCAGGTGCAAGGTGGGCCAGTCCAGGGTGCTAAGTCCTAGAAAGATGAGAACTGCAGCCAGCTTTCTTCATGCATTAGGACTACTAGGGAGCAGCTTTTTTGCTCTATAATCACAGTTCCTTAGGTTAAACTAGTACACTAGCTAAAAGTGTAGCCCAGCTTTTGCATTTCAAAGTCCCATCTTGGCAGCAATTTAAAACTGAATGTCGGCAGACTTTAAAGGCAAACTCCAGGCAGTGAAACACCGGCTCTGTGTTAGTAGGTCATGAGCAAAAGCACACAGCAAGTACCTGTTGAGTCTGAGGCTGTTTAGCCCTTCGTATTGCTCTGTCTTCTAGAACAATATTGCCATCTGTATGGGTCTTTCATTCTCTTCCTAGAGGAAAACAAGTGCAGCAAAATAGCTTGTTCAAATGAAGTGTGATTTTTGATAAAAAAAGGTGTTTTCATGGGAAGACAACAGAAAGGGGGGGGGGTGTGCATGGTTCAGTCTTCCTTCACCACAACACTTCTATATCATTCTTCATAACTGGATGCTGGTTTACTCAAATTTCTCTCAGTAGTTTTAGTGGTGGTTTGCAAGCTTGTCTAGCAGAGCAGACAGCAACATTACCAAATGAGCTGTCCCAAGATACATCGTTTGCAGATTTACTCCAAAGGCTTTGAGGTCTGGTACAAGCACACATGTACTGCATTAGCAAGAATGATCAAATCCATTTAGTACAGCTGTTCATGGCAGGGAACAGGTGGTTTAGTTTTCCCCTAAAATTCAGATGTTTACATTTCAGAACTAAAAAATTCAACAAGAGTGGAATTACATTGCATGTGCAGACAGCCTTTATTACTAGTGTCAAGTGCTACTGCCAGTCACTGCCTGGATCAAGTGCCCAGCTCTGTCCCCTGTCCTTTCCCAGGCATTGCTTTCTCCAGCTAGACACACCCGCCCCCGCCCCATGCTCTGCAGTCCTGCTGACAGTAGAGAGGAAGGGTATATTCCAGCTAGACTGAACTTCTCCTTGCCCACCAACAAAGAAAAGCCCAAGCAAGCTAAGTCCAGATGAGTACTGGTGAATTGGCGCCTCTGCCCTTGGCAGAAATGGACACACAACTGAAAAATAAAGACTTTAATGTAAAGACTCTTTGGAAACAACAACCAAAAATGGAGTGGGGGACTTAGATGAAAGGAAGAAGCTGAGCTGCATTCTACCATGGTAGATTAGGGAGTACTATTTCATTGAAAGCTCACAAAGAGGTCTCAGAACAGTGAGAGCTGAGAGCATTGGTCTTTGTACAGAGGGCAAAAGTGACCTGGCACACAGCAAGTCACTAACAGCAAGAGAAGGAGGAACTGGTTTAACGCTCCATTTGATTCTTGTTCCCCACTGGGTAACTGAGGAGCCATCACAGCTTCAAGCCCCTGTCCCTAAAACACTTCTGTAAGCATTCAGTAGTTCTTGCGTGCAAAGCTCTGCGGAACCACTTGGTATAAGGAGAAGATGGGTTACCCATACAAACAGTGAAACATTACACATCGGAATGGCAACTGGTGTTACTCCAGTAGGATCTCTGGGCCATAGCGTAAGTCCAGGTGGAAGAGAGGAATCTGGCCACATGAAGTCCTCTGTGTTACTGTGGATGCTGCTGGTGATTATGGTCTTGGTCTCTAGGCTGGTTTTCTGGATGATCCTCAGGGAGACGGTTATAGTTGGGATCCTCTTCAGGTGTGTCAAATACTAGCTTCCTGGCAAGGGACATGACCATCCCCACCAAGCAGGCAGGTTAGGAAAGTGAGCTGAGGACAAATAAAAACCCTAGCCCTCCTAGGAACACCCTGCCCTTCACAGGGCTTGGCTACATGCCACAGCCAGCTGCCTACTGCACCAGCACTAACTTCTTTCCCTCAGCTCAACATATAACAATGACAGTACCTGCTTGCTTCATCTCTAGGTCAGCTTTGATCCTCAGCCTGAAGCCGAACATACTCTGTTTTCTTAAACTACAGAAGTACATCAGAAAAAGTCCTGCCTGCAGCTAGCATTTCCACAAGCAGTAAGAATGCTCCAGTTTAGCAAAGTTTAAGGTACCAGCAGTTGCTTAACAGACCCTGTGTACAGGGTACATATATATGTACATAATGTGCAAAGTGCCAGTGCTTTCTGCAGCAGAGGCATAAACGGTTCAGCTGAGGTGGTATCAGCATGCAATTGTGTCCTATGGTCACCCCATGCTTTCACAGACCACAGTTTTCTATGAAAGTGACCCAGCCTGGGAATCAACACAGCAAAGCCCAGAAAGAATCAGCTTTACTTACAGGATACCAGGTGTTAACAGCAATTTCTTTCCTCCAGGCTGGTTGGGGAAGACATCTTCCAAGAAATAATAGATGTGACCCACGGCAATCCCTGGGGAGAGATGTCAGCAAGGTCAGGCCCAGCTGTGACTCGTTTGCCAGCTGAACCAGAGCTTAAGCAGGGTGAAGCTCCAAGAATCCCTCAGCTGTGTACCCATGCCCCAGCTCCCACCAGAGCCACCCATGCTGCAGTGCTAGAGGGCCAGGCTGTTAGCTGTGATCAGCACAGAACCATGCAGGGAGCCTGTCAGCCTGAAGGCAGCACCAGGCACCCAGGAGACCAGACACAAAACAAGTGTCAGGCAGAGCTCACCACACCCAACTTCTTCCCCTGGGGAAGAACAGCAAATTGCAGGTCACAAGCAAGAGCTCAGGCATGAGGCTGACCACCCAGCAACCTCAGCCAGCTTCACTTTGGGAAACCCACCATCTGAAATAAGATGAAACCAAGAGACAGTGCTAGCGCCCCAGCAGCATCTACAAGAACAGAGCACGCTGTGGCTGCCAAGTTCCCTTGTTCCCAGCACCTGCCAGCTTTGACTTACCCAGTAAGTCGATGATGATGGAGTTGCCTAGAAGCAGAGAGAATCCCATCAGGACCCAGGGCAAAAAGGGGGCCTGGAAGTTAAGAAGCCCAAAGAAGTTCATGCGGATATATGGGTTCCTGCGACTCCACACATACACCAGCATGATGGTGAAAGCCTGGCCCAGGAAAAACAGGCTGGCAAAGAGTCCAAATAGCTAGGAATTACTGAGTCAAGGGAAAACCCACCAACCCTGTGCACCACCTCCAGGCAGCACAGGGTGCCTTGTGACTAGGAAACTCTGAGCTGATCACAGTGTACAAGACATTGCCCATGCCACCAAACCTTTCCTGGGCTAGATGAGATGTACTGACACCACCCCCCACTCCCCCCCCCACATTTGCCTCCCTGCCACCCCAGAACGAGGCACTCTGGAGTGGCACAGACTGGTCACTCCTTAAGCCGTTGTCTATAACCACCAGAGACCAGGGAGCTCATATGGTCACCTCTGCAAAGTGACCATCAAAAGTGACCTTCAGAGAAAGGCCTTCACATTCTTACAGCACTTGGGACATGTGGCAAATACTAACAACTAGCTCACATCCAGTATCTGTCTTCTACAGAAGAATTTCAGCAGTAAGATGGCTCTTGCTATTCACAGCCCTCTTCTCCAGGATACAAGGAGACAGCCAGAGGCAAAAAATTTCCCTGCCCTTCTAGCTGGAGTCAAAATCCACCCACTGCCAAGTATGTGACTGCTGTAGGCAGCTGGACACTCACTGGCCAAACACCTGAGGACAGCCAACAGACATGAAAGCTCACACAGCTTCACGCAGAGCTCTGTGGGGAAAGCAGTGCTCTGAGCCACCTGCATAAGATGGCAGCAAGACAGAAAAAGTTTTATGCTTGTGAGGGAGATTTCTCCCCATCTGACTATTTTGTCCTACAACAAAAGAACTTCTTAAGATGTGTGACAGTATCTCCAGCCACTGACAGGCTGCAAGCACAGAGTGCTGGGCTCATGCTGCCCGACATACTGATGGCAGACAGTATGTGGGCACCCTACTCCTTGTCCCTATGTTTCCATGTTCTTCCCTTCAGCTGCAGCTCAGTTTTCTGAGCCAGCCTCATGCCAGTCGTAGCAGCGCTGCAGCGTGCTCCACCCACCAAAGCCCAGACACCATGTCCATGCCGCAGCTGGACGGTTTCTCACAGAGCATAACAAGGGGCTTCCTTTCAGGCTGAGCTTCCTGAGCACGCTGCCACATGTCCTCTTTTGGGATCAGGCAGCCCATCCCTTGCCAGGTGCATCAGTGCTTCTGCAGACACCAACAGAAGTACAGACAACTTTTCCTGCATTTTGCTTCTGCTCTAAGCATACTAGGTGAGGCACAGGCCAGGAGACAGCGGTGGGCAAGAAAGGAGCACCAGCTGTGCCATACAGCCAGAAGTTGCCACTCCACCACATGCTCAGCAGAGCTCTCCAAAGCCTCAGGGCATGAGCCTGGCAGGCCCTGGAGCACAACAAGGCTCTGCCCCATGGCACCAAGAAGACTCTCAAGGCAGCTGTCCTGGTCAGTGGGCAGGTACCTGCTACAGACTACACAACACAGCTGGGACAGAGAGCTAGCAGACAAGCCCACACTACCCATAACATCTCAGAAGATGCTAAAGAGCCCCAGCCAACTCCAAAGGATACTGTCATGAGAAACCCTCCAAAGAGGAACATGAAGACAAAGTCAGCTGTCCTTCCACGGAAGGAGCCTTCTTCTAACATGCGGCAGTACCTGTACCTGAGAGCAGGAGAGAAGGGAGGGGTTGCAGTATAGGAAATTAACAGCTGGCCACCCTATGTCCCCACAGCACGACTTTACAGCGAATAAGCCAGCTGCAAGCTATTTCATCACAGGAAGCTGTCAGCCAGGTCTCCAAGCCCTCAAGCAGAACAGTGCAAACTTCATCTCATATCACTGACCCCAGGAAAAGAAAGCGGCATCTGCTGCGCTCCAGCCAGAGCTCACCCCAGGAACGGGCACTGCTCTCCAGTGTGAGCTGCAGCAGCACTGCCAGCTTCTTCAGCCTTTTGGCAGGGGCTGCCCTGCAGCAGAGATGGAGGCGCAGAAGGTGGCCACAGTTGTCAGGGGAGTGGCTTCAATTCACACCAAAACAGCCAAGGGAAGAATCCACAGCCCTAGACTGCTGCCAAGACAAGTCAGCCTGGGGAGGAAAATGGACAGGGGGAAATTGCATCTCAAAGCCAAAAAGGGAGGAGAGAGCTTCACTGAGACCAAAGGATACAGAAATATCATGTTGAAAAAGAAACTGAATCCCAGGGGCCCAAAAAAGAGGAAGTTGGTGATCAGCCTCCATATCTGAAAGAGAAGAGAGAGAAGAGAGAGCAAAGGAGGCGGACGGACAGGTCTCTCCCCATCACATGTACAGCAACCCATCACCCTATCCACTGGGGATGCCCAGTCGTGCACCCATCCCCTCAGAACTACCCCAGGACACCAGAGAGCTGCACCGACTTCACGTGGGACCTCCCTCCATTGCCCACATCAGAGTATCTTGCCATTCCAGGTGTGGGAAAGATTTCTCTACTTTCCTGGAAGGGACAAACAGCCACAATTCAGCACCCAGAGCCAAAGCAAATCACCATTCATGCCTCTCCACAATAAAGCCTTGCCCACCCACATTGGCCCAAACATCTCAGTGTCACAGAAGAGGCAGGTTTTGAGCAAAGGAAAAAAGGAAATGTCAAGATGGTGTGTGGCAGGGGAAGGCTGGAAGAAGTTATCTCCGCCCTGCCATCTAAGAGGGGACACCACGCTGATGACCCAGCTCCCGCCAAACAGAGGAGGTTGGAGTAGTGGGAAGGAAGCCCCTTGGGGTCACACGGCACTCCCTGACTGCCCCGGGGCATGGGACATCCAGGGCCCAGCTTGTCACACCCACCCCTGGCTAGGGACAGGCAAGAGGAGCCCCAAAGCCCAGGCAAGGCCTCACCTGGAACTTCCTGAAGATGAGGTCGGGGTTGAAGTACAGCTGGAAGGGGGTGATGAACTCCAGCTGCTGTGAGAGACAGGCAGAGCAGCTGCCACCCGCTGACGGCCACCCACTGCCCTCAGCCAGTCCCCGGCTCCCCCACCACAGCACCCCCACAGGGACCCCGACCTCCCCGCCGCACCCCCCCGGGCCCCGTGCGCCCTCACCACGGCGGCGGTGGTGAGCACGCAGGCGGTGGTGTAGGCCCGCGTCACGGCCGGCATGCCCAGGTACTCCTGCGCGAAGCCCTGGTAGGCCATGCTACACGGGGACAGCACCCGTCTGCGCCGCGGACCCTTTAACGCCCCCCCAACGCGCCGCCGCAGCCGCCACGCCCCCGCGGGCCGTACCCGGCCAATCACGACGCGACAGGCGGCGCGAGCTGGCCAATCGGAGTGCGCCTCATGCTCTCGGCCTCCACCCGCCGCCAACCCGGGACGGACCCGCTGCAGCAGGTGACGGGCTGGGAGAGGGAGAGCCCCTGCGGTGCCGCCCCTTGAAGGTGGGGCGAGCCTCCGTTGCCAATGGCAGCGGGCAGTCCTAGTGACAGGTGGTTGAGGGAAGTCGGGGAAGGGAAAAAGCAGGTCACGTGCCTCGCAGGAGCAGGCCAATCAGAGGGAGAGCAGGGTGACACGGCGGGCAGCGGCGGGCAGCGGCGGGCAGCGGCGGGCAGCGGCGGGCAGCGGCGGGCAGCGGCGGGCAGCGGCGGGCAGCGGCGGGCAGCGGCGGGCAGCGGCGGGCAGCGGCGGGCAGCGGCGGGCAGCGGCGGGGCTCCCGCAGGTGCCCGGGCCGCTGGCCCGGCGGCCTGAGCCCTGCGGCCACTGGGAGCGGGAGGGACACGCGGCCGTGCGAGCGCCGCGGCTGGTGTGCCGGGTGCCTCGCTGGCCGGCAGGGTCCCGCCTTCAGTAACGCACAGAGGGCTTTGGGGGTCTCAGCAGTTCGTGCTGACACCTCCGCCTCCTCTTGGCCGGAGCAAGGACGCGCTTCTCCGGGGCGGTGTGCGATGGCCCAGGCAGCGCAAGGTTGCTGGAAGGAGCACGGAGACGGCCCGGTTCCACCGGCCGCAGGGCGTCGGGTGCCGGCTCTGGGCCGCCCCGGGGACTGGTGACAGCATTTGCGTTCAGCTCTGGAGCAGAGCGAGGTGTCCCTGCTCCCCCTGCGACTGTGTCACAGAATGCGTTGTGAAAGGCTGGGACGGGCGGGTCTGCTAAAGGGCTGCGTTCGCTGACGTCCTCTAATTTGGTGCCGGTTGCACTCTCCAGAGCCGTCTGCTGTGCGCAGGAGTCGGGTCTGACGCTGCAGCCACCCTGGTTTCAGAGAGCGGAACGAGCCTGGTGTAGGGTTACTGCAGGGGAAGGTTAAGCTGTCATCAGAGCCTTAATGAGCACTGAGATTTCCCTTTAAACCCTCAGTTAATGGGAAATTAAATCACCGACGGGGAAAGGAGTCTTTGTGTCTTCCACCAGCTCAGTCTCTGCGTCTCCACCAGCTCTGCTCTGCCTGCCCTTGGATGACGAACAAAACCCGGGTGGAAGATGAGGGGACGGAAGGTGAAAGGAACATATTGGGGGAGAGTGGGGAGAGGACAAGAGACAGGTGGGCACCTCTGAGACCAGGGGACAGGTTCCTGAGCACCCCGGTCGCGGTGGTGCTGACCGCAGTCTCTGACCCAGCTGCTCGCAGTGGAAGAAGAAACCACTCCAGGTCAGAGCTGTGTGAGGGATCCTGGGAATGGAGCCAAGGGGGGAACTTGGGCCTTAAACTGCAGCAGTGTCAATAATCTTGGCTTTTGGTGTTACTGGCTTTTGGTGGGAGCTAAAGTGAATGCCAGAGCTCTGGCAGGTGAGAAGAGCTGAGCTTACCTGGAAAGACAGTTCCTCATCAGGGCCGGGAGCTCTGCAAAGGGCTGCCCCTATGCATGTGGCTGTTTCGGCCCAAATGCCCCACTGCTGCAGCTCGGTTCTTCAGCATGCCACGGAGCTCACAGCACCAGCAGAAGGGGCAACAGAGTTGAAGAACTGAGAGTGAATAAATGAACAAGGAATGAAATAAATGAATAAATATCCTGCTCCTTTGGATGGGGAATTAGTGGTTTCTTACCTCTCCTCTCTGCCTGTGGGCAATGCCACCCAGAAGCTGAATTCAAACACTGTGATTCCTGCCCCTTCCTTGTTTGAACCAAGGCTGGAGGTGGACATTGGGAGCCTCTCTGCTGAACGGAGTTCATCATCCTGGAGCTCAGTGTCAATAACTCCACAGAGATGAGAATCCAAATGATCAATCCCACTTACTCCCTGTGGATGGCTATGTGCAAATCAAGATGTTGCGTGAAATAAAAAAAGTTATCAGTTTCTCATTTTTCTCCTTTACCCTTGTTTGGCAGCCAAAACTGGAGAACTCTACTTGTCCAAACTTCTGTTTAAGCCCTTCTTTTCTAAGATTCATGGGGGTAAGGGAGAGAAGCAAATGCATCGGGAAGCTCACCATCTCGCACTGGGAGGCCAAACAAATCTCAGTGACACCCCCAGTCTCAGCCTGCTTTCTGCCCATGATCTCACTCCCTTCCAAGCTCAGTAAGCTGACTTCATGCACCTCAGTACACACAGGGGCAGCTTTAATCTTTATTACAATCCTTGTCACATTTTATGGGTTTTGGGACTTATGTCCTTCCACAACTTCACATCAGCCTAGCCACATAGCTGAGTTCACATTCTACACCTTTATAGTGATGCCGACATGCCACCTTCTGTACAATCATGGACTCAGACTAAAAACCTGAAAAAAGCAAACCCAAACTCTTTGTCTCAGCTGCAAGAAGGTATGAGGGACTGCCAGAACAGAAACACTGCTCAGGAGTTTCTTTGCTTATTTCCTCATGCCTTATCCTATTGTCGTCCCCCTGTCCAGGGACCCAAAGCAGATGTAAGCACACGTCTGAGCAGCAATGACGTACTGTTGCTGCCTGCCATCTTCTGGGTTCTCCTTCCTTTTGGAAGCAGCTGAATCCATGTTAATGAGCAGCATCTGTTTCAAAACCCTAGATATCAGGAACTCAGAGTTTCCATAAAAACATGTCTGATGCCCAGATTTCGGTCCATTCTGGATGAGCTTTGAATAAAGGCTGTCGGGGGGCTCTTGTAGCTGCCCGAGGAACTAACTGGAAGAACTCCCATCTGTAACCTTTGCTCAAGTCACTCAGAGGAAGAACTGAGACACAATGGTACCAGAGGCAGCACTCTTTTCCAGACAGTATTTACCCATTCTGCATCTGCAGGCTTAGTGATAGTAACCTGTTGTACTGTAAACGATTACAATCCACAAAGTTACTCACAAGAAAAGATTCCTGGAAAAGAAGAACTAGTGTGTATTGCACACTTGCCACTGTGGATTCATTTGGCCTTTGATTTAAAAGCACATTTCCTGAAGGGGTATAGTTTTGCACATGCACAGTGACAGGCCGCTCCTGGACCCTCCTGTTACCTCTGGTTTCGTTTTCCACATTTCTGGGGTGATTTTAGGGAGCATGCAAGCATTTGCCTGGGGTTGCAGGTAAGCTTAACCCTGCAACAGAAACTCAACAGCTTCGTGTCTCAGTTTCTGCAAACCAAAATAGCAAAGAGTTAGAAAACAACAAAAAAAAGCTATTAACTCTCCCCATGAGTTAAACACCACATAAACCTCAAGAATGCACATAAGCAAAGATAAATGGGCTGTTGTAGTATTTGTAGTAAATTATTGTGTGTAATTCATGTTTCCTGTCCATAAATGCCAGAGGAACTTGAAGACATGGAATCCATTCTAATTTAGTAAAGACAAAAACAGCTCCTTTTGAGCCCATCTGGAAGTTGTTTTTATTGCAATTGTTTTGGGCTCAGTAACGAGTTCAAGGTCTAACTGCCCTCACTAATTGTTTCAAGAATAAACAGATGCTTTGTTTAAAGGCAGCAGCTCCCATTTTGCCCAGCACAGCCCCCTCCCGGGTTGCGGGATGAAGGCAGCTGTGTGTCATGTCAGCACGGGCCCTAATGAGTATCGGCGCCTTTGCCGGGGGGGAGGGGGGGGGAAGGGGGGGGTGCTCACCCCTGTGAGCAGTTGGTGGGGCAGGAAACCAGGCCCCAGTCACGCACTTGATGAGCGCCCAGCGGGTGACAAGTGCCCTCTGCTCTTTAATGCCATTGGCTTTTTATTTGTAAATTCAGCTGATGAGTTTTTGCAATGTGTCCTACTGTGACAAGTCATACCTGTCCTGACAATACATAGGCACCTCCTCCAGCTGGGCTGTAGGGCACACAACAGAGAAAGTTCATTCCCTGGCCACCTAACCCCAGGCCCCTTGGCTGGAGTAATGCTCCATCCCCCTGCAGTAGGGTCTCAGTTCTTCATTTGAAAACAAAGATACCCACCGCCCCCCCCCCCACTCTGAGAGACTTCCCTCACCAGGGTATGAGACTATGCAGGTTCTATACAAGGTCTCACCCACTCTCATGCTCCCCAGGACATGCCATGGCTGAGGTCCCTGTTAGCCCCGGTGCGGAAGAGATTGCTGCATGAATGATGCGCTGGCACTAGGAGCAGATTCAGAAAGAGCAGCACTGAGCTCCCCTACAGGTGAGCAACAACAGCCAGAGGGACCTTACTGGAAGGTTATTTTGTCTCTCAGACTCTGTCCTCGGTGGCATGGACAACAGATGCCAAGAGCTCCAGATCCACCACAGAGTAGTCGCTAAGAGTTTCTGCTCCGGTTTTGGAAGCAAGACTCCATGAACTCACTGTGCATATATAAGCTGTGTAATCATAATTGCCAGAGGCATTTGAAATGTTTGCTTTTCAATGTTTTATGGCCATATATAAATTCTTTCTCCTCATTGAAGGATTTCCTGTCCTGTAGGTGTGGGTAACGGACCGTTGTAACGATGTGACCCCAATATGAGTATGATCGTACAGCTTTATTAGTCAGCAAAACAAGGTTTATATAGCAAAACTATTACAGCATCTGAATGGTTAAAACCCCAACCCATATATAGGCAAAACTACTGCAACTCGTTGTGATTGGTGCAGAGCTGCATCTCGAAGTGAAAACAGTACTGTGGCAGGAAACAGCAATGTGGCAGGAAGGAAGTGACAGTGTGGCAGGAAACGGTGATGTTCCCCCTGCTCCAGTGTCCCGAGCTCGTCGCTCTGCCTTCCCAGCAGGGTTCCGTGTCAGCCGCTCCCAAGGCTCACCTCCGGATCAGAACCTGGGTTGCTCAGCGCACCAAACTATGTCCCCTCTCGTCCAGCCAGGACTCCACACTGTCCCAAATCAGCTAACTCTACAGTGTGATGGCTAAAGTCTGGAGAAAGTAAATCATACAGGATTGGATGGATTTTTGAATTTATTTGTTAGGAAGAAACTAAAGATAGCACTTAGAGCTCAGCCCTCCAAGGACATGTGGTTTGCACAGGGTTTGCTGTAAATCCAAGTTGATGTTATTTTTATTTCCTATTATTTTAGTTCAAAAATATAGCTTTGCCTGTGGCATGTCATGAGAAGGATCATCTCACCTAAATCGCCTTGAGCAGAGCCTGATCACATATCCAAATAAAGCATTTCTTCCAAAACAGCTTCTGATCATGAGTTGAAGACATCAAGCGAGAAAATGTCTGTCTCTTTGCACAGTTATTTTTTTCCAGTGCTTAATCATTCTTGTTAAATTCTTCTGCCTTGTGATCTGTCCTCTACACCATAGGTCACCTCCCACAGCTGTCAGTGGGGAATATCCTTCAAGGGCCTTTATTTTGTAATGTTCATTTCATAAGCACTGTGGCCAAATCAACAAGAGAAATGAAAAACAATGCTTGTTTCTTATAAAAAGATGTCTATGCTCAGCTCACAATAGCTCAGCACGTACAACTGAGCATGCCATCAGCTGTTGAAGACCCCTACAAGGAGTCAGAAATGTTATTTGTAGTTCGGTTTTCACCAGATGCAGGAATATGTGTCCTAGTCCAGGTGCTTCTCAATAAGCCAGGGGACAGCTCCAATGAAAAGCTCTGTCTGAAGGGAGTGTTAAACAAGAAATCAGGAGGAGTCTGACATTCCAACATGGCTGCACGTATTTTCCTGTCCTCTGACGGGAACGTTTAGCGACACTTACTGCTGTCTGGCAGAGTCTAAACGCTCTTCTCTTGCACGCAGCAACAGAGATTTTGTTCAGCCAAGCAGTTCATTCCCTCTGGCCTTCAGGTCACCCAGTTTCAACTAACTGCCTGCATCAGCGTCTGATACAAAGAAGGAAGGGAAGGGAATGGTTCAGCCACAGTATGACCTACAGCTCACAATGGACTAAGGAAAGGATGTTTCAATTGTTTTTAGTATTTTAGGCGCTCTCAGTTTTCCCAGAGAAACTCTATTGCTTATCAGGAGGATGAAAATGCAGACTGCTGATCCAACGCACAGAACATACAGCCATTCTTCTGACATCCAAAAATTCTAGTTGGCAAGGAAAAGCAGCTAGTTCCCTTCACAGTATCAGCCCTTGTGTCCTCGGAGCTCGTGTCCTCAGCTCCCATGTATCTCCACTGGTCTGGAAAGCATCCCAGTGACTCTGTGTGGTAGCAGAAGCTCTGTCAGCATTGGGTCACTGCCCTGAGAAACCTCTGCAATGAAGTTCATTTCCTGAAGATCTTATACAGTGTTTTGAACTTACATAAATTGTGGGTTTTTTCTAAGGAACATTAGTGAATAGAATAATGGTGTCACAACAGGGCACTGATTTCCTACAAAGAAAATCTGTTTTAGCATCTAAGTTCCATAAACATTGCTTTCACCATAAAAACAGCAGAACTGCTGGCTGTTTCTTGAGAAAGCTGCTTGTTTGTAGATTATGTTATTTGTGTTACGTATTCTGAGCAAGTCCTGCAAGAGTCAGGACAAGCAGACCAAGGCATTTGGTATTTTACTGTGATGGTCCTTACAGGCAAGAGAGAAGGGTTTATAGAAATAACCAGGCTAGAGCCTGGGAAACAGCTAACAACCAGCCAGGGTACAGCTCCAGACCTCTCCTATGATTTACGGTGTAGTGTTTGTAGGCAGACTTCATCCTGTAGATCCAAGCCTTGTAGATGAAAATGGAGCCCCTTTTCTCCTCTTGCAGTGTAATTGCAGTTGGTCCAGAGGATCCTGGGGTGAAAACACTCTAAAACATAGGAACTGCTTAGTGCTTGGCAGATCAAAGAGCATGCGTTGATGGTCTTTCGTAATGACAGGATTACTACTTATTCCTGCAGTCAGATAATTACAGGCAAAGACTGGCATCACATACTCCAAATAACTACTCTCCCATGCTCATGGCATCATATTTCACCTTGATTATGACAGGTTTGGGTTCAGTGGAAAAGTATTTGAGGGAGGAGAGTGGTAGGTCCCCGTGGGGGTGCTGGAAGCCTGCCGGGTTTCTGTGAAGGCTCCCAAAGCCAGGAGTTTGAGTAACTGCAGTGCAGTGGTTGTACCCTGGTGACAGAGCTGGAGACTGAAGATTTCTCATCTACACTAACTGCAACTCTGAAATTGTGAGAACTTATCCTAAGGACCAAACATTGGGAATGCTGGGTTTTTTAAGGTGCAGCAGGAAGCCTGTTAGAAACAACCAATGTGAACACCCGTCAGCACCACAGCACAAGTCATATAGATGCTATGTAGCAGAAAAAAAATCTATCCATCCTCTCCTCAAAGAGGTGATTGTTACTAGAAAAGACAGAGGACAAGCTTTAGGAACTCCCACTTCCAGCTAGCCAGCTGCACACGCAGATCTAGCCACAGCAACAGCCAATTTATGCCCCTTCTGGAACAGGGAGGCTTGTGAACAGCCTGTGCTATCCACAGCATTTCACTGCTTACCCGCAGAACTTCACCCACCTCTTGGAGCTGCCATCAGTTCACCTAGTATTTCCCTTCTCTGACCAGAGACTGCCATAGGCAGTTGCTTCACTTCATTGTACAGCTTGCAAGCTCTCTGGTTTAACCACCACATAAAAGAACCAGGAATGAGTTTTCTCTTGTTCTGCACATGTGCAGTGGTGTACAGTGCCTGTAGGATTTTCTTTGGACTGTAATGCATACTGCCTTTGTCTTCTGTTAAACAGAAGAATGTGCACATATTTGCCTTGGATAAATAAGACAATGCAATGGTCTTATCAGGCAGTCATTGGCCAGGTCATTACAGAAAGATATATTCTATGTTTGACTGCAACAGAAATGAGACAGGTGCATCAGATGCATGGTAATCAGGCCCAGGGAATGGATAGAGACCAGACTGCCTGGGTGAGATGCATTGTTTTGCCTCTTATCCAACTACAGATACGCTTTGACATGTTGGCCTCTGTCTAAGGATCTAGAAATGGAATAATCCCCATCTACCTCAAAGGCTCCCATGACACATCTCAGTGACTAGAACAACCTGGGACACTCCACCTGGTAGCCACAGGCTGAAGCTCCTGTACGCCATCACCTGAGGGCAAAAAGACCTGCACTAGTTGGTCCCTGCTTATAAGATGCTAGGAAAAAGGAGAAAGTTCTTGCCTAATTTGGAATATGTGTTTTTCTCCCTGGAAGAGATCTACCCAAACCTGGTCTCATTCAGAATAGACAGCAGGAAGAGACTAGAGTTTACTTTTTGAATGCATTGCTGTTCGTGATACATGCTACCTAAACTATACACCAGTGGCTGCTAACTTGTAGAGTTACACACAGTTGTGTCAGTTTCCCCAGTGAACAAGTTACCGTTTTGGAAGCTGTAAGAAGTAGTGTTCTGATCGCTGCCACACGCCACAGGCAGCAAACTTGCGGCCTGTTGGATTCAGAGCCTAATACAGGCAATCCTGTTACTTCTCCTGCCACTTAGTGGCTGCAGCTGATGCAGCACCACATCCTTGCTTACACATCCGTAAGAGAATCGTTCTGCCATGTGGAACAGGTTTATGTTTCTGTCTGGGTGTAGTCAAACCTGACTAAGGAGAAAGAGGCATTTAAAAAAAAAAGTTTCACTTGAGTGCTTTGAAATTTGTCAGGCCGCTCACAAATTGCACTCTGCAGGATGAAAGTATGTTAAAATACCATGATTATTCTTAAAGGCCAGATACTATGTGAAACAGCAGCTTTGCTATTATTGCTGGCAATGTAATATGCCTCCATCTCCACTGGGCCCCACCTCTAGGATTCATAAGGATACACCATTTCTCGTTGCCAGGGAGTGCCTTTCTATTTTACAGGAAGAAGAGAGACTGTCATTGCTGTTACTACTACCTTGCTGTCTTCTGTAGCTTACACGGCAAAGGGAACTATTTCTGGAACAACAAGCAACTACCACATGAGCCAAACCCGTTACACAAGGCCTGTCAGCTACTCTGTTCTGATTAAGTGATGGATGTTAGCAAGGGAAGAGTATAAAACTCACACGCTAGTGAAAGATAAGCCAAAAGACAAAGATGAAAGTTCACTGAAGAAGCCACTATTACAGTGGGATGAACCCTTTTTGACTCAATGGAATTTAGTTGGAGCCTCTCAGGGCTAGGGGTAGTGCTGCATAAAGTTATTTAATTTTTAACCAAGATATTAAAAAAACCTAGAGTTTCAATTTTGTACTGCCAGGGTGTGACATAAATCCATCGTTCGAAGGCTCCTCCACCATGCCTCTATGAACAACTATGGTTAAAGCTCAGTTAATTCCTTGATCAATACCTCCTAAGCACAAAACCAGTTACAGTCCTTAGTACAATCAGCCCAGGTTGCCCTCCAAAGGGCTCTGCTGTCTGCCCTCCGAGGTCGTAGGGAGAACAAGGCTTAAAGAACAGGAGGATAATGCTGTGCAAGAGGGTGTGACAACTCAAAACAAACTGAGAACGTTTTGATCAGATACTCGTTCTTCCCCCAGCAGCCTACTCTCCCATGCCCACCTCAGGACTAGGTTTACCTGCAACACTACATATTATGTAGATATATTACATATTATGCATATACACTTTAATATATAATGCAATATGTATTATGTATTATGCACTGTAGAAGCAGAAGTCACACAGCATATGTAAAAGCAAAGCCCTCTGCCTCCTCTGAAATGAAAGTCAAAGAGATGATTGTTCCATGACAAAACCGAGTGCTCTAAGTGTTGCTGTTTGCTCTATGCCAGGCTATGGAGAGAGAACAGGACTGCAGCCTTTGGTGTATCAGCATACAGTCCCTTGTCAGCAACAGCTGGATTGCCTGTATATCACCAGGACACAGACAGGAGTACGGCGAAAGGGCTTGGCATAACAAGGGATTTGAAAGACTGGGGATTTGTTCATTCCTGTCCAAGGGACAGGACCAAGGGAAATAGTCTGGTTTGTCTCTCAGATCTTAGGTTGGGTTTCAGGACAAATACAGTCAGAAAAAAGCGCTGTAGTTTACTTCTGCTTTGATCACACTCAATCAGACAAACACTACTGATAACTGTGAATGTAACAAATGTAACATGTAGGGGATGTTATCAGGTTAGGTGGTCAGAATCATTGCACAACCAAAATAGGTCTTGGTTCTTTGTGAATAATTGGGATGCTTACAAGATAAGGGATACCTTTAGGCGGCTGGGCCTTGGGAGAACAGGTATGCAAACTACAGAGATAAGGAGGCTGCAAGATGATCTCAAGACTAACACCTATCAATGAGTTCTCGGAAAAAACATTACTATGATAAGCATTTATTGGAAATGTAATTAATATGTATGTTAACATAGCATAAATACCTAGTAACTGTGTCTCTGTTGCAGAAGTATAGAATCAACACAGTAAAATGGGGGACAGCAAAGCAGTGGCATTTTAAAGAAAAGCCCCTTAGGATGTATTCTAGCACATTGGAAAGATTGTGTGACTGTGTATGAAGCCTCTGTGTGAATGACAAATAAGTCAAAAGAGGAAAAATTGAAAAAAAGAAAAAAAACCACCACCACGTACGTTTTGTACGTTCTGCTGATTTCCGTTTTTTGACTTGGGACTGTTGTATTTGAACTCTGATTCATCGGGGCCGTGGTTTATGATTTCTTAAGTATCAGTGCAGGGTCTTCCCACGGGGGGGGGAGGATTTTGAGAGTCTCTCCCAGGATCTATATGGAAACACTGGGAAAAGCAGGGGGAGACCCCTCACTCAACAACATCTTAATAATGTATGGGGTTTGGTTTGCTTAAAGAAAATCGGCATGATTTAGGAATTCACTTGGGAATTTGGGGATTGGTTTTAAAATACTTACAAGTTGGTAGATATTGTGGGGTTACAAGTTCTCTAGTTATTTGGCATTGATAGATCATTTCGGGACTCTGGTTTTGGGGTACGTATTAAATATACTGTATATATTGTTTTGAAAGAGCTCTATGTATATATATAAAAACATGTTAACTGAAGTCGTTTGCCTGTATATATTGTTGTACTTAGGTGATACGGTTTGTAAACAGAAGGATTTTAAAAGATCCCTGCTAGGATGTGTGTGTGTGTGTGTTGTGTTAACCCATCGGTGGAGAAGTTATTTTATTGTAACATGATCTTCGGAGGGAGGTGATGCCCTCACAAACAATTAATTGAATTATGATATGCTGTTAGAATTGATGCGGTTTTGTAGACAAGTAAAAAGTATAGCAGATGAAAAGTTTAACACGGTACTGAAAATAAAAAAAAAAAAGGAAATCCAGACATTTTATGAAGGGTTATGTAAAGTGATTAGAACAGAAAGGTATCAAGTTACAAGCTGCTTTGCTAGCTGCTGCTCTAAATGAAGGAAAAAAAAAGGAAAAAAAAAAGCAAAAAAGTTCTAAGAAGTTAAGCAACAGAAAAACAAAATCAAAAAGAGGGGAAACAAGGTAACTTTTTACAGTATGGACTACTAGTGGAGTGTGAATCAGAATACAATACTCATGTTATATCAGTAAAATAAAAAACAAAACAAAACAAAAAAACCACCAAAACAAAAACAGATGGAACTTACTGGGTAGTACAGGATTTAAGCGAAGTGAATAAGATTGTTAGGGACATACACCCTGTGGTAGCAAGTATGGTTTACGATATTGGATTTAAAGGATGCATTCTTCTGCCTGCCTTTAGCCAAGGAAAGTCTGAATTTATTTTCATTTGAGTGGGAAAATGCTACCACGGGTAGAAAAACCCAGCTTGCCTGGACAGTGTTACCCCAAGGTTTTAAGAATAGCCCAACAATCTTTAGAAATCAACTAGCATGAGAACTTGAAGCATGGAACCCTCCCTCCAGAGATGGAACCCTTTTACAGTACATCAATGATTTATTAATAGCAACTGAAATAAAACCTGACTGCATACAGTGGACCATCAGTTTGTTAAACTTTTTGAGACTAAGTGGGTATCAAGTCTTTCAACAGAAAACTCAGATGGTGCGGCAACAGGTAACTTACCTTGGATATAAGCTGTCTGGAGGACAGAGAGAACTAGGAACAGAACGGAAAGCAGCCATCTGCAGGACTCCGCTCTGTCAGATGGTAAAAGGGCTCAGGACCTTTCTGGGACTGACAGATTGGTGCCGGTTATGGATTTAAAGAACTGATCAACGCCCCAGCTCTGGGCCTGTCTGATGTTACTAAACTCTTTTGGCTGTTTTCTTATGAGAGACAAGGCATAGCTCTGGGGATCCTAGCTCAACGGCTGGGACCCTACAAAAGAGCTGTAGCCTACTTTTCTAAACAACTGGATGAAGTAGGCAAAGGATGGCCAGGATGTCTGGGAGCTGTGGCGGCGGTGGTCTTGACTATTCAGGAAGCCCAAAAATTCACCTTGGGCCAAAAGATCACAGTACTGATCTCACACACAGTATCAGCTGTACTGGAACAAAAAGGGAACTACTGGCTTTCTCCATCCTGATGTCCATGATGCCAGGCTATTCTAATTGAATCAGCGTATATTAATATTGTAGTAGCTAATATTATGAACCCAGCTTCTTTTCTCAGCGGATCAATCTCTGAACCATCGGTACATGATTGCTTAGAAACCATAGAGACTGTGTACTCCAGCAGACCAGATTTGAAAGAGAAACCCCTGGAAGATGCACAGGACTCCTGGTTCATGGATGGAACAGGCTGCCCAGGGAGGTTGTGGAGTCTTCTTCTCTGGAGATATTCAAGACTCACCTGGACAAGGTCCTGTGCAGCCTGCTCTAGGTGACCCTGCTTCAGCAGGAGGGTTGGACTAGATGACCCACAGAGGTCCCGTCCAACCCCTACCATTCTGTGATTCTGTGATTCTGTGATTGTCGGACAAGGTGTTCGAAAGGCCAGGTATGTGGTGACAACAGCAGACAAAGTAGTTTAGTCTCAGTCACTACCTGCTGGAACATCAGCTCAAAAGGCTGAAACTATTGCCCTAACTAGGGCTCTGGAGTTAGCAAAAGGAAAAAAGATAAATATGTGGACAGATTCCAAATATGCCTTTGGAGTTGTCCACGCTCATGGGACAATTTGGAAGGAGCGAGGACTACTAACTGTGCAAGGGAAGCAGATTAAATACGCTGAGGAAATCCTTCACCTGTTAGAAGCCGTTCAACTACCAACAAGAGTTGCCATCGTGTACTGCCGAGGACACCTGAAGGGTAACACTGACCAGGAAAGAGGTAACAGGTTGGCTGACTCTGAAGCTAAACAGGCAGCAGAGAGAATGTAAGAGATTTTGGTCTTAATTCCAGATAACAGAAATAGAAACCTGAATGACCAAAAAATATTGAGTATTCTAAAGCTGATGAACAATTAATAGAAGGATTACGAGGACAAGTTCCATTCCAGGGATGGGCCTGTTGAAGTGATGGCAGAATTATAATCACTGCTAAACAGATATGGGGGGGTGGTTAAAGAACACAATAGGACACATTGGGGAGCAGACTGCCTGCAGAAATTTTTAAATCAGAAATTAATAGGGGAAAAATTTGTATACTACAGTCTGACAAGTAACCGAACAGTGTGAAACATGTTTAAAAATAACCCCAATACAGGTAACCAGGTACAATTAGGAAGTAATGGGAAGGGAAGCGTGCCGGGAGAACATTGGCAAACTGATTTCTCTGAACTTCCAAGAAAAGGAGGGTACAGGTACTTATTAATACTCACGGATACCTTTTCAGGTTGGCCAGAAGCATTCCCCTTGTAGAACAAATAAAGCAAGGGAAGTAACTAAGGTATTATTAAATGAAATAATAGCTCGGTTTGGGGTACCAACAATTATCTCCTCAGATAGGGGGACACATTTCGTGCAGAAGCAGTGCAACAGGTCAGCAAACTATTAGGAATCGATTGGAGGTTACATATGCGCTACAGACCACAAGCCAGTGGGCAAGTAGAAAAGATGAACGACATGATAAAACAACACACAGCAAAAATATGCCAAGAAGCAAACCTATATTGGTACCATGCATTGCCTATTGCACTACTTCGGATACGTGTAAAACCTAGAACCAAAGAAAATCTGAGCCCTTTTGAGATGCTATATGGGACACCATATCAGGCTAAATATCAAGGGGAAGATTTGAACCAGCTGGGAAATTGGCATCTAGAGAATTATGTTATATCCTTAGGAAAACTATTAGAAAAAATTAGTAAAAATGTTTTGGGTACCAGGGCTAAAGGGTTAGATCACTTGATCCATCCATTTAGCCCTGGAGATTGGGTTTATATTAAGAGAATTTTTCAGGTGATCCACTGAGAAAGAAGTGGAATGGACCTTACCAGGTATTGCTGACCACTTTTACTGCAATCAAGAATCAAGGACAACCGGCCTGGATCCATTATTCTTGAGTGAAGAAAGCTGCTAAACCAGGATGGATGGTTGAAAAGGCTGGCGGTTTGAAACTACTGATTGTGGCGGTAACTTTGTTAAACTTAGGCTTATTAGTGAACACTTGGAGTGAGAACATCTATTACAATGCAATTCAGATGACAGCGAATGCCACGGGAGCTAAGGATTGTACTGCCTTACCAAAAGGTGATATGAGACTCCCTTTATATGGGGTAGGACCTACTCGTTGGAATTGTGACAATAATGCTTGGCCCAAGTTTTGGAGAAGCCACGATAGAGGATACTGTGAGATCCCCCGTGTTCCCGGCACCGTAATAAAGAGTACCTGCTTAATAGTGTTCTGACTATTGAGTCTTCTGTTCCAGCTTTTCACAGCATCACTACTGGGCAACTGTGCCAGATGCTTTGAGAGAATTTATGCCATAAACCACACTGGCCTTCAAGAGGATTTAGACAGCTCTGGATTTTGCAGAATCATTTCTCCAAACTGTCATGCACTTCCAACAAATTAATTGAGGTGTCTTGCTAATGAACATGCAGCCCTGCTTTGAGAATGCACATCAGCTAGCAAAATACCTGCCAAGTGTCTTATTCTAATGTAATAGGTGACTAAATACACATTCCTATGCTGGAGATTTAAATAATCCTTTAAAGCATTGCTAAGAGTAGCAGAGTCTTTCGCGGACAGAGGAAAACTTACCAAAGAGGATGAACAAACTGCAGAGACTGGTAAAAACCCATCTATTTTACTATTATTGTTGGCAGATCAATTTTTTATTTTTAATTTTTATAAGGCTGTGTAAGTACTATCAGGTTCTCGCAGAATTATTTGTCCACCTCATCATAGTCCTCGGGAGAAAGCTGACAGACTAATGGCTCTCTGGGAAGTTGCACACCACCACTGTGGCTGGGACAATAGTGCGAAAGCCGGGTGCTAAGGAAGGTTTGGGAAGGTCATCCTGTAAATACAGCTGGGCCCTGAGCATGGAACTGTTTGGTGATTCCTGAAGGGAGAAGCAAACCATTTTCCCTCAGCCCATGGCCACAAAAAAACTCTGTGATACAGGACCTGATAGGGGATGTACTTCATAACGAAAAGCAGGGAAATGAGCAGGAGAAGTGTTACATCCCTAGGCATTGTGATTAAAAAACAAGAAATGTGCTATTGTAGGGAGAGAAAATCTCTCTCACTTGGAGAAATAGAGTAACTGGGAAGAGCAGAGCTACCAGGTGCGCAAGCCTTAGCTCAGGTCTCAGTAACAACACAGGGAAGCCAAGGGAAGTGCAAGCAAGTGAAACATACCTGCTTTTAACTGGGACGGGAGAGAGCTCAGCCTCTTCTTGCTGCAGGGTTGGAACAGTCTGGCTTCATTTCTGTCCTGCGAGAACGTCCTGTTTCAGGCTGGTATGGAAGTTGTTTACAAGAAAAGGCTTTGAGGAAAGGCAAAATCTAAGATTATTTGAATTTGTGATTTTAGAGCTATTGGGAGACTAGGCAAAACTTTCAATTTCTTTGGTAGGTGGCTCTGTAAGAAGAAAATGAGCAGGTAGAGCAGAAAGAGCTCCCCAGCACTGGGTTATCTAAGGTCTTCTCAGGGTCAGTGGGGTCATATTCATCATGTGAGTACAGGTTTTTGTAATGAATTGAATTAATGAATTGAATTAAACCAGTATTTACTGTTGTTGCTCTGAGTTTTTGCAAGCATACACATTAAATATTAAACAAGGCCTACAAGACACTTGTAGGCCTTTGCCCCAAAGCAGTTCCAAATTCTTCATGAATGCAATGAATTACTAATACTATTCTGCAGTGGAGGGAGATGGTTTAAAAACCTGGGGTTTTTTTCCATCTTTGGCACCTCTCATTTTACAGCATTCGTAGCCTGTTCTGATCTTCTCTTCACACCACTCAAAGTGTGCATGGACCAAATGTCTGTTGAGACATTTTATTCTGTGCAAGAAGCCATCCATTTTCTACCCATATTACTCAGCTTCAGAGCAAGATTCTGATCCTGACAATATGTGCTGCTAGGATTGGAGGCACTTTCCAATATGGTTACAACATCTCCATCATCAGTGCTCCAACCAGTAAGTACTGCTAGTCTGAGAACCTCCTCCTGAGACAGACACTTCCTTAGTGTCCTCACTCTGGCTATAAACAGTGGTCTGCCACTGAAAATATGCAGTGTGCTAATACTGAGGGTGAGAAGGGAAGGATGTGCTGTTCCCTTCTGTAATTCACATCTGAGGTACAGGGCTTTGTTGTCAAGAACCACCCCTGAGCAGGACCTTGTGTCACAATAATTTATTCAAAAGCTTCATTTCAACTGCTAGCAAATCTAAAATTTTCCAACCTGCATCCTTTGAAATTGACTTTTGCCCTTAAATTAAAAGTTGGACCCATGAAATACATTTTTAAATTATCCAAGGTAGCTGCGTACAGATACAAACCAAGAACAACTTTTCAACAGCTATAGTTCTGTACTCTTAATCCTCTGTTAAAAATGCATCTAAGAACTGGAGGCCATTTTCAGCCAAAGGTTTGGAGGTGTGAACACAGAGTAAACAGATATGTTAATGAGCAAGCTCTTGCTTTCTCAGTGTCCTTCATCTCTAAGTCATGGTTACGCATCACTGTCCTTTCCTCTCAGTACATCCAGATATTCATGAACGAGACCTGGCTGGAGCACACAGGCGTTCCCCTTGAGAACAAGGCGATACTATTGTTGTGATCTTCTACTGTCCCTGCGTACCCTCTGGGAGGACTCACTGGGGCTGTTGCTGCTGGTCCCAAGCCCATCATGTCGGGAAGGTAAAAAGGTGCTGGATTTTAATGTAAGCTTTGCAGTGTCCATTAGTCCATGAGTAATTATGAGCCCTACAGCACAATACCCACTGTAGTTAAAAATTATGAAAATGTTTTCTGTCATAGATCAGTCTACCTTTAACATTCTGAGCCGGCAGGGAGAAACTACCTGATATGGCAGTATTTCATGTCTCAAAGCCCAATGGGGAACAGTTCTGTTCCTCACATTGCCTGCTCATCGTATTCTGATCCGGCTGAAGCGCTACAAGGATTTCAGCTCGACTCCATGTCACAGTAGCCACCTACATAATCACCATCACTTTTGTGCCCAGTTTTCTTCCATCCTTTTAAATAGGAAATCATGACAGAACAGACCAAGGATTTTTCTTCAAAATGAACTGTGGGGATTGGTGGGAATTACACTGGAAAAATAGAGGGTGCTTGCAAAGAGATGGTGTTGCATCCCAGGTCATCATGTCTCACAGGCTGTGTATTACTGAGTATTTCAGGAGGTATTTGTTAAATCTTCGCAGTTGCTTTTTTTTCCCTGTGCTTGAGTCTCTTAAAAATATGTCTCTCCTCACCTGTCTTTCAGCTACAGCTCTATCCCCACTTCTCTTCAGAAAAAAAAACACTCTTAGTGTTACTAACATAAACTAACAAGAAGTTAGATTTTGTCTCCCCTCTCCCTTGACCGCAAGATTTTCCTCTGTGTGCTTTCTCTATGTATCATTTTGTTTTGTTTCTCTTACATGATGAAGCAGGCATCATTATGGTTTGGGGTGGGGCTGGAGGACTATCTCCAATGTCTCACTTGTTTCATGGTTGTGAAGATCTGGAAAGGGTATGGCTTCCTTATCCAATGAAAAGTTTAGAGATTTCACCTTGTACTACTTTGGAATAAAATCATATCCCATCATGAATAGGAGGAAAAAAGACTCACTTCTGAAGAGTAGGTAGGACAGTGAGTTGGGACTAGAATTACTGGGTATTATGGGTCAATAGAGCTTTCCTTTTTTTTCCTGGTTTTGGACAGAAATTCCTCCTGGGACACATGAAAACTTTCTGACAAAAGTTTCATACTATTACGTGAAAAATGCACGTTTCAACAAATTAACATTTTCAGACCAAAACACACATGACTTACTGAAGGAATACTCCTCTACATTCAAATGAGAAACTGTGTGAGTGCAAGAGCCACAAATCTGGGTGAGAACTGCATGGTGCCTTCAGTGTGTCTAAAGCCAACACTGCAGGGACATGCTCTGGTCATGCTGTAGCTGGAGATGATCCTAATTGTATCAGCCATGCAGTTTACCTGTCAATGCTGATTGCTCTTTTCATAACAAGACACCAACACTGCCGATCTGCCGTCTGCACACAGGCACCTCGTGTAGGGCTTTGGGTAACCAGGATGTTCTGTGGCAGAGCTGAGCAGCCCACCTTGAGCTTCCAGGCATGGCTGGTTGAATCTGCCATGTGAAATGTTTTATCTGATAACTAAACCTGGCACACATGTGCTCACAACTGTGTCTTTTCTCTCTGAAGACGCCCCTGCTGCTGAGCAATGTCTTTGTGATCATAGCCACAGTCTTGTCAGGATTCAGTCGAATGGCAAAATCCTTTGAAATGATCGTGCTCAGCAGATTTTTTACTGGCATGAATGCAGGTACGGCAACATGAGAAACGTAAAAGGACAAGCATGATAACAAGTATCAGTTAGAAATAGAAGAAATTTAAATAGGAATGGTCCAAGATATTAAAGCAATTAATCCTGTAGTCTGACCACACACATGTCCATGAATGAGGAAGTTGTATGTACAGATTTTAGATTTTGCTCCTAAGGACCTTTTTTTAAAGCATACACAGGCAGGTTTTTTTGTGTAATGCACATGTGCACTCTGCATGCAGGGACGGGAGCCCTGGGGGAAACTGAGTTGAAAATCGATCCCTATCTGCTTGTAAGAATGTTATCAGTCGCTCACCAGCATGAGCACCAACATTAAAACTTTTATAGAAGTTCTTCCAATGAAATAATGATCCATACAAGTGGCTCTTTCCCCAAAAATGAGGGCTAGAGGGAAGCATCACTTACAACCTTGGATTTGGTGCTCAGAAGACCATAGGACTGAGGCCCTGGCAGGTTTCAGTTTCATTACCCAGTACTACTTATGAGTATGGAGATGTATGTTTAGTAGCTTATACAATGAATAAGAGTGAAATTGAAGGTTTGGGTAACTAGTAAGCACAGGTAGATCAGTCATCACATGGACTGCAACAGACGAGTCCAGCTGGCAACCTCGAGGGGTGGCTGACTGTGTTTGTCCTCATTGCCTCTGTCTACAAGTTGAGGTCAGCATTTGTCTGTCTTGCCTGGGTATAAGCATGAACATTCAGCCCATATATCTGTCGCCAAGTGCTCCAAAGCTCAGAGGAGCTGTGGCTTTGACCTCTGCACCATTTACAGCCCTGGAATTGGTGCTGGGGCAGGTTGTTGGATTCAGGTAATGCAGAGCAAGAAGCCCAGTTTATACTTATCAAACCTTTCCTCTATCTTTTTTTTTTCTTTACTACTTCTCTCTTTTTTTTCTTTTCCAGTGCCCACATGCAGCAGAGGATGCTGGGCTCTTGCCAGGTTATAAAATGTACTGTGCAAATTATGTTTTGTTTTGTTTTTTTTTCGCTAGTCAGCTACTAGGAGGGGAGGAGAGCCAGCTATTCCTTTTAGCTCGCAATGTGGTGCCTGCCCTGATCCAGCTCACAGCTCTGCCTCAGTTCCCTGAAAGTCCCAGATACCTCTTGTCTGACCATGGAGATGAAGAATTCTGCATCTCTTGTGGGTTTAGGGTGACTGTTAGCCTCTCACTGAGGATGTGAGATCTGCTGACTGGGCAGATAAATAGTGAGAAAGTTGATTGCATATTATTAACATACAGTCCAGCATGTTCAGTCCAAAGCAGATTGAAATGTAGACTTTTTTCCAAGACAAATATTCTGTTCGGTGACTCTGCCAGCCTCCTTAGATGCACATAAAAACTTTAAGCCCAATACCATGGCTGTGTCATTAGTCATATGGATAATGTTTTTCTAATCCAGAGGACCATATTTGGTCTGTACAAGATATGTGGTGCCATCAGTGTTTCTAACTGCATTATCTGCTACCCTCCAAAATAGTGCCCAGGAGGTGGTTGGGTATGTGTTTGTATGAACAACAACAGTAGTTCTGAAC
Organism: Opisthocomus hoazin; assembly: GCF_030867145.1. Classification (NCBI taxonomy): domain Eukaryota; kingdom Metazoa; phylum Chordata; class Aves; order Opisthocomiformes; family Opisthocomidae; genus Opisthocomus; species Opisthocomus hoazin. Next base: position 14,140,177 of record NC_134426.1, read on the forward strand.
ACAGATGAATGTACGCTTTTTTGCATCCTGCTTTTGTGCACAGACTTGGGTTCCAGTGTTTTGAGAATGGTGCCACAACTTTTACATGTAGGAAGTGCCAGATAAGTACCAAATATGATCATTTCCTCCTTCCAAACTAAAGAACATTCTATAATCTAAAGTATTTTTGATCATTGAGGTAACTGAAAGGCATCTTCCTACAAAAGACTTTTTTGCTCAATGATAGGGTCAAAAGATATGACTCATGTTCACAATGGCAAATATGTTTTGTATGTAACTACGAAGTGAAGTAAATGCTGGTTGAAGAGCTCGGGACCAAGTCTGAAGCCAATTCATATTAAGGGATTTGCTTAGATTTGTAGCATACAAATCCCAGTATACAGAGCAGCTGGAATTAGTTTCTGGTAAATATGTGCTGTGTACCAAGAACATCTTAATTGTCTGCATTTCCCAGGGAAGTTACCTGAGATCTGAGTCAGAAGCATGGGTGCTGAAATGGCACTGGTTGGAAATACTCTCTTGTGAAACAGTGGTGAGGGATTTGCACTCCTTTTCCTCCAAACTCTTCAAGTGGCTGCACCACAACTGGCCATCTCTGTGAAAGCAAAATCGTGATCACAGACTCTGTGCTACAGCTTTCTGCAGCCATCACTTGCTGCTCGATCCTTCACCCTGCAGAGCAGGCAAACTGAAGGTGAAGCTCAGGTTAAGACTTTCCCTTGTCCTTGCAGCACTGCAGAAGCTCAGAGGCACCAGTGACCTGAGTGCAGAGCTGGAGAGATGCTGGCTGAACAGGCTGCTGGTAAAGGTCAGAGAGCAAAGAACACTTGGGAGCTCTTCCAAAATCTAGCTTTGACGTGGCAGCTGGTGAGTATCATTGTGCTGAGCAGTCCCATGCAGAATGATTCGGTAAGCAACCTGGTAGACACAGCAATCAGCGTCAGCACTGTATCGCAAGACATGGGTGCAAGCTCTTGGGTTTAATATTCCTGCTGCAAGAGAAGAACAAATAGTGGTCTGCTCTGCCTGTGGAGATCTTCAAACCTCAGATGCTTGGTTCCCAAAGTACGCCTGCCCATTATGGCAAGATTCAGAGGGATGCTGCCAAAATAGCCTGTATGACAGCACATTAGTCATTCTCCGTGTGATCCTTCAGGAAAAACAATGGGATGTATTTTCAGACATTTTCCTATACTGCTTTCTCCTCTCTTCTCTCCCTAGATGTATTCTTATGCAGCTTATGTATTCCAAGACACTGGAATTCCTCAGGACAAAATCCCTTATGTTATAATCAGCACAGGGAGCTGTGAACTGATCATGTCTGTCACTTGTATGAGACTCTTAATGCACTCTGCTGACATGTGGACTCTGTTGACAGCGAGGAGGCTGTTAATTACAAACTTGGAATTTACATTGCTTTTCATGCCAAGGAAGCTCTTTATGCACAGCAGCCAGGCAATCTCTCAGCACTCATGTCCAGACAGGTTAATGCAGAAGTATTTTGTCAGGCACTACATCGTCATCATTGTCTGAAATCTCTGAAAAGTGTAAAACTCTCTTGTTTCATGTCAGTATGGATGGTGGTGGAGTTTAGGCTACAGCTGGGACATTCTCATCTTCCCTGAATACACTTCTTGCCTGGCTCCTGCCAGCAGACTCTTTCCTTTGACTTCTCTTTTTTTTTGCTAAGAAGTGGACAACATCCTTAAAGTAGTTGTAGAGCAAACTAGGCACGGAGTATTGAAGTGGAAGAGAGAGCAGGTGGGAAATATAAACACAAGTTAAATCTCTGTCTTTATTTCACTGTGTTACTTTGTGCACAACATGTTCATAGACTGCGCTGGTTGGAGGGCACTGCTCCTAAGGGGATATATCTTCATGACAGGATGGGCCGTTGTCTTCATTGTCGCTCTGAGCCAGCAGGTAACAAACTTAGTTATTTAAGTAGAATGGAGCTGGGCCTTACTTTTTATAGGGCTGGGATGTTTAGTGGTGGCAAATAAGTGTAAGCTCCGTCACTTGTTTTCCATTGGTCTCTGTGGCTGTAGACTCAGATTAGCTGGATGCCTTATCTCAGCATGGCCTGCATTTTCGCCTACATTCTGAGCTTTGGAATCGGACCAGCTCAGTTCCCTCAGTGCTTTCACTGAAACTTTTGGGTACTGCAGCGGCTTGGTGATGTGTTCAAGCAGCTTATGGAACCTCTCAGACCTTCTTTAGCCACAGCACATTCAAAGGAATGAGGCAATTTCTGCCAGCAGTTTTCAGCTCTTTCATGGAGGCTTGCATGCCCGTGGTAAGTCAGTGCTGTGCAGGGACAGTCCGTGCCATTCTCTGTGTTGTTTCTCCTTACAGCCATCTTGTGGTGGCACTTGGAGGTGATTTTTGTCTTAAGAGTACAACAAAGTTTTGATTTGCACCCAATCCTTTAGGACTGTAGACCAGCATTTCTAATGCTTCACTTCAACACTAGAGATTGACAGCTATGTCATCTGATTATTTGCTTGCACATAGCTGGAAGCACAATTTCCACATCTACTTGTTAGCCTGCTAACATGCATTTTCTTGGCAGAATCCATTAGCTTCTGTGCTTGGAGGGGCAGTACATAGGCTGTGTGTGTGCAGATGTTTGCGCAGTGCGTAAGTAGATTCAAGGCTCTGTTCGTTTACGTGAGTTTGAAGAAAGGCAGGTAAGAAAAGAATCAAGCTGCCAGTGTCACATGCTACATGAGTTGGCAGAAATTTCTTGTCCTAGTCCCTACAGTGCCATAGGGTTGAATTAATTATAAACCATTCTCCCAGTTGGGTCCTGTTAAGAATAATGTGGATTACAAAACCTTTGCTGGGAGCCATTCTAACATGAGACAGTTTGAATAATTAACAAGTCCTTAATATTTAACCTAAAACTTCCCCATTGCAGTTAATCCCTATTACTACTTCTTCTGGCATTGTTGACTAGTGAGAATAATTTACTGAATAATAATTTACTGTTCTCATATACTTCATGTTGGGTTTACTAGTTAACATGTGTTCTCTTGTTTTTAATATAATGTCAACAGTATTACAAATTTTCTTGCCGTTTCTTTTTCCAGCTGGTGTAACAGGAATTCTGCACACACAGGTTTTTGATCAAATGTCCCGGCCAGCTACTTACATGATTTGTGGCTCTGTGCTCTGGTTCAACCTATTTCTTGTTGGAACAGCCTTTCCATTCATTGTGGTAGGTTCACAAGGCAAAACACTCACCCGCATCTTTGTAGTATTTTATGCAAGAAAGAGGCTCTGATAGTGACCATGAAAAGAGACAGGGCCTGGAATATTGCAAGCTGCAGGCACACAACAAGATAGCACTACCATGAGTAGGACCTTTATGAATAAGGTTGTCATAACTCCTCTAAACCAAACTTCCTCCATGTTGCCTACGGTAATTTCTGATGTGAGGCTGGAACGAAACTAATCTGGGACATGGATGACTGATATTCCTCCTCTGTCCTCAGCTGAGAACAGCTGGGACTAAAGATGTGATGTAATTCCCCTTAGCCAGACTCTGGCATCATTCCCTAAGGCGATTCCTGAAGCGAAAGCGAGCAGAACGTCACAGTATTCAGTCCTGTCTTATTTTCTGCTGTGGATCCCCGTTCTATACAATTATATATAGAGAGAAAGACAGAAAAATACATTTTGAGATACTCCTCCTCAGAAAAGTCTAGCACATTTCTGCTATGTCCCATTGCTTGTGGTCTGTGTCTGCACTGCACTGCACGCTACATTGTTTTCATTCCTCCGGAGACAAAAGGAAAGTCCTTCCTGGAAATCTCAGAGTTCAAGGAAAGGAACTTCAAAGCTCAGACCCATGTGTGTTTTTTAAAAAGGTCCTGAAGAGATCTAATCCACCATGCTGTAGCAGAAGAAAGGAGCATGGTATCTGGGTGAAATTCAGCAGTGGCTATGTTGTTTTGCAGGGACACAAAGAGAGAAGTAGGGATAGGGACAATATATTACTCTTCGGTTCTTAAGTTCACCTGGAAAGATATACTTGAACTGATAAGTCCCAACAAAAGTTTAATGATCTGTTTTCCATTTTTAGTGCTAATACATACATATTTTAGAATCCATATTAGAGAGTGACAGAATGATGCTGTTTGTCCAGGCAAGGCTGTCAGCACACTCCCATCTGGGTAGCCAAAACTGTTGTCCCAAAAGTGGGTTCATTTACCTGGTGTGAGATACACCAATATAGATACAGAGCAGAGGTATTTTCTTTATTGCATATTTGTGCAGAAATAGGTGCTAGGTGATAATTCTACAAAGCTGGCACACTGCTTAGCAGAATCACAAGGACTGTATACTCTTACAAAACCAAATAAATCACTCATAACATTCTGGTTGGTTCATTGCGTTACACGCTTTTCTTAAAGGTATACTTCTTCCTTACTTAACTACGCATACTCGCAAGCTTTGGGGGTGCAGTCTTTTTGGTTCTGAATGGGGTCAGTGGTCGTGATTTCCCCCTGCTGCCTTTACCTTTTTGCTAGTTACCCTCGATCTTTGTTAACTTCATACTTCTTCAGCAGTCATCCAGCTTTTGGCACCTTCTGGGCTGGATGTTCCCCTTTTATCAATCTGTTAACTCCTCTTCAAGGGCATAATTGTTAGTAAGGCATGCATTATTTATACAAAGTAGTGAGGCCTAAAATTAAACAATGTCACTAAGACCTAAGCATTTCTGCCCTATATCATTAACACTTAAGCATTATTGTGCCCTAAATATTTCTGCCCAATGTCAATGCCTTATTCTCTTATCATCAAACACCACCATGCAATGCTTTAGCAAATTTCTTCTGAATTTCTTCTATATTTCTCTTCCACCCAAACCGTAACTTCCATCTTAAAAGCCTTTCTTTCCTTGCCCCTGAATCTGGTCTCTCTAATACAGAAATTAGGACAATTAAGTTCTGTTTTCAGACACCAGATGAAATTGTCAGTATCTTGTCTTCTGTTATTAAGTGATTTCAAATAAACCCCTACTTGTTGAGCAATAGTGAGCAGTTAATTATTTTCAGCTATGAAAACATGTGACAGATGGATTAGGAAGAAAGCTTCTAGTACTTGCTAAGTGGTTTATTATGCAACTGACTTTTGGGCATTGTTTTGCAGACTATTTGTTCTGGACTTGTTTTCTTCATGGCTTGTTTGTTGTCTTCCAGTCTTATGTTGTAAAGCACAAGTAATTCTCTAGTCCAGTTTGTACTGCTCTCGCAGGCACTGCTGGTGCATCTCATAGGGTTTTACACCTGTGCCCTGCTAAGATTAGAGTGTACTCAGGAGCTCTTATGGCAGCAGCTTATTTTGGATGTGGGCATTTAGATCACAGCAGAAGATTCTGTGCAGCATGTTCTTCTTGTCTCCATAGAGCGTGTTTTAAAAGACCCAGATGTGATACTGATTCTTTTTGGCTAGCCTGGTACAGGACAGGGCAACACTCCTCATTTAATCTTGCATTTCACAGGTATTGGGTTAATTGGTGAAGTTTCTTCTCAAAATTATAATCAAGCAATCTCTTTTCTTTTGGCTTTGTTTGCGTGAAAGTCACAGCACTGCTGATGACTGCAGCAAGGAATAACACGTACATTTCAAAACAAGTAGTAAAAGTTTCTTTCAGTACATTTTTAGTAAAAGTTTCTTTCAGTACATTTTTAATCTACATCTAAAATAATACAGCATTTTTGAACTACAAGATTGTAAATATTTCTGGAGTGTGTTAGTGTCATGCTAGGCATGAGTGGAACAGCAGATCTGTTTCTCAGAAGAGGAGTCTGCAAGAACTATCTTTCACTACCTAGGGTTTATAACATAGGAAAAGTAAAACTAAACTTTTGTTCACTTGTGGTTGCTGCTATTTTAAAAGTAATTCCTATACAGACATGGGCAAAAGCAAGTATCTCTGCTCTTGGACAACACTGAGATTTTGAAATATGCAGGATTTTGATACAAGACAATCAAGAACAGGACTCCATGGAGCTGGGAACTGCAGAGATACTTCTCATTTCTATAGTTTGGAGAGAGCAGCGAGGGGCAGATGAAAAGAGTAAAACACAGAGTCAAAGCAAAAAGTGCTGGTGCCATGATGATGGTATCAAAATATTCTGTCATTCCTTTGGTGAGGATCAGAGAAAGGACAGGAGACAGAAGTGAAGCAAAGAAGACAAGGCAATAGAGGAGATGCAGGCTAGGAAGCAGGGGACGGACTGAAAAGACTGCCTGGATGGAGGGAGGGGCCTGGCACACACTGCTGGGACGTGCAGGTACAAGAATCGGTTAAAACCTGCTGAAGTCCTCCAGTGTCCAGAGGTCCTCACCTTGGCCAACTTTGTGGCTACTCCCATGACTCAGTATTGTTGTGCCTTTCCTCAGAGCCCTGGAAGGATGGAGGTTGTCTGCATCTGACAGTATGAAACAGTCCTGCTCAGAAATGATGCACATTTACTTGACTTCCTGAGTTTCAGAGCCAGTCCTGCGAGTGCATTTGTCAGAAAACACTAATTCCAACTTCCAGCATTTTTTCTGACTGCGGCCTGAAATGAGGTGTCTTTAGACTGATTAAGCAAAGACAAACAGTGGTTACATTTTAATTGGTTTAATTGGTTACATTTTAATTGAAGAATTTAACAAATTGGTTAATTGTTACTGAACTAAAACACCTTCAACTGAAAAACTATATAACACTTGTTCGGGTCAATTTTCTTATCATGTGAGGTGTTAGTCACAAATACATCATGATCCTCAGAGACTCATAGTTCATATCATCATTTCCAAATCAAATCATTGTGCACTGTTAGATTGATTAATAACCGCCAACACCAGAGAAAAATTGTTAGTGATCCTGTCCTCAAGAAATAGTCCTCTAGACAAGCCATCTCTCACTTCCAACTCAGCTCAGTCCCCATCTGTCCAGTGGGGATTCTTTCAGACACCAAAGACACGAAGCATCCTAGGCCAGAGAACTGCCAAATGCAGCCACTCACCAGGAGAAGGAAAAGCTGTTTGAACAATTTGTAAAAGCCTTTTAACAGAACCATCTTGGAGACTGCTAGATAAAGAGGCCCTTTGAGAATTATGGATTAAAGTAAAGAAGTAATTTATTTATTTTACAGTCAGGAATTAAAACTGACATTCAACTTTCCTAGCATTTACCATAAATTATAGGGACACAGACTTGTCAGGCAATAGCCATTACTCTAAAAGTGTCAACTGACCCCCATAATTCAAGAGCTGAATGCACAGGCTTAGCCAGGCTTGGTCAAGTCAGGCTTCAGCAGGCTTTGCTATGTATAGGCTCAAAGTAGCAGTCAGGGACTTATCCTTTAAATGTGGTAAATGATTACCCAACCTATGACTTGGGGAGTCCAAGCCAGTCCAGTCTAGTCGGTGTCAGTTCCTGGACTTTGGCTTCCATCAATGCCTTTTTTATTTACATTTACTTATCTGCTGCAGCTCTTACTGTCTGTCAGTTGCTGCTGGAGTTTCTCTTCACTAGTGACCTGGCATGAATGCACAGCTTGCCAAAATTATCCACAGTTTTATCAGTAACCAACACAATAATGGCAAACCAAGTAGCAATAACTTCATGGCAAAGCAAAGCGATTGTAAACACTGAGAAAGATGGAAATGACATGTTGAAATATTATCACAGGCTCCTCTTTCTCTATATATAGAGTGACTTTTTCCAAAGTAACCAAAGAAAGCATCAGGAAAGACCTAGCCTGCAAGCTGAGATGACTGCCTTTGCATGCAAGTTGGTACATGTTTCTCTTTTTTTCCCCAAACAGAATTTTTGCACTACATATTTTTTTTTCCTTTCTGCTATTCTAAAAGGCCTGTTGCATAAATTAAGTACAGAAAGAAAAATAAATTTGAATTAGATATGGTTAAAACAGTAGTATGAGGCCGTATCTGAGAGCTATGAAAAATCTTGCAAGGAATTACTTCTAAAAAGAAAAGAAAATGGGATTTAAGAGCACATTTATATTTAATGTCTGATACATAATAGAGGAAGACAAAACAAAGGAGTTCAGAGCAGAGCAACAAAAAAAAAGCTGCATGATTTAATAGCTGGAGAAGGGCTGGAAGACTGAAAAAGTCCTCCACAATAAAGGAGCTATAAATAAAAAAGTATCTGAAAGATGTAAACACCAAAGTATAGTAAACAATCTTTTCCAGTCAAGGAACAGATACTGAGAAAATATAAAGACGTTCTTAAAAAGCAATTTAAGGATTAATATTAAGTTAAAAAAAGATCTTCCTGAATTTAAAGTCTATTAGACTGGAAAAGTGAACCCAAAGATGCAACAGAAAAATCAAGCAATGGTGTTCTAGTACAGAACGGAGATGAGAATAAGAAATTTGCTGCAGGTGCGATATACAATTTGCACTTAGCATAGGGCTTACTGATTTTCTTGCCGATGGGGACTTTCATGCAGGTCTCCATTATCAGTTCTTCTGCTGAGGTAAGCATGGACAGCTCAAAAAATTAAGCTACAAGCATGGATTTCAATGTTCTCATGCATTCCTGCCTCTATTTGCAACTGCTAACTTTTTCGCTTCTGCCTTCAAAACTAGACTTGTGGTTTCTTGGTTCTATGAGTAGCTCCTGTTGCTCCTGTGTTTCACTGGATTTTAATTTGTCTGGTGTGACAGAACTGGAAAAGGGGAGGATGAGTGATATCTATAAAGCCAGCCATTTTTCCCTTACTGAGTTGGATTGCTCACAGGACATTCTCCTCTTTGCAGTGCTCAGGGAGTCCTTTGAACCATGTCCTTTGCCACGCACACTAGGTCTAAGTGACTGTCTGTAAGGTGAGATATGACAGGGAAGGACTGTAGCACTAGAGCCAAGGTCAGGACTGACACCTGCAGCTGGAAAAGGAAAATTAGGGGAGATGTTTTTCATCCTGAATGGTGCCAAGGACATTGAGCTCATACTATCACCACATTGGAAACCCTCATCAAGAATGAGGGTGCCATGGAGTTTATGAACAGTAGGCCAGAGAGACCCCACCATAGGCCACATCAAGGGACAAATCCTGATCTCACTGAAGCCTGTTGAAGTCAAACATGGATTTTACCCAAGTCATGAGACAGGATGCAGCAGGTGAACAAGAGAGACAGACAGACAGCTGGGAATGGAGGTGAAGATCGTGTAGCAAAACAATCAGGGATTTAGCACATAAACAAAAGACCAATGTGCCACCCTTTGAGTGCCACTCACTTTTGATTTTTAATATCAATATATTTATTCATTGATTTATTCATTGCATCTTCCTGATAAAACATTAGCACCAGGGACATTAGTGGCAAAATTCTCTTTGATTTCACTGGATCTAAGTTTTTAACCAAGCTGTCAATAGACATGTATCAAAAAGAGCAGTAAGCAGGTAAGAGAAGTTAAAAAGAAGTGCAATTATGCAAAATTATGTTGACTGAGTCCATTGGTTTCTGTTTTTCTTTCAAAGTACGTAAAAAATTTCATCTGTGAGACCTGGATGAAGAGATAATTACTTTGATTACTCTTTACCCAGTGAAGAGATGATTACTTTGATGTGGTCCTTTGTTGTGTTGATTTACAGCATCGGTGGGCTTCTGTGGTCTTTATCTGCTGGATATTTGTCTGTTAGATTTGGAAGGCAGGAATAATGATGACATTAGACTTTCTGTTTACACCCACAAATGCAAAAATAAGTGATTGAGAAACACTGCTTGTAAAGTGGCACTGTGAGCAGCCCAGAGCTGCTTCAGATGAAGGATCAGTTCAGTGAAGAAACAGAAAGGCAAAATCTGCCAATGATCACAAAATCATACCCTCTCTCTTATAAATTCCAAAGCAAATCCATTCCAGAGAAATCACGAGGAGCGCATGCATTTTAAAGTGAATTTTACAAACAACCAGTCTCAAAGCTTGTTCTTCAGTGTAGATATTGACTCCATAAAGGCATCAAAAGCTTCAACTAGCTTATCAGTCCATGACAAAGTTTTCCCATTCCCATTTGCCATTTACTTCTCTGCAGCTGATTTCAGAAGCCAGCACAGAGTGTTTATGGTGCAATTCATCACACTTCTGTCAGGCTGTGGGTGACACATGGGCAATGTTTATACTCACATTAATTTAAATGAATTCCAGGAAGAAGGCTACGCTGTTTGTCAATATCCCTGCTCTGCTGAGTGCAACACTGTGGGACTCAGCTGGCTGTGTCGATCCTTTGAGATGATCATCTCTGGCAGATTATTTTCTGGAGTATGTGGAGGTAAACTAGCATTCCTACCTATGGTATTAAATAGTTGGGAGAGCAGTGACTGAGTGTCACAAGGATTTACCAGCTTGAATATATGGATCACAGATTTTTATTAAACTCTGCAGAGGGCCTGATTGCTGAGTGCATTTTTGTCTAAATTAGAAAACACAAGCATAATTAAATTAACCATGTATGACATCTCCATTTCTCATTCTTTTATCTTTACATCCAATCTGTATAAAAAGTACTGCCAACTTGTGAAAAAGCCAAACTATGCAATATTTCAGGGGAGCATTGCTGACCTCTGTTGTTTCTGTTGCTGCTCATTGTGGCTGATGCTGCCTTCCATATTACAGACAAGGGAATGGTTTTCATGCTGGAGAATTCTAATTTCTAGATGCTTCAGAAGGTTGCATTCTGCCAGTGTTTTCGATCCCTGAGCAGTTTGATAAAGATAGTACTAACAAGCAAAAAAAGTTGAAAGGATAAATATTAATTAATTCACTGAATAAATGGAATATATAGCATTTGTTAACTTGTTGGCTTCAAGCACAAAATAAGGCATATAGCATCCTCAGTAGACACTGAGATGTATAATCTGAGATTAACGGAAGCAACTTCAATCCTGTATATGTGGCTGTAGGAAACATTGTAAGAGAAGGCCAGCCTGATGATTTCCCAGGGGAACATAGCTGCTTAGTGAAATATTTAGCAACGAAGCAAGGCCACAGTACTGGGAATACGCTTCATGTCAGGCAGACACATACCCAGCATGGTTAAAGAAGTATCTCAGAGCCTAACCCTATATGCTTTGCCCGTAACTGTGCTCTCCAAAACACCAGACCCATGGAAGTTTGAATTGCCTGTCATTGCAGGTTCAGCTCTGAATATCCATCTCGTGTATACTGGAGAATCTGCCCAACGGAAGCTCTGCAGGCGGATTGCTAGAACAGCTTCTACTGCCATTGCTGTTGGAAGGTTTGTAGGATTTGCTCTGGGTTTCAGGTAAGGGGGTCTGAGACCTATTTAATTTATTCTGTTATTAAAATATATGCATATGTCAATGCAAGCCTGCTGATACACAAATCAGCAACTATTTTTAGACATGTTTTCAGGGTACTCTAGGCAGCTAGGCTGAATTAGCTCAGACCAAATTCTAGACTTAAGTGAATGGGAAACAGAAATCATACAAAATATTTAATCCTGAAAAACAAAGTTGCTTCCTAGCAAAGACAGATCAAAATACGGGTAATAAAAACCTTTAACAGATTTCAATGGGGTTGAAAGAAATCTGTCTTTTGTAAGAACTGATTTTGTAAGAGCACACAAATCGGCACAACCCACTCATCAAACACACATGCAAAACCAGAAACCTATGGTGGATTCATTCCCCGCTGCACAGGCTCCTTCTGCCTGTCTTGTGCCAAGGATTGTCCATCCTGTTCCCAGGCCTGTGTCGTTCTGGCCGCAGTAGTCTCAAAGCTGCAGGAAACCCAGCAGCTGCTATTTGGGACAGTTAGCACCAGGCTGATAAGCTGTGTATCCTGTCTTAATTGTAACTTGAGGGGCTTTGGATCAGAAGTAGAGGGATCAGCCACCGCAGGTTCTTTTGTCTGTGCTTGTGCCCTTGTGCAGTGCGGGACACTGTTCATGCCCACGAGCGCTCAGCTGCTGCAGGAGGGTGCAGTCGCCTTGCTGCGCTCACCACAGAGCAACAGGTGGCAACGTTGTGTAGTTTCTGTGCAACAGAGGACGGCGTGCTGCTGTCCCTTCTGCCTTCCACTGAGAATTTAATTTCTCTGGGATGAGAAGTTCTGGAGACTCCTGGGTGAGAGCTGCCAGGACAGGTGTAGCAGGGCTGAGGGACCACCCTGTGTCTGCCTATGCTCTCATGGCCAGTGCACACGGTTGCTCAGCTTCTCTCGCTCTGCTGGAGTTGTTTAAGACAAGTTCTCGGTGTAGATGCCTATTCTCATGGCAGCCAACGCACTTCCAGCCATCTGTTCAGCTTCTCACCCTTTGCTTCTTCCCAGACTCTCCCCACTACCTGCTCATTGACAAAAAGGACAAGGAGGAATGCATCAAAGGTAAGGAAATGGGCCACAAAGTATTCATTTTAGCAAAAAGTGAAACTACACTAAAGCCCGACATGAGCCTGGAAGAGAGGTGCAGTTGGGAATAAGACTCTTGGTCTTCTGGCTCTGAAACTACCTTCAGCTTTAATGAAAGACAGCCTCTTCTGTTTTGATATTAGTGCTCTCTTTGCACTGATATTTCCCTTACCCTCTGCCAGGATCCTCTGAGTGACGTGGTCACACAGAGCTGGTATTTCTACCAGTACAGATTCTGCCCTGAACAATCAGAGTGTGGATACAGTACCTCTGGCTCTGTGTGAGAAAGGGGTGCTTTTTACTGTCACACCATATCTGTGAGCATTCCAGTTCTTCAATAACCCTAACAGCAACTACTGGCATAAACAGCCAGTGTGGATTTTTAACTCTCAAAAGAGAGAATTCTTTAGATGTAGACTTATTTTTTTAATGTAGGAGTAATTTTGCCTTGTCTGTGTTTTGGTGTGTGCACTAGAACTGCACCTTTAGCAGGAGGGTATTTGGGGAACAATTGGTAAGAGTTTAGGTGTGATTTACATTGAAACACTGTAAGCAGCTATTGGCCAAAGGTAAGGTTGTGATTAAGATTTATGGGTAAAAATAGATAGCAATGAACTGGATCTGTGTCTAATCTGAACCCAGATCTCTAGCAGGTTCACACAAGCAAGGAGCATGGAGCTCAAATAAAACGCTTTGCTAAGCAGGAAGTAATCCTCTGTGTTCATATCTGTGCTGGTTAGCTGGGACCGGAAGTCATCTTCTCTCTGTCTCTCCTTCCAGCTGTGAAGCAGCCTTGGGGAGATGGTGACCATATGGCCGAACAGATGACATGAAGGCAGAGCAAGAAGCCATCTGTGGGGAGAAGGCTAAGAGCATTTGTGATTTTTTGTGACAAAGCTGTCCATTGGCAGCTCATCACTCTCTTCCTTGTCTCCTCATGCATGCAGTTAATTGCTGTCAATGTGGCACATATGCTACTTTCCTCTGCTTTCTAGATTACATACTGTTTCCTGGCAAAAAGTAAAAGCTCTGCAACGAGTAGTAAAATGCTGACTGCAACAGTGGCTGTAAGTAAGGGATCTGTTGTTACTGTTTATTATCTTTTCCCATGGAAATTTGGAGAAGTTGAGAACTGTGTTTCAGCAAGTATCATCTGAAGGCTACGGATTACCCTGTTACGATAAGAGAATTGAAAAGGATAAAATAAAATCTCAAATGCAGAAGAAGTAAAGAACAACATAACCTCCTCTGGGTCTCTGAACTCCAGAATGCACTGCCCAAAATTATTCAGCCATTTCAGTACAAAGTGAGTCAGGTTTGTAACGTACACTGACAGTGCACTTCCATACTCTTTGGTTTTTTTTCTGAATCCTTTTACTTTGCACTTTCTCAGATTGTAGACAATTACAACATCCCAGTAATATATGTGACAGTTACTGATATATACTCTCTAATGTATCTTTTCTCTTGAAATATGTCTATTTATGTGTAGCAGATACACATAATAGTAGGTAGTAGATACACATGTAGTAGGTACTATCAGTAGATAGTATTGAGTATTGGAATAGTTATTGTATAAAACAACCTTATAGTTTAAGCATAAAAGTTTCAAAATCCAGATTAATTTTGCGAATTCAGAAAGACTTCAAGATTCATAAGACTCCTTTCTACCCCTCCTAGTGCAGCAGTAACTATATCACAAAGGACAGGTAGAAACTGAGCATATCAACAGTGGAATTTCTTATGCTTTAGGAGGGCTTACATCTGGAAAAGCAGTGATTATCAAAATCACTGCAAAGGCTTAAAGATGACAAAGAAAGATATTCTAAACTATTTGCTCAGTATATACTGTCCACATTTCTGTATGCTTCTCATCCAAAGTACATGAGACACTAAAACATGTGAAAGATGTCAGATAGAATTATAACAAGTAACACAAGGCAAAAGCAGTGCTAAAAGCAAGGAAAAAAGAAAAAGGCTGTTTTTGTCACTGAGTTCAAGACAGAGCTGCTAGTAAAATAGGCTGCCCAGGGAAGTGGTGGAGTCACCATCCCTGGAGGTGTTCAATGGCACTTCAGGGCATAGTTTAACAGGTGTGGTGGTGTTGGGTTGACACTTGCACTTGATGATCTTAGACGTCTTTTCCAACCTTAATGATTCAATGATTCTATGATTCTATGATTCTATAAGCTGTTCTGCACAAATAAGCCTTGTGAAAACATTGAGGATTAGTTACTGAAATCAAGAAGTTTTCCTCTTTTGTTAAGGCCTGATTAGGTATTCTCTGTCAAATAAGACAGAAGCTAGTGTAAACTAGACCACATGGGTATAGCCTTCACACATTTCTGTTCTTTGCAGGTTTACTTTTATGCATACAATGTCTTTATAAAGGCTGGAATCCCCCCCTGCTCAAACACACTATGACTCCCTGGGAGTTGGGATCACTGAGATCCTCATGACAGTTCTGTGTGTAAGTGTCTCTTCAGCTGAATTTCCTTCTGCTGTAATGCATGGTTCATTTCAGTCTTTAGAACTACTGTAAATGGAGCTTCGGGAATCAAACTTTTGCAACACATCAACTGTAGTACTTTGCACTAATCACACAAAATCATCTCCACACACTCTGCAAATATGGGAATTTATACTCAGTTTATGGGAGGACGGGAGAGTCTTTCCCTCAAACTCAGACCCAGCCTGAACCAGCCTTGGGAGCCCCAGTTCCCCCCTGTAGGAAGGGCAGATGACAGTCCCTGTGTCCACTTGTCAGTAGGACTCACAGCCGTGGGATTCATGGCAATCAACAGTGCAAGCATTTCCACTTTGCTGTCCTCCCTGGCTACCGTTTTCCTACAGAGTGCCACCTCAGGCCTGCTCTGCCCCAGCAATGCTCCCTGCAGCCCTGCACCTCCCCAGCCTCCCTCCCCTCTCTGCAGCTTCTGGTCCTGCTTAGTGGCCCCAGATGCCATTGCGCTCCCTCCTGGAGGAGGCGCCACAGGGATGTGTTGGACTCTTCAGGGATCCCCTGCCTGGCCGGTGAAGGCAGATACTGAAGCAGCTCACCAGTGTCTGCCTTTAAGGTGTGTCCTTTGGAGCTGACAGCATGTCCTCCTGGTTGCAGGGTTTCCTAACTGAGCATGCAGGGAGGAAGACACTGCTGTGGAAAAGCTACACTGTTATGGCCTTGGCTTTAGGGCTCCTCACAGTCACCCTTTCACTACGGATAAGACCCCACTTATGCATTAGAGCTGTGTCCCATCTTCATGTTTTATTGTATGGCAGATATAATTGCTATTTTCCTCCCCCCCAAGTCACTTTTTAGTGGGAGCAGAAGAGTATTTTGGGGGCTAACGATCATACTAACAGACGTCTGTTCCCAGCCATGTACATGCAGATTAAAGCCAATAACTTTATATAGCCATGATCCCTGCCAAGATTATATCCTTGTGAAGTTTCTGGAAGTAAACAAATGTGTGTTTGACATTCTTAGCAGTGAGGAATGTTTCTAATGGAGCTGAATAAATAAAATTTTGGTTTCTTATTTTATTTGCCTTTTCTTTCCTACCATAGGATTCCTCTTCATGGGTACCATACTGCTCTGCTGCACTCATCTTTATTTTCATCATGAGCTTTGGCACTGGGCCAGGTAGGTATTTTCCACTGGAATGGTTTCAAATAGTCATTCTTTCCTCACTGGAGCCTTTAGGAGAGGTCCCAGGCATAGCTGTTCTACAGTTAACGTGAATCCCTACTTCTGATTGAGCGCAGGGCTAGATGCTCCCAGTCCTAGACTTCTCCATACTGTGGTAGGAGCCAAAACTTCGTTTCATGGTGCATTCTTACATGCCTTCATCCTGAAGAGCCAAGATACTTCCAGGTCAGTTAAAACCATTAACTTCTATGGCAATATGAAGTGTGAATCTTGCAAAATTTCTAAACTTCCTTTTTTCTCCAAAACTTTTTTCAGCTGGAGTATTATGCCCATTGCCCACAGAAATATTTATTCAGTCATACAGACCAGCTGTCTAAGTTTTTAATGGTGCTACAAACTGGACCAAACTCTTCATCCTTGGACTTTTGTTCCCGTTCATTGTGGTAAGCAAAGCAGAGTGTTTTGTTTCGGTTCAGAGGAGGATGTTAGACTCTTCTTGAACCCAGAGCATACTTCTCCTTTTCAGCACATTATGGACAGAGCCCAAATGAATTGCAGTTCTGATGGCTTCTTTCTTTTTACCCAGGTACCTAGTGAAAGTGTAGCAAAACCACAAAATTCTGCTAACTCTACGCATGTTTATAGTGTGACACGAGCAAACATGGAAGGGGTGATGGAAGCACCAACGCTGTCAGATATCATTTGTATGTCATGAGGGGCTCCCTTCTTTTCCCCCCTTGTCCTGTACATGCACCTCCTTTGGGGTTAATGTGGAAAATGAGCAGTCCCAGAGATCTTACCCAGCACTAGTAAGTAGCAGGAAACGGAAGCCTTTGCGGTTTTGTACTGTGCAAGGAGGGACAGAGCTGACATGCTATGTACCTTCCCCAGTCTAGCACTGACTGAGAAGGACAGAGCAGAACGAAATAGTAATTGAAACTCAGCACTTCTTAATTGTCAAGGAATGATGTTCATGTCCGCTGAACATGCAACTTTCCTCCTGAAAACAGGAAAGGAGAATTACTTCATCTACCACTCGGTGCCATTTCCCAGATGGCAGCAAGCAGGATTTACATCAGCTGAGTCCCTGACCAAATGTTTTAGTGAATACAAAACAAGAAACTCCATATCATAAGAGAAAGAAATCCAGATCAATTTATATGAACAAATTTTGTCTCTTTCATTTCTATATAGGAAAGTCTTGGTAGTTTCTGTTTCATCATTTAGCTGACATACTGCCTGTCCATGGCTATCTTTGTCTTCCTGGTGATGCCAGAGACCGAAGGAAAGAACTATGCTGCACATGGAGGAGTTCAACTGCCTGAACTGCCATGGAAAGAAGAAGCAGACAGCCCTACAGCAGAGTAACTGCTCAGTGATGATTGTGACTAGACTTTAATAACACTCTCCACTTCATAATTTGCTCTTTGATTACTGTAATGCCCAGAAGCCTCGCTAAGCAAGAGTGGCTCCATTGCTCCACAAACTGGAAATATGTGTTTTAAAAATACTCACCTGCAGTGCAGGGTGCAGGACGAACTTGGTTCTCTCCAACTGCTGAAATATGAGCTAAATTAAATTATCTGCAGAAAAAAATTAAGCACAGTTTATAAAGAAATAAAGTATTTGTCAGTCCATGCATGTTAGCAGCAGAGTAAACTGAAAACACAGGATCTGCTATTTTTCTTACCAAAACCAGGACTCCACAGTTATTGAAAGAAGTGACTGTGGAAGGTTCAGATGTGCAGCATAATTCTGAAGATGAGAGAAAAAGAAGACAGAGTTTTCACATTGAAATTATCTGCTCCTATTAACAAGTCAGTGCTGCTGAGCTTTCCCAAAGAAGGAGCTTCAGTCTGAATGAAAAGAAGTGTTTATCTCTTTAATCTGGTAGAAGAAGAATACCTTGCCTATCAGTGCGCAGAACTGATAGGCGCTGTTTCCCCAGCTTACAATTAGACTTGTGTCCTGGGTTTGGCCAGGACAGCGTTAATTTTCACCAGAAGCAAGGAGGGGACACAGCCGGGCAGGCTGACCCAACATGGCCAAACAGAACAGGGTGTTCGATACCATGTGCCGCCATGCTGAGTTCCGGTGGGGGGAGCTGGGCGGGGGAAAGTGAGTTGCAGCTCGGGAGCACGCGGGGTGGGAGGCAGTGAGAGTTGCTTTGTGCTATTTGCTGTTTGTTTTGTGTATTCTCCCTATCAGTATTGTTGTTACTGTTTGCTTCATTTGTTGTTCTGTTAAACTGTCCTGATCCAGACCCACGAGTTTATTGCCTTTTTCTTTCCATTCTCTTTCCCACCACAGCGGGGGGAGGGGCAATAAAGTAACCATGTGGCCCTTTTGTTGCCGGCCATAGCCAAACTACAACATAGGCTGTGGTAGTCTGATGAAGTTCCCACTGACTAGAAAAGAGGAAACATAACCCCCATTTTTAAAAAGGGGAAAAAAGAAAGACCTGGGGAACTACAGGCCAGTCAGTCTCATCTCTGTGCCTGGCAAAATCATGAAGCAGATTCTCCTGGAAACTATACTAAGGCATATGGAAAATAAAGAGGTGACTGGTGATAGCCGGCATGGCTTCACTAAGGCCAAATTGTGCCTGACATATTTGGTGGCCTTCTACAGCGGGGTTACTGCATTGGTGGATAAGGGCAAAGCAACTGATGTCATCTACCTGGACTTGTGCAAAGCATTTGACACTGTGGCACACGACATCCTTGTCTCTAAATTGGAGAGACATGGATGTGACAGATGGACCACTCAGTGCATCTGGAATTGGCTGGATGGTCACACTCAAAGACTTGTGGTCAATGGCTCGGTGCCCAGTTGGAGACCAGTGATGAGTGGCATTCCTGAGGGGTCGGTATTGGGACTGACGCTGTTTAATATCTTTGTTGGCGACATGGACAGTAGGATTGAGTGCACTGTCAGCAAGTTTGCTGATGACACCAACCTGTGTGGTGCAGTCAACATGCTGGAGGGAAGGGATGCTGTCCAGAGGGACCTTGAGAAGGTCCTTCATAAAGTGAGGGAAGCGAGCCTCATGAAGTTCAACAAGGCCAAGTGCAAGGTCCTGCACATGGGTCGGGGCAATCCCAAGCACAAATACAGGCTGGGCGGAGAATGGATTGAGAGCAGCCCTGAGGAGAAGGACTTGGGGGTGATGATTGATGAGAAGCTCAACATGACCCAGCAATGTGCACTCGCAGCCCAGAAGGGCAACTGTATCCTGGGCTGCAGCAAAAGCAGTGTGGACAGCATGATGAGGGAGGTGATTCTGCCCCTCTACTCCGCTCTGGTGAGACCCCACCTGGAGTCCTGTGTCCAGCTCTGGAGTCCCCAGCACAGGAAAGACCTGGACCTGTTGGAGCAGGCAAAGAGGAGGGCCACAAAAATGATCAGAGGGCTTTTGTATGAGGAAAGGCTGAGAGACTAGGGGTTGTTCATGCTGCAGAAGAGAAGGCTGCGGGGAGACCTTATAGCAGCCTTCCAGTACCTGAAGGGGCCTACAAGAAAGCTGGAGAGAGACTTTTTATAAGGGCATGTAGTGATAGGACAAGGGGCAGTGGCTTTAAACTGAAAGAAGGTAGATTTAGTATATATATTAGAAAGAAATTCTTTACTGTGAGGGTGGTGAGGTGCTGGAGAACTTGTGGATGCACCCTTCCTGGAAGTATTCAAGGCCAGGTTGGATGGGGCTTTGAGCAACCTTGTCTAGTGAAAGGTGTCCCTGCCCATGGCAGGGGGGGTTGGAGCTACCTGATTTATAATGTACCTTCAAACCCAAACCATTCTATGATTCTATGATTTTCAACCTGGGGTTATTTCATGTCAAAGAGAAGGAACACTGGGTTTCAATGGGAAAGAATTCCCAAGAGTAACAGGTACCGATGAGACAAAAAGAGTCCCGGAGAACCCAATCTGTATGTCTGAGTGTTTGCTCCTCTCTCCAGGTCTCTGGATACTCCACATTCGCATTACAGAACATGGTAAAAAGGGCTTCACTTTTTGTATTCATTGCTATACGACGTGACACAGTC
Source organism: Opisthocomus hoazin (assembly GCF_030867145.1). NCBI lineage: Eukaryota > Metazoa > Chordata > Aves > Opisthocomiformes > Opisthocomidae > Opisthocomus > Opisthocomus hoazin. Next base: position 14,160,272 of record NC_134426.1, read on the forward strand.
TTGCTTTTCTTCATGCTTTCCTGTTTACTGATAAGGAAATAAAAAAGCAGTGACTAAGATATCCTACTGATCGTGCCTGGATTTGATTTCATTGATTGAAGACTCAGGGACAGAGGAGAGCCTGTCTTCTGGGAGTGTGTTGTTGGAGTGAAGGAATATTATGTCTGTCTTGTTCTGGAAATGGCATCTTCAGTACTGACTGTTGCAGATGCTGCACAATGAAACTTGCAAAAGGACTTGAATATTCAAGCAACAGTTTCCTTCATAGCCCTAGGGCTCCTGCTGTGTTATCTTCACACTGTCCTCTAACAATATTTCTAGCAGTGCCAAGAGCTAATACCAAGAGCAGTGGACTCCTCAACACAGCCGTGCTTCCTATAACAATCATCATATTGCAAAAAAAAGAACTAGACAAAGTTTATAGTTTCAAGGCCAGAGGTCATGTATTGCAGAACACCACAGTAAGAACCAACATATATTCCTTCTTCTGATCAAAAATGTGGGAAAGAACGAAGAAGCATTTAAAGTATTTTGAAAAGAAAGCATTAGGTAAGACCTTTTTGATTTTAAAAGTCTTTATTTGGTCTAGTCTTTCTCAACCTTACTGATTCCCTGTAAGGAAGTTTAGTGTCTTACAAGACACTAAAATCTCATTTCCTTATACATGTCTTTCTACAGCATGGTCTTGTCCAGCCTGCCTGACTTCTTCCCTTCTTCCTTCCTACTAGTAAATACTGTCTTCAACAGGGAAAGCATGGTAGATCATTAACATGCCCATAAACTAGCATGGGTTTGGAATAAAGGTTAAAGAAGTACTTGTGAATTTGCAGTGTATCTATTTCATTTCCAGGATCACCAAGCGCAACATATGGCATCTTTGAAAACAAAATCCCTTCAAGCTAAGAGTATTGCATGGCAAAGTGTTTAAAAACCTCTCCAGAAAGACCCGGAGCCATCATGAGTGTCCTGCCTTCCAGCAACCAAGCTTCCCATCCTCAGCTCAAAGAACAAATCCTGCTTTCCCCTCTAGTCCATTCAGGCTCATCTGCTCCCGGCCCATGGCCCAGCTCTAAGGTACCTGAACCCTGCTTTAGCAAAATTATTTGCTGTTGGTCTGCAGAACCCCTTTGAGAGGGAAAAGAAAAATAAAAACAAGCTTGCAAGGGACAATACAGCATGAAAAGGTCTGGAAACAGAGCTATGACACTGAAATTTGATACAGGAAACAGAAGAAGTTAAAAGGAAAGTAAAGGTAAAATGAGAGAAACAGCAAAAGAGAGGGGTAATTATTTAAAAAGTAGCTCTTAGTGTGTCCTGACAGAAAGCAAGATGTAACACTGGGTTGTTCAATTATCTCATTAGACATTTCCACCACAGGAGCTGGGAAGAACAAAAGTTTACAAGAGTTCAAAGGATCTCGGTAAATGTGTGGGAGGAGCAAACCTAAAGACACCGTTAGGACTGACAAAGTCCCAGGGTGGCACATCACTGGGGCTTGGAAGGCTCACAGGGAAAGCATTATTGCACACTTGCTCCATTCTTATGCTTTTGCCTACAACTGCTATTTGCAGCTAACAGCTCTGGGATACTCTGCTGGACCCAGTTCTGATCTGATCCTAGAACATAAAGTTGGGTGCTGGTGGTAAGAGAAAACGGGGGACAGTTGGACAATCTGACTGCAGTCAGTCATCTCTGTGACAGCAAAACCTTTGGCTGAGGGGAGGGTAGTGCCCAGTGTTGAAGTGGCTGGAGATTGAGAGGGGGCATTTGTAAGAAGCAAGAGAAAACCTACATAAAGACAGGAATTTTTTTAGCAGTTATTGAAGAGGATGATGCTTTGGTGTTTCAGAAGAGGAAGTTAGAACATTTGAGAGGTATTTGCTGAGAGGGGAAGGAATGAAATGCACCACAACAGCTGATATGAAGATGAAAATTTCTGGGAGAATGAAAATGGAGTGGGTAGAAAGAAGAATTCAGCTTGAATTATTTCACTGTACTGATGTGCAACAAGACACTCAGGCAGAGGGTTTGGAGAGTGTTACTGGGACATGTAGCAGGATAAAGGTCAAGGAGTGACTCAGCAAGCTTGCTCTGTGCTGTAGGGCACGCAGCCCGGGGCACAGCATGGGGCTGAGTTGTCAGTTGCTGCAACGTGAAAAGCAAACTGTAGGAGGAATGGCAGTGCTTCCACTATGCTCCTGAGCAAAACTTCTGTTGCCTTCGGAACCGTAACTCCGCCTTCCCACCTCCTCTTTTGGCACTAACCGTAAACAGCTAAATCTTTATAGTATAGGGTGAAC